>NC_073639.1:21667500-22917500 GCF_029407905.1 Bubalus kerabau
GTATTAGTGCGCATGCCCACGTGAAACTTATACGAGATAGTTTATGGGTTTGCATTCTTTACCTTTGAATTGTTCTTGAGGGCATTTTTTTTTTAACCATAGTTTTATTTTAAAAGTGAAAGTTTAGTGTGAAAGCACGTGTGTTAATTAAGAGCGAATACTTGAGTTTCAGGAAGAGGAAAAACTTAGGCTTTAAGATTTAAAAAATAAAATGTATTGTCATGGTCCCTAAATAACTCAAAAGTAGTGCTAACTCAAGTGGAAATCTTTGTGGAGTAAAATCTTTGAGTAAGAAGGTAATGAACTGAAAACAAATTATTTTCCGTATCTGTATAGGACAAATGTTTAACGAAATTTCACAGTATAATTAATGCATTACAATGAAGTGAGGTTTCATGAGTCTTGTGGCGTGTTATGGCTCTGTAGGACACGAGTTTGGGACTTTTTTATTTCAGTAGTACAATTTGTTTATGAGTTGTGTGAAGTAGCAGTATATTTTCCCTGTTAAAAATCTAGTAGAAAGGATTGAGACAATTGGAAATTTTAACAGTAACTGAATATTTGATGAAATTGTTGTTGTCATTTAGTCACTAAGTCGTGTCTGACTCTTTTGTGACCCCATGGACTGTAGCCTGCCAGGCTCCTCTGTCTATGGGATTCCCCAGGCAAGAATACTGGAATGGGTTGCCATTTCCTTCTCCAGGGGATCTTCCCAACCCAAGGATTGAACCTGCATCTTCTATTGGCAGGCGGATTCTTTATTACTGAGCCACCTGGGGAAGTAGTTTGATAAAATTAAGGGATCATTCTTAAGTACTTTTTAGATGTGATAAAGGTATTATGGCTATGCTTTTGTAAAAAGAGACAATAACATTTAAAAGTACATTCTGAAATATTTACCAATATATGATGGCTTGGATTTGCTTTAAGATATAGGAAGAAAAATTAGGTGTGATAGTCTGTTTGAGCTGCTCTAGCAAATTGCCACAGACCAGGTGGCTTATAAGCAGCTTATTATAAGAAACTTATTGCTCAAAGTTTTGGAACCTGGAAGTATGAAATCAAGGTGCCAGCATGGTCTTGGTGAGGGTCTTCTCCTTGGTTGCTGACTTCTGGTCAAAAGGGCTAGGGATTTCTCTGGATCCTCTTTGATAAGGCACTGACCCCATTCATGAGGACTTCACTCACGTGACATAAGCATCTCCCAGAGGTCCTACTGCTAATTAATACCATCACTTCTAGGGGTTAGGATTTTAAAATATAAATTTTGAAGGGGAAGAACACAAGCATTCAGACCAGAGTATTGAGTATGAGGAATAGTTGAAACAGGACAGGCCAAGGGTTGAAGCTGGGCACTGGGAATTCATGACATTCTGAGTGCCTTTGTGTGTTTGAAATTTTTGATGATAAAAGTTTTTAAAAGGGGAAAAAACACATACACGCACAGAACTTATACAGTGGAAATACACTGATATTTTGTCAAAGGTAACTAAGGAGGGTTTCAAGGGAAAGAGATGCCTAAAAATATCAGCGCTTTGATTATGTTGCAATTATATACAACTACATACAGCTTACATGATTTTAAAGCCCAATAATATTGTAGTTTTATTTCAGATCAGCCTTTAAAAATAAAAGAACACTTGCAGTTTTGGCAACAGTCTTTAATTCAGCAAACATTTTTTTAAAGCCCCCCTGTATTAGGTACAGTAGAGATTGTTGGAAATTCAAAGAACAACACGGATATTGTACTAATGTAGCTGTTAAGAATTTTACATGTCATTCCCCAGTATAATGTGATCAGGGCTCTAATAGACTTATTAAAAAGAAACTATTATAGGAACACAAAGGTTGGAATGATTTAATTCTGCCTTTTGTAGGTCAAGGAGACCAGGTAAGAAGCATATCAGGGGAGACAGTGCAAGAAGCTGGCCTCTGATCTGGGCCTTAAGGGGAATGAGCAGGGTTTTTCCAGGCAGAGAAGATGGGAAAGCTTTTGCAAGCGTAGAAAGCAGCACAATCAGTAGCAGGGAGCTGTGAGAATGAATTCACCCAATGGTAATAGGCTCAGGGAACATGAAGTGCCAGATAAAATGGGGTGAGCACGGTGGTGGAGGAGGCAGACACAAGAGCAGGAAAATCTGACCCACACTGTGAGTTCTCCCCACGGCCTGAAGAGCTGCATCCCTTAGTCTCTCTTAGATCTATCTGTTGGCCTGAATTTCCAGGTCCAGTTTCAAGCTATACCTATGACTTTAGGTAGGACTTGTCACCTGAGCTTGACTGAGGGGTTCTAGGTGCCTCGCTGTGTTTGTCACTTTACCTGCGGAGGACAGACTGGCATCTGTGGACAGATGAAGTTGGCTAACAAACAGCCAACAAGACCCTTCACTCCTCTGCCAAAGAGATAGCTCTCAGGCTTTCATGGGGCTTCTGCTTACTTTCCTGTTTAACACTGGATAATACTGGTGGGTTTGAAGCCCATCTCATAGATGTGTCCTTGGTTCCATCTCCTGGAGTAGAGCCTGGAGGCGGACTCTCTCAGACCATTGGAGGGCTGTCTGACTGGCCACGCTGCACAATTATTCCCCTACTGCTAGACCTTAGGGTCTGAAGCAGGAAGCTGAAATCACTTTTGAGCAGAGGTGAATTTTTACAATGAAGCAAATGAAACTTACGTATCTGGTCCCCTCCTTTGCACAGCCCTTTGCAGAGTTCTGGGAAGGGCCTGAGAAATTTTCATATAGGCATGCTTTATTTGATATTAGTAATTTCACTATTAAAGAGTTAAATGTTACAGGCTTCAGGCTCCACAAACCTGAAATGCTCTAGCTCCTGAGCATCTGGTAAAAGTGTCTCTGCTTTATTTTTTCCTTTCTGAAGAGAACAGATCATAGGATCTTTCCCCTCACAAATCGGTCAGAGATTGCTAAGCTATTGTATGGAAAATGGAGCCAGAAGCTATTTTCTGAGCGAGTGAAATGTGATGAGTAATTTGGTGCTAAGGAAACAGGGAAGAGCCTCCTCCTTGTAGGTTTCCTGGGTAAGTGCTCCTGGTCCGTCAGAGAATCTTCACGGAATTTGGCCCTGCCCAGGGGTCGCTAAGAGTCGGGCACGACTGAGCGACTTCCCTTTCACTTTCACTTTCATGCATTGGAGAAGGCAATGGCAACCCACTCCAGTGTTCTTGCCTGGAGAATCCCAGGGACAGGGGAGCCTGGTGGGCTGCCGTCTATGGGGTCACACAGAGTCGGACACGACTGAAGTGACTTAGCAGCAGCAGCAGCAGGGCAGAGTGGCTGGCATGCCATGCCTTGTCTTCACCGTCCTTCACTATTGCTTTGGAACTCTGATCTGTGTTGTCACTTTTCTCCTCTCTGCCCTACAGCTGCCCCATGACTCTCATAGCCCAGCTGTGTGTAGCCAGATGCAAAGCCAGTTCTGATGTTCCTGGCAGTGAAGAACACGAAAAAAGTCCTTGAGCCAGAAAGAAGGGGCCAATGGTCAGATAATCAAGAGTCAAAGGATCTGCTTGATGGGCTCCCACTGGCCAAATTGGGAGAAGCTGAACATCAAAATAAGCATGGCAGTGGGTTATAACTAACTGAGTAAAATGAGAATCCATAAGTCCATACTGATACAGGAATTGAGTCAATAAACAGATGAGTCGGGGAAGGGAAAGCACAACTCGAATTTAGAATGTCAACCACTAAATACAAAAGACGGATGGAGTTGCAAAATCACCAGTGTATTGTAAAAGCAGTAACTGGTGAAAGTGTGATGTGGAACTGTAAATTTGGGTAGTCTCAGAGTATCTCCCCACACATTGCTTGTTAATTACAAAGGCAAATAGTAACTTTATATTTGAGAAACCTAGGGAATATCCCTCTAACCAGATGATCTAAGTTAATATTGCCAGTAGAGAGACAAACCAACATCATGTGCTTCCTAGTATGAGGCATGGAGAACACACAGTGTTATTCTAAAGAAAGAATCGCCCGAATCTAATCATGAGGAAACATCAGACATACCCACACTAAGGATCATTCTGTAAAGAATGAATGGGCCTGTAATCTTCAGAAACATCATGATCAAGAAGACAGGGAACTGCTGAGGAGGGCTAGGCAAGCAACCACAGGAATGGACAGGCTGGAAAGAGGAAGACAGACACTTCCAGTCTTTGGGTTGGTGATGAGAGTTTCTGACTTCCTCAAGAACAGGTTTCCAAACCAGTTTTCAGAGTTCCTTCTTCAGATAAGGTGGTGTAGGAGAGAGGATCCTTTAAGTGATGGTTACAAAAGACTTCAGAGAAGGCTCTTACAAGTTGGATCTCCTCCCTCGGCCGGGGAGTGGGGGGAGTGAAGGATGGTGTGGTTGGCGGTGACAGACAGGAAATTTTTTGCTGATGGCAACTTGAGTTTACAGGCTCTAGTCTGTCCAGACCTTTATATTTATCTGGTTCTTGTTATCTAAATGATGTTTTCCAAATTCCACCATAAGGGGGAGGGGACAAAGCTAGGATGACTAAGTGAAATCCACAAACAATTACGTAAAAGTGTTTCATCCTTTCAGCGATGGTGAAGCTGGGGAGATCTCAGCTGGGAAAAGGACGTTGGGTCTCGTGGTCCTCCCAGCCCTAAGATTGTCCCCCGAAGCTCCTCAACAAGATGGCTTGATCTCTCTGCCTCCCCTCAAAAAAGTTCCATCCAAGTGTTTCACGTTGTCTGAATTGATCGGAGTGTTCTGGTCATGGGTTGGTTGTTTTGACTATAGATTTACTGAAAACCCCAGTGTTTGCTGGCATCTGTATCTATGATGTCCTATGGAAAATTATACAAACTATTGAATTTTTCCATTAGATGGCTCAGCCTCAGTTTCCTCGCAGACCATCTTTTTTTGGTCTTCAATGAGGACTGATAATGAATAGTGTCCTGTGGCCAAAATTCTTTGGGAATTAGTTTTCAGGGGAAGCTTAGAAGGCCTGTCTACCAACCACCAAATAATTACAGTGGCTATAATTACAGAAGCCTTTGGCTAGCCAGGCTTTCCATGTTTGTTGTAAAATGTATATAATCCCATGTTTAATACACAGTATAGTTTATGTTGGTTCATAACTATAATGTTTTTACAGCTGGCTAAATGTTTCATGGCTGTGGTTTTTAGGATTTAGCCTAAATAAAACATTTCAGGTTCATTCTGACAGGTGTACAAATACTAACCTCAGAATTAACTCTTTTATACATAAACATCACATTACTTTCATTCTTTTGTGGATTGGTATTTGTTCCATCATTTGAAAATGCTTATTATCTCTTAATGGGAGTATTTTTTGTTGACCATGAGGCTAGGCATCACTCCATATATGGTGGTGGGGCACCACTCCCCATTTTGGGAGGAGTTAATGAGTACTTGATGGGCATGATTTTATTTCTGTGAAAACGATGGAAGTTAAGGAAGGTGGCGTGGTCTTACCAAGAGTTGAGTGCCTTGCCCCCAAACGGTTAGGTTTCTCTGTTCCCTTTTGTCCATTTTCTGTTCTCAGTAGTTTGCTTTTCAAGTCACGTGACTTTTGACCTTGTCTTTCCATTTAATGACCTTCCCGTAAGTGCTTTCCTCCACAAGATTTTTCCACAAAAGTGTTTGCTGGTCAGAGTTCACTTTTTAATACTGTAAGAATGAGACTTTTCTCCAAGATGGTGTTGTACCCGCCCCTGAGAATGTACAGCACTGAATCCAGAAATCGGACAGTCACTCACTCGTTTTTATTCCTGGAGTGTGAAGGAGAGGGGTTAGAGAGTACAGGGGGAATATGGCTATACAGAAGCATCCAGACCGAGGGCCTCTGCTTCTTCCTCATCTCCACCCTTGTGAGCTGTTCCGTGTCACCCTGACTCCCATGAACTGTCTGGGGATCCTCATACCTGCCTAACAGCTGCAGTGGTAGCAATCAAATGCCTTTAGAACAGGCCAAAATTGGGAATTTTTACCAACTTCCTTACTCTGTTTTTTAAAAATCTTAAGATGGTATCCAGTGAACTCACCTGCTTCTGTGTACCGCTTGCTGGCTGGTGCATTCTTTCGCGGTAAAGGGACAGTTCACACGGTCAGCTCCGTTTGTACCAGTCACAGCCGTCTCTTTCTCCCACCCACCCCCCTTTCCCACTTAAGGTTTTCTTTTAGTTTTTGCTAAGCAGCCATGTGAAAGGAATAAAATAATTTTGAAGAGCATTATATGGTGGGAATTTTGACAATGAGTGGAAGATGGTAATTACTCTCTTCCATTAGACTCAGTGGCTTTGGACAGATAAGCTGTATTGAAACGTGTGACCAGGGCCTGGGATCATGGATTGTCTTTCACTGTTGTCATGGCGACGGTGATGCAGGTGGCCTATAACTGCCGGGCTGTCAGATCTTATACATCAAACTGGTGCTAAGTGAAAATATGTTAGAGGCATTGGGGGAAAAAAATTGCCAGCAGTGTTTATAGGATCAGCTGGAGAAAAGCGAGCCTAGTTGAGAAAAGATTTCCATTAAAAGCTCTAGGTGGTTCTGAAGAAATCGGAGTTTTTACTTTTTATTAATAAAAGGAAATCGGACTATTAAAAGAAAAAAAATTGCTTCCTGGACGTGGCACTGCTGTCTGCGTACACATAATTAGCACAATGCGTTTCTGCTTCCCTCTTGAGCTAATGCGATAATGTGGTGGCTTCCGAAGAGGCAAGGAGACACTGTGTGGTCTAGAAGCTTTGCTGGGGGGCTAGGGAGCCAGTTGTACATATTGCAAGAGCTTGAGTGTTTCTTTTTCTAGGGAGCCTCACTGAATTTTTGTTAGTAACAAGTAGTAAATAAGTCATTGTTGCAGAATTCTAATACAGCCCTTTAAGTAGTCTGTAGAAGTAGACACAGTTATGCATATTGGACTAAATCTGTTTGAATCTAGAGGGATACATTTAAATGTGGGGAGAGTCCTCTTTGGCAAATGCTGTTACCACATCTATTTTTCCTCTTTCTTTCTTTCTTCTTCTCTCCTTGTCTCCTCTTTTCTTAGTATTTTCTGTCTTTCCTTAAATATTTATAAGTGTCTTGAACTGAAACCCTCAAGGGCCAAGCAGCAATGAATATTGTGTGTGTGTGTGTAAGTGTGGTGCCTTGACTTAAGAAGTTGAAACTAGCTTTATAGTTCTCATTTAATCATACTTATCTTGGTAAATAGGAAGAAGAAAATCACCTATGTTTCCACTTCCATGTTGTATTTGAGGGAAACGAGGTTCTGTGTAAGTTTAAAAAAAAGTATTCCTGGCCAGCACAGTTTGTTGGTGAGTCAGGCATAATAGATGGGGCAGCAGGTCGTTCCTGGTGGGCCCCTGAGTTAGGCAGTGTGGCCCCAGCTTCTGACTTTTTATTTGGAATATCTTCTTTGGTATATTCTTCAACATTGAAATCTAAGTTAACAACAGTAGATGAAATTACCTTTGTATGCCATTGGCATATAACTGACCAGTCAGAGTAACAGAGATTCAGTTTAACCCACACGCCTGTACTGGACAGGTACCAAATCACAGTTATTTCGCTTGTGTTGATGTTCAGAAGGAAGTAGCGCTAACATTTGTTGAGGGTCTACTATGTGCAAAGTAAATTATTTAATTCTCACAGTATTCTTGAAAAGTAGATATATCATCATTTTGTAGATAAGAGCCTTGGCAAAATCATGTCTCTGCATTTTGTTTTCTTGATTTCATAAAATCAACACTCTGAAGAGTCTGATTGTAGACTCCATGGATTTATTTCTATCATGTGGTTTCAAGAGATGTACAAGACCAGCTTGTTTAATTTCTATTTTTTCCCTCTGTGCCTTCTCTTTTCTGAGAGTATTTTTTGCCAACCCCACTTTTTCTTCCATCATTCTGGTTGAGGGTTCGCTTCTTTCTCTGCTGCTGCTGCTAAGTCGCTTCAGTCATGTCTGACTCTGTGCGACCCCATAGACGGAAGCCCACCAGGCTCCCCTGCCCCCGGGATTCTCCAGGCAAGAACACTGGAGTGGGTTGCCATTGCCTTCTCCAATGCATGAAAGTGAAAAGTGAAAGGGAAGTCGCTCAGTCGTGTCCAACTCTTAGACCCTATAGACTACAGCCTACCAGGCTCCTCCATCCATGGGATTTTCCAGGCAAGAGTACTGGAGTGGGGTGCCATTGCCTTCTCCGGCTTCTTTCTCTAAAGAAACCTACATAGAAAGAGCTAGTAGGCTGCAGTCCATGGGGTCTCTAAGAGTCGGCATGATTGAGTGACTTCACTTTCACTTTTCACTTTCGTGCATTGGAGAAGGAAATGGTGACCCACTCCAGTACTCTTGCCTGGAGAATCCCAGGGATGGAGGAGCCTGGTGGGCTGCCGTCTATGGGGTCACACAGAGTCCGACACGACTGAAGCGACTTAGCAGCAGCAGCAGCAATAGGCAGAAGACGTAGACAGACAAATGATGTAAATAATTAAGATGAGGAAAATTTGTACATTCAAAGGACTCAATGATGATAGTTCTTCAGCTTTAAGTCCCAAGCAGCTGATTGAAAACCAAATTCAGATTTAGTCTCTGTACTAACTATTGACCAATATATTTTCATCACATAGTTTATATACATAATGGAGATTTTAGTCCTCCATTCAATAATGTTCGTAAGTTCTCTGCTTTTTGTTTTCTTGTTTTCATAAAGTTTCTGCTCCTTTTAAACCTAACTTCTTGGTTAATAAGATTTTATTCTGAAATTAATCTCAGGATTTTGTTAAGCATTGTCTTTTTTTGTTGTTATTTTTAATTTTTTCATTTTTTAAAAAAAGTTTTAAATTTGTATATGTGTAGCTTGTGGGATGTTAGTTCCCTGGCCAGGAATTGAACCCATGCCCTCGGTAGTGAAAGCATAGAGTCCTAACCACTGGACCACCAGGGAAATTCACAAAGCTTTGTCTATTTTAGATCAAAGAAGAAAAATAACGACTTTTTCTCAGGTTCCGATCGTCAGTCACTTACAGGTCATCCTGACAATTATGATACCAGTGATTAAGGAAAAAGGTGAATATTTAAGCCATAAAAAGTGATGAAATTTGAGTGCTGGTATATATCGGTATCCATGCCACACTAAACGAGTTTGTTAGTATAAGATTTCAAATTCCGGTATTTTAGAGGTGTTTGGAACTATCAATTTGATTTGTTCAAAGAAACCAGAGTCTAAGGTCTTAGTCGCATGAGGAAGAGTCTTCTTGACTTTCACAGCTTGCTTGTCTGTGGATGCACACACGCAAATGTTTACTTCTGTTGAATTGATATGCTGAAAATTATAGCGGTTTAATAGTGTATTATGTAAGGATATTTACTCATAGAGCTATACATCCATTGACCAGAGCTGAGGCTTTTGATGGGCTTCCCAGGTGGCTCAGTGGTAAAGTATCCATCTGTCAATGTAGGAGACTCAGGTTCGATCCCTGGCTCGGAAAAATCCCTTGGAGAAGGAAATGGCAACCCACTCCAGTATTCTTGCAAGGCTTTTGATAGTTGGGAGCAATTGGAGGGAAGAGTATTTCTGTGAAACCCAGGGCTGGATAGATGGATTAGTCAATCCACCCTTGGCTCCAAGCAGGGAGTGTCTAATCAAAGAGGGCAGTTTTGGAAACAACAGGAAATGGTAAGTTAATTTAAGCCTCCTCTCCCTCAATCTTTTTACATGTCTCTAGAGTGGTTCTTCTTTTTTTTTCCAAGAAAAGTCAGTTTTTACAAAGAAATATCCTGAACTATTGATGCCAAATGATTCGTTCACTTTAGAATGACTGTCCCTAGTGGTATAGCATACTGCAGAGTTATGGGATTCGTAAAGAGTCTTAAAAATGGGATTAGGAGCATTGAGGTGGAAAAACCATGCTAGCTCATTTCAGATCTTTATTGAATTTGGAATCATATTCGGTTATAATTTCTTCAAGGACAGAAATGTTTCCCTAGTTATTCCTTTGGGTGTTTGCACACCAGGATCTCAGGATTTCATCACTGGTGGTTCAGTATGCCCATCCCTCTACTGGTATTCCTGGATATATTGATGAGACTGTGGAAGAGGGTATCATTTTTTTCCCCTCCATGTTCCTCACAAATAACTTCTTAGAGTTACATGCTGACTTATTAATTTGTCATTTAAGCTATTTAAACAGGTAACTGTTTGTTATACTTTATCAACACTTTGCTTTGTAAATAAGAAAAATGGATGTGATCAAACTTGAAGAGGCACTACAGGGAATAATCCTGTTTTGTGAGACAGAGGTTGGGCTGACCTCTTGGGTCTTTGCATGTTTCATTCCTGTTTTTCATTCCACAAAGTAGTAAGAGGTTCTGTAGGAATCCTTGACACTAAGTAACCGCACTTAGGTTAGCTCTGAATAAATAGAACAGGAGATGTAGACGTGATGAGAACTTGAAAAAGGAGTGTCAGGCTAAGAGAATGATAATCTAGTTCCATATGAAACCTCTGGGTCCACCCTCATTAAACATAGTGTCATGATTATTTGATAGCTCAGTTGGTAAAGAATCTGCCTGCAATGCAGGAGACCCCGGTTCAATTCCTGGGTCAGGGAGGTCCCCTGGAGAAGGGATAGTCTACCCAGTCCAGTATTCTTGGGCTTCCCTTGTGGCTCAGCTGGTAAAGAATCCACCTGCAATGTGGGAGACCTGGGTTCAATCCCTGGGTTGGGAAGATCCCCTGGAGAAGGGAAAGGCTACCTACTCCAGTATTTTGGCCTGGAGAATGCCATGGACTGTACAGTCCATGGAGTTGCAAAGAGTCGGACATGACTGAGTGACTTTCACTTTCATGATTATTTTGATCACCATTTTAAAGTGCTTTTTCTCTAGTTATGAATAAAATGCTTTACACTTTATTTTACACATCTTTTTTTTTTTGGCTGTATGGCTTGTAGGATCTTAGTTCCTTGACCATGGTTTGAACCAAGACCTCCAGAAGTGAAAGCAGAATTCTTAGCCTTTGGACCGCCAGGGAATTCCCACACAACATCTTTGTGTGTGTGTGTGATAGGACACAAGGCATACGGAAGTTCCATGCTTGTGGTGATGGCTTTGAAGAGAGTGGAAGATTTTCTATGGTTGGGGAGCTTCAACATGAGGATCTTACTAAGAAGAGGATCCAGGTAGAAATGCTAGGATTATCTTTTACTCCTTACATAAGCACTCTGGACCCTCCATACCCATTCAGAAAGTTTAGAGAAAAAGCTGAGGAGGCATTGAATTAATATCTCAGATGACAATGTTGCTATTATACTGTTAAAATATACACATTAAATATATATATATATATATATAAAATTTAAAATCCTTTTGGCTAGTAAGAAGCATTTTATCATGATGCCTTAATTCTCTAAAAAAATTTTTATTGACATATAGTTGATTTACAATGTTTTGTTAGTTTCAGGTATGCAACAAAATGATTCATTTATGTGTATATATTTTCATATTTTTTCCATTATGATTTATTGCAGGATATTAATGTAGATCCCAGTACTATACAGTAGGATCTTGTTTATCCATCCTATGTATACTAGTTTGCCTCTGCTAATTCCAAACTCTAATTCCCAACCCCCCTCGCCTTTGTAGAGATGCCTTAATTCTTTTATTTAAGATGTGGTTTTATTGGTTTGGGGGCTCCCAGCTGGTTCAGTAGTAAAGAATCTGCCTGCCAAAGCAGGAGGTGCACGTTTGATTACTGGGTTGGGAGGATCACCTGCAAAAGGAAATGGCAACTCACTCCAATATTCTTGCCTGGAAAGTCCCATGAACAGAGGAGCCTGGCAGGCTACAGTCCTTGGGCTCACAGAGTTGGACATGACAGAGTGACTGAGTACATAGGCATTGTTGGTTTCTAGTGATGACGCCCCACTCCAGTACTCTTGCTTGGAAAATCCCATGGACAGAGGAGCCTGATAGGCTGCAGTCCATGGGATTGCTAGGAGTCGGACACGACTGAGCGACTTCACTTTCACTTTTCGCTTTCATGCATTGGAGAAGGAAATGGCAACCCACTCCAGTCTTTTTGCCTGGAGAATCCCAGGGACAGGGAGCCTGGTGGGCTGCCGTCTATGGGGTTGCACAGAGTCGGACACGACCGAAGTGACTTAGCAGCAGCAGTAGTACCAAATGAGCAACTGTATTCGAGAACAGAGGTTACTTATATGATGTGTGCAACTGTACATACTGTGTATTTCCTGGGGGGAACATAGTGAAGAAATATCATTGTTAGAGTCATTTCCTGGACCAATGGGATAGGTTGCTCTCTAAACCAAAATTTGATCTCTGCCATGGTGAAGCTGACGATGTGGATTTGATGTTGATGTGCTAGTTAGTAGCCAGACTGAGGATGAGGTGGAACTTGTACCTTAGTAACCATTCTTGGGTAAGCTGGTAAGGCTAGGTTGTCTTGCAAAGCCCAGGAAAGTGGTCTTATGAGGACAGGTAATGGGCAACACAGATGTCGTTTCATTTCAAATTACATCAGCCTTGCTGTGTCTCATGTTTGTTATAGAATGATTCACACAGGAAAACGATTTTGATTCTTCATATCTTTTTAAAACAATATTTTCAGCATGTCTTAATGCTTTGTATAAAGCTGTATCTCCAATAGGCCGGTTTAATTTGGTATGAAACTGGAATTTCAGATGAAAGGCTTCTTAATGCACAAAAGAACCTCAGCTTTCCCTCAGAAGCAAAACAAACACATACATAAACAACAACAATGAAAGAGTTTCAATTAAGATTTTCAGAACACAAATACCCATTTAAATGCACCTAATTCTCTGCTAGCAGCTACTTTAAATTATTGTTTTTTTTTAAAGGAAAATCCAATATAGTTGAAAGCATGTGCTTTTTTGAATATAAGATGCTTCCTTGCATTATCTGACAGAAGGAGAAAAGCATGTTTAGCTTTTTCGGATTTAACATGTTCTAGCTAATCAGAAAATCTTTATTAATTACATTTCTGAACTCTATAGCAGTGGAAGAGGGTCTTTGTTTGTTTGGTTGGGTTTTTTTTGGTTACAAAAATATGATGAAAAAAGTTAAACCATATATTATCGTGTAATTTTGGAAAGAGCATGTTATTGGGTCATTTCAGTCTAGAGGCTTTTAGTAGGAGAGCAAACACTGGTCCCCAAGACCTTCCTTACCATCTGAGAGGATGAGAGAATTTCCTACTGTTAAAGCAAAACCAGGGTCATGGGGGCGGGAGGAGACTCTTGGCCATCGAAGAATAAGTTTGGGCGTAAGCTGTATTTCCTGTTTTGCAAAGAGTCACTTTCTCTGCATTTTCTGCATTTCAGCTTCCTTTCTCTCCTTTATAGCCTCCCCATAGCCTTCATGTCCTTAGCTTTTGTATCATGGGCCATTTTCTGTGTACACAGAACAAGGAGGTGGTGGACAGCAAAGTGACTAAGACAGCAATTGAGTGGATCATGGGGAGGGAGTCAAGAGGCACACCCCAGCTCCACCAGTGACTGGCTTTGTGATGTGGGGAGATGTTATAGACTCACTATGTCCCCCAAATTCATAGGTTGAAGCCCCAACCTCCAGTGTGATTGTATTTGGAGATAGTTCCTTTAGGGAGATAATTAAAGTTAAATGAGGTTAAAGGGTGGGGCCCCTAATTCAGTATGAGTGGTGTCCTTATAAGGAGTCAGTGAGACACCAGGAGTGACTGTATACAGGGAAAGGGCCACGTGAGGACGTAGTGAGAGGGCAGCTGCCTGCAAGCCTAGGAGAGAGGCCTCTGGTGACACCAGACCTGCCAGCCCCTTGATCTTGGACCCTCAGCCTCCAGAGCTAGGAGAAAATTAATTTTTGTCATTTAAGCCACTCAGTCTGTGGTATTTAGTTATGGCAGCAATAGAAACGAATCTACGAATTTAGAGTTATAAAATCTCTAGGCTTTCATATCCCCATCTACATTAGAGATGGAGCTGGAAATCATTCTTACATTGTAGGGTTTTGGTATGAGAATAAATGATACCGTGTGATCCGTATAGTGCCTCGTGGATACTATCTCATATGCGGAGGGAACGAGGCCCACAAGAACAGGCTGGTGTTCGTTTTCTCATGGCCTAGGCTTTTTCCTGAATACTTAGCATTGCAGCAAACAACACAAATCATTACTCATATAAGTTTGAAGTTTCCTGCCACGGTTTGCCTGGCTGATGTCTTATAGAAGACCCAGACTTAGGGCACGAATGATTCTTTTTGCTTCCGACACATGTTGTATCTCCTTCAAAAGTTAGTTGAATCCTCCCTGTACATTTGAATGTTGCTTTATTTACTATACTTTAAAGACAATAAAGGGGAAATCTAGTAAATGTGAAAGAAATGCTCTGCTGACCCAGCACATGGAATTGCGTCTACTAATTCAGGCTGTTTGATATACCAGAATCACGTATATGTGCAGAGTGATGATAGTAAATTGAGTTTACCCATCATTGTTTGGTCAAGGAACTGAAGGTGTTTTCAGTCCTTAGTAGTAGTCGTGGTAGTGTTAGTCACTCAGTCGTATCCAGCTGTTTGTGACTCCATGGACTGTAGCCTGCCAGGCTCCTCTGACCATGGGAACCTGGTCATTTCTAACTTACAGTGATCTGAGAGATATCAGATATGGTTCTGCCATCAGATAATTAGACAGATGAAGGCACAGAGGTTTCTTCCTCACGAGCATAAGAGCTTGGGCTCGTTAAGAAGTGGATGGGGGTGTCTCCTAGCTCCCTCTACCATGTTCCACTGAGTTGTTCCTAAAGTTCTCTATTAACTGCACCTTTTCAAATATGGGTGAACACGTCTGTCTTTTCCCTTTTCACAGCAAAGTACAAGATTAGGTGCTGTACCTCCAGGGCTTCTAATACAATGCTCTTTATCAAGCTAAAGCTGAAACTCCAGTACTTTGGCCACCTCATGTGAAGAGTTGACTCATTGGAAAAGACTCTGATGCTGGGAGGGATTGGGGGCAGGAGGAGAAGGGGACGACAGAGGATGAGATGGCTGGATGGCATCACTGACTCGATGGACGTGAGTCTGAGTGAACTCCGGGAGTTGGTGATGGACAGGGAGGCCTGGCGTGCTGCGATTCATGGGGTCACAAAGAGTCGGACACAACTGAGCGACTGAACTGAACTGAACTGACTTACCAAGCTGGCAGTCAATAAATCAGATTCAGATAGGATTGAACACCTGCTGAGTATGGCACTAGTGGTAAAGAACCAGCTTGCCAATTCAGGAGATGTAAGAGATGCAGGTTTGATCCCTGGGTGGGGATGATCCCCTGGAGGAGGGCATGGCAACCCACTCCAGTATTGTAGCCTGGAGAATCCTATGGATAGAGGAGACTGGTGGGCTACCATCCATACGGTCAGAAAGAGTTGGACACCTCTGACGCGACTTAGTACACTGTGTACCTTCATCCTGTGGAATCAAGATGTCATGTAAGACATGGGTGCTGCCCTCGAGTTGCTGGTTATCTCATTGAAGAGATAAAAGCTCTAACAAGGTCCAAGGCAGTTGGGCTTGTTTGTTTTTATTGATGTATAATTGCTTTACAGTGTTGCGTTAAGTTTCTGCTGCACAAAGAAGTGAATCAGCTTTATATATACATATAACCCTTTTCACTTCGACTTCACACACCTCCCGCCATCCCACCCCTCTAGGTCATCACAGAGCACGAGGCTGAGCTCCCTGTGTTACACAGCCTCTTCCTGCTGGCTGGCTGCTCTGCGCACGGTAGTGTATGTATGTGTGTTACACAGCCTCTTCCTGCTGGCTGGCTGCTCTGCGCACAGCAGTGTGTATATGTGTGTTACACAGCAGCTTCCCGCTGGCTGGCTGCTCTACACACAGTAGTGTATGTATGTGTGTTACAGAGCCTCTTCCTGCTGGCTGGCTGCTCTACACACAGTAGTGTGTATGTGTTAGTGCTGCT
Organism: Bubalus kerabau; assembly: GCF_029407905.1. Taxonomy (NCBI): domain Eukaryota; kingdom Metazoa; phylum Chordata; class Mammalia; order Artiodactyla; family Bovidae; genus Bubalus; species Bubalus kerabau. The sequence continues at coordinate 21,683,490 of NC_073639.1, forward strand.
CTCTCACTTTGTCCCGCCCTCCCATTCTCCCCTGTGTCCACATGTCTGTTCTGTACACCTGCTTGTTTATTCCTGCCTGGAAATAGGTTTCTTTGTACCATTTTTCTAGATTCCACATACGTGCGATAATATACAGTATTTGGTCATGCGTTAATATACAGCATTTTCTCTATTTCAGTCCATATGACAGACTCTAGGCCCATCCACATCTCTACAAATGACCCAATTTTGTCCCTTTTATGGCTGAGTAATATTCCATTGTATATGCATTTTCTCTATCCATTGAGAAGATATGTTGGACATTTATGTTGTTCCCACGTCTTGGCTATTGTACATAGTGTTGCAATGAATTTGGGAGGATAGCTGGGCTTATAATAGACAAATGTAATGTGTAATGCACATTTCTTAAAGATACATTCAGTTTCCCCCAACTATTCTATTTATTAATATATAAGTATTCCCTCTGGAGGAAACGTATTCCAATGGTTAGGCTGGGATGCTGGAGACAAAATTGATGAAGATGGTGTTTCAGCTACATCTTGCTGCTAGAAAACCACATCAACACTTGGTGGCTTTAAACAACCACCATTTTAATGGGATCTGTGATTTTATTGATCGTGAATTCTGGCAGGCATCAGCCAGGTAACCCTTCTGTTCCCTGAAGTGTATCACAGGTCACTCAGTGCTATTCAGTTCCTGGTTGGTCTGGTCTGGAGGGTCCAAAACGACTTCACTCACTGCCTGGCACCACACCAAGGGTTCCCAGAAGGCTGATCTCCCCTGGATCCCTGACCTCTCCATATAGACTCAGGGCCTCTTCATGAAGTTTCTCCTTTAGGGTAATCAGATTTCTCAAAGTGATGCTCAGGGTTCCCAGAGACCAAGACCAAAGCTATTAGTCACAGGAAATGCTAGACTTGGAAATGTCATAATGTTATTATATTGCTCAAACTGGGTTAAAGGCAGTTCCTACTCAATGGCAGGGAAACAAACTCACCTGTTGGTAGAGGAAGGCGCAAAGAACTTGTGACCATCTTTTTTCCCTTTGAATATTTATTTATTTGGCTGCGCCGGGTCTTAGTTTGGGCATGCAAAAACTCTTTATTTGCATCGTGTGGGATCTAGTTCCCTGACTTGGGATCAAACCCAGGCTCCCTGCACTGGGAGCTCAGAGTCTTAGCCACTGGACCACCAGGGAGGTCCAAAGATGGCATACACCTTTGTGGTTTGCTGGGGTTTTAAAAAAATCGTTTTCTTTTTTCCTGAATACACCTAAGATTTCATTTCCAATGTACTTCAGGGTTTGTAGGGGTTTTTTTTTTGCCAGAATTTGAAGCACCTTGGGAATGTCTTGCCCCGTTTTTATTTTTTGGTTCTATCTTCCTGTGAGGAATGATAAAACTTGAGGATTCTTTTTTAAAATGTATCAAATATGGTCTCTAGCACAGAAGAACTAACAATCTAGTGGAGAAGGACTCATGGATGCAGGTAAATTTAGAACACAAAACTTAATAAAAATTAAGAAAGCCCAGTCACCCAGGATATCAGGGAGGGTTTCAGAGGGGAAGTGGCATTTGAGCAGAGCCTTGTGGAGGGTGGTGGTCTCTACAGATGGGAGGGGTGGAGTGGAGATTGCATCTTGGAGGAGGGGCAGGGAGCACAGCCCACAGAACAGATGGTGGGACCCTGGAACGAGTAGAGGTGGGATGGCATGGAGGGTGAGGCTGAGCAGATGTGGCGGGGGGCATGAGGACTCGGCTCTGATCGCCGAGTTGTTCTGCAGGTAATGGTCATGCAGGGATTTATGGCAGAGGCATGCCATGATCTGATTTCTGATTCTAAATGCTATTTCTAACAGCAGTTTCAGGATGGATTGGAGGAATTACAGATAGGAGGCCACGAAGCAAGAGGGCAGGTAATCCAGGAGAGTATTCACTGGGCAATGGAATGGAAGAAACAGGTTTTGAGAGTGATGTGTTGGGGAGCAAGGTAGTAGAACAACTTTTTTTTTTTTACTTATATCCCTTGTTGTTGTTGTCAGTCGCTGTCGTGTTGAACTCTTTGCGACCCCATGGACTGCAGCACGCCAGGCTTCTGACCCCATGGACTGCAGCACGCCAGGCTTCCCTGTCCTTCACCATCTTCCAGAGTTTGCTCAAACTCATGTCCATTGAGTCAGCGATGCCATCCAACCATCTCATCCTCTTTTGCCTCCTTCTCCTCCTGCCTTCAATCTTTCCCAGCATCAGGGTCTTTTCTAGTGAGTCAGCTCTTCACATCAGGTGGCCAGAGTACTGGAGCTTCAGCTTCAACATCAGTCCTTTCAATGCATATTCAGGGTTGATTTCCTTTAGGATTTACTGGTTTGATCTCCTCGCAGTCCAAGGGACTCTCAAGCGTCTTCTCCAACACCACAGTTGGAAAGCCTTGATTCTTTGGCACTCAGCCTTCTTTATGGTCCAGCTCTCACATCCATACATGACTACTGGCTTATATCCCTTACCTAATTTATTTCTCTCAGAAATCGATTTTTCAGATAGGGCACTGAAACTTAGAAACATTGTAGAACCTCTTTGACATGAAATAGCTAGAGATGAGGAGGGTTGAGTTTCAAAGCCAATTATCTCTGACTTCCCACAAAACCTCATTGTCTCACCCATTGAAAATAACTGAAACTTTCTTACTAGGTGATTGGTTGTGCCAGTAACAAAAATAGAGCACACCGATTTCCTTAAAGGCTTTTATAAATATGTCTTCCCCTGAGTTGTAGATCTGTATGTCCCTGTATCTGTATCAAGCACATACGTCCTTGAATATAGTTTTAAATGTTTAAAGTTTTCAGCTAGTGTCTTTATCGGTTTTATCGACTTGAATGCTATCAGTAAGAAAATAAAGTACACAATTCATGTCAGTTTACCTGATACTCTCTTTTTTTGTGTGTGCCTAAATGATTCTGGGCTTATTAACAGATTTTATTGCATATTAGAATCTTGTACACAAAGAATGTATTGTTGCCACAGACAGAGCTGGGAAGGAAAAGTAAAAATGAGTCAGAGAGTGTGAGAGACAATGTCGCAGTTCATTTGGGAACTTCCTCTGTATAAACCTGCCGCCCCCCATAAGTCACCTTGCTCATTTTAAAACAAGGGGGACAACAATCTGTCTCTAAAGTTCCATTTCTGCCTAAACCCTGAAGGCCAGGGATGGGTGGCCCCCAGCCCTTTGTGGTTTGGTTCCCCGGTGAATGGCCTCACATGGACCAGGAACCACAGAGCCTTTGTGTCTGAGTGCTCAGGACTCAGGGCTGCAAGTGGAATCTCACCTAAAAATGCAATTCTTGGCACAGATCAAAATGGGACATCGAAAGTCATGACATCTAGAATATTGGTATGGCATCCTCTTGGTTTCACGGTCACAGGTTTTCAGGGTTCTGTTACGTCCTGGTGACGACATGTGGAAGGTGAGGGGAAAAGAGGGATCTCACTTCTCTTTTTTGTTGCTGGGACTGCATGGCTGGATCAGAGCCTGCATGTAGTGATGAATATTCACTGAATGAATGCCTGCTTAAATGCCAGGTGCCATGTTCTGCTAGGTGCTTGACATCCCATGTTTCATTTAATCTCCCCCAAACAAGGAAACCTGGCCTTCCTTTCAACAGATGAAGAGATGGGTGCCTAGAGGAGTTAAGTTACTGTGGCCAAGGACAAGCACCTTGTGTGCAACAGAGCTGGAATTCAAGCCTGCATTTGTGTAGCCTTTCAACCTCTGCCTTTTGTGTATGCTCTATTCTTACTATTTGGGGGGGACGGTGCAGCATTGTGTATTTATTGCAGTGAGCACGGCTTTTTTTTTTTTCTCTAGTTGTGATGCACAGACTTGGTTGCCCTGAGGCAAGTGGGATCTTAGTTCCCTGACCAGGGATCGAACCCTAATCCCCTGATTGGCAGGCAGATTCTTAACCATTGGGCCACCAGGGAAGTCCCTGTATTATTATATTCTTTATCAGAATATTGTTTGGGTGTCAGTCAACACACTTCATGCAGCAAAGTAGAAGTTAGCCCAGTTTGGAAATTTGAGAACTCTCACTCACTGGATCAGGCACACAGTAACTGCTGCATGAATGTTGACCCAACGCATGACTAGTGTTTATTTCTCTCTAGTCTACGACTTTGTCATTCACTGTTGTGGAGAAAAATACGGAAGACTGGAAGGTTTTCAGCCTTCAAAATGTTATTTTAAAGATAAGTTTCCTAACATAGGGGATTTGAGAAAATGCCAAACCAATCGGAGATAGCTAGTTAATGCCTTCTTTCCTATGCCAGCTTGCCAACATTTGGTAGAAACCCAATACTGGGACTATTGTAGTAATTTCTCCCACCTTGTTAAGAGTGATCACCTCTCTCTTGTTACCCGGAAGGGAAGAAACAGTGAGCTGGGAGATGCAGTTGTGAAATCTCTGGTTTTTCAGGAATGGTCAGATGAGTGGCCAAACGTCACCTTCTTTCCCATTATTCTCTTTACTTAACTCTTTGATATTGTTCTTGGGATTAACCCATTACTCCTTCTGGTCACCCTCCACCCTTTCTTTCTCCTCAACACATTCCTTCTTGCAACATCCTGTTTCTGAAAGAGCCCCTCCTTTCATATTTTCTAATCCAACAGCCTTTTCTTTTAATCCCATTTCAAACTCCTGTCTTTTGTGGAAAAAGAACCAGGTATCCCCAAGCCCTCCCCTTTTGTGGATTTACCTGGGTCATACCAGCTGAACCAACTGAGGAAACGATGACCATGTGACTGGCCTGAAGCAAACAGAACCTAGTCTTCACCTTTTCCCTCATCTGAGCTGCTCCTGTATGTTTGAAGGTCTGAGAAAAGGTGGGGAAAGGCCATGGCAGAGAGGAGAGGAGGGGAGAGATATTTATCTGCGGGGGACACCATGATCACCAGAGAGGAGAGTGACAGAGGAAAGAGCATTATCGTGACCTAAAGAAAATTGTTTCGGAAATGAGACCTGCCTTGAAATAGTTCCATCTTTGTGCTCTTGACCTGAATTTAAATCTTAGTCCATGAGTGTTTTGCATGGAAGGGGAGGTGTGGGACCTACTATATTTGGTAGTTTTTTTGGCAGATAGGGTTTCCTGTTTCATTGTGTTTTAAAATAAAGCTGTCTGTGCAGATGAATTCTCTAGGGTGCTAAGTTGTTTTAGGTCGTATACTCTGGGTGGGCAAGGCTTGGGACGTGGCTGCTTAACAGTTCCAACCAGGTGAAGGTAAGTAATCGTTCACTTGTTGGTACCTCAGTGTTAACCTTACAGATAAAGTCGACCCCAGTAAGTGCTAAAACTTGAAACAAGAAAACAAAAACAAAAACAAAAAAAAGCCCCCACCACACACTGATAGAAATCGTTCTTAAAATATTTCACATTTCCTTCTCCCTGAAAGTTGAGAAAACTGGACAGAATTGGAGTCTCTTTTGCTGTATCCGTCATTATCATGAAGGTAAATCTTGTCTTTGTGTTGTGAGATGGTACCATCAGAGTCTGTTCATACCAGTAGGACTCATTGTCCCTAAATATGAAATGTCCCCAGACTGCTCTGTACTCTGTTCATTTTCTAAAATTAAAAAACAAAAAAATTTTTTTCAATACAGTTTTTGCTTTTAAGTCTTTATTGAATTTGTTACCATATTGCTTCTGTTTTATGTTTTGGATTTTTGGCCATGAGACACGTGGGATCTTGGCTCCCGTACCAGGGATTGAACCCACACCCCTTGCATTGGAAGGCACAGCTCCAACCACTGGACTGCCAAGGATGTCCCTCTCCGTCTTCTTTTAAAGTCTGTCTTCTCTTTTGTACCTGGTTGTACTCCTACCACGATGTCAGCCCCTGGGAACCCCTTTCTACCCCTACACCCCCTCATATTTTGCATCTAACTAGCCCTGCCTGGGGAATGAGATCCCACAGATTATTGGAGGGGGAAGTTAAATGGGGAACAAATAGGCCATGAGTGCAGACCAGATACCTTCTAGAAAGTTCTCTCTTTAAGCTCTGCTGGGCGAATTCTCTGATATTTTGGCTTCTCCAGAGTGTGTCTCACTGGGGTTCCAGCCCGTACTCTGGTTCGTTAAGGTTTCAAGACAAGTGAGCTGTCATCTTGTGACTCATCGTGTACTGTTTTAAGCAACGACCCGGCCTCCGAGGATAAAAGGCTGTCTAATCATCTCCAGTTTCCTGCCATGGCTGACGTCACTGCCATCGTCATCACCTTCAGGTCCATCACATTATTAAGTCCCCACAGTAGATAAGTTGCCAGACTAAACATGTTACATAGACACCATCCTTGGTGTCTCGGCGTCTGTCTTCTTTAAATAGATAACACGAAAATGGATCTAATTTGGACCAAGGTATTGACTGCCCTGGGGTAATGGATGACCTTCACCAGCCATCTGAAAACACCAATTGCTGAGGACCTGCTGTGTGCAGCAGGTGTCTACTGTGTGAACTGGATGATGAGACCACAAGCAGAAATGTTCCACATGCCTTCCCCGCCCCAAGGTACCCCTAAGGAACTGGATGCAGTGACAGAAATGTGCGTGAACGTGATGGGGGCCCAGAGGAGCAGTATGTAACCTACTCGGGAGGCGGAGAAGCCAAAGAAAGATGAAGCCTGGGCAAAGTCATAGTTATTAGCTGGGTAAAGCGAGAAGGGGCCGTTCTCAAGGGAGCCTGGGCAAGAGGGGAGGCAGGAAGCACCCTGCGGGGGCAGGTCCTGTTGCAGGGTGACTGCAGCGAGAGCAGCGTGGAAGCCAGGTTCTGCATGTCATTCTAGGGCCCTTGGTGGACAGAGCTGAGGAGCACTGGACAATGGTGTTTTGGATAGGTCCTTCCCGGGGAGGTGGGGGTTATGAGCAGGATGGATATGTGCCTGAACAAGAGCTGTGGCCTCATTTCTGGATACTGGGAGTTGGATTTGAGAAATGTCTGTGAATGTAAAATTCAAAAAGCATGCTGATGGACGTCAGCGGTGAGGAGAGTGTGCGGTAAAGCACGAGCCCTAGTCCTGAGGGCAGGCGGCGGTACAAATGGAAGGGTCACAGTGGAGGAGAAGATAATGGATTCAGCTTTGTGAAGATGGCTGGGGAAGCACTGACGGCCCAGGCTGAGGTCTCACTATGATCTCAGGGAATCTGGGGTTGGTGGGGGCGGGGAGTTGAGGGGGGTCCCACGGATTTGCTCTGTGAAAGCTGGAGACAGCAGCTGCCATTGCTGGGAATAAATAAGGTAGGGGCAAAGGTTCTTCTCATTCAAAGTCAAACCTGACAAAAGAAGGGTATGTATGTTGCATCCCAACTGCAGGGGACTCTGTGATGCTTTGAGAAAGGCGGGGCTCCTGGCTTAGCCCTACCTCCCCAAGCCCAGGGGTGGCTCTGGGGACGGTGGGTGGCAGCAGACCAGGCTCTGGCCAGGCAGTTACTCTCCAGACCGGCTCAGGAGATTGGTGTGGGTTTTGTTCTAGGCAATAAGTGGGAGGCTTCCATACCTCTCCAGGGCTGCCACTCACCAGGGTAGGGCCGGAGAAGAGGAACTTGTTTCTCTGTAAAGTAACTTCTGGCTTTGAGACCAAAAAAGAAAGAGCAGTTTATTGCATACTTCATAACCCAGAGAGAGGCTATGGATCAGCTGAGAGAAAGAGACAGGGGAAAGAGGGAGGGAGAGAGGGGGAATAGATCTGAATAGTTTGTTCAGCTTGAAATACAGCTGTAAGGAAGAGAAAGTTACTTTTGTGCAGATCCTTCATTAGCAAGTTCACACTCTGGCCAGCAGCTCTCTTAGGAACCAAGCTCTTTATCTTTTGAAGTGCTTTCTCGCTTGTCTGAGATGGGTCAGGGTGATGACTGAAAAGGAGCAAGAAAGGTGCAAACTGGCTCCTTGTTTAAGGTTTTCCTAATTAGAAGAGCAGAGAGAAGGTGAGTGAGGGCCATCCGAGTCTCCCCCAGTGTGGCTGGCCATGGTCAGCACTGTTGGGGGTGGGGGGCGGTCAGGGAGTTCCCTGGTTAGCTTTCTGTGACTTGTGATTTTTCTTTGTTATGCACTGAACAGATTCCCTTCTCTGGTATTCAGTGGGGAGCACGTAGCCTGAGGATGGCAATTAGCTAGAGCTAGGCCATCTCTTCTTTGCACAGCCCAAGATGAGACATACAATTACTTTGGCAGCTCACCAGCCCTTTCAGCCCGTCTCAATACGCACAGCAGGAGGACAGGTTCATCCTCCCGCGCCCGCCCCCCTTCCTCCTCCCAAATTCCTCCTTACCTGGATGAAATCCTGGTATACACGGACTTTGCCTGCAAATAGAACTGCCGGCGCCTCTGACGTCATTAGGCTGCGCGAAGCTCATTGGCGGAGAAGTTAAGAGTCTTATTTTAGACCCAGAGACTGGGCCCCCTGGATCCAGCTAGAGCAGGTCTCTTCCAGCCTCAGCTGCCCGCCCTCCTCCCCTCCCTTGGTTGCTGGGGCTTCAGAAGATGGAATGTCAGAGGCGGCTTGCTGCTAACTGCAGGGTGAGCAGGACAAGCTCACTGCTACTCAGCTGGGAGAAGGAAGATGCTGACAACCCAGAAATGGCTTACCACCCAGCTCGCCGGTGCGCTGCCCTCCACATTGGCACACGTTGGCTGCCTTCCTCGTTGCCACCATCCTTTGTATATCGGGCAGCAGCCAGTGGTAAAAGACTTGAGCTGTTTCTCAACCTCTCATCCTGTCCCCCTTGCTTCCTGGAGTCAAGATTTAAAACATGTGCTTTTATATCGTAAGTGGATCAAGTGCATTCCAAAGGGTGTCTCAAGCTAGGTTAATACATTTCAGCCAAGATGCTTCCTCTGCAAGCGGGAGGTTTAAACCTTCCGGGATAAAAGCTTTAATGCAGTGAACAGTGGTGTAGATTTGATCCAGGAAGACTGAGTAAATAAATATTTGAAAAGATAAGGCTTCACTTCTGTGGTTAGGACCCACTGAGCAACCAGAAAGGGCTTTTTTTTTTTTTTTTCCAGAAATTGAAAATCTGGACACATCACCTGGCAAAGCCTTTTTTCTTTTCCCTGATTTAATTATAAAAATTCACATCTGGTTGTGCCTTTGAGAAATCTTTTTTTTTTTTAATCAAATTTTGTGACAAAGTACAAATCTATCACAAACCTATAATAGGACGGTAGGCTACAAAGAGAATTTTTAGGTGCAACTCACTGTTGCCTCAGAGAATTCATGTTCCCTACACTTTAGGGCCAAGTTATTGACGGATAACCTCCTTGGGTGGAAATCTGAGTGCAAAAAAACAGCAGTGAGAACGGAATTAAGATCTTGCTGTCTTCACGTTTGGCGACTGTGCGGGCCTTGATTCCACAATAATCTATTGCAGTCATACTTGCCATGCTTCTCTGCTGTCACACAGCTACTGCTCTAGTGATGTTTAATATCACCATCGCTGTTATTGACTTTGGATTCTTGAGGATCAGACATCCCTGTTGCTGGTGGCCTCGGTGTAGACCAGGCTGAGAACAAAACCAGAGTGGCGGAGGAGACTGGGGTCCCCCTGGAGCGGTTTTGTGGGCGTCTTTGCTGAACACCTCTGCAGCTCCCACAGGGAAGCCAGCGTCCAGTCCCGGGGTTTCCTGTTCCTGCGCCTGGGCCGGGCCCCAGACACATTGAAACGCAAATGACAGCAGTAATTGGCTGAGAGATAAACCAGGACGAGCTAGCGAGCAGTGCAGCGGGGAGTTAAGTAGCTAAGTGACAATTACCGCACTGCAGCCTCCGGGATCACGAGCTGCCGGCCGGCCCGTTTGTTCTCGGTTTTAAAGGAGCAATAACATTAATTGGAGGAGGGCGTCCCGGTTACCGTGGCCTCACCCCGGTTCTCCTCTGATTCTCTTTGGAGGAGGGGGAGTAGGTGGCCTGGGGAAGGATGGCTGTGTTGACTGCCCCTCCCAAACCTGCCTCCCCCTCCCCCCCCCCGCCCCCACCTCCTAGCAGATGAGAATTTTGGAAATGTATGTCGTTGATTCCAGTAAACCGATAGTTGGTTTAGTTTGAAGATGACTCGCTGGGAGGGGTGGGTTTTCTCTCCGTCACAAGATTCTGGTGTCTACAGCAAGGAAAGGGTCAGTGTCGCTCAGTCCTATCGGACTCTTTACTACCCCGGTGGACTGTAGCCCTCCAGGCTCCTCTGTCTATGGGATTCTCCAGCCACGAGTACTGGAGTGGGAAAATAGGGCCTTAAAATCCATCCAAATTGCCCTCTTTCCCTCCGAGAAGTCCCATTTCCCCTCTGATTTTTTTTTTTTTTTTTTTTAAGTTTTATTGCAAAAGCGATCAATTGGCAGATATAGCAATGAAAGACAAAGAAGGCCCAGCCTTTTTGGAGCTTATAGTCTTGTTTGAAGAGGATAAGTTGTGAATAAAACTATGGTCTGCTATTCTACTTGCTCTGAGTGGAGATCCTTAATAAGTTTGGGGTCCTGCAGGAGTTGGGAGGGGGTGGGGAAAGGGGAAGTTTTTTTCTGGTGGAGACTGGGCGTGGCCTGCCCTGCTTTCTTTGAAAGGCCATTTTAACCCTCTTCTGGTCATAAACAACCATTAGGATGATTAGCTTGGACTGTAAGTAAGCAGACTAAACAAACCCAGGAACTAGTTAAAGAGTCCTTTCTCAGTATAATCTGCGTTTCTACTCTATTCTCAGGGTCTAAATACCTTACAAGTACTGTCTAATGGACTTGTTTGGGGTGGGTTGGTTTCCTTCAGCCTGGGCTAAATTTTCCCAGCCCTCCCCTCTGATTGAAGGCTGCTTTTGCCTTGCACAGAGAACTGCTTCAGGAATAGGCACATGTCTGCTTTTGGGATTATTTCTACATGAAGGCCCAGTCTACAAAAACCAGCAAAATGATGAAAGGAAAAGTAGATCCTGTCTAATGGCAGGGAGAAGCACAACCTTCTTTTGCCTAGTCTTGGAAGGTCTCAAGAAAAGCTTGCCTCTCGGCAGAGGCCAAATTTGTTGCAGGCCCTGAGGGTGGACTAGAAAGAGGCAGCTGGGTTTTTGCTCTGCCCACTTCTTTGTGAACTCACCTGGTGGAGGCGAACATATTGACTTGTCTAATTAGAAAAGGCCTTCTGTTCAATTTCTGAAGAAAGCCTGGTTAAGAATCGGTGGAATCGTATAGTAGAAGCAGACTGGTTCCAAATAGGAAAAGGAGTACGTCAAGGCTATATATTGTTACCTTGCTTATTTAACTTATATGCAGAGTACATCATGAGAAATGCTGGGCTGGATGAAGCACAAGCTGGAATCAAGATTGCTGGGAGAAATATCAATAACTTGAGATATGCAGATGACACCACCCTTATGGCAGAAAGTGAAGAAGAAGAACTAAAGAGCCTCTTAATGAAAGAGAAGAGTGAAAAAGTTGGCTTAAAGCTCAACATTCAGAAAACTAAGATCTTGGCATCTGGTCCTATCACTACATGGGAAATAGATGGGGAAACAGTGTCAGACTTTATTTTTTGGGGCTCCAAAATCACTGCAGATGGTGACTGCAGCCATGAAATTAAAAGACGCTTACTCCTTGGAAGGAAAGTTATGACCAACCTAGATAGCATATTCAAAAGCAGAGACATTACTTTGCCAGCAAAGGTCCGTCTAGTCAAGGCTATGGTTTTTCCAGTGGTCATGTATGGATATGAGAGTTGGACTATAAAGAAAGCTGAGTGCTGAAGAATTGATGCTTTTGAACTGTGGTGTTGGAGAAGACTCTTGAGAGTCCCTTGGATTCAAAGCGATCCAACCAGTCACTTCTAAAGGAAATCGGTCCTGAATGTTCATTGGAAGGACTGAAGTTGAAGCTGAAGCCGCAATACTTTGGCCACCTGACACGAAAAGCTGACTCATTTGAAAAGACCCTGATGCTGGGAAAGATTGAAGGCAGGAAGAGAAGGGGACAACAGGGGATGAGATTGTTGGATGTCATCACTGACTCAAAGGGCATGAGTTTGAGTAATTGGTGATGGACAGGGAGGCTTGGTGTGCTGAAGTCCATGGGGTCACAAAGAGTCAGACATGACTGAGCAACTAAACTGAACTGATAGACTGTGCAAGAAGATGAGTAAATTGCTCCTTTAAATAAACTTTTCTACACAGGATCTTAGTGTGGTGGTAAGAATTAGGCTGTCTAGGTTGGACCTCTGACTCTGCCACCTGCCTAGCCATTTGACCTTGAGAAATTGTTGAATCTCTCGGTTTTGCTGGACCTATTTCAGGATTATTCTGAGAAGTAGATGAGTTACTATAGCACTTAGTAAGGCTGTGTGTGAGCACTGCAAGCAGGGCCTGGAACATAGTAAGTGCTCATTAAATGTCAGCTGCTGTTGCTGCTGCTGTGTTGTTATTATTAGGCATGTGCTGTCCCTCATATCTTTGGTATGAATCACAAGAGTAATAACAACATTCTGACATTCTCTGAACGCCATTGTGGGGCCTGGGCAGCCCAAGAATCGTTCCTGCTTCGGTTCATTTGACTTTTTCATTGTCAAAAGCTCACTGGAAAATGAAAGAAAGAAAAATCTTTTCTTCCATGAGAAAGGATTCCGTAGACTGTTTGTCTACAGGTTAAAAGCAACAATAACGCCACAGAAAGAAGCAGTGGATTATTTGGATACAAACTTAGCTCATCAGTCTTGGGACAAAATGTTATTAGCAGATACTGAAAGTCCATATTAACTTCTTAGGGGAAACTGTTCACGATGTCAAAAATTGCATTGGATTAGAGGAATATATATATTTTTAGTTTTATTGATTTGTATATTTTTGGCTGTGCTGAGTCTTCATTGCTGTGTGGGCTTTCTGTGGTTGAGAAGAGCAGGGGCTACTCCCTAGTTGCAATGTGTGGGCTTCTCAGTGCGGAGCATGGGCTCTGGGGTGGCTGGGTTTCAGTAGTTGAGGCATGTGGGCTCAGTAGCTGCCGTTCCTGGGCTCTTAGAGCACAGGCTCTGTGGTTGCGGCACACAGGCTTTGTTGCTCCCCAGCATGTGGGATCTTCCCAACCAGGGGCTGAACCTGTGTCTCCTGCATCAGTAGATGGATTCTTTAACCACTGAGCCACCAGGGAAGCCTGAAATGCGTTTTTTTTTTAATGTCTTAAATCATGTGATTCACGTACAGCAAAATTCTCTCTTTTTGATGTAATGTTCTGTGAATTTTGGCAAAGGCATAGAGAGTCCTATAATCATGACAATTAAGACACAGAACAATTTTTATACCTCCAAAGAAAATTTCTTCATACTACCCTTTTGTAGTCAAACCCTCCCCCTTACCTTTAATCTCTGGGAACCACTGATCTCATGACTCCTAGTTTTGCCTTTTCCAGAATGTCATGTGAAGGTAATCCTAGAATATGTAACCCTTTGGCACAATGCATTTGAGATTCATTCATGCTGCTGTGTGTATCAGTGAAAAGCTTATTTTTAACTCACAGATCATTGAATTGAACTCTAGAGCTGGATGCAATCCTAATGACCAGAGCCAGACAGTCTTATTTCCCAGGTGAAAAAACAGAGACCCCTGGGGTGAAGTGACTTGCCCAAGGTCATGAAGCTAATTAAAGAAAGAGCACAAATTGGAATTCTTTACTATTAGTCCAGGCAGCATCTGTTAAATCATGCTGGGATTAAGAAAAGTAGCTGATGTCAGGGGGAATTCCATTCTTCTTATTTTTGGTCAGAAGCTGATCAAGAAACTGAGCCTTATGAAACTAACAGTTTTGGAAGGAATGCATTCTAAGTGGTGTCATTTATTTGGAAAGTATATGTATTAATGTCTTGGTAACACGTTTCTTTCCATAGCACATCTATATATTAATTATGATCTGGTAATGGAACTTAGCCTGAAGGCCCATTATTTTTTTTTTATGTTTACAATGTGTTATTTTCAATGTCTAATTTATAGGAGTATTCTGAATATTACTATCTTCCTTTCAGTGGACCTCTTAAATACCAATGTGTTTCTAGGTGGCTTTTTCTAGAGCACACAGCTAGTGGATCCAGGTTGGAATTAAGAGCTAGAAATTCCTTAATTCATTTATTAAACCATTATTTGTGTAAATTCTACTGTGTAGAAGCACTGGACCATGGGCGATATAAAGACACTGTTTTTAAGAAGTTTACATTTGACTCGGTAATAAGAACTGGGTTACAGGAGAAACTGTAATTCAAATTAGTTCTTTCGAGTACATGGCAGAAAGCGAAGAAGAACTAAAGAGCCTCTTTATGAAAGTGAAAGAGGAGAGTGAAAAAGTGGCTTAAAACTCAACACACAGAAAACTAAGATCATGGCATCTGGTCCCCTCATTTCATCACAAATGGATGGGGAAACAATGGAAACAGTGACAGACTTTATTTTTGGGAGCTCCAAAATCACTGCAGATGGTGATTGCAGCCATGAAATTAAAAGACACTTGCTCCTTGGAAGAAAAGCTATGACAAACCCCAGTGTAGTTCAGTCGCTCAGTCGTGTCCGACTCTTTGCGACCCCATGGACCGCAGCACGCCAGGCTTCCCTGTCCATCACCAACTCCCAGAGCTTACTCAAACTCATGTCCATCTAGTTGGTGATGCCATCCAGCCATCTCATCCTCTGTCGTCTCCTTCTCCTCCCACCTTCTATCTTTTCCAGCATCAGGGTCTTTTCCAGTGAGTCAGTTCTTCGCATGAGGGGGCCAAAGTATTGGAGTTTGAGCTTCAGCATCAGTCCTTCCAATGAATATTCAGGACTGATTTCCTCTAGGATGGACAGACCTAGATAGCATATTAAAAAGCAGGGACGTTACTTTGCTGACAAAGGTCCGTCTAGTCAAAGCTATGGTTTTCCCAGTAGTCATGTATGGATGTGAGAGTTGGACTGTAAAGAAAGCTGAGCACCAAAGAATTGATGCTTTTGAACTGTGGTGTTGGAGAAGACTCTTGAGAGTCTCTTGGACTGCAAGGAGATCAAACCAGTCAATTCTAAAGGAAATCAGTCCTGAATATTCATTGGAAGGACTGATGTTGAAGCTGAAGCTCTAATACTTTGGCTACCTGCTGTGAAGAACTGACTCATTAGAAAAGACCCTGATGCTGGGAAGGATTGAAGGTGGGAGGAGAAGGGGACGACAGAGGATGAGATGGTTGGATGGCATCACCTGCTGGATGCACATGGGTTTGAGTAAGCTCCGGGAGTTGGTGATGGACAGGGAAGCCTGGCATGCTACGGTCCATGGGGTCACAAAGAATCGTACACGACTGAGCTACTGAACTGAACTGAACTGAAAATCTTATGAAGCACTATGAAGATATGAGGGACTTCCCAGGTGGTGCTAGTGGTAAAGAATCTGCCTGCCAGTGCAGGAAATGCAGGAGACAGGGGTTTGATCCCTGGGTCAGGAAGATCCCTTGGAGTAGGAAATGGCAACCCACTCCAGTATTCTTGCCTGGAAAATTCCTTGGACAGAGGAGCCTGGTGGGCTACAGTGCATGGAGTTGCAAAGAGTTGGACATGACTAAGCATACACACACACACACACACACACACACACACACACACACACAGATACAAAGATGATGATGCACACTCTTTTCTCAAGAAATTTAACACATTCCAAAGAGAGGTACAAAGAGAGTGCTATTGGAAATGTAGTTTCTTGCCTGGGAACCAGCTGGGATATATTCTAGTGATTCATAAAATCCCCCAGAAATCAGGGATGGACAAGTCAGTTCTGTGCTACAGGAGGTTTCGCTGGTAGCAGCACATGGGATGGATGGAGGAGCAGAGCCTGGGAGCCGGAGAGCAGGTTTGCTGGAAAATGCATTGGTCTGGGGAAAAGTGAGGAAAGCCAACCAAAGGGGCACTGAGAATGGAAAGAAAAAGGTGTTTTGAGGGAAGAAGAACTGATTGAAAGAAAGAGTAGTCAAAGCAGATTACGAAATTGTGCCCTGGGTGACTGGAGGCATTGTCCTGGCATGATGGAGATGTTGGGGTATGTCTGGGAAAAGGGGGCAGGTGATAAGTGGATGGTGGAGAATAGTAAGAAGCGGGGGGGGGAAGACTCTCCCTTTGACTAGATGAATTGTGTGGGAACAGAATTTTGCGGGAACTGTTTTTGCATACGTGGGAACTGATAAATATTTTTGATCGATTGTTACTCATTTCTAGAAGGCTAAATATTTCCCATTTTTCCTTAATTCCTTAAGAACTGTGTTTTTTTTTGTTTTTTTGTTTTTTTGTCCTCAGCAGTTGATGGCATGGTTAGTTACGACTAGACAATGACTTTTGACCCCTTTTCCCACCTATGGCATGATTCATTGCTTAAAAAGAGGCAGCCTGAGTAGTGAAGGAGACGGTTTACATAGGGTGGAAAGAGACCATAATTTATCACTCTGAAAAGGGCACACCTTAGTCAGGAGTTAAAGGAACATGTATCAAGACAACTTTAGTGCAGTTGCATACCTAGAAGACTAAAGACATAAGTAAAAGTTTTAAACCTAGTGTTGATCAAAATGTGGGAAACCATCTCCACTTATGTTTTGTTGATGTTTCTGTAAATGGATACCATCTCTGCAAAGAATCTGGCATGAAGCAAAAAGAGCTGAAACATGATTTTCTCTAGCCTAATACGAAACCCCCAGTACTTGTAAAGAATGGAGTTTCTCGTGGCAGCATTATTTACAATGGTGAGGGACTAAGAACAGTACAGATCTCCAAATAACAGGATGTCGAGGCAAAGACTGCTTAACGGGATATTTTATTTGGCTTAGAATGGGTTGCTATGACAGACACAAGTGTCTAAAATAATATCCAGTGGCAAGATGTACATGATAGATGGACCCTCTGCTGACAAGCGGAGAACGTGATTGCTAAAAGAATCCAGAGTCACACAGCAAATGGAAATTTGTAATACAGGGAAGGAATTGGTGGAAGTGTCCATTTTGTATTTTCATTTTCTTCCCCCCCTGAGTTAAATGGGGCATAGTCAAAAACAGGAAGAAGATTTCTAGTGAAGTAGTTTACTGTTCATTACTTCGTCTCCCCCCTTTTCTCTCTCTCTCCCTCCCCTTCCCCTCTTTAAGTGTTTTAAATTCCACTTATATTTACTATATATTCACAAGACCGAGGCCTATGACAAATTAACCCTGTCGGCAAGAGTCTGAAAGCTGGTGCTTTAGTTCTGATTCCATCTAACTTGTGCGATCTGGAGCCAGTCACGTAGTTTTTGATATTTTAAATTTCCTGGTCTTCTCTGTCTCACATTGATGTAGACGACCATTGAAATAAAACAGGTAAAAGCACTCGAAGCATTTTTGACAGAATATTGTTTAACTCTTTTGTAAGATAAAAGAAATGGATACTGGAGCTGAACTGGCAAGAGTTGGAGTCCAACAATGTGTGTTTACCAAAGAGGAATTAAAGAAGGAAAAATCGCAGGTGACAAGGTCTTAGGGCCATCCTGGTGAGGCAGAGTCCACGTGGGGGACATTAGAATCTCTGCGAAGATCAGCTAGTCTCAGCTTAGAGTGACTTTGGACACCTCCGTGAAGCTCTTAATGTTTTATGTATGTGCAGAAAGATGCTCTTACTTTGGAAAACGAACACGCGTGGAGGGCCTTTAATAGCCGTAACTTAGATTCAGAAAAGACTTATGCTGAATCCCCGAAGAGCATCCTGGTGAAATGGAGAGTTTATATGAGTTTCATTAGGGCCAGAATTTCCTTTAGTAAAGTAAATTTAGACCGGTAGTAGTTAAAGGAGAAAGCATAAATTTTGACAAGAATGTTAGAGGCCTAAGAAGCCGTCTGTCAGACAAATGGCCACAAATGTAAAATAACCTAAAATGAGGGCTTTCAGTACACCTGGAGCTGGAGTTTCTGGGAAAATGTGACTGTTAATGAAGGCAGCAGCTCTGCCCAGCCACTAGGATTTTGCATGTTTCTAAACAACCTGGGAGCCTCATTTTTAGTTTTGCAACTGCATTGTAAATTAAAACTGCAAGGTACCTGTTGGCTAAGCATGCTTTTGCGTGAAAAGACAAGAAATCGAAAGTATTTTCAGAATTGCTCACTTAATACAATGTGTCGCCTGCTTTGGCCAAACAGCTCTGAAAACATGATTTCTCTAAGTATCGATAGCTGTGTCCAGGCACAGAGAGCGGGGGACAGTAAGAAGTGGTGGCGGGGAATCATGGCAGGCACCCAGTTTCTCTTTACCTTTTCCAGAGAGTCTAATAGAGCCAAGCAGGGAACCCTTTTGGCTCATGAGCGGGGAGTGGTAACTGTTGCCTGGGTGCCGTGTGCCCCAGGTAGCTAGGGGCAAGGAATAAACTCATGGTTCTGAGTTTTATGAGCCCCCCTCCTTCCCGGGCATGGGCTCTGTCCCTTGTGAAACTGATCCAGACTAGGGGTGTCCTTTGAAGTTCCTGGCTGCTCTGCCAGGACCAGCCCTGTGACTGTAAAACAAGCTGAGTAACTCGTCCCAAATGTTTAATTCCCCATTACCTGTTTGTTGAGAGCTTGGGAAGAAATAAGCAAAGGCAGGAACAGGTTGGACCACACTAGTTAGATCTTTTGGCTTCTCTCTGCTGTGGCTGGAATGAAAAATCCTTGACTTTGTGAAGTTGTTCACAGCCTGCTGACAGCTTCACCGTGGTCCTGGGAGCAGCTCCTTAGCTGCAGAGAACTTTAGAAGGGATTTTGAAGGGAAGCATTTCCAAATGGTCGCTTAGCAACTGCAGCCCCCCAAACAGTAGCAGTCCCACAACACCACACTGTGTGAACTGTCCTTTTAAAAATAATATTTTCTGAGGTTACTATTGGACGATGTGGTTATTAATGTAGGGGGGGAAAAATCATAGCATGTTAAACATTAGACCTTTGTCTTTTCCCCATCTTATGGTAAAACCTTGAACCTAGTGTGTTCAAGGCATGTTTTAGTCCTCAAAGTAGGTTAAAGGATTCTCTCTCTCTGGAAAGCTAAGCCTTGTTTATGGGGTCCAAAAATAGTCGCTAAAAACTTCCTCTTTTTTCTTGTTTGTGAGTCTTTTGCGTTTTGGAGGTCAGGAAATAAATGCTGGCTTGGGGTCATGCTTCATAGTAACTTGAAGTGAAAAGCAGAATATTAGGAATAAACTGATGGGAAAGGAGGTGATGGGGGAAATCTGAGACATAAACACTCAGGAACAGGAATCTGGAGGATTTAGGAAGAAATAAACGTCAAAATGGCTGATCTACTAGTAAAAATGTATAATGAAATCAATGACATTTCAATTTTCTTTGAGGAATCTGATCTTGAGAACTAGAGTGTGCCAGCATTACACACTTTACTGGTGTATATACACATACTGACATACTGTATTGCTCATATGACAGCAAATTATCAAAAATAGCTGAGAAGAGTTTTGTAAACAAGTGAAACATTGAAATGGTTGTAACAAGACAAACAGGACTTTAAAGTTGTGTCTACGACTAACGGGTAAATATCTGCGTGGTCATTAACCCTTAGCTTGTCCAGCAATTTATATTTTAAGTAAGAGCTTGGAAAAATTTTTCTTAAGCAGATATTACAGGATAATCGTAGTCATTCATTCAGTCTTACTGAGTGCTGAGTGATGGTGATCTATCTACAGAATAGGGGAGGTCAGTTTAGCTGTTCTTTGCTGGCAGCAAAGTTAATGGTTGCACCTGGTATTCCTGGGGCCGAGTTCCACTATCAGTAGGTTGGTTTTTTAAAAAACATAGTGTTTCTTTTGCCACTGGGCTCCTTTGAAGCCTGTAGGAGCCAGTGTGTAGGAGAGAACTTGGGCCTGGAGGAGGCGTGGAAGGGACCAAATGCCCAGTTAACAGCCTGGGACAGGCAGGGAATGGCAAGTTGATTTTAAAACAAAGCCAAATCCCTAAACCCTGCCGTTAACAAAACATCATTTGGCTTAGTTAAAACAGAGAAAACTTTGCAAAACCTTCTGGTAGAACTGAGAAGTAAAACTAAAGAATAACTGGAGATTCCAGAGGTGGATGGTGTAACTTTTCCAGGCTGATCTGCATTTGAGGAAAAGAACTTGATTCAGGAAAGTCTTACGTGTTGGGTCTGAGGAGCCCAGATGACCTGTATGTGCAGACAAGGATCATATTCATCTGTATTTCTTCTTGTTTTTCTGTTAGGATTCCATATGCAACACATGTGCATGTACACGCTCAGTTGCTCAGTTGTGTCCAACTTTTTGCTACTCATGGACTCCTCTGGCAATTTTCCAGGCAGGGATACTGAAGTAGGTTGCCATTTCCTCCTCCAGGGGATCTTCCTGACCCAGGGATCAAATCTGTATCTCCTGCATCGGCAGGCAGATTCTTTACCACTGAGCCACCTACACGGATGTCCCTAAATCTGGCCCAGGGCAGGAAGGAGGAAGGTATATTGAAATGGCTTGTAGTGGGTCTGATTCTGTTGGATTTTAGGGCTATTGGTACGAAGTGAGTCCCAGTGGGGCTCAAGAGTCTCACTCTGTTCTCTAACTTTAGGGGATATTTGTAGTAGTTTTAACAAGTCCTCAATTCAATTTCTTTTGTAAAATCCCTAAGTGGTTTAGTTCTGATCTGGGGAAAGCCCGGTGGGTGCTTCGCATTTGAACTTGCATGTCCAGACATCCATCACTGAGACGAATTGGTCTGTGAGGCTGCATGCCGCATGCAGGGGACTCTGAGGCCTTGCATTGATGTGGGCTAGTGGCCATGGTAACCATACCGACTGTAGTCAGAGCCCCATGCTAGGCCCAGGAGGCTACAGGTGAGGGGGAAGTACAGTGGGATGCGAATGGAAGGAAACCCTTCTTCATATTCTGTTGGGGCGATTCCTTCCTTCTTAGCGTGAGCATCACTGCTTTACCCTGTACTGTCTCTGTGTGGTTTGTTTTAAATTAGACCAGGGCTGCAAAATGAAAGGAAAGCAAGGGAAGAATTTTGCTTTCAGAACATATGGAGATGACCAAACTCGTCCCACTTGGGCCCCCGGGCAGAATAAACTTGCCCTACAAGTGGTGAACAGCAGCGTGCCATAAAACATTCTTTTCTTGAACCCCTTTGACTGGGAAGGAGGCACAAGGGGAGGACACAGCAGGAATTCTTTCTCTTCAGCTGCTTCCCACTCTGTTGCTTACATTCACTCAACAGATCTTATTGGGCCGCTACTGTGTGAGAGAGAGAGAGAGCGAGCGCCTGTATTTTATGGATGAGGCTGATCAGCTTGGGCCCCGTTTTTGTTGTCGTTGGTGGGGCTATGGATCCTCTTTTATGCTTACTGCCCCTTGACATCTCTTAAAAGGAGTCTTCAAAGCACAAAGTCCTATTCTGATGACAGGTTTCTGGGCAGTAAAGCTGACGGAGTTTAATCTCGGGAAAGTAAACCTCATAGAAAAAGAAAGCAGGATAAAAAACTCCAGCTCCATTCCTCGAAGGCCTTTGATGGGAAAAGGGCCTGGGTATGAAGTTCTGGGGAAAGGTCTGCACTGTTCCCATCCTTAGTGGTGTCGGGCACAAAGTGTGTTTCTTACCTTCCTGGTAGGTGACCCCTGTGCGCAGGAATGGCTGAACAGTAAAGCTATGAGTAAGATCATGCCAGGGAGACTTCAGTGTTTACTAACAGGGCTTCTCAGATTGAGTCCCTGTTGAATTGTTTCCACCTCCCCATCTATTTCTCCCTCGACTTACCCAGTCACAGGGTCCCTCTCTTGTTCAGTCAACCACTGCCTGTGTGTTTAGTGCCATTTTGTGTTTACGTACAGAACTTGAACCTGACTTGCTAAATATCATGGAGGCAATAGCTAAAAGGTTTTATTTTCGGTAATCACTTAGTGTTGATAAATAAAGGTCCCTGGACATACTGTTTTTCTTCTCAGTGATGAGACAGTGACTCAGGAAGGATTTTTGCTGCTGGGACTTCAGGAGGGGGTTGTAGATCTGGTTTTGCACTTGCGCTCATGTACAAATGTGTATGTATATTATGGTTTCTTTGATGTGTTTAATGTTATGACAGGGACATCTTTTATGCCCACACCTCCTCATAAACAGGATTCTAAGGGAAAAAATATCTACGCAGAAGAAACCTCAAATATTTTTAGAAGATAAAAATGATATTGCTATAACCACAGAGGGTAAAACAAAAAGAAGAGGTCGGGAATGTAAAACAGTCCAGATACTGTAACACATTCCTTTACAGTAAGACATGGGGGAGAAATGAACCCACCTATCTGTTCATGTATTTTGTGTTTAATGATGTATAAATATTTGGCTCTGCTTAATCATTAAAACTCTTAATTCCTTTTCCTCTGGAGTAGAATGTTGAGTTCAGAAGTCCTTTTTGCATACAGACAAACAAAAAGATTATATGGGGTTTTGCCTTATGTGGAATAGATCAACAGTTCGAAACCAGGGCTGGGTTTGAGAGGAATCAGTGTCTTCAGCTAAAGTCGCCATCACATCTCACTTCTGTCATCATTCTCTGCACCAACCGGGCAGCCTTCTGCATCAGGGAAACAAATCACAGGTAGAAACTGAACAATGGAAAATTTTCATGTATTTTCTTAACTCAGTGTTGAGAGCTTCCCATCTGCAATTTTAGGTTTTAGGTTTTTAGCAGGTTCTGCAAACTGCCTCTGGTGGAAGATGGATTTCTTCTTCTCCTTCCATTTCCAATCCATGGTGTACCAATACACTGAGAAAACACAGTAAAAATGAATCCCTAGGAAAGTGATCACCTGTTTGGATGTTCCTCCAGTTACAGATTGCTAACTGTGCACTCGCAAAGCTGGAACTTATCCTGGCAGCGTTGAACGTTATCAGTTTGGGGACTAGCACTAGGTCTGGAGACTATAGTTTGAATAACACTGTCTTGGGTTACGCTGACCCATGACTTACATGCTTCATGTAAGAAGCAGAGGGCAGATCGGTGATGGTCAAGCAAATGCCTGTCTGTGACAGTTAAAGGAGGAAACGAGCTGAAGAAGCAGTATTTCAGCCATGTGTCACTTCTGCATGTACTTCTGTGCTGGCTCATTCTGGCTCCTTCCTTAGTCCTCTACTTTCCATTCTTTACATTGTGTACCTTGGGGTTAATTACACATATCTTAACTTCCTGCTTCCTGCAGATTAACCTTTACTTCAGAAAAGTTACATGATTACATGCACCTCTTTTTCCCCAAATCAACTACCACAGGCTCTGCTTTTCTTTGTGCAAGGGAGTACTGTGTATCTTTTTTTTTTTTTTTTTAATACTTTTGAAATAAATCCAAACAACTGTCTTGTATTTTGTAAACATGGATTTCAGAATGAATTACACCTTCTGGAATGCCGGACATTTTAAGGGTCAGTCTGAGACTTTTCCATAACAATTAAAAAATGAATATTCTGATGACTTCCTGTCTTTTAGCTTTGAATGCCTAATGCGGAGTCTGGATTTGGTGAGGGGACATCTGGGAAATTTCAGCTACTTTTATGTATGGCCTAACCTCGACTAAACATTTTTTTAGGATTCAGAGGAAACTTTCTTTTGGAGATAGGAGTTGTTTATTCTTTAGTTTCCCAATGAAAGGAGGACAAGTACAGATATGTAGATCTATCATTTGCTTCTTACATGAACTGCATTCATTCATAAATTCCATTTCCCCCAGTTTTCTTCCATTTTAAAAGCCCATCCTGGGAGTTCCCTGGAGGTCCAGTAGTTAGGGCTTGGGGCTCTCACTGCCAATGACCCAAGTTCAATCCCTGAGCCGGGGACTAAGATCCCACAAGCCGCACGATGTGGCAAAAAAAAAAAAAAAAAAAAAAAAGTCCATTTTGCTGATGTTGGCTTCCTCTTTGGAGAGTGATGTAGGGGTTTCCTGGCCAGTGGCAAACCCCAGAAGAGAGAAGGCACTAAACTCCTAGTCCCTATTTTCCTGGTTTTCGTCAGGACCCCAGAATGGGATTCAGAAGTCAGAGTCTCCATGTCCGAATGAGCAGAGTCCTCTGGGTCTTTCGTGGACATAGTTTGGTAACAGCGCCCACCCAGACTTTTCTCTCTCCTGCCTGTCTTTCTTCCAGTGATAGTGATAGTCTCCAGCAGGACCAGCCCTGGTGAACTGTCCTGAGTTAGGAAATTGTCTACCCTTGCGCTGAGCACGAAGCAGCTCCTGGCATCAGGCAGTGGATGCTGGAGTCAGAGCTGAACGTACTCGACTCTAGCTGCCTTTCCACTTTTATGCCCTGCTCATCTCTTCTTGCTCGACTCTCTCCTTTCCTTGAATCTTTCATTTTCCCCCTTTAAAACCTTCTTCTAAAGACACAAATGGCTCATCGAGTCTGGGGAGGCATCAGGACTGGGCTTCTTCTAAAAGTAAAGTTTCAAGTGGCCTCTCCATCCCTTCGGCAGAGCTGGTGTCCCATTACCAGCCGTGAGCTCTTGTTTTCGCGGTGTGGGAGGCACAGTGGTGTAATAAAAACGGTAATGATTAAAAGAGTCCTCCTTTTCTCTAGGGTTCTTCTGCCATTTCTAAACTAAACAGGGGTCGTAAGGCTAATGCTTGACAGTCTGATCAAGCTGCAAATGATTGGTGTGGGAGTGGGTGATACATATTTTTTAAAACCCCAATATTTTATTTCTGTTCCTTGGTGCTGGAGTGGTGCCTGTCGTTCCTTCTTGTCTTTTGCTTCACTTTATCCCTGTTGTTTTCAAGCCTCTTGGAAAGAATGGAGGGAGGGACAGCCCTGAATTCTAGTAAGGACTGTTGATTGCAACTGATTCAATTGCAAAAGTATACAGGGACCAAAGATCGGGCTTGTTTTTAACTCTGCTTTGCTCAGGAGATAGTAGCTACTGTGATAAATACTACTAGTCCGCTGTGCAAGGATCTGATATGCATCATCCCTTGTAAATATCATGGGAACCATAGGATAGCTGTTATCATCAGCCCCACTTTGAGGACTACGTACACTGAGGTTTGGAGCATTTTAATGACCTGCCTGATGTCACAGAGCTTTGTATTAGGTTTGGAATTCGAATTCAAATCCATCTGACTCCACAACCCAGGAGCGTATGGGAAGATACGGTGGGTTAAAAACATGACCTCCGCAATGGAGGGGCGCTTCAGGGCTGCCTTTGACGTGAGGCCTCTAGAGCTTGTTGGGTGTGGAGGGAGCAGAGTCTGTAAGGCCTTTCATGGAAGTGCTGACCAGGGAAGGTTCCTATGAAGTGGAGACATCTGTGTTACAAAATGTATCAATGAGGTGTCCGCTCTAGAAGGGGAGAGACAAAGAGAAGACACTTTGGGGTGTTTTCAGTGAAGGAACTTGCCCAAGTTGTTGAGGATGAGGACATGATCTCTGTCTTCATGACAGCGGGAGCCGTGGCCCAGTCAGGACAGCCCAGCTTCAGGAAGAACAGACTCTGCAGTGGACGTTGGAAGGGGGACAGAAAAGATAAAGCCAGGCTTCGGGGGCAAGACGACCCCAGTGCAGAGGCCACGGGTGTGGAAATGCTAGGTCAGAATAAACGACAAAGAGAAAGAGCTTTGGGGAAGGTTAGAAAGCCTCAACAAAGTCAGAGGAGCCGAAGGCCACCAAGAGAAGTGGGGCGCAGGTGAAGGAAGACTGCCCGGAGCCCAGAGCCTGAGGCCTTGAGGAGGCAGAGAAGAGAACCGCGAAGCCAGGCCCGAGTGACTGGAGACTTTTCTGTATCTGACCACAAATCTCATTTTCATGTGTGCCCTTCATCCTAAGATCTCCACCCACCAAGGAGATGAGTTCGTCTTATTTCTGTTGTTTGTTTTGTAAAAGCAATTGACCTGTATTTTCATTTTGAAGATACCAAGTTTAAATGTTAAATATCCTTTTTCTTTAGATTTGCGCCAAAAAACAATCTAAAGTGGAATCCTCAGTCACAATATCTCATGTGATCCACAGAGACCTTGGGTTGGGGGATAGAGCAAGAGTATTCCTTGAGAGAATAAATAATAGCTGGCAACCCATTCCAGTACTCTTGCCTGGAAAATCCCATGGATGGAGGAGCCTGGTAGGCTGTAGTCCATGGGATCACTAAGAGTCGGACACGACTGAGCGACTTCACTTTCACTTTTCACTTTCATGTGTTGGAGAAGGAAATGGCAACCCACTCCAGTGTTCTTGCTTGGAGAATCCCAGGGACAGAGGAGCCTGGTGGGCTGCCGTCTATGGGGTCGCACAGAGTTGGACACGACTGAAGTGACTTAGCAGCAGCAGCAGCTTTGCTATTGTGTTGAAAATATGTAAAGCTTATGCACATGTATTATATGTCCCTCCTAACACCCTTGGAGGAAAATTGGCTGGCAAACTTATTCATTGACAGACATTTAGATTTTGATGTTTAAGAGCACAAGAAAGAAGCTTGTATTTTAACATTTTTTCTTTGAATTTATAGTTTTTTTTTTTCCTTAATTCTTCAGTAAGTTTCATTTTGGAAAAATCTCAGCCATGTCTTGGCTGAGAGTATAGGAAAGACCTTATAGTGAAGTGGTTAGGAGCCCTGACACTAGAAGGCAAAACCTACCTGGATCTGGTTCCTGCCACTGTCCCCTGCTAGTCATGTGGCCTTGAGCAAGTCATTTAACCTCTTCAAGCCTCAGTTTTCTCATCTGTACATTGGCAGTGATAGCAACCTCAGAGAATATGAGCATTAAATGTTATGATGTTATGAGCATCTATGTGGTGATAGATCTCAAGCACTGAACAGATGCCGAGTCTACAGTAAGCACTCAACGTGGGAAACAATTACGGTTATTGTCGTTGCTACTAGTTTTCTCCCCTTTAGAGGTCATTGCGGTGGAGGCTGAGGATTCTGCCCCAGGTGCTTTCTAAGAGCCAAGGAAAGCTGGCAGACAGCAGGAAAAGGGAGAGAAGCAGGGGCCAGCTGGGGATGAATAGTGACCCTCTCCCCATCCTTCTTTTTCTGACTTCTTTGCTTCCTGCTTTGAACCTGGCTTTCTGTTTGGCTGGGACCCTCAAGTTTTTCTCACTGATATCCTAGATCTGTCCAATCAAAGTACCAGTGTGACTCGCTGGCAGAAAGAAATATATGAGGGATTTTGAAGACTAGTTTTTTCAGCTTCAGAAGCTATGAATATTGATTGATGTCCACTTTGCCCCCCCCAAATGGCACCCCAAATCTGCCACCACCAAATGGCACTCCCCAAAACGGCAGGCTGGGGACCCCCCTTCTCTTGTGCTCCTTGTGTATTCCTAGCAGAGCACCTCATCCCCAGTAGGTGTTAATGCCTGGGGGGAAGACAGAGCCAAAGGGCCAAGGAACTCCCCTATCCTGTTAGTACCAACCAGAGTCCCTCTGACGGAAGTTCGTAAAAGATAAAGCTGAAATGGTAGATAAAAATCGGTACAGAAAAAAAAAATCGGTACAGAAAGCCAGACAATCGCAGATCTGTTGATTTCTGGTCTCTCGTTGTCATCTTCTGCTTCCCCTTGTCCCAGTGACACACACACACACACACACACACACTCTCTTTCTGTTACCCAGGTGGAGTGGTGACTTAAATTTAGAGATATTTTACCCTGGAATCCCTGTGGTCGAGATGAACACATCAGACCCTCTTCTTCTTCTGACATCTTCCGGATGAACCCAGAAGATATGGCAAAGAAGGGACAGTTTCAGCCAGCATGTCTTCCTCTGTGTCTCTCCATGTTTTTCCGATGGAGAGGTACTTACGTCTACAGAAGGAGGGATTGTTGGCAGCTACGGGGACCTCTAAATGGTTTTCTTCACTATTAATACTGTCAGGGGAGCGGGCTGGGGGGAATGGAAGCCGGAAGTGTCTGGGTAACCAACCGCCACTGAGGTGTTCGTGGTTGCTGTTCGGATCACAACGGGCCGTGTGTTCCTCCCCTTCCTCCCCCACGTCTCCAGCGCTGACTTCGTATCTCAGACACACACACATTCTTCGGATATCACATTCTGGGACATTCTTGCCCCCTACACCAGCCTGCCCGAGGGACTTTTAGATAATGAATGAGAGCTTTCTTAACTAATGATATTCTTGACCATCTGTCCAGCTGGTCACAGAGACCATAAGGCAGATGCTGGTCTTTTTTTTTTTTTTTTAATCCCCATCCTTATCAAACTATAAATGTAAAAATTTCTGTCATTGGATCTGAAAGAGTATGTCTGCTAATCCATTTTCATTTTTTTTTTAAATGATTACTGTGAAGCTGTGGGCCTAAGAAATGAAGCAATTTTTTTTTTATGAAGTCCTGAGTTAGTGTGTGTATTGATATTTATTCTCTGCCGCTTTGAATTTCTCAGTGTTCAAAAAGTGGGCATTCATATCACTCTGTTGTTAATATTTAAAGTTCACAGGAGCAATGGGAATGTCGGGGTAGGGGGTGGGTCTCACCTCCGTGTAAAAGCTGTAAACTTAGAAAGCCCAACAAGTGTTGGTTCCCACCTGGCTTCCTGGAGGCTCAGGAATGTACGTCCAGGAAAAGGGTGGCAGGGTAAGTGGAATGGAGCGGCTTCAGCGCAGCCTGCAGCCTGTGTGGATGGTGTTCCGAAGGGAGGGAGGGGAGTGTGCGTGCGGCCGTGCGCACGCGTGTCCTCTGCGGCAGCTCTTGCAGACAGCTGTTGAGAGACTGTCGGTTGTATTTGTCCTGCCCAACAATGACAAGGCCTGGTGCGGATCCCCCGAAACTGAGAGACAAAGGAGGCTGCAGGAAAGGAGACTTAGGGAGGCAATCTCGGAAGCTGGAGCTGGGGGAAGAAGGATGCCACCCTCCGATTTCTGTGGCACGCTGTAGTCTGTTGTAGGAAGTTTGGCAGTTCTTTCCCAGACCCTGGGCTGGCCAGGAGGCAGGGCGGCCAGACCCTGCTGTGAGGTTATTAGCATGAAGGACTTTCCCCCAGGGAGAGGGAAGGGGCTTTTTTACTTCCCAGTGATTTTTAAATGGTGACTATGTTGACCAGATGCAGGGGGAAGAATCATTTGTGTGGACCAACAAGGCTGAGTCAAGTTGAAATGCAGATAATAATGAGCCAAAGCCTGAAGTTGCCTTTGGGAGGTGCCCCCCGCCCCCTCGGCCACCAAGGGGCTCAGTAGAAGGCCTTTGCTCCCTCTGTGTTGAGGCTTTAAAGATTGTTCATCATGGCAGAGGTACCCTTTTTATTTCAAGAATTTGTTTTTCAAGATTCTGCTTTAGGCTTTGCTAGTGTAACTTGCTCAGTCATATCTGACTCTTTGTGATTCCATGGACAGTAGCCCACCGGGCTCCTCTGTCCATTGAATTCTCCAGGCAAGAATACTGGAGTGGGTTGCCATTCCCTTCTCCAGGGGATCTTTCCTACCCCAGGGATTGAACCCAGGTCTCCAATATTACAGGCAGATTCTTTTACCAGCTGAGCCACCAGGGAAGCCCTTGGCTTTGCTAGGCAAAGGTCAATTTCCTTTTGATGCTTGGGTGTCCACTGAAGAGCTGCCGGGCAGTTTGTTTGCTTGTTTTGGGGGTGCGGTCTTTACTTTTGAGGCTTGCCTTTTTCTCCCGTCCACACTGTGTTCCACTTTATTCTGATTATCTTCATCAGAGAACTGAAAAAGTAAGCTCCCTTTCAAAAGGGAGAAACGTTTTCATAATGGAAAAACAAGATTGTAGCAGATTAAAACAAGATGCTCTGTAGGCTCAAAGTTGAAGTACTTACTTAAGTTGAAACATTTAGAGGGCTCCTTTCACAGGCATTTGTTTTATTAACATAAATGTGTGCAACTCATTCAGCAAATACTTCTGAGGCCTTTGCTTAGTGCCAAGTATTGAAGTGAGTTTCAGAAATGCAGCAGTGAACTGGACAGATGTCACAGAACTTAAGCGCCTGGCTTGTCTTTAGTTTGGTATTAAAGAAAAAACGAACAACTAGCAGCACTATCGCAATAGCCAAGACATGGGAGCAACTTAAATGTGCATCAGCAGTTGAATGGATGAAGAGGATGTGGTGCATACATACAATGGAATATTATTCAGCCATAAAAAGAACTATATAATGCCATTTGTAGCAACATGGATGGACTTAGATATTATCATACTAAGTGAAGTAAGTCAAACAAAGACAAACGTCATATGATATCTCTTACACGTGGAAT
This sequence comes from Bubalus kerabau, assembly GCF_029407905.1. Lineage (NCBI taxonomy): Eukaryota > Metazoa > Chordata > Mammalia > Artiodactyla > Bovidae > Bubalus > Bubalus kerabau. The sequence continues at coordinate 21,713,691 of NC_073639.1, forward strand.
CTAAAAAAACAAGATCAAATGAACTTATTTACAAAACAAAAAAACCCATAGAATGACATAACCCTGGAGAAGGAAATGGCAACCCACTCTAGTATTCTTGCCTGGAGAATTCCATGGACAGAGGAACCTGGCGGAACCTACAGTCCATGGGGTCACAAAGCGTTGGACACAACTGAGCGTGAGCCTCTCTCCTCTACTAAGAAACAGACAACCACGCTACGGTGGAACCTTTTCTAAAGAAAAGGACTCCATGCTTTGCCTTCTGCAGGATGATAACATTCTGAAGTTGTGATATTCAAGGGGAAAATTGTTCTCTTAGATCAAATCCAAGACGATCAGCCTGATCTTTCTTAAAGTTACCCATCTGTGGGCATTTCATTGTTCTTTTTGACATTTTTCGGAACATAAAGGAGGAAGACAGGAAGTTCTGAAAGTCTAATCCATCAAATTGTGAATTTTGTCGACTTCTCCCAAATGTTTGGGTATAAGGAGGAAGGTAGAGGGGGGATAGAAACTGGACAAGATGAGGGTTACAGGGGTTATCATTATATTAAAAGTGAACATTTATAGAGTGCTTGCCATGTACTATGGAGTAGTCTAAGAATTTTTGAATAGCAAATAATGATTGAAAAACCACACATATTTATTGAGTGCCAACTATGTGTCTGGTCCTGTTCTTGGATTCTGTAGACATTTACACATTTAATTCTCACACCAGCACTATAAGACAGAATTTTTTCTTATTGGTTTAAAAATCAGAGAAAGGTTTTAGAGGGGGTGAAGTCATGCATTTTAAAGTCTGGTTTGTAAGTGTTAGGGTCAATATTCTGCTGCACACTTTTCTAACTTGAGAGCTGATGGAGTGAGCTCCTGGTTGAGTTCTCTTTGCTGAAGATGCTTGTTTGCATTCCCTTACAAATTTTAGAACAGGCCCAGTTAGTCTCTACCTACAGAGACCCTTGGTTAAACAGGCAGATACATGCCACGTTTTTGACCACTCCTACTGTGATTATTATTACAGTATTAATATCATACCGTTATTGTATGATCTTTATTCTTCAACTTATTCTTCCTTTCCTGTTCACCAAAAGTGGATAAAATCAGGGTGAGATTGACATGTGTATATTACCCGAAGTGTACATTTTAAATGTTTAAAAACTAAATACAGCAAAAACTTCAGTATTGTATTATATTTATTATTACAAATAGAATAGCACCTGGTCTTGGCAGCTGAGTAGAATAGTAGAGACAAGACAGAAAACTGTGTTGTTTTAGGAATTTAATACTTTCAACTGCACCCTCTCTCCTTGAATGACTTTTATATTCTAGGACATTGTAATTAAATAGTTAATATGGGTAGTGTGTGCATGCTGTGTGCTCAGTCACTCAGTCGTCTCCAACTCTTGTGACCCCATGGAGTGTAGCCCGCCAGGCTTCCTCTGTCCATGGGATTCTCCAGGCAAGAATACTGGAGTGGGTTGCCATTTCCTCCTCCAGGGGATCTTCCTGATTGAATGCCTGTCTCCTGTGTCTCCTGCATTGGCAGGTGGATTCTTTACCACTGAGTCACCCGGGAAGGAACCATTAGCAAGTTTTATGGTAAATACCACTCATGCTGTCTCCCTCCCCCAACATTGTGGCTGTCCCTGGCACATCTCTAAGGATCTGTGTGACAGATTTGCAAACTTTTGGCCACTTTGATGACTGGGCTCAAGTGATCTACCTGACCAGAAGAAGGTACTGAACCATTTCTGAGAGACTTGAGCCTCTTTTTCTCTGTTCCCTTTCTTCTTTTTTTCTTCTCCTTTTTTGTATTCTGTCCTCTCTGTCTCTCCCATGCACACACTTCCCATGATCCACTGAGACTGTAATAGTCTATGATTTCCTTCATTACTATCCCAAGTCCCTCTCCCAGCTTCCAAACTAGTGAAAATATTCCAGAAAGCCTTGAGATAGGAGAAGAAGCATGCCAAATGCATCACTCAGGGATTCATAGGTGAATTTGTTGTTGCGGTGGCTTATGGAAGGGATGCTGGTGCTAACCCAATTACATAAAAGATTGGATGTCTCTGAGATTAAAAAATAACCTGTCTGGTATAAAATTCCCTTTCGTGTCTGAATAATGGATTGATAAAAAAGATTTGTGGTTCATCTCTCAATACTGATCTAAAGACATTAAGTTCAAAGTGATACTAATCAAGACTTAAATTGGATGGGATCATCCAGAAAGGAAGCGGCAGCTGGGAGGATTGGAGAGTCTGGGGCAGTTCTGACCCTGCCGGCCAAGTGCTCAGCCATTCCAGACCAGGTCAGGCTGTAGCTTTCTGTAGTAGCTCCTATATAAGCCTCCAGTGTCATCCATAGTCCCTGCCTCTGGTGACCTTGAGGGAAATGCAAATGGGATTTGTGCTTAGCACTTAGTGTGATAAGTCACTTCAGTCGTGTCCAACTGTTTTCGACCCCATGGACTGTAGTCCACCAGGCTCCTCTGTCCATGGAATTCTCCAGGCAGGAATACTGGAGCGGGTTGCTGTGCCCTCTTCCACGGGATCTTCCATCTTCCATGGTGGGATTCACTTACCACCGTTTATTATTTTGGAATTATCCAGCTTTGAATCACCAAACTTCACATTGGTCATTTTCAGCAATATGATTTTTTCCCCTTTCTCCTATTCTTATGGATATACTTGTACCCTGCCCTAATGTGGAACTCCTAACTCTTAGATTAATTCCCAGGACACACCTATCCACACACACGTCAAATTGGGCAAACCACCGATCTGTGTGGTCTGAGAAGTGTGTATTTGAGAGAGAACTCTGCAAGTGTCAGGATGATACTTTGTAAAACCTCTGTTCTGGATAGCAAGCAAAGATGCAGACATTACTTAGGGAACCAGTGCATATTAGGAGGTGGCCTTTCTTGCATGTCTTTATTGTTACCTACTTCACAGTTCATTTACTCCTCACAGCAACTTCAAAGGATAGTAGCCCCACTTCCACTGTTAAAGTAGTCACAGTCCTGCCCAATAAGACAGTTGTGATTCAAGCTCAGGTGTGTTTGCTGCTCAAATCCATGCCCTTGAATTTCCCTGGTGGTCCAGTGGCTGAGATTTCACACTCCCAGTGAAGGGGGCTGGGGCTCGACCCTGGTCAGGGAACTGGATCCCACACGCTGCGACTAACACCTGCTGCGGTCAAATAAAGAAATAAGTTGTAAAAATCTATGCCTTGTCCGGATTCTGATTCTAACACTCCAGTCTTGAAAACCAAAGGTCTAATCGGGGATGCTTCGTATGTCTGTTATATGTATCTTTGCCGATCCCTTTTGGACTGCCTGGTGCATGAGACACATGGGCATGTCCTGGAAAAATGTGGGTAAATCAATCATTGCTAACAGTGTGCGCTAAGAGGGCTGACTTTTACACTCTTACAATGAGGAAGATCTTGATTAAATCCTTCTGTGAAGTTAGGATGCCATTCATTGATAGAGCTGCTTCTTCATGCCAGGATCTCAGCTTTGGCATGCTTCCACCTGGAGATTCTGTCTGGTGGAAGTGCCAAGAATGTGGTGGCGAGGGAACTGGGCACAGAAGAATGCTCTTTATGATGAGAATAATCTCACAGGGATCCAGTTGATCGATCGTTTTGGATTTTCACAGGTTAGATTACTTTTTAAAAAGGGAGTGAAACCTACAATGGCTGTGTAGTCTAGGAGAGACCTTTCAGGCAGGGCTCTGCCAAGGTTTCAAAAATCTTAAAATGGATGAGTCAAGGCCCAAATTCTCAACACCAAACGCTGTTAAGCTGTTCAAGGCTGATGATTTGTGAAGGTCAGCAGAGACTGTCTGGACTGAGTTTAATCCAGAAGGTCTTGAAGATGGGAAAGCCAAGAGACATTGATTTTGAAAAGTTACAGCTCTGTGGGTGAAAGGCAGCTTCTGATTTCCAAAGGCAGAAGGAGTCAGCTGCATTTTATATGAGAAACAGTACAGTCAGTAGGGCCAACTGATATGAACAGTTACATTATTTTCCTTCTGCTTCAGTAAAATATACATTAGCAATGTGAATCAGAAAAAAAAATTAAAAAGAGACATGGGATTCTAAAATAATGAAATTTTAACAAAGGAAAGTCAAAGCAAATCATAGTTCCAAACACAACTGAGAATTTAATGTCAATTTGTACTTTCACTTCTGTATATGTACCCGTCACAAAATGGCTTTTGGATTTTGCTGGTAAAACCCTCTATTGTAAAGCAAGTCTTACTTCTGTTTCCTTATGAGGTCTTGGCATTTAATGGTGGTGATGCCTTCACAGATCAGGAGTTCCAACCTATCAATCTTTACGTGTCAACGAAAGATAAAGACAACCTCTATGCAGATGGAAGGGACCTGGTTATCTATCTATTTGATAATAGTAGTTTGTATCTGCTAATCCCAAACTCCTAATTTACCCACCACCCCCACCTTTCCCCTTTGGTAACCGTAAGTTTGTTTCCTAAGTCTGTGAGTTGGTTTCTGTTTTGTAAATAAGTTCATTTGTGTCATTTTTTAGATTCCACATATAAGTGATATCATATATTTGTCTTTTTCTGACTTACTTCCCTTAGTATGATAATCTCTAGGTCCATCCGTGTTGCTGCAGATGTCATTATTTCATTCTTTTTATGGCTAACACTCCATTGTGTGTGTATATATACACACCTCGCGTCTTCCTTATCCATTCATCTGTTGATGGACGCTTTGGTTGCTTCCAGGTCTTGGCTACTGTGAATTGTGCTGCTGTGAACACCAGGGTGCATGTAGCTTTTGAATTATCGTTTTGCCAAGATATATGCCCAGGAGTGAGGTTGTTGGATCATATGGTCGCTCTGTTTTTAGTTTTGTAAGGAACCTCCATACTGTTCTCCATAGTGACTGTACCAATTTACATTCCCATTGACCGTGTTGGAAGCTTCCCTTTTCTCCTTGCCCTCTCCAGGATTTATTGTTGTAAATTTTCAAGTAATTGTCATTCTTTAAAAAAAATTTTTTGTTTAGTTTTTAAATTATTTTTTGGCTGCATCTGGTCTTTGTTGCTTTGCACAGGCTTTCTAGTTGTGGTGAGCAGGGGCTACTCTTTGTTGTGTTGCTCTGGCTTCTCATTGTGGTGCCTTCTCTTGTTGTGGAGTGCAAGCTCTGGGGTGCTCAGGCTTCGGTAGCTGTGGCTTGTGGCCTTACTTGTTCCATGGCAGGTGGATTCTTATCTGCTGCACCACCAGAGAAGTCCCTAAATAATGGCCATTCTGACTGGTCATGACACACGTTCTTACATGAGCTCTCCTTTCAACATGCCCAATGTGTCTTATTCCACCGGTATCCACTCACAGCATCTGTTTGCACATTAAATATTTCAGAGAGCCCTGGAAAGAACACAGTGCTGCTATATGTTTAGCAGAATCGTAGGCTAAGAGAAAGAGAATTTTCCTTTTCCTTTCCCTTTCCTTTTACTTTTTAAGGAAAGTGAGTAAGTAAACAAAGAAGTCAACAGGACCTTTTGATTTATATCATTCTGGATGGTCTGCTGCTGCTAAGTCACTTCAGTCGTGTCCGACTCTGTGCAACCCCATAGACGGCAGCCCACCAGGCTTCCCCGTCCCTGGGATTCTCCAGGCAAGAACACTGGAGTGGGTTGCCATTTCCTTCTCCAATGCATGAACGTGAAAAGTGAAAGTGAAGTCGCTTAGTCGTGTCCGACTCTAGCGACCCCATGGACTGCAGCCTACCAGGCTCCTCCATCCATGGAATTTTCTAGGCAAAAGTACTGGAGTGGGATGGTCAGTTATTATCAATTACAGTCTCTCAGCCCTGGACCAGAAGATTCTGACCTCATGATGTTTATGAATATAAAGATTATATATGCTTTAAACAAGCTTAAATAATAACTGTCAGGACCCCAAAGTAGAATATAAAAGGGAATCTGGATCCTTGTGGAAAACAGATCAGGAGACTTTCTTACTGTGGACAGTGATAGGTTTTGACTTTCCAGATAGGATGGCATGACTTGAATCTTTTGCCTTCCTTGATTCCTTCCTAGGAAGGGCATTTCTATTCCTTTACTGAATATGAACCATTTATCACAGTCCTCTCCTGCTTTTGAGTTTCATCCCCAACCCTACTCCACCCCCTTTTTCTAAGCTTTGGGTTCACACCTGGCTGCCTCCGTGCTACATAGCCCAATGACTGTTGTTTTTTTTTTTTTTTAATAAAAAAAAGAAGGAGAAGACGAGGAAAAAGAAAATAGGTGGATTTGGAATGCAGCTAACCTGAATTCCGGTTATGTTTCTTAATAGTCCTGTGATCTTAGGCAGGTTTCTGAATACCTCTGTGCTTCTTGTTTTCTCATCTGCTGCTGCTGCTGCTAAGTCTCGTCAGTCGTGCCCGACTCGGTGCGACCCCAGAGACGGCAGCCCACCAGGCTCCGCCGTCCCTGGGATTCTCCAAGGCAAGAGTACTGGAGTGGGTTGCCATTGCCTTCTCCGGTTTTCTCATCTAGAATGAGGTTAATAATACCTACTTCAAGGCCTGAGGATCTAATTAAATAATGTATATAAAATGCAGCTAGCACAGTGCCTGCCACGTAGCAAATGTTTAATGAATGACAGTTATTACAGTTATGGTAGAAAGACTAAGATGAACGTTCCAGTGACTCACTAGTAAACCACAGAAACATTTCATTTTCTGGAACTCAAGTTATTTAGCAACCTCTCCTACTGATCAGGAATAAAAACAAGTAAATATTGTACAATTGAGGAAGTAAGCAGAAAAGCCTCTGAATGACCAATGTCGACCCAGAACTTTATGTCCTAGAACTATGCATTCCCTTCACAGGGGTGCGTTCCCAGTTTGTATGCACTTCTTGTCTTGTTTGATCCTATGTATCTATATTTTACACATGATTTTTAAGAACTGTGACAACTGATTTCTAAGCCTGTGGCAGATTAGATACAAACTGGAAAGGAGCAAACTGGAAGGGAAAAGAACCAATAGAGGCAGATCCATGTTAGGCAGACTCAGTAACTTTCCGTAAAAGGAAAGCCCATTGAAAGCAGGCAGAAAACTCTTAAGAGCGCAGAAATTCAGAGCTATGTAGTGGATGGCAGTGGTCCTTAAACCCTAGCGTGTGTCAAACTCACCCTGTTAAAACACAGATTGCTCGGCCTTTCCCCAGGAGTGTCTTAAGTTAGAAAGATATTATATTCGAAATAATGAATTTAAAAAAAAAACTCGTTTTTGTCTGTAAAGAGGGGACATTCAACTCTCCAGAAGAGCTGGCTGTCCACAGTGATGCATTGCCCGAGACTCTGGGATAGCCCCGCCTGCTGGGTGTTGTTACAGTGGGAGTGGGGGAAGGTATCTGTTCCCACTTGACAATGCTATTTATGATTTTGGGGAGATATTTGTATTTGTGTGATTGCTCTGCTTCTTCCTCCTCGTCTTAGTGACTTTCTAGACAAAAAGACTTCACAGATGTTTTTTCTGCCACACCAACTGTTTGATTCAACTTAGCTCTCATAAATAGTTGAGCGTGTTTCAGTAACAGTGTCAAAACACTGGGCTCTGTGGCAGTTGCAATATACAGGCACCATATTGTCCTGCTCTTTTCAGCTCCTCTTGCCAGTTAGTGGCACTTTCTGCCAACACCAAATAAAGTCTAAGGAACAAGTCGTGGACTAAGGTGACTGTGAAAGAGGCAACCGCCTTTCTCTTGAGTCTCACGTGCATTCTGAACATGAGATTTTTAAATTTTTCATTAAATAGGAGGAAGAGAAGTCTTTGTTGGCAAAGGTTATTACTGGCCACGGTTGCATTTCAGTGCCTGAGTCTTGTTACTTCCCTTGAACTGACATTTTGGAACTCTTACGTGGTGGTGCACGTTGATCACATTTCGATTACAGCCCTTGTTTGGAATTCTCTCATAGCAGACCTTTGAGAGCAGCAGTTTGTTTTCTTGCTGATCTTAGAGGTGTCTGAGTGCTGACTTCTTCCTATGTCAGGGTAGTGTGTTTTTTAACTAGAGAGAGAATGCAGTCTTCCGTGTCGTGGTCAGGGGATTACTCTCATTAGGCAGATCTCTCTGTATGATAAATCTCCCTGGTGCACTGAGCTGTTTAACTTACTTAGGGACGGTGTTTTCTTTTGGGTCCTGTTCTGGGGGAAGGTGATGACTGTTCCCAGGGTGTTCACTGAGAAATGAAATATAGCTCTAGAGTTTGGTGCTGATGGTTGAAGGAGTAGGGGGAAAAGAGGGGGAGATGAGTAGAGCTCTGAAAATTCTCTCTGCATGTGAGTGCCACGTAGGTATCCCCTTCAGATGTGCATGCCATATTGTTACTATTGAGGACACAAAATCTGAGCTGTCATCTTCCTTGATGATAACTTGGAATAAAGACAAAAATTTCTGGGACCACAGTTGCTTATTCTCCTTACTTGTTTAGCTGAGCAGATTATTCTCTGCTGATATCATTGAATTTCAGCTAGAACCTGAACCTTCTGGCTGAAATCCAGTGCCATGTGGAGTTAGATTTCTATTTACACGTGATCACACAGATCGTTGCATTAATACTGTAATTAGGAATAGGTCAGACCTTTTGCTTCCATTATGAATAGCACAAAATATTCAGTATCTGCATTTAAATAGATTCTATATATTTAAGAATGCCGGAATATCATTTGTAACAGTGATAGTTAGGCAGTGGCTATTCAGAATTGTTTCATAACATTAACATAGGATTGGACCCTCTCTGTAGCAGAAATCCATAAAATAAGGAAGACTTTCATTTTCCTTTTAATTTAGTATCTGGCTTTGAAATGGCTTTCTTTGCATTTACTGTGACTGGCCATGTCAGCACTGATCTAATGTCTGCCCAAAGAAATCTTTATAATGTTTTCTAGGATCTGTGTTACTGAGCTGTATCAGAGGCAGGGTCTGAGTGTTAAGTTCTCCCATTTTGGTTCACAGTTTTTACTTTGATTTTAGTCTTGTGCTAATGATGTCTGTGACTTCTAATGGCTTTTCTGTCCCTTTTCTTTGAAGCCCTTGCAAATCCAAGCTAGACTCTTCCAGACTTAATATACATAAAAATTGATATTGCTTCATAGATCACATCATGTATCAAAATTTGAGTTCTAAATATAGTAAATATGTTGTTGGAGAAAAACACTTTTATCTATGTTTTAAATGCTTCTTACCTTTCAGTTTGAAGAGGTGTATATTTGATTTTGCCATTGCAGTGCCACAGAAACCATGACAATTTCTGCAAAACAAACAAATCCTTTTTTTTTCTTTTCTCTTTAGCAGATCTTTAATTCTTACAGACACATATAAGATCACCAAGGTCCACTTTTACTCCACCCTTCCTTATAAAGGTTGACTCCTTTCGTGAGGAATATACTAATACAAATTTATAAAATTGAACCCATATCAGACGGTCTTCTGGTTCAGATGTAGTATTCTCTGTATTTATTATTCATCCAGTTCTTTATGCTTTTATTTTATAATACGGATTTATATTATTTCCTTAATAATCAGATCCTGAGAATGTCAGGGCATTTCTTTTCTCCTTTGATCTGCATCCCATCCCTGTTGGCAAATGCTCAGAAACTATGCATTGTTTTGGAACTATGCATTATCAGATTTTAGACTTCTCCATCCATAAGCATGCTATGGAGTAGGGCAAAGTGATTTCCTTCGGGGAGAGGAATACAACTCTGCCACCCACCATTCAGAAAGTGTTGACTGCGTTCCTGACTCTATTCCCATGATTGTGCTTATCAGCTACCTACTATGTTCCTGTGAATGTGCAAGGGGTACTACAGCAATTCAGAAGGTTGTTTTTCTTTATTTGCAAGCTTAAAATCACCCTTAAAGCTTTTTTATAAAATAATGATAACTATTTCTTTGTAGTCGCCAACTCCTTTTTTGTCGTTCAGTTGCTCAGTCATATCCAACTCTTTGCAACCCCATGGATTGCAGCACTCCCAGGTATCCCTGTCTCCTTGTCCAACTCCTTTTAGACAAATTTAAACAGTGAAAATGTGAGCTTCCCAGGTGGCGCTAGTGATAAAGAGCCCGCCTACCAATGCAGGTGCTGCTGCTGCTGCTGCTAAGTCGCTTCAGTCGTGTCCGACTCTGTGGGACCCCATAGCAGATGATGCAGGTACAATTGCTGATCAGGAAGATGCCCTGGAGAAGAGAATGGCAACCCACTCCAGTATTCTTGCCTGGAGAGCTCTATGCACAGAGGAGCCTGGTGGGCTATAGGCCATAGGGTCACAAAGAGTCGGACACAACTGAAGCAACTTAGCATGCACGCACAGAAATAATGGCAGTTGTTCTAGAAAGCACTGAATCCTAATTCTGCTCTCCAGTTAGAATTTCTAGGCAATAAGTCAAATCACAGTGAGGAGAGTAATCTTTACCTGGATCATAGTGTCGTTCAGCATTTGAAGTAGAACGGGTGATATAACCAGCGTTTTACATACAAGAGGCAGCCTTCTCCAGACAAAACACATCCCCAGACTCTTCTTTCATTTCTCTCAAACCTGTTCTCATTTTTTCTTCTGTTTGTCTTTCCTAACTGTACTTGGATTTTTTTTTTTAATCGAGTCAATAACACGAAGATCCATGTTTAAACACAAAGGATTAATTTAGAAGAACAAGTCGTTTTTATGAAAATATCCACTGTCTTTTTTTTTTAAACCACAACAAAATTGTAAAGCAAATAAAATGCTCAATAATAGGGGAATGGGAAAACTAAAATAACAGAATTCCAGAAAGCTATGACATGGTAGATTGGGTACTATGCTGAAACAGGGAAACATGAAATAACATAAAAGTGACAGGCAGAATACAAATTCCGTGAATATATATATTATCAACAATGCCATATGTATGTGTATATATGTATTTGTATATATTATATGTAATCCATTTCATGTCTAATATCTATCTACCCATTCATTGACCAAAATCAAGCAGAAATAACAAAAGAATTACATTAAATATTAGATTATTTTTCTTACCAAAGTAACTTAAATCAGTAAAAAAAATACCCTAAAGTTGAAGTATCACTTCCAACACATGAAGTGTTTTAGGGAAAACAAAAGTCTATTTTACTTTTTAAAAGAATCATACTTTTCCCCTTTTCTTTTCCACTGTATGTTGATATTTAATTTTAAAAGGTATGGTTCTGATTTCTCAGATGAATAAAATAAAGCTTCTCCAGAAATCCATACTCTGGTTTTTAAGAAAGATATTTAAAAAAAAAAATCAGAGTAACTTTACCTTTAATTGGAGGTTAGGCTTCCATCAACCTCAACCATCTGGAACTGGGAAGAGAGTTTAAAAAAAAACAAAAATAAACATTGCAAATAAAAAACTCAGGGAGTGGTAGTAGGGGGAAACCCTTTACAATTAACCCTGGAGATGGTATAAAGCCACCCTGAGATCCTCAGCAAACCAGCCAAATGGAAAATAAGAAAGCAAACTGGAAACAACGTGAAAGCAGGAAGTGCAGAAAGGAGGAAAAGAAGAAATATAAAAGGACCTGGAGGTGTGGCAGTCTGGAGTCATCTCATGGGAGGTCATTTAATATGGAGTCACCTGATGCAGGGGCAGAGAGCGCAAGTGAGTTTAACACTCTCCTCAAAGGTAATTGAATAGCAACCTGTTATTACTAACAATATTCATGCTGCTAAGTCACTTCAGTCGTGTCTGACTCTGTGCAACCCCATAGACGGCAGCCCACTAGGCTCCTTTGTCCCTGGGATTCTCCAGGCAAGAATACTGGAGTGGGTTGCCATAATGAGTATCCTATAAAAGAAACATCAAGGAAATGATATTTTCTGTTTAAGAATATGTAAATGTAAGTATGTCATGCTTTAGAAAGATTTCCATCAAAACAGCTTTTACTTCAATGACTCAGCTTCACTCTCTGATAATTCAACTATGTGGGATACCGTATTTTTTAAAAGCAAGATAAAATCCCATGGGAAGAGGAGCCTGGCAGGTTATAGTCCATGGAGTTGCAAAGAGGCGGATACAACTGAGCATGCACCCACAAACACACACACACACAGTGTTATCTTAACTATTACCTTAGAACATTCTTTTGCTGACCAAGAGGATGTTCCTTAGACTTCTTGTCTTAATGCCAATAAATTCACCGATTTTTCCTCTTCCTATAATTTCAGGGAGAAAAAGCTTCTGGCAAATTGTCCCTGGAAACTGCATCAGTCTTCTGGGGGCACGTTTTGTTTTGGTTTTCTAGGACATGGTTTTTATTCATTGTGGTTTCTTTTTTCAAGAGAAGAACTTTTCAATTGGACTTTTATTAACATGTAGTTTTACTATCTCATGCTCTGATATTCGAATATTAAATAGCTCCTGCATGGCCTGAAGGTGAGAAGGCTGCTGATGTTGAAAAAGCAAGTCAAGGAGATATTCTAGATATCTTACCACATCCTAACTCTGTGTTGAAGAGCCCTGAATTTCGAGCCAGATCTCTTGGGTTTAAATCCTGGATCTGTTACTTACTAGCCTTAGGATCCTGGGGTAAGTTTCTAATTTCTTTAATCGCTAGTTTCTACATACAAAAAACAGGCCTTATGTAATAGGAGTGTTGGGATAATCCATTTATTTTTTTAAAAAACTTTTTATTTTTAAAATATTTATGTTTATTTATTTATTTGGCTGAGCCGGGTCTTCGTTGCGCATGCGGCATCTTTAGTTGTGGCACGTGGGATCTAGTTCCCTGACCAGGAATCAAGCCCAGGCCTCCTGCTTTGGGAGTGCAGGCTCTTAGCCAGTGAACCACTAGGGAAGCCGGTAATCCATTCAAAGTGCTTAGCTTTGTGTCTGCACATAGTCAGCTCGCAATAATCAGAAGCTCTTACTAGTACTCTGAAGTGGAAACCCACTCTAGGATTTTTGCCTGAGAAATCCCATGGACGGAGGAGTCTGATGAGCTACAGTCCATGGGGTCACAAAGAGTCAGACATGAATTAGCCACTAAACCACCACTACCACCAATATTACTCCCTGGTTTGTTTCTATGGCCACAACATGATTGAATTTTTTTCTTAATGACCCAAGAAGACTTTGAAAAGAAAACCAACATTAGCTGAAGGTGTACTGTGTGTGCCAGGCTTTCTAGGACTTGGGTCAGAACACTCAGAGAGTTCTTGGGAAGCGCAGGTTTAGAGAAGTGATCTCTGATTATGAGCACAGTTTGTTTGCTGAAGTGAAGGCATCATGTAGCACTGGAAGCTGTGGACACCTGGAGTAGATGCCCCAGTGATTTCCAGAAGTTTCCGTATTACCCTTCAAATAGCGTCTTGGGTCCCCTTTCTTTTCTGTCAGAGTCTCCTTACCTTTTTTTGAGGGGGGGTTGGTGATGAGTATATGGGATTTTAGTTCCCCCACCAGGGCTGGAACCCGCATCCCCTGCAATGGAAGCTTGGAATCTCGGCCGCTGGACCACCAGGGAAGTTCCATCATCTCCTCACTTCTAATGCCACGTGGACCTGCTGCTGCAACTGATTCTGATTCTCCTTTTCTCCCTGCCTTGTCCCTTTCTGTCTCCTCTGCTCTTTTTCCTGTCACCAGCTCTCAGTTCCTAGGCTTTTCAATAAAAGGGTTGGTCTCTGATAGACACTGGAAGCCAGTCAATGGATTCCTTTCTATTCTACAGCTAACTGGGCCTCTGGGTGACAGTAAAAGGCTTTGGGCTAGGGCTTGTCCCTGGTACTTAGTGCCCTGCCTGGCCCAGGGTGGGTGTTCAGCATCAGCTTGATGAAAGAGCCCATGACATGTAATTTTGGAACTTTGTTTACATGTCATGGAGGGCTCAGAGGTTATAGTTTTGTTTTTTTTTCCTCCAAGGAGGTGGTGGGGTATGTGTGTCATAAGTTCCTTTTGAATCTGAGATTTTCCCAGAATTCTAAAGGATCTAGAAAGCTGGGATGCAGGATAAGCAAAATATAGGTGTTGTTCTGATTTATAGGTTGTCATTCAGACAGCTGATCAGTGACCAAAACCCAACAACCTTAAAAAAAAAAACAATAAACAAACAAGTGGGTAAACAAAACAATAAGAAAACCATCCCCAGGGGGCTATCTAAATAAGAGACAAAAATTCTCATGACTCTGGGATCTCTCACATTAGTATTGATGGTTTATCAAAAGTATACTAAGCCTGCCTGCTGCTGCTGCTAAGTCGCTTCAGTTGTGTCCGACTCTGTGCAACCCCATAGATGGAAGCCCACCAGGCTCCACCGCCCCTGGGATTCTCCAGGCAAGAACACTGGAGTGGGTTGCCATTTCCTTCTCCAATGCATGAAAGTGAAAAGTGAAAGGGAAGTCGCTCAGTCCTGTCCGACTCTTAGCGACCCCATGGATTGCAGCCTACCAGGCTCCTCCGTCCATGGGATTTTCCAGGCAAGAGTACTGGAGTGGGGTGCCATTGCCTTCTCCGAAGCCTGCCTAGAACAAGCCAATTAATATCATCCTAATATACCCACCGAATTACAGCATTTTTGATGATCTGAGTTGTGAACATGCCACCCTTCTTACTTTAAATCACTTAATTTTAACGAATAAATGAGGTATGTGGCGGGGGGGTGGTAAGAACAGAATGTCAATAAGAATAACAAATTCTTGAGTGAGAAGGGACTTTAGAGCCCATGTGGTCTGACCTAAATAATACAGGAATTCCTTCCACAGAATCCTTGACAGATGGTCATCCACTTGTGTTTTGAATACTTTTTAGTGTCAGGAAATGTGTTATTTTAAGAGGCGGTGTATTTCATTGTTGGACAGGTTTAAAAGTTAGAAAATAATGTTTTCACACATCAAGCCAACATTTCTATCTTTCTAACTTCTATCCACTGATCCTAAAATATTTATTTGATATTATACTGTTGTATTTTAGCTTGGGTTGACTAAAAAGCTGTCAAGTATTTGTTGAACACCTAAGGGGATACTTCTTACTGGTTGGTGCTGCAAGGACCCTGAAGGTTCCCAGGTGGCCCCTGCCTGTGGGGAATGCAAGACAAACACATACTAAAGTAACTGACAAGTGATCATCAGAGAACTCAAGTTTTCCCTTTACTGTCTTGGGTATGGACGTCTTAAGGAAAGACGTTAAGGCTAGCAAGTAAGCCTTGAAATACAGGTGTGAGGTTCCCAGGCAGCAAAGGCATGAAAACAGGAGAGAGACATAGAAGGTTAGACGAAAAAAGAGATACAGAGGATAATACTGGAAATTAAGTTAAATAAGGAGGTTATGGAGGAACTTGAAAGCTCTAAAAAGCTCTTGAAAGCTCTAAAGGAGTCTAGACTTCTAATTAATCACATCACCTCTTCCACGACTTTTCAAATCATAAAAGCAATAACACGCCTGTAATGAAAAGGAAAATAATACAGAAATGTCTTAATTAAAACATGGTGGTGGTGGCGGGGGAGTGAAGGACTTATCTTTCTACTCTCCTGCCCTTTCCCTCAACCTAGCCACAGCTTTCACTGCTTGGTGTGTATTCCAGGACTTGCAAACCATGGACCATGAGCTAAAATGGCCCCACCATCTGTTTTGGCATGGCACATAAGGCTAAGAATTATTTTTACGTATTTAAGAGGTTGAAAAGAACTCAAAAGAAGAATGGTATTTTATGAGAAGTGAAAACTGTCTGAAATTCAGATGTTAGTGTCCACAAATAAAGTGCTGAATTTTGTCAATAAGAAGTTTCTGGAAAATTTTCTCTCTCATTGTATAAGTTTCTACAGAAGAGCCTTGCTCTTTCTTTTTGGTCCCCCAAACCTAGACTGTTTACTAAATGCCCTTTTGCTGGTCCTGGTGTATACTTTCAAAAAAGTTTATAAATGTAGCTTATGGTGTTCTGTTTTGTTTATAAAAGTAGGCTCGCAGGAGCCATTTATGGCAAATCTTAGATATGAAACAAGTAAATAAATAAGAAACACTGTTGGTGGTGAGGGCCAAGGACAGACAGGGTCTCGAAGCTACATGGCCAAGAGGAGAACCCAAGGATCCGGGAGTGTGGTCCCTTCAGTGATACAGGGAGAAAGGGATGTGCTCCCAGCCTGGACTACCTGAATTCAGTCAGGGATGGAAGCCAGATGGAGCCAGAAGAACAGTCCAGGGGGCAGGTCAACGGAAGGAAGCAAGGTGGGGAGCAGTCAGAGGTGCCCCCACCTCTAGGTTGGTGCCGTGGAACATGTGAAGGATGTTGAAGAGGACTTTTTGCAAAGCTGAGGGTCAGACTTGCTGACTTTGGGGCACTGCGTCCAACTCTAACAACCAGGAGCGCTGGCGGTTGGTGCCGACAGCTCATGTTGCTGTCTGAAGCATGTGTTATCCCTCACTGGGCATTTGCGTCTGGCACAATTGATGTGGTAAGATAAAACTTTCACATTTTGAGTGAGGGGTGTTCTAATTGCCTCTTTATAGCTATCTGTATACAACTCACAGATGATGTCCATTAAGTTGATCCTGGATATTTGGGTTCATCATGTTAAAACATCGACTGGAAAAGAATTGGGACAAATTGATCATCAGTTTCTTCTCTATGATGGGGAAATAGTTGTAGGTTTAAGAATATTATGAGGGAAGGAACCTCTCATTATAAAAAAAAAAGTGTGTGAGATTTTTAAGGGACGCTTGTAGATGTCACTTCTAGCACCCTTACCCCACTGACCAGATTTTTGCACACAGGGTAGGGTGATTCATGGCAGAGTTGTAGGTAGAGCTTTAGTGCCCATGCACAACACAGGTGTGTTCTGTCAGTGTGAACTTCTGGGAAAAAAGGCAAAGTCTCCCTGTTGTGCTCTAATGAGAGTAGCAGCCGGATGCCCCATAGCAGCTCCACCTTGTGGATTGTATCTTGGTGGTGAGTCCCTACAACTACTTTTCAGAGTATCCTCAGCTAATACTCATTTCTGTGTCAAAATGCTAGACACGTAGTTAGAGATGGGTATATTTAGCCTTTCATTTGATGTAAGTTTGAACCATTTCTGTTTTTTTTTTTGATGGGTTTTACTCCTGCCTCCCAATACTAATTTTTTCCCTTAACCCATTTGGTGAAAAACACCAGATAAAGGGATCACAAAGTAAGAGGAATGTCAGTAGAATGACATTTCAACTCTGAGACGGTAGCAGAAATTAACACACAACGATGAGGCATCCATAAATATATGAGGGAGACCTCACTGTTACTCGCTGTTACTCAGAGAATTGCTTGGTTCTAGAGGCCCAATGGTGAAGCTCTGGACTTGAAATCAGGAAGCCTGGTTCTCATTTCATCACGTCCACTGGCTTGCTCTGTGACCTTGTGTAAGCTGGGAGACTCCACTGTTTCCCAGTTCTGGAATAAGAATATCACAGTTTAACATTCCAAGTGGTTAGTTTGGGAATAAAAAGCAGACTATTTGGAAAACACTTTTGAGCATCCTTGAAAATGAGCAGTATTTGAATTTTCAGCATTACTAGTGTTCTGTTTGGAGAAGGCAATGGCACCCCACTCCAGTACTCTTGCCTGGAAAATCCCATGGACGGAGGAGCCTGGTAGGCTGCAGTCCATGGGGTCGAAAAGAGTCGGACAGGACTGAGCGACTTCCCTTTCACTTTTCACTTTCATGCATTGTAGAAGGAAATGGCAACCCACTCTAGTGTTCTTGCCTGGAGAATCCCAGGGGCGGTGGAGCCTGGTGGGCTGCCGTCTATGGGGTCACACAGAGTCGGACACGACTGAAGCGACTTAGCAGCAGCAGCAGCAGTGTTCTGTTCAATGTGTGAAGACTTGGTGAAGACTCACTAGATATTTTTTGCCTAAAACGAATCAAGCTATACCGCCTGACCCATTGCTTTTATAATCATCCTGGCACCTTTAATATGGTTTTTAACTTAGTGCCTATTTGGGGAGAAACCATGGATTTTGTTAGTGACATTGTTTCTTGGCCTTGCTGTAGAAAAGAATAATAACATAGATATTTTCGTCATTAACATAGCATTTTTGCTATGCTTTCAGAAAAGTATAACTTTAACTTTCATTAATTGTATGGACTTTTTTTTCCCAATGAAAGGGAATTTCTGGGATCTGACTGAACACCCAGAGTAAAAGAAATGTGGATTGGTAAAATGCTATTCTATACCAGGTGGCTCAGTAAAGAATCTACCTGCAATGCAGGAGATACAGGAGATGCAGGTTCGATCCCTGAGTTGGGAAGATCCCTTGGAAAAGGAATGACAAGCCAGTCCAGTGTTCTGGCCTGGGAAATCCCATGGATAGAGAAGCCCGGCGGGCTGCAGTCCATGGGGTCACAAAGAGTCAGACACAACTTACCGACCAAGCACAGCACACACACCACACTAGTCCTTCACTGTCAGGTTTTTCCCGTGTAGAGTAAAATTCCATGGATACTGGATAAAAGTTTCGTTTTCCCCGGGATAATGTAATCAAGTGTCAAAGAGGATTGTTAATAAAGGCGATTTTACCTTAACAGTGATTCTGAATGAGTTGTGGGCTCTTAATCAGACTATGCTTTCTCTCCCTCGTGTGTAGAATCACTGCTAAATGGTCCGTTTATACCTGGGAGCTTTTGTAACCCAGGGCTGAGGATCCCTAGACCCTGAGGTGTCCTGAGTTACAGATGCTGAGGTCAGCCCAAGAAGGAGAAGCTGAAAATGTCCTCATGCAGCTATTAGGAGAGAGAGGTGTGTTCAGAGGAGCCCACGCCAGTGGAGCAGATTTTGAGAACCTGGCCGGTGATAGGAGATTGTACAGCTGCACCCCGAGCAGTAGGTGTCACTCTAGTCAGTGGCTTTTACTGCTCAGAGCTGAAGGGGTTAATTGGGTCTGGTTTATTTGGGTGGATAGAGGTCCATCTGTGTCCTCTGGGCTGCGTGTCCTTGTCTCTAGGGGCCTGGGTTGACACCAGTGAAAGGCTCCAGTCCATGCTGAAAGGCACCATTTTTCTCTAAGAAGGAAAGAAAGACACTCTCCCATCTGTAGTTTCGAGGCTGTTTGATATGATGGGGTGGGTTGAGTTTATATGGGTAAGGAGGTGAGATAATCCTTCTAAAGTCTGGTGGGGGACCTGGGATGGAGGGGAAGGGAAAATTCTATTAAGAGAAATGAAAGAAGGGACAGCGGAATACATTTCCTTGTTGTTATTGGCCCTGGGCCCTGTTATATCCAGGCAGTGTGAGCTTTCAGAACTTCTATCGGCATCCTTCTCAGAAATTTCCCTTTTACCACAAAGGAAGCAAAGCAAAAAAAAAAAATCTCTTTCTAGCAGAGATGTACTTCTCTTTTGCCACTTACCACTCCAGAAAGTTAATTCTCAAATGCTAAAATGGAATTTAGGATTTAGAAAGAGCTACTGTTGACTAATTAAAAAAAAAAATTCCTGGGATTACACAGCCAATTGCTTTTTCAAGTACACCCAATTTTCCTTTTCCTTTTCTAGTAGCACCCTGGTGTGAAAACAAAATAAAACCGAGGAAACCCACTGGACAGTTTTAGATTCCTCTTATCTCCTTTTTTTTTTTTTTTGCCTAGAGAACCCCATCTATCTCCCCACCCACCACCCAGGCAGCCCAGTGTCGTTTGTCCTTTTAAAAAAATACATGAAGGCTTTCTGTATATGATTTATATCCAGATATTCATTAAAAATAACTCCTGTCCAGTCTCCGCTCTCCCCGCCCCGTGCCTGCCGGTTGGTTGTAGTTAACACCCCGATTAAGCCTTGCTCCTAATGGTGCAATATGTTAAGCTCAGACTGCTCTCTTTCTCTCCACCCCCCTCCCCCCTTTTCTGTCTCCCTCTGAGCTAGCGGCTTGTTTTAAACCATCCGCACGCTCGCAGGAGCCAGGTGGCGTCGCTTCCTGCCTCCCCTGCTCGCTGTTGCTAAGTGAGAGGCACCAGATCACACGTAAAGCTGAACCAATAGCATCCTGACCCCCATAGGCTGGTAAAAGCCGAAGAAAAGAGACTCCCACCGTGTTGTCGGTGGCCGGCGGGTCCTCCTCCCCCTCCCACTCCCCTCCCACCTTTTCTTTTCCAACAGGAAGGGGAGGCGGTGAGGGAGCCGAGCCGGCAGGAGGAAGAGGGAAGAAAGAGGATGGGGGAGGTGAAGCCTCCTATGCCTCGCTGTACTTGAGATAAATGCCATTTTTTTCTTTGTGGAGAAAAGGAACGGGCGCTTCTCTTGAGCAATCACAGACGGGCAGTTATGCGGCTTTCTGCCCCCAAACTGCCTGTGTTGTCAAAGCTCAAACTCTGAATAAGACGTCCGTCGAACTGAGTATCTGCCCCGCTTCCTCCTCTGTCTCTCCCCATCTCTCCATCACTGTGAATCTTTTAATCCCGACAGTTTTGCAGATCTTGGCACCCTCTGTTTATTCTTCCTCTTCACCTCTCCGTTTCCTGTCTCCCAGGATTCTCCCAGTCCAGAATGCCTTTCCCTCAATGTACAAGTGAGCAGAGGATATTTTATCAGATCGTCCTAGGGAACAAGCAAGAGAGAAGGAATATTTATAAAGGCAATTAAAATGAAAATCCGCCCCCTCCCTCCCCGCCCCGTTAAGAATGTCATCGTCTTTGGCAAGGTCTGTACAAGCACAAAGTGAAATGAAAGGCTGCTCTTAACTGGATAACTGCCAGTGGAGACACGCAGAGGTATAGTTGCCAGTATAGAGAGGAAATGACCTTTCTCCTATAATTACCTAGATATTTTGGGCAGCATCAGACCCAAGTTACCTGGGTAATTATGGCTTTGTAGATCTGACCTCAGAACAAAACAGATTCCAGTGAAGTTCTCCGTGGAAATTTTTGCTGTCTTTGGTGATAAGAATGGCAAAGGCATCCATTGCTTTTGCAACCAGGTGAAGTCCAGATACAGGGGGGACTTCCTTTGGTTCTTTTGTCTGATAGGTTCTAATTTCTCCCGACCTTTTGGAGGTGGCTTATTATTTGGGTGCTCATGTGCCTTTGGAAAAAATAACCTGTGTTTATTTCTCAGTCAAGAGTGTTGTGGTTTCCTGTAAGCTATTCTTGGATCTGCTTGTGTTTTAGGGGGATATCAAAAGGACGATACTCGTGGTTAAAACTGCCCATTTCCCTCAAGAAATGGTCCTTTCATACTTGAAATACTTTCTGGGCCAGAAATCCAGCCTCCTTATTCAGTATCATACAGAAAAGTGATCATTATCCTCCCACTCCACCTGCTTTTTTCCAGCCTTTCTACTAATTTTTGGCTATGTGTCTTTTTTTTTTTCTTTGAAACAATGCTAAATGGTTTCATAAAGGGCAGCATGGGAGATCAGATTAACCAAAAGGGAATTATCAGTGAAAAACCTTCACGAATGCCAAATAACTGCAGTGTTTTTTTCTTTTCAAGAGTTTACCTTTTTCTTATTATCATGAGGTAAAAAACAGTCTATACATTCCCACGTATCCTATTTAAAGCTACAATTCCTAGATAATCTGCAGACATCATTTCACTCACTTTCAGTCTCCTTCAGGCTTTCCTAGTAGCAGGAGAAGGCAATGGCACCCCACTCCAGTACTCCTGCCTGGAAAATCCCATGGATGGAGGAGCCTGGAAGGCTGCAGTCCATGGGGTCGCTGAGGGTTGGACACGACTGAGCGACTTCACTTTCACGCATTGGAGAAGGAAATGGCAACCCACTCCAGTGTTCTTGCCTGGAGAATCCCAGGGACGGGGCACCCTGGTGGGCTGCCGTCTATGGGATCGCACAGAGTTGAACACGACTGAAGTGACTCAACAGCAATAGCACAGAAGGTAAAGCATCTGCCTGCAATGCAGAAGACCTGGGTTTGATCCCTGCATTGGGAAGATCCGCCTGGAGAAAGAAATGGTAACCCACTCCGGTATTCTTACCTGGAGAGTTCCATGGCAAACTACAGCCCATGGGGTCGCAAAGAGTTGGACACGACTAAGCGACTAACACACACACCAGGTTAAATTAGAACTA
Source organism: Bubalus kerabau (assembly GCF_029407905.1). Classification (NCBI taxonomy): domain Eukaryota; kingdom Metazoa; phylum Chordata; class Mammalia; order Artiodactyla; family Bovidae; genus Bubalus; species Bubalus kerabau. Next base: position 21,735,739 of record NC_073639.1, read on the forward strand.
TTTACAGGTAGCCCAAGGCTCAGATCTGAGTGAAACCTTGGTCTTTGTGCCCAGTTTTGGAAGGGAGACACAGTGACAAAGCTTCAAAAGTGGCCAGAGGTGTTAAAAGCGGGTGGGGGAACAGGCCAGCCTGTCCTGTAGAACTGCCTTGCCCCTCATTTGGTCAGTGAGTTAATATTGTTAGCTGCTATTCAGTTACTGCTTGCCTGTTTTATGTTCAGTCCTGTGCTGAGAGTTTTGAGCTGGGAACAGCGCCCACCAGGTCCATCTCGGTGCCTCCCGCTCTGGGTTGCAGCCCCCTTGGCTTTAGCACCTTCATTGTTCAGACACAGGCGGCATGCTTCAGCCATGTCAACCTGCCAGGGACCAGTGCTTCCGCTTCCTGCTTCCCTCCTCTTTGATCCTGCTCTTCACATCCCTGGGTCCCCGCCCACCTGCCCCGAATTCCCTGACTGAGCCATTGGAGCACAAATGCGTGTCAGCCACTCAGTGGTCACTCCCCAAATCTGCACATATCTAACGAACTTTCTAGACCTTAGTTATGACTTCTCTCTGCCCTGGATAACTTTCTAGATATGTCTTCTGTTTTCTCTCCCCTGTGCCTCTGCTTATGCTAGGCTTTCCTTCTGCCTGGCTTCTCTGCCTCCAGTCTCTCCCTGTGGAAATCCGGGCTCCAAAGCTCATCTCAAATACGGTGTTCTCAGTGAACATTTTCTCTCGTGTCTCCCACTCAGACTGTGTCTTCCAGTCCTCTGAACATCACAGCCTCTTTCTTTAGAAGCTCTCCACAATCTGCTTTGAGTTGTCCTTGCTGTATCCTTGATGGTGCCAAGGTCAGCTCAGAGAAGGGCATTAGATACTTTACAGTATTGCTCCTCAGCCTCCCTGCAAAGCCACTTCAAATAAATATATAATTACACACTGACTGTGTTGGCTATGCAAACACAGCTTCAAGCTAGTCTCCCAAGTGCCCTTTGCATCCCAATTGCTAACCCTAAATTCCTCCTTTATAGAAATTCTGAAACTGTATCCTTCCCTCTTTATTTTAGGCTTCTCAGGGCTGCAGCTGTGTCTTCAACTTTCCCAAAGCATGTAACGTAAGTGCCTGGCACCCAAAAGGCACTAGAAATACCAACCTTGAACCATCACATCATAAAGCCCAGGAAACCGTAAAGATTAGGTCTGTGACTCTCCAGGTTTTCAAATTATATGTGTAGAAAAGAATGGAGTTTCATGTGATTATTTTAAATCAGATCATGAGACAATGAAATTAGGTAAAACAGTTATTGTATTTATTCATCATGAGAGGGTGGGTGGTGATATAGTAACAAATGGCCCCCAAATCTTAGGCTTTGAAGCAACAAAACTTTAATTCTTGCTCATGTTTGTTATTGGGGGAGGGGCGTGGGGGAAGAGAGACTGTTTATCATCGTCATTCAGGGACTCATACTTGATGAAACTACTTGCTATCTCACGCCAGTGGTTGTGCCAAAGGAAAGAGAGTTTTCCAGAGGGTTTAACATCAGCAATTTAGTGTTCCAGCCCAGAAATGGTACCTGGCACTCTGCTCTCAGTTTATTGGTCAGAACTACTCACATGATCCCGTCTAACCAGAGGAGGGCCAGGAAGTGCAGTTCTGCTGAGTGCCTGAAAAATAGCAAGTTAGACATACTTGGAAAACAGTGTAAAATAACTCCCATATTGTATTATTAGTCATTCAAAGATTTTTGTGGCTCAGTGGAAAAGAATCTGCCTGCTGGTGTAGGAGACTTGGGTTCGATTCCTGGATGGGAAAGATCCCCTGGAGAAGGAAATGGCTACCCACTCCAGTATTCTTGCCTGGGAAATCCCATGGGCAGAGGAGCCTGGCGGGCTATAGTCCATGGGGTCGCAAAAGAGTTGGACACGACTTAGTGACTGAACACAGCAAAGGCTTTTTAAAGGACCTTTCTATTTAATGTTGAGCTTGGAAGCATGTAGAATATTCACGTAATTCCTCTCCCTTCACATACAGTCTTCTTTCCCTCACCTGCCAAGACAGATTGCTTTGCTTAACTCTAGAAGGCTTGGGCACAGCTATTAAGGGATAAGTGGTTCTGTTGTCTCGACATGTAAAATGAAGACCTTGCCCATTGTTTAAACCTCTTCAGCTACTCTCATCAGTGCTTCAGAGGCTCTTATGATGGGTAAATTATGCTCTAGACACCTTTCCAAGGACTTCCCCCAGGTTCCTGTTGAGTGTTGTCAGTCAGGATCATGGAGAATCGGTACATGTTTTTATAAATTTATTCCAAGAAATTAGAGAGTATACGCATTTTACATAATAGCTGTGTTGTGCTTCATAGTAAAAAGTTGGAAGCAGCCTAAATACCCAGCAGTAGCAGATTAGCTCTGTGAAATCACGGTGTATGTAGAAAATGGACTATGTGTCGCCATTCAAATTATATTTTAGAGGAATATTTAATGAGATTGGGAAGATGTTCACAATATATTGATTGCTGAGTTTTAAAAAAGCGGGCATTCGAACAGAACAAAGGGCAGATTCTGCTTTTTAAAAAGGCATTATCCCTGGAAAGAGAAATACCATGCTGTGAGTGTGACCAGGGCTCATCTTTTTGTGGTAATACTTTTGAGTGGTTTCTGTGCGTCTTCCCTTGCCTTCTTGTTTTAAGTAAGCAAGAATGACTTTTCTAGCATATAAGGAGATAATGTAAATAACTCTGCCCTCTGACGTGTGTTAATGTCAAGTGACATACATGGTGTTAGGTCTTTCAGCAGAATGAGAAGCCCTCAGTGGAAGGAGGCCAGTGCAAAGACGGAGGTTCAGAAACAGTGCGGATCAGGAGACAGCTTGACGTCAGCTCACACTTGTCCGGGCATCGGCATGTTACCGTTTCTTGCCCTTTCTTCTGCCGAGGCGCCGTATAGATCTTTCGTGGCATTTTGACTTGACATTTCACAGCTGCTGCAAATCCACTGAGCAGGGACGTGCCACTGGCACTTTGAGGCCACGGGTAGCACATGGTTTTGTCAAGGGATGCTAAATTTGCTGAGATAGTGAAACACTGGCATGTGTTTATTTGGGGTGGATACAAACTCCCGCGAAACAGGCACCCATGCTGAAGAACACTCGTAACCCTCATTCATCTTGTGTTGTTCGCTGCGCTCTGAGGCTACAGCCGTCGTCCGCTCTCGGTGGAGGATTGTCATATTGTCAATCCACAGTAATAACGGGACAATTGTCACTCCCCGTGTTGAAGTATTGCCATTGTGATATAATTCAGTTCATATTAACAGTGCTTTGATGACAACTCCCTCCCATTCCACCCTTTCAGCCCTCCCTCTCTCCTTTTCTTAACCAGAAGGAAATGTATTTTGACAATATCTCCAGTGTTAACGGTTTTCTGCTTTTTAAAACATTTTGGGCCCCATAGCCCTCATTGAAACGTCAGAGAACACACCAGTCTTTTTTTTTTTTTTAATCCTTATAGAACTATCTTGCGATTTGGGATTAGGTAGTGCCTTGCCTAGAAGAACTAAAAGCATTTTTCACCCCTTTGTCTTACTTATCCTTAAGACATTCCCTTGGAAAAAAAACATATATTATGATTCCCAGTTTATAAGGGAGCACAATTAGAACTCAGCTGTATTCACTTCAGGGTCTACAGTGTGTTCATTAGAAAAGGCTGCTTATTTTTCCAAGTATTAACAGTGACGTCAGGAACTGCTTACATGGTGGAATTAACTACCATAATGAATTTATATTCTCTGATTTTCCCTAGAGGGGAACTTGGTTCTATGTATGAGTCTTCACCAATTTTCAAGGTACTTTCCTGTCACAATAGACTATTTTAAACTGATTGAGAGTCTTGTCTTTGTTAGAATTTTCCCAAGAGCTAAATCTAGGTGGGCACAGTTGGTATGATTAAAATGTACGATGCATACCTGTGAAGCTGTTCCAGCTACACTGGCGCAATTTTAAGAGAAAAAAAAAAAATTTGCTGTGACCGTTGGATGTTTTCACTTTTCTGTTTTTAATTCTTCACTCATCCAAATACTTGCCCCCAAACATGTGACAGAAGGTGGGGAGAGGGAGAGAGTTCGCAGAAGGAAGGAAGTTGGATGTCAAAAACCACCAGAAATTTTTGTAAGGTCACAAATCCCCCAGATGACTGTTTGGAAAATGTTACAGTATTGCCTTCTGGGGGCCTCTTCCTCAGCATTCTTATAAGCTAAAAATCAGGACTTTCTTTTTTCTTCTTTTCAAACCTGTCTTTTATTTATCTATTTCAAAAAATTATTTATTTATTTATTTATTTTTGGCTGTGCTGGGTCTTCACTGCTGCACAGGCTTTTTCTCTAGTTGTGGCAAGTGGGGGCTACTCTCTAGTTTTGGCACTCTGGCTTATTGCTGTGGCTTCTCTTGTAGCGAAATACGGGCTCTAGGATGCGAGGGCTTCCATAGTTGTGGCACGTGGGCTCAATAGTTGTGGCCCGTGGGCTTAATTGCTCCGCAGCAGGTGAGATCTTCCTGGAACAGGGATTGAACCCATGTCTTTTGCATTGGCTGGCGGATTCTTTACCACTGAGCCACCAGGGAAGTCCCCCAAATCAGGACTTTTGAAGCAGCACATTCTCAAAGGAAACAAAGTTGACGCTGAGGAAGGAAAAGAATGCTGCACGGGATCTGAAAGTTGAACAGAGCTAAAGGTAAATGAGTCTAGAAATGTCTCCTATTGGCCTCCATAAATGGAGACTCGAGAAATAAAGAGAAGAGGGGTGAAAAGCAGAGGGAAAGGGAAAAATGCATTAAAACACGCGTGTCGTGTTCAAATCGTCATATGCTTAGTGTTCTGATTCAGATTGGGATGGTCCAGAATATGAAGCTTTTATCTCTTCGTCCCCATGTCGAGGGAGACCTGTTTATGAGCCTCTCAAGGTCTTCACCATGCAAGCGGAGACACCTCAGGGCCGTGAGGTACACGATTGTTACTCAACAGCGTGGAACAGGAAGTGGAGACCCTGCCACTAACTGAAACTTCAGACTTTGTGTGAAGTTGTGTGCCCGCTTGGGATGTTGCCAGAGCACAAGGACCCAGCTCTGTTCTCCAGCAGGAAGTGCCATGGAGCCCACAGGAAGCCCCCCAGTCACTCTTGAGTGAGGCTCTGCCTTCTCGCATGTTCCTCACGTACAGGGTCAGACAAGGGAGACGTCAACCTTCCTTCCAACTTTGCCCCTTTGGAAAAGGAGGACCAGGTCGGGATGGGGATGCAGTGAGGGTGTGTGTGAAGCACGGTTTCGGTGACCCGTGTTTAGAAGCCAACTGTTTGTGGTACCAACAAGCCCTGCCAGCAGCCATTAAAGCCACAAGTTAGGAACCATTGGCATGACTTTTGCATTCATTCATTCATTCCCCCCCACCCCCTCACGAAATGGTTAATAGTGCTGGATCTGTAGTTAGACCACTGGGTTTGAATCCCAGCTCTGCCATTTCCTGGCTGTGTGATTTGGGTGTGCTCCTTACTTGTTACTAGTAAAATGTGAATAATAATAGTTATTATTATATTAATATAATAATGGGAAGCTCCACTTCCCCGGAGCTTTCTGAGGATTCAGTGAGTTAATATGATCTCCAGTCAGCACCTTTCACTTAGTAAGACCTTGGTCAAGGTTAGCTATCGTATTCATTTATCTCATGAATGAGAGATGTCTACCCACCTAGTCTCACTGAGATATCCTCTAGTTAGAGGTCTCTCCTGAAATACCCTCCCTGGATGATGGAATTGCAACTTTCCCTTTATATCCTAGTTTGGTTTTTCTTTGCTTATCTCATTGTCTGAATCATGTTTTAAAATGTTCTCCCATTTTAAACAGTGCTAGAGGTGAGATAACACCTTTGATTGTTTGAGGGAAGAGTGATGGATTTAATTCCATTTCTCCAGTTTTGAATAGTTATGTACCTACCTCACTCCCTCTTCTTCTCTTCTGCTTTTTCTGTTCTCCTTCCTCTTGCCTCTTTTTTATCATCATTCCTACCTCTGCCCCACTCTATGGAACCTAAAGGTGTAGTTCCAAGTAGTAGGTGTATAACCATGTTCATTCATAGTTGGTGCTTCAAGACTTTCTCCCCAAACAGTGTAGTTTGCCTCTCTAAAATTAAGGTAACTCAATATGCATCTCTATAGAAATGCTTGCATATTATTGGACATTAAATAACTCCTACCTAAAGAAAATAAAGTCTTATTTTAAACATCAGGCGTATAAAAGCTTAAAAAATATTCACGGTGTGTCATACAACAGTGATTCCATGAAAGTTTCGTGGAATGTATTTGGAGGCAAGCAGAACAGATCCAACACTTGCTAAATAGTAATTGTAGTTCTGAATTCGGGGACTTGAGTTGAATTAAATGTATTAGCTCAGATTGTCATAACGTCTCCAGAATGGAAGGAGGGTAATATTTTATGTTTATGTAATAGTGGAAGAAGACTGTTATTATGTGTAATATATATATTTGAATCCTATTTGAATCAGTGAAGGGTTCATTCCTGACACTGATTCCCATACTCTGGCAAGATGAGGTCAGCATGAAAGACATAAATATGGCAATTACTCTGTGCATAGTTTAACATGTGCATTTTTCACCAAATTATGTTGTCCTTTTGTTAAGCACTTTACCCTGGGTATGGTTGGATGGTTTTTTTATTTTATTTTTTTGGGGGGTGGGCATTGGAGTTTCTAATTCCTGTTGATCATCATGTTAGATGTCATAGGGTACCCAGGGGTTAGAGGAAGGAGGGCTGGACACATTAGTAGATGTCAACTGTATTCACCTTGTATGGGAGAGAATGGGGCTCGTGAATTGTACACATTCATGTGGAAGGGCCACCTGAGATGAAGTGCCATCTCTTCCGCCTAGAGATGAATTCCTTCTGTGAATTCTATGTCGTGGTTGAGAACCACACGAGGCATACCTTGCTCTTGGGAGTTTTGAAGTGTCTCCCAAGTTCAAGATACATTTCTTTGACTCCTATCCAAATGTCAGCTCATTCATTCAGGTGATTGCAGACGTCCTCAACACTATGATGGACTAGAAATGAGAATGAGAAGGCAGCCATTTCTCCCTCCCCACTCCTTCCCTCTCCCTCTCCCTTGGTTTTTCTCATGTGAGACTCCATATTCATAGTCTGTAGGCTTCCCTGGTGGCTCAGTGGTAAAGAATCCACCTGCATTGCAGGAGATGACGGTTCAATCCCTGGGTCAGGAAGATCCCCTGGAGGAGGAAATGGCAACCCACTCCAGTATTCTCACCTGGGAAATCCCCGTGGACAGAGGAGCCTGGTGGGGTACAGACCATAGGGTTGCAAAAGGAAAAGAACACAACTTGGTGACTAAACAACATTCATGCTCTATAAAGGGAGAGAGTCAGAAGTCAGGGGGCGTCCCTCCCTTTCCCATTCTTGTCCTAAATGTTCAGTCCACATGTGCGTGGTGGTCTCTTGTGCATCCACCTGTGTCTCCGTGTGCTTCCTCTCCCTGCTTCTCCTGTTTAGCTTCTGTGAGCGTCTGGGTGTGTTTGTGGTTTCTCTCCGTACCCCAGCAGTGGCAGAAGAGTTTGCCTTTGCTCTCCTGTGTGTCTTCTTTATCTTTTGGGGGGGGGCAGTGTTGGTAGGTGCGATAGTAGAGTTGCTTTGCTGTGAAAAGATAAAAGAGAAAAGTCTCAGATGCATTTTCTGCCGGTGCATTAGCACTCCAGATCAGAGTAGCTCTTGTTGCTGGGTGTCGGTGACACTGGGCCAATCCAGTGAAGGGGCCCCTTTTGTCAAGTTCTTGCCTGACCTTGAGTTCAGGAAGCACTCCTGGGGAGTAGGAAATTCAGAAATGGAAAGAGTGGGGGAGTCATGGTAGTCAGCCCACGGTGACAGTGCAGTGTGATGAGTACAGGGCAGGGGGCCAGTCAGAGGAGCAGGTGAAGGAAGCCTCATGGAAGAGGTGACGTCACCTCCAAGGTCAGGCCCTGGAGACTCCACGAAGGGGAATGTTTCTGACCAAGGTGTGTTGGGACTCTCAGACCTCTTCAGTGCTCAGGAGTCAAGCTCATCATGAAAGACCGCCTGGAACAGGGCCCCTTGGCTAGTGGGCTGCAGGAGTGAGCGGATACACACATTCCCCCCAGGCAGGTCATCATCATCCGAAGCTTCAGTGATGCTTTGACAGGTAGCCGTCTCAATCGCACCAGCCCCACCTTGGCTCTGCCTTTGGAATGTAACTCTTCTTCCCATCATGCCCTCAGCCATCATCCTAAAGAAGGTTATGGAATTTACTTTGGTCTAATTTACCACAGCGTTATGCCTGTACACACAGAGGTTACCACAGATGTCATCCCAGGAGCACCTTCCCGAATAACAGCGGAGCTTGCACGTATCAGTTCTTTGTGTTTTGTGTAGACTGATTCCTTTACTCCTGATAACAATCCTGAAGGGTAGGTAGTAGTATTATCCCCCGTTTTATAGATGGGGAAACTGAGGTACAAGGTGTGCAGTGCTTGCCCGAGGCCACACATCTAGTCGGTGGCTGAACCGGTGTTCATGGACTCAGACAGTATGGCTTAGAAGTCATTGCCCTAAATACATAGGATGCTTCCTCAGGATACCATGTGAAATCATTGTGCTTAGCCCTAGGAAGTCCAGGAAGTAAAATGCAAGATCCTTGCCCCCAGCAGAGACAAAAGATGGATATCAAAATATCAGGGTTGTCAGGGGTAGGGCATCTTGCATTTCTGGGAGGATGTGTGTTGGTGGTGGAGTGAGTGTATCTCTACCTTAGGTGCGCTCTGCCTGGGTCACCAGATGGAATGGGAGGACAGCGCTGAGGACTCGCCTCCACCTCACCTCTGTATGACCTGGGAGAGGGTCGGCTAAAATAACCAAAAAAAAAAAAAAAAAATCGGAAGCCCTGTGTAGGTTGTGTTGTCTTTGATTTACTTGTTTTCAGCATCCTTCAATTTTTTATTTAGGGCACTGAGGGGTACACCTCTGCCAGTCAGCTGTGTGACCTTGGATGAGTCATTTTGTTCCCTGCCTTATCTGTAAAACCAGGGAGTTGGATCACATTATGTCCAAGGTCGCTTCCAGCTCTGAAGTCTTTTGGTTCTGTGTTTCCCGTGTTTTCACGTAGAGCACTGGCGGCACAGAAGACATCGAGCGCCTCCGAGTGCATTGCCCTCTGATTTTCTTCTTCACCGCATAGAATTTCTGAAGCATCCTGTGATCTTTATTAATCACACAGAGACTGTCATCTTCTCAGACTCCAGTGGAATGGCTAAGGTGCCCTTTGCAGAAGATACCGCGGCTAATGTTCTCATTACTGACTAATTGGCTAAAGAGACTTCTCTCACATTGCATTTAGCCTGATTGATAGTTTTCTATCACCTGATGGGTGGAATGGACAGCCAAACCAATTATCCCCTCAAAGAGAGCCCCATCCGGCAGAGCGGCGCCGCCCTGAGACAAAAGGCCCTTACAGGTGATGTCGAGTCAGAGTGCCTGACTAGAGTTTGTTAAATGAAATGGTTTTCTGAAAAGTAGTTTGACGTGCCCTGGAATCCATGTGCCTTGGGTCACCCCTAAGCTCCCTGGGCCTTGTCTTACTGAAGAAGGGTGAGTTTCTGGGTGTGTTTCAAACCTGGAGAGCTGGGCTGTCTGGTTAGCACGAAGCTATTGCTGCTTTGCTTTGTGCAGAGGGAAACAGAGTAGCCGTTCAGAACTGAAGCTTCAGGCCTCTCAAGAGTCATGCCACAGGGAGAGGTGTGCTTACTCAGACACAGTCTTGTAGACACCCAGCATTACTCAGATTTCCTTTTCAGATTCGTTTTCTTTTTATGTTGCTCAGGCTGTTGAGAGAAAATAATATTCAGGTCACTTGCTTAGTCATTTCAATGCAGGCCATTTCTTTTTAGCTGATTTATCGAAATCTCTGGTTAAAGCGCCAACTCTGGTTTCAGAACGGAGTGATCCTCATGTGGTAAGGATTCACGTGCAAACTAAGTCAGGAAACTTCTTCCTCATGTCTTAGTTCTATTTATTTTTTGTAAAAAAAAAAAAAAAAAAAGCAGAGGGTCAGAAAGCATTTCTAGTACTTCATGGTAAACAGCCTTGATTTTTAAGATGTTCCAGGGAAAGAAGAATCAGGGTTCTTAGCGCCTCATTTTCCAGGTAATGTACTGAATTGTGTTACCCAATCAGCAGCAGAGTAAGGGATACCAGTGAAATAATACAATGTCTTCTACTTCGGTCTCCCCCCCAGGTAGGGCCACTATGATGTCAGCTTCTGCTTGGGACCAACTTGTGCCGATATTGGTATGATATAAAGCTTTGTGGTTGAAGCCAGGGTCAGTCCATGTTGGGAAGGAAGATGGAGGAGCCCAGGAGAAGGGCTGTAATTGCAGCGTGAAGCACATTGTACGGGCTTCCCTGCTGGCTCAGACGATAAAGAATCTCCCCACAGTGCAAGAGACCTGGGTTCAATCCTTAGGTCAGGAAGCTGCCCCGGAGAAAGGAATGGCAACCCAGTCCAGTACTCTTGCCTGGAGAATTCCATGGACAGAGGAACCTGGTGGGCTACTGTCCATGAGGTTGCAAAGAGTCGGACGCGACTGAGGGTCTAACACTAGCACTAGCATGTGCTCTTGAGCCTTGTTGCCTTCCAGGGCTCTTCTTTGCTGTTTCTTTCCCTTTAAAGCCACTTTATTGAGGTCTGACTGACAGCCTAAAAAATTTCTGCATTTAATGTACGCAACTTGCTGAGTTTGGAGGTACAAATACACCTATGAGATCATCACCACAATCAAGACCTTCGACTTACCCATCCCCTCCAAAATTTTCCTCCTGCCCCCTTTATTTTTTAAAAGATTAACTTTTTTCCCTCCAAGGTACGAACACAACATAAGATCTACCCTCTTACAAATAGGTATGCAATTCAGCATTGTTCATTCTAGGCCCCTTGTGCAATTCATCTTCAGAATTAATTCAGCTTGCATGTTGAAGCTTTGTAGCCTTAGACTAGCCCCTTCCACATCCCCCTCCCCATTCTTAGATGCTTTAAGATACACACCAAGGGTTTGACTCTCGAGATCAGCTCTAGTGGACCAACTGCCGGGAAAAGAAATGAAAGAGGGGAGCATGATTATTTTTGTAACCTAACAACTTTTCAGTAAATTATCCTTGTGTGACTATTAAATAAGGAGAGGAAGGAAGGATATTCCCCTTGGAGTGGGAAGAGGAAGGCTGAAAGTGTGTTTGAGGCAGGAAATGGGACCCGTTCCTTCTCAGCATCTCTGTTCCTTCTGCCCAAGGAGATCCTGCTACTGTGGCTGTCCTGGGATCAGGGGTGTGCCATGCAGTCTGCACTGAGCAGCGGAAGGGGCTGAGACCAAGGTGCCAACTTGAAAGGGTCATTGTGTGGCACAGCAGCAGCATAGCCCTTTCAAGAGGGGTAGGTTTGGAATTTGGAGAAGGCAGTGGCAACCCACTCCAGTACTCTTGCCTGGAAACTCCCATGGATGGAGGAGCCTGGTAGGCTGCAGTCCATGGGGTCACTAAGAGTTAGACACGACTGAAGCGACTTAGCAGCAGCAGCAGGTTTGGAATTGCTGTAGCTCTTTCATCCTCCATGTAGTATTCCCTGACAATGCAGATTCAGTCGATAAATACACACATTCCTGCACGTTGGGTGACTGAGGGCTCTGCAGCTCCCTCCCTGATTGCTGTATCCACCTGTACTGCAGGCTGGAACCTGGGCAATTGGTAGCTTCTCCTCTTGCCTCACATTAGCACATGCTGTGGCAGAGTGGGCCTCAAATGCATTAGAAAAACATACACGCTTGGTATTTAATGAAAACCTTGACCAGCAGGGTATGTAAGCAGAAACACTATGAACAGCATAAGGCTGTGGTATAACAAGTCATTTAGAAAAGAAATATGTCCTGATCTGTACTTTCCTTTGCCATTTCCTGTTGGAGGCATGCTTTGTTTCTGGTTTGAGTTCATCTTCCTCCATTCCCAGCTCTGCTGTTATATCTGTGAGCGCCTCAATGAGAAAGACAGTAGGGAAAACCTCTAACAAAAAAACGAACAGCTATGCATAGAAAACAGACTTATGGTTACCAAAGGGGAATGAGGAGATAAATCAGGAGTTTGAGATGAACAGATACACAATATGGACCTACCGTATAGCACAGGGGACTGTACTCAAGATCCCATGACAACCTATAAAGAAAACGAATCTGAAAAAGAGCACATGTATAGCAGATATATATTTAAAATATATATTTTTTCAGAAACATATATCTGAATCACTCTGCTGTACACCTGAAACAAACACAGCATTGTAGATCAACTACACGTGAATTTAAAAAATTAAAAATAAAATAAAAAATAACGGTGGTGAGAATGGGGGAAAGAAAGTAAACGGCAAGTTCTGAAAAGAAATAAACTAAAGTTTCATCCCTCAACCTTAAATGGAACAATTTGGTGTTAAACTTTGTTGTTCTATTGGGCTTCCCTGGTGGCTCAGATGGTAAAGAATCTGTCTACAATTCAGGAGACCTGGGTTCAATCCCTGGGTCGAGAAGATCTGCTGGAGAAGGGAATGGCAACTCACTCCAGTATTCGTGCCTGGAGAATTCTACGGCCAGAGGAGCCGGGTGGGCTGCAGTCTATGGGATTGCAAAGACTTGCACACGACTGAGTGACTATTTCACTTTATTGTTCTATTAGCATTTTAAGGGAAAGACTTCATACATTCCCTAGAGATAAAGACACAGTTTATCTCTTAAAAACTGTATGTTATTAAGTGATGATTTCATTAGTGGTGCTGTTGGATAAAAACAGGAAAGAAAACCTGGTCTTGAGTTCAAACTTCAGCTCAGAAAATGACTGTATTGATCTCAGTCATTTGGAGCATGGACCCTTCATCTCTGAGGCTTTAACTTTATATCTTCCTGGACTCATATTGTTGAACAGCTAAACACATTTTGACTTGTGTCTGATCAGTTGCCTTCCAGTGGGATTTGTGAACGCTTCCCTGCCTTCTACCCATAAAGAACCCCCACCATTTCTTGCTTTGATTTGGTTGTACATCATTTAAGTGAAATTTCTTGGAATCAGACAAGGAGGGTGTCACCTACAACCAAATAATATTAATAGCAATCCCTTTGTTAATGTTGTTCTTCAGTCACTAAGTTGTGTCTCACTCTTTGAAGCCCCGTGGATGGCAGCACCAGGCTTTCTTGTCCTTTGCCATCTCCCAGAGCCTGCTCACTCATGTCCATTGAATTGGTGATGCCATCCAACCGTCTCATCCTCTGTTGTCCCCTTCTCCTCCCACCTTCAATCTTTCCCAGCATCAGGGTCTTTTCCAGTGAATCTTCTCTTCACATAAGGTGGCCAAAATATTGGAGCTTCAGCTTCAGCATCAGTCCTTCCAATTCAGGGTTGATTCACGGTTGATTTTATTATTAAAATCAGGGTGATTCAGGATTGATTTCCTTTAGGATTGACTGGTTTGATCTCCTTGCTGTCCAAGGGCCTTTCAAGAGTTTTCTCCAGCACCACAGTTCAAAAGCATCAATTCTTTGGGGCTCAGCTTTCTTTATGGTCCAACTTGCTGGAAAAACCATAGCTTTAACTGTACAGACCTTTAAATCCAAAGCAAAACAGAACTTTGTTCAGTTACTGAGTAGTTGAATTCATAGATGTTTGAACATTGGACAATAAAACCTCAACAAATTTGTAAAGGTTGACTTTTTTTGGTCAAAAGTTTCTGTCAAAGTCAAATCACAAACATATTATCACACATCAGATGTTCTTTTATAAGGAATTAACTTTCTACTTTGTGGCTTGAGACCAGGTTGTATTCAGTCCCTTCTCTTCCATGAGGCCACTGGGTAAGCAGTAGGAGGCCTGGCAAGTACATGGAAACTCTGGGTCCTAGCCTGACCTCTTTCATGACACTTGGCTGGCTTACCTCACAGGATTCTTGTAAAAGGTATCTCATGAACATTTGGGTGCTATACAAAGCTGTTGTTGTTTGCACTGTGAGAAGAAGGGCTTTCCAGGTGTTGCAGTGGTAAAGATTCACCTGCCAATGCCCATGATGCGGGTTCAATCGCTGGATCAGGAAGATGCCTTGGAGAAGAGAATGGCAACCCACTCCAGTATTCTTGCCTGGAGAGCTCCATGAACAGAGGAGCCTGGTGGGCTACAATCCTGACTGAGCGTGCACGCGTGCACACACACACACACACACACACATACACACACACTGTGGGAAGAGCTGTATATAGGGATGACTCTGAGAGACCCATTGTAAGATGATTAGTGATCAAAAAACCAATTTATATTCAGGCAGCTGTGTTTTCAAAAGCAGGTAAATCATTTCATCTATCTCATGAAGGTTTAAAAATAAGAAGTGAAGAAAGTTTTTGAAGGCTTCTGTCTCTGCGTAACACAGGCAGACTCTGTTCCATTTTATGCTCAGTCCCTGGTCAATGCGCCCCACTTACCCCTTCTCAGTCATAAATGATTGACTCTTCCTCACGACCCTGGGCGATGGGGCACTCTCATCCTACCCATTTCACATGCCTGGAAGTTGACACCTCAAGAGATTAGTGACTTATCCAGGATCACAGAGCCTGGAGGCATCAGAGCTGCTTTCAGTCCCGGTCCTCAGTGCTCTTCAGCACTGTGCGGTATGCCTCATGTAGTATCTTGCACAAAATAGACCCCTGGTGAGTGTTTGCTCACTGATGGTCGCATGCCATTAGAGACTCAAGGTACCCTGCAGGCTGGACCCAGCCAGCTTTTCCCTCTGACTCATAGTCTACCCCTCAAAACCAGTAAAACCTTTTTCACCCTGTCCTCCACTCTTCACTATTACTTATATTTACTCATTCTTTCACTTATTCTTTTGACAAAAAAATGTTTTTTACATTCTCCTCAAGACTAATAATACAAAGTCTGGGAAATGAAGTACTACATCATCCCTTGTGCCGGTGGAGGTCGTTGTCAAAAGTGGGTGGCAGAATCCTAAACAGAGTCATTATGGTTCTTTATAGAAAGAAGCAATAATAAAAGCATGATGGTGTCACGAACAGTGTGAACAACGAGGGGAAGGCTTCATGGGGCAGCTGACATTTGGACTGGACTTTAAAATATGTAGGAATTTACAGGAAAAGAAATAAGGAAAACAGAGGGAACAGCATATGGCAAGGCAAGGAACCAAAACTGGAAGGAAATTCAGTTCAGCAGGGAGCACTGAAGCTAGAGGTTTGGTTGAGATTGGGAAGGGCTCTCTGTGCCACTGGGCTTTAACTTCATCCTGTAGGTGAAACTTCTGAAATGTCTCATGAACTCGAGGTGCTGTATACCTTTTTGAAATTTTAAGTATAATTGATTTACATTAACACGTTAGTTTCAGGTGTACTGCAAAGTGATTCAGTTATATATGTATTTCCAGACTATGTTCCATTATAGGTATTAGAAGATAGTGAATATAGCTCCCTGTGATAGATGGTAAATCCTTGTTGCCTGTGTATTTTATGTATAGTGGTTTGCATCTGTTAATTTCATATTCCTAATTTGTTTCTCCTTCCCTCCCTCTCCCTTTTGGTGCCCATATGTCTCTTTCCTGAACACCTTTATTTATTTCACTGCACCTCTTAGGTCGGCCCTTTCCCAGACATTGCCTCCATCTCTTTTTTGAGGCTTGAATCCTTCCTGCTCTGCAAAGCCTGTCTGCATCATGTATCGGTTTGACCAAAAAGTTTGTTGGGTATTCTGTAACATCTTATGGAAAAATCCAAATGATAGTTCCCTGCCTGAGTGTCTCCCTTTTCTAAATTCCTCCATTTTGTATTTGGAAATTTATTGTGTCTCTCATTCACGGTCGTCTTTTCATGGGTTTATGTCATTGTTTGGGGATTCCCTGGTGGCTCAGACAGCAAAGAATCTGCCTGCTGTGCAGGAGACCCAGGTTCAATCCCTGGTTCAGGAAGATCCCCTGGAGAAGGGCATGGCAACCCACTCCTGTATATTCTTGTCTGGAGTATTCCATGGACAGAGGAGCCTGGGGGGCTACAGTTCATGGGGTCGCAAAGAATTGGACACAACTGAGCAACTAACAACATATCATTGCTTCAAGGCGGAGATAGAGTCATGAAGAGCAAGGAAGTGCTCATGAGGTGTGTTTCTACAGTGCTCGCAGTGCCGTGCTGGTCATAGGTTGTGTTCAATGAGTATTTTTAGGTCTATTGATTGTGTGAAATCCATGCGAGAAGAAGAGTTTCAGCTGGATCCTTGTTCTGTAGCTTTTCAAAAATTCAGACACTAACTAGTGTTCCAAACACCTGTTCACAGTTACAAGTTGGTGACCTCTTCCAGAAAACACAGTTTTTCGCTTTCTATAACATTTTGACCAGGAAGAAATCCTCAAGCACAGCCTGCGAGAGCTAAAAGTGACCTTGGAGGGTCAGCAACCAGTTCCATCACTTCATTCTTTATGAGAGTTTTTTTTTTCCTCCAATGACAGAAATGACATAAATTCATTGTAAGAAATCTTGGAACATCTCACCAAGTGTAAAAGAAGCATAAAAATTGATCATATTTCTAGATCTCCAGTGAATTTTCCTTAAAATAAATTTTTAGAGGCAAATTTGACAGGTTGAAGAGGATTCACATGTTCAAAGTCTTTTATAAAATTTGGCTAAATGTGCTTCAGTAAGATTATACCCATTTACCTTGTGTGAGTCTAGTACTCTTATTTTTGTGTAATGTGCAATAGACATTATTCTCAGATGACTAACAGCTTTTATAGTCAAAAGACTTTGAGCTTGCTGAGGCTTGGTGAGGAACTGAATGGAGAAGTGAGATGATTTTATTTTATTTAGATTTTGACTTCACTGGATCATCATTACAGCATGCGGGCTTTCTCTAGTTGTGACACACAGGCTTCTCTTCTTATGGTGCACGGGTTTCTAGAACTCATGGCCTCTCTGGTTGCCATTGCGCAGGTTTAATTGCTCTGTGGCATGTGGGATCTTAGTTCCCCAACAGGGGGTCGAACTCATGTCCGCTGCATTGGAAGGTGAATTCTTAACTGCTAGACCACCAGGGAAGTCTTGAAGTAAGATGATTTTAAAATTTCTGCTCTAACTGTAACTAGTTGACAATTTCAGTCTCCCTGAGAACAGAATAATTTCATGTCTGAAATTTTCATTCAGATTAAATTCATTCTGCATTCAATGCTAGCGTGCATGTGTGCTAAGTCGCTTCAGTCGTGTCTGATTGTTTGCAACCCTGTGGACTGTAGCCCACCAAGCTCCTCTGTCCATGGGATTCTCTAGGCAAGAATACTGGTGTGGGTTGCCATGCCCTCCTCCAGGGGATCTCCCTGACCCTGGGATCAAACCTGCATCTCTTATGTCCCCTGCATTGACAGGTGGGTTCTTCACCACTACAGCCACCTGGGAAGAAGTCTAAGCAATTCCAAGACCAGGTCTTCTGCTGCAAAAATAATCTAGAGCAGCTCTTTGCAGTTTGGTCTGAATTTACCACCAACTCTGATAAAAGGAACACTTAACCTCTTCAAGCTTCCCTTGTCTTGTCTTTGAAAGCGAGTGTGTTGAATGAAACACCTAGAACCATCTCCATGGATGGAAACCCCTGGAGTTATGGCAGCACTATTTGTAGGGTGGGGGAAGTGAGATCTAGCTCAAAGCTAAGGCAAATCTGAAGCAGAGCTAGAGTTAGGATCCAAAATCCCACATTTCCACCGGACAGTTTTTATTTATTTAGTACTTGCCCCTGCAGAAGGCACTTGGCCAGTCAGCCAGAGCAGGGGTTGCAAAGTTAGTTCTAGTTGCTGATACGATTGCTTCCAGAAAGGCATGGGAGTGGGGATAAAGTGGAGCTGGAAATAGACCCCGAAGAGAATTTGAGCTCAGTTCAGAGGGTGGAGAGATCACCTAATTGGGAGAGAAGGCAAATCTTTGTGAAAGAAGAAACTTTTCAGATGTGTCTTGGCAAGTGAAGATGGTGGAAGGCAGTTTTGAGGAAACTTGTCATTTCCAAAATATCATGATGACTAACCCTATGAAAGATGAAAATTTATGAAGAAAAGTTTCCATGCCACTACTACGGGATTATTATAAAATTTATTTAAATTCCACTTCGACACTGTCATTCACTGAAAATCTTTGTTTAACCAATATTGCGAAGCCTTTGCCAATGGATTACTTATTTGAATCAAAATTTAATATCGCAAAATTTCAGCAAAAGTACTGTGTCAAGCTTGTTGGGTTTGTTGTCTATCCCCTAATAAATTTTTAGTCCCCTCACATACAGCTATAGACTTTCTCAGAGTTTGAACTAGTGTGAAACTTTTTGTTCTCTGTGGGAGTCTATAAGAAAAAAATAACTTAGTTCACTTTTAAATATTTATTCTTTCTATAATAATATTATATACACACAATCTCAGCGTTGCCTGTCAGAGGAGAGTTAAAGGTCTGGTGTTCTGACGTTTCTCTCGGACACTCACTGGCCATATATGAGGAATAAATATTTAAACCATAGAATGAGTAAACGTTGGAAGGATAATGGACAACTGTTCTCTTTTGTTCATCTATTTGTGCTCCAATGTCTTTTAAATGCCCCTTTTCTTTTCCTTTCTTCTCCCCACCCCACCCACCCCCTTTCCCCCTTGGTATGCATACATTTGTTCTCTATGCTTTTTTTTTAATGCCCAATTTAAAAATTTTCCAATGTAATAGACTAGCAAGAATAATCCCAACTAGTGGCAATATTGAAGGAGGGGCTGATTTAGTGCAGAAGCTCAGTATCGCTAGATTCTGCCACTGTTTCTGGTTGGGTTTTCATCTCTGCTGTCGTTGTTATCGTGAGATAACCAGAGCTTGAGTTATGGTATTATAACTCAATATGGCATTATAACTCAGATGGTATTATATGCTGATGCTGTGTTACTAACCTATGTAATTTCTGAGTTTCTCTTTATCAAAGGTGGCAGCCTTAATCTCTGTCTAATGCTGCAGCGCCTGGAGAGGTAATAATGATGATGATTTTTACCATCCCTGGGGTTTAAACTGTCTCCTCTGTTATGAGGCTGGCCCGGTGGCAGGGGGTAACCTCAGCACTCTCTCCTCCCTAAGCTCTTAGCTGTCAGCATTGGAAGCCCGCATTTGTATCTCATCAAGCTGGGAGTCCAGGATGAAGAGCCAGAAAAGGATGGGGGTGGGGATTAAATGCCTGAGATTAGGAGGAAAAGAAGCTGCGATAATGTAAAGAACCTGTGGCTTTAAGGAAATATAGAAGTGAAAAAGGATGGGAAAGGAAGAAACCATTAGGAGACAAGAAGATGGTGGAAGTGGAAGGGATACGGGTGACAAGCTTGGGATGAACTGTCAAGCCTGCCCTTGTTTTTGTTGTTGTTGTTGTTATTGTTGTCTAGTCGCTAAATCATGTCTGACTCTTTGCAACCCCAGGGTCTGCAGCCCACCAGGCTCCTTTGTCCATGGGATTTTCCCAGGCGAGAATACTGGAGTGGGTTAGCGATTTCCTTTTCCAGGGGATCTTCCCTACGCAGAGATCGAACACAAGTCTCTTGCTTGACAGGCAGATTCTTACCCCTTACTACTACTACTAAGTCACTTCAGTCGTGTCCGACTCTGTGCGACCCCATAGACGGCAGCCCACCAGGCTCCACTGTCCCTGGGATTCTCCAGGCAAGAACACTGGAGTGGGTTGCCGTTTCCTTCTCCAATGCATGAAAATGAAAAGTGAAAGTGAAGTCGCTCAGTCGTGTCCGACTCTTAGCGACCCCATGGACTGCAGCCCACCATTCTCCTCTGTCCATGGGATTTTCCAGGCAAGAGTACTGGAGTGGGGTGCCATTGCCATGCAGTAAAAGCTGACTTTGTCTTCCTATGGCGAGTCTTCACCGCGCCCCTCCGGCCGCTGGGAAGCGGTCTTTCCGTCGCGTGTGATGTGGACAGCTGAGGATGAGCCCCCTGCCTTAGCTGCTCTTTGTCGTGTCGTGTCCTGTGCATTAGTTTATCAATAAATGGTTGTAATATGAAAATTTGACCTGCTATCTCCAAAGAAGTTGCCGTGAAGTTACTGCTGTGTGATTGGCGTGGCATTTAAAGGAGCAGAATGCAATTATCCTAAAATTGGGAGGGAAGGGGTGGAGTGACCTGTGAACAGGTTCAGTGAGCTAACTGACAAGAAAAAAAGAATCGTGGGGGATGTAAGTCGGGGGCCATAAGGACACAGAGAAACCAGGATGGGCAAAGAGAAAGATGTGGTGGGGAAAAAAGATCCACGCTTCACTTTATTCATTTCTTCTTGTTATCGCTCAGTCATGTCCAGCGCTTTGTGAGCCCATGGACTGCAGCACACCAGGCTTCCCTGTCCTTCACTGTCTCCCGGAGTTTGTGCATTTCTTCTTTTCTTCTTATAGAAATGCTATATCCATGCCCAAATTTAAAAAAGTATAAATATGTGAGTAGCTCTTGCTCAGATAGAGGAGGGAAAGAAGTCAACTTATTTTGTCTTTATCACCTTCTTTTGCCAAACCGAGCAAAAAGTCCTCTTTAAATTATCCATAATAACTGTAGTCAAACATACAGATTTGGGACTCAAAAATTTAGAGTGGTTAATTTGGTGTGAATTTTTAAGAACATCATAAATTGACACCTTGACTTTTTTTGGTTTTGAAACAAAAATGCACACCTTTGCTAAGTTGATATAACAAATGGTATTTATATAATAATTATGGGTGTCTTATTTTGGTCTTTTAAAAATCATATAATTGAAGGGAAATGTTTGCAAATAGAATTATACTTACTAATATAGTTATAAGCCTTCTTTTTTCTTTAGTCTGTGATTTCCTTCTTGTTAGACTGTTTAAAATGAATCTTTTTCTTAAAATTTCCCTATTTTTTAAGAAACATATTTCGTGCTATAATACAAGGTGAAAACGAGATGGTAATTAATCTAGCCTAGCAATGAACAGCCACAAATTGAGATAGCACCCAAATAAATAAAAAAAAGAGAGTGAATATCTAAAGTCAAATATAATCATGGATATTATCCAGAAAGGAAAGAATAATTTAGTATTTCTCTTGGTTTGTGGTCTTTGAGACATAATTGATAAATAAGGGAGATAATTAAATTGTCCTGGTTGCAATGCCAGTTTTGAAGAGAAGGGACTGTGGCTGGAAGTGGCTCAGTCTGCTGTTTTGACGGGGAGACTCACAAATAGAGATGTGTCCCTTTTCCCCAGTTGAATCAGCTCCACTGTGCTGGGAGAGTTTGGTTTTACCTAGAAGATGGACTCTGGCCGCTGGGGGCAGGAGCTTGTGTATCTAAGCAGTCTCTGACCCCTGAGCTCCTCCCTGTGGTTCCACAGCACTTGTCACCTTGTAAAATTGGGGCAAGGGCTTCACCTGGGGTCAGTGGTTTCACCACAAAGGCCAGAGGTCGTAGGGAAAACCAGAAGCAATATCCAAATGACAATGACAAGTGTGTGCAAAAACGGGGCGGGGGGGTGGGGAGAAACCTGTGAGTTGATAAAGTTCATCTGTAGGACTCTCACAGGAGAGCATGAATCATCAGAGAGGTTCCCGAGTTACAACCAAGAAATATTTATGGTGATCAGTGGTGCAAAGGGTGATCATACAAACATAATAAAGAAGAGAAAGGAAGGCACGCCAGACATAAAGGAGGCCTCGCTTTAAATGAATAGGGAGATAGGCTTAATGATCATGCTCAAATGACTGAGCTATTGATGGCAAAATGGCCAAGCTTCTCAACTGCTTTTTAAAACTGGCCTTTAAGAAGATAAATAAGGATAATTAAACAGTAATGAAGACCTGTTTCATTAAAAAAAGAAGAAAACAAATAAATAGGCAAGGTCTTGGAGGATGTGTTAACCCGTGTTAATGGAAGTAGTAATGAATTCATCAAAATATGGATGCTCTCCTTTGGAAATCATGAAGAATAATGAGGGAGAGAGAGAGGAAAAAAAAAAAAAGAGGAGCTGATGCTGCATGATTATTCAGTGTCCAAGAATGTATATCCAATTGTTGGCAGAGATAGCATAGATAAAGCACAGATTCATTCTAATATCTTATTTCAGCTTTTTTTTTTCCCAGAATTCTTACACCAGGAACCTATTTATCATACCTTCCAATAAGACTTCAAACTCAGATTTCTGTCTTCTTTCTGCCCCATCTATAACAGTTTAAGAGAGTGTTGTCCTACGTGTTTCACAGAACAAGAGACCCTTAATAATTTATTTCTAAATAGCTACTACTACCACTACTACTAAGCCACTTCAGTCGTGTCTGACTCTGTGCGACCCCATAGACGGCAGCCCACCAGCCTCCCCCGTCCTGGGATTCTCCAGGCAAGAACCCTGGAGTGGGTTGCCATTTCCTTCTCCAGTGCATGAAAGTGAAAAGTGAAAGTGAAGTCACTCAGTCATGTCCAACCCTCAGCGACCCCATGGACTGCAGCCTTCCAGGCTTCGCCGTCCATGGGATTTTCCAGGCAAGAGTACTGGAGTGGGGTGCCATTGCCTTCTCTGATTTCTAAATAGAATTAGTTTTAAACCTGTTCTAGGCACAGTGCCTACCGATGGTAAGTTCAGTGATCCCTCAGCGTCCATGAGGTGTTAGTTCCAGGACCCAGCAGGGAGACCAGAATCTGAGGATGCTTCAGTCCCATGGTTGGCCCTCATACCTGCAGTTCCACAACCGCATATCCTGTAGTTCTATAGTATTTATTGAAAAAATCCACCTTGTGTAAGTGGACCCATACAGTCCAAACCTGTGTTGCTCAACGATCAATGTGTTCCATAGACAGTTGTGGAATAAGTAAATGAATTAGGAAAACCACGTTGTTAACAAATAGAGTATTTGAATGAGTAAATCTATGAACATCTAGGGGATATTAGAGCCATGAGCCACAAACAGTATAGATTTATCAAGCTTTTTATGTTAGACCAACTTAATTGATTTTGGGGGAAAATCTGCGAACAAGTGGAGAAAAAGAATGCACTGGATATATTATTATTTCTAAATACATCCAGATGTGAATGGAAGAATTGATACCAGGTCCCATAAAATCTAGTTCGGAAAATGAGTTCAAATTGACTCGAATGTGTCAAATTGATTGAAAATTGCCTGGAGGACTGCAAGCATAATGATAAACGGCAATGCATTGAGTCTAGGGGAGGGGGGGAGTCTGTTCAGCAAGGTCTTACTGAGCATCTTCATTAATTATCCAAGAAAAGATGTAAACAGCACATTCATTAAATGTATAGAAGAAGGGAAATAGAGAGGCATTTTAAGCACTGGGTAGGGCTGCAGATAATACAAAGGGAGCCAACCTGCTAAGGAGTAGAATGATGCTAATAATCAGATTGAAATAAGCTAATGACCCAGCTTCCCTGGTGGCTCAGGCGGTAAAGAATCTGCCTGCAATGCAGGAGACCTAGGTTCGAACCCTGGGTCTGGAAGATCCCCTGGAGAAGGGACTGACTACCCACTCCAGAATTCCATGGGCAGAGGAGCCTGGCGGGCTACAGTCCATTGGGTCACAAAAGAGTCAGACATGATTTAGTGACTAAACAGCAGAAAGAATTAAAAGACTCAGCAGATGGACGATGCAAACAACTGACTATAGAGTGAGGGAGAATGAAGGAAGTGCAAGGTTGCAGGCGCAGCAGACTGCTGTGGGAGTGAAGAAGGATGATGAAACTCTAGACAGAGCAGCCGGGACTGCAGACTCAGGTTGTTACAGTGTAAGAAAAACAAGGGGGCAAGAGGCATTTAGGGGAAGTAGCCAGTGTCCAGGCAAGATTAACACAGTGAGCAATAAGGAACCACTGGGACAGAGTGACATATTTCTTCAAGCACACAGTGCAAGCTACCAGTTAATGGAGTCAGGATGTTAGGGCTTGTCTAGTACAAACTCACCTCTCAGTGGGATCTTTTAAAAATTATTATTTTTTTTTCTTGTGTTAAGGGAAATTACTAGATATTATTCTTAATTTCATTTTTTATTATGCTCTGAGGATCAATTCTATAGAAATACATATAATTATACAAGAAAGTATTGCACATAAAGATGTTCATTAGAGTATTATTTATAAATTGAACCAGTGGCAACACCCTGATGTCGCATAGTTGGGGAAAAAATTTAAGTTTCCCATCGTCACTTGATGGGATATTCTCCAGCCACTCATGGGTATTTTTGAAGAGTTAGAACAGAAAAATGTTCGTCTTTTAATGTTAAGTGAGAAACTAGGGTGCAAAATTTACCTTGAGTTTAATTAAAAGCAACAAGCTAGTGTATCCTTAGAAACAAAATAAATCAGTGCTTGTCTTTGTCGAGGGGGAGGAGGATGCTAGAAAATGTAGTATTTGTTGAGTCTGACCAACTAATTTGTTCAGAGTGTTTATTCCTGTCTCTGAAGGTTTTTATTGGTATTTTAATATGTTTTGATGAGCCTCCAGTAAAGGTACTTAAGGACAGTACAGTGATTTTAGCTGTGTGGTTTTTCTTTGGGGAAAAAAGCCCTATTTCCTAATTATTGAGAGGGTATTAGCTTTCCTGAAGATAGATGTTCAGTAAGTACACCTGGAATGCCAAATGGAGACGTGGCTCTTCGTCTCATAATAAAGATGAAACCCAATGGGTGAAAGACAAGGATGTGTATTATCACCACCATGATAAAGGATGGGTCATCACACACACACACACACACACACACACACACCCTCTCAATGATTAAGCCAGTTACTCTTAAGAACTGAGGGCCAGTCAGTGGATGAGATTATAAACACCAGACACTCAAGGTGAACAGGGAAACCAGGCTCATTTTATTCAATATTATTCCAAGTAGCATATTAAAAAGCAGACATTACTTTACCAACAAATGTCCATGTAGTCAGAGCTATGGTTTTTCCAGTAGTCATGTATGGATGTGAGAGTTGGACCACAGAAAGCTGAGCACTGAAGAAATGGATGCTTTTGAACTGTGGTGTTGGAGAAGACTCCTGAGAGTCCTTTGGACTGCAAGGAGCTCCAACCAGTCCATCCTAAAGGAAATCAGTGCTGAATATTCATTGGAAGGATTGATGTTAAAGCTGAAGCTCCAATACTTTGGCCACCTGATGTGAAGAACCAACTCATTTGAAAAGGCCCTGATGCTGGGAAGGATTGAAGGCGGGAGGAGAAGGGGACAA
Organism: Bubalus kerabau; assembly: GCF_029407905.1. Taxonomy (NCBI): domain Eukaryota; kingdom Metazoa; phylum Chordata; class Mammalia; order Artiodactyla; family Bovidae; genus Bubalus; species Bubalus kerabau. The sequence goes on from NC_073639.1 coordinate 21,761,065, forward strand.
CAGAGGATGAGATGGTTGGATGGCATCACCGACACGATGGACACGAGTTTGAGTAGGCTCCAAGAGTTGGTGATGGACAGGGAAGTCTGGCGTGCTACAGTTCATGGGGTCACAAGGAGTTGGACATGACTGAGAGACTGAACTGAACTGAACTGAGTTGATAGTACTGGGTGAGAAGTCCATTTCCAGAGAAAGTCTTAAGAAGAACTGGTAAAACTAGAGCTGGCAGGCTAGTCCTCTAAAATCTCCCGGAAACAATGGAGCGACTCTTCTTTCTTCCTGTCTCTTTTTATTCTGTAGTCACCCCATGCTCTTCCCTTTCATTCTCATTTGTGGCCTTAGTCTTACAAGACCTGAAGTATATACCTAGATGTGCATCTGGCCAGTGCTAAAGTAACTGGGCCCGTTTCAGTTTCTGTGAAAATTCTGCGAGAATATTTCAGATGCTTCTCTCACTTTTATTGTTAAGCACTTGAGAGGGAGGTTTCCCAGCCTCCTTAGGTAAGCCAGTCTCATATCACTGAGAAGGCAGAGCATGTTTTTGTATTTGTAACCAGTACCCTTCCTAATATAGGTCAGGCCTTTCCCCTTGGTCTGACTTCAGTAGCACTGGGAGGTCTTTAGTTACTATCGTGGAGTTCATGTTGTTGTGTTCTGTTAGTCGCTCAGGCGTGTCTGACTCTGCGACACTATGGACTGTAGCCCGCCAGGCTCTTCTGTCCATGGGATTCTCCAGGCAAGAATACTGGAATGAGTTGCCATGCTAACCCCAGATTATGTCCCCCAGTGATTTATAAATATTTTTATGGCAGTGGTTCTATTGTTTTATGCATTTAAGCAAGAGTTCCTATAGGGTAGTGATTAAGAACACAGATTTGCCAAGAGGGAGGGGATATACGTATACATATAGCTGATTCACTTTGTTGTACAGCAGAAACTAACATGACATTGCAAAGCAGTTATTCTCCAGTGGAAAAAACCCGCAGATTACTGGATTCAAATCTCACCTCTGCCACTTCCTAGCAGTACATGAGCTTGGAAAGTCACTTATCCTCTTGACACCTCAGTTTCCACTTCTGTAAAATTGGGATAACAATAGTACCTACCTTATAGGATTGTTGCTAAAATTAATGCACACATGCACACGTTGCTTAGAATGAAGACTGTCACATACTGGACACTTACAGAAGTATTAGTTATTCCTGTTATAGCATTAGTATGCTGCTGCTGCTGCTAAGTCACTTCAGTCATGTCTGACTCTGTGCGACCCCATAGACGGCAGCCCATCAGGCTCCCTTGTCCCTGGGATTCTCTAGGCAAGAACACTGGAGTGGGTTGCCATTTCTTTCTCCAATAGCATTAGTATAGCCTTGTCATAAAACAAGAAAGTCAGTCAACCTCAACTTGCAGACAGTTAACCCTTAGTTTTCTTTAGTCTGTTTTAAAGGGGAAAGACATGTAAATAAAAAGAAAAGGCGAATAATTTGTGAAACTATATAAAAGTTATATTTTCAGTATTAGGAACCATTCTCTGGATCCTGATCATTTTTTCCCCCAGAGAAGTTGAAATGTCAGGTTAAGAGCATTTCAAGTGAAATCAGCTGAGAATAGCGCCTAAGAACTTAGGCCTGAAGAATCAGTTGTAAGAGTTTGCCTCATTTCTCTCTTTTGAATGAATAATGTTTATTAAACTTGCATATTTAAATGAAAAAGCACAAGAAACTATTTTAACAGCCACTTCTGAATGCCAGCAAATGTTTCAAAGAACAACTGTAAGCTTGTTTTAACAATTCCCTACAAATTTCACCCCCCGCTCCCCACTTATCCCCCCAAAGCAGCTTTTGCAATGTTAGCCTGAGCATAAAGGGCCAAATGTGAAGGGTGTAAAAGAGCCCATTGTCTAGGCTGCTCCTGGGTGACGTGAGGGCCCCGGAGGTGTGGGCCCAGCTGGAGGAGCTGGCTGGTCCACAGCGGCCTTGCCAGAGCCCAGCCGCCATGCTGCTGAGCAAGGCCACTTAGGAAGCTGCGTTGAAGATACTCTTAGAACCTTGTGACTGGACAGACTGAAGTCCTTGGGAAGTTAAGTGACTCAGGTCTCACAGGAAGCAAAGAGGGGAACTCAGTTTACCCTCCTCCTGGTCTAGAGTTCTGCACTGATATATTAATAGGGAGTAAGAGAAAAGGATGACATAGCACAGGGCTTGGGAGACACCGGGTTACCTCTGTGAAGCAGCTGTCTTTCCTGAAAGACTCTGAGCCCTCAATATCTTTTTTAAATGTATTTATTTATTTGGCTGCACTGAGTCTTAGTTGCAGCAAACAGGATCTTACTTAGATGCTGAAGCTAGTTCCCTGACCAGGGATAGAACCCTGGGCCCCCTGCATTGGGAGCTCAGAGTCTTAGCCACTGGACCACCAGGGAAGTCCCCCTCAATATCTTAAAAGGGGGTTATCATGCAACATTTCTCAGATTTACATGGAACTCCTTTTTTATTGAATATGCTTTGGCTAAAAACTCCCCTGTTCAGTCCTTTACTTAAATAGAGTACACCACACAAGAACAGAGGGAGAAGGTGATAACATAAGCTCGGAATATTTATTCTAGTCATCCTGACCTGTGTTTGAACTAGGGTCATACATTCTCCTATTGAGCCAGTGGTGGCAGATGAAGACAGGGAGGGAAAGGTAGAAATTGATTAAAGTGCTTATTTAGTAGGTAGAGCCAAAAGAGATGAGCATGTTTTATTGTCTGTTCTCAATTCCTTGAATCATACAAGGAAGAGACGAATTTCTCCTCTGACTGCGCCTCTTGTCTCGTGCCTTCCTTCCTGGCCTGCATGAATTTTGCTATTTCTAGAACCAAGTTAATCCATTGTCTTTTGCTAGGCATCTTATTGATCTTCTGTGTTATTAATATTCACTTTTGGCTGCCAGATTAGCTCTAACAAACCATTTATGTTTATTTTTAGTGCACTTAGAAAGCTGGGATGTATTATCCAGATTGCATTCTGAATTGTGGCTACTAGGGACTTGAAGTGTCTCCTTTCTCCTCTTTCCCTAGGAATTTTATCCTAAATGGAAATTAAGGAAATCTACAATTATGAATAGGCTGATCCAATAGTGCTTTTTTTTTTTTTTTTGAAATCTCAGTACTTCTGTTCCCATAAAAACAATGTTCCTAGGCTAGCCCACTACAAAATAATTTTATCCCTAGTGATTTTTTTAAAAAGTATTTAATTATTTATTTATTTTTGGTTGCACTGAGTCTTCATTACTGGATGTGGGCTTTTTCTAGTTGTGGCGAGTGGGGGCCACTCTCTAGCTGTATGCAGGCTTCTCACTGTCGTGGCTTCTCCTGTTGCAGAGCACGGGCTTTAGGGTGCTGGGCTTCGGTGGTGGTGACCGCTCGTAGACTTAGTTGCCCTGCAGCATGTGAAATCTTCCCAGACCAGAGATTAAATCCGTGTCCCCTGCATTAGTAGGCAGATTCTTAACTGCTGGACCACCAGGGAAGTCCATCCATAGTGATTTTTTTAAAATGCACTTTTATAGCAAAAAGGAAGCAATTTTATTTCAAACCTCATAAAATGTATTTACCCAGGTCTTAAACAGGTACCCCTCTCTCCTGCTCAGACTTGCTTGATGGAATCAGGGATATACTTTGGGTTACTCCAGGGCTATGGAAGCAGGGTAGTGTAGGATTAGATGAAGAACTTTGGAGCCAGACTGCTGAGGTTGGTACTCCATCTCTGCCCCCTACTCTGGGCTCCCAGTAGGTAGGCTACTTACCTCTTCAATGACCCAGTTTCCACACCTCTAAAATGGGGATAATGATTGTAACTATCTCACAAGGTGTCCAGTACTTAGAAAAGTGCTAAATAAGTGTCTGCTCTCATTGTGATGGTGATGCAGATGGTGGAGATGGATCTAATAGGAGCAGTGGGGTTGAGGACAGGGCTCCAGCCAAACTAAATTAGGTAAAAGTCCTGGGATCAGTGGTTCCAGAAAGTAAGCATGCAATGTTAGGAGAGTTAAACCGGCCAGCAAAGGGAAAGAAGAAAGGCTGTCAGTGTAGTTGTGACCTGCAGTAGCATTAGGAAAAAAGGACTTAGGGAGGGAAGGAAATTCATGGGTCATTTTTTAAAAATGATGTAGGTAAATGACTTTGCTATTTTTCAGTTTTGAGACCAAGTCTAATTCCTTGACGTGAAGTGAAGTGAAATGAAGTCGCTCAGTCGTGTCCGACTCTTTGCGACCCCATGGCCTGTAGTCCATCAGGCTCCTCTGTCCATGGGATTTTCCAGGCAAGAGTGCTGGAGTGGATTGCCATTTCTTAGCTACTTTAAATTTGAGTTTTCTTATTTTATAAACTGAAAATAATAGTGTTAACCTTGCAGAACTATATAGAGTTTAGAATGATGTATCTGACATGCCTGGGACGTGTGAGACCTATTCTTATGCAAAAGTTATCTTGTAAGGTACTTCTGGCAAAATCACTGTTTTTGTTTTTGTTTTTTCAGCCCTAGTTCGTCTCTTTTATATCAGTAATCCATAGTCACTTTTGAAAAATAGAAAATTAAAAACAGTTAGGTCATTTGTCCAAGATCGCACAGCTACAAAATGGTTAAATTGGAATTTAAAGCTTGCAAGTGTAGCTCTAAAGCCCTTGCTCTAAACAGCACACAAATTTGTTAATCCCGATGGAAATAGTATCACTGTTTCATTTCTTAAGACTCCTGGCACAGAAAAGAAACAGACTTCTGTTCTCCTCACCTTGTTTGTTTTGATCTCTATGTAACTGCTTGGGTACTGAAAAAAAATCAAAAGGTGACCCACACCTTTGCTTTCCATGCACCACATCTTGTCCAGGAAACCTCGTGGATCTGGCTTCGGTTTGTTTCACTGGCGGTGTGTTCCCTGCATTTGCTTCAAGGATGGAATTTTGCCTTGTCATCTGACCCAAGCCTAAACTTAGGGAAATTAATGAGAGTGAGCCAGTTTTTACAGAAAAGCTGACTCTAGTGAAACGTTTGTCCCCTCAGTCAGTTTTTTATTTGTATTTGATCTCTTCTGAGTGGTGTTTGGCCCTCCTCTGTGCAAGTTTTGCAGTTTCACTGTCCAACAAGCAGTATCTGGTAGGAGTTTTAATCAAAGTCTTCGCCCTTCTTTGTGCTCAAGTAAATCTGGTCAGCTTTCTTCATCCCCTCAGAAACAGGCCCCTACCCACCTCAGCATAGCTGCCCCACACCGGAAACCAAACACACAAACCTAAGCAAAGACTCCAATGCCAAGGCTTATTTCTTTTCTCTTTATTCTGTGAAATATTTACACACCATTTACTCAATAGAAAACTGAAGCCATTATAAACAAACCCAGAAATAGGTACTTTATAACCCCTGTGTGCAAGCTAGGTCGCTTCAGTCCTGTCCGACTCTTTGCAACTCCATGGACTGTAGCCCACGGGGCTCTTCTGTCCGTGGGATACTCCAGACAAGTGTACTGGAGTCGTTGCCATTTCCTCCTCCAGGGGATCTTCCCCACCCAGGCATCAAACTCACGTCTCTTATGTCTCCTGCATTATTAGCAGGTGATTTCTTTACCACTAGCTCCACTTTAGCAAAAACATTAAGTGGCCAAACACACAGACAAAAAACCAGCCACGAACAAGACTTCATTGTGCAGTTATTTTATGTGTACCTGGAAATGACGTTTTTAACAGCTCCTATTTCCTTCTATCCTTTCAGTTGTCTCCAAGTCTTCTCCCCACCCCCACTTAGCAAAAGATAAGGCTCCTGTTTGCACGAGGGCATTTACATAGGCACGTCTTTCCTGGAGAAATATGGCAGCAGCTGAGACAGCACAGGCCTTGTTAATACTTAACATTGAATAAACAGGGCAGGTAATGACCACTGTGAATACTTCCCAATGCAGTACAGCAACACAGTTGACAAAGATCAGGAAGGAAAAAAAATGGCACTGCTTTTTTTTTTGCAGGGGGAAGAACTTTCTGAAATGAGACGTGAAAAAACAAGGGGCTGGCATAACATCCTGTGTCTTAAGGCCTTTGTCCCTGGGAGCACTGCCGAGCTCTCGCAGAGCTGCTGTTTAAGGATTTGCAGTCTCAGTACTGAGAAAGATGAGAACTTAGTGGCAGACTCTGTAGTACCAGGAAACCCTCTCTTTAAAGTACACAGACCTTTAATATTTCTCCAAGAAAATGAAGCAGTCAGATTAAGCTACCTCAGTATTATATTGCAGGCAGCCTTTTATGCCACCTTCACTGGGGACACTCCTAGCTGCCCATTGCACGCTGAAGCTGTGTGATGTGTCTTTTAGAGGACCTTGAAATATTTGCTGTAAAGGACTTTGGTACTTCCAAGAGTAGCTCATGGGAAACACCTGTTAGATTAGGTCGGGTTTTCTGAAAAGATGCTGAAGGGTCCAGTTTGTGTGCAGTAGAATGATGAAGCTCTAAGATAGAGTCAGGGTATCTCCAGGAAGCTTGCTTATCCTGTTGATCGTCTTCATAAGCGGGAACCGATCATCTGGGTGACCAAGGAGTTGCCCATCTTCCTATGCGAGAGATTTAAGAATCTTTTTGTTCATTCATTTGTTCTCATTCTTTCATCACTCTTGGATATTCCCTGAGCATCTGCTATGGATCAGGCCATTTTCCTTAGTGCTGGCAATGAAATAGTGAACAAAATATCATCCCTGCCTCAAAGAGCTTTAGATCCTTTGGGCAGACAGACAAATAAAGGGCTAATTACAGTATGGTGAAACAGTTACAAGACACATGAGATATGCTTCACCTAGACTTCTAAGGGATCTGGGAAGATTTTGCAAAAGAAATGTCTTAGAAACCCATTGATTTAGTAGGAGATAGTTAGTCAAAGGGCTTCCCAGGTGGCGCTAGTGGGAACAACCCTCCTGTCAATGAAGAAAATGTAAGAAATTCAGATTCCATCCCTGGGTTAGGAAGATCCCCTGGAGGAAGCATGGTAATCCACACTGGTATTCTTGCCTGGAGAATCCCATGGACAGGGAAGCCTAGTAGGCAACAGTCCATAGGGTTGTGAAGAGTTTGACATGACTGAAATGACTTAGCACACACTCACGGTCAAAATGTTGAGTGGGGAAGTTTTCTAGACTGAGAAAATACACCAGATCCGTGGAAAAGAACATAGGCAATTCGGGGAATTGAAAATATTTCAGCATGGCTGCAGGGTAGAGTTCAAGGGTAACTTAAAATGAGTCAACAGAAACCACTTGGAACTCGAGTTGATTAAGAAGTTGAGGTTTAAATAACAATTTAGAAGAGAAAAAAAAAAAAATCACCCTCCAGTGACTAACTTTTCATATTAACAATTTAAGTTGAGAGGTGAAGATTTCATGTTTCTTTAAGTAAATTTTTATCTTTTAGTTTTTGGTCTTTTAAACTTTTTTATTTATTGTCAGTTATGACTACTCTTTGTTTATTACAATCATAAAAGTTGAGAAAACATATAGATGCCCAACATTAAAGGATTAATTACATTAATTGGTAGCAAGCTAAAACATACTTGACAGTATGAAAAAAAATTATAAAAAGGCATTGAGGAATGATTCAGTTTTTTCAACCCATTTTTTTTAAAGTTATTAAGACATGAGTAGGACTTCCCTGGTGGTCCAGTGGTTAAGAATCTGTCTTGTAATGTTGAGGATATGGGTTCGATCCCTGGTTGGGGAACTAAGATCTTACATGCCACAGAGCAACTAAGCCTGTGCATTGCAACGACTGAACTTTCATGCCACAACTAGAGAGCCTGTGTGTTGCAATGAAAGATCCCTCGTGATGCAACCAGGATCCTGTGTGCTGCAGCAAAGGCCCACTGCAGGCAAATAAATAAACATTTAAAGAAACATGAGTAGCAGAGACCATTTCTAATTCATCTTCCTGCCTCCTTCAGTACCAAGCAGTACTTGATAACAGACTATCAAAAATGCTTGTGGACACATTAACGGATGAGTGGGGAAGACTAAGTGTGGCCACAGAGACTGTTGGATATTTCATTTCACAAAAAAATTAACCACAGAAAATGAATTGCATGAAGTTGGACAAAACTATTTTGATTAATATCATATTTGAAATTGGTAATCTAGGGCCAAATAAATGCCCAATGTGAAATTAGTATAATTTAGTGAAATTAGACATAGAAAGGACTGAAACAATGCCATTTGCAGTGACATAGCTGGACCTAGAGACCATCATAGATAGTGAAATAAGTTAGAAGGAGAAAGATAAATATCGTATAATATCACTTATATGTGGCATCTAGAAAAATGATAAAGATGAACTTATTTTCAAAGCAGAAATAGAGTCACAGATACAGAAAACAAATTTATGGTTATCAGTGGGACAGGGTCAGTGGGATGAATTAGAAGATTGGGATTGACATATATATGCTACTATGAATTAAATAGATAAGTAATGAGAACCTACTGGATAGCACAGAGAACTCTATTCAGTGCTCTGTGGGTGACCTAAATTGGAAGGAAATCTAAAAAAGAGGGGATATATGTATCCATATAACTGATTCACTATGCCGTACAGCAGAAACTAACACAACAATGTAAGACTTCTATACGCCAAAAAAAATTAGTTAAAGATAAACAAGACAAAACAAAAAAAGAGAAACAAGATTGTTTTCCTTATTTAGAAATTTATCACTGTTATAAAAATATTGAAGTATACTTTTGTTTGACTTATCATATATCATAAGGAGATATGTGGAATTCACTCACTTTCCACTTTAGTACTTTTGTATGAAGACTTTTGATTTTTTTATGGTGTCTTATACATTATTGATGCTTTTGAACTATGGTGTTGGAGAAGACTCTTGAGAGTCCCTTGGACTGCAAGGAGATCCAACCAGTCCATCTAAAGGAGATCAGCCCTGGGTGTTCTTTGGAAGGAATGATGCTAAAGCTGAAACTCCAGTACTTTGGCCACCTCATGCAAAGAGTTGACTCATTGGAAAAGACTCTGATGCTGGGAGGGATTGGGGGCAGGAGGAGAAGGGGACGACAGAGGATGAGGTGGCTGGATGGCATCACCGACTTGATGGATATGAGTCTGAGTGAACTCTGGGAGATGGTGATGGACAGGGAGGCCTGGCGTGCTGCAATTCATGGGGTCGCAAAGAGTCGGACACGACTGAGTGACTGAACTGATAGATTTTTTTTGGTTTGCATTCAGTACATATATCAGCAGCATTGACTGCGTGGGAGAAAGGGAAAGCTAGAGGTTTTAAATTAGAATCAGGATTAGTTCCTAAATTAAAATTTTACTTGAACTTGAGATATCTATACCCCAGAACTTGTCTGTTAGACATCCTCTTAAATTTGGTAGGAAGTTAACTGACTCTAACTCTGATCTGCATTTCTGTTTTGATTTTTCAAATTAAAGTTTTAAGATGATTGTAGATTCACATGGAGCTGTAAGACATGATACAGAGGGATCCCATGTATTCTTAGCCCTGTATTATAATATCACAACCAAGATATTGACATCGATACATTCAAGAGAAGGAACATTTCCATCACCATCAGAACCCCTCATATCTTTTTATAGCCACACCTTTTTTAATACTGGCAAGCATTAGTCTGTTCTCCATTTCTATAATATTGTCATTTCAAGAGTGTTATATAATTGAACTCATATACTCTGTAACCTTGTAGCCTTTGGGGACTGGCTATTTTCACTCAGCTTAAATCTCTGAGGATTTGTCAAATTCGTATGTATCCATCAATAATTCATTCCTTTTTATTGCTTAGTAGTATTCCATGCTATGGATAGACCACATAATTTTAACCACTTATTTTTTGAAGGACATTTAAGTTATTTCCACACTGTGAATAAAGCTACTGTGAACAGCCATGCACAGGTTTTATGTGGTCATAATTTTCATTTCTCTGGGATAAATGGCCAGATTACAATTGCTTGACGGTATGGTAGTCGCATGTTTAGTTGTTTTTTTTTTTTTAAAGAATCTGCCAAACTGTTTTCCATGGCAGCTGTATTACTTTACCTTTCCACTGGCAATGTGTGAATGATCTATATTCCCTGTATCTTTGTTAGCTGTGTTTTGAGAATTCCTAACTGCTGTGTTTTGAGAGGGGTTTTCCAGGTGGCATAGTAGTAAAGAATCTGCCTGCCAATGCAGGAGACACAGGAGATGCTTGTTCGATCCCTGGGGTGCGAACATCCCCTGGAGTAGGCAATGGCAGCCCGTTCCAGTATTCTTGCCTGGAAAGTCCCATGGACACAGGAGCCTGGTGGCCACAGTTCATGGTCTCACAGAGAGTTAGACACAACGGAGCACATGTTTTGAGAATTCTTTACATATTTTAGATAGAATTCTTTTGTCAAATAGGTGGTTTGCAGTTATTTTCTCCCAGCCTGTAATTTGTCTTTTTTCCCCCTCTCTTTTAAGAGTCTTTCACAAAACAGAAGCTTTTAGTTTGGTGAAGTCTAGCTTATTAATTTTTCTTTTACTTATTCTGCTTCTGGTATGAAGTTTACAAACATTTTTGCCTAGCTCTAGATCTCAAAGATTTTTCTCTTTCCTGAAAGAAATAAAAATCTTTTCTCTAAGATTTACTTTGACATTTTATATTTAAATCTGTGACTCATTTTGAGTTAATTTTTATATAAGGTGTGAGGTTTGGGTCAAAGTTCTTTTTTATCCCTTACCTATACAAGGTTCATCTAGTCAAGGCTATGGTTTTTCCAGTGGTCATGTATGGATGTGAGAGTTGGACTGTAAAGAAAGCTGAGCACCAAAGAATTGATGCTTTTGAACTGTGGTGTTGGAGAAGACTCTTAAGAGTCCCTTGGACTGCAAGGAGATCCAACCAGTCCATTCTGAAGCAGATCAGCCCTGGGATTTCTTTGGAAGGAATGATGCTAAAGCTGAAACTCCAGTACTTTGACCACCTCATGTGAAGTGTTGACTCATTGGAAAAGACTCTGATGCTGGGAGGGATTGGGGGCAGGAGGAGAAGGGGACGACAGAGGATGAGATGGTTGGATGGCATCTCCAACTCGATGGACATGAGTTTGGATGAACTCCGGGAGATAGTGATGGACAGGGAGGCCTGGCGTGCTGCGATTCATAGGGTCGCAGAGAGTCGGACACGACTGAGCAACTGAACTGAGCTGAACTGATGCAAGTTCAGTTGCTCCAGCCCATTTGTTGAATAAGTTATTCTTCCTACATGAAATTGTTTTGAACCTTTGTGAAAAATCATTTGAACATATTTGTATCATGTAGATGTATTTTGGATACATCTGTTCTGTTCCATTGAAATCCTGTTGATTTCTCTACTACTACTGTGGTCTTGATTACTGTCAAGTCTTGGGATTAGGTAATTGATTCTTTCCATGTCATTCTTCTTTTAAAAAATAATTTTGGCTGTTTTGGTTTCTTTCTATTTTTATACAAAGTTTGGGATGTTCTTGTCTTTAAAAAAAAGAACTTGCTGAGATTTTGATAGATGTTGTATTAAACTTTTATACCAATTTGAGGAAATTGACATTTTTATTGAAAACTATGTTGAATATTTCAGTCCATGAATTCAGCAAGTCTCTCCATTTTATTTAGAACTTCATTGATTTCATTTATCAGTATTTTTAGTTTTCAGCATATAAGTCCTTACGTTTTGTTAGCTTACATCTTTTTTCAGTGATTGTAAATGGCATTGTAGTTTTAATTATGGTGCCCACATTTTTTGCTGGTGTATAAAAATATAACTGTATTTTGAATGTTAATCTGGTATCTTGCTACCTTGCTGGTCTTACTTAAAGTTGGAGGAACTTTTTCCTAGCTTCCTTACTATTTTCTACATAGATTAGTCATGTCCTCTGCAAATAGAAACAGATCCTTTCTCATCTCTATACCTGCTATTTCCTCTTCCTGCCTTATAGCCCTGGCTAACACTTCTAACACTGTACTTTATTGAATAACAGTGGTAAGAGCAGACATTCTTGATTTGTTCCTGATTTTAGGGAGAAAGTAGTCAGTCTTTCAGCATTTAGGATATAATATTTTATAGATGCTCTTTATCAACTTGAAGTTTCCCTCTGTTCCTGAAAATTAAGTATTTTCAAGAGTAAAGAGGTTTGAATATTAAAAATCGTATGTAGATTATTATTGTTTAGCTTAAGATACTCTTATAGAGTTTATCTTCTTGGTATATATACCTTTAAGACTTATGCAAAACCAGACAACCCAGAGAGGCAGATTTTTTAAATTGCCATTTCATAAGCTATTTAAAATTTCATTTCTTTTTGCTCTTTGTATTTGACTTTGATTCCTTTCTCTTTCTGTTTTTTTTTAACATCAATAGATGATACATTTACAACATAATTGACATAGAAGCCCTTTAATTTATAATTTAATATATATTTATAATGAGCATATAAAATATTTTTTTAAAGTATCCTAAAATTAATTTCAGTTGAGAGTCAAATTAATCTTTATTTGATTTGTGCTTGCCTTGTTTTCACTCAAAGTTTTGTTGAGAATATGCAGTTTTACTTTATCCTATAACATTAAATAGCGCCAGACCTACTCATGAAAACGTCTATTTCTTCAAGGCAGGCTATGAACATAGAACAAGTATATCTTCAAATTATGAAAAACTATAACAACAAAATGTTTTTTTTTTAATTTTATTTTATTTTTAAACTTTACAAAATTGTATTAGTTTTGCCAAATATCAAAATGAATCCGTCACAGGTATACATGTGTTCCCCATCCTGAACCCTCCTCCCTCCTCCTTCCCCATACCATCCCTCTGGGTCGTCCCAGTGCACCAGCCCCAAGCATCCAGTATCGTGCATTGAACCTGGACTGGAAACTCGTTTCATACATGCTATTTTACATGTTTCAATGCCATTCTCCCAAATCTTCCCACCCTCTCCCTCTCCCACAGAGTCCATAAGACTGTTCTATACATCAGTGTCTCTTTTGCTGTCTCGTACACAGGGTTATTGTTACCATCTTTCTAAATTCCATATATATGCATTAGTATACTGTATTGGTGTTTTTCTTTCTGGCTTACTTCACTCTGTGTAATAGGCTCCAGTTTCATCCACCTCATTAGAACTGATTCAAATGTATTCTTTTTAATGGCTGAGTAATACTCCATTGTGTATATGTACCACCGCTTTCTTATCCATTCATCTGCTGATGGACATCTAGGTTGCTTCCATGTCCTGGCTATTATAAACAGTGCTGCGATGAACATTGGGGTACATGTGTCTCTTTCCCTTCTGGTTTCCTCAGTGTGTATGCCCAGCAGTGGGATTGCTGGATCATAAGGCAGGTCTATTTCCAGTTTTTTAAGGAATCTCCACACTGTTCTCCAGAGTGGCTGTACTAGTTTGCATTCCCACCAATGGTGTAAGAGGGTTCCCTTTTCTCCACACCCTCTCCAGCATTTATTACTTGTAGACTTTTGGATCGCAGCCATTCTGACTGGTGTGAAATGGTACCTCATAGTGGTTTTGATTTGCATTTCTCTGATAATGAGTGATGTTGAGCATCTTTTCATGTGTTTGTGAGCCATCTGTATGTCTTCTTTGGAGAAATGTCTATTTAGTTCTTTGGCCCATTTTTTGATTGGGTCATTTATTTTTCTGGAGTTGAGCTGTAGGAGTTGCTTGTATATTCTCGAGATTAGTTGTTTGTCAGTTGCTTCGTTTGCTATTATCTTCTCCCATTCTGAAGGCTGTCTTTTCACCTTGCTAATAGTTTCCTTTGATGTGCAGAAGCTTTTAAGGTTAATTAGGTCCCATTTGTTTATTTTTGCTTTTATTTCCAATATTCTGGGAGGTGGGTCATAGAGGATCCTGCTGTGATGTATGACAGAGAGTGTTTTGCCTATGTTCTCCTCTAGGAGTTTTATAGTTTCTGGTCTTACGTTGAGATCTTTAATCCATTTTGAGTTTATTTTTGTGTATGGTGTTAGAAAGTGTTCTAGTTTCATTCTTTTACAAGTGGTTGACCAGATTTCCCAGCACCACTTGTTAAAGAGATTGTCTTTAATCCATTGTATATTCTTGCCTCCTTTGTCAAAGATAAGGTGTCCATATGTGCGTGGCTTTATCTCTGGGCTTTCTATTTTGTTCCATTGATCTATATTTCTGTCTTTGTGCCAGTACCATACTGTCTTGATAACTGTGGCTTTGTAGTAGAGCCTGAAGTCAGGTAGGTTGATTCCTCCAGTTCCATTCTTCTTTCTCAAGATCGCTTTGGCTATTCGAGGTTTTTTGTATTTCCATACAAATTGTGAAATTATTTGTTCTAGCTCTGTGAAGAATACTGTTGGTAGCTTGATAGGGATTGCATTGAATCTATAAATTGCTTTGGGTAGTATACTCATTTTCACTATATTGATTCTTCCAATCCATGAACATGGTATATTTCTCCATCTGTTAGTGTCCTCTTTGATTTCTTTCACCAGTGTTTTATAGTTTTCTATATATAGGTCTTTAGTTTCTTTAGGTAGATATATTCCTAAGTATTTTATTCTTTCCGTTGCAATGGTGAATGGAATTGTTTTCTTAATTTCTCTTTCTGTTTTCTCATTATTAGTGTATAGGAATGCAAGGGATTTCTGTGTGTTGATTTTATATCCTGCAACTTTACTATAATCATTGATTAGTTCTAGTAATTTTCTGGTGGAGTCTTTAGGGTTTTCTATGTAGAGGATCATGTCATCTGCAAATAGTGAGAGCTTTACTTCTTCTTTTCCAATTTGGATTCCTTTTATCTCGTATAAATTATATTCTATTGCAACCTACTGAGTCACTCAACAACATAAAAATTTTTCCCTTACATATTCTTCTACATTGTCATCTAGACTCTAAGCACTGCAAGGGATATTGTCATTTCTTTCCTGTTTATCTCGTACAGTGAGGCACTCGTTTGTATTTGTTGAATGACTGAATAATTTCTAATGGCTGTGATTCACCATTGTTTATTTAAGCTGTTCCTCTATGTTGGACATTTAAGCTGTTCCCAATTTGGGTGAAAATGATAAATATAAAACTAAATCTTTGTACTCCCTCCTGCTTTGATGAGTCATCTCATTTCAAAGTAAGTTAGATCTGCATTAGACTTTTGGACATCCATCCAAAGTCTGGTCATTTTGATGACTCCACTCTCGGGTTGGTTGGATACTCATGTCAAGCTGCTTAACAGATGAGGATATGGCATTACTTCATTGTTCTACAGTTGGGAAGTCAGAACAGTGTTGAATGGTGAGTTCTTGAACTGAGAAAGAGGTTGACCTGGAAAGATTAAAAACCTGTGGCTAAAAGACTGATTTAGCAGAAGATGATGGAAAGGTGGTTTCAAGTTGTGTAGCTTCTGTGGTGCTGGTCCTGTAGAGATTGGCTTTGCCTACACAACCAAAGGAAGCCCCCTCATATGCTGGAAAGTTGAAGATGTAGTGGAGTATACACATCATTCCTCTCAGAAGAGGCAAGGAGCCCTAACACTATTTGCTGACATACATTTATTGACGACACCTGATGGTCAAGAAGGGGTCTCTTTGGGGGACTGTAGAGAGGTACAGAGATACCAAAAATATGATGCTTGCCCTCAAGTAACTTAAACTGGGTAGGTCAGACTGAAGTTCTGTGGTAAGAGCGCAGCCTCCAGAATTAGGTAATCTAATTTAAACTATGCCCATTCCTGGGTATATGACTGTGAGAAAGTTATCTAAGTTCAACAAACCTCAGTTTACTCATGTGTAAAATAGAATAAAGATACCATTCAAGGCTATTTTGAAAAAGAAAAGAAAAAATGCATATAAGACTCTTAGAACAGGACTTAGCATGAAGTCGGTATAAATTTTTTCTCAATTGGCACAGAAGACAATACAGCATTGTGTCAGAGATAATATAGAATTTCAGACGACAGAAGGATTGCTTATGGCTAGATTAAAGGGGCTTCCCTGGTAACTCAGTTGGTAAAGAATCTGCCTGCAATGTAGGAGACCCCAGTTTGATTCCTGGTTTGGGAAGATCCACTGGAGAAGGGATAGGCTACCCACTCCAGTTTTCTCAGGCTTCCTTGGTGACTCAGATGGTAAAGAATCTGCCTGCAGTACAGGAGACCTGGGTTCGATCTCTGGGTTAGGAAGATCCCCTGGAAAAGCGAACAGCTACCCACTCCTGTATTCTGGCCTGGAGAATTTCAAGGACAGAGGAGCCTGGTGGGCTACAGTCCATGGGGTCTCAAAGAGTCGGGAATGACTGAGCGAGTTTCATTGTCACTGTCAGTAAGATTAAGGAAGATGCCACAGAAAATGTAGAATCTTAAAGGACAGTTGGAATTGCAGGTGGCTGAGAAAAAATGTAAGGGAGGTGCTCCAGATAAAGAGATGACATGAGCCCAGGAGAGAGGAAGAATGGTACGGTGTGTCTGTGCTGTTGGAGATAGCCCAGGTGAAAGGGTGAAGATAAACTGAACTATGCGGGTGTCCCTGGCAAGCTAAGTATCTGGCTCCTGAATATTGTTGAACATTTCCTAGTGGGATAGTAAGGGGGAAATGATTTTCTATTAATAAGATGAGTATACCTTTCTCCAGGGCTTCTCCTGTGCTCAGCAGTAAAGACTCCACCTGCAAGGCAGGAGACATGTGTTTGATCCCTGGCTGGGGAAAATCCCCTGGAGGAAGGCATGGCAAGCCACTCCAGTTTTCTTGCCTGGAGAACCCCATGGACAGAGGAGCTTGGTGGGCTACAGTCCATAGGGTCACAAAAAGTCAGACACAACTGAAGTGACCTAGCACACATGCATACCTTTCTCCTTGTTTCTTTATGTTCAAAAGAAGATGTCTATTACATGCTTTGAATGCAACATGATATTGTAACTTATTTGGACTTGCATTGCATATTACAGTCTTCTTTAATCACTCACAACTGGATACGGTTGATTGTCCTCACCACAGACAAAGGTAATCTTGGAGGATACAGTCACGTGGTTTCTTTGCACGGGACATTGTTTCCTTTGATGTTAGTTGGTCTGGTTTACATTTCACTAGTGAGTAAGGAATTTGAGGGTAGAAACCTGAGTTAACTGGCTCTGTGTTTCTGATTTATTAGTAATGTTTCAGTGCCCCCTATGGGATCTCATTAGGTGTCCACATCATTGGAGAATGAAGATGAAGGATGGAAATAGAACCCAGAGCTGGAAAGGTAGACTAGAGCCAGATTCTCAGGAAATTTGACTCACTGGTTTAAAAGGTAGGGATTTTATTTGTTAATCCAAGAGGTCTCTTGGAAGACTGCTAAACAAGTGCCCACATGGAATATAGGAACTTTTTTTTTTTGGTGGTGAAGGGTGTCGGTGACTGAAGGTGGAAAGCTCCCTTGGTGGTAACTTCAGAAATGTAGGTCTGAGGTCATACATGCTGCCTTTGGATGGCAGGACAGCATTTGGAAGGAAACTGAGAGCTGGGGCAGGATGGAAAAAGAGCGGATGGGCTGGATGGCTGAAGATAGAGAGGAGGCTGGGGGAGGGAGTGAGCGGGGACAGTGGAGACCTTAAGTCACATCGACCTTCCAGGCGTGTCTGTCACCACATCCTATAACACTCGCAATTTATGTCCTCTGGCAAATACAGAGTGATAGATTGTCATACATCAGGGGGACTGAAGCTTAGATTTCAGAAGCAAAACTCGTCTTTGAATCTAAACAGCATCCCTTTTATCTCCTTTTCCTCATTGAATTAGCTCCAAAGTAAAAGTTTTTTGGTTGCCAAACTTGCAAAAATTCTGTTTCTCAAAACTTTCCATTTTAAGGTTCCTTTCTCATGAGGAAATTTGTCTGATGGAAGAGGTATTACATAATAAGTAAGTGAAAACCCCTATAGACCTTTCTTTGCGGTTTATATTACTTCTCTAATATATGTAAAAATTAATTTAGACTTACTAATCTAGAAATTTTTATAATTCAGACAAGTAGAAATTTTCCTTGTGGTTCTCCATGAAAAAGGTTTTCTTCCCTTTCCCCTTATTTTTCAGAGGTAGAATGTTTAAGATGGGTTGAATAAGAGAATAAATTGTTTATAGCACTTTGGGAAAATGATTAAGAGCTAATAAAAGCATCTCTTCTCCACATATAGAAACTTGCCAAGCTACAGATGGACAGAGAAGTTAGAAGTATATAGCCAAACATTAAGCACTAAGAAAAATCATTAGGACTCTGTGTACATGACCCAAAAAGGCGGAAAAAAAAAACACCCCTCTTCGGAGTATAACTAAATGAATGGCCTTTCTCTACTTTTCAAAATCATCAAAGTGTAATATGTAGGGCCTATATGCCTCATATATTGTTGTTTGACTCATTACTTCATTAGTTTCCCTTATTTCAAAATAGAAATAGCTTCATGTTTTTTATTGTGTGGTTCTAGTGGTAAATAACCTGCCTGCCAATGCAGGAGACGTAAGATATGAGGGTTCTATCCCTGGGATGGGAAGATCCTCTGGAGAAGGAAATGGCAGCCCACTCCAGTATTCTTGCCTGAGAATCCCAGGGACAGAGGAGCCTAGTAGGCTATGGTCCGTAGAGTCGCAAACAGAGAGAACTGAAGCGACTTAGCACGCACACAGGCCCTGTTCAAAATATTTTGACATTTACTTTCTTTTGATTGATCCTAAAGGATTTTTTCTAACATGAGTGGATCTTAATGAAACTGCTGTGGATATGTGAATATACTCAACAAAATGCATTCAAGGAGGTACCTTAAGGACTTACTACCCTTGGCAATAGTTATGTTTTATTAATTTAGTTCTAGTTAGTTATGGGCTTGAAAACAAATAGCATTTTTTTGAATGAAAAATTCCTAATTCTAATTTTTGAATGGTGCAGACTTATCTTCCCCCTACAAAGAGAATGAATTAAAGAGCAAATATGACTTTACTAGCAAATAAGTATATATTTACATATTCAGTTTGAATGAATGCTAACATTTAGAAAACACTTCTGCCATATGGCACAAACATAGATGTGTGTGTGTATATATATAGGTGTACTTATCAGTGGTACAAATTTCCAATCACCCCAGTCAAAACATCTGATTTAAATTTGTTCCTGATGCTGAATGCCATATATGCAGTTTGGAATCAAGTGAAATGAGCCTTTTTAAGAAAGGTCTAGGAGAAGGCAATGGCAACCCACTCCAGTACTCTTACCTGGAAAATCCCATGGATGGAGGAACCTGGTAGGCTGCAGTCCATGGGGTCGCTAAGAGTCCGACACGACTGAGTGACTTCACTTTCACTTTTCACTTTCATGCACTGGAGGAGGAAATGGCAACCCACTCCAGTGTTCTTGCCTGGAGAATCCCAGGGACGGTGGGGCCTGGTGGGCTGCCGTCTATGGGGTTGCAAAGAGTCAGACATGACTGAAGCGACTTAGCAGCAGCAGCAGCAGCAGAACTAACTTCTAAACAGGGCCCTAGTATTTGTAGCTAACATTAATGCTTTTTTTTTTTTTTTTTTTAAGTGGGGCATGGTGGAAAATAAAGGATGAAGTTTTTCTGATGCTTCTTCACTTTAGTTAGTATATTCTGTGCCATTTTCATGCATGGGAGGGTAAAGCTACCTTTTTCGCTGGGAAACAAAATTTTTAGAATGTAGAGGAAGCCAGTGAAAGCAGTGCCGATTTCCACACCATCTTAATTGAAAGCAATTTCTCTGAATAGCCAGAAGTTCATTCATTTTCTATAGCATCCAGCCATCCACTCAACAAATGGTAAGCCCAGCCTCAGGATGTTTAAGTAATAGTATTTTGCTAATAGGGCTTCTCTTATGACTCAGCTGGTAAAGAATCTGCCTGCAATGCGGGAGACCTGGGTTCAATCCCTGGGTTAGGAAGATCCCATTGAGAAGGGAAAGGCTACCCACTCCAGTATTCTGGCCTGGAGAATTCCATGGACCGTATAGTCCATGGGGTAGCAAAGGGACGTACATTCTGTCTCAAATGAGTTTAGCTTCAAGTGATAAAATTCCTTGATTTTAGACCTTCCTTTGTTACTCAGGACATTTTTGTTGAGTGAAATAACCAACCAACTCTTGGGCCTGGATTACTGAGATTGGTTTCTTTGATGTAAGAACTTCTTAGTGAAGTGATATTTCAGGTATATTATTATTATACATGTTGGAGGAAGAAATGGCAATCTACTGCAGTAATCTTGCCTGGGACATCCCATGCAAGGAGCCTGGTGGGCTACGGTCCATGGGGTCTCAAAGAGTCGGACACGACTGAGTGACTGAGCATGTGCGCACACACAGCACACATAATACGTTACTATTGAGTAAGAGAATACACTCATGTAAAGACATTAAACATTGATCAGCATAGTTGATTGAGAACAGAACACCTTATAGGAAAAGATGTCTTGCTAACCAGAATAAGAGACCTAGGAATTTGCTGGGGGAACACATTGTATTTTGGCTTCACTGGTGGCTCAGATGGTAAAGAATTCTCCTGCAATGCAGGAGAACCAGGTTCAATCCCTGGGAGGTGGGGAGATGCTCTCGAGAAGAGAATGTCAGCCCACTCCAGTATTCTTGCCTGGAGAATTCCATGGAAAGAGGAGTCTGGCAGGTTACAGTTTATGGGATCACAAAGAGTTAGACACCACTGAGTGACTAACACACACATACACACACGTTATCTAAGCTGAACTGTGGCACGGACTAGGGAAGTGGGTCAGGATTGGCAACATTTGTGATGAGACGGCTGCGGGAAATCTTACTCTAAAAAAGTGAGACAGTCTGGCAACTGTGGGCTTGTTGATTCCTGACTTTGACCCCCCTCTGTGTCTTCTGGCAATTCCCAGTTGGTAAACCCAAATTCTAGGGACTGAGAAGCTCATCACGTGTTAACAACAGGCACGGGCTCATGTTCTAGCCCAATATTCGCTGTTGTTGGACTTGAGCAGATAGAAGCCTACAGATGTAGGGTGGTGTTACACAGACTGTGCTTTGGGTATCAGTCATGATGTTATACTAAGAACTCAAATTCACAGGAGCAACTATCATCGAGTCAAGGTTTGGAAGGCATTACAATTTTCAGGAAAACTGAATGTTTTAGATGTTCAGAGAACTCCAGCTTAAGCCAAATAAATATACAAATTATAATTTATGAGCAGTTTCAGTGTCCCCTTCTGTCAAATCCACTGGTAAGGAGCTTGTGGCATGGGGAAGCATACAGTGGGTCTATATCCCTGTGAAGAGGGGGCACAGTTTGGGGCCGACAGGAAAATCTGTTCTGTAGCCGGATCAGTTGTAAATCAGGTTAATGAATGTATGTGTGTGCATATGTGTGCATGTGTGTGTGTGTGTAAAGGTTGTTTACAGATATGGATCCATCTCTTTTTTCCATTCTCATAAATTTTATTTGCTTATTAGAATAAGACACATTGAGATTATCTGGAAGATGAACTACGTATATTCAGTATCTGAAAATCAATATAAAGGCAGGCTTTTAACTTGTGAGAAAAAAAAAGAATAAGATTTGTCGTTTGCCTTTTCATCTCTTGTCTGCCCAAAGTTTCTCTTTGGGGTTCCTTTAGGCTCCATGGCCATAAGGGAATAATAGGTGGTAAACTATTTCTAATAAACCTCCTTTATTTGAGAAAATATTTGGTCAGAAAATGTTTAGTCCTCACCATGTGATATGATTTTAAAAGGTCAGGAACCTGTAAACACCATGTGAAAACATTTAAAAAAATATTCTAACTCTAGAGTAAATATCACAAATATTAATCCTAGACATTGGAATCTCTTTTCTCAGCAGTCCAAATTGACTTAACAACACCCAACAATGCCATTTCTTACTGATGAAAAATTCTCTTTGATAGTAGGGCCAAATGAATGACTGTGAGTTTTTGAATTAATGTGGCCGAAAGGGCCATGTCCCTAAAGAGGCAGGCTTTGCGGAGATGTTAGTCAAAGAGCAGAGAAGCAGTGTTGGTTGGTGGGTGGAAGCCAATGGCTTCTCTAGGGTGGGATGAGAAAGGTGGAGGGTCAAGAATTGGAATCTGGTAAGACTAGTATTCGGAGAAGGCAATGGCACCCACTCCAGTACTTTTGCCTAGAAAATCCCATGGAAGGAGGAGCCTGGTAGGCTGCAGTCCGTGGGGTTAATAGAGTCGGACATGACTGAGCTACTTCACTTTCACTTTTCACTCTCATGCATTGGAGAAGGAAATGGCAACCCACTCCAGTGTTCTTGCCTGGAGAATCCCAGGGATGGGAAGCCTGGTGGACTGCCGTCTATGGGGTCACACAGAGTCGGACACGACTGAAGTGACACAGCAGCAAGACTAGAATTTCCCCCCAACTTTCTCAGTTAGCTATTGATGGAAGAGAGTGATCAGCCTGGTCTTCCAAGGCTTTTCTGGGCCAGTGACTTTGGAATACAACCTATACATAATCTTTTGTCCCAAAGATTTTAAATGGATTGAAAACGGTTGAGAAGGCAATAGTAATTGATACAGGAACACCTTTTCAATTGTTATTTATTTTTCTTCTTTCTTTCTAGATCGCCCAGGCTTCCTTGCCCTGCTCCCAAATGTAATAGAATTCATAAACATTTCCTATCCTCCTTTTGCTTCCTTTTCTGTATCTTTATTATATTTTAGTGACTAGGAATTGGCATTCGGACACATCTGAGGAAGTGGAAGCTGATTATGATTTCTAAGAAGACCCACCCAGTTTTCTCTGGAGATTTTCTTTGGCCCTTTAAGTGAGTGTAGACAATTTTCCTCAAGTTGATGGCAGATTTGTAGCTTCTGTGAAGTCTTTTCACCCTTCCATTACATATCTTTTTTTCCTAATCTTTTTAAAATCTTACTTTTCTAGTAGAGATTAGTTTTCCCTTCAGTGGAAGCTTCTGAGCTAGGCTATTTAAACGAAATGTAGCTGAAAGATTCCTTTGTGTTTTCTTTGTGTAACATCTGGCCCCAGCAGTATACAGGGCAACGTCCTATGTTATAGGATGCGTGGAATTCAGAGATTCCTTTTGAAAATTATTACCCGCCTCTATCTCATTACACCACCACCACTGTGAAGCTTTTTTGTTTCTCATGTGTAACCAAGTTTATGTTCCTGTGTATACAGTACCTACCTCGGGGGTTGTTGGGAGGTTTAAAGGAGTCAATAATACATGCAAGTACTTAGAACAGTGTCTGACATAGGGTAAGATATATTCAATATTTGCTATTAGTATAACTACCTGTTTTACTGTTTTAACTTGATAGAAAAATATAGAATATCAATTTCAATCCATCGCCACCTGTGGTTGGATGCAAAGTTGGCCCAGAAATTGTTGGCTCATGAGAGGTCAACAGAACGACTTCGGCTGAATGAGAAAACATGCCAGCCACCTTTTTCTCCATTTTGATCAGGGGTTTTGAAATGTTTCCTAACTTGTTCACTCTAAAACCAGTTGAGGAGGGGAGGGCTAAAGGTCTCTCTCTGCTTCCATTCTCTTTCTCCCTCTCTCCCTTATTAGAATTAAGGACAGGAGAGGAGAATCTTTGTTCTGTTGATGCCTCATTTGTTCTGACAAAGAAAAGTCAGCTTATTTTATCAAGCCCACTTAAATTTGGAAAACCTGTACCTACCACATGATCTCAAGTGGCAGCCTCTAAGCAACAGATGAGTATACAACCCCTGAAATTCAAGGTCAGGCGATTAAATAAGGACTGTTCGCCCACCTGGTGCTTTAAGACTGACCTGTGTTTCCCACAGGATATCTTGAGGTTGAATTATGTCATAGCAGCAACATCTTTAGCACCGTAGGGTGAGATGATTTTAGAGAGATCAGGCTTCATCAGGTGAGTGACAAGACTAACTCCCTCTGGCAGTGTATAAAAACAATTAAACATTAAATGTATTTTACAGAAGTGTTTGACTCACATGTGCATATTAAAACATTTTTTTCCAAGATCTGTGAAATACGAAGCTGTCTTCCTATGAATGTTTATAGCGCTCATTACCAAAATTCATCTCCAAGACGTATGTTTTTCTGTTTTCTCCTTCTAATCTCCTTTCAGGAGAGTGGAGGGTGGGTGGAAGTCAATTTTCCCAGCTAGATCTGCATTCTTCCAGTTAGAAGAGATGTTTCCTTTTAATTTGTTGTTTGATGGTATTCAAATATTTTTTCCCAATCTGTTGTTATTTAAAAGAGCAAACCCTATTCCTGTCATCATGTACTACCTGGGGGATTATTTGGTAAGTGCTTTGTTTGTAAACAGATAGTGGTTTTTAAAAGATCGAGCTGTGCAGTGATCATCTTTTCAGCATCCTAGACTATAGGAGCTGCAGTTGTTGGATTTCCTCTCCTCCAGGTTTTAGTTTTAGATCTCAGTTCTGCATTGATTTTTTTTTTCCCTAATGTTTTCTAGGTTAAGGAAGATTTTACACATATTACTTGTGAAATCCCCAATTCTTTTTCTGTCGAGGATGACTAGGGCTCTGGAGTGAATTAACCTGTTCTAGATCTTTCTGGGGAAAGAGGAGCGTTGAAATTTGAAAAACTCGACTCCTCTGCATTGTCTACAGCTGAACAGGACAAAGGGCACTGATAGCATCAGGCTCATTTCCTGGCATTAACAGCCCCGGTCTCCCAAACCCTATTCCACTTAGGACCCCAATTTTTCTACCCGTGGTTTTCAAACCAGCACAGATTTGAACTACTTTGTTGACCTTCTTTTTTCCCCCTTAATTATTTATTTCACGAGCAATTCTCAACCCTTCCAGAAACCCAAATTGTTGTTTGTTCTTTGGATAGTTGAAAATACAGCTGTGTCTGGGGAATGTAGGGATGAAGAGGTGTTATTTCTTATCTTAAAAAAAAAAAAAAAGCAGACGTAATTAAAACAGTAGAAATCCTTTCAGCCAGGAAATGACTGTACGAGGCTCTCTGCACTGGAGCAGCTGCTAGGAGCCGGTCAGCTGGCACCAAGCTAGCCTGGCTTTCGGATCTGGGGAGCCCCTTCGCCGGCAGCCCCAGCCCACTCTGCGTTTGCTCTGAGCTGTCATTGTCTCCCTTCCGGCGCCTGGGGTTCTTTGTCTGCGGTGTCACACACTCCACTCCGTAGCCAGCCTCCCTCAGCCTCTGTTCATCCCATTTTCTTTCTTTCTTTTCCCACTACTCGCTACCCTCCCACCCGCCCTGTCCTCTCTTTACTGGTTTTATGCTTCAAGTGATTGGAGAAGATTTTAGTGAAGTAGATGCTCTAACGATCCAGCTTCTAATGAGCTTCCAAGAAGTGAAGACATAAGATATGATGCCTTTAAAATGGGCAGTGTGCCTGTGTGTAGTTGAGACTTACATGTTCTTGATGTAATAGTTTCTAGTGAAAAATACAAGGGGCGGGAGGAGGAGGGAGGGAGCTGAATGAGAGAGTGGGGCTTGTCCTTAAGTAGCTTAACAATAATAAGTAAAGGGCATTGCTGCTAACACACCTCACCCAATATTCTAGGGGTATGGAGAGACCTGTCAGTATGCCCTGGCTTCTGGGCCATTGTTAATAAGGAACGAAATGTGACAACAAATGCCTTATGAATTTAAATGGTCAGGTACATGTTTAGAATGGCTTCTGCATGCGTCCCCATTCTGGCTAGTGTAAGGCATTAATAATGGCTTGGTGGGGCTTGACTCTAAAAAGCTCATTTACAGTCTCTCTCTTCCCTTCTGCCTGTTACCTGTAGCTAACAATGCTTTTTAAGTGATGCTTTTGCTTGTGCTGAGGAGAACAGGGATGGGAGAAAGACGGAATTGACAAGGCTCTTAAAGCCATTTGTAATTGACAAAAAAACTTGCCTTGCGGGAACTTCAAGCACTCCACATATAGAAATCTTATACCTGGGACAGACTTAATTCAAAGAGTCAGATCCTGATGGTTAGAGACACAGAAACTGAGCTTAGAGGATGCTGCAGGTCGGTTCCTAGGACACAGAGCCCGTATGGGACCACACCAGGGCTTGAATCTGGTGCGCTTTCAAGACTTTCAGGGGCACAGGCTCATGTTTTGGTCCTCTTTGAAGGATGTCACTGGCAAAATGTCATTATCCCCAGACACAGAAAGAGCATTTCCTGGTGGTAACCCTCCATGCCAAAGCCAGTGAGATCAGACCCTGTGTTTCTCTCTACTTTCCTGAGCTGTCTGAAATTAACCATATTGTCCTTACAGGCATCAGGCCCTTGACTCCAGCCATCTCAGAGCTCTTGTTTCTGCCTCTCTTCCCTGCACTGCCCCCTGACCTATTCTCTACCCATCAACACCAGTCAGCATCTTTTCTCTTTATATCCAACGTGTGTCGTGTATTTTTCTTACACTCGGTGTTCCCCTCTCAGTATATTTGGAATTCTGTCCAAGAGCTCCTCCTGAAATTTTCTCTTAGGTAACCCAGGCCTGGCCCCAAGAAGCACTGCTAGTATCGTTTCCAAATGGGCCCCAGCCTAGCATGGCAGGGTCAACACAGGACGGGCTCAGGGGCTGGAGATCAAGTCCTGGCTGGCAGCAGTTCAGGAACGTGTGTTAACTCCCTGTGGACTCCCCTGCAAAGGTCCCTCCAGCTCTAGAATTCTAAATCCTCTTATACTGGGTTGGCCAAAAATTCGTTTGGGCTTTTCCCTAACATATTACAGAAAAACCCAAACGAACTGTTTGGCCAACCCAATACATTTACAGAGAGGGATTTTGAGAAAGAATTGGTCAACTGAAGCATCAACCCAGTCCAACTGTTATTAAAAGCTCAGGCTTCTGGAGCCCAGATCTTTAGTCCCAGGTTGAAGCTGAGTGCCTTGTCCCAGCACTGCTCTCCTGCTGCCTCCGTGGGCACATCTCCACCTGGCTCTGCCAGCTCTCACTCGAGGGACCAGTGGTGAAGGACAACGACAAGGGATGCTGTGTAATTGGAGAAGAATTCTCATGCACACAAGTTCCTTTTCTGCCAAGATGGTTTGGGTATATCTAGTAAACAAATCACGGAGAAGGCGATGGCACCCCGCTCCAGCACTCTTGCCTAGAAAATCCCATGGATGGAGGGGCCTGGTGGGCTGCAGTCCATGAGGTCGCTAGGAGTCGGACACGACTGAGCGACTTCACTTTCACTTTTCACTTTCATACATTGGAGAAGGAAATGGCAACCCACTCCAGTGTTCTTGCCTGGAGAATCCCAGGGACGGGGGAGCTGGTGGGCTGCCGTCCATGGGGTCGCACAGAGTCGGACACGACTAAAGCGACTTGGTAGCAGCAGCAGTAAATAAATCAAGGAATGGGGGTAACCGTGTTCATGTAATTTTTTTTTTTTTCTGTGTTGTGTGAATGTTCTGATTCTGTTCCAGAATGTAAGCTCCTTACAGGCAAGCCATGTAATGACACAGTGTTAGGAGTCTGTGGCTTGTTCTTGTTTAGTTGCTAAGTTGTGTCCGACTCTTTGCAACCCCATGGACCGTAGTCCGCCAGGCTCCTCTTACCCTGGGATTTCCCAGGCAAGAATGCTGGAGCGGGTTGCCATTTCCTTCTCCAGGGATCTTCCCAACCCAGGGATTGAATTCACATCTCCTGTTTGGCAGGCGGATTCTTTACCACTGAGCCACCTGGGAAGTCTCTAAGTAATTAGTGATAGTAACAGTAAGTCCTGGGTATTCTGATTTTAAGTCTAGTACTTCGAACCTCTAGTCTGATGGAATCTGAAGTCATTATTGTCTTCTGAATATTTGTGAATGTATCATGAAAATGAATTTGATAGAAAGTTGACTAATCTTACTCTTTCCCATTGTGACATTAAAAATCATGATTTGTGTTTTCTGCTTCTGCTTCTGTGTAAGTTTTCCCATTTCAGACCTCAACTTGAATATCTTTTCAGATTTTTATATTTATTCTAAATGTAATCAGAAGTTCAACAGAACAGAAGTTCAAGTAGAGAAAAAGCAATAGTGTTCATATGAATGGTTTGGTTTTCATCTTTCTATGTTGCTGTCGAAAAGGCATGGTAGTCCAGGTGTGAATCTAGTTTTGTTGGGGGTATTCTGAAAAGGAAAATGTCTCCCAGTGTATATGGATAGTATCTGTTAAGCCAAGGCTGTGAATAAATAATGAGGCAAATATAGATTTCATTATCCAAATAAGTTTGAGTATATGGGGAAAGGCTCATTCTGTTTTTTGTACAATCATCTGGATAAACTGTGAAACATTGTTGGGTTAATTAATACACAAAATAATACCTTTGATGCATGAATGAAGGTGTTCATATGAATGGATGTGCAAACAGGTGAGAGTATTCATCTAGCTCTTGTATTCGCCTGTAATTTTGACTCATTTCCTATGAGGACTCAGGATAGGGGTCAGCTTACTTTTTTAGACACAGCTCTGTACCAGAGCTTCAGTGACTTTGGTTTGTCACTTTGCTGTTTATGAACTCTGAGACCTCTTGGGGTCATTCTTTAAGCACTTGGCTTTCCTTTCGCTGGTATTATAATACCTGCTCCCTAACTTTCTTAAATGAGTATTAGAACAGTTATCAGGATATATAGGGTAACATCCCCCATGAGAAAGCAATTTGGAACCTTCGAAGTGGTTTCATTGTAGAGAAGAAGCTCTGAAAATGTGTTTTAACATGGTAAGAACTGACGGTGGCTAAAACTGCAAGAGCTCATGGGGAAAATTGGAGAAGGATGTTGCAAATGTTGCAGACATCTATTCCATTCTGGACTGAAACAGCAAAATCAATCTGTGCTTTGTTAGTTTATTTGAGATCCGGTTTTGTGATCATACTTTGCTGGTGGCTCAGATGATTAAGAATCTGCCTGCAGTGTGGGAGACCTGGATTTGAACCCTGGGTCCGGAAGATCCCCTGGAGAAGGGAATGGCTACCCACTCCAGGGTACTTGCCTGGAAGATTCCAAGCA
This sequence comes from Bubalus kerabau, assembly GCF_029407905.1. Taxonomy (NCBI): domain Eukaryota; kingdom Metazoa; phylum Chordata; class Mammalia; order Artiodactyla; family Bovidae; genus Bubalus; species Bubalus kerabau. The sequence continues at coordinate 21,790,055 of NC_073639.1, forward strand.
CAGAGGAGCCTGGTGGGCTACAGTCCATGGGGTTGCAAAGAGTCAGACATGACTGAGCGACTAACGTGCCTTGGAGCATGCCTCTGAGATCATACTTGCAGTTCATTTGAAGGGACGGATGGCCACATCCTTCATTTTTAGGAAAACTCTCAAGCAGAAGGGGTGCTGGGATAAAGATTTGGGTAGCTGGCCCTTTAGTTTGGTTTTGATGTAAATAGAGGGAGACCAGGTTGTGGTGATGAAAGGACAAGCATTCTGGTCTACTTTTCTGGCTGTTGTACCAGTTTGTTACATGATCTTAGGCAGATGCATTTATGTTCCTTTAAGGGGCTGGTATTGATTTGAACTTCACTAGCTGTGGGGAGTTTTAGTTGATGTTGGCAAAACACTCTGTGTTCCCAGGTTGACACATGCTATAGGAAGTGCTGTGTTGTTTTATTTCAGAGACAGGAACTAGAGGTTCTGAATCTCCTCCTGCTTTTCTGGCTCTGTCTCATAATTTCAGACATAGAACAGTAAAGCCCCGCTGAAAGGAATGAACAGTCTTTACTGAGGTAAAGGAAGATGACCCCGACAGTTTCAATATATTAATCGAATGATATTGCTGTTTTAACCACATCTCAATCAGATGGTTCCTTGAGATTAAATGGAAAAACCCACTATGACTTTCAACAGGAAGATCATGTGAAAAAGTAAAATGTAGCTATTCTTGGATGTTTTTAGGGAAGGTATTTTTAAAGTAATCCTTAATTATATCCTTCATATGGCATTTTTTATAAATGCTTGATGAAACACTGTAGGCAGAAATATTGTAAAAATAGGGGGAAATAAGCACATTTCTCCTCAAAATATACGTGGTAATCCACATCTATGAACCAAGGGGTCATTCACTGAGTTTCTACTATATATCCAAAATTGGAACCCGAAATGGTTTGACTTAAATCTTTAATTTATCAAAGGTGGGTGTTTTTATTCCACAATTTCCAGTTAGACCTTATTCACTTGAAAAGATAAATGTTTTATCAGACCTACGGAGAACTATGTACCATTTGCCATTGTAAAAATCCACAATGGATGGGTTATAAATAATTTGGAGTACCAAGTTTTGCGTAGTATCCACAGCATTCAAAAATAAATCCTGGGGCAGGACTTCTGGCTATGGCCAAGTAAGGAGGTCAGCAAACCCTGTCTTTAAAAAAGCAAATATAAAATTGAACAGAATGAACAAAAACAATCATTTCATGTCCAGTGCACTAGAAATTGAATAAATGCATAAAACAATCTGAGAAATGTTTATACTAGAACAACTGCTGAACTTCTATTAAGAATAGTGGGCGTTTGTGGAATGCTTGCCTGGGGCTCTGCACCCATTCCTTGCCCCAGTTGTTGTGGAGGTTCTGAGGGTGGGAAGACTGTTATCCATAAAAGACTGGCAGAATGCTGCTGTGGTCAAAGAGAACTCACTTGATTTGGAATGGTGGGCAACACTCATGACCAGTGGTGGGCATAATGATTTTGGTGGCTGGCGACTGGGGAGGGCCAGTGACTCTGTTTTCTTGAGGTTGCAGTCATAGTTGGGATAGGCATATTTCTAGATGAGACTGCCCACATATGCAGCAGACAACCGAGAGCCAAGCTAACTCTGCACTCCTGGCCAATCCTGAGGCTGAGCACATGCATAGAGGAAGTGAGGGGCAGGTGGAGAGCCAAAGCTGAGATCCTCTTGGAGATGGCCTGGACTTTGAGGGTACTCTAGTCTACAGTCTACCTCTATCCACAGACAGATCCATCAGCAGAGAATGGAAGTCTTACTGGGTTGGGCTGTTTGATCACAGTATCGGTCAAATCATTGGCCAGTCATTAAGCTGTGCAGACACAAGGGTGACAACTAGGAAGTCAAGATTAAAAATAAAAGCAAGAATTAAAAAAGAAAACAAAACAGAAAGCAGACATCATTGACTTCACCCTACAGAGGTGGTAGATTTCACAGAATTAATCCAGGAAAATTACTAAACAAGAAATAAACAGAAACAAACAAAAAAATGTTCAGGGGGAAAATATAACAATCCAGAATTGCTACAATAAATCCATCTCTGATGTTCATTTTCAACAAAATATTGTGGGATATGCAAAGAAAGAAGAAAGTGTGACCTATACTCAAGAGTAAAAGCAGTTCATCAAAAGTGTCCCAATTATAGTAAAGTTGAAATTAATTGATGTAATATACTACATTAATAGAAGCATTTTCATCTCAATAAATGTGGACAAAAAACTTTTGGCCACTTGATGCAAAAAGCCAACTCATTGGAAAAGACTCTGATGCTGGGAAAGATTGAGGGCAAAAGGAGAAGGGGCAACAGAAGATGAGATGGTTGCATGGCATCACTGACTCCATGAACATGAGTTTGAGCAAATTCCAGGAGATAGTGAAGGACAAGGAAGCCTGGCGTGCTGCAGTCCATGGAATCACAAAGCGTCAGACACGACTGAGTGACTGAACAACAAGAGCATGTAGAAAACGCATTTGACAAAACCCAGGACCCAGCCATGATAAGGACTGTCAACAAACTAGGAATGAAAGAGAACTTCCTCACCCGATAAAAAGCACCCACAAAAAACCTGCAGCTAATAACCTCATACAGAAGAGTGAAAGATGAGATGCTTTCCCACTAACATAGAGACAAGGCAAAGATGTTTGCTCTTGCCACTTCTATTCGGTATTGAATATTGAATATCAATATTATTGAATATTTTAATCAACGATTATTCAGTAAGTTCTAGGCGACGCAGCAAGGCAAAAATAAAAGCATCAAAAATGGAGAATTTATTTGCAGATTACTTGATCCTGTAAGTAGAAAACCTACAAAAATCCATGGAATCCACGAAAAAACCATTAGAATTTATAAAAGAGTTCAATGAGGTTGCAGAGTACAGCAGTAATATATAAAAAACTTTCAATTTCTCTTATAAGCAGCAAATAGTTTTAAAATTAAATTGATACTATTCCCAATAGTATAAAAAATGAAAAGTCTTAGAAATACAGCTAATAGAAGTTTAAGACTTGTGCACTGAAAACTATAAAATATGACTGAAAGAAATTAAAGACCTTCATAAATGGAGAGCATTCCAGTTCATACACTAGGAGACTAAATATTGTCAAGATGGCAGTTCTCCCAAATTGATCCATAAATTCAGTGCAATCCCTATATGAAAATCCCAGCTAGATTTTTTTTTGTAGAAATTGACAAGCTGACTCTCAAATTTATAGGGAAATGTAATGGACCTATGATAGCTAAAACTGTTTTGAAAAAGATGAACAAAGCTGGATGACTTACTCTATTCCATACAGTATTTCAAAATGTACTATAAAGTCAGAATATTCAAGAAGATGTGTTATTGGTGTAATAATAGGTATATGGAACAGAACTGAGAATCCAGAAATAAATTCTTATATTCCAAACTTCCAGTACTACTATTTTCAAGGACAAGATTTATGTTGTCAATACAGTAATTGATATTAATATTACCATTTAAAGCTAGTGAATGTCATTCTTACTATACATACATCTTTTAGCACATGTGAGTCATAATCATTAAAAATGACCAGATTTTATTATTTATTATATGTGATTTTTAGGTCTGTCCAGGTAAGTAAATACTAAGATTTCTGGGCTGTGGGGTTAGTTACTCATATAACTATAGAAGTTGTAGTTAATAGAACTTCAGACTGTGAAAAGTATGAAACAAAATGGAAACAAATATTTAATTACTTCATGTTAGAGCAAAATCAGTCCTGGGTGTTCTTTGGAAGGAATGATGCTAAAGCTGAAACTCCAGTACTTTGGCCACCTCATGCGAAGAGTTGACTCATTGGAAAAGACCCTGATGCTGGGAGGGATTGGGGGCAGGAGGAGAAGGGGACGACAGAGGATGAGATGGCTGGATGGCATCACTGACTCGATGGACATGAGTTTGAGTGAACTCCAGGAGTTGGCGATGGACAGGGAGGCCTGGCGTGCTGCAATTCATGGGGTTGCAAAGAGTCGGACACGACTGAGCGACTGAACTGAACCGAACAGAGAGCAAAATAATTAATACCTTCTAACTCTGTCCTGTTTATTTTCTGACAGTCCTGATTTTCTTTGCTTTTACCTGCCAATTTTCTTAAAATGTTAGCATTTAAAATATTTATTCTTTTTTTAACATTTCATTGAAGTATACATTCAGAAAAGTGCATGATCTTAATTTATAATTTAATGAATTTTCATGTAATGAACACAGCATTGTCACTCACACCAAGATTCAGAAATAGAGTATTACCGGAAACCCAGAAGTTCTACTTATGCCCCTTTTCCAGTACTTACTACATCCCCCCAAAAATAACCACCATCAAAACTTTAAAACATTTTTTTATTTTACTGTGAGTAGAATGCTTAATATGACATCCATCTCTTAACAAAATTTTTAGTGTATCATGCAGTATTGTTAACCATAAGCACATTGTTGTATACCAGATCTATAGAATTTATTCATCTTGTTTAATTGAAGCTTTGCCCTCTTTGAATAGCAACTCCCCATATTCCTCCCCACTCCCAGTTCCTAACAACCACCATTCCATTCATTATTCTAAAAATCTCTTTTAGATACCTCATATAAGTGAAATTAAGAAGTATTTTTCCTTTTATGCCTGGCTTATTCCACTTGGCTTAAGGGTTTCCAGGCTTATTCATAATGTCACATGTTGCAGAATGTCCTTCTTTTTAGAGGCCGAATAATTCTCCATTGTATTATACACCACATTTCCTTTATACATGTATCCACTGATGGACCTTTAGGTTGCTTCCACATCTTGGCTGTTGTGAAAATACTGCAATGAACATGAAAATGCTAATAGATCTCCAAGAGCCTAATTTCAGTTCTTTTGGATAAATGTCCAGAGGTGGGATTGCTGATTGTATGAAAGTGTGTATTTTTATCTCTGGGGGAACTTTCATACTGTTTTCCATAGCATCTGCACAATTTTTAATCCCACCAACAGTGTGAAAAAGTTCCAGTTTCCCCATATCATTGTCAACACTTGTCTTTTGTTTTTTTTGATAAGAGGCATCCTCACAGGCATCAGGTGATATCTCACTGTGGTTTGAATTTGTGTTGTTCAGATGAGTATATTGAATGTCTTTTTTAGGTGTCTGTTGGCTATTTGCAGGTTTTCTAAGGAGAAATGTCTATTCATGTGTTTAGCCCATTTTAAAACTGTTATTAGTATTTTTTCTGTCGAGTTGTAGGAGTTCCCTATATATTTTAGAAATTAACCCCTTATCTGATATGTGGTTTGCAGATATATTCTCATATCCTGCAGGTTGCCTTTTCACTCTTTTGATTGTCTTTTATGCTGTGCGGAAGCTTTTTAATTTCATGTCATCCCACTTGTCTATGTTTGATTTTGTTACCTGTTCGTTTAGTGTCAGATCCATGAAATCACTACCAAGACTAATGTCATGAAGATTTTCCCCTATGTTTTCTTCTAGAAGGTTTATAGTTTCAAGTATTTAAGTCTTTAATCCATTTTGAGTTGTTTTTTTTTTTTTTGCATATAAGAGAAAGGTCCAATTTCATTCTTTTCACATGGATATCCAATTTTCTCAATGCCATTTGTTGGAATAGACTATCTCTTCCCCCATTGGGTATTCTTGGCACCCTTCTTGAATGCCAGTTGTTGACTGTATATGTATGAATTTATTTCTAGGCTGTTTATTCCATTGGTCTGTATGTATATCTTATGCCAGTACCATACTGTTTTTATTATTGTAGCTTTGTAAGATATTTTGAAATGAGGAAGTAAGATGCCTCCAGCTTTGTTCTTTCTCAAGATTGATATGGCTATTCAAGGTCTGTTGTGGTTCCATAGGAGTTTTAGGATTCTATATCCCTAAGAGATGCCGTTGGAATTTTGATAGAGTTTGTTTTGAATTTATAGATTGCTTTGAGCAGTTAAATTATCCTTGAAGTAAATACTTTGTGTGTGTGTGTGTGTGTAGGCAGGAAGTAGTGATGCTGAGTGCAGGAGTGAGATAAAATTATTAAAATACCAGACTCAGAGTTATAGCAGTAACATGTTCATGTGTTGTCTGCTGTGATCTAGCTCCCTAAAGGCCTTGGACTGTTAATTTTCAGAGAAAATGAGTACCTGCGCGTGCCCATAGCATCTGGATGGAAAGCCAGTCAGATTATGTGTCCTTTGTATAATAGCAGGAGGAAGCTTGGCACAAATCACTTAGTGAAACTGGTGGGATAGGAAGTAGGTAGAGTCTCTCAGTTTCTTAGTGGGTCCTGTGGGCTCCGTTGGAGAAGGCAATGGCACCCCACTCCAGTACTCTTGCCTGGAAAATCCCATGGATGGAGGAGCCTGGTAGGCTGCAGTCCATGGGGTCGTGAAGAGTTGGACACGACTGAGCGACTTCACTTTCACTTTTATGCATGGGGGAAGGAAATGGCAACCCACTCCAGTGTTCTTGCCTGGAGAATCCCAGGGATGGGGGAGCCTGGTGGGCTGCCATCTATGGGGTCGCACAGAGTCTGACATGACTGAAGTAACTTAGCAGCAGTGGGCTCCATGACTCATGGACATATAATAACATCCCAAACTGTAGAAAGTTCAGCTGAAAAGTTATATACATTCAGTGACAAGTTCAACAGAATCTTTGGGCAGGTTTGCATAATAGAATTACCATAATAGGGATGGAGAACAGGGAAAAGGCAGTTAAAGTCATTGCAGTTAAAGCCATCGAAGTATTTTGTCCTTAAATGCTGGCTCAAGGGAAGCTGATGGTTCCGATTTGCCTCTCATTCTCTCTGGGAAAGTACTCTAGAGGGCTCATTATTTCATTAATTCTCACAACGCCCTTGTGGCATAGGAAGGTGGTGTATACTATTAGGAACAATCTTGGTAATAGGACATTAATGAATCCATTCCCAACGTTCTTTTGTTGGAGGGCAGCACCTTTGGTGGTCCTGGGAGATTTGTGTCCTTGGCCAAGATTCTTGTTTCTTTCCCCTCCTCTGGGCTGTGCTCTTGGATGGACAGAGTTCATAAATCCCAGGGAGGAGGCAGTTCTGCCGATGGAGGCGACTTGCAGCTTAGTAAATCTGTACCCAGCAGCTGCATCCAAGAGGAAGTCAGCAAAGCAGCAGGTTCAGTGAGCACCACTGCTCTGAGAGCAGAGCAGAGCTGGGTCATTCTCCAAGGAATGCACAGGATTTGAAAATGATCACCCTCGGTTTAATAGAGGGTAAGACAAGGACATGTTTATCTCACTTCCCCATCCAAGAATCTGACTCCTTAGTTGGGAATTGCTTGCCAGTCAAGAGTTCTTAACTCAATTTTCTTGAGATAAAAATTACATACAAGCAATCTACCAATTTTAAGTGTCCAGTTTGAGCTTTGACAAATGCATACACTCATGTAGCCACTTACACTACCCACAATATATACTATTTCCACTATCTCAAAATGCTCTTTCTTGCCTCTTCCTGTCCTTGTTTTGTGTAAGTTTAAGCCAGGACAGCTAAAGAATTGAAGTGATTTGTAAATAGCAGTTTAATGGAAGCCTTTAATGGACTCAGACTTTGCTATTCTCTCCAGCTCATGAAAAGGGAATTTATACTTGTCTGGCAAAAACTGTTAAAACACAGCAAAAATAAACCTTAAGAATTAAGTGTGGGACAACTCTTCGAAGGCTCCCTGCTCCCCACCCTCCACACTGGCCTTTTAATTAGCTGCCATTTTTGTCAAGCCAAAAGGTCTCTCAATGTAGTAACTGTAGGACAGCCCACCATTTCACAGAAGTCTGACTCTGAGCCAAGAGTCCACAGAAGAGAAGGCTCCAGAAGCCCGGTGAGGGTTGGAGAAGACTCCATCAACTTATGACTCTGCGTTTCTTCCTGAGAACTTCCATGTTGCAAATGAAGATGACCATGAAGGGAGGCAAAATGATTCCCAAGCCAGAGAGGAGAGGAACTGACTCATAATTCTGACATGCTAGGAACACAGGCTGATTTCTTTTTCAGCTTCTTGTGGACAACATAAAGAACAGAAAGAGCCTTCTGGACATACAGAGGTGATGCGTGGCATTTCCATCACAGAACAAACAGGGAGTGACATCATAGCAGCAGAGCTCCGTGGTGACTGACGGGATCCAGAGGCAACAGGCTGACTGTTTTTCCTGTTTGACCACAGCTCCCGTCCAGTCATGTTCTTCGAGGTCATTGGCTCATATGAAACTGCTGACCAGGATACCTCAAATTATGCCCACGTGTTTATAAATGGCCATCCCCTTGGGAGCGAGAGAGAAAGGGAAAATAGTGCTTGTTTTAAAAAAAAAACCTTAATGTAGTGCAGACAAGTGGCTAATTTATCCATTTATCTTTTAACATGAAGGGAAAGAAGCCTATCCCCCCGTCCCCGCCGCTGCCCGAAGACTCCACAGCGTCTGCCTCACATATCACTTCTCAGCCTTTTCAAACTGGCAGGTCGGCAACCCTCGGGTTGATAGTGCAGAAGTGCTAAGTGCGTTTGATTGGTATCATTACTGGTCCCTAGTAATTGATTACTGTCCATGGTGAAATATGCTGGGCAAGCACACAGCCAATAGCAATCACTTAATCCATCACGGCTGTTTGTTCCTCATCTCCGGAGACCTACCAGCCCCGTGCTATTCGACCCCACCAGGCAAATTGCTGAAGACTGCTTTGTGTGTGCAATTGACTGTGTATTCACGGTGTTTCCTGTGTTAACCAAAACCACGAGCGTTAGTGAACAGGGAAATACAGGGGGTGGTTCTCGCTTGGCAGTGTCAAGTTCACTCTCTGGTTAACCTCTTTGGCCTCCTTTCCATGGAGCTTTGTGATTCATTGGCCTTGGTTTTGTTGCTTTAAAAAAAAAGAAAGAGTCGAATGGCATAGTGGTTGTATTAGGAATATTAATTGTAAAACTGGAGATAGGTTGATTAGAGAAAGATCCCGGAGGGTTGTTTGTAATGCAGATTTTTTAGAAACAAGAAGTGGAGAATAATGAATAACAACCAGAACTAATCAGTTTTGTGCATGTGTGCGTGCGCGTGTGTTTAATCCAGTGATAATGACGAAAAGTAGTTATAGGAAGAGGTAGGAATTCAGTGGCTGCACCATTTTCTCGGCTTCTTTCCAAGATGCTTTATCCTTGGATCTTGGCAAATATGCCTGTTCGTGATATATACTAAGGAACTTTGATACTCAAGCCAAGGGGACAATGATAGGAGGGGTAGGAGTTCAGCTGGGAGGAGAAGAATAAAGAAATGACTGTCACGTGTGACAGTACTCTGATGACAAGTGATAATGCTGCCTGTGACCAAAATCAGAGAAAGCACAGTTTATACTCAGCAGTCTCTAGGCAAATAAATGAGAGCCAGGGAGGGTAGAAAGTGCACATTGGTCTGCTCTTCGGACTCATCCTGATGCTGCTTTCAGTCAAGCTGGAAGGAACGACATGATAGGTGCTACTAGGTCCAAGAGTGAGCTTGGGAAGCCAACAGAGGTGAGACTGGAAAGAGCATGAAGTGTTACCTTCGAGACAGCACAGAGATCCAGTCTATTTCTATAGCAACCCTGCAAGAGCTTGTATTCTGAGATGCACAGAAATTGTTGTAAGGATCTCTGCGTAGATATTTGTTGCCTTTTTGGGTGTTTTTTGTTTGTTTGTTTCAACACTTCTTGGGGAAGTCATGCTAATTCCTGCTAGGGCAAATATGTGCATGTGTGCTGTGCTCCCGAATGAGGCTTTTTAGGACCCACCTCCCAACACATGGTCATTTCTAGAGAGCATGGAATCCTAGTCCTTGTACATATTCATTCCTCATTTGGGGCCTCTTAGCTGAATGACATGGCCAGCTGGTTTAAGTGATTCCCAAGTTAGACAGGCATGTTTCACTGTTGATCACAATTCATTTTAGCTCAAATAAATAGATGAAACACATCTAAAAGCACTGACATTTTAGTGTGTGCTGCAAGACTTGAGTCATTGCAAAGTACCGGCTCATCCTTCTCCTTATTATCTGACATGTGAGGTTGTCGATGATTTGAGGATCTTTGAGACTTGATCTTTCTTTCTCCAGAGCTCTGTTCCATGACAAGATTTCCCTTTCCTGGAGTCTAGTGGTATAGTCCTTCTTCTCACTCTTGAGTCACTTGACATTGAGAACCAAAATAGCAATCAGTAACTTCAGCTCTATTGCTGGAAACTTCTAGATCAAGCCTGTGCTCTGCTAATACCAGTCACTGTTCTGTACTTACCACTCTGCAGCAGTGAACGCTGTTAACCAGTCCCTCTCTATAAAAACATTGGTGTTCGACCTGGTTTGAAAAGGTTACATACTGTATGATTCTATGACAGCCTGTAAAAAGCGAAACTATAAACAGAATAGTGGTTGCCAAGTATTTGAGGGGAAGAGAGATTGAATAGGTGTGACATAGGGGATTTTTTAGGGTGGTGAGCTATTCTTTCTCTGATGCTGGAATGATGGATACTTGACACTGAATTTGTGACAACCTATTGAACTTTTCAGCACAAAGAGTGAAGCTTAATGTATACAAATTATATACACATATATGTATTTAGGGAGTCACAGGATCCAAGGATAGAATGCAGATTGTGGCAAAAGAATCTGTGTCAAATATATGAAATAAGTTCACTGAAGGGAGTGGAGGATAAGGTGCTGAGCAAGTAGCTTGATAAATGAGTGAAGAATGCAACACTCAAGGCGCTACATGTAAGCACTGTACTCTGATAGTTTTCTCCTAGATTAACGATCTGAAACAACTATCGTTGAATAGTTAAGTAAGTGAATGGTGGATTGTGGGAGGCAGAGTTCTCACTGTTGAAGTGGAGGGTTATAGTGAAGTAAGAGAAGGCTGCTGCTGCTAAGTCACTTCAGTTGTGTCCAACTCTGTGCGACCCCATGGACGGCAGCCCACCAGGCTCTCCCGTCCCTGGGATTCTCCAGGAAAGAACACTGGAGTGGGTTGCCATTTCCTTCTCCAATGCATGAAAGTGAAAAGTGAAAGTGAAGTCGCTCAGTCGTGTCCGACTCCTAGCGACCCCATGGACTGCAGCCCACCAGGCCCCTCTGTCCATGGGATTTTCCAGGCAAGAGTACTGGAGTGGGGTGCAATGATCCATAGGATAATAGAGATGGACATTTGTATGAATTCATGTTGGGCTTACCATAGATACATTTGCATACAAATAGAAACATTTATAGATGTGTGTATATACACCTTGGGCTTCCCTTGTGGCTCAGCTGGTAAAGAATCTGCCTGTAATGCTGGAGACCTGGTTTCGATCCCTGGGTTGGGAAGATCCCCTAGAGAAGGGAAAGGCTACCCATTCCAGTATTCTGGCCTGGAGAATTCCATGGACAGTCCATGGGGTCACAAAGAGTCGGACATGACTGAGCGACTTAAAAAAATATATATCTATATATACACCTTACTATACTAACTTAAAGTCCTTTGCTCTATCCGTTGAGAGGGCCTAGAAATGACACCCTAGTTAACAATGAGCACATCTGGTGCTCCGATCTTGGTTTCTAATACCAGTCTCCAGTCAGAGGAACCATGGCTTCTTGAAGAAGTGGCTGATTCTAGGGCTGGAGCAGAAAGTATAGAAGATGAGCCTGGAAATTTTTGTAATGTTAAGAGTAAGAAAGTGTTAAAAAAAAAAAAAAAATAACCACAATAGTGGGGATATGCCAGAGGGACACAGGAGCCAACCAAAAGAGCTCCAAATGGCCAACACTGGAACAATCTGAGCAACAAAATAAATAAAATAGCATTGGATTATAACCCAAAGTATAAAATAAACATTCACGAGTTCATACTGATATAAATAAATGATTGAATAAATAAATAAATGGGGAGAAAGACAGATCTCCTGCACGGAGGAATTCCAAATCATTTATGGAAACACCCCACTGACAAGGAAGTGGAACATAACCTCCTACTCGGTAGCTGTGCTCACTGAGTCACATAGTGACCTCTCCCTGAGGAGAAAGAGGGAAGAAAGAGCGACTCTACAGTGAGGAACTCTGGCAAACACTGCCTCAGCCAGACGATGCCGACTCACGTCAGCAGAGGTGCATCAGGTTGGTACCACGCACTCTCGATGAGATGTGATGAAAATGGCACCTCACCTCTGTGGACTTCCTCCCGAAGACCTATCATGCCAGGGTGGCCATGAGCAAAGCATCACACAAACCCCAAATAGTGGATCAGTCCTCTCCAAACCAGTCATAAAAAACGAAAGAAGTCAGAGAAACAATCACAGCCAAGAGGAGCCTGAGGCGACATCACAGATGAGTGGAATGTGGTATCCTGGATGGCATCCTGGAATCAAAAATTAGATGAAAATTGAGGAAATCTGTATGAAGTATGAAGCTTAGTTAATGCTAATGAATTAGTATGGCTTCACTAGTTGTGACAATGTACCATACTAATATGTTAATAATAGAGGACAAGGCAGATGGGAATTCTCTGTACTGTCTTTGCAACTTTCCTATAAATTTAAAACTCTTTCTTGTGAGCTGAATTGTGTCCCTCCCTAAACCCTGAGCACATCAGAACAGAACAGTATTTGGAGACCAAAGGTCTTTAAAGAAGGGACTGAATGAAAATTAGGCCAGTAGAGTGGGCCCTTAATCCAGTATGACTGGTGTCCTTCTAAGGTAGGAATCCCCAACCCCTGGGGTATAGACTGGTACTGGTCCATGTCCTGTTAGGAACTGGGCTGCACAGGAGGAGGTGAATGGAGGCGAGCAAGCAAAGCTTCTTCTGTGTTTATAGCCGTTCTTCATCACTAGTATTACACCTGAGCTCCACCTCCACTCAGATCAGCAGTGGCATAACAAATATAATTTGCTTGTTGTTGTTCAGTCAATAAGTTGTGTCCGACTCTTTGTGACCTCAGGGACTACAGCGCACCAGACTCCCCTGTTCTTCACTATCTCCCTGAGTTTGCTCAAACTCATGTGCATTGAGTCTGTGATGCCATCCTACCATCTCACCCTCTGTCGCCCCCTTCTCCTCCTGCCCTCAATCTTTCCCAGCATCAAGATCTTTTCCAATGAGTCAGTTCTTCACATCAGGTGACCAAAGTATTGGAACTTCACCTTCAGCATCAGTCTTTCCAATGAATATTCAGGGTTGATTTCCTTTAGGATGGACTGGCTTGATCTCCTTGCTCTCCAAGGGACTCTGAAGAGTCTTCTACACCACAACAGTTCTTTGGCACTTAGCCTTCCTTATGGTCCATCTCTCACATCCGTACATGACTACTAAAAAAACCAAAGCTTTGACTAGATGGACCTTTGTTGGCAAAATGATGTCTCTTTTTTTTAATACACTCTCTAGGTTTGTCATAACTTTTCTTCCAAGGAGCAAGTGTCTTTTAATTTCACAAATCGTCCCCAAACCAAACCCCTGACCTGGTCCATGGAAAAAGTATCTTCCACAAAACCAGTTCCTGGTGCCAAAAAGTTTGGGGACCACTGTTCTAAGAAAAGGAAGAACCACCGGCAGTACACATGCCCAGAAGGATGGCTGTATGAAAAGATCACTGTAAGACAGTGGCCTCCTGCCTGCCAGAGGAGAGAGCTTTGGAAGAACCCAACTGCTGGCACCTTAGTCTTGAACCTTTAGCCTCTAGAATTGAGAAGAGGTACATTTCTGTTGTTCAAGCCACCAGGCTGTGGTATTCTGTAAGAGTGGCCCCAGCAAACTATTAATAACACTCTTTTCTAAAGTAAAAGGTTGCTTTTAAGATGACACTGGCATTCTTCTGTTCCCAACCCAGGCCCTTTGCCTGGATTATTTTCATGTTCATTCAGATCTCAGCTCAAGGTCACCCACAGAGGAGCCTACTCTGACCACACCATTGCATTACCCTATTTTACTTCTTGTATGGGGCTTACCACCAATGGCTATTTTTCTCATTTGTTTATTCATTTATCACCAGTCTTCCTGCAATAGAATACGAGGTCCTTGAGAAGAGGAACCTCTGCTGTGTCTTGCATAGTTGAATCCTCCTCACAGAAACCCCAGGACCAGTGCTGGCTACATAGTAGACACTCAGTAACTATTTGTTGAGGGGATAATGAATCCCCCTGGAGTGGGGGCACTCTTGATGAGAACTACTGATTCACTTCAACTAGACTAAAAGCACCTCCAAACTTCTTTCTAAGTTTCTGGGATCTAGAAGGTGAGCAGAGTATAAACCCAAGGTGTTTGACTTTTGATGTTCTCCTGTCTGAGAAGCAGCCTGAATCTGAACAAGGAATGGAGGGCAAGGGATGCTGACTGGGCCAGAGTCCCTCATCAGCCCTCAGAGACTGGGACAAAATCAAGTCAAAATAAGGCAGTGGTAACAGCCAAGGGAGGTACGTATGTGGGCAGGGGGAGGGAGTCTCAAAGGGAGCAGAATGGAGGGGGACATCTGATGCTAAGGGCAGGCCTGCTCTTTATCAGCGATGTGCAGATGTGTTGAAAGGCAGAGAAGCCCTTCAAGATGAGGGCTTCTGACATAAAGAGACTGGCAGGAACTAGGGCCCTCAGCCCAAAGCTGGGTCCTGAGGGAAACTGAATGGGTGGGGAACCATCTGCCAGAAGCTCTGTGTCAGGCCAGCCAAGCAGGTAGCAGGATGGTCCAGGGAATCCAAGCTCAAGGCTCAGTCAGGCCCTGGGACTCTGTCCACACCCACCTAGACTCCTGTGTGCGAATGGATAGTCTCAGGTCCTGTGTATAAAGGGTGGTACTCCAGACCCCATGTGTTAATGATGCCTAATCCAGCTGTTGGCAGCTGGACCTGGCCAGAGCTGAGACAACAGATGGAGAAGACCGTTGCGTGTTATGTGGAAGGGACCCAGCAGATGGGGCAGACGGGATGGTGGAGAAGCTGGTCTGCACAGAGCAGAGGATGGTTGAGCTTGGCCTATAGGCACAAAATGTCAGAAGCCAAGTCTCAGTGCGTGTGTGCATGCTAAGTCGCTCAGTTGTGTCCCACTCTTTGCGACCCCATGGGCTGTAGCCCACCAGGCTCCTCTGTCCTTGGGATTCTCCAGGCAAGACTACTGGAGTGGGTTGCTGTGCCCTCCTCCAGGGGATCTTCCCAACCCAGGGATGGAACTTGCAACTCTCATGTCTCTTGCATTGGCAGATGGATTCTTTACCACTAGCGCCACCTCGGAAGTGAACACAAGGAAAACGCTTTAATGATCCAGACAAGGCTACACTCATTTATAGCACATTGAAGTGAAAGCCAACTTAGGCTAAAATGTTTTAAGATTTTCTTTACTGGCTCTGTGATCTCACCATCATCCTGATCCTTAGTTCCTCCACCTTTAAAATGAGAGTAAAACTACCCATGTTCCAGGGTTGTTGAAAGGTTTGGGGCTGCTATAGGAGTAACTCTAGCATGGGGCCAGACACATACAAGATGCCTGATAAACAGGGGCCGATGTGATGTTTGACTGATTCCACACAGGAAGGGTCGTGGCTTTTGTTCCTGTAAGTTTGTCTAAAAGTAACTAGTCCTGAAGCCCTTGGAAAGTGAAAGGGGAATGTGTCTTTGTTTCAGTGTCATCTGGAGATGGAGAAGTCACCGGCCTGCTTCCTATTCTACCGCTCTGCGGGTGAAGGCCAGGTGGTGGCGGCTGGAGAGGGGCAGACCCGCCAGGGCTTGCAGGAAGGTCGTGTGTGGAGACACCGGAGCCACCAGGGAGAGGGGGGCGTGGAGAGGCAGGGAGGACCCTGGTTCTTAGACAGCCCCCCAGGGCCGAGATGGGAGACCTGGGAGGGCGAGAGTGTTGCAGGCGCTCAGGGTGCTTGTGTGGTCTCTCCTGTCTTAGGATGTGGCTGGTCCGGGAAGTCATGGCAAGCATCTGGAGCGGGTGGCGAGGGCCAGTTGCCCCTGATCCAGGAAGAATCAGAGCAGAGAGCCCGCCATCCTAGGCTGCTGGGTTTGAAAGTGTTCCCAGACCTTCATGTTTTGGTAGAACTTTCCCTTCAGAGACAAGTGGTGCTTGAGAGGCTGCCCTTGACATCTGTTGGGTTTGTTCCGTGCTCAGGTTAACAAGCCCCCTCCAGACGTCCTAGCTGATGCCGGCCGGGCCTGGGGAGAGGTCCGCAGTCAGAGCGGTGCCGGTCCTCCTCTGCTTGCATGGCTCGCCGCTCCTGGGAGTGGAGAGCCTGGCATGCCTTGAGGCTTGGGCTTCCCAGGTGGCACTAGTGGTAAAGAACTCGCCTGCCACTGCAGGAAACATAAGAGATGTGGGTTCGATTCCTGAGTTGGGAAGATCCCCTGGAGAAAGACATGGCAACCCACTCTGGTATTCTTGCCTGGAGAATCCCATGGACAGAGGAGCCTGGTGGGCTTTGGTCTATAGGGTCATAAAGAGTCAGACACGACTGAAGCAACTTAGCATGCACGCGGGAGCTCATTGCCTTTGAGGCTGGCATCAGAGGTGGACTTTGGCCCTAGGATTTTCTTGTAACCTCCTGGGGCTCCACTGTTCCCATCTGCTTCTCAGGTAAGTAGGAAGAGCACAGACCTGCGGGATGAGGTGAATTCCAGTCCAGACAGTAAACCATGAGCCTGGAAGCAAGTGCCCCGAGCTTCACTGGGCATCGCCTCCGTCGTCATCTCCCACCCGCATGGGTAGGATGAGAGAGTTCGCTTGATAAACTCTAAGGGCTCTTCACTTTGTCTGTTTCCCGATTCCGTGATGATACATTTCTCTGAATTTCTGTGTAAGAACAGAAGAGAGCACAGAATATCCTTTTAATGCTTATCTGGAGATTTAATCTAAATGTTCCTAATTAGCATTACCAAATGGAACCGAATGTTCCAAAGCAGAGCTGGACTGCATTTTTAAATAATGCAAGTCCAGGGTTTTGGCTTTTCTGCTTAATCTTATGTGAAAGATACACTTAGACTAAAAAAGCTATTACTCTTTCATAATTTGGTGATCTCTGTCAGAGATGATTTGTTGTTGTTCTTGTTGTTTAGTTGCTAAGTTGTATCCAACTCTTTGAGACCCCAAGGACTGTAGCCCACCAGGCTCCTCTGTCTATGGGATTCTCCAAGCAAGAGTACTGGGGTGGGTTGCCATTTCCTTCTCCAAGGGATCTTCCCAATCCAGGGATCAAAGAGATGTATCTCCTGCATTTCCTGCACTGACAGGCAGATTCTTTACCACTGAGCCACACGGGAAGCCCCTAGATTTAGGACAGAGTTTTTCACCTTCAACACTGGTGACATTTGGGGGTCAGATAACTCTTTGCTGTGGGGGCTTTTCTGTGTATTTGTAGCATCTCTGGACTCTGGTCTTTTGGATGCAAGTAGCTCCCCCCAGCATCCCACACTTGCAACAACTAACATGTCTTTAAACGTTGCCAAATGCGGCCAGGCGAGGGGGGGACGTGGGAAGACAAAATCACCCCCAAATGAGAACCACTGATTGAGAGCTGATTTGTGGTGTGTGTTTAAAAGGCAGAAAAATAAATATAGAAACAAACTTAATTATGCAAATACCTCTGGGAAAAAAGACTGAATTTCTAAAGAGGTAATAGTAAAATCTGAGTTAGCAGAAGTGTAGGGCTTTCGTGTACAGCTCCTTTCCTACATATATACCGTCTGTATATACCTTCTCAACTGCACTTGAGAAATCATTTCAAGAAAGAGAACCATCCAACTTTTTTCTCTTCTGAAGATATCACATATGATTCCAAATAATATTAGATGACTGAATGTTACTATACCATGGTTTAATAATTTCTTAAAGAAGATATGAATAAGACATCAACTTCACATATATAGTGTTTTCTTGCTGTGAGTCTAGTCAGATCCTCCCACCTGCACAAACTGTTAATGGCTCTGTCACAAGCCCTCTTGCTTTTGCCAGTTCCAGTATGTTTAATTACACCAAAGCCGATGTTTGAAAGATTTATTATCATCCGCATCGATTACTATTTTATGGGAGGAGAAAACACAATAAAGAGAAAAGGAAAACCCCAGAAGAACCGGCTCTGTCTTTCCTGCATTATATTTTGTGTTCCTGAGAGCTGATGAGGAAGAAATTGTGAAATGCGGGGTGAGGTTTGCCTTGTCATTCAGGCTGAAGTTGCTCTAAAAGGAAAACGTGGCATGCTGTATGTATTTCTCCCTTCCTTCTCTTTTACTTTCCTTTCAGTCATTCTCAGAATTAAGAGAGAATGTAAGCAGGAAGAAAATTGCCATCAATTATGTTGAGAAACAACTGAAGTCAAATCCAGCTGATATTTGTTTGTACAACTATGCACCATTTTATTTTCAGTGTGTTTCCGGTTCCTCTTTTGCTCTTGAACATTCTCCAAACTCCCATGGTGAATATCTTTCCTTTAATCCATGCCTGGATGTTGAATTCATGAACAGTCCCTTTTGGTTATGATCTGATCCCTCAAAGTCAGCCCTTTCACTCTTCCCATGGCCCTTCTTTTTTTTTTTTAAGGAAGTAATTATTTTATTAGTTTTGGCTGCACCGGGTCTTGTTTGTTGCTTTGCATGGGCTTCTCTCTAGTTGCGGGGCACAGGCTTCTCATTGCGGTGGCATCTCTTGTTTCAGAGCACAGGCTCTAGGTGTGCAGGCTTCAGTAGCTGTGGCTCTCAGATTTAGTTGCTCCATGGCATGTGGAATCTTCCCGGACCAGGGATCGAACTAGTGTCCCTTGCACTAGCAGATGAATTCTTATCTACTCCACCACCAGGAAAGTCCCCCATGGCTCTTCTTTAGTTTCCATTTTCATAACTTCACCCTCCCACAATGATAATAACCTCATAAAACCTACTCCCCCAGCCCCGGCCTTGCAGTTCAACCTGTGAGATTCATTGGCCTCACACTTTTCCCTTGTATTTGTGCATTTATCCATGCAGGTCCCATTTGGGGCCAGACATTGTTCTAGACTCTGGAAATGCAGCCATGAGTAAAGTAGACAAAAATCCCTGCCCTTATGGAGTTTACATTCCACTCAGGGCAAGCAGGGAGGGCTGCATATGGATACAGACATTTATAAAATGAATAAATGATAGCATGTGATAGAATATGATAGATGCTATGGAAAAACAAAGTGGGAAGGGTAATAGGGAGTGTGTGTCTGTGTGCATGTGTGAAAGTGAGTGTGTGTATGTTTCTGTATATGGAAAGAGTGGGCTTGGTTTAAAATGTGAGGGACTTCTCTGGTGGTCCAATGGTTAAGACTTTGCCTTCCAATGAAGGGGGTGGCAGTCCAATCCCTGGTTGGAAAGCTAAGATCCCACATGCCTCCTGGTGAAAAACCCAAAACATGAAACAGAGACAATATTGTCACAAATTCAATAAAGACTTTAAAAGTGACCCACATTAAAAAAAAAAAAAAACTTTCAAAAATTAAAACAATTTAAAAAAATGTTATAGGGAAGGCTTCACTGAGAAAAATGACTTTTAGGCAAATACACGAACAGGTAGCCCAACATGTAGATACCCAGGGAAAGAGCTTTCCAGGCAGAAGGAAGGCATGTGTAAGAGCTCAAAGCATGTTAGGTGTTTGAGGAAAGGTCTGAGAAGGCTGGTGTGGGGGAGAAGTAGGAGGTATGGTGAGAGAGTTCACGGCGTTGGGGAAAAACAGATGATGCAAGGCCGTGTGGATCACTGCAGGGACTTCAGCCTTTATCTAGAGAGACGGGTTGCTGGATAATCTGAGAAGTATAGTGTGTTCTCTGTGTGTGTGTGTGTGTGTGTGTGTGTGTGTTAGTCACTCAGCTGTCTCTGACTCTTTGCGACCCCATGGACTGTAGCCCACCAGGCCCCTCTGTCCATGGGATTTCCCAGGAAAGAACACTGGAAAGAAAGATAGTGCCAAGTTGTGTCCGACTCTTGCAATCCCGTGAACTGTCGCCTGCCAGGCTCTTCTGTCCATGGAATTCTCCAGGCAAGAATACTGGAGTGGGTTGCCATTTCCTTCTCCAAAGAATACTGGAGTGAGTTGCTATTTCTTCCTCCAGGGGATCCTCCAGACCCAGGGATCGAATTCTGTCTCTTGCGTCTCCTGCATTTGCAGGCAGTTTCTTTACCACTAGCGCCCCCTGGACCAGGAGACAGGGTGGTCTGACTTACAGGTTAATAGCATCGTGTCATCAAGTCAGTACTTGCCCTGCTTAAACCCAGCACTTGACAGCATATAATCCCATTATCCACAAACTCCTCAATCTCTTGGCCCTACTCACAAATTGTCCCACTCATCCTGCAAAAGCCCTCTGCACTCTCAGTAAAAAGAATGATCCCCACCTTCTTCAAATTCTTCTCGTCCTTCAAGTCCAAGCTGAAGTTTCTGCTTTCCCAGAAAACCTTTGCACCCCAAAATTGATCTCTCTCTGCTCTTTCTTCCTGTGGTACTTGATCATTTGTGTGCATCTGGACTTGATCGTTTACTGTCTTGCCTTATTTTCAAAGCAGGTCTCATAGGTATTATACCAAAAGATCTAAGGAACCGAAGACCTGGAAGGGCCTTAGGAATCCTCTGTTCTGACCCCTTCATCTTGCAAATGAGGAAACCGAGGCTCAGCAGAGTTTAGGACATTTCTCAGATTCACTTAACTGATGGTTAATGTGTAGGAAACAGCCTTTTGTAATGGCATTATACACTCATTAGTGAATGACACCATGGCATGCACTTCTCCAAAGTCCCCTATAATAGTAGCTAATATAGTACTTATATAACAGATGCTTATTAAGTTCAAGTCAATATAAAAGTAAATTGATTTTTTGTTTCTTTGTTTTTAAAGGACCAATATAGCCCCCTAATTCATCAACCACATCTTGAACTCACAGACATTCTGATGCAGAAAGCCATGTAAAATGCTTGTGTATTTTCAGCTGTGGATTTTAAGGATTTGCTTGTGAATGTAGTTAGATGAAAGAATGAAAAATGTTGCCTTTCTTGTAGGTGTTTATTCTGATGAAATGGTATCATCCCTACATGATACAGCTATTTTCAATATTTGAATAAGATTTATCAAAGCAATTGAGATTAAAAATAATTTTTAAAAAATCATTCTTTATCCAAAAGGGAAAGACTAATCATGGCTGAGTCCCATCCACTGAGCTATTTCTTTGGATAATTATTGGTTTTGATAGCAGACATGAACTTTCAATGTGTATAGATGTTGATCTGTTAGGGCAATTTCAGGAGACCTAGTTCATCCTGTCACCCAGAAGGGTCTTTGTGAAGCACAGAGTTTTCTTGAAAATATGCCTCCATGTGAGGGCAATGCTTAAACCCTGTTTCAGTAATAAGTGCACAACCAAATGAAGTGGTTTCCAGGAGTCTGTTGTCCAAAACATAGACTGGTTACACTTAACCTTACACACCCGCCCAAACAAATCAGTAATGATTTTCCAGTGTTACAGCCTTTGCCAATATGTTTAGCACTGTTTTGAGTTTGACGTACGTATGATCAAAACAAAAGACAGAAGTATGGAAGGTGAATTCAGTTGCTATTCATGCGCAGCAGCCAAAGCAAAGCTCCTGAGGTTTGAAATAACTTGTGGAGAAATCCTTCTGGTTTTGGAGAACTCTTTTAAAGCCTGGTATTCTAGTATTAGTGACCCATGGTCCAACGTTGTGACTCGGTCAGTTAACTTAGGTGACCATATCATGATGACAGTAATCTGTCATCATGATATGATGGAGGAATCTAAGGAGGAAATTCTTGATTGAGCCAAGTAGCTTGATTTATGGCTAGACTCTTAACTAGTCATCTAATAATGAATATCAGTGGTCAAAAATCCAAGATAAAATATAAATGGCATGATCAAAACAAATGACAGAAGTATGGAAAGTGTCTTACAGTCTTGCTGGAGGAGAACCCAGATATATTGGGTTGGCCAAAAAATTTATTTGGGATTTCCATAACATCTTATGGAAAATCCAAACATTTTGGCCAACTCAATATATTCATATAAGAGATAAAATGAAATTCCTGGCATTTTGTGCATATTCTAGGGAAAATATTCTTTGTGGTCTTGCCCTGTATGTTTATGTATCTCTATCTATAGTTCTCTGCTGCTGCTGCTAAGTCACTTCAGTTGTGTCTGACTCTGTGCAACTCCACAGACAGCAGCCCACCAGGCTCCCCTGTCCCTGGGATTCTCCAGGCTAGAACACGGGAGTGGGTTGCCATTTCCTTCTCCAACGCATGCAAACATGCTAAGTCACTTCAGTCATGTCCGATTCTGTGCGACCCCAGGGACAGCGGCCCACCAGGCTCCTCTGTCCATGGGATTCTCCAGGCAAGAAAACTGGAGTGGGTTGCCATTTCCTTCTCCCCATAGTTGTCTAAATACTGTAATTGAATGTTGTTCCTTTAGGATTGTCAAAAGCTTCATACATTTATCTTTATCCTTAGGATATAGACAATTCCTCTTCGGAAATTTTCTTCAGAGTTCATATTTGTTTCCATTTTTTAAATTGAGATATCATTTACATAAAATAAAATTCATGACTTTTTAGGGTACATTTCTATGAGTTTAGATAATGCATGTATTTGTATAACTACTTCCACAATGATGATATAAAACATTTCCATCTTTCCCCGAAGTTCTCTCATTTTAGTACCTTTGTGACTATTTTTTTTTTTTTTTTTTTTTGGTGGCACTACTTTAGTGGATTAGACTTTTGTAGGAACTGAAAAGTATAAGGAGCTATATCCAGTGGCTGAGAGTTAGGAGATCACATGGAGTGATTTCACTTTGAGTCAGAAACAAGATGTGACTATAGAATCGTGGCATCTGCTTTCTGATGAGGCTTGTAAACTGGTTCTGACAGTCACTTCAGAGATGAATTCCAAAACCATTTTGAGCAATGGATTACATCTATCTTGTCATAAACGCTGATGTCTCCCAGTGTAGCTGCTGCTATAAAGGATAACGCTTGTTTGGTTCCTTAATAGACCCCTGGTATTTACAGACTGAATATATTGTGTATTTTAAAGAACCTAAAAGATCAGAGAGAGGAAGAAATTTGTAACTCTGCAAGGCACAGGTTTGAGTCTCAACTCTCTGAGCTGGATGGGTACAAGAGTAAGTGGGTTCCCTAGTGAGTGAGCCCACTGCAAATCACCCCTATTGCACAAAACTGACCATTGTAAGGATGTCTTCTGAGTTTGAAGGAGGTAATTTTCATAGAGTGATAGAAACATGGTGTCTTTATGAGAAATGACTCCCCAAAGAAAGTTAAATGTAGTATTGGACATGGAAATGGAGAGGGCTAAGAAAGTAATTTTTCTTAACCAGTAAAATGGAAGTGTGGATGGCCATTAATGAATTTATTATATGCAAGTAAAAAAATTTTAATAGTCTCAGAGAACAATTGGGCTAACGCAAAAAATAACTCCTTAAAAGAGAAACAATTCAATAGGGATTGAAGAGATCCCTTACGTTTTTGGTCATGTTTATATTACCGTGAAGCACAAGGCAAATGATATGCTATTGTATTTCTGAATTTTGGGATTCGTGAAGATTGAGGGTTTCTTCTGTAGGCTCTGTTGTGTAGTTTAGATACCAGCATCATTGTCATTTTTGTTTAGTCACTAACTCACGTCTGACTCTTTTGTGGCCCCGTAGACTATAGCCCACCAGGCTCCTTTGTCCATGGGATTTCCTAGGGAAAAACACTGAAGTGGGTTGTTGTTTCCTTCCTTAGGGGATTTTCTGGGTCCAGGGGTTGAATCCGAGCCTTTCTACATTGGCAGGCAGGTTCTTTACTACTGAACCGCCAGGGCAACCCATCAGCATCATTTAACATGGTTGCATCTCTTGTGTCCAAGAACAGGGGGTAAGTTGACATTTGAAATATAATCTGTTGCCCTAGGGATGAAGAGAGTCCTTTGGGTACTTTTGGTGGATTAGTGTATCAATACAGTCATTGGATTGACAGTTGATCAACAGAGACCCAGTAGGCTGGTGGTGAGTCAGATCTACAGTGCCATTTAATTCACCCAGAGGGTGTGGTGGGGAGTGTTCATAACTCGGAGGGTTCATTCAAAAGGAGTGGAGACTGGTGGCAGTCCTTCTGAGGACTAGAGAGGAAAACAGATTTGAAGAAATGCAAACTAACCCCAAGGTCCTTAAAACATAAATGTAGATTCTAAGGCTGCCTTAGCATCAGTATGACAGTTTCTAATGACTAGTATAAAGCCAAGATAGAGATTCTTATTTTCTCAGTGATCATGGGACATTCGGTGTCTTTATCTGGAAACTGGAAATTGCAGAGTAATTTAGATGTTCAACTGCCTACTGTGTGCGTAGTCCCCTTCTAGGCCTCTAGAAATAGAGTGAAAAGGCACAGGTTCTGCTCATAAGGCAGTTGTGATGGTGAAAAGACAGCCACGAAAGTGAACCACAAGAATTCCATGCAAGTTGCTATTATGAAGACAGGTACCAGGCACAGTTAGAACCCAGGAGAACCAGCCCATAAGACTGTCTCTGTTTTTATTCTGTTCCGTGAAGAGTATGCAGACTTTTAAAAAATTACTTCATAAGCAGAACAAGTTACTCTAAAACCAAAAAGATACCTTTTCCATGAAGCTCTGGAAAAGGCAGAACTATTGGGATAGAAACCAAATCAGTGGTTGTCTGGGGCTGTGACATCCTTCTGGTGTGATAGAAATGTTCTGTATCTTGATATTCATGGAATAACAAGGGTGGATATGACTATATCAAACTCCAGATAAGGAGAGTGTTCAGTTCAGTTCAGTCACTCAGTCATGTCTGACTCTCTGCGACCCCATGGACCGCAGCACGCCAGACTTCCCTGTCCATCACCAACTCCCAGAGCTTACCCAAACTCATGTCCATTGCGTCAGTGATGCCATCCAACGATCTCATCCTCTGTCATCCCCTTCTCCTCCTGCCTTCAATCTTTCCCAGCATCAGGGTCTTTTCCAATGAGTCAGTTCTTCGCATCAGGTAGCCAAATTGTTGGAATCTTCAGCTCCGGCATCAGTCCTTCCAATGAATATTCAGGACTTACTCTGTGTGAATTATACCTCAATAAGCCTGACTTAAAGTAAAAGGGAAAAAAAGACTGTCTCAGGATACTTAGCATCACCTATACCATGATAGATAGAGTGCCTGATGAACTATGGAATGAGGTTCGTGACATTGTACAGGAGACAGGGATCGAGACCATTCCCATAGAAAAGAAATGCAAAAGAGCAAAAGGGCTGTCTGGGGAGGCCTTACAAATAGCTGTGAAAAGAAGAGAAGCGAAAAGCAAAGGAGAAAAGGAAAGATATAAACATCTGAATGCAGAGTTCCAAAGAATAGCAAGAACAGATAAGAAAGCCTCCTTCAGCGATCAATGCAAAGAAATAGAGGAAAACAACAGAATGGGAAAGACTAGGGATCTCTTCAAGAAAATTAGAGATACCAAAGGAACATTTCATGCAAAGATGAGCTCGATAAAGGACAGAAATAGTATGGACCTAACAGAAGCAGAAAATATTAAGAAGAGGTGGCAAGAATACACAGAAGAACTGTACAAAAAAGATCTTCATGACCCAGATAATCACGATGGTGTGATCACTGACCTAGAGCCAGACATCCTGGAATGTGAAGTCAAGTGGGCCTTAGAAAGCATCACTACGAACAAAGCTAGTGGAGGTGATGGAATTCCAGTTGAGCTATTCCAAATCCTGAAAGATGATGCTGTGAAAGTGCTGCACTCAATCTGCCAGCAAATTTGGAAAACTCAGCAGTGGCCACAGAACTGGAAAAGGTCAGTTTTCATTCCAATCCCTAAGAAAGGCAATGCCAAAGAATGCTCAAACTACCGCGCAATTGCACTCATCTCACACGCTAGTAAAGTAATGCTCAAAATTCTCCAAGCCAGGCTTCAGCAATATGTGAATCGTGAACTTCCTGATGTTCAAGCTGGTTTTAGAAAAGGCAGAGGAACCAGAGATCAAATTGCCAACATCCGCTGGATCATGGAAAAAGCAAGAGAGTTCCAGAAAAACATGTATTTCTGCCTTATTGACTGTGTCAAAGCCTTTGACTGTGTGGATCACAATAAACTGTGGAAAATTCTGAAAGAGATGGGAATACCAGACCACCTGATCTGCCTTTTGGGAAATTTGTATGCAGGTCAGGAAGCAACAGTTAGAACTGGACATGGAACAACAGACTGGTTCCAAATAGGAAAAAGAGTTCGTCAAGGCTGTATATTGTCACCCTGCTTATTTAACTTATATGCAGAGTACATTATGAGAAACGCTGGACTGGAAGAAACACAAACTGGAATCAAGATTGCCGGGAGAAATATCAATAAGCTCAGATATGCAGATGACAACACCCTTATGGCAGAAAGTGAAGAGGAACTCAAAAGCCTGTTGATGAAAGTGAAAGTGGAGAGTGAAAAAGTTGGCTTAAAGCTCAACATTCAGAAAACGAAGATCATGGCATCCGGTCCCATCACTTCATGGGAAATAGATGGGGAAACAGTGGAAACAGTGTCAGACTTTATTTTTCTGGGCTCCAAAATTACTGCAGATGGTGACTGCAGCCATGAAATTAAAAGACACTTACTCCTTGGAAGGAAAGTTATGACCAACCTAGATAGCATGTTCAAAAACAGAGACATTACTTTGCCAACAAAGGTTCGTCTAGTCAAGGCTATGGTTTTTCCAGTGGTCATGTATGGATGTGAGAGTTGGACTGTGAAGAAGGCTGAGCGCCGAAGAATTGATGCTTTTGAACTGTGGTGTTGGAGAAGACTGTTGAGAGAGTCCCTTGGACTGCAAGGAGATCCAACCAGTCCATTCTGAAGGAGATCAGCCCTGGGATTTCTTTGGAAGGAATGATGCTAAAGCTGAAACTCCAGTACTTTGGCCACCTGATGCGAAGAGTTGACTCATTGGAAAAGACTCTGATGCTGGGAGGGATTGGGGGCAGGAGGAGAAGGGGACGACAGAGGATGAGATGGCTGGATGGCATCACTGACTCGATGGATGTGAGTCTGAGCGAACTCCGGGAGGTGGTGATGGACAGGGAGGCCTGGAGTGCTGCGATTCATGGGGTCGCAAAGAGTCGGACATGACTGAGCGACTGATCTGATCTGATACCATGATAGAACTTTTCCCTGCATTTGGAGAAAAAAATGATACTAAGACCCTGAGCAATTAAATGACTTTCCTAGTCATCTGTCATCTAAACTCCTTGGGCATCTTCCTAACCTCCCTCTGCTTCTAATCTCTTGATTGTCTCATCCATTCTTAAAACCATTGCTCCGTTTTCCTCTTCCAACTCTGAGGGGAACCTTATTGCCTACAGAGTGAGTCCAGAGTCCCTCCCGTATCTCAGAGCCACTGTCTCCTTTCCTCCTGCCGCGTTCCTCCACAAGCTCGGGTCAGTACCCTGCCCCCTCTCCAGCCTTCGCTTCGTGTGGCCAGCATTTCCTGCTTCCAGCTTTTGCTCATGTTCCTTCTTGCCTAGTTTCTTTCCACCTGTCCAAATCAATGAATGCCTTCAAAGCTCAGCTCAAATGCTACCTGGTCCCCCAAGCCTGCTCTGATTCTCCCAGTTCAATTTTTGATTCCTTGCATCTCCACAGTGACCATTTGCAGACCGCTCCTGTAACAATGGTTGCATTCTGCTTTGATTATGCTTAGTGTTTATAGTTCTAGCTCTTTCCCTAAATTCGAAATCCCTGAAAGACTTAGGCTGGGATTGCATCCCTCATTATCCATTTACCTCAGAGCCCAGAGTTAATAAATATACCTTCACCCATCACTGCTAACTATTGCCCATAGTCAGATGTTAGCAGAAGATCCATTCTAAAAACCTGGTTCTTCTGATCTATATCAGGATTTTAGGAACTCCAAGACATTTACCTGGCATATATCCAGTCCATCAGTGGCTTAATCCTGCAGAAACTTCTTTGTGACTCCGTGGTGCAAAATTGCCTGTGTTGTCATGGCTCCCGACATTTCCAGGGGCAGTCAGGTTGTGGGGTAGTCAGGATGGATGTGTTTCTGTTGAGTGTAATTTCCCTGTCTACAGTACACCCCATGAATATTTGAAGGAGAGTCTGGAAGCTGTTTCCTGTGAGGGCAGTTAAGTTGAAATGCAAGAAGTAAAGATTAAGGAATATTAACATAAAATCTGTATTGTGAATTCTTTTACATAAATATGTTACCATTGTAGGGAGAAGTGGTGTCAGGGAGCTTTTCAGATGTCTACATTTTCATACCCAAATGAAAAGTTTGTTATAAATTATGAAATGTGGAAATTCTTCATCCTTATAAAGGTCCTTGACTAAAGAATGTGCTGAAAGGAGATACTGTGTGTGTGTGTGTGTGTGTGTGTGTGTGTGGTTCATTTTTCCAAGTATAATTTTCTGATGCAAGAATGTGGGGCAGCAAAAGGAAGCAGAGGTGAAGTGAGGAGTGACCGCATCCACCTCTCATCTATCTATCTGAACTGTGTTATGAGAACTGTGCACAAGTCAGTCCATTATCATCATCATACTGGGGGGTCTGGAAGCAGGAAGGGGGTTGCAGCCATCCCCCCTTACACTCTGCAGGTCAGGGAAGGATCCCAGTCATTAGCATGTTATCATGATCTGTGCTGTGGGTTCACGGAGCTTTCACCTTAGGATTCCCTTTTGCTGATCGGCTGGCTCTTCTCCCTCCACCTCCCTGCTCACCTGGGCTCAGGCCACCCAACATCCTTTACCCGTTTCTCTTGCCCAAGTTGGCAGTCTGGTCTGGTTTAGAGTCACGTGTCTGAACACTTCCAGACAAGTCTTGGGCCACACACTGGTCGGCTTGCTTTCCCAGAATAGGAAAATACTAGTAGATGAAAGCATGGGCAGCTTCCTTGTTCTCCACTCTTCAGCAGGAGGGCTTTGCTTTCTGTAATCCCCACAACCACTAAATATTTGAAAATGAAGGCATTTAAAAAGTCCTCATTGCTGAAAGAAGTTCCTACCGAGAGGGAGTAGTTAAGGCCAACCTTAGCAGGTCTTTTTGAGTCTTAGTGTCTCCATCTGTGAAATGGGGGGTAATAAAACCCACTTCATAGGGAATTTTTGAGGATTAAGCAAGTCAATGTAGATACAGCACTTAGAAGAATATTTAAGAATGTCTAATAAGAGTGTCTGATAAGCTTTATATAAGTATCAAGCTATGGTTGCTGTAAGAATGGTTTTGCCTGCTGCTCAAGAATTCAGTTTATGCTAGTTGAAATGAACTTGTCAAGAGGGATCAGCAGCCTTCTTAACTGGAGGAGAAACTGAGGCGCTGAGAAGAAGTAGCCAGGCTATGGAAGTCAGATTAAGTTTGTATCGCCTGACTTAAAATGCATATAAACTCAGCTTGGGCCTCTGCCCAGACTCTGTGTATGCTTAAGGAAACACAGCACATTAATGTGAACCTAAAATCAGAGAGAGCTCAGGGAGCGGTGTGTCTGCTGGGGTGTCTGTTGGGAAAGAGCAGTTGAATTTAGATGAGAGCATAGCAAGGAAGCAAATAGAGCAATGAACCCTGAATGCAGTTCAAGGCCGGCCACGAGGCAGGGAGGCTCCATTCCCCTTTGCCCAGGTGTTTGAAAAAATCATCGCCACACCTTTGCCAAGTGGAATCCAGTCCCGCACACACTGTGATTTTGCAATTTGCTTGCATTGGTGTTTTGCTAAAAGCTTTCACTTTTAGATGCCCTCCAGAACCTTTCAGACCTGGCAGAGAGAACCTCTCTCTCATCGCCTTCCACATGCAGCCTCAGAACATCAGGTTTCATTTGAGAAACTGCCGGAGATAAAGAACTGTGTGTGTGTCCATTACGTTTAAAGAGGCATGGGCTCCGGGCTGTACAGGAGTATAGAGTAAGATTGTACTGTATTCTAATGCCAGCTTACGTCTCGATCCCTCTTCCTTCTAGTGTTTCCCAGATGCTACCAACAGGAAGGGCACAAATGCAAAGGCAGATAGGTGACCTCAGGGAAAGAACTGGACATTGAACAGGGGTGACCCTTTCACCTAATGTCTCTAAGTGTCTCCCTTCCATCTCCTCTCCTTCTCCTCTTACTCAGCAGCGAAGAATCCCCAAATATCAGTGAAGCTTCCCTCACGGAGTTCTTTGCCATTGCTGCTATATTTTTGTCTGTTTGGGTTTTTTTCCTCCGACAGAGAATCTAAGGATTTTGCTCTTAAATGAAACAGAATTGAATTTATTCCCAATTGTTTAAAATGGCACGGACAGTCATTTGTTTACTGGATAGATCTATGTCCCATCTATTTCCGTGTCCATGTTCACTCCACATGTAGTCCTCCCATAGAACTTGTATTCTTCACGTCTCTTGTTTCGTGTCTTTATGAAGCATGGCTACTGTACTTGATGAGTGGTGAGTTGAGAAGTCTCTGTCATAATCATTCAAGAACACCGGATATAGGCAATACTTTTTCTTTCATGATGAACATTTTTGTCACTGTGAAAGTGTGTTAGCCAGTCTTCTGATTAATGTAAAAATTTCTGTTAAAAAAAAGAAAAAACACCTAGGTCTAATTTGGTGGTAATAAGTTTGCCCGTCTGACTCTGTTACACAGTGATCATCGGCCAGAAATCTCTAGTTAATGCGAAGCTTAGCTGGCAGTCATCAGACACTGGTAAGAAACATCCAAGATAGTAAAAGGCTTTCCATGGCTAACAGATTCATCCACAGGAGTGGTAAGCCCGTCCCATTAATAATCCTGTCAAACTAGAGATGAGCCCGGTGCATTTAAATGCATTTTAGGAAAAGGAAAGGCATGGACGGATTCTGCTGTTTTACCTTTGATGAGCTGACTTCCACCATTTTTCTAACATGAAAAATCCTTGCGTGTTTCTAGGAGCTAACATCTGGCGAATGGCAGGGGGCATACTGTACTGCGTTCTGCATGTGTTATAACCTAATGCGTTCCTCCTAAACGGGGTTCTCAGTAAAAAGAGAATTTTAAAAGTTCCAAACCTAGGAAGGCTTGGCAACCTATATTTTTGAGGACTTAATAGGTGCCCAGGGTACACAATTCAAAAGACACAAAGTGAGCAGGATGGAGGCAAGCAGGAACACTCGATTAGAAGCAGTGTCTTTCCCCTGATTTGTTTCAAGCAGTATTTTTTCATGTCGGCTGCTCTGCCAAAGTCATTTGTGCTCAGGGTGGTGGGCAAGTGGTGGTGGCTTTTTGTTTGCTTGGTTTTGGCTTCCGCTGATGGAAAAAGACATGAGTGTAGTCCTGATGCAAATGTTTTTCTTCAAGTTAATTACATTACTTGGTTAGATATTTTTCACCAATTCCTCCCTCCCCTCATCCGGTGAGCTGTAGCCTTCTCTGCTTTTGTTTTCTTATAAGAAGCTCATTGGCAATAAGCAGGTGAATGTGGGTAAAAATATGAAGCAGTTATGTAAAGAATCTCAGGTGGACTAAAAGCAGAAGGAAGGAATGATATATTAGAAAGAGTTGTGTACATTAAATGTGCAAAAAACACATCTATGTTACAAATTTTTGTTTAAAAATGCAGTTTTCTCAGTCTAGAGTCCTTTTTAATATAGAATAGTTTTTTTTTAACTCTTTATTGAATTTGATATAATATTGCTTCTGTTTTTTATGTTTTGAGTTTTTGGCTATAAGACATGTTGGATCTTAGCCCCCTGACCAGGGATTGAACCTGCACACTCTGCATTGGAAGGCAAAGTCTTAACCACTGGACCACCAGGGACGTCCCTAAAATAGTCTTTAAATTTGAAGAAAATAATTTTGGATATAGGGGAGGAAATAAAACATGAAGTTGTTGTCAGTCTCAGAAGTAGTGGTGCTGTGCTAAGTCGTGTCAGCTGTGACCAACTCTGCAACCCCAAGAACTGTAGCCCATCAGGCTCCTCTGTCCATGGGATTCTCCAGGAAAGAATACTGGAGTGGGCTGCCATTTCCTTCTCCAGTGGGTCTTCCCGCCCCAGGGATCAAACCTGCATCTCTTATCTCTCCTTCATTGGCAGGCGGGGTCTTTGCCTCTAGCGCCACCTGGGAAGCCCATCAGAAGTAGTTAGTGGTAGGGGACAATCAAAACCATGAGGATGGTGAGTTCAGCCTTTTCTGCAGATGCATTGGCCATAGAGGCCGACTGAGCTGTGTGCCTTATAGTCCATGAAAGGAAGAGCTTGGAATGAGCCAAAAACGGGAGAGTTCAACTCTCAAGGTCATATAGAAGAATTCTGAACTTTCAGCATGTTTGTGTCATTAAAATCCAAATGGCTTGCTTTATAAGATTTTGTGGTGATTATACAGATTGCGAGACTGTCATTAAAAAAAACAAAACTAGCAGGGAGTTATTTTTGGTGTATAAAGACACAAGTATATATTTGGTATATAAAGACACTTATGGCCTTCTTCTGTAAAACTGTAAAAACATTTTAAGAAACAAGCTATTTTGGAATGATAGAATACTTTTAGCCCTCCTAGATTTTTACAATTTAATTATGAAAACAACAGTGATTTCTGTTTTTAGGGTTACTTGTTATCGTGTACCAAAGCTGACTCATAGGTTTGTGATTACTCACATTTCTTTCTAGTATTTTTCTTCAGTAAAGTCAGGTTGGTACTTGAAATCGGCCATAGTGGTTGTATTTACACCATAAATGTTGGCAAAAGCTACATACCCGGGCTTTTTTTTTTTTTTTCCTGAAGAGCTGGTTATTAAATATTTACCAGCATATCACTGGATATAAAGCCTAATTGAGTTGCATTAGTCAAGATATGGAAGAAATCCAAAATCAGTAGAATCACAGAATCAAAGTTTGAAATTCAAAAAATGTCTTAAAGGGGTAACAAACTTAGTGGAATAGAACCAGAAATGTGGTGTTTGGGGCAGTTACCACAATACTTTCCACCAGTTGTAAGAAATATGTTTTTTGCTATTCAAAGTAGCTGATGGCCTGGTCTTCGCTTTAAAAAAAAAAAAAATTAGAGTATAGTTGCTTTACAATGTTACATTAGTTTCTGCTGTACAGCAAAGTGAATTGGCTCTTTGTGTATATATATATCCCCTCCTTCCTGGGTATCCTTCCTATTTCAGCCACCACTGCACATCGAGTAGAATTCCGTGTTATACAGCGGGTTCTCTTTAGTTATCTATTTTATGTGTGTGTGCGTGTGAGTGTGTGTTCAGTCTCTCAGTTGTGTCTGACTCTCTGTGACCCCATGTACTGTAGCCTGCCAGGCTCCTCTGTCCGTGGGATTTCCCAGGCAAGAATACTGGAATGGGTTGCCATTCCAGTGGATCTTCAGGGGATCTTCCCAACCCAGGATTGAACCTGTGTCTCCTGCATTAGCAGGTGGATTCTTTACAACTGCACCACCTGGGAAGCCCCACGTAGTAGTATATAGATGTCAATCCCAATCTCCCAGTCCATTCCACCCTCATCCCTGCCTTGGTATCTATACATTTGTTGTCTGCATCTGTGTCTCTTATTTCTACTTTGGAAATAGGTTCATCTCTGCCATTTTCTAGATGCTGCATATATTCATTAATATATGATATTTTATGTATTTCTCTTTCTGATTTACTTCGCTCTGTATTGCAGTCTCTAGGTCTTGCCACATCTCCCCAAATGTGGGCTTTACCATTTGGGATGGAGTCACGTGAACTATACCTTCGTCAAGTGACTATCAGCCACAGGGCAGGGAGACCTCCATTCTATAACAGGAGCTAAAATCTAGCTCTGGGCTAGATGGTGCCTCTGAGGAGGCTCTAACAGTTACATGACATTTTTTCCCTAACCTCAAAATATTACTAGTTATAATAGCTAATATTTTATAAATATAGAATTTGAAGTATGAGGAGACATATAGAGTCAAAATAATGAAAATTAGATCACTGCACACACACACACACATGCACCCCGACCACCACTTACCTATTTTCCCTGATGCCTCCCTATCACGGCTGAGGCACTTTGAAGGAGAATAGTTACTTCTATTATTGGGATTCTTTGAGCTAATGGACAAACTGACTCCTGGTATAATGCCATTCTACTAATGTATTTCAGATGTTTTACACAAGGGGTTATTGGCCAAGGAAAGTAGAAAATGTGTATCCGTTTTGTTGGCAATTGGTTCCTGCAGACTTCTCGTTGTCAGTCATGTAGTCAAGATATTGTGTTTCTTGCTTTTGGCCAAGTGCAATCACTCTCCCAATCACTAGTCCTTATACCCTTGCTACTCAGGGTACGATCTGTAGACCAGCAGTTTTGGCACCAACCAGTAGCTTGCTACAAATACAGAATCTTGGGGACCATTCTAGATCTACCGAGTGAGGGTGATTCACAAGATTCCCAGGTGATTTGTGTGAACATTAAAGTTTAGGGAACACTGCCTCCCCTGCTCACTATCTGAAGAGCTCTTTGAAGACTTTTTGAAAGTCATGGTGGATTTAAGACACACAGAGAAACAAACTAGAAGTTTGGGTAAATGGTGGAAGGATCAATTTTATTCCCTTCACCTGGTTCTAGTCTCGCATCACAAACTTACTCGCAGAGGTGAAAAAGAAAAGAGCACAGCAGTACCCCAGCATAGAGAGAGAATAACCCGGAATTTCCAGAGGGAACCATATTTTTTGGACTATTTGAAAATTTCTAAAGCTTGATTTTACCTGCTATCCTGCTAAGATGGCAGATTTACATTAAGTAGCACTTCTCGTTCTCATTTCTTCTTCCCTGTTTCTTGATTTTTAAAATTAAAGTCTTTATTTTGGAACAGTTTCAGATTTACAGAAAAGTTACAAAGATAGCACAGAGTTCCCAGTTACCTCATGCCCATCCATGTCTCTGGATCTTTGACCAGAGTTGTATTTCTGCTTCTCCCTGATTGGCAGAGTTTCCTGGCTGAGGAAGCTAAGTTACAGCACCTAACACAAATAGTATTTGATTAAGGCTAATTACAGTGTTGTCACATACAAAGGGGAGAAAAGAAAGCTGGCTTTTTCAACCAGCAATGAAATAACCTGCTGTCTATCTACTGACTTAATAGCTTTAATTGCCAGAACATAATCAAGATCTGGTGAATTTGTTTGAACATATCAGCAGGCACCAAATATTTCCATGAGATCAAGTTGTATAACTAGTTGTGCTCTAACTCAAGCAGAAATTACTCTGACAAAGTGAGCTTTGTAGCCTAAAAGGCAACAGCTGTTGGGAGAGGCCCTATGTTCTGATGATCTGTTATTAACACTCTCTGGATTAAGAAAGTTGTAGATTTCAGAGGGCTGCCTGAGATGAGCAATAACTCTCCAGCACGTTTGACTTCTTAGTTTGCAGGATGAATTCGATCAGGAGTGTATTTACACTTCATTAGGGCTTCCCTGGTGGCTCAGTCGGTAAAGAGTCTGCCTGCAATGCAGGAGAGCCAGGTTCCATCCCTGGGTTGGGAAGATCTCTTGGAGAAGGGAATGACTACCCACTTCTGTATTCTTGCCTGGGGAAACCCCATGGACAGAGAGGACCTACAGTCTGTGAGGTTACAAAGAGTCAGACATGACTGAGGGACTAACATTTTCACTTTGGAGACTCATGAAACTTCCCATTTATTGAGAACTATTTTCTAACAAGACATAGCAAAAGTGGGCAACTCTTTTAACAGACTTGGTTACTACACTTCAGACCATCAGTAAGAGTCATACATGAAAGTAACCGTTCTTCCACATTTTATTGACTTCTACTTTCTCGTTCTTAGAAATGTAGAACCAGAAATTAAGACTCCTGTAAGGTAGTCTGCTTCCAGGAAGCCAGACCAGGAAGTGACTCTAACACATGATTTTGAAAAAGGGAGTCCCAGGCTGGGTCCATCTGGAGAACTTGCAGAGTCAATCGCATCTGATGGGTTCCTCCCTACCCTGTTCAGATACTTAGTACCTGCTTCAGGATAATCCAGAGGGTTGTCTGTTAGTGGCTAAATATGTGCACCCTTGAGCTTTCTGAAAATAAGATGTTCAAGTGAAAAGAACCCCTTTTGTGTAATAGTAAGAATAATTCCTCTCCTATTTAGTAATTGAATTCCTCGGAGGAATTGAAACTTTTTACCAAAAAGCACCCAGCCAAAAATGGTCTCAGAAAAAGGTAAAGGTGGGTGGTGTTTTCTTTTTTTTTTTAATCTATTTTATTTTATTTTTTAAATCTATTTTATTTATTTGGCTGTGTGGGGTCTTCATTGCAGCATGCAGGGTCTTCGATCTTCATTGCCATGTGTGGGATCTTTCGTTGTGGCATGAGGAATCTAGCTCTCCAACCAGGGATGGAACCCAGACCCCACCCAACCCCCGCCTCAAGACACACGCATGCGTGCATGTGCGTGCACACACACACACACACACACTGGACGTGCAGAGTCTTAGCCACTGGACCACCAGGGAAGTCCCTAGGTAGTGTTTTCTTAACCTCTAGAAACAGAGGTGAAATTGCAGAGGCAACAAGCAAACCCAGTCACTTTCCCAGAGACATTCTTTTTCAGGAAGGTGGTTGTTGTTAGGGGATGGGTCAGTGGAGAGGTGACAGTCTCTGTCACCCTGCAACCTCAGTTCTGGGCTGGCGTTAGTGACAACTGCCCTCTAAGAAGGTCGCGTGCCTACAACAGACCTGTCTGCTGGCACTCCTGGGTAACTAGTAGACTGAGCCACAGGACTTGAATAAAAAGACTTGGGCTGGGGAGGAATCCCCCCCATTTCTTCTCCTCTTCCTTCTTTCTCAGCTAGGCTCTTCTGATCTCTCTGCCTCTGGCCTTTCCTCACAGGCCCTGAGAGGTTGTGGCTCCTGTGTGAAGCTGCTAAGGGACTAAGAAGGCTTCCTGTGGCTCACGCTCACACATGCAAAGAGCCTGGCGTGTTGGGAGGCAGGGCCGTAGGAAGGGGCAAAGTCTGAGGGTTTGGCTTTTCAAGTTCCTACTGTTACTTTTTTTTTTTTCCGTTTTCCTTTGCCTCATCTACTAACTCTTTGAGGCTGAAGAGGCCCAAAGTGAAGTCTGTCCTAATTTTAAACTTGCCTCTGTGACTGCCCTGTAATTTTCATTCCACAGCCTAAATTGGAACATGTCTCCGTAGGTTGGGCTCAGAGCATCTCTTTCAGTGAAGGCTTAACAAATTACCCTTGATACAGCAGAGGAATTTCAGCATCAAAAGCCAGGATTCAGTCTTTGTCAGAAGACCACCTTGGGAAGAGCTTTGTCCAGTTCTAGGAGGTCGTGGGGGAAGAGGGGTTAATACACCCATTGGCTACTGCCGGTCATCTCTTAAAATAGACACATTTCAGCAGATGCCCACAGAACAACATGATTGTATTCCTTCTTTGGCAGGAGGAAATTTGAGAAAATTTTTACTGAGATTATCTGACCCAGATTCTTTGCACAAGTACTTCCAAGGTTTGAGCTGTGACTTTGCCCATGAAGATTATGTAGCTCTCATTTTCTGTGGAACTCAACTCCTTATCTTCCTTCCCCTATGTGGGCCTCTTGGAGTGACCTCGGACCACTGTGAGCTCTCCTTTCCTCTGAATTTCCAGAACAAGCATAACTTGGATCTCTGTGCAGTTATCTCCAAATAAATGATGCTCTCTTTCCCTTTTGTATGTGTCCATTACCTGCCAGGGGCTTCCCAGGCGGCACTAGTGGTAAAGAACTCACCTGCCAATACAAGAGACATAAGAGATGTGGCTTCAGTTCCTGGGTCTAGAAGATCCCCTGGAGGAGGAAATGGCAACCCACTCCAGTATTCTTGCCTGGGAAATCCCATGGACAAAGGAGTCAGGAGGGCTATAGTCCATGGGGCCTCAAAGAGTCAGACGCAACTGAGCACATACCTGCCAACCAGGAGTGGGTTGCGATTTATAACACAATCTTAGTGAATGATGCTTCAATTAAGTAATTATTATCCACTGTAATGATATAAGAGTCAGGAATTTTCTTAGCATTTTAATCATGGGTACTAATGGCCTTAAAAAGTTCTTCCATTACAAAGATGGAATATTTATACTTCCTCGACATAAATCTGCCTTACAAATAGAAGATAGATTTCTGTTTACCAAGGAGCATGGAAGAAATCAGCAGTCATTATCCTACTTTTTCTCCAATAACAGTCAATGTTTTTCCAGATTAGTCCAATACAAGTAACTTGTTCATTTCCTTCAGGACCCAGACTGCCTCAGAAACTTCAATACCTGCCAATGGCTGAGGCCCAAGAGACTCAGACAGTCATGAAAACTACTGCTGACCACTTAGTTTTCTAATTCTATGAGCACACCTGAGCTCTGATCTTGAGGGTTGCCTTCCTTTCTGCCATGGAATGGTACCCAATATGAAGAAGATGTCTTTTTTTCACGTTTTTTTAAAAAAATGATTTGTAATTTAATTGGAAGATGGTTGTCTTACAATGTTGTGTTGGTTTCTGCCACATGTCAACATGAATCAGCCATAGGTACACATATGTCCCCTCCCTCTTGAAACTCCCTCCCAAGGAGGTATCTTGAATCCTCTTTTGCTATGGAGGCCTCAGAATAAGGATTTCAGCCTGAAGGCAGCCCGACAAACTGAATCCCTGTGGATGCAGCCTCAATAAAGCTATGAAAGGCCCATGTTCTGGGCATCGATCTATGGGCTACCTGGTTTCTACAGGTAGATGTCAAAAACTGGAGCTGAGATTTCACCTTATTTGCAAGTTACCCAGTTGACCGTCTTTCTTCATATAGGTGATTTTGTTAAAATTCTCTCGTTCTGCTGAAAAAGACCACCAGTGAAATACATGTGTGGTTGCTGTACTCAGATGGTAATAGTCTGGTCCCCAAAAGGCCAAGCTCTTCCTTTCAGTCCTCACAGAGACTTGTTAGCTCCATCCTGGGGGAGAAAATGGTCTAAGAACTGTGAATTCCAGCTCTCGAGCAGGATAGCCATCTTACAAAAGTGAGCCACTGGTCCCAAGAGGAGTCAATAGAGGACGATGGATATGCTGGCATGGATCCAGCACTGCAGCAAGGAAAACAACGCACACACAGCCCAGTGAAGTGATTAGGATCATTGTCATCTGTGTGAAGGACAACAGAGTGTTACTCTTATCGTGCTCCTGATACTGGAGGTTTTCCAGGGCCCCAAAGCAATAGGTACTTTAGTCACATTGGGCAAAGACCAATGAGCAAAGACCTCCAGGAAGCGCTTTGTGCCCAGGCCTGGAAGCCCAGTTCACGGCATTCGGGGAAACGAGCCTCCTTTGGGGGAGAAGAGGCGCATTGGGGAAATGGAGGAGTGGCCCTATCGGCTACAGAACTAGCAAGATGCAAGACCTGAATGTGACGCCAGACGTCAATTCACCTCTAGTTTCGCCAGCAAGTGACTCTCTTGACCAAACTTTGTCAGATCCGCTTCTTCTACATCTTCCGTTTGTCCTGTTTACATGCCACTTTCTCTGTGAAGCATTCACCGATCCTCCCCCTGCCTGAAGGAGTCTGCTCTTCTTTTGAGTCAGATTGATACTCTCTGGCAGTGTAATTCTCTACCTTAACATGTTACTTTTATGTGTACACTTAGTTTTTTTAATATTTGTTTATTCTGCTGGGTCAGGTCTTAGTTGCGACGCACGGACTTCTCTACTTGTGGTGTGCAGGCTCTAGAGTGCACAGTTTTGGCGTCCCTGTGGCATGTGGGATCCTCGTTCCTTGACCAGGGATCGAACCCACGTCCCCTGCAGTGGAAGGCAGACTCCCAACCACTGGCCCACCGGGGAAGTCCCTACGTGTCTATTTTATGTCTCGTCTTTCATGCTCGACTGTAAAGTCCCTGAGAGTAGAAATGCTGCCATGTGCGTGTACATATGCTCCACGTTGTCTTCAGTACAGAAATCACACCCCATAAACCTGTAGTGAAAGAATAAAGGGATGAACAATGGCAGAATACAGACGTAGGTAAAGCATCTCTAGAATCAGCGGTGGTAGCGACGTGTCTAAAGCTTTGCTGACAGAAAAGGGTCCACACACAGCTCCCAACAGGTGGAGTCGCCAGAAATACACACGAGGGGAAAGACACAGATGAAGATACTGACAGATGAAGGGTTGTAACATCATTTGACTCCTTCCACTGTGTCCGGTTCTTCTCACAGAAGCTTTTCTCTTCATGTTATTTTTGTGATCAGGGTTGGGTATTGTTTGTGGAAGTTGCTCAGGAAAACTTAGTAATTTTCCAACATAGTTAATATTCAGATATGAAAAAAAACTCTTACAGTTTAAATGGTGAATAGATGCTAATTTATACATATATACTTATGCTCAGAATGCCTAATTAATGATCTTCCGTGTCAGTCATGGGTATGTTAATGAGCTTCTTTTGCTCCTGTGTCATAATTACATTGTGCCTCTCTAGCTTGAGGTTGGAAGAACATTTTCTCTGTGGGTTAGCAAATGATGCAAAATAACAACAACAAAACAACTAACAATTACTCAGTGATTCGTAAGTTTAGGGAATGTGGAAGTATATGATCATAACAATTTAGTATGAGATGATGTAAAGACAGCCAAAAAAAGATATTGGCTATTTTCGTAGTAACTCTCCGTTTGCTGAATTAAGAAAAGGTTTGCTTGATGTGCGGGACTGTCTTTCTTTGGTCCGGTCAACTGACCATCTTTCTTACTCTGAGGACAAAAAGCCTCTGTGATAAAGGGAACTCCATCCATAGGTGTTATCCTATATTTAGCTCTGTTCTATTTCTCGGGACCTAGAAGTGCCAGCTTCTGCCTCCCTTCCATGGTGTTTCTTTTGTCTGCCTTATTATTGTATTTGGTTTCTTCCCCAAACTC
Organism: Bubalus kerabau; assembly: GCF_029407905.1. Classification (NCBI taxonomy): domain Eukaryota; kingdom Metazoa; phylum Chordata; class Mammalia; order Artiodactyla; family Bovidae; genus Bubalus; species Bubalus kerabau. The sequence goes on from NC_073639.1 coordinate 21,831,006, forward strand.
TGGCATATTTTTCAGCCACAAACCTTCCTACTTTAATCCAACAGAATAAGGTTGGACTTGGTGCCTAACTTCACTTTTTGGCTCTGTGACTTTCAGTTCAGTTCAGTTCAGTCGCTCAGTCGTGTCCGACTCTTTGCGACCCCATGAATCACAGCACGCCAGGCCTCCCTGTCCATCACCAACCCCTGGAGTTCACTCAGACTCACATCCATCGAGTCGGTGATGCCATCCAGCCATCTCATCCTCTGTCGTCCCCTTCTCCTCCTGCCCCCAATCCCTCCCAGCATCAGGGTCTTTTCCAATGAGTCAACTCTTCGCATGAGGTGGCCAAAGTATTGGAGTTTCAGCTTCAGCATCAGTTCTTCCAATGAATACCCAGGACTGATCTCCTTTAGTATGGACTGGTTGGATCTCCTTGCAGTCCAAGGGACTCCCAAGAGTCTTCTCCAACTTTAGGTGAGTTAATTGACCTCTCTGAGCCCCTGTTTCGTCACTTGGAAATGAGGTAAGAATACTAATTGTTAGAAAAGATAAGACGATGTATGGCAGAAACCAGCACAATGAAAAGTGAAAGGGTTAGTTGCTCAGTCATGTCCAACTCTTCGGGACCCCATGGACTATAGCCCTCCAGGCTCTTCTGTCCATGGGATTCTCTAGGCAAGAATACTGGAGTGGGTTGCCATGCCCTTCTCCTGGGGATCTTCCTGCCCCGGGGATAGAACCTAGGTCTTTGCCATTGCAAGCGGATTCTTTGCCATCTGAATCACCAGGAAAGCCCAAGCAGCATAATATTGTAAAGCAATTATCCTTCAATTAAAAATAAATATGTATTTTTAAAAGTTAAGGACACCTAACTCTGAACCCTTTCTGCAATATATAAAAAATGAAGAAATAGGACAATGAAGTGAGTTAAAGTGTCTGGAGCCCATTGCGAGGCATGTAGGAGGCAACAGGATTGCCCCTGTTTTCCTTCCTGTTTGCCCTCCCACCCTGAGCAATGCAGTGGTTAAGACTACGGCATCTGGAGGTAGACTGTTGGGGTTGAACTCCCCAGTTCTGCTGTATCCCTGTTCTGTGACCTCAGACCGGTGACTTAGCCTTGCTGTGCCTGAGTTTCTGGGTATCTCAAATGTCAGCACTTGGCATTTAGTGAGTGCTCACAAAAAGGCAGCTGTTACTATCTGACAGTCTGAGCAGCTGGGTGAAAACAGCCCTCTGTGAATCCGTCTTTGGATCGGTGTCATCCCCTGTCAGGATCAGGAAGCCCTTCTCCTGCGTTAAAAGCAGGGTGCCTCAGCCCTTTGTCAGGGCCGGCGGGGTGCACAGACGCGGGCCCTGCTTCTAGATCTTCTCTGTGTGGAGGCCATCTCCTCCGTTTCCCCTCTCCTCTGGGGAGAAATCTGTCTTCTTTGTGAGAGGAACACAAGAACAGGTTTGTGCTACCCTCCTGAGTGTGCACGGCGCTCCCTGTCTCTTTGTGCAGGGGTGGAGTGTGGAATGCCCAAGCTCTGCGTTCCTCCCCTGTGTGCTCCCCCGCTCCTCCCCTGACAGGCTGTGAGAGGAATCAAGGGCTTTGTGCCAAGCCTTTCACTTGGGGCCTCTATTTTTCCTTTCTTTTTATGCCAGAGGCAACTAGTTGAGTTTGCTTGCTGGAAGGGAGGCTTCTGAAACCATTCAGCTAGCCCTGACATTTTTAAGATAATGAATTATTCTCCAAGTGGTATCAGAATCTGACTTTTCATGATCTAGATCTATCGGTGGAATGTATTGCTTGGCTCTTTAAGGATGACGAAGCTGCGAATACAAATTGCTGACCCCCCAAATAAGCAGTCACATTTAGCCTCTTAAGCTGTCCAGACAGACCCACAGCAGCCAGGCTGGCACTTTACATCTCGGCTTGTGATTTACAGATTTCAGAAGACTTTCAGAAAAACTCATCTGATCCTCAAATATCCCTGACTGGTAAAAATGCCGGAATATGTTATCACTATTTTACAGTTAAAAAACAAAACAAACCAAACAAACAAAAAGCCAGAAGCTCCAAAAGATTAGGTGACTTGTCTACTAATGACATCAATATGAAGTCCAGTGTCCTGATTAGAACCCAGAGATTTTCAGCCAGTAGCTTTGATGAATCAGAAAAGGCAAGATTAACTTGCAGTATCCGCTTGTAACTGCCCCCTATCACCCGTTGGCCCCACTGGCCTAACACAACAAATGTTGCTCCTGCCACACTTCCAGCTTGAGGTTTGTGGGAGCGGGTGTGCATGTGGAGGCTCTGCTCCCCCTGGTCACTCACGGATCCAGGCTGACAGAGGCTCCAGCAGCTTCCGACACTGCCATCTCCACATGTGACCTCAAGGTTTGCTGCAGCAAGGGAAGAAAAGGTGCAGAATTCATAGCAGCTTTTCTCTGCTTGTAGCTCATTGGTCGGATTAGCTGCATGGTCTCAAATTAACTACATGGGAGCCTGGGAAATCCTCCCGTACACTTAGAAAGACAGCAGAGCCCCAGAAATCTCCACTACAGGCTTTTAGGTGGTCGGTCCATTTAAAGACTGTGCAGTGCAGGGGCCCCATTTTGAATTAATGATGCTTTCTAATAAATGCATCTTCCCTGGTGGCTCAGATGGTAAAGAATATGCCTGCAATGCAAGAGACCCCAGTTTGATCCCTGGGTCAGGAAGATCCCCTGGAGAAGGAAATGGCAACCCACTCCAGTATTCTTGTCTGGAGAATTAACGGAATTCTCCAAAGGAGCCTGGCAAGCTAAATACTGTAACTTGGGCATTTCATTTCTTTGAGAAGGATGGAAAGAGATAAAGCAAATTTAAACAGCATCTGATGTATGAGGCAGTTGACAAAAAGAAAAATGAAATAATTTGTAGTCACAACAGGTTATGCTAACATTTCTCTTTGTTTTAAATTTTAGCTTTATTGAGGTACAATTAACAAATAAAATTATAAGGTATTTAAAGTGTATATCGTGGTGATATGATATACATATATATACATTGTGAAGGGCTTTCCTGGTAGCTCAGCTGGTAAAGAATCTGCCTGCAATGTGGGAAACCCCGGTTCGATTCCTGGGTTGGAAAGATCCCCTGGAGAAAGGATAGTCTACCCACTCCAGTATTCTTGGGCTTCCCTGATGGCTCAGACGGTTAAGAATCCACCTGCAATGTGGGAGACCTGGGTTCGATCCCTGGGTTGGGAAGATGCCCTGGAGGAGGGCATAGCAACCCATACCAATATTCTTGCCTGGAGAATCCCCGTGGACAGAGGAACCTGGTGGGCTATAGTCCATGGGGTCGCAAAGAGTTAGACACAACTGAGCTAAGTGCAGCACATAGATAGTGAAAGGATTCCACTCATCTAGTTAATTAACATCCATCCCTTTACATTTTCATCTCTCTTTTTGGTGAATATGCTTTCCCTTTTGGGACCTGATATTTTAAAAATTAGAATGTTCTCCAGAAAGTAAGCAGAAAACTTGTGATCTAAATGTATTGGTCTCCCTCCACTCCCCTCTATTTTATAGAGAAACTTTCAGATTAAAAGAATTCTTCAAATTATTCCTTAGAAAATATCAAGATTTACTTCTAAGATATTTTAGAAAACTCGTGATATCATTCAAACAAGTTTTCTTAACTACTCAGATTATTTCCCAGGAAATAAGCCTCTCCATGGTTTGCCCTGTCTTTGTTTGATTATGGATATAGAGGGAAATACTCTATGTGTTTGGATAATGGATATAGAGGAAAATTGCAATCAGGGACAAGCAGCAGTTTGACTTTTGAGTTACATAGAGGGCTTGGCTGTAGTTGGCATTTTGGTGTGAAAGATTTTAGAATATTCAGAGAGAAGGATGGGACCTGTGAGCTGAACAGAAAATAAAATGGTGCAGAGCCAGCTGGACTGCATAAGATAGTTCTCATGCAAAGTGAATCTCTTGCATCCATCCCCGTTCCATATGGTAATCTGCCACAGACCCAGTTGCTGCCTGAATATCCTTGTGTTTAAGTTGCCCTCACCTCTAGCTAGTGGACTCACCTGTGGAGCTTCCCTGTGGCTCCTGCCCTGCTCTCTGCTTTCTGGAAGCAGCCATACTTGTCATGGGTGGAGGGTCAGCTCAGTGTGAGCTCCCTGCTAAACACCCATCAGCACAGCAGAAATTCTTAGAAAAGCTTTCCAAGGAAACATAGAACTTGCTTTTCACCCCCACCCTCCCCTTTTAAAATGAAGTGGGTTTGTTTTTGTTTTTATAAAGTCAATTTTAAAACATAAAATAGCAATCCAGAACACACATGCTAACAGTAATTAATTGTCATCATTGGGGCTTGTATATAAATCTCATGATGTAAGGAGTTTAGCTGTTTTCATGGGCATCACCTTCGTCTCAGCAGACATTTGTTTCATAGATCATAAATTTTATCCTTTGTATTCCAGGGAGATAAAATGTGAAAGTGAAGCAGCTTATCCAGGATAGCAAGTAGGACATCTGGACAGACGAGGGTGGGGTCTCCCAGGACTCCCAGGCATGGGAGTCCACTGACATTTGTTAACAATGTGGATCCTAGGTTGCTCCTTAGAACTACTGACTCAGAATTTTCAGGAAAGAGGCCCAGGAATCCTTCTTTTTACCAAGCACTACGAATGACTTGTGTGAGGCACAGTTAGCAGTAACCCGATCCAGCAGAACGGACAACTCCTCTCTCATTTCAGCCTCCTGTCACCACCGCAAGGAAAGGAAAGTCTCTGAGAGGATGAGAAGGTTAACCCCTAGAATTCAGGTACACTGTGGGAATAGCAGCTACATCTGCCCATCCCTGGAGTTTTCAAGAAAAGTACAGTTTTATGGATTTTTAAATGTCAACACTTCGTACCACTGCTTTTCAGAAAAGGCCCTAGGGACGAATAGTCGTGTCTGTAAGCATTCTCTGGGTGCTTGGAAAATAGGATGCTTTCAGAATTTGTGTTTTTTAAATGTAACATTTGACTGGGTAATAAATGCACAAAGTACAGAATTCAAAAGGTTAAAAACAGTATATGGTAGACGATAAATCTCTTTTCCACCCCCCTGTTCCCATTTCCCAGTTCCTTTTCTTAAAAGCAACCATCATTACCATTTTCTTATGTTTCCTTCTAGTGACAGCCCAAGCATATAGAAGTGTATGTGAGTGAATATTTATTTTTTAACCCAAATGGTATCCATGTTTAACATCTATGTCCTTGTGTCTAATTAAATTGATACTTTTTTTCTGGTATCACACTGATATTGTATCATTGCTTTTGTGATGTGAAGTCACTCAGTCATGTCTGACTCTTTGCGACCCCATGGACTGTAGCCTACCAGGCTCCTCCATCCATGGGATTTTCCAGGCAAGAGTACTGGAGTGGGGTGCCATTGCCTTTTCCAGGGGATCTCCCTGACCCAGGGATTGAACCCAAGTCTCCCGCATTGCGGATAGACGCTTTACCATCTGAGCCAGCAGGGCTTTTGTGATAGAGAACACTAAAATCCCCAGTGGCTTACCAATAACAAAAAGTTCATTTCTCTCTTGTGCAGTAGTCCAGTGTGGGAATTCAGTGGACAAGCAACCAGCTCCTTCCATCTTGAAGTTTGTCCATGGGATTTAGAACCTACTGCGTCCAGCTGGTGGGGAAAAAAGAGAGCCTAGAAGATGGAGAATCTTGCTGGAGGTTTTTATGGGTTATCCCTAGAAATGGCAACATCATTTCTGCCCACAATCTTTTGGCAAGAACTAAGTCAAATATCCCCATCTAGCTGCGAGGAGACCTGGGAAATATAGTTCTTTACTGGGCAACCAATCATCAGTATCCGATTCAGACAGGCCAAGGGCTGCACACATCTTTGGTGGACAGCTGGTCATTCTTTCTGGCTATGCTTTTATCCCCAAATGTACATGGTTTTCTTATAATTACAGAGAGTGGGGTTTTTGACCCTCAGCATGTGGGAGTACAGTAGGGAAGTTGGTAAGAGATTTTCATACCGCAGATGTGACCTGTGAGAGTTTGGGAACCACTGCTTTATCCAGGAGGCCAAAGGTCCAGTTCAACTTTTGCCCCTGCTAGTAGATGAGCCGGGGTTCCAGAAATGCCCCCATGGCATCTGTCTGTGAACAGGGAAATCCATTGCCTACCTGAACGAGTGTTCAGGTATTGGACCTCCTCAAACTAAATGGTTTTCGTCTTATCTAACCCAGACAGAGCCAAGAATAGAGGGATTCTGGAATTCCCAATGTGGCTATAAAACATTCTAGCAATATTCTAATTGTCCTTTCCAAGCATTAATTTAGCAGTCCTTCCCCACCCCCTCCTCTCACGCTAGACTTGTTACACAGCAATTTTCTGACACCCTTTTTGCTTACAAAATTTTCTTTGCCCCTAGAGGGGAAAAAATGAACAAAAACACATCAGCAATATAAAGAACTTTTGTAAGTTAGGTGCTGGAAAGGGAGAAGTCCTGAAGCTGCTGGGAACCTCACAGCCTGACCCCCGTCCCCTGTCCTGTCCATGGGATGAGATGGCGCCCTCCTGCAGGGCTCTGCCTGCGTCAGCCCCCAGAATAGAAACCTTGGGATGAAGCTGTGATGGAAGGAAAAAGCAGAATGAGGTGAGCGTCTTCTCTCCCCACCATGCATCCGGCATCTGTGAGCTGGGGGCCTCACGGGCGGACCTCGGCCATCCTGGAGAGGAGCGACGCCTCACGTCCCGCTGAGCCCTTCCGCCTGGGGTTTCTCTTCCTTGCTGGTTTGTGCGGACTCTGCGGTCACTGTTCTCCATGTCAGCACATTTGAAATTGCTGACTGTAAACACTGAAGGCAGCGTGCCTGCTCCCGAAGAAGCCACAAGGAAAACAGCTCTGGGCAACTCTAGATGTTCTCAGTGGGACCAGCTCCCAGCTGTGGTCCTTTATCGAGTCCAGGGCTCTGTGGTTTGGGTGGGATGGGGGAGAAAAACAGAAGAAGCGGGGAAAAGAAGGACATCGGCCTTTGGAGGTCTCTTCTTAAGGAAATAGATACTGGTTTTCTTCTGGTCCTTTCTTTGGGAGCTGCCATAGGAGAGGAATTCGGACGGCTAGAATGGGAGGGTTGCCAGGTAGCAACAGGAGAGGATAACGGCCGACCCCACGTGCAGATGGAAACTGGGAGCCATGAGGATCATGAGGGAGTTGGCCGTGATCTTGGGAGGAAATGGTTACAAAACACCATTGTAAACCAAGCAGCCTCCTCAGGTCTCTGGGGCTGGCCCAGAGGGGCACCCAGCGCCGCGATGGTGGCCGGTGTCCTTCCCACAGGGCGGGACTTGGCTGGACTCTGAGCCTGGCAGGCAGCGGGTCTCTGGGGCCCTGTGTGGGGACTTCCACAGACCCGGGTGTGTGTCCCTGTAGAATGTCAAACCACAACCATTCTCAGAGGCTTGTGGATTAGACGGTTTTGTGGTCCAACCAGGAAGAGTATGTGACCCAGCTCCAGAAAGTGTGTTAGTCTGAGTGCTTGTGTTTAAAACAGCCAGCTCCATCTTCTCTTCTTAGAATTAGAATGGGGAACCAGGAAGGAGGCTTTACCTAGAACCATTCATGACTCTGTGTTGAGAGCCTTCTATGTAAAAGTGATTGAGGCTGGGTTCTGGGGTGGACGAGTCAATGCTTCAGAGAAAAAGAACCAGGAGGATATATATATCTATGTCTATGCTATGTATGTTGTTTGTTTCGGTGGCTAAGTTATCTCTGACTCCTTCGCCGCCCCCATGCACTGTAGCCCGCAGGCTCATCTGCCCGTGGGATTTCCCAGGCACCAGTACTGGAGTGGGCTATTTCCTCCTCCAGGGCATCTTCCCCACCCAGGGACTGAACCCGGCGTATCCTGTGTCTCCTTCATTAGCAGGTGGATTCTCTACCACTGAGCCACCTGGGAAGTCCATGGTATGTATATGAGGATATATAGATATATTTATCTATATATCCAACAGGATATATATGCCAGAAGATGTGAATGTGTATATATGTGTGGTGTGTATATATATATGTTAATAGTATATATATATATTTCTCTTATATATGAGACAGACATATATATGCATATTATATATATCATATATATCCTGTATATCTCTTATACATCCTATATGTCTACAATATGTGTGTGTTTGTGTGTGTATACACATATAAGGGGATGTGTATTTTATATACACATATGTAAAATATGCATCCCTGTATATGTATACACATATTGTAGACAAATAGAATATATATGGAGATATATAGGATATATGTGATATATATAATATGTATATATGAGTGTGTGTATATATGTCGAGAGAGAGATTTATTTTAAGAAGTTGGCTCACGTGATTGTGGGGACTGGCAAGCCCACAATCTGTAGAGCAGGCTGGCAGCCTGGAGATTCAGGTAAGAGTTGATGCAACAGTCTTGAGTCCTCAATCTGCAGGCTGGAAACCCAGGCAGGGTTTCTGTGTTGCAGTCTAAAGGCAGAATTGCTTATTCAGAAACCTCAGTCTTGCTTTCAAGGCCTTCCGGTGTTTGGATGAGACCTACTCACATTAAGAAGGGTAATCTGCTTTACTCAAAGTCTACTGATTTAAATGTTAATCACATCTAAAGAAATAACCTTCACAGCCACATATAGACTGGAGTTTAACCAAAGAACTGGGCACCGTGGCCTAGTCAAGTTGACACTTAAAATTCAACATCACATGGGGAATTTCTACACTGAAAGTGGAACATTTTATTCAGATGCCCATACATCAAATGATAGAAATTTCTTTAGAGTAAAAGGTGGTATGAGCCAGGCTGTCTCAGGGATATGCTTTCTGGTTTTCTTGTGACAGATTGTGCTTGGTGTAATCTCTGATCTCATGGGCATTCACTGGAGATAGTTCTTTTCACCTTGATGTCAGAGGAGTAGCACATGGGCTAGTGCAGATCTCTGAAAAGAGCAGTGTTCATTTCCTGATCCTGCCTCTGTCTTATAAGAGCCTGCTTGGTCCCTTCAGTCGTATCTGACTCTGTGCGACCCCACTGACTGTAGCCCGCCAGGCTCCTGTGTCCATGGGATTCTCCAGGCAAGAATACTGGAGTGGGTTGCTGTGCCTTCCTTCAGGGGATCTTCCCGACTCAGGGATCGAACTCGTGTCTCTTAGGTCTCCTGCATTGGCAGGCGGGTTCTTTACCACTAGCACCACCTGGGAAGCCTCTATAATAAGAACCTGAGAGTAATTAATTTCTACACCACTTCTGTATTTTGAGAAATGTGTCGATAAGGCACAGAGGCTCCATCGCCAGAGGGGAGAGTTCGAACGATGGGATAAAACTGCCCAGGTTCAGCTCCCAGCTCTGCCATGTTGTTTAACCCACCTGAGCCTCAGTTTCCTCATAGGTACAAGGGGGACAATACCACTAGCTTCTACCTCATAGGGTTTTCAGGTGAAGTGAAATCGCTCAGTCATGTCTGACTCTTTGCAACCCCATGTACTGTAGTCTACCCGGCTCCTCCGTCCATGGGATTTTCTAGGCAAGAGTACTGGAATGGGGTGCCATTTCCTTCTCCAGGGAATCTTCCCGACCCAGGGCTCGAAGCCAGGTCTCCCGCATTGTAGACAGACGCTTTACCGTCTGAGCCACCAGGGAAGTCTCCATAGGGTTTTAGGACAATTAAATGTATTAACATATGTAAGCATCTGCACATAGGTAGTGCCACATAAATGTTTGCTGTTATAATGATTACTCCCTGGGAATATGAAGAGAGGAAGTATGAGTAGAGGATGGAGGTGGTTGAAGAAAAGGTTTTAGAAATAGATTATATATGAGAACTTTGCTCTGATTCTGTGCATGTTTGAGACTACTTTCCAGTGTTGTCCTTTAAGGAATTCCTTTCGTAATCCTGTTAGATGAATTGACACCAAAATGGAGACTCCTTGTATCCAGTTTGCTGCTGTAGTTAATATTGTCATGGAGAACTTCCAGGGTATTAATAATGAGCTAATACACCTATGAATGTTAAATGTGTTGGAAGCAGTTTCCTGATGAGCAAATAGCAGATGTGGCAATAACCATGGTCTAATTGCCTGAGAGGCAATTAAATATAGCTTTTAGTCCTTTTCTAAGAAGATATTTGAAAGTTGAAGTATTTGCCACCAAAGGCCTTTCAGTTGTTCTTAGCGAGATAAAGTGTAGTGCAGAGTAGGGATGCTTCAGAGTGTGTTTCCTTTCTATACATCTAATCTATCTCTGTAAATTGTAGAGTTTTCTACATAGGTTTTTGGTTTATATACTTCCATGTTTGACTTTTTGGTGTAGAGTGGTAGCTTTCATTGTCCTACAAATTCTAATGAAAAATAATACTAGTTACCTTTTGTTAAGATCCTCTGTGTGTCAAGCACCGTAGTGAAGGTTTTATATGTATCAGCATACATCGTCTTCACAATAATATAATAAAGTTACTATGATTATCACTGTTTTCCATTTGAAAAAACTGAGGACTTCCCAGGTGGTGCAGTGGTAAAGAATCTGCCTGCCAATGCAGGAGATGCAGGAGAGGCAGGTTTGATTCCTGGTTTGGGAAGATCCCCTGGAGAAGGGCATGGCAAGTCACTCCAGTTTTCTTGCCTGGAGAATCTCATAGACAGAGAAGCCTGGTGGGCTACTGTCCATAAGGTTCCAAAGAGTCGGACATGACTGAAGCAACTTTGCAGACACGCACACACAAGGCTTAGGGGGTGAGCTTGCTCCAGGTTCATCAGAGGTAGCTGGATTCCAAGCGACAAGAATAGGAAAGCCCAAACACTTAACCACGACCCTCTAATGTTCTTTAAGTTTCATCAACTTAAATCAGCCCTACCCTCTGCTAGGGGCTTGGAGGTGTTTTACAAAATGTGCTTTGAACTGCCCTTGTGTCTGGAATTCTTTTTATGAGACAGTACTGAGTCCGGTCTGGTATGTTGGGAAGTTGGCGTTTTCACGCCAGTATTGTTGGTGTGTTTCAAACTGAGCAGGGCTTAGCCTGGGTGCTTGACAGCTGCTCTGTGTGTGTAGGTTCTCCGCTGAGGACAAGTTTCATTTTTGGAGGAGACCTGGAAACAGTGTTCATGAAACACTGAGACCTAGGACTTGAGTCTGGCCAGCTGCTGCTGCTGCTGCTGCTAAGTCGCTTCAGTCGTGTCCAACTCTGTGCGACCCCAGAGATGGCAGCCCACCATGCTCCCCCGTCCCTGGGACTCTCCAGGCAAGAACACTGGAGTGGGTTGCCATTTCCTTCTCCAATGCAGGAAAGTGAAAAGTGAAAGTGAAGTCGCTCAGTCATGTCCGACTCTTAGCAACCCCATGAACTGCAGCCTACCTGTCTCCTCTGTCCATGGATTTTCCAGGCAAGAGTACTGGAGTGGGGTGCCTTTGCCTTCTCCGAGTCTGGCCAGCGCTCTTGTCCATTTAGCAAACAGCCCTTCACTGCCTTCTGAGAACGAGAAGGAAAATGCCATTTAAATAGCGGTTTAGAGCTAGAAGTGGGGCAAAGAAGGAAAGAAATTTACCAGAGATGTTAACAAAATCTCCAGTGCAAATAAAAAATAAAAAAGTGGTACAGCTTTTACATCTACTGTGTGTGTATTTTCAGAAAGAATGATTCTTTTTTGCAACAGAGATGCTGACATATCCATGACAAGTTTTACAGCAACCATTAGAGAGGTTGTGCCATGTGAAGAGTCTTCCTCTAAATTTAGAATAAAGCTTTGTGTCTTTTATTGTCAGGATGTGAGCTTAATTATAGCATGTTGCAGACTTTCCCTTTGTAAAGCACCTGTGTGTGTCTGTGTGCACACACACACACACACATGTATGTCTGAAGAAGTTCAGGTGCTATTTTTGTTTTCCTTTTGAAGCATCAGTAGGAGTCAATGTATGATAGTTTAAGAAATATGCTATTTCTTGACCCTCAGTGAATTGATAAGCTCCCTGAGGGCAGGAAGCATGGTTTTTCCTCTGTTGTAGCTCTTACTATACTACTTAATAATATTTGTTTCCTTGAATAAAACCAAGAGTGTCAACTTAGGGTGTTTGGAAGGCTTTCAATTTGATTTTTACTTAAGTACTAATTTTTCTACTGGAAATAAATTTTTTCCAGCACAAAAACTTACATTAAAAAAATCTCTAATTATTTATCATATTATCCCCCACATTAGCAGTTATGTGTTTGGTTTAGTTATCTTTTGACTATTTAAGAATTACTTTCCCCCCTGTGTGTTTAGCATCAAATTTTTCTTTTTACTGCATTGAGATTATTATTCACATTATCAGGGTCATTACCCAGACTGAAAAGTACTTGATTCTGGCCACCAGTCCTTCATATCAACCATGAAAATTTGCTCCAACGCACATTCCCTGAGTCTGAAAGAATCAGCCTTGATGGTTTACCTAGAAAAATAATAAATTCCACTTTGCCTTTAAAGACTTTAGTATGAATCTTATGCATATATTATCTTTAGCTTCTGAACATAAGATTTGCCTCACTTCGCACACTGTAAGTTCTCCCTATTGTGTGTATTGAATGATGAATTCAAAAGACTTCAAGATGAAACTAGCCCACATTTTGGGGGGTATAGTGTTCACAAGATTTTATTGGTATTTTCCATTCTGTTTCTACCATCATATCATTTGGGAAACTTAGCATTTTCTCATTAGAAGACGTCTGGTGCTAAAATAGAATGTAGTTAATCAGGACAGAGGAGATGTGCGGTGCATACACTTATTAGGGAGCAATGCGCTGGCTCCTTATTATGGCCGTTAGTTCCCAGGCAACACCTTCCCCCTTTTTTCATTTGTTTCGTACAATGGCTTATTAAAAACCACTGCCTGATTAAACACTTTTGGTATGCGGTACCTGGGTAGGTAGAGGAACCTGTGCTGATGACCTAGAGAAATTAAAACATTTTAACGATTGAAATAAAACTTTGATTTAGTTTTGTTAAATGTAGGGGAAAAATCTGCCTAGGACAAACATTTATGAAATATCTATCTAGTATCAGGCTGTCTAAATGAAATCAAGTTGGTGAAGCTAAAGTTAAATGATGATTTGTTAACCTTTAAATATCTCTATGCAGTTAAAACTTTGACTTTCAGTTGTCTCTAAAAAAGTGTTATAGAAAATGCTGTCTTGTGTATGTTTAGTTTTCATATTAAGTATAAATATTTGACTATAAAAAAAGGAATTAACATCCAGCAATCATTAATCCATAATACTGGGTATGGAACTTTGGGGCTTAAGGATACATCTTTTTAAAAATGTTTCTTTACAAGGTTTTAGACAATAGTCACTTCAGTGTATTGCTGGAAGTTGTTTAAACCTCTGAATTAATTAGAAGTAAATAAAATAGATAATTTGCAGGAATAGAAAGAGTTCTTTGTTTTGGAATAGTTTAGCCTTTTTAAAAAAAAAATCCGGAATCAGCCATTCTTCCCAGGAGCCTTTCTTCATTTTAGCAGAAAGTAGTTTTTGGAGGCCACAGACTGGGCCATAAGGATGCTCATTGTTACAGGACTGTCTTGTTAGGCCTTTCAGTTGACAGAGCTAGGAAATGTGTTGTGTGTTTTAAGAAAAACTGTCATGGGTTTAGACTGATATTTTAAATTCAAATTTAACATTACATAATTTTTTACTTTATAAATTATTTTGATAAATTCAGGATTTAATATGCAAGTATTAAAGATGCTTTCATTGAGGTATCATTGATATACATTATATTAATTTCAGATGTGCAAAATAATATTCAATATTTGTATATGCTGTGAAATGATCTCCGTGTTAAGTCTAGTTAACATCCATCACCATGCCTTACAGAATTTCTTTTTCTGGGGATGAGAGTATTTTAAGATTTACTCTCATAGCAACTTCCAGATATGCAGTTAAATATTATTAACTTTAGTCGCCATGCTGTGCCCTACAGGAAGAGTTACTTGCCTTGGAATAATTCAGTTTTAATTGAGAAACTAAAATTTAACTAGCAGAGAAGCAAAGCTCCCCTTAATTGCCCAAGAAAATAAGGAGGAAAAGGGGAAGCCTGGGAGAGTGAATGGAACTGCTCAGAGCTGACCTCAAATCAGAACTTCCTGGAAATCGCCTTTATCCCTGCCTAGGGCTTGAGGCGGAGAAGGCAATGGCACCCCCACTCCAGTACTCTTGCCTGGAAAATCCCATGGATGGAGGAGCCTGGTAGGCTGCAGTCCATGGGGTCGCTAAGAGTTGGACACAACTGAGCGACTTCACTTTCACTTTTCACTTTCATGCATTGGAGAAGGAAACGGCAACCCACTCCAGTGTTCTTGCCTGGAGAATCTCACGGACAGTGGAGCCTGGTGGGCTGCCATCTATGGGGTTGCACAGAGTCGGACACGACTGACGCAACTTAGCAGCAGCAGCAGCAGGGCTTGAGGAGAGGGAATCTTCTGTCTTTTAAACTTTTGCTTTTAGGTTGCAACCTATCCTTTAGTACCCTGTTGTGTTTCAAATTTTTGTAGTGAATATTCAACAGATTGTAGATAATCAACAAAAGGGAGCTATTTAGCATATAAAACCTATTGCATTCTATTGCAAGAACACCTCCACTGAACATTTTCTAAACAAGTAAATTACATACGTTCAGTGTAGGTATTAAATACACCTTGATCCACATCCATGTTTAGTTCTGGTTCTTTCTATTTGCATTTTAGCCCAAATAATATGCTGCATGGGCTTCCCAGGTAGCACCAGTGGTAAAGAATCCACCTGCCAATGCAGGAGGTGCAAGAGACTCGTGTTCGATTGCTGGGTTGGGAAGATCCCCTAGAGTAGGAAATGGCAACCCCTTCCAGTATTCTTGCCTGGAAACCTCCATGGACAGAGGAGCCTGGTGGGCTACAGTCCATGGGGTCACAAAGAGTCAGACACTACTGAGCGACAGAGCTCATATGCTGCATAATTACTTGGACCCAGAGCTGGTCATTTCCTGGAATTCCAGGTTTGCTGCAGCGAGCTTATCTCCTTAAATAAACCCCAGATATCCTCCTGTGTCCCTCCTTCACCCCCACCTGCCACCCCAGGGCTCTAGTTCCGCTGACTTCCTTTTCTTCTTCCCTAAGGTTCAGTTTGTTTCTTCCCTACTTCTTTTCTCTATTCTCAAAGCAGGGACACTTTCCTTTCCCAGCCCCTGGCAGTTTCTGACCTCTCTAGAGCCCTCTCCAGGCCCCTTCAATTGTGGGTCCTCTTTATTCTTTTCCTGTCAATCATACCTGGCTTCTCCAATATCTTCTTTTACCTCCATAGGCTGTAAAGATTATAAACATTTTTTTCTCTAATAGAAGCTTTCCCTTCTTTTGATGTTATATGATTGGAGGGGCACAATGCTATTCAAAACAATCCTCTATTTTAAGTGTTCTATTTTGGAAGAATCCTTTTAAATAAAAGTGAAACATTCTTTTTTATTTTTACCAGCACCCCATTTCACAGGTATCAGTAAGATAAGTTCTGATTTTACATTTTTGTTAAAAAACTATGTTTTATTGAAGAAAAAGATTAGAAGAGAAACACATTTATATAAACATTTTACATTGGCACAAACTTAATGTCAGTTTTCTGAGTTATGTTGGTTGTTATTCTAATACAGCAGAGCAAAAGAATGTTGCCCAAATTAACCTGTCAAATTGAAAATGCTTTGTCTCACTGTAACATCACAGAAACCTGCTTTATTTAGCTTTGAGGAATAAACTAACCAAATCACAATTCAGTTTTCTAATGTAACTGTCCAACATGGTTTCTATGTAGTTTACATATATAATGTATACTGTTTTTACATGGAGAACCAGAAATCTGGGTTTTTTCCTCACTAACAGTGGCAATATGTACAACAGGAGGCATACCTTGGTAAGAAAAAAAAAAGAGTCATGAAACCGTACCTTCTTAAAGTTTGATTTAAGTCATCTTTCTGAGTGATTTAAGTAAGATACAACATAAGACAAAGGGGACCCAGGGGCCTCATGTCATAATTATAAAGTGGTGTCTCTCAGATGAGATATCTGACTGCATTCTTGTGGTCAGTGTTGAGTCCAGATTGATCACAGAAAACTGGCCTCAGTAATCACACAGCGGTTCCAACATGTTTGTAGCAGGGCAGAGGAAAGGAAAGAGCAAACTGCAACGCTTTGTTTGTGCTCAGCAGCCCACCGTTAAGCGGGCATGGACTCCTGAGTCTCTTAGCTTGGCCATTAAAGAAGGTAATGAAATCCTCTGGGTTGTGTCCTCCTTGATGTTAAGCCTCTTTGTTTGGTATTAAAAGTTTCTAATGGGAAGTAAGAGAGGACTGAGTAATTCACTCAGTTGTATGTTCATACTGAAATATGAAGGCATATTAGATCAAAGGGCCCAAGGGCAGACAGTGTGTCTGTGTCTTGCCGCTAGTGAGGTTTAGCATGTATCTCAACTCTCTATACATGCACACATGCACACAACATGCTGAGACTCATACATACACATATCACACATAAATGCACATGCCTGGTTAATGTCTGGTCATTATTACCATTCTTTCTGCCTCCAGAATTCTTCGCAACCCTCAAAAAACAAACAAAAAGACTGCAATACCACCACCAGAAACAATGGCAAATTAGGATTACTCTAGTTTCATGCACTGGAAGGAGGCTATAGCCTGACACTTGAGGAGAAAACTTCTTAACAAACAGAATACAAGTTGAAAGTTTTATACCTAATTCATCAACCCACCTCTGTATATTGATGGCTTTGTTTCAGACTTACAGTGATAAATTCCTGACTCCATGGATTATTTTGCAGAATCTACAATATGTAGGAAAACCAAAGTTTCAACACATATAACAACTTAGACTAGAAAATCTTACACCCTGAAAAGAATTTTCAAAGATAGTATAAGTTATTACCAAATTCTGTAATGTGGGCAGCATGTGTTGCCAATAATGTACAGCTCAGTCTAGAAATAGAAAGCAAAATAAAAAAGCCAGCATGTCTTTATGAAAATGAAAGGAATATTATGTCATCATAATGGAACCCCACACCAAATCTACATAGTAGGGGTAGAGAACATTTTAATATATGATTAAAATGAACTAACACAAATGTGGCATTCAACTCATTCATCAGCATCGCTCATGATCTATATTTAACATAGATTATAGGACAATATCATTAATAACAAAGTCTGAGAATTGAGCCAACTCCTAAGCTATGTAAGTAAATCTTAATGAGCAGCAGTTCCCTGGTATTGTATCTCTGTGCACTGGGACACAGCAGAAATGGAGACTGAGCTCTGCTGTGCTCTTAAAGTGAAAGGTGACACATGCCCAGCGTTGTGTTATACATGGGAGGAGACATAAGTAATGGCTCCCATGTGAAGGAACTCAGGGGAAAAAAAAAAAAAAAAAATATATATATATATATATATATACACACACACACACATATATATATATCTTTAAGCCACCTTTATCAAGGAAAAAATAGCCTTTGTTGACTTGAATGAAATATTTTTGTTTTAATTTAGAGTTTTGTCTTTTTTGAAAAAATTTATTAAAGTGTAATTGATCTACAATGTTGTGTTAATTTCTGCTGTACAGCAAAGTGATTCAGTTTACACACACACATATATATGTGAGAAAGAGAGAGAGAGAGGCATCCCAGGGGGTGCTAGTGGCAAAGAACCTGCCTGCCAATGCAGGAGATGTAAGAGACGTGGAGATGTAAGAGACACAGGTTTGATCCCTGGGTTGGGAAGATCCCCTGGAGAAGGGCATGGCAACCCACTCCAGTATTCTTGCCCGGAGAAACCCATGAACAGAGCAGCCTGCGGGGCTACAGTCCATGGGATCACGCAGAGTCAGACACCACTGAAGCGACTTAGAACACACACATATATATACATATATGTATATATACATTCTTTTTGAGTCTAACTTACCTTTATTGTGATAATCATTTCACAGTGTATACATATGTCAAAATATTACATTGTACACTGTAAATATATACAATGTTTACTTGTCAATTATACCTCATTAAAGTTGGAAAAAGAATCTCTTGGCCTTGGAAACCACACAAAGCCCTTGGGATCAGACTCTGAGGGATGTGAGAGTGTCCACGCTGGCACAGGAGACAGGAAAAATGGGGAGTGCTGTGTGTGTGGCATCAAAGAGGTGCTTTTACCTAGCAGACAACCACAAGATCAGCATTTGTCTGTCTAGCCTCAGAATCCAGCAGGGATATCAAGTTGAAGTCTGTGTGTCTTAATCTGTCTGGCTCCTGAAATTTTGAAGTCTGGCAAAATTGCATGAAGGCAGGAAAGGTGTAATATAATTGATGGAGGCAGTTCTCCTAAATTCATCAGCCAAAAGCACATCTGTGTGCAGAAAAGCAAAGAAAAAAAGGGGCCAACGAAGCTATAGGAGTGGCCGACATAAAGTTGAGTTCTGTTATTGTTGCCTTTCAGGTTAAGTAATAAAAATGTCCCTTGACGTAGCATTGTCTAGGCTAGACTTTTGCTGTTAACCCTTACTTCGCTGTAAGTTGTCAGTGACATGAATGCTGTCGGGGTTTGTGATAGCAGGTTCAATCTATGACTGAGGTTAAGAGTAAAATATTTAGTTCTAAGAAACAAGAGTGCAGTAATCATTACATTTCCAGGAAGGGCAATACTTGATGAAATTATGCAGATTTTAATTTAGTACTTAAAGAAAAGTATCTCTACAAAACATTTTACTGAGTGTTTCTTTTTTTTTTTAATTTACAATATTGTATTTTTGGAAATTATAGCTAATTAGAAATAAAAGTTGGAGGATGGCATTTTAGCCTCTCTTTCCTTCTCATTCCCCTTGTTTAAAAACAAAAATAAAAATAAACAAATGGTTTCTGACTTATTTTTAGAAGTCCCTATGATACAGTTGTTTGACAGCTGGTAGGAACTTGACTTTCCCTTGTGTGTGCGTGTGCTTGCTAAGTTGCTTCAGTCACGTCCAAGTCTTTGCAACCGCATGGACTATGTAGCCCGCCAGGCTCCTCTGTCCATGGGATTCTCCAGGCAAGAGTACTGGAGTGGGTTGCCATGTGCTGCTCCAGGCAATCTTCCCAACCCAGGGATCGAACCCATGATCGATCCCTAAAGTCTAGTCTAGACTAGATCCCTACATCTCATGCTTTGGCAGATGGTTCTTTATCACTAGCGCCACTTGAGAAGCCCCAGTTTCGTGTAAGCCCCAACTTATTTTCGTCAAATATTAGAACTGACTGCTGGCTCCTGACCAGCCTCTTTGCTTTTACGAACAAGATGAGTTTCTAATGTTTTGGGTTCTTGAAAAACTCAACTGAAACCATGATTTCAACAGAACTTCCTTTAGAGGGGTTGCTTTTTAAAAGTTATTCAATCTTAGGCATACAGTATAGAGTGGGAAATAAAACTCCCTAAAGACCACTTAAAGTATGATCCTCCTTTGATAAATTATAAAAAATAAGCAAAACTTCATAGATAAATAAAGAGACAAGATACTTTCAAGTTCAGGGTATGGCTGTTCTTTGGGTAGAACAGGTCAGTGTTCTTCTTTAGGTTAGTGGTAAAGCCCAATCTAAATCCTGAAATAGTTTCTTGACGGAGACTTTTCAATAGGGAATGAGGTCCTAAGGATCCTTCTGGTATAGTCTTATCAGATCATATCCAAAACGTAAGGTTCAATAAAAGAGCCTAAATGTTTATACAAAACAATTTATTGAATAAAACCGTGTTCCATAACTCAATACTTCATTACCACAAATGCCATATCTTCATTACTTAGTAAGGGTAAAATTTGATGTGCTATTACTTACCTGCAACACATTGCTTGTAAAGGATAGAAAAAAACTGAACACTGTGTCTTGTATATATCTGAATGTGTTTGAGCAGACTCTAGGAGATAGAGAAGGACAGGGAAGCTTGGCACACTGCTGTTCATGGGGTTGCAAGGAGTCAGACCTGACTTAGCGATGAAGAATAACATACATGTGTAATAAAACTGTTATATAAAAATAAAGAAAATAATATTTAGAAAGGCTATTCAAATGGCATTGTTGGAGGAGCTGGGGGACCAGATAAAGAGGAGGCAGTGGGAGCAAATATATCTTGGAAGATCTCTAAACTACTGTTTTAAAACAACAAGGCAGCTGAAGCATTGAATGAGTGTTAGAAAAAGGAAGCACACGGTTTTTGCTAAGAAAGGAATGACCCCAATATTGCGTGCAGTGGATTTATGGTCTTACCAGAAAGGAAGGACAGGGAATGTTGGGGTGGGGTGGAGGGGTCTATTAACAAGATACTGCCGAAATCGCCTGTGCTTGATGAACAGAAAGCTTCCTGAGTATTGTTTGTGGAGTATATGTTTATTGCTTAAATCTATTTCATGTAGATTATTTATTTATAACTTTAAAGATAATTTAATATGTAAAACCTCCTCTCCAGAAATGTGGGTATTAATTTACAAGCATCATTTATTGCACTTATGGCTGATGGATTGTTATGAGTCAGAACCAATAAACTTGCAAGAATTCATAGAATATCTGTCTGGGGAAAAAAAAGGAGTGTCTTCATGGTTGCCATGTAACTGCGTCTGCCGGGAAAACTGAAGACTGCTGGGCCCATGTCTTGCTGAGCTGGGGGTGGGGGGTGGTGAGCAGTAGGGAGAATGGTAAAATGGATGATGAATACCTGCTAATTGAGTGGATATTGGCAGCAGTACATTGCCCAGGACAATGTCTGGCAAAGCGGAGAGCTTTGGCTAAACCCGGTTACACCCACATGGAAGTGCCTGTTTTATAGAATAAGCCAGGTGATGCTAAGGAAACGGGGTTTTGTTGAAACAAACCAGGCACAAGATTCAACAAGCAGAAAATTGCTATAGGCTTCAGGGTCTGTTTTCTCTCGGTAGATAAAGAATCTTGTCTCTGTGTTCCAAAGTGGTGTTAGGCCAAGGATGTTTAGAGAAACAAGAGCGGCAGCCCACCAGTTTTCCCGGACACAGAGAGAACACGTCGAGTTGAGTTGGGTGTTTGCCCCAAGCCCTTTGGAAGATGAGGTCGTTCTCTCTGCATGCTCTTAAGTGAGGCGTGCGGAGAACCACGTGGTTCGTATTTGTCTTTGAGAAGAAATAGGAGCGCTGAAGAGTCCCTGCCAACTCCCCCACCCCTTTCCAAGAGAATGATGGGCAAGCATGAAGGCAAGGGGTATCCGCCTTCTGATGAAGGGAGAGTGACATCACGGCTGCCTGGAAGGCAGATTCACATTTGAATCTGTATTTCCAGTTGAGAGAGGAGGATTTCCATGTGCCTTTTCACATAGCCTTCTATTTCTTCTTCTTCTTTTTTTTTTTTTTTGGCTTTTTTCCTCCATTTCTTCCCTTCCTTCTCCCTTCCGCCTCTACAAACACTCACACACACATACACACTCGCACTCACACACCAACATGTTCACAACACAGTCACTCTCTTACCTTCTCTCTCTGGGTTCCCCCTTGCTGCTTTGCTAGATCCTGGTTTTCAAACAAAACCCCAGGCTGACCAGGAGACAGAAGGGACTGTGGGTTAAGAGCTGCCTGTTACTGTAATCATTTATTAGACCTGAAGTTTGATTGGCCAAATTGGATTAAATGAATATTTAGCAGGCAGAAGCTGTCCTGCCTGGGAACATCAAAGCAGTGTGACAGACCCCATGACCCACCCTGGTATCAGGCCTGACATCAGCGGCCACTGATGGCTTTTACAAGCAGGACCCAGGCCTTAACCATCCTCGCAAAAGACCTTTTTGTGATTGTGTACCTGCGAAGACATACATATGGGTAATAACCTAACTGGGAAGAGAATTTGAAAGAGGATAGGTACATGTACATTATAGCTGAATCTCTTTGCTATACACCTGAAAGTGACCAACACTGTTAATCAACTATGCTCCAATATAAAATAAGATTTTAAAAAATTCACATCTATAGGAAGGAAGGCTCTTCCAGTGTAAAATGTATTCTATGTTGGATGTCTGTTTTGTCCCATAGCCACAGACACCACCCCTCCTCAGGCCCCTGACTTTGTTCCTATTACGAAGATGTTTGAGGGCATTTCAGTTCATCTCTGGCAGCAAGCTACAGAATAAGGAACAGCAACACATTCGATTTATTTCAGAAGATAAAGAGGTTCACTCTAAGGATGCTTATGGGCCAGGCCTGAGTGGAAAAGTCAATGAGGAAATCTCCAGGCGCAAACCATGCCCTCTCAAGGGTCACGTGGTCTATCTGTCATCTGTCTTGTCTGTGTATGTATGGCTTTCATTTTATTCCTTCCCTTCCTTTCTCCCTGTTCCCTCCCTCCTCCCTCCTTCCCTCCATCTCTCCCTCCTCCTTCTTTCCCCCTCCCTCCCTTCTTCCCTCCCTACCTCCCTCAACATCTCTGTTTCCTCAAACCACTCAACTTTGACAACTCAACCTTTGCACATGGCTCACCTCTGCTCCTGGCCTCCTCTCTTAACTGCCATCCTTCTAGTTCTGGGGCCACCGTTAGCCGCATCTCTTTCTCTTGTGTTCCCAACACATTTCCCAGAGTCAGAAGCTGATGGAGGAATTTCATCTTTCAAGCCAGCCTGTGTCGTACAGAGAGCAGGTTTTCCCTGGATCAAGGGCTCCTCCCTGGCTCCATCAGCTGTGACCGAAGGCAGATGGCCTCGTGAACAAATCTTGTAGAGTTTGGTCAGTTCCCTTAAAATGGGGACATAGGAGATCAGCACTGCTGGTGGACGAGTGTGAGCCTCGATTAGGTCTACATCACTGTTTCTTTTCCAGTGGTTTTTCACCTATGCAAACCTACTTTAAAAGGACTTCAGATAACATTTTTCTAGAAATGAAGATTATTAGTTGACAGTACTTATTTGGAATTTGTGGTTTAGCCAGTATTTCCTTGGCCTGGCGGAGACCTGCTTGGAAAATAGTGTCTATTAGTACTGAAATAAATGATGTGTGTGGGGAGGGGGGATTTGGAACTCTTCACAAGCTGTTCTGTTGATCCCCTCAAGCACTTTAGAAGCAACTGGTTTATGTGTAAATAATCAATATGCTAATTACAAATAAAGCCTTAACTACTAATTAAAGCCCTTAACTGACACCCGTCACTGTTAACTAAGCAACATTTTGTTACTCTTAGTTAGCTTGAGGTGTTGCACAATCCTGAGCTCAATGAAACTCCTTTAAAACATTTTATAATTTATTCTTCCCCCACAATGACATTTCTCCATTTTCTGTGGTTCGGCATCTGTAGATTTATCAACAATGGATCATGGGGTCCTGTGACACTTACTGAAAAAAATTCACACAGAAGTAGACCCCTGTATTTCAGCAGCTCAAATCCATTGTTCAAGGGTCAACAGTATTTATGTAGCACTTACTCATTAAGTATTATAAGTAATCTAGAGATGACACGCATACAGGAGGATGTGCATAGGTTTTATGCAAATACTACACCATTTTATTTAAGGGACTTGAGCATTTTGGTATCTACAGGTGTTGTGAACCAATCCTCTGTGAATATTAAGGATGACTGTAAAAATTAAGCAATAAAAATCTCATCACAGGGACAGAGAGTTTGTGGGAAATCTCTGCACCTTCCCCTTCAATTTTGCTCTGAACCTTAAACCGCTCCAAAAAAAATAAATAAAATTGTAACACTTTGTTAAAGGAGATCAAACAAAAAAAATGCAAGCATAATAGAAAATTAATGCCCTGATATGAGAAACAAGAAGAGAATACCTTTTATTTACATCATATTTTTCTAAAGTTTGGTCAAAGGAAGGCAGTCAAAACAGCACTATTCAATGAACAAAGCAAATCAGGATATTATTTCTCAAGTACTTTTTAAGTTCTTTTAACTCTTCAGAAAGTGATTCCAAAAAACAGAGATTACTAAAGAAGACCATACAGGAGGGTTGCTGACATTGTGAAAATGTTTAGATGGCAGGAAGAATGCCTTCCACTGACCTACACAAACATCCAGGACTGCAGTTTGGTAGGAAAAAATTAGGGCAGGCATGGGGATATGCTCCAGAATATGTTATTCAAACGGGCTTCCCTCATAGCTCAGTTGGTAAAGAATCCACCTTCAATGCAGAAGACCCCGCTTCGATTCCTGGGTCGGGAAGATCCCCTGGAGAAGGGATAGGCTACCACTCCAGTATTCTTAGGCTTCCCTTGTGGCTCAAACTGTAAAGAATCTGCCTGCAATGTAGGAGACCTGGGTTTGATGCCTGGGTTGGGAAGATCCCCTGGAGAAGGGAAAGGCTACCCACTCCAGTATTCTGGCCTGGAGAATTCCATGGACTACACTGTCCATGGGGTCACAAAGAGTCAGACACGACTGAGTGACTTTCACTTTCTTGTTCTTCAAAAGTGAATACAAAATGAACTGTTGCATAAAATAACAAAATATAAAGTGGAAAACTTTTTTTAATAATTTTATTTATTTATTCAGTTTTGGCTATGCTGGGTCTTCATTGCTGCATGGGCTTTCTCCACTTGTGGTGAGCAGACTTCTCCTTGCAGTGGCTTCTCGTTGAGGAGCATGGGCTCTAGGGCACGTGGCTTCGGTAGTTGTGACTCTCGGGCTCTAGAGCACAGCCTCAGTAGTTGTGGCTCATGGGCTTAGCTGCTCCGAGGTATGTGGGATCTTCCCAGACCAGGGATCGAACACCTGTCTCCTGCATTGGCCAGGCAGAGTCTTTACCACTGAGCCACCAGGGAAACCTGAAATCATTTTAGTATGTTTCTGCAGTTCTGGGTGGTATAAGGTCCAAAGAAGAAATGGCAGATGAAACCTGGTCATGATCAAATAGTGTCTTGGCATGTTGGTGAGTTTTAGTGTCAAGAATGACAGACTTGCTCAGTAAAGAGGAGCTTGAAGGCAGAACAGCAGGATTTTGTGGCTTCTGGAACTTGAGCATGGGTTAGTGCTCTGCGGTTGCCATCTGAGAATGTTTATTTTGGAGTAAGGAGTCCTGCATTTTCATTTCGCACTGGGTCCTACAGGTTGTAGAGTCAGTCTCCCTGGCAGTGTTTCCTTCACAGCATCTTGGAACACAAGAACCATAACCTAAGTGGTTCCAGGATAACAAAGGAAACACGGACTCCATGTTTCTTCCAGTTCTGCCACCTCACTTCTTTAGAGAACTAAAAATGGGATCATATGGCCCTTCTGAGCGCTCAATTCATACAGCCCACAACTGGCCGAGGCCTGAAATTCCTATAGCAGTGACAAAGCCTTCAATTTCATAATTATAAACCAAAATTTTAAAAGTCATGGACTCAATTAGTAACATAATAACCTAAGCAACCAACATAGTACAGTGTCATTAATCAATAAATAGTTTAAAGGTCTAGTGTGCCATTACTCCATATTTAAACACAGAGGAAGGGACCTTGAAGGACAGAGAAGGGGGACAGTGGCATGAAGGGGAAGGAGGATATTGCGGGGAGGGGGCAGTGCACGATGACAGGTGTCTTCATCACTTCACAGTTTTTGCCTCTAATTCTTTCTCGCTGATGCATTCAGTTCTGCCAACCTTGCTTGCCTTAACTGATAAAGAAGTCTTTTAACATAGCAGTTTCATAAAGGGGGGAGCTTGATCTCCATTACAACGGTTGTTTCATATCTTCAAAGCTGCTGTCTCCCTAATGGTGGGACTGCCCTTTTTGACCTCCTGTGTGTCTGTGTATTTGTCTCTTAGTCTTGTCCAACTCCTTGCGACCTCATGGACTGTAGCCCACTAGGCTCCTCTGTCCGTGGAATTCTCCAGACAAGAATACTGGAGCGGATTGGCATTCCTTTCTCCAGGGGCTCTTTCTGGCCCAGGGCTTGAACCGGGGTTTCACGCATTGCAAGCAGATTCTTTACCATCTGAGCCACCAGGGAAGCCTCAACCTATCTTTGTACTTGTGAAGGTCCAGTGCAAGGTTGTCCTCATGCCCCCTGTCCACTCAGGGTATGAATCTGGGTGCATAGACTCTGCCTGGAAGTGTGTGCTGGTTGGTGATGGACAACTCTTGTGGTCACAGAGCTTTCTTAACAGGTGATAACATAGACTCTCTCCGGTGTGACTGCTTTGATTCCACTGAATAATAGCCTCTGTTCCACTTGATTAGAAGGCTCTGCATTTCTACTGGAAGAATGTCTGTTTTCTAAATCATTCTAGCAGCTTCATCCTGTGAGAGCCATTAGGATAGCAGAGACACCTTGTCTAAGAAGGTGAAGGCCCTCCACCTGAAGTCCTTTCATCTCCACAACCAGGGGGAGGACAAGCAGGCCATTGTGGATAGTGGGTGCTGGCCCATCCAGACGTGGTCACCTGGCTGTGGCCAGACTGAGCATCCATGCCAGACTTCCTTACAGCCGATAGGTCTGCAGTCCCTTCTTCATCACAATCTAGCAGAAGGAAAGTGTGTGCTCTTTTCCTCCACTTCTGTCTTCTCTGTTGCCCTATAGCATGATTAAGTGTCTAGCACCTTGCAAAACAAATGAGCAAACACAGTTCATTCCTTTATTCCTCTAAAAGAACACAGTCAACAAAGACTGTGACATGACAATAACTGACTTGTAGTTGCTTCTCGAACCTGAGTGTCAAATATTCTCCAGCAAACCCAGCCCATGCCTGTACATTATGTACTGATTAATAAGTGCTCTCGTGGTTGTCTGTGCTGTGCTGGGTCGTGTCAGTCGTGTCCAGCTCTTTGTGACCCTATGGTCTGTAGCCTACCAGGCTCCTCTATTCATAGGATTCTCCAGGCAAGAGTACTCGAATGGGTTTCCATGCCCTCCTCCAAGGGATCTTCCCAACCCAGGGAGCAAACCTTCATTGAAAGATAGGTTCTTTACTACCAATGCCACCTGGGAAGCCCCATGGTTGTATAGATGCTAATATATTTGAGTTTCAGCTGTTCCCTGAGGTAAACCATCACATTTGAATAGTGATACATCATTAATAGAGGAGCTATTATAGTTTCATTCTAACTTCAGTGTTCTAAAACTCCCTGGTGACTAGAGTTATATGGCTCTGTTTTACTAGTCTCCAAGTCATTATGGATAAAATGTTGGCAATTTCTAGTTTAGAGAGTGCTAACTATCTAACTTCAAAGAAAATACTCCTTTGTGGTGATTATCAATGCTAGTAGTTAAGCAGCATCATGGGCAAATGAAATTTCATTATCATCTTGAAATTTCATTTTCCTTTTCAGTGTGGGTTTTTTTTTTCTTTTTTACTATGTGACATTTAGCATTGCTGCTAGGAAGTAACATCACTGCTTGATATAATGTGTGATTTTCCTGTCCACTCATAACCAAGCACCAGGATGATTACATGGGAAGTGATCTACCTCAACTCTGCATTTTGGCAGCTGTTGGACAGTTTCCCACTATGTTGCCTATATCCTAGTTTCTAACTCTAAGAGCTTTTTAATATATCTCCTTAAAATCCAGAAGTTACCTTTGACTCCTTCCTGACTTTCCTCATCTAAGCTATTGTCAATTGTTATTGACTATGCTCAACTTTGCTCCTCATAAATAATGCCTCCTTGCCATACCTGTTGTTCTTGCCGGAGTTCAGACCATCTCTGCTTCCATAACCGGTGTCAGTAGCTTCTAGACTGATTTCTCTCCTGCGTAAATCTTCCCTGGTTCACAGATTCCCCCTCCACTCTGAGTCCCACTACATCCTGTCTGGTCCTGTCTTGCTCACAAAACCTCGGGAGCTCTCCATGGCCCGTGACCAGAGCGCAGATTCCACCATAGCCACCTGTCCATGGTGCTCTGTGCTCCAGCTCCAGCCACCATGCTCCCTTCATAGTCCTGGACTCCAGCCAGACACAGGTACTCTTTTTCCATGCCTTGCCTCCACAGCCTTCTTCCAGTGCTTCTGTTCAAGCTGTTTCCTTTTTCTGAAGCCACTGTTGTTGTTCAGTCACCAAGTCGTATCCGACTCTTCGAGACCCCAGGAACTGCAGCAGGCCAGGCTTCCCTGTCCCTCACTATCTCCCGGAGTTTGCCCAAATTCATGTACATTGACTCGGTGATACCATCCAGTCATCTCTGGAGTGCTTTCCCCTAATCATCACAGATCCCATCCTGCCTGCTCTTAAGATCCATAGCTTCTTCAGGAGCCTTCCCTGCTTCTCCAATAGGAATGCATTTCTCTTTCCTCTGCACGCCCATCACCATTTATTTGTTTCTCCAGACACTTCTTACTATCTGTATTATTTTTATATATTTCCTGATAGCCCATAAATGACCTGAAGGTAGGGTCTATGATTATCTCCATTCCACCCAGAGTTCTTTATTCGGGGCCTTAAACAAACACAATACTTGCCAATTCATATTTGCTAAATTAATAACTCCATTTCCAGTCTATGAATGGCTTTGGAGTTGATTAAATTTAATGGTTTTAAGTTAAAAGAAAGCTATTATGGGCATCACAGTGACGGAGAAAAAGGTATCAATAAAGAGAAAAGTGAAAGTGTTATTCACTCAGTTGTGTCTGACTGTTTGCAATCTCATGGACTGTATGTAGCCCACCAGGCTCCTCTGTCCCTGGAATTCTCCAGACAAGAATACTGGAGAGGGTTGCCATTTCCTCCTTCAGGGGATCTTCCTGACCCAGGGATCAAACCCTGGTCTCCCTCATTGCAGGCAGATTCTTTACTGACTGAGCCACCAGGGAAGCCCCTCAATAAACAGACAGGGAGGCTAAAAAGAACCCTATTGGATTAGGATCAGAGTAGTAGTATAAACTACTATCCACACACACACAGAGATACAAAAATATACATATCTGTATATAAATGGGTTAGTATGCATGCATATATTACTAATACCTAGCTCCATCTGCTGAGAAGGCTAGAAGCAAGAAGCTCACTCAGCATCCATATCTTGTTTCTAAACTCTATTTTCCAATAAAGGGAACCAAGCCTCCTTGGAGAAGCAGTTGTGTTTCAGGGCTCAGGCAGGGAAAACATAAAACAAACCTGGAACATCTTCTAGTGCCAAGAAATAAGGAAACATTCCTTCCAAAAGACAAGAGCTTGTCGAAAGAACACAGGAGTCGATGTAAATGTGTTCCTAGTGACCAAAGCTGGTACAAGTTGGGCAGAAAGATAAAGATAGTACTGAACTTTAACCTGTAGAATAAAATAAATATCAAGGATTCCATACTGACTATAAAAAAACATGGAGAAGTGACAACTCTTCTTTAAGTAGAATTCCAGATAATAAATGTGGAAGGAAACTGGAAAACAGAATCACCATTAGGCAAACACCATAGTAATGATTGTTTAAGGCAAGATCCACAGATGTATGCTAAAATTAGTGGGTAACATCTAAGGAGAAATGGGCTTGTATAGTGTCAGCATATCTCCTTCAAGACACTTTTTCACCATTAAGGGAAAGACAGTGAAACTTTACACTGGAAAAAAAAGACACCATTTTAACCAAGTGATCATGGGAAACAGCACCAGTGATAAGCCATATTGACATCATGAACCCCTTGATATGATGCACCAAGAATAACACGACGTCATTTTTGTAGTATTCTTGCTAAAAAGGCATAAGTTCATTCCAATCATGAAAAAAAATGTTCAGTTCAGTTCAGTCGCTCAGTCGTGTCTGACTCTTTGCAACTCCATGAATCGCAGCACACCAGGCCTCCCTGTCCATCACCAACTCCCGGAGTTCACTCAGACTCATGTCCATCGAGTCAGTGATGCCATCCAGCCATCTCATCCTCTGTCGTCCCCTTCTCCTCCTGCCCCCAATCCCTCCCAGCATCAGAGTCTTTTCCAATGAGTCAACTCTTCGCATGAGGTGGCCAAAGTACTGGAGTTTCAGCTTTAACATCATTTCTTCCAAAGAACACCCAGGACTGATCTCCTTTAGAATGGACTGGTTAGATCTCCTTGCAGTCCCAGGGACTCTCAGAAGTCTTCTCCAACACCACAGTTCAAAAGCATCAATTCTTCGGCGCTCAGCTTTCTTCACAGTCCAACTCTCGCATCCATACATGACTACTGGAAAAATCATAGCCTTGACTAGACGAACCTTTGTTGGCAAAGTAATGTCTCTGCTTTTGAATATGCTATCTAGGTTGGTTAGACAAGCCCAAAATGAGGGACCTTCAACAGAATGACTGTTCAGTACTCTTCAAAAGTGTCAAGGCCAAGAAAGACATGGGAAGAAGGAGAAGACTAAGGAAAGATAACAACTCATTGCATTGTGGGATCATTCTGGATGGGATCCTGCAAGAGGAAAAGGATATTAGTGTAAAAAATGGTGAAATTCAAAGAAGGTCTATAGTTTAATTAATAATATAGCATGGATATTAATTTCCTGTTCCTGATAATTGTGCTATGGTTAAGTAAGACATGAACATTAAGGAAAGCAATGTAAAGGATAAGAAGGGCTTTGTACTATTTTTGCCACTTTTCTGTAGGTCAAAAATAGTTTAAAATTAAAGAAACTTTTTAAAGGGAGACTATTAGTAATTAATATTGTAAACACTTTTTAATCAAAGATGATCCAAACTGCCTTTAATCAAAGTTAAGCAGTCAAACATCCTTTGTAGCCTTTCTAATTGTCATTCTTTTCCTTGTCTTACATCTCGTTTCCACTTTTTTTTTTTTTTGATATGTAGGTCTAGCAGCCTGTGCAAAAAGCTATTTCCTTCTGGTCAGACACTATAGAACATATGCCATCTCTGTATGTGGATGCTTGGGTTTTTGAGTTGACTGAGGCTCTGTCTGAAATCTCTTCTGACAACATGATGTCAACAGCAGCCTTTTCTCCACTGCCTGGACCTTCCCATCACCCTGAGGAGTTCTCTGAGCAAGAACAGAGGCTGCCCTCTGTGCTCCTGTGCTTTCTGCATCCTCCTGTTTCTTATTGCACTATGGCTTGGCAGAGAGCTCAGGATCTCCATCCGAAGATGACGGAACTGATACAGTACTCACTTCCTTTGCCGTCTGTGCATTCTTCTTTTCCAGTGAACCAGTCGACATGTTTTTTTCAAAACATTTTGTTTTGGGTACGTTCAAACATAGGGAAGAAATAGAGAGAACATAATAAAACCTTTGTCAACTTGTTCTTCACCAGACGGGTACTGTTTGCAAGCGTGTCATCAGTGGTCTCTCCCGCACGGTGAGGATGAAGGCGACTGCCCTGGCTCCAGTTCTTACGCTTTGTTCGTACTTATTTTCATACTCTTGGTTTTGGGACTGTGCCTTGTATCTTGGCCACTTTATCATAACACTGCTTCAGTGCAGGAACTCACAAAAATTCTCTCTCTCACCTTTTTACGCAGTGCAGATTGAGGTCATCTCTGTGGAGGCTAATAAAAGAGGGACCACTAACTATCTGCTTGCGTGCATGTGTGCTAAGTTGCTTCAGTCCAGTTCAGTTCAGTTCAGTCGCTCAGTCATGTCCGACTCTTTTCGACCCCATGAATCACAGCACGCCAGCCTCCCTGTCCATCACCAACTCAAACTTATGTCCATTGAGTTCGTGATGCCATCCAGCCATCTCATCCTCTGTTGTCCCCTTCTCCTCCTGCCCCCAATCCCTCCCAGCATCATGGTCTTTTCCAGTGCGTCAACTCTTTGCAGGAGGTGGCCAAAGTATTGGAGTTTCAGCTTCAGCATCAGTCCTTCCAATGAACACCCAGAACTGATCTCCTTTAGAATGGACTGGTTGGATCTCCTTGCAGTCCAAGGGACTCTCAAGAGTCTTCTCCAACACCACAGTTCAAAAGCATCAATGCTTCAGCACTCAGCTTTCTTCACAGTCCAACTCTCACATTCACTTCAGTCATGTCCAATTCTTTGTGACTCCATGGACTACAGCCCACCAGACCTCTCTGTTCACGGGATTTTCCAGGCTAAAATACTAGAGTGGGTTGCCATGCCCTTCTCCAGGGTATCTTCCCCACCGAGGTATCAACCCCCGTCTCTGATGTCTCTTGTATTGGCAAGCAGGTTCTTTACCACTGGCACCACCTGGGAAGCCCAAATATTTGCTTAGGGGCCCAAATTTAATTTATGCTTTTACTCTAATCTCAAAGTCACTTTTTGGTCTAAAGGTTTAATTCTTCTAACAGAAACTAAAATCGTGTTTTGCTGATTGTGTTATTAAACACGGAAGGAAAAGGGGTAATGAAAGGTCACGTGACCAGGGCTCTTCCAGTTGTTAATCTGAGTTTTTCCATCATCAATAACTCGGGTTTAAGAATCTTGGGTTTTGGGACGACCCAGAGCGATGGTACGGGGAGGGAAGTGGGAGGAGGGTTCAGGATGGGGAACACGTGTATACCTGTGGCAGATTCATGTTGATATATGGCAAAACCAATACAATATTGTAAAGTTAAAAAATTAAAAAAAAAAAGAATCTTGGGTTTTATTCTGAACACAGCATTCTAGCAATTTTTGGTAATCAGAAAGTGATGATATAAATGGATACTGAAATGAGATAAATAAGATGCTCCTTCCCTGAGTATAAGAGATTTTTACATCTGTATCCAAGTATGATATCAAAGGGTGAAAGCTACACCTCTTTGAGAAAAGTAGATTTGGGAGTGAAGCCTGCCAGATGATGAAAGTACACTTTGGGATAACTGACTTCAATGGTTTTCATAATCGTCTAACAGTTTTACAATAGGATATGAGCTTTATTTCATGGCAGTGAGAAGGAATACCATGTCTTGGGTTGGGATAACAAAATTCAAGATGTTTGCATGGAGAGAAAATTTCATGTGTTACAAATTAGGGGAAAAAGAGAAAATGTTGTTATGTAAATAGTAGGAAAGGTAGAGATTTCAGAGATTATTCTTTATATATTTAAGTTAAAACAGCCTCGATGTACACACAAAGAAGCAATCAAAAGAAGAGGAAAATCCTTATGTCCACCTGTAATTATTGTCTCTACTTTGATCATCTCAGAGTTGCTACCAACAGGATGTTCTCTTTTACCATACTTCTCCTTATTTGCAGCAGACTTTCTTTCTGTGATTTTAGTACACTTCAGCTGCTGTCTCTGGATGAGAGTGACACTATGGGAGCCCAGGGATTTTGTGAGTTTCTGTGTCTGGGGAGAGAATAAAAGAGCAGGTTGAAAATGTTTGGGGTCAGTATCACTTTTTAAAAATTTCATGATGATATTCAAACACCAAGAAGAAAAAAGAAAACGTAATGTTTCTGCTGAATGGGGATAGTTCAGCAAGGTGATATCTCAAGACAGATCATAAGTGAGCCTCCTAAATGTATTGGCCTATTATCTTTTGCAAGGTTCTCTTCTTTCCTAATAAACGGTGATAATCAACTAACTACCTTTTTTTTTCCCTAACCAAAGAAATTGAGCAGCCAACTGATAACCAATAACAAGGTTGGTAACGTAAGACACTATGAGTTATCAAAAAAATTATCTACTCAATGAATTTATTTACTAAGAAGAAACAAAATCACAGACCTAGAGAACAAACTCATGGTTGGGGATGGGGTAAAGAGGGGTAGAGAGATAGTTAGGGAGTTCATGACTGACATATACACTGTTCGGTTCAGTCACTCAGTCGTGTCCGACTCTTTGCAACCCCATGGACTGCAGCACACCAGGCCTCCCTGTCCATCACCAACTCCCAGAGTTTACCCAAATCCATTGAGTCAGTGATGCCATCCAACCATCATCCTCTGTTGTCCCCTTCTCCTCCACCTTCAGTCGTTCCCAGCATCAGGGTCTTTTCCAATGAGTCAGTTCTTCACATCAGGTGGCCAAAGGATTGAAGTTTCAACTTCAACATCAGTCCTTCCAGTGAACACTCAGTACTGATCTTCTTTAGGATGGACTGGTTGGATCTCCTTGCAGTCCAAGGGACTCTGAAGAGTCTTCTCCAACACCACAGTTCAAAAGCATCAATTCTTCAGCACTCAGCTTTCTTTACGGTCCAACTCTCAGATCCATACATGACCACTGGAAAAACCATAGCCTTGACTAGATGGACCTTTGTTGGCAAAGTACTGTCTCTGCTTTTTAATATGCTGACTAGGTTGGTCATAACTTCCCTTCCAAGGAGTAAGTGTCTTTTAATTTCATGGCTGCAATCACCATCTGCAGTGATTTTGGAGCCCCCAAAAATAAACTCAGCCACTGTTTCTCCATCTGTTTGCCATGAAGTGATGGGACTAGATGCCATGATCTTAGTTTTCTGAATGTTGAGCTTTAAGCCAACTTTTTCACTCTTCTCTTTCACTTTCATCAAGAGGCTCTTTAGTTCTTCTTCACTTTCTGCCATAAGGGTGGTGTCATCTGCATATCTGAGGTTATTGATAGTCTAACCGGCAGTCTTGATCCCAGCTTGTGCTTCATCCAACCCAGCATTTCTCATGATGTACTTTGCATATAAGTTAAATAAGCATGGTGACAATATACAGCCTTGACGTACTCCTTTTCCTATTTGGAACCAGTCTGTTGTTCATGTCCACTTCTAACTGTTGCTTCCTGACCTGCATATAGATTTCTCAAGAGTCAGGTCAGCTGGTCTGATATTCCCATCTCTTTCAGAATTTTCCACAGTTTATTGTGATCCACACAGTCAAAAGCTTTGGCATAGTCAATAAAGCAAAAATAAATATTTTTCTGGATCTCTCTTGCTTTTTCAGTGATCCAACAGATGTTGGCAGTTTGATCTCTGGTTCCTCTGCCTTTTCTAAAACCAGCTTGAACATATGGAAGTTCACAGTATTGCATAACATGGATAACCAACAAGGACCCATCTTATAGCACAGGGAATTAACTATATTCAGTATCCTGTGATAAACCATAATGGAAAAGATGAAAAACAAAGTGTGTATGTATAACTAAATCACTTTGCTGTAACATTTAAAACTAACACAACATTGTTAATCAACTATACACCAATATAAAATAGAAAAGAACATATTACAGTTTTCCATTAAAAGTTATTAATATCTACCTTTTAATAAACTAGGGAAGCACCTAAATATTTCTAGAAAGTTTTTCATCACAAATTTTTGAAATCTTTAAAAATTACTTTGGCACTTAAAGGATGTAGCGTCTGTGTGTGTGTGTGTGTGTGTGTGTGTGTGTGTGTGTATCTTGTGTGTGTGTGTGTGTGTGTGTGTGTGTATCTTAAGTGGAACACTTCATTCCCCGAAGTGCAAGATAAGCAAGGCATTTTCTGTAATTTTTGGAAGGGTTTTACCATAGTGCTCTCCCCCATATTTTCAGGCGTGAGATAAGGCGGCAATTGTGTGAATGTTAAGTCAGAAAGCCAAGGAGAAGGCAAGCACCAAATACACCGGCTGTGGCTTATGTAATATCAGTAGCAGTTGACCTGGTGTCAACAGTTATGGACATTGAAGGCTACTGTCTTCCTGAGTTGCCATGACTGTTCCCGGTCAATGGCAGAGAGGAGTTCAGGGCTGCGTCCCGCTCTGCAGTCGGGTAGGGCAGCCACGC
The DNA here is from genome assembly GCF_029407905.1 of Bubalus kerabau. Taxonomy (NCBI): domain Eukaryota; kingdom Metazoa; phylum Chordata; class Mammalia; order Artiodactyla; family Bovidae; genus Bubalus; species Bubalus kerabau. Next base: position 21,866,590 of record NC_073639.1, read on the forward strand.
TGCTGGCCTTCTGGACCTTTAGTACCTGGTTCCCTGCCACCTGGAGCCCGGGGGTGTGGCAGTTAGAGTTTTTTCTATAGCAAGTGCAGTGGGTAACAAAGAGGCAAGTCAGGGGTGCAAGGCCGGGGCCTCTGTTGTTCCGGGAACTAAGTGTGTGCTGGTCTGGAGGCTGCGTAAAGACTCTTGTGGATGAACTACTTTTCACTGTGTTATCCATAATTACCTGTCTGGAACCTTGTGGTGATTAGAGCTCACTAAGACCACAGACTCCCTTTAGCACTCTGGCCCCATCAGCCTTGAAAGGACAGCGTTATCCTTCCACGCATTGCATTGGGCTGCTGCTGCCTGAGGCTGACCCCAGCTCAGCTCCATCTTGGCTGTATCCCTTGTGCCAGGAACCTCGGGGAACAGACAGGGATTTGGCAAAACTCCTGGCAAATGGACGGTACCCCAGTGAGCTCTGTGTGTAGCGTTTCTTAGCATTGCCGGGCACACCCGCTGCTGCCTTCTCCCGGAAACAAGGGCCATTGCGGGGCAGATTTTAAATGAAAAGCAGAGAAAAGTAAAAAGAAACCGAAGTCCAGAACTTAATAGAGGGCTTTCCAAAACTTTTGCTTTACATCTTGTGTTCCCTTCCCTTACTCTCTCCGACTTAGCCAAGGCAGAAAAACAATCCATTGCCTTATCGACTGATACCATTAGCCAGAGGTTAGGGACCCACCGACCTCTCTGAAGCCCAGCCTTCTCTTTGCTGGTATATTATCCCTCTAAGATTTTTGCGTGTGCTCTCTTTCTGTCGCCTTTGATATGGTAATGATCTAGCACAAGAAAAGCCTTTTTTTTTTTTTAATATGAGTGCTTACGGAATTAAAGGTGAACGAGAGGTGCAGGGTGTTAAGAAGGATGGCAGTTTGTCATTAAAAAATAAATAAGTATACCCCTTGGAATAAAAAAAAAAGAAAAGAAGGAAGATAAAGGGAGCCAAAGTGGCAGGACAGGCGGGTGTCTCCGCAGAGGCAGGAGCCGGGGTTCCTAACAGGCTGGCTCCGGGCGCCTTAACGTGGCGCACGTGCTCCCTTCGGCCCCTCATTGATTTCCCTCTGCCCTCCACAGACCTGGCTGCCGTTAAGCCTTGTGTCCTCCACGTGATGCTGAGCCGAATCAGATTTTCCTTTTAGTTGTTCGATCAAATTTTCCTTCCTAGAGCTTCGAAGGCACACTTGGGAACATCTCCTAATTGCCTCCCCGCACTGAACTGCTGATACCTTTATTGGATTGGCATAGGGTTTCAGAGGACTGTGTTTAACATGCAGTGAGCCGCAGCAATGCAAACAGCCCCAGTGTTTAAACAAGCATCCATTAGGCCAGGAAACAAGGCGGTGCCAACCCATTTGGTGCTCTGTAGCGCTGGCAGCTTGAGGTGCGCGGTGTGGCGGGGGTGTCCGGGTGGGAGAGGAGAAGGGGGACAAATCGCAATGTCAGAAAAACAGCAGATTCTGCGCGGAAGAGGGGGTGCGGGGTGGGGGGAGGGGGAGAGAAATGTTGTAGCTGGGGACATGTGCAAAACTCATTAATATCTCATTATGTTAGAATTGCAATCTCCCCGCAGATAGGCGTTAACATGTGCAGTGCCAGAGGAAGGGCTTTGGGAAAGCAGCTAACCACCCCCCACCTCCGCCTTTTTTGCAAGCCCCAGCAAGCTCTCCACGCTTGTTTTGCACTGAGGGAGTGGTGGTGTTGAATTTGTGAGGGAAGGCTGTGAGCAAACCCCAAAGGGGTGATAGAGAACGGTGATGCAGTAGAGTGAAGTGAGAGGGAGAACTGGATAGTTTGTAAATAACAAAGTGACCCGCCTTCCAAGGCGCTGCGGGGCCAGGGATGGAAAGGGAGGGGCGTTGACCGGAAGCCTGGAAAGGAAGCCCTGGGTCTTCAGTAGGAGCTGTCCCAGAGCCTAGGTGTGAGGAATGGTAGATAGACGAGGTCCAGATTGAGACCCTCCCAGAGAAGGTGGCACTTGCCCCCCGTGCGCAGTGCTCCCTGGGATCAACTAGGACAGCATAAGACAGGAGAGAGGAGACAGAGGAGGAATAAAGAGAAGAAAATGGGGCAGGGGGATTCAGCCTGTGGGATTTGGGAGGCTGCATTCTCAGATGCTGAAGGAGGAAATGACAACCCACTCCAGTATTCTTGTCTGGGAAATCCCATGGACAGAGGATTCTGGTGGGCTGCAGTCCATGGGGTCACAAGACCTAACCTCTAAAGTACCACCATCATTCTCGGGCAGCAGCCATCTGCTCCTTTTGGTATGGGTGGAGCAAATAGAAGGTGACAAAGCAGATAGAAAGAAGATTGGAGGGGGGAGGCTTGCTTTGTTCAGATCTGACCTAGCTGGGCCCAAACCCATCCAGGCTTCAACCCAGGGATTAAATCCTGGTATGCTAGGCTCTGTAACCCTGGCCCAAACTGGACCCTGGCCCTCTGCAGTAACCCCAGGGGCTCCAGCAGCCAGACAGCTGCCTCATGGGAGGACAAGCTGGAGCCACGTTCTGCAGAAACTACAACTTTCCTGCTGACACTTAATCCTATTCTGTTAAAGGATCAGGTGTTTCTCTCAGCCCTGAACCCATATGTGTCCTCTGTCCAGAAGTGAAAGGTGGTGACCGCCCCTCTAGCAAAGACTTACACAACAGAATGGGCCAAAATACAACCATGTGTGGGTTTTGTATCACTGGGGCCGCCCAAAGTAATTCATGTTCCCGTCCTTTGAGAATATCCCATTTCTGCCTTTTTGTTTTGCTTTCCTCTTATTTCTACCTTAGAAGTTTCTTTCTGCAAACATCTGCCATTCAGATTCTGTTTCTAGTATAAGTGGGCACAGGCACACCCAGAGGTCCACAGGGATGTCTCCCACGTGGACATTCTGGAAACAGTGAGCAGATGAAGGAGCACATGACCTTGATGGATGTCCTGTGAAGTGACAGGGCCGGCTTTCAAGTATGGTTTAGGAAGACCTTTATGGTCGCACTTCATTCTGGCTTAACACAATGTTCCATAAAAGTATGGATTATCCACTAACTTAAAGGTGAAAGAGTTAATTTCATCACTGAAAGCTGTTTGTGTTCCTTTTGGAAGAAAGAAAAAACAAAACCACAGTCCTGTTGGCCATTAGTTTGTTATGTACTATGGTGCCTGTAATGAACATTTAAAAATAAATGTATTTGATCATCACAACCAGGTTTATTTAGGTTAGAAATACAGTTATGGCTACAAATGTTGCTGAGGAACATTAAGCAAGGCTTTTTATGGTGTGGCCTCTGTAGTAAAAATAGTCAAATTCAGACTCTTGTGTATTAAAATCTATTATTCTTTCGACTACACAGCTTTGACAAACCAAGCAAGAGTCATAAGAATAGAGCTCAGAAACAGTTCAACTGCTGTAAATTTCATAGCCAAATGTAAGAAAAAAATATGCCTTATGCTGTTTACATGTTGACTTCCCCAAACTTGATTCCATTAAAAAAAAAAAAAAAACAGGACAAAAAATGAATTGTTACGAACAGCAGATGAGGCTTCTCGACTTAATGTCTGTGTGTAAGCATGGCAGGTCCCTGTCATGGGATGCGAAGCATTCCACAAGGTCTTGCCTGTTTTCATCTGGGCTACTTCTCCCCCTGTATTGTTTTCAGTGGTGGTAGCAAGACCCACGCGGATCTGTGCTCTTCACGCTGTCATTTCTCAACATCTAAACTCCTCTATTTCAGATTCCTTTGCTTCCCTTTCAGGAAGAAAGAGAATGGAAGTTAAGTGTCATCTAAACTTTCTACCTAACCAAAAAACTATGACACCCAAATTGCCCATTTGAGGAGAAAAGGAGAATGATACAGCAGAATTGCAGCTCAAAGAAAAATGGGATTTCACTTTCTGTTAACAAGAAAAAGTGAATTCCTAGCTCCTTTCAGGCTTTTGCCATGCATAAAAGCTTAAAGTGAAATATCAGAAAATCAAGGATGAGATGGAACTTAGAGAGATCTTTCCTTTCCATCCCCCTTCTTCAATAGAGACCATATCTAAATCATCCCAGATGGCTGTTCTATTTTTAAAGATCTCCAGAAAAGGAGATTCTGCCACCTCCTCAGTAACCCATTCCAGCATTTCTTGCTCCTCTCAGCCAGAATAGTTTTTCCTGAGAGCCCAAGGAGGAAGAAAAAACATGCTATCATAGGTTTAGGGACTTGGGTTGTTTCTCTCTAGGATTGTACCCCTCAGTGGACACTCCATGGCATGGATAATGTCTGTCTTCAGTAAAAAAAAGATGATTTTTTCTAATCTTTGACTTTATATTTGTGAGCTTCTTGGGTAGGGCATGGAAAATTCTTTGAGGACCTGCTGTGTACACAACCCTGTCCTAGGTAAGAGGATGAACAACAAGGAAGCATATTTGTTTTAGTCTAATGCAACAAGGTCACACACAGCCTCAGAGCTGACCATCTGTACTGATCAGACTTGTTCCTACAGTCACTCACCCGCGCATTCATTCTTTGATTCTGAAAGTACTTACTGACCTCAACCATGGCCCAGTCCCTGTGCTAGACACTGGGCACAAACACATCAGTCAACAACAGGGACTAGGTACACTCAGTGAGCTACACGAAGATGGGGGAAGAATACCAAGCCAAAAGTAAGAAGAAGGATGGTGCTAAGTTGTGATAAGAAGTACAAAGGAAGTAAAACAGCAGTATGCTCAAGTGTAGGCGGGCTGCAGCTAACTGAGACACCGTGGCCAGGGACAGCCTTTCTGAGTTGGTACTTGCGCTGGGCTCTGAAGCACGAACAAGATCTGAGAGGAGCAGCTTCAAGGTGGAGAGGGAGCAGGTACAGATGCAGAGGAGAAGAGCAGGAGGAGAGGCCCATGTGGCCGGAGCTCAGGTAGAGAAGGGAGGCTGGCCTAACATGAGCGTGGAGGCACCAGGTCATCTAAAACCTTCCAGGTCATGACCCTGAGCATAACTTTAAGAGAATGGGAATCTGTAGAAAGACTTTAGACAGCAAGACCAACCTAGACAGCATATTAAAAAACAGAGACATTACTTTGTCAACAAAGATCTGTCTAGTCAACACTATGGTTTTTCCAGTAGTCATGTATGGATGTGAGAGTTGGACTATAAAAAAAGCTGAGCGCCGAAGAATTGATGTTTTTGAACTGTGGTGTTGGAGAAGACTCTTGAGTCCCTTGGACTGCAAGGAGATCCAACCAGTCCATCCTAAGGAGATCAGTCCTGGGTGTTCATTGGAAGGACTGAAGCTGAAACTCCAGTACTTTGGCCACCTGATGCGAAGAGCTGACTCATTGGAAAAGACCCTGATGCTGGGAGGGATTGGGGGCAGGAGGAGAAGGGGATGACAGAGATGAGATGGTTGGATGGCATCACCAACTCGATGGACATGGGTTTGGGTAAACTCTGGGAATTGGTGATGGACAGGGAGGCCTGGTGTGCTGCGATTCATGGGGTTGTAAAGAGTGCGACACGACTGAGTTACTGAACTGAAGTGAGACAGCAAGACATCCTCTGATGAGTACTTTTTTTTTTTTTTAATTTTAATTTTATTTTATTTTTTAAACTTTACATAATTGTATTAGTTTTAAACTATTCCTCTAGTTGCTCGTGGCAAATACACTGGAAAGACCACAGGTGGGAAGCAAGGTTACAGTTAGGCAGAGAGCCCAAGAGTCCCAGGGAGAAGGCTAGTGGGAGTAGGGCAGACTCAGACAAGAAGGTAGATGGGCGAGGTTTTGCTGAAAAAACAGACACAGCATTCTGGGCACAGGTATACCCCATTTTAAGGCAACAAAATACATAGAAATTAAAAGTTTTTAAAAAGACTGATTATCCTCCTTATAAAATGATTCACCATAAAGATCTATTATATGAAGGAAGGGAACATGTGTATGCATCTTTGACTATAAATTTTAATAAGAGATATAAAATCTTAATAGATCATGGAATTAGAAGGACTCACAGAGGTCATTTTCTCCTACCTTCCACCCAATAAAGAGCCCCTTTTACAAATCCCTGGCAGATGAGCATGCAACGTGGTATGAAAACTGAAGGGACAGGAGGATCTTAGCCTCACAGGGAAGCCCTTTCTATTTTCAATCTCTCTAATCATTTTTAAAAGTTCCTCCTTGCAGAGAGGCTGATTTCTTTTTCCCAGTAATTTCCAATGCTTGACCTTAGTGCCATATTCTGGAGTTACATAGATTAAACTAATCCATTTCCTACATAGCAATGGTCACCCATTTAAAGAGGAGCTCTGGCATTCCTACTCCCCAGTTCTTCTCCTTCTCTGGCAAAAATTACTTGGTTCCTTCATCTGTTTCTCACGTGATATGGTTTCTGGGACCTTCTCTGCCCTGGTCATGTCCTCTTGCTGCCCGATGAGAATGAGGACTCTGGAACCAAGCCCAGTCTTCCAGCTGCCCTGAGTGTAGAATAAGCACAGCCTCCCTGGATCTGGAGAACATGCATTCATTAATGCAACCTGGAAATGCAAAAGCACATGGTTTGAACTTTGAAGAAATTGAAGTTGCTTACAAGGCAGGCTCTCCTTGACCTTATCTGTTACTGTACACTTTTGGAGGATCTTAAACCACACTGAGAATGTAATGAAAGTTTTAAATCCTCTCTCCTGAAATAAAGGCATATAACCACAGGATTCTGCATATAATTTTGGGGGGTTGTCAGAAATCCTAAAATCCACTTTTATGTTAGTTCAGTTCAGTTCAGTCTCTCAGTCAGGTCCAACTCTTTGCAACCCCATGGACTGCAACATGCCAGGCCTCCCTGTCCATCACTAACTCCCAGAAGTTTACTCAGACTCATGTCCACTGAGTTGGTGATGCCATCCAACCATCTCATTCTCTATCGTCCCCTTCTCCTCCCACCTTCAATCCTTCCCAGCATCAGGGTCTTTTCCAGTGAGTCAGTTCTTCCCCTCGGGTGGCCAAAGTTTTGGAGCTTCAGATTCAGCATCAGTCCTTCCAATGAATATTCAGGACTGATTTCCTTTAGGACTGACTGCTTGGATCTCCTTGCTGTCCAGGGGACTCTCAAGAGTCTTTTCCAACACCACAGTTCAAAAGCATCAATTCTTCAGCGCTCAGCTTTCTTTATAGTCCAACTCTCACACTGATACATGAGTACTGGAAAAACCATGGCTCTGACTAGATGGACCTTTGTTGACAAAGTAATGTCTTTGCTTTTTAATATGCTATCTAGGTTGATAATAACTTTTCTTCCAAGGAGCAAGTGTCATTTAATTTCATGGCTGCAGTCACCATCTGCAGTGATTTTGGAGCCCCGAAAAATAAAGTCAGCCACTGTTTCCACTGTTTCTCCATCTATTTGCCATGAAGTGATGGGACCAGATGCCATGATCTTATTTTTCTGAATGTTGAGTTTTAAGTCAATTTTTTCACTCTCCTCTTTCACTTTCATCAAGAGGCTCTTTAGTTCCTCTTCACTTTCTGCCATAAGGGTGGTGTCATCTGCATATCTGAAGTTATTGATATTTCTCCCAGCAATCTTGATTCCAGCTTGTGCTTCATCCAATCCAGCATTTCTCATGATATACTCTGCATATAAGTTAAATAAGCAGAGTGAGAATTAGTAGCCCTGACATACTCCTTTCCTGATTTGGAACCAATCCTGTGTTCCATGTCCAGTTCTAACTGTTCCTTCCTGACCTGCATACACATTTCTCAGGAGGCAGGTCATCTAGTCTGATATTCCCATCTCTTTCAGAATTTTCCACAGTTTGTTGTGATCCACACAGTCAAAGGCTTTGGCGTAGTCAATAAAGCAGATGTTTTTCTGGAACTCTCTTGCTTTTTTGATGATCCAGTGGATGTTGGCAATTTGATCTCTGGTTCCTCTGCCTTTTCTAAATCCAGCTTCACGGTTCAGTACTGTTAAAGCCTGGCTTGAAGAATTTTGACCATTACTTTGCTAGTATGTGAGATGAGTGCAGTTGTGCAGTAGTTAGAGCATTCTTTGGCATTGCCTTTCTTTGGGTTTCCATGGTGGCTCAGATGGTAAAGTGTCTGTCTGTAATGCAGGAGACACAGGTTCGATCCCTGGGTTGGGAAGATCCCCTGGAGAAGGAAATGGCAGCCCACTCCAGTATTCTTGCCTAGAAAATCCCATGGACGGCAGAGCCTGGTAGGCTACTGTCCATGGGGTTGCAAAGAGTCGGACACAACTGAGCAACTTCACTTCACTTCTTTGAGATTGGAATGAAAACTGACTTTTCCCAGTTCTGTGGCCACTGCTGAGTTTTCCAAATTTGCTGGCATATTGAGTGCAGCACTTTCACAGCATCATCTTTTAGGGTTTAAAATAGTTCAACTGGAATTCTACCACCTCCACTAGCTTTGTTCATAGTGATGCTTCCTGAGGCCCACTTGACTTTGCATTCCAGGATGTCTGGCTCTAGGTGAGTGATCACACCATGTGATTATCTGGGTTGTGAAGATCTTTTTTGTATAGTTCTTCTGTGTATTCTTGCCACCTCTTCTTAATATTTTCTGCTTCTGTTAGGTGCATACCATTTCTGTCCTTTATTGTGCCCATCTTTGCATGAAATGTCCCCTTGGTATCTCTCATTTTCTTGAAGAGATCTCTAATCTTTCCCATTCTATTGTTTTCCTCTATTTTCTTGCATTGATCCCTGAGGAAGGCTTTCTTATTTCTCCTCACTATTCTTTGGAACTTTGCATTCAAATGCATATATCTTTCCTTTTGTCCTTTGCCTTTTGCTTCTCATCATAGCTATTTGTAAGGCCTCCTCAGACAACCATTTTGCCTTTTTGCATTTCTTTTTCTTGGGGATGGTCTTGATCCCTGCCTCCTATACAGTGTCACGAACCTCCATCCATAGTTCTTCAAGCACTCTGTTTGTCAGATCTAATCCCTTGAATCTATTGATCACTTCCACTGTATAAGTAAGGGATTTGATTTAGGTCATATCTAAATGGTCTAGTGGTTTTCCCTACTTTCTTCAATTTCAGTCTGAATTTGGCAATAAGGAGTTCATGATCTGAGCCCCAGTCAGCTCCCAGTCTTGTTTTTGCTGACTGTATAGAGCGTCTCTATCTTTGGCTGCCAAGAATATAATCAATCTGATTTCGATATTGACCATCTCATGATGTCCATGTATAGACTTCTCTTTTGTTGTTGGAAGAGTGTGTTTTCTAGGACCAGTGCATTCTCTTGGGAAGACTCTATTAGCCTTTGCTCTGCTTTGTTTTTACTCCAAGGCCAAATTTGCCTGTTACTCCAGATATCTCTTGACTTCCTACTTTTGCATTCCAGTCCCCTATAATAAGGACATCTTTTTTGGGTGTTAGTTCTAAAAGGTCTTGTAGGTCTTCATGGAACCGTTCAATTTCAGCTTCTTCAGAGTTACTGGTCGTGGCGCAGGCTTGGATTACCGTGATATTGAATGGTTTGCCTTGGAAACAAACAGAGATCATTCTGTTGTTTTTGAGATTGCATCCAAGTACTGCATTTCAGACTCTCTTGTTGACTATGATGGCTTCTCCATTTCTTCTAAGGGATTCCTGCCCACAGTAGTAGATATAATGGTCATCTGAGTTAAATTCACCCATTCCGGTCCATCTTAGTTCTCTGATTCCTAGAATGTCAATGTTCACTCTTGCCATCTCCTGTTTGACCACTTCCAATTTGCCTTGATTCATGGACCTAACATTCCAGGTTCCTATGCAATATTGTTCTTTACTGCATCGGACTTTACTTCCATCACCAGTCACATCCACAACTGGGTGCTATTTTTGTTTTGGCTCTGTCTCTTCAATCTTTCTGGAATTATTTCTCCCCTGATCTCCAGTAGCATATTGGGAACATACTGACCTGGGGAGTTCATCTTTTAGTGTCGTATCTTTTTGCCTTTTCATACTGTTCATAGATGTAAACCTCAAGTTTTAAAAATTGGTGGTATTCATATCGTGGAACCTTGCTTCTGTCATCTAAAACTGTATATTTGTGTTATCCTTACACTTGATAACAGCATTAACAGGGTGTTAAGGGACATCTGCTTGGAAATCCCCACCAGGTTACTATGAAGTCGTTAATGGAAGAGGAAAGTTACAAGAAGTCTTCAAGTGGCCTTGTTGAATACATTGCCTCATTTGGCGTATATAGTCATCTTCTGAACTAGAGAACATTAACCCTGTCTTATGAGGACAGTGAAACTGAAGGGAAGGACAGTCATAAAGAAAAATAAAGAAAATTACAGAGATCCAAGTGAAGGCAGTGCCAGTGTTGTGTGAGTTTTTACTGCTCCAGTGATGAGCCGTGGTTGATGAGCGGGTTTGGTTTCCTGGGAAACGTGTTCTTGTGTTGGTGCCTTTGCAGTGATGTTCCTGGAGAGTGGTCGTCAATGTGGTTGGCCATTCCTGTGACCCATGTGGGTGGTGTGCCGGCCGTTGCTGACACTATTCTTTTCTAGGATCAGACAGCTTTGGGTTAGTGGCTGGTATGTATTTATACCTGTGCAGCTCAGACAGCTGAAGAGCTGTTCTGAGAACATCTGAAACAGCCCTTTTTGGAAATCCCATTTCAGATAGTATGTCCTTATGTGCCAGGCAACCACTGCAGAGAGAGAGTGGTTCCGAAGATGCCTCCCCTCTCTTCCTGTCTCTTTCAGAGCAACACTCATTGCAGAATAATTTGGAAATAAACACATTCCATTCACAAGTGGATAAGCATGGAATGGAAAAGCACAGACTTTAGAATTCAAACCTCGACTCCCTCCCATGAGCTGTGTGACCTTGGGCAATCTATTTAATCTCCCTGAGCCCTAGTTTCCTCATTTGTAGGAATGATATGTATCATCTTGCAGAGTTGGTGTGGGAATGAAGAGATTTTGGATTTGCTTGGCATAGGAGGGTATACATGGTGAACGGTGGCTATTTGCTGGTAACTTCAAGGAGGGTTTCAGTTGTTGGGGCTGTCTGGGTAACAGTTGGCTCAGCAATACCATCAGGTTTATCCTGGTTTGGACCTGGATCCCTGGGCCATTCCAGCGGAATTCCTGTCCCTGTCCACACCCCTCATCACCACCAAAATTTTGCTTAAGATAAAGAGGAAGTCAGAGTGTATCCACCATAAGCTTACCCTGCATGAGAGGTGACATGTGACGGGGATTCAGAGGATTCCCCAATACTACTTAGTCCCCAAACTCACAAGGTATATGTCATGGTACTTTGGGTGCAGACACACGCACATCAGAGAGATGAAACAGTACGTGAATTTAGCAGTTAGCAGACCTCAGGGGTAGTTCACATGGACATTTCTGAGAGAATCCTTGGTTCCACAGTCACAAAAGCAGAACTAAATACTGGGTAGGGCTAATGCTGCCTATACGAGTGCTAGGAGACTCAGTCTAAAAGTCAAGTTTAAATGTAGAGATGCAGCTAGCTAGCCTCATCATTCTGTGAGTCATTAGATGTGGACTAGCCTGGTCTTCTCCCTTTGCTAATAAGGAAACCGGTTTAATTAACTGAAGGAGATTAACTTAATTTTGCAGCATGAGTCTGTTTCCAGAGAGGGGGCTGAATTCTTCCCTTTGCTGAGAGCTGATGCACATACAGCAGTCAATTCAAGAGGCTGTGTTGGCATGCTGTTGCTGCCAATTGACAAATGTAGTATTTTCCTGATCAAGCTCTCAAGCCTTTCTCCTTGTTCCTTGAACAACTGAGCACAGAGTAATAAACCATCCAGAATGATTTTGCTACATGGGAGTCATTTGCTTGTCTATGTAATATGGGAGTCAAATGCCTATTCTCAGTAAATATAAGCCTCCCAATTGACTTAAGGTAATTGAATGATTTTAGATTTATTGTGTATATACTCTTCTCTGCAGCCTCTGAATCTAAGCAGGCGTAAAACCACATGAGAAAAATCTGAGTTTGGATGTTCACGTGGGCTCATCTGAGTTAAAACCAAAATATGTAGAAGCTGGGTTATCAATTCCAGACTTGGGTGAATTTGTCTGTGAAACCTCACGCTTCCAGTGGAGCTGAAGGTAATGTCTTTCTTCGGATGTAATTCTGGGGGCAATTCTGCAAAGGACAAGGAGAGAAAGATGCTTTTGAGTCTCTGCCAGTTGGTTTTGTTTTCCTTTTTAGCTCATTTTTACACTGTGTATGATTTTCTTTCCCCATTACTTTTGAATTTCTCTCATTTAGTTCCAGGTGCTTGTCATGGTTGGGTCTGATACAGTTTGCTTAGGTCTTTGACTGTGTTCTTTCCTCTCCCTCCCCTTTGTTCAAAGGAGGTCTAAGCTCACAGAGTAGCTATATTTCTAGAGAGACCTGCCACCTTCGCAGGATTTACTGTGGTCATTTTCTTTTTTTTCCCCCCTCTCCCCACAATATGGTTCTTTGTGAATTAAAATCAAGGTTCCTGAAGCTGGAGCTGGAGGTAGGAACAGGGCATGGGAAGCCTGGCCACATTGTGATGAATAATAATGACCGTCTCCCTGTGCTGTGAGCTCTTCCAGACCAATCATGGCCTATTCATCTCTGTATCCCCAGCTTCTCATGTAGGGCCCAGTGCATAAATGATGCTCAGTGAGTGTCTGTTGAAGGAACAAACTAATTTTTGCAAATGCCTTTCCAATTTATAAAGATATTTCATAGAGCAACATGGGGTGATTGTTTTCAAGACTTCAACAAGAACCATTTCCTCCCTCATTTCATTAGGATTGTGAAATTGCTTTGGAATTTTGGAACAGTGATACTTTTACTGTGGGCTTTTCATGAAAAGCCAAAGCATATAATTGCTTTTTTTTTTTTTTTAATGCAAGGGGCCATAGAAGGGAGGGAGAGAGGAGGGAAAGAGTTTGTTAACTGGATACGTTGCTTGTCAAGAAATTTAAATACTGAGTTCTCTCTGGATTTTTTTCTTTGTAACTACAGTTTGCAGCTCTTTTCTTCCTTTTTTACTGGGATGTAGTGAATTTTCAACAAAAGCAAGAGGTATGTTTTCAAGGGAAAAGGACAAGCAGGCAGCAGGGGAAAGACTTTATTTTTATGACCTATGTCTTGACTTGGCAAACACTCAAGATTATCCAGCTCAACCAAATAATCCAGATTGCTTCCACATCAGCCATTGCTGAGCTCCCCTTCCAGGGTGCAGCAGCACAACTCTCCTCTTAGGACATTTGAGGGGTCTCGACTCTTGTTTTGTACTGCAGGAAATGGCAGAGCTGACCCCGCACCCCTCAGCTCTCACAGCCACTGTACATCCGCCTCCGGCAGAGACTCACCCAAGATTCATAACCAAGCAGCTTTTTCTTTTTCTTAAATTGAAGTATAGTTGATTTATAATGTTGTGTTAATTTCCGCTATACAGTTATTCATATTCAGTTATACCTATACATATATATTCCCTTTTTATATATTTTTTTAATTATGGCTTATCATAAGATACTGAATATAGTTCCCTATGCTATACAGTAGGAGCTTGTTGTTTACCTCTTCCATATATAAAATAGTTTGTATGTGTATCTGATGGTGGAATCAAGATTGCTGGGAGAAATATCAATAACCTCAGATACCCAGATGACACCACCCTTATGGCAGAAAGTGAAGAGGATCTAAAGAGCCTCTTGATGACAGTGAAAGAAGAGAGTGAAAAAGCTGGCTTAAAACTCAACATTCAGAAAACTAAGGTCATGGCATCTGGTTCCATTGCGTCATGGCAAAAAGATGGGGAAACAATGGAAACAGTGACAGGCTGTATTTTCTTGGGCTCCGAAATCACTGTAGATGTTATCTGCAGCCATGAAATTAAAAAACACTTGCTTCTTGGAAAAAAAAAGTTATGACCAACCTAGACAGCATATTAAAAAGCAGAGACATTACTATGCTGACAAAGGTCCATCTGGTTAAAGCTGTGGTTTTTCCAGGAGTCATGTGTGGATATAAGAGTTAGACCATAAAGAAAGCTGAGCACCAAAGAATTGATGCTTTTGAACTGTGGTGTTGGATAAGACTCTTGAGAGTCCCTTGGACAGCAAGGAAATCAAACCAGTCAGTCCTAAAGGAGATCAGTCCTGAAAATTCATTGGAAGGACTGATGCTGAAGCTGAAGCTCCAATACTTTGGCTACCTGAGGTGAAGAACTGACTCATTGAAAAAGACCCTGATGCTGGGAAAGATTGAAGGCAGGAGGAGAAGGGGATGACAGAGGGTGAGATGGTTGGATGGTATCAGTCCTTTGGTATTCAGCTTTCTCTATGGTCCAACTCTCACAACCATACATGACTACTGGAAAAGTCATAACTTTGACTAGATGGAACTTTGGTGGCAAAGTAATGTCTCTGCTTTTTAATCTGCTGTCTAAGTTGGTCATAGGTTTTCTTCCAAGGATCAAGCGTCTTTTTTAACTTCATGGCTGCAGACACCATCTGCAGTAATTTTGGAGCTGAAGAAAATAAAGTCTGAATTTATCCACCTATACATATCAGGCAGCTTTTTCTTAAATGACTTAATCTCTAGACTCGCATCACCTTAATGCTGACTTTTTCCATAAAACTCAAGTGTAAAAGTAGGAATATAACTGTATTACTAGTTCCCCAAAATCACTGAAATCATTCCCTGAAATCATGGACACTTAAAGTCCAAAGTCAGCAAAAGCAGACAAACTTAAGAATTTGAGAAAGTGGATTTTTACAGGTGAAGCAAGCTCCAGACTCAGACCAATAACCCAGAAAAGAAATCAGGAGTCAGATGTAAGTGAATTAAACTCAGAACAGTGTCCAGGTAATGACAGTCACAGGTATTGTCTGTACACACTAGTCCACATGCTTCTGCTCGGAGATTTCTTTCCTCCCTTGGTTCTTAGAAGCGTACAGTTTATGCGCGTGAGCTATTTGCTCTTGTGAAAGACAGGCAGGAAGAAAATCTTTTAGCAAGTTTGATGATTCAAAATATAGGTTACATTGACTGATAATCTGTCTCATCACAGTGTATCAGGAAGCATACTGCTGGTACATTGGATGCACAGTAATTTGTAAATACTTACTTTGGCCTTGGCATGGGATGACCTTGGCCTATTGCAGATTCATATTCTGCAGCTCCTAGGGCTGCCATAATGAAGCACCACAGACCAGGTGGCTTAAAACACCAGAGATTTATTGTCTCACAGCCCCAGAGGCTGGAAGTCCAAAATCCAGGTGTCAGCAGAGCCCTGCTCCCTCTGAGACTCTGCTTGGAATCTTGCCTTGCCATGTCCTAGCCTCTTGTGGTTTGCTAGCATTCTTCGGCGCTCCCTGACTTGCAGCTACCTAGCTCCATTCTCTGCCTCTGCCATCACCTGGCACTCTCTCTGTGCATCTCCATGCCATCACATCTTCGTCGTCTTGTAAGAATGACACCACGCATGTTGGATTAGGAGCCCAGTCTATTCCAGCGTGACCTCATTTTAATGAATTATATCTATAACTTGCTTTCCAAATAGAGTCACATTCTAAGGTCCTGTGGGTAGGACTTCAGCACACTTTTATGGGGAAGCACAATTATATCCTGTAACAGTCCTGGCTGTACTTCTACCCCAGAGATCTGGGAATGTTCCCTGTTTTTCTCTTATTTATTTAAATTTTTTAGTAAAGTATAGTTGGTTTCCCATGAAGTGATGGTACCGGATGCCATGATCTTAGTTTTCTGAATGTTGAGCTTTAAGCCAACTTTTTCACTCTCCACTTTCACTTTCATCAACAGGCTTTTGAGTTCCTCTTCACTTTCTGCCATAAGGGTGGTGTCATCTGCATATCTGAGGTTATTGATATTTCTCCCAGCAATCTTGATTCCAGCTTGTGTTTCTTCCAGTCCAGCGTTTCTCATGATGTACTCTGCATATAAGTTAAATAACCAGGGTGACAATATACAGCCTTGACATACTCCTTTTCCTATTTGGAACCAGTCTGTTGTTCCATGTCCAGTTCTAACTGTTGCTTCCTGACCTGCATACAGATTTCTCAAGAGGCAGGTCAGGTAGTCTGGTATTCCCATCTCTTTCAGAATTTTCCACAGTTTATTGTGATCCACACAGTCAAAGGCTTTGGCATAGTCAATAAAGCAGAAATAGATGTTTTTCTGGAACTCTCTTGCTTTTTCCATGATCCAGCGGATGTTGGCAGTTTGATCTCTGGTTCCTCTGCCTTTTCTAAAACCAGCTTGAACATCAGGAAGTTCACGGTTCACATATTGCTGAAGCCTGGCTTGGAGAATTTTGAGCATTACTTTACTAGCATGTGAGATGAGTGTAATTGTGTGGTAGTTTGAGCTTCTTTGGCATTCACTTCATGGGAAATAGATGGGGAAACAGTGGAAACAGTGTCAGACTTTATTTTTGGGGGCTCTAAAATCACTGCAGATAGTGATTGCAGCCATGAAATGAAAAGACGCTTACTCCTTGGAAGGAAAGTTATGACCAACCTAGATAGCATATTCAAAAGCAGAGACATTACTTTGCCAACAAAGGTCCGTCTAGTCAAGGCTATGGTTTTTCCTGTGGTCATGTATGGATGTGAGAGTTGGGACTGTGAAGAAGGCTGAGCGCCGAAGAATTGATGCTTTTGAACTGTGTTGGAGAAGACTCTTGAGAGTCCCTTGGACTGCAAGGAGATCCAATCAGTCCATTCTGAAGGAGATCAGCCCTGGGATTTCTTTGGAGGGAATGATGCTGAAGCTGAAACTCCAGTACTTTGGCCACCTCATGCAAAGAGCTGACTCATTGGAAAAGACTCTGATGCTGGGAGGGATTGAGGGCAGGAGGAGAAGGGTTCGCCAGAGGATGAGATGGCTGGATGGCATCACTGACTCGATGGATTTGAGTCTGAGTGAACTTTGGGAGTTTGTGATGGACAGGGAGGCCTGACGTGCTGCGCTTCATGGGGTCGCAAAGAGTCGGACATGACTGAGCAACTGAACCGAACCGACCGATAGTTGTTTTACAGAGTTTAAGGTGTACAGCAAAATTATTGAGTTATATATATATTCTTTTTTAGATTCTTTTCCATTATAGGTTATTACAAAATATTGAATATATTTCCCTTTGCAATGTAGTACATCTTTGTTGCTTCCTTGTTTTATATATAATAATGTATATCTCCCAAATTATCCTAATTTATCCCTACTTTATCCTAATTTATCCCTCCCTTCACCTTTGATAATCATCACTTTATTTTCTATATCTATGAGTCTATTGCTGTTTTGTAAGTCAGGTAATTTGTATTGATTCTTAGATTCTACATATAAACAATATTGTATGATATTTCTTTTTATGTCTGGTTTACTTCACTTAATATGATAATCTCTAGGTCCACATATGTTGCTGCAAATGATGTTATTTTATTCTCTTTTATGACTGAGTAGTATTCCATTGCATGTGTATGTATGTGTGTGTGTGTGTGTGTGTGTATGCATGTGTATGCTGAGTCGCTTCAGTCATGTCTGATTCTTTGCAACCCTATGGACTGTGGCCCACCAGGCTCCTCTGTCCATGGGATTCTCCAAGCAAGAATACTGGAGTGGGTTGCCATGCCCTCCTCCAGGATATCTTGCCAACCCAGGGATCAAACCCATGTCTCCTGCAGCTCCTACATTGCAGGTAGATTCTTTATCACTGAGTCACCAGCCTTGTCCACCTGCCCCCACCCCATACACACACACACACACACGTCTATCTCAACATACCTCTTCCCCATATTTGCCTTTAGAATCATCTTTCAGTGGCTCTGACGTGCCATTCTTCATTGGTTCAAAAGCAGATATCTCAATGGGAATGTGAACTAGTATAGCTCTATGTGAAACAGTATGGTAGTTCCTCAAAAAATTAAAAATAGGACTACTGTATGATCCAACAATTCCATTTCTGGGTATTTACCCAAAGGAACTGAAAGTAAGGTCTTGATACATCTATGAACCCATCTTCATAGCAGTACTATTCACAGTAGCCAAAAGATGGAAGCAACCCAAATGCCCTTGGACAGATGAGTGAGATATATATATATATATAATTCAGCCTGAAAAAGGAAGGAAATTCTGACACATACTATAGTGTGGATGAACTTTGAAAGTATTATACTAAATGAAATAGTCCAGTCACGCACAAAAAACCAAATACACTATGATTCTACTTATGTGAGGTATTTAGAATAAATTAGTAGAGACAGAAAGAAGAATGGTGCTTGCCAGGGCCTGAGGAGGTGGGATAATAAGAGGTTATAGTTTAATGGGTATAGAGTTTCAGTTTTGCAGGATGAAAAGAGTTCTGGAGATGGATGGTGAAGATGATTGTACAACAACATGAATGTACTTAATACCACTGAGCTGTACACTTAAAAATGGTTAAAATGGTAAACTTTCTATTATGGATATTTTACCACAGTTAGACATTTCCTACACAATTTTTCACGTGTCCCTCCTATCTTTTTTTTAAAAATTAATCTACTTATTTTAACTGGAGGCTAGTTACTTTGTGATGTTGTGGTGGCTTTTGCCATACGTTGACATGAATCAGCCACAGGTTGTCCCTCCCTCTTAATGTCCACCTCTCCTGCTCTCTGACTTCCTTCACCTCTGAAACCATCCAGGCCTTCCTTTTCCTGAAAAACCTTGACTTCACCTCCTGGCCTAGAAGCCATGATGCCTTTTCTCTCCTGCTTTTCCGAATGATATTTTATCTATAGAAGAGTCCATGCCAGCATCTCCATTCTTCACCATTTGCTTCTCTTACTGACCCAAAACCTGGTATCCATTCACAGCAGAATTCTAGAATTTTGCTATCCTACAGAGTTGCTGCTAGTTGCATGCAGCGATTTTAAATTTAACTAAAACGAATGAAATGTAGAAATTGGTTCCTTAGTAGGGCTAGCCACATTTCCAGTACTGAATAGCCACATACAGCCCAAGGCTAATGTATTGGAAAATGTAGATACAGAAGATCTTCATCACCTCAGTAAGTTCTGTTGAACAGACAGCACTGTTCTTGATGTGGACCATTTTTTTAAAAGTCATTATTGAATGTGTTACAGTATTGGTTCTGTTTTATGTTTTCATTTTTTGGTCACAAGGCATGTGGGATCTTAGTTCCCTGACCAGGGATCGAACCTGCACCCCCTGTAGTGGAAGGCTAAGTCTTAACCACTGGACCACCAGGGAAGTCCCAGACAGCACTGTTCTTGAATACGGATTCTCAAATCAGGAGAATCACTTGTTTCGAGGAGGGGGACAGACTGGTTATAACACAGATTCTGGGCCCCACCTTTCGAGTTTCTGGTTCGGAAGTCTGGAGACCTGACAGAGAGTTTGCATGTCTGAGTTCCTTGGTGATATTGATGCTGTTGGGTGTCCTAGAGGAACCCTCTCAGATTCCCACTGAACTACTCTGATACTAATTTAGTGGACTCTTACTTCTTATTTCAGAGCCACAACGGGCATGACAAATCTGACCACAAATTGTTTTTCTTTGCTTTGTCCTACTTTCATGATGATGTTTTATTTTAGTCTCTCACTGATACTGTTTGTCTCTTTGCTGGCTTCTGTCATCTAATTAAGAGGACCCGTCTCCAACCGTGTGCTCACCTCCTTTGGGAATTTTTGCTCTCACGTGTAGGCCATCTCAAATGTATGGGTGGCTGACTCGCGAATAAACATCCCCTTATTTCTAAGGCCGTATCTTCAGGTTTGTAGGATAACTGGATCTGGATGTTTAATTCCTCTGGAACACCCTGATATTAGAAACAAAGCTTCTGTATCTCTACCCTCTCTGGCCCGTGAGCTCATCTTCTGCGGTCTCTGATAATTGTTGCCATGCATTTCTTTAAGTGATGTAAAAATGCTTGCCTGAAAAGCTCCATAGAAATGTCAAGTATTATGTGTACCTGGTCCTTAAATATTCATGCAGTTGGAGAAGTCACCACTGTTGTGTGCTGAGTAATTTCCTTAATGCCTTTCCTCCTGGTGACCTACTGTTTATAGGCCTAATCTGCTTAATCCTTTCTATGAGGTATAGCAGGGGTCATGCACGAATATGCCCATTTTCAAATTAGACGTTAAGGTGCAGAAGAGTTTCAAAGAGAGTCCAGAGGCACAAAGCTGGTGATGCCTCTGCCCAGGAACTGCAGCTCATGTGCATGACTCCCATGCCAAGCCCCCTATTCCCCCGCAAAGCCCCCAACTCTTTTTGCAAAGCCCCAACTTCCATGCAAAGCTCCAACTATTAGAGAACACTAAGCCTCAGGGTCTTGAACATAAAAAGAAATGGCTAAGTTTGATTCAACGTGTACTTCACATAATGCATTTCTGTGACACTTCATAGTAATGAGATAATTACCATGGGTACAGTATTAGAGTATACATATTCTGATAAGTTACAGCTGTAAGAAATCAGTAATGGCCATTAATCATTCCATGTTCATTCTTTACGAGGCTCAGACTAAATGGTAAGCTGCAGAGTTCCAACAAAGCTAAGACAGATTTTATAGTCATCATTTCTGCCATTTAGATGAGGCGTTGATGGGCACAATAGACTCTCCCTAATTTAAACTAATTTGGGCAAACTGCTGCCCAAATTGAGAAAAATCTGAATTGAAGTATAGCAGTAAATATATACTACCTGAGATATTTGAAAGTAACAACTGCAATCCAAACTAGACCATCAAAGGGTTAATAAATAAACATCTTCAGGAACTACCTTAATTAATATATGGGAAGGAATCATAGTACCTGTATCAAGGACTCGAGTCCTTGAGTCCATGAAACCTATTTCTATCTTAAGTAAGTTAAGCATTTCCGCTTATAATCATTATACCTATTCTTTTACATAGTGAGGTTTTTTTTTTTTTTTTTTTACATCAGGATAAACAGCAGGTTGGCCCTTAGCCAATTTACAGGTGAAGGCAAAGTTAGCAGGAATTAAATTAATCAAGTTTTACTACACAGTGTAGAAACAGTGATTGATGCAGACTTTTTCATTCTTTCAAATTTAGGAATTAGTTGCATATTTTAGAAAAGAACCACAAGGTTGAGAGGAAGCCTAAAGTGCCAGTTGGTTCATCATTCAACCGTATCCAAGCTGACTTAGAGATTTTAAAATTCTAGGCTGTTGGATCTGCGAGGGATTTTGGAGATTATTTTGTCCAGGAAAAAAGGGAGGATGAGAATAGACACCTGACCTCCATAGAACACACAGCCTGGTCATGAGAGAAGTAATTCTAGCAGCCCGTGCCTGTGACTCTAACCTTGTGACTATTAGACTCATACCCATCTGCATCTTCTAGGTGACACACGCAATGATCCACACGCAGCAAAGCTGGACAGCTCCTACCTGTAACCTGGTGGAGTAGCCAGTTAACCAGCAGGCACATTTAGACTCTTCATGTAATTTAAGGTCATTTAGTCAAAACCACTCATGGTGGAGGTAAAGAGACAACTATGCACCACTCTATAAATTAGCGAAGTTAGCCAAGATATGGTCACCAGCTGGAAACATCACTGTTGTTAGCATCAGACAGATGCTAACTAAGCATAACAGGAACACTCTCCCAAAGTATCCATTAGATACTAAGAGCAAAAGGAAAATGTGCACAAGCTCTGAGTTTCTGCACCTTTCCTGTCTTCTACCCCGAGCTCAGCACCTGACACCAAGCAGACCATCAGAAAGTGAGAAATTCTTTTAAATGATCCATGTAATTTACACCCTTGGGTTTCTAGTTTTTTTTTAAAAAAAAAGATCTTGGTGATTAGGATTTAGTTTAATTTTTCTTTCCGATTTACTAAAGCTGGGGAAGGGTGTAGTGCCTTCCTGCTCTCTGACTTAAAATGAAGCTCTTAGTTACTCAGTAACTACCTGCCAAATACAGCTACCCTTCTGAGTTAACAGAGCCTCCAGGGTGATTTTGAAAGTGAGTCATTGATTTGAATCTAGAGTCCAAACAGCTGGGACAAGCCTTGGCGATCAGGTAGTCCAGCCCTCTCCTTTTATAATTGAGGAAACGGAGGTCCGGAGAGGTTAAGTCACTGTGGCCTGATCACATAATTAAGTTTGTTTATTTGCTGTGCTTTGGGGCAATCTGGAAAACGCCATGTGCCTAGTTTGGCTTTTCAACTTCCTGACGTTTTCAGTTGTGTGCACTCAGGGTGTTTCTAAAATACTGATAATGATATGTGAATGCAAATCTCATTTAGTGAAATCTGGCAATGTGGGCAGTCTTCAGTGAAATCTATTACTCCACCTTGCTTGATCCTTTTATGTTCAGCTCTTTTTTGATTTGTGGTGTTTGATTAGACAAAAGGTAACAAAATATTCATTGCAGTAAAAAAAAAAAAAATCCTCCTTTCTTTTACATCCACATAACTTCAAAATAGCCCCAAAGTCATCATCTGTCGTTACCAAAAACATGTACTTCGGAACTGAAACCGAGGTGAAAAAAATTCTGTCCCAGGGGAGTTTTAGAGAGCCATAACCATGCAAAAGTACATGGTAACAGAAAATATTATGCAAACTTCACTGTGGCATTATAATGGAAACTGCATCAATAATGAAAACTGCATCAATAATATCTGGATGGCTAGGTAAGAAAGATAAAACCACTGAAATACATACTCTTCACTGTGCGCTGTTACAGTACATTTACAACGCACCACAATTTGAACAGAAAGTTGACAAACTCTGAATTTGTTACAGGCAGAGTAATTTATAGCATGGGGCTGGAGCGGGAATTCTATCATTCCTTGTGCTTTCTCTGAATAGGTTGTGGCCCTTGTCTCTTGGTGCCTCCATTTTCCCTCCGGGTGTCTCTATGAAGTCAGATAAATTATCAATGTAATGTAACATTTACTAAGCTTCATGGAACAGCTGGTCATTATTCAGAGGCTTCTAAATCATGACAGGCTCCTTCTGAGGCTTTGCTTGGAGTCAGTCATCTCTGAGGGCTTCCTTGGTTGCTCAGCTGGTAAAAAATCAGCCTGCAATGCAGGAAGACCCTGGTTCAATTTCTGGATCGAGAAGATCCCCTGGAGAAGGAATAGGCTACCCACTACAGTTTTCTTGGGCTTCCCTGGTGGCTCAGATGGTAAAGAATATGCCTGCAGTACAAGAGATCTGGGTTCAATCCCTGGGTTGGGAAGATCCCCTGGAGGAGGGCATGACAACCTACTCCAGTATTCTTGCCTGGAGAATCCCATGGACAGAGGAACCTGGTGGGCTACAGTCCATGGGGTTGCAGAGTCGGAGACGACTGAATGACTAAGCACAGCACAGTCATCTCTGACTATGCTCCTTTGCTAATGGTTCAGGGGCTAATATGAAGTCCCTTTTGAATTTGAGACTAAAATTGGGAGACAAACACTTTTTGAAAAAACAGAGTGTTCAGCTCTGTACCAGATAAAATTGTTGAGGTTCTTGCTTCAAGACCAAGTGTGTGCTCTATAGGTGTGTGAGTTAAGGGTGACTTTAGCCATTGGCAGAGTCAGACATGCAGGGAATAATATTGGATCCTCTTATGGGCTGCAATGGTGTCGTCTCTCAAACTTCATATGTTGAAGCCTTGGGATGGGACTGTATTTGGAGATAGGGCCTTATGCTGCTAAGTCACTTCAGTCGTGTCTGACTCTGTGCGACCCCATAGACGGCAGCCCACCAGGCTCCCCCGTCCCTGGGATTCTCCAGGCAAGAACACTGGAGTGGGTTGCCATTTCCTTTTCCAATGCATGAGAGTGAAAAGTGAAAGTCAAGTCACCCAGTCGTGTCCGACTCTTAGTGATCGCATGGACTGCAGCCTACCAGGCTCCTCCGTCCATGGGATTTTCCAGGCAAGAGTACTGGAGTGGGCTGCCATTGAAGTTCAAATGAGGCTCTTAGGATAGACCTTCATCCAATCTAATGAAGGTGTCCTTCTAAGAAGAGAAAATCTGGACACACAGAAAGACACCAGAGATGCACACAAACAGGAGGAAAGGCCATGTGAGGACGTAGAAGGTAGCCACCTGCAAGCCAAGGAGAGAGGCCTTGGGAGAAACCCAGCCTGCCAGTTCCTTCATTGGACTTCCAGAACTATTAGACAATACATTTCTGCTGTTTAAGCCTCCCAGTCTGTGGTGTTGTGTTATGGCAGCCATAGCATCTTAACTTCACATTACCAATCACTTCAAATATCTGACGTTTGCAACCAATGTTTATCACTGTAGAATCAGAAGTTAGCATTCCAAAGGATCCCTTCTCCTCCAGTGCCTCTCAAAGCCTCTGGATCAAGTCCAAACTTTTTTTTTTTTTAATTAATAACCATGTATTGATTTCACACATAGTTGAAATAAAACCTTTTACAATCCACGGTATTATCCATGATTAAATACACATCAAAAGTATAGAGAAAGATATTCATTTTTTGATATAATGATGTGAGATTTGTGACTTTTACAGCTTAACAAACAAAGCCTAGGAAGCACTTAGCAAGCATGATATACACTAATTCCATGCCTTTTCCAGGAAGGGTTTCTAATACGTTTCTAGGTTGCTGCTAAGTCTCTTCAGTCGTGTCCGACTCTGTGCGACCCCATAGACGGCAGCCCACCAGGCTCCCCCGTCCCTGGGATTCTCCAGGCAAGAACACTGGAGTGGGTTGCCATCTCCTTCTCCAATGCATGAAAGTGAAAAGTGAAAGTCAAGTCACCCAGTCGTGTCTGACTCTTAGCGACCCCATGGACTGCAGCCTACCAGGCTCCTCCATCCATGGGATTTTCCAGGCAAGAGTACTGGAGTAGGGTGCCATTGCCTTCTCTGGGGGCTAGGACTAGGCTATCATATTGGGAGTTCCACACCCCCAAGGATAAAATCCCAGAGGATGAAAGTAATAAAGCAGTTTAGAATGTGGTGGTGATGGCCAACGTTACCAGACTCACTGGAAATTCTCATTGTGAAACAGCTAGTACTTGGGGAACCCCAGAAAATTCAGTGGTCGTGTGTCCAGTTCCCTACCCAAGAGATGAAAACATCAGATGCGAAGGCTTTTCTCTGATCTTCCCTGTTTGTTGACTCTCAGGACTTGGAGAGCTCTGTGAAACATGAGGGTCTGGTCTTTTAGCTTTAGATTGGAATAGAGGATTTAGGCTTCCACTCCTTAAAGGGCAAAGAAAGGGTCCACCCTGGCTCAGCCGTGGTCACTCCCTGTGCATAACTAAAATCGCTGCCCAGGAAGTCAGAGTGAGGATGTGGGAAAGAGGCTGTGTAAGTGACTCTGACTGTTGCTATAACAACAGTACCTTGGTCTAATTTCGTTTGAAAAATGAATTTCAGCTGGTGGGATGAAGCTGAGCAGCTTCTCCCCACAGATGACAGCCTCCGGAGCTCTGCTGTTTATGGGCTGAGTGCGTGGTGCCCTGCCTGCCTCTGCCCACTGGAACATCCTCAGAGCCGCTTAAATCATGCCCACGTTTGCCTGAAAGTGAGAAAGCGCCTGTCTACACATGGACCTCGCCACCCCCGGGAGATTCATCCTGGAGAGAAAAACCCTTTCCTTCTTCCTGCCTTGTCTCCTATTTGTGGACAAAGTTACTCTGAAGACATAAATAATGGTGATCTCTTTGCTGGCAACTGAAGGAGAGCCCTTAGCTTTCAGCTTTGGGGCAAAAACCTGCTAAGAAAGGGAGGTGTGGGAGTCAGACGCCATCCAGGAATAAGAATAACGTCCTGTCTGCTCACTGAGATGGGGTGTGTGTGTGTGTGAGAGAGAGAGAGAGAGAGGGAAGAATTCTCTTCCTTTGCTGTCTGTAAACTCCAACTTACAAGGAAGAGCAATGTCTGACCTTGTTGAGGGAAACAAGAGGCTTTTAATAGACTCAGAGATCTTATTTCAATACTTTTGTTTTCCAAAGGGAGATAAACACGTGCTTGGATTTTTATTCAAAAGCAGTGTCAGCACCAGGCGCTGGGGGCTGTTTGCATCCCATGAGCTGTGGGACAGAACGTCAGTACGATGGAGGCACTCCTGGAAGGGGCTATAAACAAAAAGGAGAATTTCTCATTAAAAAGAAGGGACATGTTGAGTAAACAGTGAAATAAAAATATTCTTGATTCCTACCCAAGGGAGAGAAAAGTACTCAGCCTCCCTGAAGTATTTCTCCTGCTGCCTCCCTCCTCCCAGAAAATAAACAGATTGAAACCTCATGCTTCGTTCCAACATGCCTGTTCTTTGGTCTGTGTTGTTGGTTTAAGTCTCCAGCTGTGAAGGACGCAGATAAGATCTGATCTTTCCATTTGCCCTCTTCCTCCCTACGGTTTTCCCTTCTTCTTCCCCGACCTCCTTTGCTGTCATTTCTTTACAGCTCTAAATAAAATCCCATTAGGAATTTCAGATTGTAATACAAGGTCATGCACACCGGCGTGTTTGAGTAGCTAATGTATGCAAGACGTTCTAGGAGGAGATATTCCTAAGGAAATTGTTTCTTGTCCTTAGATGTAGTGTCGTGTGTGTGTGTGTGTGTGTGTGTGTGTGTGTGTGTGTGTTTATGTATCTGAAAAGACAGAGCTGTGCGGCGTTCAGACTGTAGAATTCTGATGGCAACTGCAGATCTCAGCGGAGCTTTTCCTACAGAAAGCTACTGAGCAAAGGAAGCTGCCAAGGGATGCACACATCTGCTCCCTCCTGAAGTTTTCAAGGCTACATCTATCATCACTTCTCAAACACATGCTAAATTTGCAGAGTAACATCTTTCCTCATAGAGGAGCACAATGCTTTTCTGTGAATCAGGCAGCTCTGACTCAAAACACGTGAACACGTCCTCCTTAGCCCGTCACGACACCAGTGTCGAAAACATTTTCCCAGAATTTCTGAGCCAGGTTTGCTCGTGTTTGATCAGGACAGGAGTCATCATACGCAGAGCAGTGCAGTAAGTGAAAATGCAGATTTGAGAGGCAGATGCAACGAAGTAAGGCTCTGCCGTGTGTCCTGGGACAAATGACCACAGTCTCTGAGCCCACTCCTCATCCTCATAGGGGTATTGTGAGGATTAACAATCGGGCTTCCCTGGTGGCTCCATTGATAAAAGAATCTGTCTGCAGTGCAGGAGACCCAGGTTCAATCTCTGGCTGGGGAAGACCCTGGAGAAGGAAATGGCAACCCACTCCAGTATACTTGCCTGGAGAATTCCATGGACAGAGGAGCCTGGTGGGCTACACAGTCCATGGGATCACAAAGAGTCAGACACAACTTAGCGACTAAACCACCATCACCAGCAATATACATAAATCATGTGGTGTGATGCCTGGTACATTGCAAGGTCTCAGCCAATTAGAAGATTAAATGACAATAATGTCTTCAGTGAACCCGATTTTCTAATAAAAACTTACTAGTTAGGTCTTTCTACTGAAAACTATGTGAGGAGATTTGAAAGTTGGCATTTGCAGAGATAGTCTCCGTTTCAACAAATAGTTTAATAAATTCACTGAAATACCAATTTGAACTACATATATGGAGCTTGTGAAAAACTTCATTACTTCAGATATAAAGAGTACACACAATTCACCTGACTTGCGATGAAAATATGTTATTTGTTTAATCGAGAGAAAGCCAAGAGCCTCTACCAACATTCATGTATTTGGAAATATGGACATTTGAGGACATCTTGAGACGGCATTTCTCAGGGTTAGGGGCCTTGACTGCCACTGCTCCTGATGTTTTATGATCCATTCTCAATGTGTTGCTGTGGATTCAGGTGGTGCAGGTTAGGCATACCTGAAGGATAAAAGGGTACCTAAAAATTCAGCCACACACAAAAGATTTAAAATGCTTTTAAAGAATGTCTTAATTTAGCAGCTTGCAGCTGGAATTGGGTGGGCATCCACATTCCAAACTGAAAAGAGGCACCACCGCTCTTGTGTGTACATATCTAAGATGACTTGGGAATAGAGTTTGCTTCCCAGATGGCACTAGTGATAAAGAATCCACCTGCCGACGCAGGAGATGCGAGTTCGATCCCTGGGTCACCTAGATCCCCTGGAGAAGGAAATGGCTGCCCACACAGTATTCCTGCCTGGAGAATTCCAGGGACAGAGGAGCCTGGTGGGCTACCGTGCATGGGGTTACAAAGAATCGGATATGACTGAGTGACTGAGCAATACAATATATAATAGCAAAAAGGTAAAAGATCATGGTCATTTCTAAAGCTAAACTCAAAGTCTCCCAGAATGTTCTGCCTGGTCCTCTTCCTTTGGGCTGGGGGCTCAGCAATGCCCCAGCATCCCCTTGGGCCTATGTAGTTGAGGTTTCAGATGCTTTCTGGGAGGGCGAGGCTACTTTTAAGGTGATCCATTTCTTCCCAGAGCATTTCAGAACACAGATTTTTTTTTCTCTTCTTTTTTGGCTGTGCTGCCCTTGTGGGATCTTAGTTCCTAGACCAGGGATTGAACCCTGGGCTAAGACATTGAAAGCGCTGATTCCCAACAACTGGACTGGGACCAGAGGAGATGTCAGGTTTTTAACTGACATCCCCTCCAAAGGCCCAAATTTCCTCTTGATTAGGTCCAAAGAAGCTGTATCCTGGAATGGTCACAGGTAGAGGTTTTAAACTCTTGGCTCTCAAGCAAATTTTCTGTGTGTCTGTATTTAAACTCATATGAATTTTGTTAGGTAATAAAGTTGTTTTCTCTCTAAAATAATGTTAGGAGTGTAAAAGCTGACAAAGCAGATTTCAGACGTTTTGATAAGATTTATCTTTTTCATGTGGGTTGCTCTACCCTTCAAGTTGTTGCTGTTCAGTCGCTAAGTCACGTCCGACTCTTTGCAGCCACAGAGACTGCAGCACGCCCTGCTTCCCCATCCTGCACTGTCTCCTGGAGTTTGCTCAAGTTCATGTCCACTGAGTTGGTGATGCTATCTGGACATGTCGACTCTTCACGTAGATTCCCTTAAAACAAACATATTTGACTTTTCTCAACATACATCTGACATACATTCGCTTTCTGACGTGGTCTTTGTTCTGGGGATGAACCCACCCATCAGGCATACAACACACCCTCAGTTCGTGAGGAATGAAAATGAAGGTAAGTATGTATAATATGGAGGGAGAAAATGATCTAGGATATTATCCTACTCAGAGAAACCTCAAATATAAAAAATAAACATTTTCATGTAAAGTCTTGTAGAAATTCAGCAAGCTCCTACAGGACTCAAGCTCCCCTGCGCTTGGAAATATCTCCATCTAGAGCTTTGTTTCTTGATCTTGTGTATGAGCTATCCCAGAGCATCTCCAGTCAACTCAGGAACATATGATATTTTACTGGGGTTTTTTTGTTTATTGTTTTTTTTTGGTTTTTTTTTTTTTTTTTTTTTTTTTCCTGCCACTCTGTTTCTTGTGGGATCTTTGTTCCCTGACCAGGGACCAAACCCAGGCCCACAGCAGTGAGAGCACTGAGTCCTAACCACAGGATACCAGGGGATTCCCAGGAACATCTGATACTGATATTCATTAGCTTTGTGTGCGTATACATTTTTACTCAAACGGACAACTTCAGAATTTCAGGACTCTGACAGAATTGTTAGTCTAGATAGGAATTTCTAAAAACTGGGAATGTTGGACGAACTCAGAGAAATCGGAGTTTTTATTACGTTTCTTTAGATGCCTGTGGCACCAGCCTGTGTCCCAATCTGGGCCCCACCTTGGGGGATAAAATCAAACTGAGGACGTGGGACCAAGAAACCTGCATTTTTAATAGCTTCCCAAGTCACTGTAAAGTCACTGATCTAGAAAACTGATCCTCTAAATAAACCTCAAAAGATCCTTTCTAAGGATACTTGAATCTAGAAGACAGTTCTGGAAATGTTTTCTACTCTATCTGTATTCTACTAATTAATATATCTAACACATGAATATTCTGGGTCATTCATCAATATATTAAATAAGCAAGTCAGATTTATCCATGTGTTCATAGCTTATTATATACTGATAGAATGAGAAGAAAATAACCATATGAAAACTGATTCTGTGAGTCATCTTCTGGTTTGACCGGAGCAGATTACAATAACCAGAATATTCTCTTGGAGCCTCTAAATTACTTATAGCACCTGCAATTCACCTTTAATTCTTGTATGCTTATATCTCTACTATTTGGTGAAGGAAGTTCACCCACACTTTTGGTTGGAAAGAGCACGTTGGTGGGTGAAAACCACTCAAAACCTGTGTAAGGAAATTTAAAATTTTCAACTATGAAAATATCCAGCATTTTGAGTTCACAAACATGTCAAAACCTATGAACCTGGTAATGTTATGTAAAGTCTCTGGGTTTCAAATTCACTTTTCCTCACCATGATGCTGTTCATATGCTCTCAAGTTGTTTTCAACATAGGTTTCCTGGACCCATAGAGTTCTCCAACATCTTAAGGAAGGGACAGTCTGTGGGCCATTTCCAGACTTTTAAAATAACCAAAATAAATCATACATTTACTTCAGTTCAGTCACTCAGTCATGTCTGACTCTTTGTGACCTCATGAATCGCAGCACACCAGGCCTCCCTGTCGATCGCCAACTCCTGGAGTTCACCAAACTCATGACCATCAAGTCAGTGATGCCATCCAGCCATCTCATCCTCTGTCGTCCCCTTTTCCTCCTGCCCCCAATCCCTCCCAGCATCAGTCTTTTCCAATGAGTCAACTCTTCGCATGAGGTGGCCAAAGTACTGGAGTTTCAGCTTTAGCATCATTCCTTCCAAAGAACACCCACGACTGATCTCCTTTAGGATGGACTGGTTGGATCTCCTTGCAGTCCAAGGGACTCTCAAGAGTCTTCTCCAACACCACAGTTCAAAAGCATCAATTCTTCGGCGCTCAGCTTTCTTCACAGTCCAACTCTCACTTCCATACATGACCACAGGAAAAACCATAGCCTTGACTAGACGGACCTTTGTTGGCAAAGTAATGTCTCTGCTTTTGAATATGCTCTCTAGGTTGGTCATAACTTTGCTTCCAAGGAGTAAGCGTCTTTTAATTTCATGGCTGCAGTCACCATCTGCAGTGATTTTGGAGCCCCAAAAAATACATTTACTTACTTGTCATTGAAACATCATGCAGGCCAACATTTTCAAGTGCCTGCTTTAGGGATCAGTTACACAAACTGAGCGTGGTTATTTGAGAAATCTTTCTAGTTTTAATTCATTCCTACAGTCTTATGAAGGAAAAGGCAAGCTGTTACAGTATGATGTGTATTAGGTGCTGTGGAAGCACATCAAGGGTCTCCAAGATCAGGACATGTGCAGACGAGCTGTCATGAGAGACTGTATAGAACCTAACCTGTATGGTGATGGACAAACGGAATCGGTCAGGTGAAGAAGCTGGCTGAGAGTATAACATATGCAAAGACTCAGAGACAGAGAACAAACACCATGCGTCCTGAGAATGGAAATAATTAAGTTGAGCTGAAGGTTTAGATTTGCTTGGAGTTGGAGGGCCAGTGGAGGGGAAGAAGGGTCAAGGTGATATCTGAGACTGGAGAGGTGAGCAGAGGTAAAGATCAAGTTGTGGAGGGCCGTTGTGTGAGGCTTAGATGATGCTGATGACAGCAGACAGCTCCAAAGGAGCTGCAAGTGAAGAATGGGTTCACGTTTTATAAGGAAAAATCACAGCCCCAACAGAGAGACAACAGAGAGAATCAGTGCAGAAGAGGTAAGACCGGAGCAGAGAGTCTAGTCAGGAGCTGCTGCCGAAATGAGAGCAGTGTTAATGATCTGAACTATGGGAGTGGCGATGGGAGTGGAAGATGAGATAAAAATCTTTTATTAAGATACAAATCGCCAGTGATAAGAACAGATGTACTTGAGGTGCAGTTGGCTTTAGGTGGTGGGGAGAAGGTGGAATAAGGATGAGTCCTGAAAATGTCTGAAAACGCTTCATCATGTTAGCATTGGATCCCAGGGTCACTGATGAAGGCGTGGCTGTGCTTCACCACCTGCGGGAGGGGAAGTGCTTATGCAGTCACCTGAGTCTGAATTTGAATCCAGGTTGAGTGCCCCACCTTGCCCCCCACCCCAGGCTCTGGGACACAGTGCTAACCTCACCATGCCTAAATCTCCTCCTCTGTAAGGTGGTTCAAGTGAATCCTTCCCGCCTTTTAGACTCTGTAGGAGAAGGAGACAGGAATCTGATGGTTACCCCCAATATCGTCCATCTTAAAATCTTCATCATCTTAATAGCAGGATCATCATTTTTATTCCAGGCTCCCAGATCCTCCCCAATTTCATGCAAAGTCAGAGACAGTCCATAAGAGTTGAGTTTGGTTTTGTTTTGCTTTGTTTAAGCATCCTGGCACTGCTAAAAGTCTACAGGAAGAAAGAATATCTTTCTCATGGACCGTTTAGAATCTGCTGGAAATGTCAGCAGAGGTCCAGTCATCTCAGCCATGTTCCTCCTTGTTCTGAGTATCATCCGCCCTCTCCATTTCACCTCCTGTAGACCCATCAGACCAGCACACGCATGACCTTCCCCAGAGGTTTGCTATGTGGATAATATATGATCCTGCATAAAAGTGCTTTATAACCCCAAAGGCTTCGCTGTTCTTATTACTACTGGTTTGGATGTCATACCACTGATCCCAAACCATTCTGTCTCTCCCTGTTTCAACTCTCTCTATCACACACACACACACACACACACACACAGAGTTTCACAGAAACACAGCCATCAGGCCACACTGTAGGCGAGAGACCTATGCTGAACCCACTGTGGAGGAGGATTTGTTTCCTTCAGAGTAACTGACACGCAAGACAGACCCCCACTGTCACAGGCAGTGGGTGACTTCAGCTCCGGGCCCCGCAGTGTCCCTAAATGGGAGAAAACGTGCACGTGTAATAAGCAAGAACAGCGGAACAAGGAAGCCGACACTCGGCGAAGAGTTCCTGTGATTCTTCCAGGAGGGCACAAATCATACTAAGAGGCTTCCATCTTTGGGAAGCAGAAGGGCCAGGGACTTCCTGTTCAGTTTAGTTCAGTCACTCAGTCATGTCCAACTCTTTGCAACCCCATGGACTGAAGCACGCCAGGCTTCCCTGTCCATCACCAACTCCTGGAACTTGCTCAAACTCATGTCCATTGAGTCAGTGATGCCATCCAACCATCTCATCCTCTGTCATCCCCTTCTCCTCCTACCTTCAGTCTTTCCCAGTATCGGGGTCTTTTCCAATGAGTCGCTTCTTTACATCAGGTGGCCAAAGTATTGGAACTTCAGCTTAGGCATCAGTCCTTTCAATGAATATTTCCTTTAGGATGGACTGGTTTGATCTCCTTGAAGTCCAGGGGACTCTCAAGAGCCTTCTCCAACACCACAGTTCAAAAGCATCAATTCTTCAGCGCTCAGCTTTCTCATGGTCCAACTCTCATATCCATACATGACTACTGGAAAAACCATAGCTTTGACTAGACGGATCTTTGTCGGCAAAGTAATGTCTCTGCTTTATAATATGCTGTCTAGGTTGATCGTAGCTTTTCTTCCAAGAAGCAAGCATCTTTTAATTTCATGGCTGCAGTCACCATCTGCAGTGATTTTGGAACCCAAGAAAATAAAGGCTCTCACTGTTTCCATGGTTTCCCTAGGGATTTCCTGAGATAGGTTATTAGGGAGGAGACCCTGACCTGAGTCCTTGGGGCGTGGGGAGTCCCCAGTACATTTCCATGTGTAGACAGTTGTGAGCATGAGAGTTGCTGCTTGCGAGTTCCTCAGCCTACAGGTCCTGTCTCCTCCTGCCCACTCTCCTTCCATCCCCCAAGAGGGACATAAGGAGGGAGTCAGACTCTCAGACCACCTTGCTGTCTAGCAAAGATGGGACACAGGAGGGATGCTTAGATGGCTCTGCTGTTCTGGACACAACTAAAACCCTGATACTGGGAAAGACTGAAGATAAAAGGAGAAGGGGGCAGTAGAGGACCGATGGTTAGATAGCATCACCAAGTCAATGGACATGCGTTTGAGCAAGTTCCAGGAGATAGTGAAGGACAGGGAAGCCTGGCGTCTGCAGTCCATGGGGTCACAAAGAGTCAGACACAACTGAGTGACTGAACAACAACAAAAGAAAAACTGTAACATGTTTCTTCTATAATATCTTTCTTCCATTCCCAATTCTGGTACAGGAAATATATGTCAAGATTTGGCTTAAAGGGGCCAGCAGTGGGGAACTCTAGGCCCTCAAGGAAAAGGAAATACTCAGTGGCTTCATTCGGGTCACATCCTGGAAATGTATTTGATTTGAGCCCCAACCATGCAGCGCTGTTCTACAATCTAGGACATGAATGCATTAGCACTTGGACTCAGGCTTGAATTGCAAATTTGATTTTTGTTGTTTATATTTAAAAAGTTATACAGGATGCTTGGAAAACATTAGGCTATTGCAAGCTAGAGAACAAAAATATATCATTGTACCTACATGTATTTAGAGATTCAGAAACTAATCTAAGTTACAATTGTTTCAGTGGGTATCACTGCATTTTTTAAAAAACTTTTTAATCACATTTTTAAGATAATAATAGCTAAGGCTTAGTGGGTGCTTACAGGATACCAGGCATGAAACTAAGTGCTTTCCATTTTACTTCATTTAAGTTCATCCTCACACTAACTGTATGATCTAGATATTATTGACCCATTTTGCAGATGAAGAAACCAAAGTTTAGGAGAGTTTAAGTTTTCCAGGATTCATTCATCTGACATGTATTTACTGAGTATGTACTGTGAGCCCCTGGGGGTCCAGTAGTGGAAAAAAGCAGAAAAATCCCTACCTTCATGTAACTCTCTGTTTTGGTTTTTTTTTTAATTATTTATTTATGGCTGCACTGGGTCTTCACTGCCGCGCACAGGCTTTCTCTAGTTGCGGTGCGTGGAGTCTGCTCTTCCTTGCAGCGCGCAGGCTTCTCATTGCCGTGGCTTCTCTCGTTGTGACTTGCAAGCTCCGGAGCACGGGCTCAGTAGTTGTGGTTCATGGACTTAGTTGCCTCTCGGCATGTGGGATCTTCCCAGGCCAGGGATCACACCTGTGCTCCCTGCGTTGGTGGGTGGATTCTTAACCACTGGACCACCAGGAAGTCCCTCTAACTCATTTTCCAGTGGAGGGTATCTTGTGTGTGCTTAGTCGCTCGGTTGTGTCCTAATATTTGTGACCCCACGGACTGTAGCTTGCCAGGCTTCTCTGTCCACGGGGATTTTCCAGGCAAGACTCCTGGAGTGGGTTGCCATGCCCTCTTCCAGGGGATCTTCCCAACCCAGGGATAGAACCCAGTCTCCTGCATTGCAGGCAGATTCTTTACCATCTGAGCCACCAGGGATGCTCAGAGGGCAACAATCATAGCTAATATTTATTGAGTACCAGATAACATGTATACATAATAACTCCTAGAGGCGGTTCTTGGGGTTGAAGCCAGGCATTCTGATTCCAAGGCCAACAAGGCTGTTTCTATGTTTTTGCCATGTTCTGCCTCACCCACCACCCCCGCCTCCACCCCCCGCCAGGCCTGCTCTGCTGGTAAGAGGTGAGCCTTGGGGTTCCCAGCCAGACTTGTCTGTCTCCATGGTCTCGGTCACCACTGTTCCCAGAGGAGTAAATAAAGCATTTGTCTTCATTTCTCCATCTTGCCCTGTCCATTTCATGGCCTAGAACAGAATCCTGGATCTGTACCTTTAAATACAAAGTCAGGTTCATTTTTAAGTTGCTATCGTTGTTCAGTCACTAAGTTGTGTCCAAGTCCTTGTGACCCCATGAACTGTTATCCCACCGGCTCCTCTGTCCATGGGATTTTCCAAGCAAGAATACTGGAGTGGGTTACCATTTCTTTCTCCAAGTTATCTTCCAACCCAGGGATTGAACCTGCTCTCCTCCATTGGCAGACAGCTCCTTTACTACTGAGCTACCTGGGAAGCCCTCATCTTTAAGACAAGTGCTTACTTTTTTAAGGTTAACATCCCTTCAAGAAGTCCCGAGGCCCCAAGTTTTACTTTAGATTCTGCACCTGTCATTTCTGACCTTGCCACTGTGTGTTGGAGCTACATTCAAGTGTCTGCCATTCCTAAGATCAGAACCACAGTTTCCCGGTTTGTTCAATAAATAGCTTCGTTCTCTCAAAGTTTCTGCCTTGTATGACAGATGAAGCCAGTAGCTTCTTTGAAGTCAAATTCCAGTGTGTCTTAGTTATGGCCTGATTTCAAGCAATTCAGGAGTGTCTACCAAGCAACTACAGAATATTTGGTGTTGTGATTCAAAAAGGAAAGTGTAGGAGCAAAGGTTAGACTGGATTTTTACTTAAAGACCTCTTCTGTTTCCTTTTAAAATGGAATTCTCTACTTATGAGATGATAGCAATAAAGTGGCACTTCTTAGAACCCCTCATGTCACCTCCAGGTTGGTTTTATTACACGTGTGCCTCCCTGTGTGTATGTGGGGCCAGAGGGAAGACTGTCCCTCTCTTGCCTTGATCCTGGGATGCTCTGCCAAGAGTTGGAGAGGGCCCAGATCGGGGCTGCTCTGCTTCCCACTCCCTCCCCAGGTCTCTCTGCCTTGTGCCTTCAACTCTGCAAAGTTACTAGAGCCTCCTTCTAACCCAACCTAGTCTTCCTTTTGTCATCATCCAGCACATGTTTCCCCACGACCTCCTCTGTGTCAGCCTCCTTCCCTAGAGCCCTATGAACTGGCCCTTGCAGAAAGGAAAGGGACAGACAGGTGAATTAGGTTTATACTTACTAAATCCACAGTTAGCAAGACTTTTCTTAACTGGACTTTGCAGATAAGTCCAGTTAAACAAACACAGCACTCTCCAGGGTTAGATATCCCATTACCAGGAATGTAGAAGTTCAAAGTCAAGCATTCCTTCATGTCAGTGGGGTTGCCTCCCGCTCTGATCCAAACTCACCTCCTTCAGCACCTGTGAATTAGGCAATAGAATCATTCATCTTTGCTGTCACCTGTTAACCACTGCTGTGAACCTGAACTGAACACTATCTGCAGCCCCACAAATGCATAGTAAGCAAGTCAGCCATAGCCCTGACCTTCTTGGAGCTTGCTAAACAGACACTTAAGCAACTGTCCCAGTGTATAGTAAAACCTATGATGGGGAAGGAGAGGTTGCTTGGAAAAACTTATTCCAAAATTTCCATCCCAGTACAGGTGGGTGGAAAGAGGTGCTTGTTGTAGTTGGGGTAGGGAGGGGATGTGAGAGATTTCCTGGAGGAAGTGAAATCTAAGATCCAACCAGGAAGATGAGTAGCTATTACCAGGGAAGGGGCGAGAGAGGGGGAGGAGTGTTTTCCAAGAGAAGATAACAACAGGTACAGTGCCCTGGAAGCCAAAGTAAGCTTAAGACCAAACAACGAAGAATGCCATCATTTAGGAGAACCAAAGAATACAAAAGAGAACAAGGGAAAGAAAGAAGGAAATCCAGGAAAGTGTGATATCAGGGGACCCTTGCATGCCTGCTTTTAGAACAGAGCAGGCTACTATGTCATGAGATGCTGGGAAGTCAAGTACAATAAGAACCAAAAAGAAGTTTTGGGTTATATTAACCATTAATCTTCATTTCTGTGCTATTCAGTAAATGTGTTAAATGCCACATTCTTCAAGGATTTTCAGTGTGCTTTGTAGTATTGTTAATTCCTTGATGTCCTCAGTTAAGCTGTGACAAGAATTTAAGATAGGTATCAACACCTTTCTTGAGTATGGCACATTTTGGCCTTAGACTCCCATGTAGCATTCATTTGAAAAATACTCCTAGATGATTCTTCCCAGTGAGACAAGCGTTGATTGCCTTAACTGTTTCTTTTCTTTTGTTCCACCCTTCAATCTTTAGTTTGCTTACTATCTCTTAGTCCTGTGGACTCTGCTTTTGGATAAAAGCTCTTTGCAAAGAATTTGAATCGAAGGCTGGGCAGTTTTGAAATTAGATATATAACATCTTTCTGATATGTTCTAAATAATTTAACAATTCATTCATAGCGATGCATACTGCCATGCTTGAAGAGTCAACTGTGACTTGGAGATTTAGTCATTCTCTTTCCTGTTTCTTTTGCAGCTCCAAGAGACTGTGAAAAGGAAGTTGGAAGGAGCCCGATCACCACTTAATGGAGACCAGCAGAATGGCGCTTGCGATGGAAGCTTTTCTCCAACTAGCAAGCGGATACGAAAGGACATTCCCACGGGGATGGAAGCCATCAACAATTTACCCAACAGCATACCACTGCCTTCAGCTTCTCCACTTCACCAACTTGACCTGAAGCCTTCTTTGCCCTTGCAGAATAGCGGGACTCACACTCCTGGGCTTCTGGAAGACCTGAGTAAGAATGGGAGACTCCCAGAACTTAAACTTCCTGTGAATGGTTGCAGTGACCTGGAGGACAGCTTCACCATCTTGCAGAGCAAAGACCTCAAACAAGAACCTCTCGACGACCCTACTTGCATAGACACATCAGAAACCTCTCTTTCCAATCAGAACAAGCTGTTCTCGGACATTAACCTGAACGATCAGGAGTGGCAGGAGTTAATAGATGAACTGGCCAACACCGTTCCTGAAGATGACATACAGGACCTGTTCAATGAAGACTTTGAAGAGAAGAAGGAGCCGGAATTCTCGCAACCGGCCACAGAGACCCCACTATCCCAGGAGAGCGCCAGCGTGAAGAGCGACCCGTCTCACTCTCCTTTCGCTCATGTCTCTCTGGGCTCCCCCCAGGCCAGGCCTTCTTCTTCCGGTCCTCCCTTCTCCACCGTCTCCGCGGCCACCAACTTACCTTCTGTGGCCACCACTCCCGTGGCGCCCAACCCTGCCAGTTCCCCAGCGAACTGTGCGGTCCAGTCCCCTCAAACTCCGAACCCTTCTCACACGCCAGGCCAGGCTCCGTCTCGGCCCGGAAATGGTTATCTCCTTAATCCTGCAGCCGTGCAGGTGGCTGCTGGGGGCTCGGGCCCTGGGGCCATGCCTGGCTCTGACCTGTCCCCCGCCGAGCAGCTCAAGCAGATGGCCGCGCAGCAGCAGCAAAGGGCCAAACTCATGCAGCAGAAGCAGCAGCAGCAGCAGCACTCAAATCAGACTTCCAGTTGGTCTCCCTTAGGGCCTCCATCCAGTCCCTACGGAGCAGCTTTCACGGCAGAAAAACCAAATAGCCCCATGATGTACCCCCAAGCCTTTAACAACCAAAATCCTATAGTGCCTCCCATGGCCAACAACCTGCAGAAGACGACAATGAATAACTACCTCCCTCAGAATCACCTGAATATGATCAATCAGCAGCCAAATAACATGGGTACAAACTCCTTAAACAAACAGCACAATATTCTGACTTATGGCAACACTAAGCCTCTGACCCACTTTAATGCCGACTTGAGTCAGAGGATGACGCCCCCGATGGCCAATCCCAACAAAACCCCCCTCACGCCCTACATCCAGCAGCAGCCCCCGCAGCCGCAGCCCCCGCAGCAGCCCCCACCTCAGCTCCAGGCCCCCAGGGCACACCTGAGTGAGGACCAGAAACGCGTGCTCCTCATCAAGCAGAAAGGAGTGATGAGTCAGCCCATGGCTTACCCGGCGCTACCATCCCACGGTCAGGTAAGTGTGAAAGTGAGACACTTGGAGATGCTCTCGGGGTGCGTTTCAGACCGTCGACATGCGATGCTCTGCTTGCTTCTGCCATAAGGGGGTTAATTACCTTCAGACATCCTTCCTACACATCCTTGTGTTATTACTAGGTTTGTTGAGAGTTTTTTTTCTCTTCTTTCTAAGACATGGGACAAGGTGGCAGAGTATACTTTCCTGTGTTTGAATGCTTGGGGATCGAACTTCTTTTATTCTGGACGGCAGATAAGAAACCAAAAGTGGCGTAAGATGCTCACTCGATGGGAGGCTGTAGAGGTCACGTGACACAGCATGTTGCTTCTCCTGTAGCTTCTCTCCCAGGTCATGTGTGGTCCAAGACTGGGGAGGCGGGAAGGTCGGAGCCTTTCGGGATCTCTACAGCTGTCTTAGGAGGTCCCGAACATGCTCAGCCTGTCTTCCCTGTATTATGAATTATGGAAATTTGGATTCTGGATAGTCAAAGGTGGGAGCATTTTCTGTGTTTTCAAAGTGAAGTGGAGGATAGATTTTTGTAGGACCATGCAGCGTGTCAATACTTGTTGCTATACACATGCACTGAGCAGCTGTTTCCACCTTGTGACTTGAGAGTGTACTAAAACCATCTCCGATTCATCAGCTATAATTCAGGAGAATTTGATGATGACTGTCTCTTAGTGCTGTGTCCAAGTCTCCTCTTTCCTGCTGTCTTTCTTCATGGTATCATGGTTATCAGGTGTAGGGATCCATGGTAAGAGTGAGTGCCAACCACTGGGGAGTGAATGAATACTCATTGACAAGCATCAACTCTCTCCTCACCCTGATCAATGTGGCCAGCAGCCAACACTCCTTTAATTTAACACTTTATCTGCCTCAAAGGGGAGAAGAAGTGGGAAAAAGCACCATCCTACTGACCTTACCCCTACACGGGTGACTTCATAAGCCATCATTTTATTGCCAGTTGATGTGAATTGTGGTGGCACAGTTCTGTTCTCTGGTCCTCTCTGGACGCCCACATTTGATGGCAGTTGGGGATTTTGCAGAAAAGTCTTTGCTTTAGGGGCCCTCGTGTGCAAACAGGTCTTAACTAGCATTTGGATATGCATCCACAGTGGGATGCTTTAGAAACACCGGGAATTAAGGTGGGCAGATCTTGCATCACTGGGTGCTGTTTGTATATGCCTCTCCTGGTATGTCCCACCCCACCCCCACCCCACCTCCCCAAGCTTGATGGAGACTGCAGGGCTGAGGGTGGTGCTGGCCTGCAGAGACAGGCCTGAGCTCTGTGGCTTGATGCTTGTCCTTCACAGCACTTCCAACCCAAAGCCCCACAGTAGTTTCTTGTCTGCACATGCAAACCAGCTCTAAAGAAATTCTGTCTGGAGAAATAAAAATATAGCTTGGTTGACATAAACTGCCATCAGTGGCTGGTAGAAAAACATCATTGAAATGGGAACTTTTTTGTTTTATCCTGGTTTCATTAAAACTATACTATTGGAAAATGCAGCATTTGATACATTTCAGTGTTAAGTTCTGAAGCGTGCAGAAATATAGGTGATACACAGAGGTGTTTGCTGTAGTTCAGAGGTTTATGAGATGGCAGGCTGTCAGCATGGTCATCCACTGCTGATGACAAATACAAATTGTGCTTCTCCCTCC
Organism: Bubalus kerabau; assembly: GCF_029407905.1. NCBI lineage: Eukaryota > Metazoa > Chordata > Mammalia > Artiodactyla > Bovidae > Bubalus > Bubalus kerabau. The sequence continues at coordinate 21,907,896 of NC_073639.1, forward strand.
ACTGTTGTTGCTTTTTTTCCCCTCCTTCCTCCAAGCCAGACCAAAAGTGATTAATTCCAGCTCTGCACACGTGTGGGTACAATATGAGCCAACCTCCCTCCCCACCCTCACTGAATGTCTTTTGAAATTTGCTAGCTTGGGATGAAGCTCCTGTCTTTGCTGGAACATGAATCTTAAAGATGCTATTTCAGGTCCTTATGCTTGCCTAGCTGTGAGTAACTGAAGCCTTGGACCACAGAGGTCATGTTTAGAAAGGACTCTGTCAAGTGATGAAGAAACAAAAGTGATGGTTTTCTGGATTAAATCTATGGGTTTTCCTCTCCTCCTTCCATCTGATGAGGTACTTTTAGGATGGACAGAATCTTCCTCATTAAAATAATCATTTCTTAACCTCATAAAGAACCATCAAGCAAAATCATGCTTTTTAATGAAATATTAACTCACCACTGAAACAAGCTTCAACATACATATATAAACATGGGAATATCTTTCTGCAAACATACCATTTATTTGGTGCTTTTATCTGATTGTGGAGAAGTATTGACACAGCTCTCAGAGTAGTTAATTACACTCTATGCGAGTACTCAGCACAAATATGAGCATGAATTACAGGTAAGATATAAAGTATAGTTATACATAGGTGTAGTTCAAATTTGTTTTCTGCTGTTGCTAGTGAAAATTCATTTTATTCTTTGTTGGCCACAAGGACCGCAATGAACACTTAGTTTTAATGAATAACTTGAGCACCAAAGCCAATAACACTAGAACATATATTTTGAGATAATTTTCTTGTACAGATGTTTACTTATTTGGGACATTAGCAACAAATGCCATTTCTCCTAGGAACAAATAGAAATCCACTTTGTTCCTGAAGGTTTCAAGAAGGAGGGACCCAAAAATTGAGAAAAACAAAAAATAATTTATTCCAAAATTTTGAATATGGTTTACCTGATAGCTCCAGTTCTCAGAATTTTCATATTATTCCTTGCAATACAAAAATTGAGCAACGATTTGTATACAAAGGTTATGCTCTTGGTGTTACTTGGGATTGAGAAAATTAGGACCATAATAAGCATTTTGGAAAAATAAATAATATACCTGAAAATCGTGCTACTAATGAATAATCGATTGATCACCTGGGAATGCTCATAGTAAAAGTGAAATAAGCAGATGAGATTACAGTTTGTATGTCACAATCCAAATTGTGTTTTTTAATATGTATAGAAAAATACTGAATAACTAAAACATTAAGAATGATATTTCTGATTGGTAAAATTATGAGCACTTATTGTTTTCCTCTTTATACTTTACTCGGTTTTTTAAAATGTTCCATCATACATGCATATATGTATGTATATATTCTATCATTAGGGAAAAAAAAACTTTTTTAAGGGAAGAAATATTCTATATTTTAGAAGTTTACACTTTACTTATTCAAAGAATCCTTATCCAATTTGCCAGTAGAACTGAGGTGATATCATTACTTTCTATTTGTTTATATATATGAGTTGTGAATCCCTGCTTATAGAGGTAGTTCAGAACCCTTCTCCCCACCCTTCACTCTCTTTTCCTTTCTCTTCTCACATCGCCTTTCACTTCTTAAAATCTTAATTCATCAGCTAAAACAGTGACAATGAGAGTATTAATAACATTTCCACTAGTATAATCCTTCAACTCTTCTCCAGCTTGTGCTCTTGCATTATTTCTTTGATCATCTCTCCCTTCCTTTTTCTCCTTTTCCAAACTTCTCTTCAACAAAACTTCTGTTTTGCTTTCTAATTTTTAAAATATGCGTTTCTGTGATGGAATAACACTTTGGTCATGTCTAATTATCTTTTCCTGATCTTGTTTTTCAAGGACAGGATCTCTCATCATGCTCTCTTTTTTTTTTTTTTGCTAGTTTTTGCATAGCACCTAACACTATGCCTTAAATATAGGGATGTTTCATAAGTCATTTGATGGCAGTGATCAATGTTTAGGCCAAAAATATATTTGCAGTTGATGATCGGCTCCAACAGGGAGAGTGTTAGCACAAATAACACAGAGCTGTTATTGAGATCCAACAGAAGACCTGGAAAGGCAAGTCAAAAAAGAATCCTTGGCTAGGAGGTGGTTATCTTGAACCTATGGAACAACAACAAGATTGCTAAGACAGCAAACTCTGTCTCTGTGTGTGACAAGCAGAAAAACAACAGAGCAGCTATGGCCGAAGTAAAAGCAAAAGCCAGTGGCTACTTGGCTGGTCTAGGAGGGGGACAGCGATAGCCAGAGCCCCAGAATAATTCTTACAGGGAAGAGCGGAAAGTGAATAATTTCCAAAATGGGATGTTAATTTTTACTCGTTGCAATTATAGGACTAGATGCATCATAAGCACTTGGCTACAGTATTCTTCATATGTGTGTTTTCTGTGCGTGGCTGTGTCTATCCTAATGAGTCCATATATGCGTATATTTTACAGAATGTTTTCCCTTTTCAATGTGATTTTACTGAAATCTATTGGGCCTCTTGTGAGGTATATTATTAATATTATAAGCTTGTAGCCATCAAATCTGCACACAAGGAACAGAGCTCTGATATTCACAGACATCATGGAAGTCTCTTTGAAGACACATTTTTTCTTAACTTCAAAAACTTGGTGCCCCTTTGTTTAGTTTCTGTAAATATATATATATATATTGTTGATTTTTTCCAAATGATACATGACCTAGTTCAGAAAGTCAAGCATACTCTAAGGCTTAGGATAAGAAAGAGCAGTCCCTTGTATTACCCCTCCATTCTATTCTGCTTCCCAAAGGTGGTTGCTTCAACTCATTCAGTTATTTTCTCTTATTTATCTCCATAAACTGCTGTTCCTTAGCATTTCAGTTATTCGACTCAATACAAGGATTTAATTCAGTTGCACAACCTCCTCACAAACAACCTCCGCCTCACACTGTCTCTCTTTTTCTCTTCCCATACTCTCAGTAGAACTAGATAGATCACAAATTATGACTTTGAAACTATTCCATATTTACATGACTGATTTTTGCATAGTGTCTCAGAGTTTAGCGATGCAGTATGCTATGGTTATATTTCCTTTCTTATGTAACTTTTTGTTTTCCCTGGCATTTATAACTGTCTCTGTTTTTAATTGGTGTTATTTCTGCTCCCTGGGCTTCTCTGGTGGCTCAGATGATAAAGAGTCTGCCTGCAATGCAGGAGACAGAGGTTTGATCCCTGGGTCTGGAATATCAGCTGGATAAGGAAATGGCAGCTCACTCCAGTATCCTTGTCTGGAGAATTCCAGGGACGGAGGAGCCTGGTGGGCTATATAGCCCATGTGGTCACAAAGAGTCAGACACGACTGAGCAACGAACACTTTTTTTTTTTTTTTTTGTCTTTGCTTCTACTTTCAATGTGTCCTCAACCTTTCTGACCCTGTAAAACTTTTAATAGGATCAAGCACTTCAACTGATCTTATTATTTTCTTTCATTTTTTTTCTCTCTCTCCCTCTTTCTCTCCTTCCCTCCTCCTCCTCCCACCTCCTACTTCCCACTCTCTCTCAATCTCTTTCTCCTTCTCTCTGTCTCCCTCTGTTTCTTTCTCTTCTTCAGTGTCTCTCCTGAAGACTTACAGACTTTCATTCCAGTTTTCTGTCCTACACGTTTCTTGGCCGGCTGCTTAACTGAAGTCATGCAGCTGGCCTTCACCCTTCACTATCATTCTTGAACTATTTCCTCCCCTCCTGTGCTGCGCTGTTTTCTTGATCCCTCCTCTTCTTTCTTGGCTTAGCCCTGCACATTGGTAGAGCACGTTCTCCATGCTTAAGAAAGGGTGTATAGGACATTGGTTTTTATTTCAAAAATTCTTTATTCATTTTTAGTCTTATTGTTCTCTTAAAGCTCATTACAGGTGAGAAGCAGTGATTTATTTCATTGTTCAATGTAGCTCTGATGATAATTTTTATTAATTTTTATTGGAGTACACTTGCTTTACAATGTTGTATTAGTTTCTGCTGTACAGCAAAGTGACTCAGTTATACGTATGCATAGATCCCCTCTTTTCAAGATTTCCTTCCCACTTAGGTCACCACAGAGCACTGAGTAGAGTCCTATAGTTCTCATTAGTTACCTATTTTATGCATGTAATGTATATACGTCAAATCCTATCTCCCAATTCAGGGAGATTGTTTTTATGAAAATGATTTTTTTTAATTTTATTTTATTGTTAAACTTTACATAATTGTATTAGTTTTGCCAAATATCAAAATGAATCCACCACAGGTATACATGTGTTCCCCATCCTGAACCCTCCTCCCTCCTCCCTCCCCATTCCATCCCTCTGGGTCGTCCCAGTGCACCAGCCCCAATCATCCAGTATGATTTTTGAGAATGTCTTTATCCTCACATTTGATTCAGAGTTTGCCAGATGTAGAATTATAGTGAAGAAAACATATTCCATCAGAACTGAAAAGGCATTTTTTCATGGTCCTGTGGCTTTCATACTGGTGAGAAGTCCAGTGACATTTGGATTTCCCACTCTATGTGTATAATCTGTTTTTTCACTTTGAGAACTTTTCAAATCTTACTTTATCCCTGAAATTTCATGACAATATGCCTTAATGTAGCTATTTTTTCATCCACTATGTCTGGTACTGTGACCTTTTTCTTTTTTTGGAAATGTGTCTTTAAGATATGTTCTTATATGATTTCTTTGATCGTTTCTTCCTTCTCTTTTCTCTCTTTCTTTCTAACTTTCTGGAACTTTTATTCATCATGTAGCAGACCTCCTGATTGTTCTCTAATTTTTTTATGTTTTCAGTTTTCCATATCTTTGCCCTTTCACAAAATGTGTTCTGTGGGATTTTCTTAACTTTACATTCCAACTCTAAAATTAACCATTTTATTTTATTTATCACATTTTGTGCTTCCCCGATAGCTCAGTTGGTAAAGAATCCACCTGCAATGTAGGAGACACCAGTTCAATCCTGGGTCGGGAAGATCCCCTGGAGAAGGGATAGGCTACCACTCCAATATTCTTGGGCTTCCCTGGTGGCTCAGCTGGTAAAGAATCCGTTTTAAATTTTCATAAGCTCTTCTTTGTTCTCTGACTTATCCCTTTCAACCTAAGGATATTAATTCTCATTTAAAAATTAATTTTCCTTGTACTCCCTGCTTTGCCTTTGTTTCTCCTAAGCACCCTTTTTCCATATGCTCATTTTATTTTTCTTTCTTTCATGTTAGAAGCTTTTCTCTTTGTTTATTTAAAGAGTGAGGCACAATAAAGCTCATTCATTGCTCTGTGCACTTCGACAGGGCTTGTCAAATGTGGGGCTTCACTGTAGAGGGATTGAGCTAGAAACCCAGCCGCGTCACTGGGTCAGTGTCTGCAGATTTTTACCGCAGTGGCCAGTCAGAAAAGACTCTCTCAACCTCATCACAGAGAGTTGTGAATCTCGAGGCTGGCTTTCTGGAACTAAGCAGAGGAAGGGAATCGGCAGGTGGTGGTGGTGGGCAAAGCGTATTTCACTAACTTTTCTGTAGGCTTTCAATTTATCTCCCAGTTTTGTACGGCTTCTCAGTTCACTCTCAGCCAGAACTGGGACGTAGGATTCCAGAGTCTTGTGGCTTCACCTCTCCAGACTCCTTCTTCTGGAGTTATGTAGCTGGTCCACCGCTTCACAAAACACAAATGTAGCCCATGTTCCTTTTGTGTGCGCTCTGGCATTCAGAAGTGCTTCTGCTACCTGAGACTTTACAATATCCCTTACCCTGACCCATCTTGTTGATTTTCGGCTTCCTCTACCAGCAGCAGCAGCAGCAGCTACCAAGAGTAAGGGTTAGCTTTCTCTAAAGAACTCAGTTATCACCACTCAGCCATCTGATTTTCAGCTTCCAAAATTTCGTTGACACCCTTGATGGCTATTTCCATCTCCCATGCTCTTTTGTTTTTGGATGCTTACATCATTTTTATTCCTTTATTGTCACCTATGCCAGGGAGTTGGAGAAATCCAAGATGAATGAGGATGGTCCATTTACCAGAGGCTTGCTCGGTGACTTTCTAAATATTGAATATTGTCCAATGTTGAAATGTATGTGTTACAACGTATTTCACATTATTACTTCTAACATATTGGACTTTAACGGTGCTGGTTTCAGCAATGCTAAAGTACGCTCTTGACGTGAAATTTACATGTCAAATACATACGTTCAGAAGGACAGGGAAGAGTCACATGATCATCATGCTATTTTAGAATAAGAGCTGGTGATTATAACCGTTGGGTAGCTTTTAGGATCTCGAAAGTATCGACTGGCTTCAAGGACTAGAAAAACAATTTAAGTTCCATGACCCTGACTAAGCCAATAGAATCTGGCAAGTCAGGTGCAAGGTACAATATTGACAGAACCCTCATCACAGATTGAATGCAGGGCCTCCCAGCGGAGGGGAAACCTACGGGCAGAAGCACTACCAAACTCCGTACAGTAAATGGAACGTTCCAACTGATGGGTATGATAGGCCATTTCCATCCACATACTGGCATATTTTGAAAATCCTGATTGATATTCTGTCAGAGTCTTAGAAATATGAGGCTAAGAGTAAACAGCTGAAAAAGAGAAGTTTTAGGAAAGGAATTCATTTTCTAATAGTATTGTGGAAGAAAGAGGTTTTAATTAGCCCCCTATGAGAATACTCTGTAAAGGTTTTGTGGAATGAGAATATTCTTGTTTACTGAGAGAGCTTACACCCCATCAAAAAGTCGTTGTGAAACTTCGGGCGGGGTAGGGGGGCTCCCGAGGATCATCTAGGGAAATTGTTCAAGATATAGGGAATCAGATTCCACTGCTAAGGACTCGGAATCAGTAGGTCTGGGATGAGGCTTGGAAGGGTGCATTTTAAAGCAATCCACCACCATTTTCTAATGGAGAAGTGGTGCATAAGATAACTCTGAACTGCAATTAAAGCAACCTGTGTTTATTTCATTGCTCAATATTTGCATATGCTTAAATTATTATCTGTGAAACTATAAGTTCTTCAAGGTCTCAGACTTGTATCATTTAAAGTAAGATGGAAAAATTAGGCTACTCTGCTTACCAGATTTCTTTTTTAGGATATAGCAAGTTTTTAAAACATTTCTTTTTTCTGGAGTACAGTTGCTTTACTGTATTATTTTCTGCAGGATAGCAAAGTGAATCAGCTATTCGTATACTTATATCCCCTCCTTTTTGGATTTCTTTCCCATTTAGGTCACCACAGAGCACCGAACAGAGTGCCTTGTGCTATGCAACACGTTCTCGTTAGTTATAGGATAAGAGAGTTTTTTTAAGCGATGAAATCTTGTCGATCCTGGCTATGTTTTTTTAAATTATGGAACTGCTCCTATTGATTCTCTTAATAAGACAAAACAGTTCATTCTCCATGCCGCCCCCCAACCATGGTGAAGAGTGGAATTTCCCCTTGTTTCCCAGAGAGAGGGCTGGTTATCCAGTCCTCTGTTTTATTAATAGGCATACCGAGGCCCCTGCCTTGTGTGTCAAGTAGCATTTTTCAAGATCTGTGGGAAGAGAGACTACCATGACATGGAAAGTATGCAGATTAGGGGAGACACAAGGCTTACTGAGGACCTCTTTGGAGACATCCTCCTCAGGGCAAGACTGCTGGCAGGCATGTCAGTAGGACCGCAGTTTGGGGTTCTGTGTTTTGACACCGTTACATCAAGAACAGCATCCAAGCACCTTTCCCAGATGTTCCAGGGCTCTGAGAGAGGTGTTGACTTAGCCAGATGCTCAATTTCATTCTACTTCCAGAGTCACAGCTTCCCAGGTGGCGCTGGTGGTAAAGAACCTGCCTGCTAATGCAGGAGATGTAAGAGACACAGGTTCAATCCCTGGGTTGGGAAGGTCCTCTGGAGAAGGAAATGGCAACCCACTCCAGTATTCTTGCATGGAGAACCCCATGGACAGAGGAGCCTGGCAAGCTGATGTCCACAGTGTCGCAAAGAGTCAGATATGACAACCACGGCATAACACTAGAGTCATAGATCTCCTTCCTTGCAAGGCCATTCACTGACTCCTAAGCCCCAGCCCTGGAGAAGGCAGTGGCACCCCACTCCAGTACTCTTGCCTGGAAAATCCCATGGACGGAGGAGCCTGGTGGGCTGCAGTCCATGGGGTCGCTAAGAGTCAGACACGACTGAGTGACTTCACTTTCCCTTTTCACTTTCATGCCTTGGAGAAGGAAATGGCAACCCACTCCAGTATTCTTGCCTGGAGAATCCCAGGGACGGTGGAGCCTGGTGGGCTGCCGTCTATGGGGTGGCACAGAGTCGGACACGACTGAAGCGACTTAACAGCAACAGCAGCAGCAAGCCCCAGCCCAGTGATGTTCTCTGCATTCACATGTAAGAGAGTAGATCTGGCTTTATTTTTACGCTGACAGGAGCCTACTAGCCTGAAGGTCTATCACAAGTATATAAAATTGTGAAACCTGACCAGGCATACTCTCCCCAAGTGTATTCACTTCTGAAATTCTTAGAATTCCAAATTTAGACGAAGAAGAGATACCAAAATAAAGTCACCTACAGTGTCTGGCAGTATGTAGTCTGGTTGGGGAGATGAGAAGGCTTATGATGCAAGTCAATCTGTGTAGTTGCTAAGTCGTGTCGGACTCTTTCTTTGAGACCCCATGGACTCTAGCCTGCCAGGTTCCCCTGTCCGTGGGATTCTCCAGGCAAAAATACTGAAGTGGGTTGCCATTTCCTCCTCCAGGGGATCATCCTGACCCAGGGATCGAACACACATCTCCTGCGTTGGCGGGCAGGTTCTTTATCAGTGAGCCGCCGGTGACCCCTAAATCTGAGTTTGTTTCTATTTTTTGCATATGTTTTCATTGGTTAAGTGCCATCTTACTAGGTTCTTCATTAAGGCTTACAGGCAGAGAGAGGGCAAGGGTCAGGAGTGCAAGGAGTAGAAAGGAGAAGCCTCCAAGGGGGAGGTAAGCTTGAGTTAGGAGTCAGATGGGTAGAGGGTGGGTGGAAAGACATTCTGGGGCAGGTAAGGAATTTTTCCTTAAGAGATGATACAGATGATGGCCAGGCTGTTAGAGAATAGTGAGGTGAAATGCATGGGATAACAGCTAGGGTACTTTCTACTCTTTGAAGTAGGAGACAGTAAGAATCTCCATCAGGATGTGGCATTTAAATTTTAAGGAAAAACAGTGCATTTAGAGGGAGGAATAATAGAACTTGGTGAGTGAATTTATGATAAGAGGAAAGGGAAATGAATCATATATTTATGACCATTAAGTTAAATATTAGGTGGTATAATAGTTTCTGAAAGATGACAGACTTGTTATATATATATATCTAAACATCAAAACTTATTTGTATACAAAGCAACTCAAACAGTTGTTATTATTTATCTTATTCTGCTGGCTTGTATTTCTTGTTTGCTAAGGTACAGGTTCCACACTCAGTAAAAGATGTAAAGCAAGCTCACAGCACCTTTTAAAAAGTTTGTGTTAAACTGAGCCACAAATAGCTCCTCCTGTGTTTTAGAGTTGGGTTTTTTGTTTTAACAAGCATTTAATTGTCAATAAATTCATATTATTGTGAAAATGGTTGTTTTCATTATTTAGAATAGTGTTAGACTATCATATTGGAGAAGGAAATGGCAACCCACTCCAGTGTTCTTGCCTGGAGAATCCCAGGGATGGCGGAGCCTGGTGGGCTGCCGTCTATGGGGTCGCACAGTTGGACATGACTGAAGCAACTTAGCAGCAGCAGCAGCAGACTATCATATGTTCCTTTTGCTTAATATTTTTATCATAAGGATTTACTTGGTCACATCTGTGACTTGAAGAAAGTACTCTATAAAATAGATAGTCATTATGTAAGAATACCAGACGAACAGAGTTCCAAGCTTTCACACATAATACATCATCATTCATTAACTAGTTATGGCAACTCTGGACTTTTATTTGGGGAAAAAAAAAACTTTTTTCCTGTACAAAGATATTCTATAATATCTTGGTTCCTGAGCAAGTTTCTGTGGAATTAATCTTTTTTACACACCAAATGGTTTGCATCTGACCCAGTGCATAAAGAATCAAAATACCTTTCATGAGTTAATTACGTTGCTAATACATTGTCATGATTAGTTAATATGATTCATGAGATTATGCAGCGTACGTATACATTTTCATTTACTAAAGAGTAAGTATCGACCCCATGTAGTATCCAAACTGATAACTCTCATTTATTAATATTATGATTTTCTAGAAGAGGTTTTACCAACATACCTGTATTCCCTAATTGCTTTTGCATCTGAGATGTTTGAAAGTTTATCTGGGCTTTTTTTCTGCAGTGAGCTTCAGCCAGTTCATACAAAAGACATTAACGAGCTTGTCAGGCCACCAATGCTTGCAGTACCAAACTGAAGTTAGACAGTGTTTCAAAGGAAAAGGTCATCTCTGGGGTGCCTGGGAAGTGGTTGGGAAGTGGTCAGGAAGTGGTCAGTCCCTCTGAGCAGATGGACTGAAGCTGCAGCCTCCCAGGCACCCCAGGTGTGATGGCAGCCCCGTTGCACACTCCACTGGACGCCGTTGCACTATTAAATTCTGTAACCACAGATGAGGACTCTGACATACCTTCTCATTCCTGAAAAGCCATGAGGCACAGAGCAGAGAGGCAGCTTCTCAGGCCCATGCGATAAGAATCAAGAGTTCCGTGTGTCGCCCAGTGCCAGGCTGCGCTGTGGCCTGGCGGGGCCTGGAGTGTGACGCTATCAGGCTGAAGGGTGACCACAGGCCTTGGGATGCAGGGTGGGTCATGTCCAACTGTAGAGAAGCCTTCATGGCAGATAATGCTAGTTTCCAGTATCACCTCTAAGATATTCATAATTCATTTCAATAGTTGGATTTTCATAGCTAATTTCAATATCACTTCTGAGATTGCTCTGGCAGAAAAGGCCAGAGAAAATCAGTCTCTTAGAGCTGTGACAGGTTTGGATGTACCAAACTCGAGAGCAGCACCACCCATTGAAATAGTGTCCAAATCACAAATACAAGCCATGGAATTTTAAAATTCCTATTCATCACATCATGAAAGGCTCAAAGAAACAAAATTAAGTTAAATATATATTTTTTATTTTTAATAAAATCGTTTTAGAAAATATTTTAATTTTAATATATTTATATTTTAATGTTTTATAATATAACATTATGATGTAATAGAAAATATATTGCATCTGAAACGATCACAACATTGTTAATTGGCTATACTCTAACATAAAATATAAAGTTAAATAATACATATCATATATATTATTATATAATTTTAATATAATTTTATTTACTAGTATATGTTATTTAATACATTCTTATTTTTTTCAATATATGAAAATATGAGGTTATATTGATGTGTAATCAATATAAAAATTATTGGTGAGACATTTGACATTGTCTTTTTAGACCAAGTCTTTGAAATCAGATGTGTCTATTATATTTACAGCACAGCTCAATTTGCGCAGGCCACGTCTTTATAGCCACACGTGCCTAGTGGCCACAGTATGGGACGGACAGGTCTAAAATAACAACAGCAAAAGTCTGCTCAGTGATCAGAAAGGTGACTGGCAGTATGAAAGCTGTGAAGCAGGAGGAATATGTTTTGGCTGTTTCAGAGACGCCGATTCTTTTTGTCACCTCTTAACAGCTCTGTGACCCTAAACTGGACAGAATAGACTAGTGCCCCCTGTTGCCCTCCAGCCATCCAGCCATCCACACGCAGCAGGCTCTGTGTCCTCGTCATTAGAATTCACCTGCTCTGTGTGGCCCACAACCCTTAGATACTTCTGCAGCCGTGTGTGTGTGTGTGTGTGTGTGTGTAACACGGGGACGTCCCCTTATTCATCCAAACCCCATCATCAGTGTATAACGTTTGTGAGCAGCAGCCTTGGGGCCGTATAAACATCCTGCAGGGGGTCAGGAGCCCCTGACCCCTTATTAACATGTCAATGAGAGTGGCTGGTGCTCTGGGCTTGTTTTCTAGGGTTTTGATGAGCTTCATTAATTATGTCGAGAGAAAAAGGTGTGCAGCTGGAGAAGAACCCACTTAGCGCCACGTGAATATGAATAATTGGACAGTTGGCAGAGTGTTAAATCAGCGGTCTAGGGAGAGAAACTCGTGAATAAACACAATTCCCCCAAACGCCACAGAGCAGGCACCGTTGCCTGGCCCACCACCTCCACCTTCTCCGGACTTGAGAACTGGCTGGTGTGAACTAGTGTGAAGTCAAGAGCAGACTGGAGCCAGGACAGATACTCAGACCCTGCCTTCATCGTTTCGTAATCTGTGGATCTTGGGCAGGTTACATAAACTCTGAGCTCCTTGGACAGGTTGCGTAAGCTCTCTCTGAGCTCTAGTTTTTTCATCTAGAAAATGGGGACTGTGATAATAGGATTGTTACGATGATTCCGTGTCTTAATTTATGTGACGCATTAGAATAGCATCAGATCCACAGTATATACTATCTGCATTTTTTAATTTAAAATATTAATCTATCATAAGCTATTCACACCTTTTTAATCCTCTAGGAGAGTATAACTGTCTTTCAGTTTTCTTCTAAGCTAACTTCATTCGTTCCTTCATTCAATAGACATTTATTATATTCCTGAAATACTTAGGATCTGGGCATACAAAGATGGAAAGAGTCTGGGAGAAACATTATCATATATATGAAAATTATGTGGACAGAGACTGCAAACAAAATGGCAAAAGTGTATTAATATTCTCTTTTAAAAGCCCACTGTTAGCAAGTTTTAAGTGCTGATAAAAAGAATTTTCCTTCATCCTGGCCATGACAAGATTGTTCCTCCTGCAATTACCCCTGTTTAAAACTAGAATTACTTGTCATATTTTAACACATGAATATGTATACTTTTTGTTCATTTCTATAAAATGAGCAAAAACACCTCAAGAGAAAATCTATTTCCCCATCCCTTAACTTAAAAAGATCTCTTAGACTATTTGAGGCCTATTTCTGAAATCTTAGGATATGAGAAAAATCATTTGTCTTTGTAAAATTCAGAAGCTTAAAAGGAGATGAGATTTAATTCAAATGAAACACAGAACAGCTAACCTTCTCGTGTCTTAGGAGCAAGTAAACAAGTATTCCCAAAATAATGAAAGCTATGATTACTTTAAAGCCTCTCTCTCTCTCTCTCTCTGGGGAGTTATTAAAACAGGCATTTTAGTAAAACTTTTAAAACTTCACTCCAAAATAAATAAAAGCACTATTGGAAATTTTATAATATGAGTTTATCTATCAGTGTGTAACATATTACACCCGAAATTTTGCAGCTTAAAACAGGAAGCAGTTCTGAGGAAATCCAGGAGCTGCTTAGCTGGGTGGGTCTGACTCAGAATCTCTCATAAGGTTGCAGTTGTGTTGTGGCCCTGGACTGCAGTCATCTGAAGGCTGGAGCAGGGCCAGAGAATCTGCTCCCAGGGACTCCCTCACATGGCAGCTGGCTAGAGGCCTCAGCCCCTCACCACATAGATCTCTCCAAAGGGCTGCTTGAGTGTTCTCACAGCTGGGCTTCCCCAGAGTGAGTGATTCAGGAAGAAGCAAGGAGGATGTCACAATACCTTTTATGACACAGTATGGAAGTCATATGCCTACACCTCTTCATTATTCTGTGCCTTTGAGGCAAATCATTAAGTCCAGTCACACTCTAGGGGAAGGGAATTCTACCCTCTGAGTGGAGCGTCACAAATTTGGGGCATATTTGTGGGCACCATAATTACCATGAAAGGCTTTTGACATTTCATAAAGTGCTTCAGTGGCGTTGGCACAGAGATGCTTAGGTTGGGGAAAACAGAGCTGGCAAAGATGAGCAGACTCATCTAGGGGATATGTGGGTTGGCATGGTGTGCCAGAGTCAGGAGGGGAGGGGAGTGAGGAGGCAGGAAATCATAGACTCCAGCGCACCAGGAATTTGTTTCTTTTTTACTTTGCAGTCCCAGATCTAATGTCAAATATCCCTAGTGGCAGAGAATGAATGTAGAATTCTGTAGTCTAATGCAAAGAAGCCTCTGCTTTTATTTAAAGCAGGAAATACAATTTTAGAAGACCTAGAGTCTGAGCTATTATCTCATTGACACTAAACCCAACCTTGTTAGTTAAGTGATTTGGTCACTTCTGCTTTAAGAATTCTTTCCTCATCTTTTCACTTGAAAGCGTTTATTGTTTTTATCCCGTGGCTTCTGTCCTTCCCTTAGTCCCCTGTGCTGGGTTTCCTCCTTGAAGTACCTGAAAGGCAGCGCCCACTGAAGCTGCAATTCCAGGGCATCTTAGACTTCCTCCAGCACATCCTCTGGTTCCTTCGTCTTCCCTATCTCGATCTGGGTGCAGTCACACTGTAACTTCCTATTATTGCATATTTCAGGGGTGAAAACCCTCCATGCCCCATGCTGTCCACTTAGTCATCTCTCTCCACATTTGATTATTCACAGCAAGATGCATGCACGCAAATCCTTTAAGTCCTTCAGGCTTTTCTTTCCATCTCCCCTTCAAGTATGAATCACCTAACAAAATTTACTGAGGACCAATTGCACAAGAATGAAGCTGAAGTTCCATTACTGTGAGCATCACAAAGGATGTAAAAGGCATGGTCCCTGCCCTTAAGAAGTTCGTCCTCTAGTAAAAGCTAGATTTTTTAAAAAAACATTTAAGTAATAACAGCATACATATTCCTATTTATATTTAACAGAGTGACATGTTGTCCAAGTTACAGTGATGAAATTCAAAGGTTATTCTTTTGCATACCTTTTAATAGAGAAAACTAGCTGTCTTTTGGATTAAGTAAATGCATGTGCCTTGATGAGAAATACCGCTACAAGAAAATCATTTAATGGAGTTGACTTCCTAGGATTATAAATACATTCCACCAAAACTGGTGAAACGTGTTTTTGAAACTAAAAGAAAGAAAGCATATACGAACAACCTGTAAAAAAGATACACCTATTAATGTAATAAATAATTACCTACAACTGGTAACTGAAACAGAAGCATAGGATGACTTATTAACATTCTCGTTTTTCTTCTATTTTGAAAGACATCAGCCCTGTGCTTTGATACACTTTACTTTTAATGGACTGTTGCTCAGGAAAGGGAGTCAGGGAACTGTGGGCTGTGAAGACTTGATAAGGAGTAAAATGTGTAAGCTGAGAAGCAGGAAAAGATGAGGCCTTGGGAAGGACCGAGGCAATGATGAAGCCCCTTGGAGTCCGTTATTAAGATCTAACCTGTGATACAAGAAGCAATGGGTAGTCATTGTAGGTTTCTGAAAAGAGGAGAGTGCTATCTTGATCCAAGTGATTGGCAGGACTGATGCTATGAAACAGCATACCTGGAACAAAATAATTAGGACCTGACTGATAAGACCCAAGAAACAGAGTCAAAGAAAAGGTATGATATGAGTGGAAGTGACCACGGGCATGACTTGGGACAAATAAGGAATGCAGAAATCAAATTTCACATCCAAGTCTCTAACTTAAAAAATAGAGGAGAGCCATCCGTTACTGGGAGAGAGAGTCGTCCAAAGGGGATAGGTTGGCACTATTTAGTATAGGTATCAGTTGGACATTCAATTAAAGATGTCTTTCAGTGGAAGAGTACAGGACTAAAGCTGTGAGTTTTAGATTTCTTTACACCCAGGTGCTACTTGAAAGTATGAAGTGACTAACCACTTCTTGAGGGAAGTTGTACAGGAGAAGAAATATATAATGTCTAGTGCTAGGTCTGGAGATAGCTAGAAATAGAGACTGGAAAGTATGACAAGCATATAAGAAATACCTGTGTGTGTGTTGTATGAATGTACATGTACATGTGTGTTTGTGTATATACACAAATATATATTTAATTGAAAAATATGTAAAAACCCATTCATCCTAATGTTAACCCTAGTTAGTTCTAACTGCTGGAATTATAAATGGTATTTGTTTTTTTTCTCCCTTCTTTCTTTTTCCCTTATTTGTATTTCCTGGTTTTTCCAGTTGAAGATGTAGCACTTATATATGTTTCCTCACATACATTTCCTCATTTTTAAGTCCTTGGTGAAATGAAAAAGACAGGAATACAATTTTCAAGGTCAGAATAAAAGGAAATCTTGAAATGATCGTCTTAGGATGAGAAAAGTAAGACCCCCCCCCCCCCCGCCCCACCAATCATTAAGTGATTCATGACTGGCTTTCAAAATAAGAGTATGAATTTTTTAAAGCTGGGGCTTAAATATGTGCATGTTTAGGAGGAGAACTGAGTTATCCTCATCTTCTAGAACCTGAATTGATCCAAAGCGGTGGTTCTCAACTAGAAATAATTTTGTTCCCGTGTTCCCCACTGGACAGTTGGCAATATCAGGAGACATTTTTGGTTGTCACAACTAGGGCAGGGGAGGGCTACTCCTGGCATCTGGTAGGTGGAGAGCAAGGATGCTGTTAAATATCCTATAATGCACAGAACAGCCTCCCACGATGAAGAATTCTCCCGTTCAAGATGTCAATAATGCTGCGGTTGAGAAGCTCTGATCTAAGGGTTGATATATCTACCATCCATGGAATGCCTTGTGTGCCGAGATCTGTACAGTGCTAAGCCCTTCACATGAATCATTTCATGTCATCTTCAAATGACCTGAAAACTCAGACATGTAAAGTTAAGTAGCCTATTCAAGCTAACACAGTAGGCATTGGAACTAGGAACTAAAATTAAGTCTGTATGAACCCAAACCTGAGCTCTTAAGTGTTATGGAGTCTGGCCTCCACATTAACATTCACAGAGTGAAATGGGAACAAAAAAGCCATCTGAAGAGCGTTTCTGACAGTCTGGTCTCATTTTGTCCTGCCATTGCCAAAGCAGTGGCTTAGAACCACTTTTATTCCCCTGGAATGTACTAACTGGTAAAACAGATTGAAACTCTTTCCTGTGTCTCTTTCCCTTCACCCCTCCCCCACCCTGTTTTCCAGAGAGGTGTTTCTTTTGTGTGAGTGTTGTGTGCCTTTTGTTGGAGCTGAGAGTGGGAGGTGGTTTTGGTTGGTTGTGGTTTTGGTTCGGTTGGTTGTGAAACTGCTGTATTTCTGGTCTGCCGGCCTTTGGGTCATGGAGCAAGAATCTGAAAATAACTTGAGAATTCCTACTTTGTAGCATCATTTAAACACACTGCAGCAGTGTGCAAGCTGACCTTTTTATATTATTCTCACCCAGCTTCCTGGGTCTCTTCGTCTTTATCTCTGGATAAAGAATTCTGATCTCCAGAAGTCTACAGATACCTCAACCCCCTTGTCACTTTCACCGAAGGACACGGCATATGAAAAACAAAAATTGCATCACTTGTAAAAAGCTGCCTTCCTTGGGTCCTTGAAAACATAGATCACCAACTCGGTGGATCTAATTGGCTTGCCTGTGGGCTGGGACAGAAGAGAAGAGTTCCCACTGTTGTGTGCACTCATATAGCTCCACTCTGCTGCCAGCAATCACCACTTCTTTTCTAACTGAAAATTAGGTTTTTTAGGAACTTTTGTCTTACATATACTGAATTACTATATAAACAAGAATTAGGAAGACCCAATAAGGCTCTTCAATCTCTATTTCTTTTGCCTTGTTTCCCACACCAGCATGGGATAGAAATAGAGTCATCCCTTGGAATCCAAGGGGACTGTTTCCATTGTTCCCTATGGATGCCAAAATCCGAGGATGCTCAAGTTCCTTCTATAAAATAGCATCGTATTTGTCTGTAACCTGTGTACATCCTCCCCGATATTTTAAATCAACTCTACGTTACTTATGATACCTGTTGTTAAGTCATGTCAGACTCTTTGCAACCCCATGGGCTGTAGCTTGTCAGGCTCCTCTGTCCATGGAATTTTCCAGGCAAGAATACTGGAGTGGGTAGCCATTTCCTTCTCCAGGGGATCTTCCTGACCCAGGGATCAAACTTGAGTCTCCTGCACTGTAGGCAGATTCTTTCCTGCCTGAGCCACCACCAGGGAACTCCTTATAATACCTCTGCAATGTATATGCTATGTAAACAGTTGCTGCAAGGCAAATGCTTTTGCTTTGGGGAACTTTATGGAATTTTTTTTTTTTTCAAATATTTTTGATCCTCAGTTGGTTGAATCCGCAGATGTGGAACCAACCCTCAGATACACTGTAATTAGTTCCAACGTTGACTTTTACTGAAAGACCATAACACATTTTAGCGTGCCCCACCCATCTCTGTGGGTCTTTCTGGATCACTCAAGATTATTTTAAGTAATAAAATGTCAACAGTAATAAATATAATTAGGAAGGAAATTTGGTTAAACCTATGCACAGGAAAAGACTTATTTTAGAATCTTTTCCTGTGAACTTTTTTTTGGTCAGGATTGAGTTTCTTTTTAATACCAGTGCTATCGCTGGAAGAGAAGAATTTATTTGTATCCTTTATCCTGTTTTGGTTTTGAGGGAGAAATTCTACAAATTCCTTATCCTATTTCTTTAGACATGAAGTCAAAAAACCAAAATGCTACCTCTTTTAAAAGTGAATACAATATTTCAAACATTGTTTTCCGTAACCTAGCTACACGTCTTCATTTAATCTTCACAAAGCTTGTCATACTGTATAATTATTTCCCTTTATATGTGAGAAGGCTGAGGCTTGGAAAGGTCAAGAGATTTTTTTTTTCCTAAGGGCACATAGCTGGTCAGTGGGAGGGTAGAGATTTGAACTCAAATCTCTTTGAATTCAGGGCCCAGGCTTTGATTACTGTGCAAAACTGCCTTCCAGGTTACATATTAAACCTGAATTTCAATATTATTTTCTCTCAAAGAGCTAACAGTGCTTTCATGTATTAATCTGCTTTCATTGTATCAGGCTGAGTAGCTAAGTGGAATGAATTCATAATATCAAATGAATCGTGGATGGTCCTGTGGCCAACCTTCCATATGTACCCAGTATCAACAGTACTGTCTCTGCTGCTGCTGCTGCTGGTGAGTCGCTTCAGTCATGTTGGACTCTGCACGATCCCATAGACGGCAGCCCACCAGGCTCCCCCGTCCCTGGATTCTCCAGGCAAGAACACTGGAGTGGGTTGCCATTTCCCTTTCCAATGCATGAAAGTGAAAAGTGAAAGTGAAGTCTCTCAGTCATGTCCGACTCTTAGCGACCCCATGGACTGCAGCCCACCAGGCTCCTCCGTCCATGGGATTTTCCAGGCAAGAATACTGGAGTGGGTTGCCATTTCCTTCCCCAATATGTCAGCGCTACTCTCCCAATTCATCCCACCCTCCCCTTCCCCCTCTTTGTTCACATGTCGGTTCTCATATGTATTTCTTAACTTCAGCTTTCCCATCTGTGAAGTGGGGACAACAGTGATCTATCCAAAGTTAATGTATTTATTATCATCATGATTAATATTTTAGGTAGGGCATCAGAGTGAGACAGAAACAGTTTATGAAAATTTTCCTATTTTGGAATTCAACAGATCCTGTTTCAAATCTCACTTTGGATGTTTAATAACTGTGCCTGGACAGGTCTCTTCAGTTTCTTCATCTATAAAATGAGCTGATAATGCCTACCTTGCAAGGAAGATGAACTATGGTGAATATCAAATGTTTGGTGTGGAACAGAGACTCAACAGATGTTAGCTCTAGTTAGTATTTTCTGCATACCAAAGCTGCTGAATTATTTTCCCAGAAGCTTAGACCAACTTCCTTAATACCTTCCAAGCTCAGATTTTAACGTTTTTTTTTTTCTTTTTAAGTAGCACATCCCTCTGAGAATACAGTGAAAGCTCCAACAATATCACCAGAAAAATACACATTCCCAAAACAAATGTGGATACAATTACAGGGAATTCATAGGCACTCACCTCCCCCACCCCCAGTATAAGATTCCCTGGTTTAGGCTCAAGAATTTACAAATATATGACAACCCAAATGGAATGATGATCTGCTTTGTAAAAGAATTTATCATTGTATTCCCATTGCAAATGTAGCAGCATTAAAATGGAATTCTCTTTACCAAAAACTCACTCGATTCAGAACACTTGAAGAACACATTTATTTCATTAATGGAGACAAGCCTCTTTTAACAAAACATATTTATCAAATGCCTGTTATGTGCCTAATAAGGTGGTGGGTGTTCTGGGGAACAAAGGCAGCTTAACATGTGGTCCCTGCCCTCCGAGTTCTCTTCTAATTGGAGAGGCAAGTGAACACGGCAGCCTGAGATGTATTAGTGTTATATGCTGATATAATCAAGCACTAAATTGTGTGTGCTTGTGTGGGTGGGCGCACAAGCCTCACATATCATTCTCTGACCTTGAATTGTACACAAATCATTAGCGTCAAACTGGAGTTGCCCACTGCTCCCCCACCCTCTATCCTTGCTTGGCCGACTTCCATCACAGCCGCTCCCTCTGCGTCTGAAACACGTTTTAGAATGAGGGGAATGAAATAACACAGTAAGGAGGGAAGAAAATCCGTAAAGAAAAAGGGGGTCACCTGTCTGTGATTATCACTGCACGCAGGTTCCAGGTTGGAAAGGGGCTGACCCAGGAGGACCCAGGCTTCACAAAAACCTCCCAGTGGGACGTACCACAGCTTCTCTTCCCTGTTTATGAATTAACTCGAGGGCCTTCTGTCAGGAACTGAATCTGAATAGGGAGAAGAATGGTGTGAAGCGGCTTCAGACAGTAAAGTGTCTGCCTGCAATGAGGGAGAGACCCAGGTTCGAGGGTCAGGAAGATCCCCTGGAGAAAGAAATGGCAACCCAGTCCAGTACTCTTGCCTGGAAAATTCCATGGATGGAGGAGCCTGGTAGGCTACAGTCCATGGGGTTGCAAAGAGTCGGATACAACTGAGCGACTTCACTTTCACTTTCATAGTGTGAAAAAGGAGGCCTGGTTGGCAGGACAGGAAATAAAAACATGAAAGTTCCAGACTCTGTATAGTCATCATAGCAGACATGGCACGGGCATTGGCAGGAGATCTGCAGGAGGACTGTTAGGTGAGGAGAAAGAGGCCTGCCCCTAACATTTGTGGGCCCAGGACAAGAGCATAGAGGTGGACCTACATACCATATTATTGTTTATTATTGTTCAGTTGCTGAGTTGTATCAGACTCTTTGAGACCCCATGAACTGCAGCATGCCAGGCTCCCTGTCCTTCACTAGCTCCCAGAGTTTACTCAAACTCATGTCCATTGATTGAGTTGGTGATGCCATCCAACCTCTCATCCTCTGTCACCCCCTTCTCCTTCTGCCCTCAATCTTTCCCAGCATTGGGGTATTTTCCAATGTATGTTTCATATTTATTTGTTCTAACTAGCTGTTAAGTAAAATATGGTCCATCCTCTGGCTTTGACAACTGTAACTTCCTAGCGACTGGGACAGTCAGGTTTAAATGCAGTTGGTTCTGCAGTGTGGGTTCCCTGGACTACCCTCTTCTCTCCCCATCCTTGGCTCCGTGCTATATCAGAGTGGCCTCCCACACTTAGGGGACTTTCTGGCCCCACCTCCATGCACACTTGTCCACTCTTTGGGCCTGAGGGTACACACAGGTGTGTGTCCACCTTCCAGCGCAAAGACCTGGGAAAGCAGACTGAGACTCTCTGGGGAGGGAAGATGAGGGTTCCAGGTATCCTGAACACAGTTTGGAAGGGAAGACATGGGCTCTTCTCACCTTGGCCCTGCCAAATACCTGCCCTGGTAGGTAGGGGTGGCCAAAGGAAGACCCCAGCGGGCCTATAAAATGGGAATCATGGCTGGAGCCCCTAATGCGTGTGTCTAAGGGCATAAGTGAAGAGGAGGTGGACTCAGGGAGGAGTGGGTTTAAGTCACTGTTATTAATCTTGCTCATTTCACTTGGCAGAGGGGGTGTTGGGAGAAGCCAAAAAGATGCAAGAGGGGTTGATGAAAAGATGGGAAAAGGCCAGACCTCTAACAAAGATAGGGACTCAATTTATTATTGTGTTTAGTTAGAGAATTGAGGAAAAAACTGCTTTTCCAGAAGCCAAAGGGCTCTATAATTCAGTGACAAGAGATATGAAAGGCAAAAGAATGATGGTTTTGGAGCTAAAAGCAAGGACTGGAAATGATTTCTCCTCAAGGTCACCTGGCCGCATCTCAATTCTGTACCTTGTGGCGACTGCCTGCTGTATACTGGCATCTGAACCCTTGCAGAATGAAGCAGTCCATTGTGCTCCTCAGAAGAGAACAAAATTAGAGGTTAATTCTGATTCCCCAAGAAGAAAAAAAAATTACTTTTTAGAATATTGAATATTGAGAAATAACTTACGTAGATGATTCAGTATAAATATTGAAGATTTAGCTAGACCAAGAGAGGACAGTTGCTGTATTTGAAATCGCACTATTTTCAGAATTAAAGATGAAAACATATTTTGAATTTCACAGAAATATAGTTTGTAGAATTGAAGAAAATGCTAATGATATTTATCATTTGTCTCTATTTCACAAATCCTTTTTCTGTTTCTGAATAAAATATTTGAGTGATTTAAGAGGGAAGAAAATGAATAATAAGTTATCTTTACAGCAAAAAAAAAAAAACCAACAAAATTAAGACGCAACTTTGTATTACTATTGTCCAAAACACTAAAGTATTTTTATCCGTACTTAGCTCTATTCCTGATCAAGTTAGTAAGCAGGGAATTGGAGGGACCTTGCGTCCTTCAGCCCCACCTAGCATTGTCCCTTTGCCTGGAAACATGTTGATGTCCACTGTAGGGCAAGAGTGAATGACCATAGTTGACTTCCAGCATTAGGAATATTATTCAGGATTTTTACTCATCACAATAAAGCCAAAGAACTATAGTATCAGTATTAATATGCTGGTGTATGAATTTTTTTAGACCGTCTTTTGAAAATTTATTTGGCTGTGCCATCTCTTATTGCAGCATACAGGATCTAGTTCCCTGACCAAGGATCAAACCCAGGCCCCTTCATTGGGCGTGCAGAATGAAGGACCCACCTTCATTCTGGACCACCAGGGAAGTCCCAGGAGTATGAATTTGAAGCCACTATGAGGAACAAGCAGATGAGAGTTAGTGAATGAGCCCAGAATGGCCCAAGTCCGAATCTTCTTTCCACCTCTGTGTTCCTGTTTGTAATCTACCTCAAAGTAATGCTCATGAGATGAGAATGTTATGATCCATCTCTACTGTTTAGCTTTTACAAATCTGGTTGAGCTCATGTCTGATGTTACACTGTAAGAGTGATGCCACTGACACCTGTGTTAGGAAATTATTTTTGTGGCAGATATTATTTTAAAAGCTGTAAAAAAGTTCTTTGGTCCTGTTTTGGTCAAATCATTATGGATCTGAAGGTGTGACCCTTATGAAATATTTGGTCATAGTTGGTTGAATTTTCTGGGGAAATGTGTCTGTTCTGGTAGTATTTGCAAATTTGGGTGTATGGATGTTTCTGGATATATTCCCCTTGCATGTCAAGGGTTTGTGGTACAAGAAAAATGCTTTCTCTGGTATTATCACAGAAGGTAGAAGAAAGAACAGAAATTAGGAAGTAAATACGAACATGGTGCACTTGTGGAACAATTGTAACTCTTTCAGTGAAGACTTTCACCTTCCTTTTGAGAGAGAAATATTACCATGCACATTTCATAGATGAGAAAAAGACACAGAAAAAGTATGTAGTGTTCCAAAAATCCCACAGCACACAAATGAACAAACCAAGGTTAGTGAGGTAATAATAAAGCTAACATTTTTTAATACTTGAGGGGAGACATTATGCTGAGCATTTCACAAATACCAGTGTCTACCTTCCCCTTCCCAATAATGAAGGTATAACTATTATTATTTTCATTTTGCTATAGAGGAAACTGAAATTCCATGTATTTCAACAGCCTAAGAATCACATAGCTCGTATCTAGAGCCTGTGTTCAAATTCATGTCTATACTGCTCCACACCCCAAGCTTTTTCATTCCATGTTGCAACCTAGATTTTGGTCTCCAGAGTATGACAGTCCAAAAGTATGATTTTTTTTTTAATTAATTTTATTGGAGTATAGTTGCCTTACAATGTCATATTAGCTTCCCCTGTAGAGGAGAGTCAATCAGCTATGTGCATGCATGCTAAGTCGCCTCAGTCGTGTCCAGTTTTTTGTGATCCTATGGACTGTAGCCCGTCAGACTCCTCTGTCCATGGGATTCTCCAGACGAGAGTACTGGAGTGGGTGCCACATGTCCTCCAGGGGATCGCCCCGACCCTGGGATTGCGCCTGCATCTCTTGCGTCTCCTGCACTGGCAGGTGGGTTCTTCACCACTAGTGCCTCCTGGGTACTTAAACGTATATCCCCTCCTCCTTGGCTTTTCTTCCACTTAGGTGACCACAGACTCCTGAGTAGGGTTCCCTGAGTGCTACAGGAGGCTCTCATTAGTTATTTATTTTACATATAGTATCAGTATGTATATATGTCAATCCCAATCTCCCAATTCATCCCGCCCTCCCATCCCCCCTTGGTGTTCTTACATTTGCTCCCTGTGACTATGTCTCTGTCTCTACTTTGCAAATAGGTTCATCTGTACCATTTTTCTAGATTCCACAGATATGCGTTAATATACAACATTTGTTTTTCTCTTTCTGACTTACTCTGTATGACAGCCTCTAGGTCCGTCCACATCTCTACAAATGACCCTTTCCACTTCCTGTATAGGTATTTACTGACTCGCTCATCCATCCGTTCATGCACAGAGCACCTCCTGGGCACTGTGTTCTGGAAGGAGATACAAAGAGGTGAGAAGGAGTATCCACCCTTACCTGCACACATGTGGGGAAACTGCTGGGTAAACAACTAGATTGCAGGGGAGTGTGCGTGGCTGGTGACGGAAGCAAAGTGCAGAAGGGTGGTCAGGGCAGAGAAGCTCAAAGGCACGTTTGAGCTGAATGTCAAAGGATGGAGAAGTTGGTCAAAGAGAGAAAGGACCTCAGGACAGAGAGCTGGATGGTTAAATCCACAGCAGGGTTTGAAGCTGAGGGCATCCATAGTTGCTGAAGAGTTAGGAAAGAGTCAAAACGGAAGGGCCATTGGTTCCTAACTCAGTGGTTTCAGAACTTGCTTGTCCATTAGAATGACCTGGGATTTTATGAAACAAACGTCAAAACCCGGCCACTTTCCAGACCAATGAATCCACATCCTCTGGGGGTGGGAAGCGGGCATCAGTGGTTTTCAAAACTCCCCAGGTGATTCCAATGTTCAAACAAGCCTGGTAACCACTGGCCAAACCAGCTAGTAAGGACTTAATTGTGGAGTATAATCAACAGAGGCTTCTAGAAAAGAAGAGACATGGTCATACTCATTTCTGGAAAAGGTAATTCTGTCCACGCCCATGGTGCCCCAAGCAGGGAGTGTCTGGAGGCCCTCGCTGGGCAGAAGAACCAAGTGTTTCGGGGGTGGGGGCGGGGTGGGGGTGCTAATGGTGAGCTGCCGGGGAGCCTGCTCTTTGGAGCTTGAGACCTCGATTCAAAGTAAAGACCCTTCTTGACCAAATTTAAATTCTAGGCCATGAGCTAAATCTCTGTGAGTTCAGTTTCCCTATCTGACAAGCAATTTATAGGATTTTTTTTGGTTGATTGCTGTAAGGCTTGTGAAATAATATACATAAAACACCTGACCGATTGTGTGGCATTGGACAGACATTCACATGTATTAGTAAGCTTAACTCAGTGAAATAGTGATGGGGAGGCGATTTTATGATAGGTTGGTTGGAGTTTTGATGGTAGGACAATGTCGCAGGGGACAAGAGGAAAAACTATAAGGAGGAGCCAAGGCTGCCTGCAGTTTCTGGTGGGGAGAGTGGATGAAATCCCATGGTGAGAAAGTACATGCGGAGAGGAGAACCAGCCAAGGTTAAGCCTTTGGGAGCACCAATATTTAAGGATTAGTCAAGTAAAGAGGAAAAGAGAATGAAGAAGCTGGGATTCCAGGGGGTCTGAAGACAGCTAGGAATGACATCCTGAGGTCCAAGGGTGGCCAGCACGCAACACCACAGAGAGGTCAGGAGATCAAGGGCTGGAAAATGAGAGATGACTTGCATTGTGGCTTCCGGTCTGCCAGGGAAAAGGGAGGGCTTCAGCTTTAGTTCCGGCTGGTTTGTATGCGTATGTGTATATTGTGTACATTTCTGTGTGTTCAGGGATATATACATGCAGGTAGACAACAAAGCGTCACTGGGTGTGTGTGACCCGTGCACACGGGCTGGGCTGGAGCCAGAGCTCAGGAGATGCAGGAGGAAGTGGTGCCTGACCCAGCCCTGACAGGGTGGGTGCAGGGCAGCAGCCAGAGTGAGCAGGTGAGCCCGACTCTCCTCAGGTTCCAACAAAACACCGACAGTGGATCTTCACACTTTATTTTGTGGGAGAGCAATGGTTGGCTTGATGGAACAAGAGAAAAATATGAGAAAGAGAAGATTAAAGGGCTGTGCGTTAGCAGCATCTGCTCAGCCAGAAGCCATCCCTGGGACTCTCCCACTTATTTCCATGATATCCACGCGTAGCAAATCCTCTCTGGGAACTTTCTAGAATATGGCCATGAGAAACCCCCTCTCCCAAATGCTTTACAGAGAATCCGGGAAATCATCTGCAGAAGAACATACTTTGGAAGCAGAGAGATTAGCCTGAAGGGAGTCTGTTCCAGATGCTGGGAGGAAACAAAGTCCATCCTCTTTTCCCAGGACCCAGGGTCCCGCTAAGACTCCCACGGGTCACGTCCCTCTGCTTCCGCGGCCTGAGAGTTCGTGATTCCAGCCACTCAGGCTGTGGGTGTTGAGACGTCTTCACTGACAAACGACAACCCTTCTGATGCGACTTCCATTTTACACTTAAGAGCAGACTGAGGGCCTCTCTCCTGAGGCCTCCTGGAGGCAGCATGAGAGCCTGTGTCTGGCTGACCTTGAACTGGAGTTCAAGGCTCTGCTGTTTGGGCTCCACCATTGCTTTCCTGCAGAGGCCGCTTCCACCCAAACATGGACTGACCTTCCCCGGCTCCCCCAGCTCCCCCCGTCACAGGGCTCCTCTGACAGCTGACAGGACTCAGGGGCTCCCCAGATGGTGAGGTTAAGACCCTCCCACTGACCTCTAATCTTCACCTGGGGGCACCTGGCATTGCCATCTGACCCCTCTCTCCCCATTCTCTCCCATGCAAGTGTTTTCCCTTTTAAAAAATTATTGACACCTTTAATACCATCTTGGTGTCTATTTCTTGGAAGACCTGGACTAACACCTACTGTATTTAAAAGGGTAAGTGTTCAACAGTGCTGGAGTCAAGCTTCAGCGTTCTGCTAATTACAAGGAAGGTAATTAACCTCTCTCTGCCTCCGTTTACTTATCTGTAAATTGGGAATAATTTTCGTATATTTTTCATAAAGTTGTTGTGACCATTAAAGGAGACAATGTGTGTTAGTTAACATTGGTCCTGACGCTTATGAAGTACCCAATGCTTGTTATCATTTTTGAAGTTAACATTATATTCAGGATTCTTTAATCCAGTGTACTTCAAGGTATTTCATGTAAACTAGAAGAGAGACTTTGATAACATTGGTGTCAAAAGACAAGATTTTTCAAGGTAAAATCAGAGCTGTTCCTCCTGTGACTGCACATCTGGGGATAAGCTTTGGCCTCCCGCATTAGCACGTGGAGATGGATGGTGGTTCTCAGACCAGGGCTGCCCTCTGGTATTGTGGGGTTATTATGTTCTGAGAACTGGAGTAGGAATAATGCATGATGGCATCCTCAGAGGTGACAGGTATGCCTCCAACGCCTCTTTACTTCTACTCTAGCTTCTAGATTCCTGTTTTGTCGTGGTGGACAGATAGCTTCTCATCATGACTTTATTACAGATGACCTGACTTCTGAGCCAGTTTTAATAAATTCAGTTGTAAACATGGTTCATATTCTAAAATTCTCCTTGTCCTGTTAGGCCTCCCGTCGTAAGGCATTCCATCCCAGATCTCTTCACTGCTCTTATGGCTTGTGGAAAGCACGAAAGAGCCACAGGGCGAGGCTGGGAGGATGACCAAACAGCCGGTAGTGGAGAAACTGTTGGCCTGTTAACTCTGGAGCTGCAGGCGGTGTGTGAGCCACCCCCCTTGAGCCCTCCCTCGGGCTTCATATTTCAGAACACTGTACTTCTTTCAACGATTTTTACCGAGTATTAACTAGCTGTGTGGGATGCAAAGAAATATGTGACAAGCATTCAAGGGACTTACAATGAATTCATTTTTAAAATAAAGCCCCATAATTTGGTCGAATGGAATAATTTCCACTGTCATTGCAAAAAAAAAAAGGAGCCAAGAGTCATTAGGCAACCAAGCCATTGTTCTGTCCCGGTCAAAATTTTATGAATGACTTGGATGAAGTTATAAAGGGCACGTTTATTGAGTTGGATATTGCATGGGGCTGGGAGGAATGATGAATACAGTACGTTGAAGGAAGGAATGGAGGTCTAAAAAGAGCGCCACACTTTGGAATGTTGGACAGCGTCAATCAAAATATAGTGTATCAGGACTCAGTGGATGGCTTGCCAGTTACTCTGTGACTTTAAACAAGTTAATTAACCTCTCTGTGTCTTTGGGCCCTTCGGTGTGAAACAGGAAGTGTGGCAGCCCTGACACACAGGCTAGTTCTCAGAACTTAACTCAGTGTATATAAAGTGCTCCTGTGCCCATCCCATCATAGATGTCCGCTCAGTACATGTGACCAGTACTCCTTCCAGCCTGCAGCTGCCTGATCAAACCGTATAGTAATCCCAAGATACTTCGATACTTTGGCCACCTGATGTGAAGAGCCGACTCTTTGGAAAAGATCCTGATGCTGGGAAAGATTGAGGGCAGAAGGAGAAGGGGGCGACAGAGGATGAGATGGTTGGATGGCATCACCAACTCAATGGACATGAATCTGAGCAAGCTCTGGGAGACAGTGAAGGACAGGGGAAGCCTGGCGTGCTGCAGTTTGTGGGGTCGCAGAGAGTCAGACGCGACTAAGCCACTGAACAATGAACAACAACAATCACAAAAAACATGGGGATGGTTCACGGTGACTGGTGCTTGCCAAACCACAGTATGTGACATATGTCCAGTGAGTATGTTGAGAGGTAGAAAACAAACTGGACTGAGTTCAGAGAAAAGTAGCCACAATAGTGAGAAAGCTTAAAATCATATGATGAAAGGTTAAAAGAACAAAGTATATTTAGCCTGTAGTAGAAAAGACTGGACTAGTACATAATAGTGTTTTCTAATGTTTGAAAGGTTCTCATATTGTAGACGGCGTAGATTTATTATCTCCCCAGGGACCAAAGGTGGATATTTCAGAAAGACAAATTTTAGCTCCATCTAAGGAAGAATTTGCTGATCATCAGAACTGCTCAAGGATGGTAACAACTGCTTCAGGAAGAAATGAGGTCCTTGTCACTAGACGTGATGATAGACCAGATGGCCACTTGATGGGTGGACTCAGTGACCTTTAACGTCCAACCTCCGAAGTTTGGTCATTTTGAGAATAAACAGGGATATTTTAATTAAGACAATAGGCCAGAAAAATTATTATTGATATGTTGGGTTTATTTTTGTTTTTTTTTTAATGCACTAAAGAAGAAGATCCAGGAATGATCAGATTGGAGTCTGAGGGTGGCAGTTTTCCTTCATGCTCACTGGGTAGGCATGAGGTGGGAGCGGTGGGGTCTGGAACTTCCATCAGGCTCTAGGGCAAGTGCTCCCCCATCCTCTGTCCTCCTGGCTTCCTTGGCTGTATGTGAGCTCACTAGCTCAAACACAGACCTTCCACTTGGCTGGATGCATGCAGCCAAATAAAGAGTAGCTCGACAGACTGCTTATTGTTTATCTTTCTTAATCTCCTTTAAACCTCTTCCTGCCACAGCCAGCAGTAAACCCCTTGCAGAGGTTAAGCTGACTCCCACTCCTCTTGCTTTTTGGTGTTTAATGTCACTGATATTTGGGTTTCCTGTTTGCTTTGGGTTCTCTTTGTGGTTTAAAATTACAAAACTTCCTTACGCCTATGCTAATTAATTATCTTCTTTTATGTTGTGTTTTCGTTTCTTTCTTATTTGGATATTCCTTCATTTTTCCACTACTAAATTTTAAAATTTGAAACCTCATGGATACTCATGAGCTTCCCCAGTGGCTCAGGGGTAAAGAATATGCCTGCAATGCAGGAGACCTGGGTTCAATCCCTGGGTCAAGAAGATTCCCAGGAGGAGGGAATGGCAACCCACTCCAGTATTCTTGCCTGGAGGATTCCATGGACAGAGGAACCTCGTGGGCTATATAGTTCATAGCGTTGCAAAGAGTCAAATACAACTGAGGCAACTTAGCAGGCACGTAAGGATACTCATACACAGTTTTGCCTCCCCTTGGTGTATATATATTATTGTCTTGAAAATCTGTTAATGTTAAAAAATAGCGTGTAGGTACAATTTATTTATTGCTGTCTCCTGAGAGTTACAAATAATGCTCTTCAATGATAGCAAAGATTATAATCGTTTATTTACTTTCTTTTGGTGAGAGGGTTGGGCCAGCAGAGCTCCCCTGTACTCTTCTGGGAATCACAAAGTTGAGAGGTGAAAGATGGCCATCTTTCGTAAAAGCACAAACTCCTCCCAGCTTCCGTGTAACCTTAGTTCAGACTTCAGCACTTCATGGAATTTAGACAAGAGGCTTTACTCCAGCCTTAACTGCCTGGGTATAAGGCATCAGGAGGAAGCCATTCATTTGCTTTCTGATACCTGTCGTTAACTTCAGGCTATGGTAGTTTAAATTTAAAGGCTCCTCTATTCTGGGAGAGGGAATGGCAATCCACTCCAGTATTCCTGCCTGGAGAATCCCCATGGACAGAGGAGTGTGGCAGGGCTACAGTCCATGGGGTCGCAAAGAGTCAGACACAACTCAGCGACTGACACTGGCTGACTTAGCATTTGACTCCGCACTGCTGACTCATTCTCTTTCCCCCGTTGTCTTTCTATCCTGACAACTTCTGGAAGCTAGAAGAGGAGCGTTAACGTCAGTCACTGCTGTGTCCTTCCAGGTTCCCTATACTGTAAGTCCTTGTAATTGTCCTTTCTCTAACAGGGGAATCTTTTTCGTGAGCCTTCTCCTGTGTCGTATTTGAATTTGACTTCATAAGTGATAAAAGCTGTATTCAGCTTACTGCTTCAGAAGATTCTTTGACTCCACCAGCTCATGCTCACACTCTCTGTAAGGTACCAGTTGGCCATGGACTTTTCTGACCCTTCATTCCATATATACTAAATCCCTCGCGGTGCCTCACCCTGTAAGAACAGGAAAGATAAAAGACAAAGACATTGGGGACTGGTGGTCCGATGGTTAAGTCTTCACCTTCCCATGCAGGGGGGTGTGGGTTCAATCCCTGGTCCGGCAGCTAAGATCCCACATGCCTTGTGGTCAAAAAGCCAAAACATATAACCAAAACAATATTGTAGCAAACTCAATAAAGGCTTTAAAAATGATCCATGTCCAAAAAAAACCCCTAAAAAACCAAGACATTGGCATTGCCGTCAGGGAGCCTGTGGTCCATAGAAGGGGAGTGTAGGTGAATGGGCCAGGATACCAGCAGAGGTGGGAGCATGTGGAGTTGAAGGAAAAGTGCGCATCCAGGGGAAGACCAAGGGGTCAGTGGCTGCCCTGAAAGGAGTGAGACCTTCGCGGTTCCCAGGGTGAGTGGGCGTTTTGCAGAGCCAACATTTGGAACAGGACAATTCTCCTGAAGAATTGTGATAAGGAAACCTGTAGTGGTTTCCTCATCATGCGTCTATTTTGTTCTCCTGTACACTCATGAAACTCTTGGTTGTCATGTGAAAATTAAAACTTAGAAAGAAGGGGTTTGTAAAACAGCCCCATACAGACCTGAACTAGTCTCCTGCTCTCTGCATGGCATCAAACCTTCAATGCCCATGAGAAAGATGAGAAAACATACAGAAAAGCATTTCATGAAGTAAAGGGAGCTGTACAATGTAAGGGTTTCTGTTTAGGTTTATCAAATCACCTTTTGGGAATATTTTTCACTCCTTCTAAGTTCCCTGGTGATTTTAAATCTGAAGAACGGAAATCCTTTGGAAATAGGAAGCAAAGAACACTCTGCAATGCATATAGATATGCCACTAGGGTGATAAATCTTGTACATGTGTTGAAAACCAGGGAGCGAGAGAGAAGGCTTGGTGCTTTTTAAAATTGCTTTAACTGTACACATCCCCAAAGCCGTTTGATTTGGACAGGTTTTTTTTTTTTTTCCTCTAACATACACGTTGATAAACTTTTTATTCTGACATTGGTTCATCTCTTTGCATGAAACACTTTTTATCTGGCAGCAGCTTCATTCCCTCAGACCTCCAAAGGTGTCAGACCCCGAGATTTATGATTCACCAGCAAGTAGCAGAGGATGAAGTTCACATTCAAATAAGGGGAGAACAGGATTGCTTACCATCTGACACCTGCTCGTACGACACCCCATTCATCCTCTGGCGAGTCTTCTAGAAACCTCAGATGTCCAAACAGACCCAGCTGTAGGGATGAAAGACAGATTTTAAGGCACAGAGCAATCCTAGGAACAAGTCTGTTGACTAGAAGTTGAAAGTAGACAGAGGTTGATGATTAAACAAGCTTCATTTCCCTTTCTCCAGGATGAGAGCACATAGATGATTTAGAAAACAGAGGGATGGTATTGAGTCATTTGTAGAGATGTGGATGGACCTAGAGTCTGTCCTACAGACTGAAGTAAGTCAGAAAGAGAAAAACACATATCATATAATTACACAATAATTATGGAAATCTAGAAAAATGGTATTGATGGGCCTATTTGCAGGACAGGAATAGAGACACAGACATAGACAACAGATGTGTGGATGCAGAGAGAAAAGGGGAGGGTGGAATGAATTGGGAAAGTAACACTGAAACATGTACGCTGCTGCTGCTGCTGCAAGTCGCTTCAGTCGTGTCCGCCTCTGTGCGACCCCATAGACGGCAGCCCACCAGGCTCCGCCGTCCCTGGGATTCTCCAGGCAAGAACACTGGAGTGGGGTGCCATTTCCTTCTCCAATGCCTGAAAGTGAAAAGTGAAAGTGAAGACACTCAGTCCTGTCCGACTCTTCACGACCCCATGGACTGCAGCCCACCAGGCTCCTCGGTCCATGGGATTTTCCAGGCAAGAGTACTGGAGTGGGGTGCCATTGCCTTCTCCACTTATGTACGCTACCATGTGTAAAATAGGTAGCTAGTGGGGAGCTGCCGTATAGCACAGAGAACTCAGCTCGGTGCTCTGTGATGACCTAGAAGAGAATTGGGGGGAGGCTCAAGAGGGAAGAGACATAGGTATACATATAGCTGGTTCACTTCATTGTATAGCAGAAGCTAATGCAACATTGTAAAGCAATTATAGTCCAATGATAAAATTAAATTTTAAAAAGAAAGTAGAGAGAAGCTGAATGGGGCATTAAGAAGGATCAGAGTGAGCCTTAAGAGGGGAATCTAAGGCTCAGATTCTACAACCTGGCTGGGACCGTCACAGAGGAGGTCGTGGGCTCCAGCGAAAGTGGCCTGACGGCTGTCATGCTGCTAAAGACAGCTCTAGATGACCTGAGTGCCTGACACCATGCCCTGCGGGAAAGGGCCGGCCTTAATCCTTAAACTGCACTCAGCTCTGAGAGCTAGTCACCCTCAGGACACAGATGCCCTGCACTGGAGACCATGGCTTTGCTCTCTGCTGTCGCCACCAAACCCACGTCAGCCCCGAGTGGATCATCTGCAGCCTGGGGTCCTTCATGAACGTATTCCTTACCATTCACACCGAACGTTGAGAAATGGTTGTGTGCGCTAGTCTGTCATTTAACGTCACTGATTCCGTAGACCTAGAAGGGACCTCAGAGCCCATCAGCAGATGACCAACCCTGGGGCACAATGGGCATCAACATGGAACATGGAAGAGAATGTACTGGAACGTCGGCAGAAAGATTTGGTGTGTTGTCCATATTTTGCTATCAATCTGAACCTTGTGGATTTGGGCAAGCCACCAATACCCTCTGGCCCTCAGTTTTCTCACAAGGAACTTAAGAAACTTAATTCATAGCAAAAGCAGCTGACATTTCTAGAACTTACTATATACCCAGCACTGAGGTGAATGCTTCATAGACGTCAGATTTAATTCTCAAAGAACCTATGAGGTTATTTTTCTCTTGTTTTCAGGTGAGGACACAGAAGGGATAAGAAACTTACCCAGAGTCTCAGCTGCTAACAGGCAGAGATGGTATTTGAACTGCATCCTGCTCCCTTAAGCTTGGGGATACTGAGGTCTCTTCCATCCTCCGATTTTCTGACTGGGGTGTCTAAAGACTTTATTGGTGAGGGAATAAACAGGGTTATTACCAGCTTCGCTGCTGCTCTCCAGACATCATTTACCTCCTGAAGAGCCTTTTGTGTTCCCGTCACCCAGCTTTTAAAACTCTGCCCCTTGGAGACCCCCAGACCATATCCATAATCCTCAAAGCATCCTTCCAGCCTCACTCCCTCATCATACTCAGCAAACATACCTGCAGGCCCCCAGCTTGCTCCTCTTTGACTCTGTGTATTTGATAATACAAAGACTATATATTCTGGATCTAGAATATATGGGCACCCTCAGCAAGATTAGCGGGCTTGTTCTTTATCATTTTCAAAGTGGGGAATGCACTGTATTATAAAGAAAGAAGCAACTATGGCGATGGTACCATTTGAAACTGATTAGTGGATTAGTGGGCTTCCCTGATAGCTTCCTCAGTTGATAAAGAATCCGCCTGCAATGCGGGAGACCCCGGTTTGATTCTTGGGTCAGGAAGATCTGCTGGAGAAGGGATAGGCTACCCAATCCAGTACTCTTGGGCTTCCCTTGTGGCTCAGCTGGTAAAGAATCTGCCTGTAATGCAGGAGACCTGGGTTCGATCCCTGGGTTGGGGAGATCCCCTGAGAAGGGAAAGGCTACCCACTCCAGTATTCTGGCCTAAAGGTTGCGAAGAGTTGGACACAACTGAGTGCCTTGCACTTCACTTCAGTGGATTAGCAGCCCGTCCTTCGTCTGTGTGTATGGGTGGAAGCAGAAATAAGAGAGTCCTCAGTCCCCTGGGTGTGTGGGTGCTGGCTGAGTGTGGGGCTCGTGATGGACTCGCCACATGCTTCTGGTCAGTTCGTTGTCCTAGTTTTTCGGTGTCAATTCTTCATCTGTAACACGAGAGGACAGGATAGCATGTGTGCTGTGCATCCCCATTTACAGGTTATTTTTACCTGTAAAATGTTCATGTATTATATCTCTCACTCATCACCTGCAAGGGCAAGTATTTCATAAGTAAGGAAACTGAGGCCCATAGAGTGTTCGAGACTTGGCCAAGATCATCAACTCATAAAGGGCAGAGCCAGGAGGCAAGCGTCACGTGCTCTATTTCACAATCAGTCAGTTCAGTTCAGTCACTCAGTCATGTCCAACTGTTTGCGACCCCATGGACTGCAGCATGCCAGGCTTCCCTGTCCATCATCACCAACTCCCAGGGCTTGCTCAAACTCATGTCCATCAAGTTGGTGATGCCATCCAACCATCTCATCTTCTTCTCCTGCCTTCAATCTTTCCCAGCATCAGGGTCTTTTCCAATGAGTCCATTCTTTGCATCAGGTGGCCAAAGTTTCAGCTTCAGCATCAGTCCTTCTAGTGCTTACAATATTCAGGACTGATTTCCTTTAGGATGGACTGGTTGGATCTCCTTGCAGTCCAAGGGACTCTGAAGAGTCCTCTCCACACCACAGTTCAAAAGCATCAATTCTTTGGCGCTCAGCTTTCTTTATGGATCCAACTGCCACATCCATACAGGACTACTGGAAAAACCATAGCTTTGACTTTGTCAGCAAAGTAATGTCTCTGCTTTTTAATGTGGTGTCTATGTTGGTTATAACTTTTCTTCCAAGGAGCAAGTGTCTTTTAATTTCATGGCTACAATCACAATCTGCAGTGATTTTGGAGCCCCAAAAGATAAAAATCTCTCACTGTTTCTATTGTTTCCCCATCTATTTGCTATGAAGTGATGGGACCGGATGCTGAGTCTATAAGAAAGGCAGAGACAGTGATCCAGAATGCTTCTCATGCACTTTGAGAAAGGTAAAGTTCTAGAAATGGATCACTACCAGTCCAGAACTGGGAAAAGTGTCATACAACAAAAGATGTGTGTGTGTGTTTGTGTGTGTGTGTGTGTGTGTGTGTTAGTCACTCAGTTGTGTCTGACTCTTGTGACTTCATAGACTGTAGCCCACCAGGCTCCTCCCATGGAATTCTCCAGGCAAGAATACTGGAGTGGGTAGCCATTCCCTTCTCTGAGGAAGCCCTAACTAAAGATATACAGCTTCTCTGAATCTTTGTGAATACTAGGAACAAAATTAAGCTATTGATGATGGTTTTACACATCTATAGACCTGGGGTGATTTCTAGATCTTTTACGATTTACTCTGTGATGGTGACATGGACATAAGTTGATTTACAGAGAAGTTTAAAAAATATGAAGCTTCTCCCTAAAACTATTATGCTTTGCAAAGTTTCCATCAGGCTTTGTTCAATAACATAGGGATGATACACTTGATTAAATGATCTTTAGCAGTATAGAACAAGTGTCCCAAAATGTGTTTTCAATAATTCCAAAATCTGAGGACTTCCCTGGTGGTCCAGTGGCTAAGGGTCCTTGTTCCCAATGCAGGGGGCTCAGATTCGATCCCTGGTCAGGAGCTAGATCCCAGATGCTGCAACTGAGAGTTTGCATGCCCAGCTAAAGATCCCACATGCCACAGGGAAGGTCGAAGAGCCCACACACCACAACTGTGACCCAGCACAGACAAATTAATAAAATAAAATTTAAAAAGTAATAATTCCAAAATTTGTACCTCCTTTGAACCTGATTCCTATAGGTGGTGAATCTATGAATCTCTTAGAGTGGTTAGTATAGCCTGTGACGTAGCTGGTAGAACCAGGGTGGAGATTGCTATGTTGCCAGCCCCAACTCAAAATTCAAGTTCCAAGGTCATCAGGCTCTTAAGAACCCTTTTCTTTGTTAGAGACCAAGTACAGAATTAGAAAGGCGGCTTTCGCTTCTGTACTTCCCCATTAGTGACCCCTAGCTATTCCACTCAAGGAGTTGAAAGGTCAGTTTCATACAGAAACACTTCACCATCCTTGGATGATCAGCCGTTCGCAAGTAGCCATTGTTTTAATATGAGAACATCTGTGTACAAGCCAACATGATTACAATCTGCAAACCTGACCATACTTTCCTATTTCTTTTGCAATCTCAAGAGGAGTCCTGAAGTCATGTACCCCAAATCCGCTTTCTGCATAAGGGCCTAGGCCAGTCTGCCCACTCAGCTTAGTTCACTCATTGTTTCCATCAGCTTCATATTGCCCAGAATCAACATGGTTCCTCTGTATGGAAAAAGGGAATAATGAACTATTTATGTTGGCTGTCAGCGTTTGAGAAGAGAAAAATCCTGAAGACATTATATATTCTAAAAACAATTTGGTTGCCCTTTCTAGCTCTTTTTCTTCCACATTTCTCCTCAAGCATTTACAGCCTTGGGCACTGACAATATAAATCAGATTTTCAGTGTGAAGGGAAGCTGTCCTTCTTTTGAGGAGTCTCAGAATACCCTGGAGAAGAATGAAGGCATCCAAGTGGCATATTAAGTCTGTGATACACATGCCAGCCAGTAGCAGACCTAGGCCATAGATAAACAGCACCCAAAAAGCTGGATTACCATAACTGTGATGCTCTGTATCTGAGAAGAGGTTGACTTTCTGGTTCTGGTTAGCTAGCTGTCAGAGCCCCAAAGGGGAGTCTGCAAGATTATAGAGCCATTAATACCTTCATAAAAAAGTCACCTATAGGACAGTCTCTGAAATGGAATTAGACAAAGTTCTGGAATGTAAGACACCCAAAGAGTGAATGTTTAAAAAAACAAAGAAATTTCATCTAAAACTGCTATAATTTCCCACTTTTCTGGAAAAAGGCTCTTAAAATATGAGTAATCTTCTAGGGCTGACTATATTCTAAACATATTTGGTAAAATGTTCTCTTTACTTCCTTTCATCTTGCAAATAGTCCTGTCTCTCTAATCATAAGTGTCTGTGTACAGCAAAAGCTTTATTCTCAAACATCCTTTTGGAAGCAAAGAAAATGTTTGACGTTGAGGTTTGCACCAGTGCTAGATGTTGACAACACAACCTAGCTTATCCTGTGGACTCGTAGAAAACCTTGGACAATTCCATCGAATTTTTCATCCAAACCAGGACACTTTTGAAAATGAAAAGGGGCACTAGCCAAACGGGTCACCAGGACAGTGCTGTAAGCCAGAGACGTTCTGAGCAGATCAGGAAATATCATCATCATAATTTTGCCTAGTGAGGTTAATTGAATGAGCAGAGAGGGCTAAGGCAGTAATAATAACTTGATCTTTTAGGATTTTGTCTTGCCGTTGTTTAAATGTTTAATTTCTTTTATGCAGAACCACCTTGAAGCTTAAATTTCATAAAATACTACTTGCTCTTTTCTTGTTTCTTTTGTTCTGATACAAGCTAAAGATCAACTAGCTCCATATACTACAGGGTCTAGAAGAAAAACACAAACAAACAAACAAAAAACACTGAATCTAAATAAATTGGATTTTAGGCAATCGAGAATTTTAAGCAAACTGAAAAGATAAGGTCCAGAAAACCCGGAGTTCTGTTCATCTGTAAACCTCATAGAAGTCATGGAACACGAGGTTTTTTAATATAGTGAAAATGTCTCTGTGTCATTTTGTTTCTAGTAAGTATCCTAACCATGTTTTCCTTTAAGATGGTTCTCTGTATAACTTCTCTAAATAACAAATGCTATTTAAAATGCAAACAATTATAGAAAAATAACTTTTCAGAATTTTATGTAAAATTTCAAAGAAATGAACTGCACCGCAAATGAACTGTAAAGGGATATTTTGATAGGATGGAGCACGTGTGACACATTAAAAGCTGAATGGTTAACTTACAGTGGGTCTCATTTGGATTGGTAACTAATCTGTACGTGATGATGTTATGGCCACCAAGCTCAGTATTTTCAGGACGCAAGTGATTTTCAAACTCAAGATTTTAAGCTGTTCTTTCCAATGAGGCTGCTTTTGCCTTCGCGGGTTTTCATCCCTGCTGGTCCTCCTCCTTCTGCTTAGACTCGTGGTGTAACCTCTTAACGGGGAGCCAGACACAGTTGTACAGTTTAACCTGCATATCAGCCACAAGGTCAGACCTCGTCTTATTTTTTTCCCCCTGTGTTTCTTGTAGACACAGAATCTAGACCCTGCTTTCAACGCATTTGCTCTAACTCTTTTCTACAGGAAGTTTCTAGGGACCAATCAGAGCCAAGCGGTTGATATAGTTTTCCTTTTAACCACTTAGTCACTGGTCTGGAGAACTAATGGAATCCTATTACAGAATGACAAGCCTGAGTGTTTGCTCGCCCACATAGAGCAGTCAAGTGTGTCTGGCTTTCTCTCTCTGATACCTGTGTTTGTTCATTATTTTTCCCTTTTCCTGTGATCCAGGTAGTCATATATGCTATTAAATAGGTGTCCATTTGGAGAAGATGGTCTGAATGTAACAGTGCAAGGAACAATGAGATTTAATGGTGTTTATGTGTATGAGGAAGATTTCCAGAAAAGAACAGTAAGAAGGGATCACAGATATTAAGGAAAAAACAGGGGTTCATCCTAGCAGATTGAAAACACCAGCATTTTTCAGTTCAGCTAATTATTCTTAGTTGTTCTTA
Source organism: Bubalus kerabau (assembly GCF_029407905.1). Taxonomy (NCBI): domain Eukaryota; kingdom Metazoa; phylum Chordata; class Mammalia; order Artiodactyla; family Bovidae; genus Bubalus; species Bubalus kerabau. The sequence continues at coordinate 21,947,758 of NC_073639.1, forward strand.
GTCTCAGCCACAAAAGTGGTCAAAGAATACATTTGGTGTAATTTCATCTCAAAAAAATGTATCCCTTTTCAGATCACTATATCCCTTCTATTGAATTTCCTCTGAAAATTGACTTGCATTTTCCCTATTCATAGAGGAAAATTAGGTCCTATTTCCCACTCAGTTCGTAGTTAAAACTTAGACAAAACTTATTCTCATCTCTTCTTCTGTCTGTATTTTTATAACCTATAACTGCTTAGTTCTCCATGAGGAACTTTTTTAATTAATCAAAATTTTATTGTAACACTGTCATTTTTCTTGGCATGGGATTTTTAAGTTATCTTTTATCTAATTGCAAAAATAATTTGCATTTATTATAGAAAATGTTTTTGAAAAATAAGATAAGCAAAAATAAGAAAAATTAAAATCACTGAAAAATCGAAATGACCCCAAATCACCACTATCAAAATTGCTGGTGTGTTTAGTGGGGATTTTTTTTTTTTAATAATTAAAGGGCTGTTTTTGAGGGAAGCATTCTACCTGTATCCACAGTGTATATTTTCAGACATGTGTATCTCCTACATTAATGCTGCTGGATCTATAGAATAATTTTTTTAATGACAGGAATATTTAACCAGAAAATGTCTGACATATGCAGCTTCTGCTCAGCTTTAACGGTGCCCTGGTGAGAAGCAGCCATCGATGTGTCATTTCTGTGCACACACACAGACATCCATCCATCATGAATATTTAAAATTCAATCATTAGGTGCAGCAGCAGCGGCAGTGGCAGCATATTTGTTGCAACTGATCAGCCACTAATGGTTTAAAAACTTAGAAATTGGGGGCTGCTTTTGTCAACTGAAGGGGATTATTCCAAGCCACTGAAGCTTCTTGTCAGAATGGAAAAGTGTATTAAAAGAGATGGGATTGCACACCCCAGGGTCGCCAACAATGTATAATTCACTAAACACACATGCTTAGGAGCAAACTAGATCAAATGGATGCAACTGGAGATTCCTAAAACAGTCTCCTGCCCAAATCAAACGTACTCCCAAATAAACAAACAAACAAATATTCCCAATTCTGTTTCTTCCTGGGTCCCAAGCAGACAGAGTTTGCTGCTTACGGGGGCCCTGGGTTTGGTGACCTACGTTTGGCACCCCGCTCATTCATTTGCTCCAGATTAACTTTCCTTTTCAAGCGAGCCTTTCACAACAGTGGAAGCAGCGGTGTATTCTGGCATCACAGTTATCAGGTGAAGTCTGTTCTCTGTCATTATCGGGAGCTTGGTGACCAGCAGCGAGGCATGGTTGGAAAGTATTTTTGAAGCTTCTATGTTTTATGCTTAATTTGAACAGTTTGCCACTATCCCCCACTTGCTAGCGCTAGCTACAGCGCTTTTTTTGTTTGTTTCTTAATCATTCTCAACTCTGTAAATCAGATTTAGGAGGCTTTGTAGAGAGGCACAGAAAAGATGTTCCCGCTTCCCTATCACTTCCTGATAACCTGAGCTGTCAGAAGTCCTTGAGAGAGAATGACAGGATCAGGGATGCGTGGAAACACGTTTAAAACAAGCATTCTGTAATTCCCGATGACTCTGGCGGCAACCGGGCTTCCAGGTGCCTCAGTGGTAAAAAAAAAAAAAAAAAAAAAATTCCACTTGCCAGTGCAAGAGACATGGGTTTGATCCCTGGGTTGGGAAAATACCCTGGAGAAGGAAATGGCAACACACTCCAGTATTCTTCCTGGAGAATCCCATGGACAGAGGAGCCTCGCGGGCTACAGTTCATGGGGTTGCAGAGTTGGACACGACTGAGCACGCATGCACGCGCGCTGGCAACAACCACTTAAAAAGGGTTTTATGATTTGCTCCATAGACTGAATCAGTGAGTGATCTTGTTCTTTCAACGCTGTCCTCAGCCCCCAATTTAACACACTCACCTAGACCAACCGTGATCTGTACTAACCCAGCAGGAAAGGACAGTATGTGTGTGGTGTTTTTTTTTTAATGTTGTAATTTTACACAACCTGAATAATGGAGAAAGACTGAGAAAGGGAAGGGAGAGGGAAGTTCCATTACCCTTTAGCTGGCCTGCCTAGATTCAGAAAATCCTGAGTGTGAACTGTGAAATCTCGTTGAATGATGTGAGAAAAAGCAGATCCATCCAGTCTCATGATGTTGTTTTGGGTCCTCCTGCCCCACTGCCTTTCCAGAGCTGTGACATGGATCGGTAGCTTCTCAGGGAAACCACACAATTTTTCGGCAAAATATCAAAGTGAATCACCTTGACTTTCTAAATTATAGGATATCCTGAGAAAGCTACACGAAAGGTATTTTTAAGTACAGGGGAGAAGCAAAAATGTTTAAAAGTGGAGCTGCTTTAAGGACTGTGGCTCTATAGAGAAAGGCTCTGTCTGCCACCAACAGTCATCAACTAGTAACTTATAAAATACATCTTGGAATATAAAATAATACTTCAACTATTATTCAAAGATGATTTACTTCTTAAACTCTTCCCCTCATAGACAGAAATGCTTAGTTTGGTGAGGGAATCTGACGAGTCAAATAAAAATAAGGTGCAGTGCTAGCTGGTTATAATCTGTAGCTTAGTCAACAAGGCTCCCGGCAGTCTGCAAGAAGGGAAATTAAGGCACAAAATAATCTGAGGAAGACTGCATAAAAATTGAGCCACAAAGTTGGGGAGAAAGCATTCTAGCACCTGATGTTTTTGTCACTGTCAAGCTGTCACCAATAACTTTAAGAAAGTCTGCTCGGGTCATTTCACACTCTGAATTCTCTGTTTATATGGATGTTAGGATTTCCTCCTACTCCTAAAAATATATTCTAGAACCTAAGGATTAAAGATCAACATTACCCTGATACACCTTACTCTGACTCAAGATTTACTTAACCAACTGTAATTTTACTACTGCCCAGATTCAATCTGTTGAGCAAATAAAAATCACTTTGAAAATGACCTACCTATGTATTTATCCAGTTTGTATTTTAGAATTATAATGGTGGGCATAGGAGATGGTGGTGCCAATGAAACTAGTATATACCGCTTGCTGTAGATTTGTAAATGGGCCTGCAAAGGAGAACATAAGAAATCACAAAGGCCTTCATTCAGATAAGCATCTGTCTCAAATCCAAACACACTGAGTTAAGTAAAATTACATTTAAAGTAGCTTCCTGCTTTGTTTTGCTCTCAAGCCAGTCTAATTCCTGGTATCACTTACTGTGTGAGATCTCGGCATAGTCATGAAGAGGGTATGGACATGAACTGAAATTTTCTGACATCTCTGTGTTCAGAAATAGACTTGCCGTGCAACAAAAATGTGATTTATTTGCTCTTACTTCGTTTTTCTAACTTCAGTTCCTACCTCTGTATTTCTGCCAATTTGATCTCATTCAGACACCTTGACCTTGGATAAAGACATTCAACCTTGGGGAGAGGGATAAAATTAGGAGTTTGAGATTAACATAGACACACTGCTACATATAAAATAGATTAACAGTGCAGACCTACTTTATAGCACAGGGAACTATACTCAGTATTTTATAATAACCTATAAGGGAAAAAACCTGATATATCTGAATCACTCTGCTATACATGTGAAGCTAACACAACATTATAAATCAAGTATACGTCAAAAAAAGACACTCATTCTTAATTTACGTCTTTTCCCATTTCTGTGTTGGCACACCCTCTCCACATTCTCTGTCTCATACAGACATATGTACAATTCCTACTAACTTTCTCTCACCCTCCCTGCTTCTCTCTTCCCATCTTCTCCTCTTTTTTACTTTTAATTTTATTGGAATATAGCTAATTTACAGTGTTGTGTTAGTTTCAAGTGTACAGCAAAGTGATTCAATTACACATATAAATATATTCACTTTTTAAAATTCTTTTCTCATATGGGTCATCACAGAATATTGAGTAGACTTCCCTGTGCTATACAGCAGGTCCTTGTTGGTTATTTGTCTTATATATTGTGGTGTGTGTAAGTTCATCCCAAGCTTCCGATGTGTCCCTCTCCCCCACTGCCATCTTTCCCTTTTGGTAACCGTAAGTTGGTTTTCAATATCTGTAAGTCTGTCTCTGTTTTGTAAAAGTTTGTATCTTTTAAAAATTATATTCCACGTATAAGTGATATCATATGATATTTGTCTTTGACTTACTTCACTTAGTATGATCATCTCTAGGTCCATCTATGCTGCTATAAATGGCAGTATTGCATTCTTCTTTATGGCTGAATAGTATCCCATCATATGTATATACACACCATTTAGGTTGCTTCCATGTTTTAGCTATTGTAAACAGTGCTGCAGTGAACACTGGGGTACATGTATCCTTTTGGATTATGGTTTTCTCCAGATATAGGCCCAGGAGTGAGATTGCTGGATCATATTGTAGTTCTATTTGAAGTTTTTAAAGGAACCTCCATACTGTTCTCTATAGTGGTTATACCAGTTTACATTCTACCAGCAGCGTAGAAGAGTTCCCTTCTTTCCACACCCTCTCCAGCATTTACTGTATGTAGATTTTTTAGTGACGGCCATTCTGATCCGTGTGACATGATACCTCATTTTATTTTTGATTTGCATTCCTCTGGTAATCAGTGCTGAACATCTTTTCGTGTGCTTTTTGGTCATCTATATGTCCTCTTTGGGAAAATGTCTACTTAGATTTTTCTGCCCACTTTTTTGATTGGGTTGTTTGTTTTTTTTTAAAACAAACACAAACTTTTTTTAAAGCTACACAAGCTGTTTGTATATTTTGGAGATTAATCCCTTGTCTGTTGCTTCATTTGCAAATGTTGTCTCCTGTCCTGTGGCTTGTCTTTTCTTTTCTTTTTTTTTTTTTGTGTGTGGTTCGTCTTTTCATTTTCATGATGGTTTCCTTTGCTGTGCAGAAGCTTTTAAGTTTAACTAGGTCCCATTTGATTATTTTTGTTTTTATTTTCATTATTCTAGGAGGTGGGTCAAAAAAGATATTCCTTCCATCTTCTTCTTTGGTGTGTCCTCTCCGTTGGGCATTGTACCACTTCTGATTCCTCCCGACATTCTCTCTCCTTGATATCTGACCTCAGGATTCAATTCTGAGAGCCATTAGGCATTTAGTGACTATTTGACTGAAAAATCGACACCCATTATCTCTTCTTAAAAAGAAAAAGAGACCCCTCCAGGAGAAAAAGCTTGCAAAAACCACACTGACTCTATAAAAAAAGGAAAGGAGGGTAAATAGTGTGAGCCAAATTCCCCCTAAACCACTGATAGGCTTTGGCCTCTGAACAGTGTTCTCCACGTCTCCGCTCACCAGGTCCCCAGTCTGTGCTGCCTTGCTTTCTAGCCTGACTCTATGTCATTCCACTACTGGGGTCCTGCACACTTGGGCTGTTTTCTCATAGTTCCTCTTTCACACGCACACTGCCAATGCCATCCCCTCAACAACATGTGAAGCAAAGCAGCGGCTGGATGATGGGTAGGGGGGTACTGTCTATAATGGAGAAATGGCAATTTCACAAGGCACCAAGGAGATGCTTAAGAGCAGTACAAAGGCTCTGGGCTCTGGGGTGTGGCTCAGCGATAAAGTATCTGCCTGCCAATGCAAGAGGTGCGGGTTCAATCCCTGGGTCAGGAAGATCCCCTGAAGAAGGAAATGGCAACCCGCTCCTGGCGGGCCACAGTCTTTGGGGTTGCAAAGAGTTGGACACGACTTAGCAACTAAACAACAACAAGCTGCTCTGATAGCCTAATTGTCACGACCAATTTCAAATGTGTTGGCAGTGATTCTGAAACCTGCTAGAAAAAGTAGCTAGTCTTAAGAGATTGAAGAGTTTACTAATGATCTACTCTCTTTGCCAAGGACTGTGCCCAGCCTGATATTGTGTGCCCCACATCATATCTGTGCCTAATGAACAAGATAAAGACACCAGAATGCCCCTAACATCTAAACGGTGGCAACTAATTGATTTTAATCTTAGTTCAACAGTGTGACTGGAAGGATGTTTCAATTACTATCACCATATGGGACACTAAGTGTCTGATGAGTAAGGATGGCCCTGTTCTTCATTCTTTCAAGCAACCACTCATTATTCTGTAAGTTGTTGTCTTGGTTGATGAAATTGTGCCCCAGTGGACTCAAGTGGTACGCACAGATGCTTGAAGATGGTTGTTAGCTTACAGTCAGGGAGCAGCAGAAGGTTTTGGAACAAGCTGGGTCCTACGTACGTGGTTCCTCCTAAAGCCAGCGGTATAGCAGCTGCAGACTCCCACTCTTACCCACCTCACATATTAGTTGCAAATTTGATAAATGCCATTCTGAAGAGCAATTGATTTATTAATTAGCTGATTCAGAATGTTCTTAGGACTCATTTGGGATATGGAGACATTATAATTTAAAAATGTCAGTGCCGTGCAATAGAAGACGAAAATGGCTCCTCCCAGGGGCCCTGTGGGCACAGCTTTTCCCTGGATGGGTGGGGTGTTCACCCTTGCCATGATGCTGCCCACTGTGGGTAGGCATCATCAGGCCTTTGAATGAGGTCTCCAGAAATGGGGGAAATTCCCACCATGAACAGTTGAGATTAGGACTAGGACAGGACCAGACCAAGCAGGATAGTTCTGTCTCTTAAACTGGGTATAGTAGCCATTTCATTAGAAAATACAAATAAATCAAGGTACTTCAGAAGTAACTTCTAGAAAAACCCAAGCTGTATATAATTGTGTGCATGCATGCTAAGTCATTTCAGGCATGTCCAGCTCTTTGCAACCCCATGGACCGTAGCCTGCCAGCCTCCTCTGTCCATGGGATTCTCCAGACAAGAATACTGGAATGGGTTGCCATGCCCTCCTTCTTCCTGACCTAGGGATCAAACCCGCCTCTCTTATGTCTCCTGCATTGGCAGGCAGGTTCTTTACCACTAGTGCCACCTGGGAAGCCTGTATATAATTACTTATATCTATGAATGTGTACTTGGTCGCTCAGTCATTTCCAACTCTTTGTGACCCCATGGACTGCAGCCTGTGAGGCTCCTCTGTCCATGGGGATTCTCCAGGCAAGAATACTGCAGGAGGTTGCCATGCCCTCTTCATGTCTATGAATAGGGAGTCCATAAATTTCTTTCCAACAAAAGACTTGATGAGCTGAGAAGGTAAAAAATATGGGTTAGATTAAATTATCATGAATGTTAACTAACAGGTTTTTATTTTTGCGTTGTCTTTAAACATGGGTAATTAAGACTTGACAGTAAGTTGGCATTTTAGTTCTTAGTGTTTGAAACATCCTACTTCCCTGTACCGGGAACCTGGTAGTAAATCTAAAATTGCAATGTATCAAGTTATTGTCTGGTGTGGTTTTAATGTGACCCATGTGATCTGGAAAGGTGATGTGTCTTAGTAACATACTCACCTTTGGGCAAAAGACAGGCCTGTTCTTTCTGTTGAATGCTAAGTTCTACAGTAGACTGAGGAGTTGGGTTGGGGGAACTCGGTAACTCCCAGAGCCCCATTATCAGATGGATACACATAGAGTTTCGGGGAAGATCAGATGTCATAAGTTATAATTTTACTCTTCCCTTTTCTTTAGACGGAGAAGGAGTTGAAAAACACATCTTCAGCTAACAAAAGGAGCCATGCTTGTTTTCCTTGTTACTATCTTAAAGCTTTGTTGGTGGAACAGGGCCACAGACACACAGGAAGCTTCCTAAAGGCCTCTGTGGCTTTCAAAAGTATTTGAATAACTCCCCAAGTCAGATCACCTGGCCTCTTGCACACGGGTTCAGGGGCCAAAATGACCTTGAGGAGCTTGGAGTGAGATGAGACTCGTCTCACTCCAAAGTCGGATGGATCAAATTGTGAATCAGCCCTTTTGGTTGTTCAGTCGCTCAGTCATGTCTGACTGTTGGTGACCCCATGGACTGCAGCACACCAGGCTTCCCTGTCCTTCACCATCTCCTGGAGCCTGCTCAAATTCATGTCCATTGAGTCGGTGATGCCATCCAACCATCTCATCCTCTGTCGTCCCCTTCTCCTCCTGCCTTCAGCTTTTCCTAGTAGCTGGTTCTTTTCCAGTGAGTTGGTTCTTCACATCAGGTGGCCAAAGTATTGGAGCTTCAACTTCAGCATCAGTCCTTCCAATAAATATCAGGGTTGATTTCCTTTAGGACGGACTGGTTTAGATCTCCTTGCTGTCCAAGGGACTCTCAAGACTAGGCGAGTGACTTTGAGCAAGTTGATTCATCTCCTTCAGCCTCAGTTTCCTCGGGAGGGGGTGGGTGTGTGTCTGCATGTCCCTGTGTGAGTGTGTCTGTCCCGCTGCCTAGGATGGTGGAAGTGACTCAACTAGAAAATATATCTGAAAATAACTGACACATAGTGGGTGCTCAGTAAACGCCAGTTCTCTTCCTTTTTTCGGACCTCATCTGTCCTTTAGTTTCCTTGTATATGAAGTGAGGGATGATCATGTCAACATATGTTTATCTGTTTACAGCTCTTCTATTGTAAAGCCACTACCATCGGGAAATGAGCCCTCTCTTCTTTTCAGCTCCCCTTCCTTATTTGACATCTTTCAAACTTCTCAGCTTTCTTTTTTTTTTTTAATGCAAAACTTATCAAAAGGAGTGTAAATAGTCTTTGCTTTATTATTATAACTTAAGATACAGAGTGAGTATCCTTTCTATGCCTTGGAGAGTATCATACTCTTTACTAAGTTTGGATTAGCTTCTAACATTTCAGCTTTTGTGCTTTCTTTTTATTTATTTATTTATTTATTTTTTACTGTACAATATTGTATTGGTTTTGCCATACATCAACGTGCATCCGCCACGGTTGTACACGTGTTCTTAAAGGAGAACTTTGCCCCGAGTCCGGACCCAGCACACAGGCCAGGCTACACCTGCTGAGCGTGCGTGCGTCCTGGCCGCTGAGGTTGGAATTCCCCCCAGCCTCCCTGGGGACTCCTTGTCTGCAGGTACTGCCCCCAGCCTGCAGTGAACCCAGGACCTTTTATTGATCTTGTGTTCCTCTGGCTCCACTGTGATACCAGGAAGAATGGAGGTTGCTGGCCCTGGACTTAGTCCTGGACAAATAAATGTGTTTGTCAGAGCCCTTTCCTGACATCGGTTGTCTCAAGCCCAGGTGGCATTGTGGAGGGTAATTAGTTCTCTTTATTGAAGGGAACATCAGGAGCCCCGGAGTGCTTACCGTGGACACATGCAAAAAGAGTCTGTGAATGCAGCTGTTACTTGCTCTTTCATCATGCTAATGGGTCCCCGCAAGAAATTTGACTTCCTATTCCTGGCACCAAGCAACCGCTATCAAACAAAGCATTGTTTCTTCTCACCGTTGATAAGTGTGACTTGTGGAGGCCGGCGATAGCATGCTCATTTTTATCTGCTAAGTGCACAGCACTTGTAAAAAACCCACGGTGGCCTTGTTACCACTTGACATGACACTGGGTTTAGCTGTTTACATTGACACACTGCCGCACCCTTTTAGAGCTGCAGGCGGGGGTCAGATTCATTAGCGAGCGTCAGCGCCCATAGGGAGGCAGCGTGCAGGAAGGACTGTCTTTGCTCCTCCGTAGGGAGCAGCAAAGCCTGGAGACTATGTCTTGGAATGGGTGGCTTTTCATTCTTTGTTCTGACTGTTCGAGAACCCCTGTTTATTCTCCAAGCAGCCACGGAGAAGAGGAGAGAGAAAGAAAGGTCTGGGACTGGCATCCACCCCCCAGTGATGAAGGAAAGAGACGCTGGGACCTGCCCGGTGTTGCTTTTCTCTTTGCTAACCTCGCGGCTTTTTGTTGCCCAGGAGAACTGCAGAGAGGGAGTAAGATGCACGTGTCTTTCTTGCCACAACAAACAAGGCTGAAAAGCGGTGGTAAATGGAGCAGAACTTTATCCTTCATCCTCTGTCCCCTCTTTTTTCCTCTCAGTTTTATGAACATCCCCTGGACAAATTTGGGGACCAGACTGCCTTTGTAATGCCTGAAGCCACCAATTTTTTTGCGCCTAGTTTTGTTATTCCTTTGAACATACAGGAAATGGGGAGGTGTATTCTGGAATCCTTGGTTTATTTTGCAATCCCTGTGAGCAGACAAGTTGCTGATGACCTAGAATAGCTAGAGTGCCCGTTGCATCACGAGCTGAAGAGCAGGCCTTCGCTCTCGCCCCACATAACTCTCATCCAGGTCACGCGCAGGAGGATGCGCGTGACCGACGAGACGCCGCTTCGCAGCGCCGTCAGAGTGTTGTGTGAGACCGTGCTGCCTGCAAAGGGCAGGCCGACCAGAGCAACTGCCCTCTGTGAGTTCAGGGACCTCTGGCGTTACTGCATGGAGCAAACAGATCTAATGCCCTGTCACAGCTTCTTTGTTTGACAGGCAGCAGAAGTGCCTTTCTACCTCCACCTTTCCGGAAGGATGTAAGGATAATTAATGCATTTCCTGGGGTTAAATAATACACCCATTTAAAAAAGCAACTGCCCTTACCATTCTGCCCTGGCCCTCAGAGGCTGGATCACCACATTTGTCAAGAATATTCCTTGCCAGGCCTTTTCTTCTAGCTGCTGCTGCTAACACTGCACAGTGGATTCTTCTGTCTGAATGATTCTTAGGTCTTGCCAGGAGATAGTTGGGCATTTTCCTAAAGTGTGTCATATGATGTCATAATGCCCCTGAGTCCTGAGGTTCTGACGGGTGGTATCAGGATGTGTCATGGCTTTCTCTGTTTAAGCATCCTGATATCCAGTCTGCAAGTCCATTGTCAATCCATTCAGAATTCACCAGCTGCCCTGGGGAGTGATCCCATCCCATGAACTGTATTTATATCTGCACCTTCTTTTCCCATATGCCTAGTACACAGTCACTAAGGCAGGATCCCAGGGGTCTTGGCGCTATTTAATGGCTTAGCATGGTTTGCACATCATTGCCATTTGCATCTCAGGTCCTGGGATACTGCCAAGGACTTGCATGCACAGGAGGAGAGAGGTGTTCATGGTGGTATAAGAACTTTTACACAAGATGCCTTTTGATACCTTCCTGTTCACCTGTATTGACTCAGAGTAAGTCCTGTGCTCTGCTGGGGGACTTGGTCACAAAAGCAGGGGGAGTTGACTTCAGGTGCCATGTCCACCCCCTGCCCCCAAGGGCAGCAGCCCCCACCCGCAGCTCCCCCGGCCCCTCCCCTTCCTCTCCACCGTCTCCTGTCTCTTTGCGGGTCATTTATAATCAGCAGTCATGGTGTACAGGCCTCATTAGCGATATAGCCATTCCTTCAGTGCTTCAGAAATAATCATTTAGAAAAAAATGCACGGTTTCCTTCCCTTGAGAGCCCATGAGTGATGAATTTATTTCAGTTTGGCTGGCTTGGCTGTCTTGCTCAGCCTTATTTCCATATTTATTTCAACAAACAATATAGGGTGGGAATGAGGAAACGCATGCTGGGTGTACACACGCACTGCATCTCTGCTCCCCAACGCTGTTCCTCTTGAGGGAGGTGTACAAGGCATGTCAACAGAAGTACCCTCCTTTTTAAAAAAAGAATAAAAGCTGTTGGCCAGGATGGGATACCAGGTAGCAGAAGATGAGCTAGTTCATCCTGGTTTATATTTGAAAAAATGTGGGTAATGTGTCAAAAGCAATTGATTCTTGGTTTCCATCCTAGTAAAGCCAGTGTCCCGGGAGTGCTGAAGCCCTTGACCCCTTATTCTTATAGGGTCTGATTTCTGTGACAGTGGACAGCGATGAACTTTGGATGCTGACTGAGCATCAGATGCCTAGGTCCCCGGGAGGAGTGGGGAGGGGTGTGTGGGGGGATTGCAGGTTGCTCTGATGAGGAGCAATGCCAGCAGGTTCTTGATGGCAAATGGTGTCTCAAGCCAGACTTGCAGATGTGCAAGCCACCTGGCTTCCAGAAATCCCTGCCCTGCAAACTTTTTTCCAATGTATTGAGAAAGTGGCTCAGGCTTGCACTTATCCCACCTGAATGTTTTCGGGTGAGTGTTTTCATGTGACCTCAGCCGTGGGTCAGGAACGAAGATGTCAGAAATCTGTTGAGAGCTTCGTCACTGACACTGTGCCGAGTGCCAGACAGGCCCCCGCACCATCATTAACCTCACCATTACAGCCGAGGAAGAGAAGTGCATACCATGTCTTGATTCTACAGAGATGCTTTAAAAGTGGCAGTTAGTGGATAATAATAATAATGGGTTTTCTGTTCCAGGGTGAAAAGCCTGGAATGTGCAAAACCTTGTCTTATCCTAAGCATAACGTAATACTATTTTCCTACAGTAAATTTCCACAATTTACCCATTTTACAAGAGAAAGAATGGAAAAAGCAAATGAGTTAAAGAACCAAGAATAAAAAATTTTGATTCAGGGACCTCAACAGCAATACTTTCAGAGTTTCCTTTTCTTAAAAATGCATTTTACGAAGCTTACAGTTCCTTTTTTTAAGAATGACATCTTGACTTCCCCAATCTAGTTCAGTGGACAAAGCAGGAGTGCTCAGGGGTGAAGAAAAAGATGAAATTAGACAATATTTAAATGATACTCCATCCTCCCCCAAATTAGACTTCAAATGATACTAGACAGGAGGAAGTATCTATAGGGTAGGTAAATATCTGTAAGGTAAGGAAATACTGCTGAAATGCAGTTGTGGTTTTTTTGTTTTTTTGTTTGTTTGTTTGTTTTTTCAGGAATAATTCCCAAAAAGAAAGTTTAAAATCTAGTGCCTGGTTGAAAATTAATAGAAGAGTCATATACATGCTAATATTACTGTTAAGAGTAGCCTTGGAACCAAAAGAAGATATCCTTTATTAACAGAGGGAGTTGGGTAGGATGGCATGTATAGGGCAGCCTCCATCCAACACCTTGCATGAGCCCAGTAATTACAGCCTAGGAAAATGCATTCCAAACTAGTCTCTGCTGATCCAGACATTCCCTTACTGGGAGTATAATCTAGCATGGCAGATCTCTCCACCAGCTTATCTTCCATCCTTTTCATCTCATACACACAGTACAGCATGATTTTTATTTATTCAGTCAGAATAGTTTTTACTATCCTTACAATGAAATGAAATAATTGTTGGAGTATATATAATTAATGTAATACATATTGGGGCTTCCCAAGTGGCAGTAGCGGTAAAGAACCTGCCTGCCAATGCAGGAGACGTAAAAGACAGGTTCAATCCCTGGGTTGGGAAGATCCCCTGGAGGAGGGCATGGCAACCCACTCTAGTATTCTTGCCTGGAGAATCGCCTGGACAGAGGAACCTGGCAGGCTATGGTACATAGGGTTGCAAAGAGTCAGACATGACTCAAGTGACTTAGCATCAGCAATAGCATAATATATGTAACTGTTCTATAAAATAATGTATTATAAAAAAAAAATGGTGGGAAAAGTACCTTCTCTTACCCTATTTGAGAGACCTGAACTGGATCTTGTGGGAAAAGAGATGGTATTGAGGTTGGTATTGGGGTTGGTAACTCTAGCAAATTAAAGGTGGTCTGTAAGCATGCCATACCTTCTTGGAAAAATAGTTGAATCATAATAAAACAATATTGTTTTATAAGGGGGAATAATGATGTATTCAGCCAAGAATACAGTCGCCAATGTTCTTCGGCATTCCTTAGTCTTTGCAGCTGAGAAGGGCCTTTTGCCATGCTATCAAAGGAGTGCTCTGTCACTTTGCTAACCCCCTGAGGAACTGTGGTATTCCATTTCTAATTTATAATCTGACCACCTCTAAACCTGGCAGTAAGACAGCAGAAGCTGATAACTGAATGAAGTTGATCATCTTTGTTGTTTTGCATTGGAAGTAATTCTCATAACAGCCCTCCGAGGGTACTTCCTATCACCAACCAAACTCCTGCTCATGGAATCTTCTCCTGTAGAGGTCTGTGATTTTTATTGTATTGCTTGATTTTTCTCAACTGCCCTTTCTAGATTCTTCTCTTGTACTGATGAGTTGGCAGATGGTAGGTATGTAAAACAGACAGGTTGATTGAGTGGCTAAAATGTAGATGTTTGGTCTCTATAACACTTTCCTCCTCCTATTTGTATTTATCTGTTTATATGTGTACTATTTTGGTGCATTTTATAATGCAATCTCTGTGTAGAAATGACTATGGAAGTACAGAGCCAGAAGGATGAGTCTTACACCTTCTTACACATTTCGGGCCTAGGGAGCCCAGGGTCACATGGGTCACCACCTTCACTGTCTTCCCTGATAAGGTTCATCTGCACCCTCTGGTGCAGCCCCCAGACACCCTTACTTGTGGCTCCCTTAGCTTTAAGGATGAGCATAAAAACATACTCCTGAATATCAGTTCCCTGAATTATAAAGTTATTCTCTTCTATTACATAAGTGGAATTTCACTTCTGATTTTGCGTTTAGATTTGCTTCTTTTGAATCACAATAAGTCCCATCCCTCTTCATGAAAATAATATTGGACTCTTCTGTTATTGTATAAAGGGAATGAAGGACTTCTTTGGAAAAGATATCTTAAAATTTGGGTGAACGGCATCAAGATGTGATAGACAAAGCTTCCACTGAGAATTAAGAGGGTTGGATTCAAGTCCAGGAGCTGACATGACTCAGTTACTCATTTTCCCTTAGCGACTGCAGGTCATTGAGTGAAAATGGGGAGAGTTCCCACTGCTAAAATGGGGAGGTCGAATTAGATCACTTCTAGCCTCAGTTCAGCCTTTAAACTATTTTCCAGTCTGTGAACATTTATTAAATAATAATATTCTGGGTATCTCTATGTTAATAGCCTGTGCTGGATGGACGTATAAACCCAACCACAGGCTTTCTGGTTCATGGAAACCTATGGGCTCAGAGCCTGCAAAGAATATGGCAAGAACTAAAATGAAATCAGTGTTAGGACACCTCAAATGATAAATGAAAGTTCACCTCACACATCTTAAGTGGTCAGCAATGTTTACCAAACACTTTGAATTTGCAGCGTAGTATCAGGTGTCCTGTGGAGAAGGCAATGGCACCCCACTCCGGTACTTTTGCCTGGAAAATCCCATGGATGGAGGAGCCTGGTGGGCTGCAGTCCATGGGGTCGCTGGGAGTCGGACACGACTGAGCGACTTCACTTTCACTTTTCACTTTCATGCATTGGAGAAGGAAATGGCAACCCACTCCAGTGTTCTTGCCTGGAGAATCCCAGGGACGGGGGAGCCTGGTGGCTGCCGTCTATGGGGTCACACAGAGTCGGACACGACTGAAGTGACTTAGCACAGCATAGCATAGCATCAGGTGTCCTGGGGCATGAGCCAAAACTCATTCACTGTCAACACAGGACAGAGCTACGCCCGTGGCCACAGCCAAGGGTGCTGTGCACACTGGACACACAGGCCATCTGTCATCTGGGACAAAGGGGTGACCCCTCTCCCTTAGCGTCCGCTCATTATGAAAACATTTACTTTAGTTTAACTTTGTTAAATCCAAATCACTATGTGAGAACACGTAGCAGAAAGGAGATACCCTTTTCTTATCCCCGGTCCCTGTAACTGGGATTTTTGCTAGAGCTGATTGCTTCTTCGTCTTCTTCACTGCTGCTTCTTCTTCATTGCTTCTTCATACGGGAAACATATTGGTGGAAAGTGAGTAAGAGGCCAGGACTCCTTTAAGATGACTTTTCCCTCGAGAACTGAACATTATTCACTTCCTGGGGTTCGCATAAAATCAGGGCGTGTTTCATGTTCTGCACCCACTCTCTACCTAGTCTTAATTCCCCTCCCCTTAGCCCCAGGAAGGGGTGGTCACCCTTTCACGATCTCTGTAGTCAGTCCAGAGTTGAGATTACTTTGACTCAAAATTAGTAAAATTCCCAGAGCAGTTCTATGCAGTGCTTCATGTTCAAGAAATTCTCCTTTATTCCACCTTTCCCTGACACTGCTGCTGCTGCTGCTAAGTCGCTTCAGTCGTGTCCGACTCTGTGCGACCCCATAGACGGCAGCCCACCAGGCTCCCCCGTCCCTGGGATTCTCCAGGCAAGAACACTGGAGTGGGTTGCCATTTCCTTCTCCAATGCATGAAAGTGAAAAGTGAAAGTGAAGTCGCTCAGTCGTGTCCGACTCCCAGCAACCCCATGGACTGCAGCCCACCAGGCTCCTCCGCCCATGGGATTTTCCAGGCAAGAGTATTGGAGTGGGGTGCCATTGCCTTCTCCCTGACACTAGCCCAACTATTACTGCACAGACGTGGGGGTGGGGGGTATGGTGTGGTGGGGGTGGGTAATTTTAGAGCTCTGCTGCTCTCCAGAAAGCTAGCAACATCCACTTCTCTTAGGACCTTGTTAGAAATGCAGGAGTTCAGGACCTACTGAATGAACTCGGCAGTTTACCGCAGTTTCAGTGACTGCTGTGCACGTCCAAGCTTGAAAAGCACTGTTTTAATTACAGATGGCACGCAGGAAACCCCAGGCCTTGTAGAGGGGTTGCAGTTGGGATTTTCAAGGCTGCTACTTCCAGTGGTAGCGGCAAGCAGAAGCTATGGGGTAACCCTCCCTCCAGAGAACTACCAACTCTTTCAAGCTGGTGATCTTTCTTCCAAAGGGAAGAAAGATCGATGTTTAACCACACTAGATAGCCCTAAATATAGATTCCCCCAGAAGTGTGTAAATCCTCTACAGAAAACTTTTGTGTGGGAATGAAGGTAAGTTTCCCATGAAAACCCACAGTGGGTTGAAGTCTAATTCCAAAATGCTAGTGTGCTATATTTTCCATTTCTGTTTCCCTTGTACCTGTCACCAAGTTACCCAAGTGATTTTGGATCTTTGCTAGGATAGTTTTTATGTCAACCGAAAGCATGAGGGACCATCTTTTATTTTTTTCCCCCAGCTTCTTAAACTGATTTTTTTCCTCTTAAAAATCCTCGCTGTAGCTTTCTTCCCACTCTTCAGGAAACCCGCCCCACACTCAGTCTGTCAAAGAGGCTGCACTCTGAGGCGGCGTCCCTGTGTGAGCAAGGATACAGCTATTCACTTTTCTAAAAAGCTTCCAGGAGAACTCCCAGCCCCCACTCCATCAGCAGCTTTACCCTGCTTCCAACCAGCTGCGCCTCTTTACAAGCCCCTGGGGACTCAAGCAAATGGGCAAGTCGGTTTGTCCGCATGCCGCATCCCAAGGAGATGGTGACAGAGGACTGTCCCCACCAGCCCCGGGCACTGTGGTTCTTGAACGGGAAGGAATAGCAACAGCTGCATAAACAGATTCTTCCCTCAAACTTGTGGCATCAGAACACTCTATTTCTCCTCGTCGTCTTTCCACCATGATCGTCTTGCCAGAAAACCTTATTTCTTGGGCTTTCTCCCATCTTTTCTCTTTCCCCTTGCCTGCTCCCCTTGCCTCCCACTCCAGCCTCCACGCCCTGCTCTCCATTCCCCAAATCGAACATGTACAGATTTTACGGTTCACTGGAGAATAAGTGGCTGTCATTTCACAGACGGGCCAGGATGTAATTAGCCACAATGCATTGGAGTAATGGAACAGATGTCTCTTTGTAAACTGAGTTTGCTGCCGAGCGCCGCGTGTGTGTGTGACCTACCGACTGCTCCAGGCGATTCCTCGCGGCTCCCCTCCCCCTGGCCTTCTCTGCCTTCCTCCAGCCCCTCTCTGGCTTCCTGAGCCAGAGGCTGGGCTGACTTGACTGTTTGTGTCTTAACTGTTGTTGTTGTTGTTGGTTTTCCCCTCTATGCGGTCCTGGCATATTTCTGTGGCTGAAAAGCTGCTGGTGACATGAAGAAGAGTGAGTGCGCTGAACCTACATTTATTGATGGAGTCATTGAGAAGGGAAAAGGTGATACCCCTCTTATGAGATAATTGGCAGTTTCAAGTTGCACTTATTACTGGATGATAATACACCAGCAAAATCATAAATGACTGTTACACTCTCTGGCCTGTTGTTTTTTCTTAACTAAAAATAAAGGAGATGCGTCTCCTCTCTTCTGAGGTTATGATTTAAAATTTAAGAGGAAGAACCCATGCTGGTCACACAAGGATGATACATCCAAATATCAGACACTTAAGCTTACTGCCTCGTAACCTCGAAGACCATTCATTTACACAGACTTTGATCACATGGGCCTCTGCTTTTCTATGGGTTTCACTTTAATCTAAAGGTCTTCTCTTTTAAAAATATATATATATTTTTTAGTAATAACTTTTGCACATCCTTCCTTTTGAGGCTGTAAGTTTCATAAAAATGTGCCGGGCAAAATTCCTGCTGTATTTACTGTCTCTTCTCTTTCCATGGGGAGGTTAAAGGTACAGAGAGTAACTACACCAACTCCTCCCTCAAACCTCCTGCACATTTGGAGAAAAACAATTCTGATTAAAATATCTGGGGACATCAACTCCCTGGGATGGTGCTGGCCTTTGTTCCTCAGGATATCATATTCGGTTTGATTGATTTTTTTTGTCTCCTGGCCACACACATGCTCAGAATCTTGGCTTTGGCCATCCTCGGGAAAAGGTGATCCTGGACTTGAGTCTGAGGCTATTTTCCAGTGTGTACATGTATTTGATACCTTTGTCAGGTGAGAAATGCTCTTCTGACTGTCACCTTGGTCCCTGGGATCAGGAAGGCCACAGCCTCTTGGTCGGTGATAGAATTTACTATATAACATACCTGTAGAATGTGCTTAGTCACTCAGTCATGTCCAGCTCTTTGCAACCCATGGACTGTAGCCCGCCAGGCTCCTCTGGAAATGGGATTCTCCAGGCAAGAATCCTGGAGTGGGTTGCCATTCCCTTCTCCAGGGGATCATCCCAACCCAGGGATCGAACCCAGGTCTCCTGCCTCGCAGGCATCCATTCTTTACCACCTGAGCCACCGGGGAAGCCCATCTGTAACATGCTATGTAATTAATAAGCAGGGAATGGTGTATTTATCATATAGGAAAATTGACCACAGTGAAATGGGAGTGGATAATTCTAAAGGCTCTAGTCAGGACCTTAGATTTAGGTTTGGAACTTGGTGTCATTAATCTTAAAATGTTTGGCAAACTCAGATTTTTCATTTTAAGATTTTAAACGTTGATTATTTTTTCCTCAGCAGAATCAAAGACCTTCATTTGGGCTTTTAAAAAAAATCATTAAAAAATTGAAAACAGGAATCTAAAGTTAATTTTTACCCTGAGGAGTTTATAATAAATAATAGGTGGAAATCGATCTCTGATGTATGAAATTGATACTTCTACTGGTTTAGCAACAAGTAATTGGAAACCTCCTCACCATGACCTCACTGATGGTCCCTTTCTTATGGAAGTTGAAACCTTCCCATCCTCTGAGGGATTTTGATGATCACGATTGTGTCGTTGGTACAAATTTGGAAAAGAAAGCTTCTCAACTGTTTGATAATCTCCTTATATTAGTAGCATAGCAGCCAGAATGTGGAGTCCTGATACACTCTTTCAATATCACTTTTATTGTTCCAGTTTTGTAACTCAATGGTAAAAATCTGCCTGCAATGCAGGAGATCCGAGTTCAGTCCCTGGGTGGGCAAGATCCCCCGGAGAAGGAAATGGCTATGCACTCCAATATTCTTGGCTGGGAAATCCCATGGACAGAGGAGCCTGATGGGCTTTAGTGCATGGGCCCACAAAGAGTCAGACACGACTAAACAACTAACTTTCACTTTATAACTCAAAAGAACCCTTCATATCCTCAAAATGCATTATAAGCACCATTGTTAATAAGACTACTTCTAAATGATTTCTACTTCCAGACTAATGGCAAGCTGGGATCAGGCCCCAGTTTCATAAAAGGTCATTGTTTGTACATAGAATCATGCTGTGTGCCCCGAGGACAGGAGAGGTGATAGGATCATGTCTTATTGTTCTATTCTCCTGGCACAGAAACAGTGGTAATTATTTTAACATGAACTAAATTTTCAGAGATGTAAACTGTGTGGGATCTTTGGTTATTTTGAAATTACAGATATCATAGAGCCAGGATATATTGCCAAGTTTTATAGAATCTGTGGAGAGAAAGGACTGTCAGATTGATCCAGCTCAGACTCTGGCCAAGAGCAGGAATCTCCTCTGAAACCCTTCTTTGTCAGGATAACTGTCGAGTCCCAGCTTGTCATCATTTTCATTTTTGGGATATGAAATGATTTGGAAGTCCTTCCTTGCATTCAGCTGAAATCTGTCTCCATAAAACTGCCATTAAACCTACACTTCTTTTCATATACAACTAACTTTAAAAAACTAACAAAAAGTTTTCATATTTTTCTATATTCTCTTTCCCAACTTGGACATTCCCAGTCCCTTTCACTCTTCCTTATATAGCATGATGATCTGACCCTTTGTCACCAAGACTGTCCTCTTTCTGACATGCTATCTTTTTAAAAATGGAATTCCCAGATCTGTGCACAAAACCCAGATGTCATTTGACCAACACAGGGATCAATAAAAATCATCACATCTTGTTTGCAGCCTAAAGGTGCTTGCATCAATTCTAACTTTTAAATCTTGTCACTTAAACCACATTTAGACAAGAGTATCCTAGTTCAGGACAAGAGAAATTAGTGTTTGTGAATCTGTATTTTCAAGTATTAATACTTAACCTTTTGTGGTCCGGTAAGATGTATTCTTTTTTCCTTGTCGTTATCATTCTTCCTGCTTACTACTAGGCCAGTATACAAATCACTAATGTAAACAGAGAGTAAAATTCCTTCAGGGGTTGTCCATCACCACACAGAAGAATCCAGACCCCTCACATCATCCAACTCCATCACCTGCCCTCTGTCAACCTTGGCGGCCTCATCTCCTCCCCACTCCATCATCGTACATTCCCTGGGACCCACTGCCGCAGTTCCTCAAACACACATGTCCTTCCTGTCTTCACACAGGCTAGTTCTCTGCCTAGAAGGCTTTGGCCACATTTTCCCTGACTCACAAAATTCTACTCATCCTTTTGAAACTTAACTCAAGAATTACCTCTTAGACCAGACTTGTGGTTACCAGAGGTGGATATGAGATCTCAGGGGTGGGCTGGGGATTGCACGAAGGTGGTCAAAGGTACAAACTTCCAATTATAGATACCCATCACTTCATGGGAAATAGATGGGGAAACAGTGGAAACAAGTGTCAGACTTAATTTTGGGGGGCTTCCAAAATCACTGCAGATGGTGACTGCAGCCATGAAATTAAAAGACGCTTACTACTTGGAAGGAAAGTTATGACCAACCTAGATAGCATATTCAAAAGCAGAGACATTACTTTGCCAACAAAGGTCCGTCTAGTCAAGGCTATGGTTTTTCCTGTGGTCATGTATGGATGTGAGAGTTGGGACTGTGAAGAAGGCTGAGCGCCGAAGAATTGATGCTTTTGAACTGTGTTGGAGAAGACTCTTGAGAGTCCCTTGGGCTGCAAGGAGATCCAACCAGTCCATTCTGAAGGAGATCAGCCCTGGGATTTCTTTGGAAGGAATGATGCTAAAGCTGAAACTCCAGTCCTTTGGCCACCTCATGCGAAGAGTTGACTCATTGGAAAAGACTCTGATGCTGGGAGGGATTGGGGGCAAGAGGAGAAGGGGACGACAGAGGATGAGATGGCTGGATGGCATCACTGACTCAATGGACATGGGTCTGAGTGAACTCTGGGAGTTAGTGATGGACAGGGAGGCCTGGCGTGCTGCGGTTCATGGGGTCGCAAAGAGTCGGACACGACTGAGCGACTGATCTGATCTGATCTGATCTGAAGTACTAGGAATGTGATGGAGAACATGATGGCTATGCTTCTTATTTAAGAAGGACTTTTTAATTTACTTTGTATTTCTTAAAGTGATTTTATTAGAGTTGATTTATAATGTTGTGTTAATTTCTGCTGTACAGCAAAGTGAATCAGTTATACACGTATCTACTCTCTTTTGGATTCTATTCCCATATAGATCATTAAAGGGTGTTGAGTAGCACTTCCTGTGCTGTACAGTCAGTTGTTATTAGTTATCTATTTCATATACACAGCAGTGTGTATATGTCAATCCCAGTCTCTCAATTTATCCCTCCTCCTTCCTTTCCCCCTCGGTAACCATGTTTCTTTTCTACATCTGCGACTCTATTTCTGTTTTGTAAATAGATTGATTTGTACAGTTTTTTTAAGTTCTACCTCTAAGCGATATCATGTGATAGCTGTCTTTCTTGGTCTGGCTGACTTCACTCGGTATCACAATCTTTTTTTTTTTTTTTTTTTTCCTGTACTTAATTTCTTTTTTTTTTTTTTAATTTTTTTTTTTTAATTTTATTTTATTTTTAAACTTTACATAACTGTATTAGTTTTGCCAAATATCAAAATGAATCTTTAGGTCCATCCATGTCAGTGCAAATGGCATTATTATGAAGACTGTAATCAACATAGCTGTATGATAATGTGAAAGGTAAGAGCATAGATCCCAAGAGTTCTCATTACAAGGAAAAAACTGTTTTCTTTTTTGTGTCCATATGAGATGACAGATATTAACTAAATTTTTTATAATAGTAGTTTCCACAATATATGAAAGTTAAATCATTATGCTATATATTGTAATAATCCCATACAGTGGGGGATACCAGTTATATCTCAATGAAACTGGAGGAAAAAAGAAAAGAAAAAATGTGTGCACAAATGAACAGACTTAAGAATAAAAACAAAAATAAAAGTATTTCTGGTGAAAAGAAGAAAGAATCACCTCTGAAGCTCAGTCAGAATCATGAAGGGGAGGCACACCAAAGCTAACCTTGAAGCCAGCATCCCGTGTCTATTTCTGTTTTGTTTTACTTCAACATTATAAATAAAGACCACAATTTATCGGCAATTAAAATAAACTTTAAAAAAAAAAGAGACTTGCCTCTTCTGCAAAGCCTTCTCTGGCCCACTTTCAGCTTTCATCTTCTTGAAGCTCCCACTTCACATAATCACTGCAACATGTATCACTGATTATCTTTCATTTAACTGCCTGTTCATGTTTTCACCCCTCTAGACTTTCCACCCCTTGGTGGACAGGGTTCTGTTTTTTCTGTGGCTTTCCACCGCCTTGGGCAGCGCCCGGTGTTTCCTAAGATTATATGTGAATAAGCTATTCTGCAGGTCTGCTGGTGTACTTAGCTGTCTTTGTTCAGAGGACAGTGAAAGAAGTTACATCCAATGCTTTGTTCAAATCAAGACACTCTGACCTGTTAGTGGAGTAATATCATTAATGAAGTGAGCTTCAGTGGTTTGTTTTCTTCCCTCCTTATAAAAGGCTCAGGCTAGATCCTCTGCCCCCAGTGTGAAGACTTTCTCACCATGCTGAACATCCACTTAACTGATGATTACAAACACCATTATGGCTCTATCCTGAACCATACTATAATTGTTTTTTTCCTAAATGTTAATGGGTTTATGATTAACTATAATTGCATATAGGATCCCACATTGAGGAATAATTATAGGTACTTACTCACTCTCACCTTTTCTGTCCCTACTATGTGCAGGTATGTCAGACAGATAACATTCTGACAGCACTTGTAATGACAGTGTAATCAGCAGACAAGATGACGCTGGATTCTTCAGTTACATGCTCACTTTTTCAGGAGTTGACATACCACCACTATATTTATCATCAATTAAATTTCCCTATATTAGTTACTTGCAGTAATTTTTGAGGCAATCACCTCAGCTCAAATTGCCATAGCAAACCACGTAATCTCACCAAATAGAATTATTATCAGCAGTCATCATCCTCATCAATTCTTTATTAAAGACTCATTTCTCAAACCATTTTAAATTGTGGCTTAGAGTAAGTCATTTATAACCACATTTTGGAAATAGGCACATTATATTTCCATTTCATAAATATGTTTTATTAGTAATGAGTAGTATAGTATGAGATGACTATTAGTATTCTCAGCAGAGGTTGGGAAATGCTTAATTAAGAAAGATACTGGATTGGAAAAAAATGACTCTGGGCATATTTCTTCTTGACCAAATTATTGTCTATTTTTTTTCCCCTCTAGTCGTTGGTCATTTTTAATTGCATGCACCTATCCCAGAGAGAATATCTCCAAGGGTCTGTGTAGAGAAGCCAAAACCCAGCAGAAGCAGATTTTCTGAAGACTTCGAAGTTCCTGTGTCAGCATGTCTCAGTCCCTTCACCTGAACTCCACTCCCAGTTCCTTTTTAGAAACCATCATCAGTCAGTCTTTGTTCCTGAAGGGCATTGATGGGAATCTTTTACAAATCATAGAGCAGCTCGATTTCTGTTCTGATTGTGGTAACCTTAAACTGGTTTTTGAAACCCAGAGCCATTTTTTTCCATCACCCTCCGGGTGTCTTTCATTCTGAGAACATGAAACTCCCTATTTTCCATGCTCTTATTCAGCCTCAGTTTTTAGAAGAGCTGCGAGCATCAGCAGATTCACCATGTTAGGGAAACCATGGAGATGCTGATACCAGACTGTCAGGCACAGAAATTGTACTGTGCACGCGCGCTCAGTCGCTTCAGTTGTGTCTAACGCTTTGGGACCCCATGCACTGTAGCCCACCAGGCTCCTCTGTCCATGGGATTTTCTTGGCACGAATACTAGAGTGGGTTGCCATGTCCTCCTGCAAGGAATCTTCCTGACCCAGGGATCAAACCTGCGTCTCTTGAGACTCCTGCACTGCAAGCAGGTTCTTTACCGCTGAGCCACCAGGGAAGCCCGCGACTGTACTAATCTTGGACAAATACAGGTCTGCGGTTGCCAAAACCTTTTCTTCACTGTTGTTGTTTTTCATTAGAGCTTCTGTTTTGCTTTCTTTTTTGTCCTCAGCTCTTGTTGGGATTCTTCCACTGGTTTTATTTCCTTTTTATTTTATAGATGGCATCTTTAGCATCCCTTTATTATCTCATATGGAGAAGGCAATGGCACCCCACTCCAGTACTCTTGCCTTGAAAAATCCCATGGATGGAGGAGCCTGGTGGGCTGTGGTCCATGGGGTCGCTGGGAGTCGGATACGACTGAGCGACTTCACTTTCACTTTTCACTTTCATGCATTGGAGAAGGAAATGGCAACCCACTCCAGTATTCTTGCCTGGAGAGTCCCAGGGACGGGGGAGCCTGGTGGGCTGCTGTCTGTGGGGTCACACAGAGTTAGACATGACTGAAGTGACTTAGCAGCATTATCTCATAGGAGATGTGTTTTCTTATTTCCCATTATTGTTTTTCCAAAGGATAGGAGTCTTTTTGTGATGGTGTAATATATTCCTACAAAGACATGGATGCATTCGCTGAAAAAACAATCTGATGGATGCATGTATGGATGCTTTGCTAACACACAAGGGCAGGAGTTTATGTTTCAGCCCAAATACGGAAGTTGTGGATGGCTTAAGCCTGAAGTAGCTTGCTGGTTCCCTAACAGCAGGCAATTATATTATACTTGGGGAGCCTCACGCAGGCTGTTCCTATGCAGATAGTTGTCTGAGGGAACAGGAAAAGCGGTGGATATATGTGAGAAACACGTGATTTCTCCTTAGCGATTGATTGCCCACAACTGTGTCCTAATTGCTGAGGACACTGCTCTATTCATACTTAATGTTTTGTTCAGATATCTTTCCCAAGGTCCCTAGTTATGGGGTTCATGTTCATAAAAGCTTCTAATATGGCCCTTCTGTTCACCCAGCAGTCGAATAATCCCCAAGTTAATAAAAAGGTAAGCACTCCTATGAAGACAGCATTCAAAGACTCTGCCCAATGGATGTTCCTACTGTGAGGGAAAAGGTAACCTTTCCTGACATCCCTTGTGATGTAAATAAGCGAGCTAGCCCACAAATCTTGCCTAAAATGATGTGGAAGGACTTCCCTAGTTGTCCAGTGGTTGGAATTCTGCGTTTCCAATGCAGAGAGGGCACAGATTCCATCCCAGGTGGGGTAAGTTCCGCATGCTGGGAAGTGTGGCCAAGAATAAGTAAATAAAAAAAAAAAAAAATGATGTGAAAGAGGGCATTGGAACTTCCTTGGTGGTCCAGTGGTTAAAAATCTACCTTCCAGAGGGATGGAATGGGGAGGGAGGAGGGAGGAGGGTTCAGGATGGGGAACACATGTATACCTGTGGCGGATTCATTTTGATATTTGGCAAAACTAATACAGTTATGTAAAGTTTAAAAATAAAATAAAATTAAAAAAAAAAAAAAAAATCTACCTTCCAAAGCAGAGGGTGCAGGTTCAATCCCTAGTTGTGAAATTAAGATCCCAAATGCCTAGCAGCCAAAGAAACGAAACATAAAATGAAAGCAATGTTGTAACAGATTCAATAAAGACTTTGAAAGAAAGAGGGCACTGACTTGGGATACTCAAGTGGAGAGCTGGGATCGGAGGGTCTTAAAGTGGCTTCCTGGGAAAGGTGCTTAAGAACAACAAAGAAACTGACACCACATGCCCTTCTCAGATGGCGAGGAAACGCTTCTCAGTCCAACGGCCCTGTTCTTTGAATCAGAGCCCTGCCCTACACATAAAAAGAACAGCCTTGCTTAGCCAGGCAGACCCATGGCACATGCCCCCTTCCCGTGGCAGGGCTGCTGGGGGTCGGGGGAGGGGGGAAAGCTACCAGGGACACAAAACCAGTCCCAGAGGGATACTGAGACCCCAGGTTACAAATGAGGATTGATGTTAAGCTGAGCAACTGTAATGGCCTTATCACAGCAATCATTCTAGAACACCCTTCTCTCCCCTTCTCTCTTCACATCTGACTGGTTATCTATTGTTCTTCATTGCCAGTGCTTGTTTGAAGAGCTCTGCAGCATTTGCAGGTATAAAAGAATGTGCAACTTTTTTTTCCCCCTTGAAGTCATTGTCTATATTTAGGTCAGTGACGTGATGAGGGATGTTGATGTGTTTGGTACCTCGTGCTGAAAAATGCCTCCCCAGGCCTGAGCACAGCAGAGGCGCAGGCGGCCCAGCCCACCTGAGCTGCCAGCAAGCAGCCTGAGCTCTCTGCCCTCTGCCAAGCCGCTGCCCAGGGTCGCAGAAGTCTTGCCCTGGCCTCCCCGATCTTCTGTGACAGAGGGGAGTGTCTTATAAAAAGGTGAGAGGAAAGGGCCAGGGAAGTCGCTTTATCCTTCACGGGGCATCCTGCTCTGTCAAGTAGGAAATGCATCCCAGATAAATCCACAAAGGAACTGCGCCTTTTTAACATGCAAATGTTCAGTCGTGGAAAGTAAATAGACATCTCCTGCTTCAGGGAACTCGGAGACAGTCGTGGCCAGCCCCCTGCCCCACCCCCAACACCATTCCCACTTCCTCTTCCCATCCTAAGAGAACAATGTTCTGATTTTTTTCCCCCATTATTTTTTTTAAGGGAGGGAGGGGCTTGCATTGAATTGTTCTGAAGCCACTGTCTTCTATCCCAACTTCCTCCCGTCTAGATAGGTTTCATTAATTTGATAAGCCGACACCAAAAGCAAGGGGTGGCAGAGAGCTGGGGGAGGGGCATTGTAGAGGGGCTGCCTAGGGGCTGCCCCGAGGTTTTAGAAGATGAACTGCTAATGATGTTGAAGACGTACATTTTCAGACTGCCTGGTCCCTCTGGAAAATCAGGCTCCTCTTTCACTTATTCTGATTGTGCTGGAAGAACTGAGAACTAGGGGCCTGGGTGGAGCAGAGGAGGGGGCTTCATGCTGGAGGGGTGGTAAGACAGACAGGCCTGGGAGGAGGAAATCAGAACGCTGTTACACAGCCTGTGCTTTAGCAGAGTGTCTGATATTGTCATGCTCAAGAGTCAGAAACTAATGGGGGGAAAGAGATTAATTCACTAGGTCATTTATTGAACAGTCTTGCCTGATACTTACAAACTAGTGAAATTAGTGTGAATTGGCAATATGAATATTTTTATCAACATCTGTGACCCTTGAATTCAAATGGACTGGGATGCAAACCACAATGCTTTTGACATTTCAAACGTATTCATCTTTGCTGACCCTTTCCCATCTTCTAAAGTGACATAAGCCAATTATACCTAAAATAATCATAAGTAGAATCTGCCCAAGAAATCCAGGTCATGCCACTCAATCCTGGTTTGAGCAAAAAAATTATTTATTTACCCTAATTATACCTCTCAGCAACTGGGAAAACTTGAAAGACACCCAGCTTCCGTATGATCTTTATTTTTAATTCTCTGTTCTGTTGCATACTTTTAAGATCATGCTCAAACATTTACTGAAAACAAAGGCGTGAGACCTTCCGAGGATGGAAAGCCATTTAGCAAGGATCTTTTCTCATTTGAGTTAGTAGCAAAGTAAGCAGTTTGCAGATTTAACAGAAATCTAGAATATTCTTGAATCACAGACCAAAATCCTACACTGGCCTGTTTACTTCTAAAATAAATACCAAGCTGGGGAGTGGGAAGTCAATAGACATCATTAGGTAAGTGAAGACAACCCAGACTGCTGACCACCCCCTCACCCCACCAAGTTTTATGCTTCAGTAAATATTTTACTTCCTCCTCAGTTTTGCCAAGTGACAGAGATTGTTTGGTGGTGTCAGAGCTCACAGCTCTGTGGATACCAGAAATAGTTTTGAGCCTGAGGGGTGGGGGGTAGAGCTAAATATTTCAAATAAACAAACAGGTCTTGGACTGTGGAGTTAGTAAATGTTTAACTAGAATCTGAATTCTAATTCGATTCTGTGTGTGTGTTCGTAGCTCAGTCGGTGTCTGGCTCTTTGTGACCCTATGGACTGTAGCACACCAGGCTCTTCTGTCCGTGGAATTCCAGGCAATAATACTGTAGTAAATAGCCATTCCCATCTCCAGGGGATCTTCCTAACCCAGGGACAGAACCCAGGTCTCCTGCACTGTAGGAGGATTCTTTACCGTCTAAACTACCAGGGAAGGCCTTTATACAGAAAAGGCAGAGGCAAAGCAAGGAAATTATTTGACTGGCTAGAGCCTCCGTGTTTTTTATTTGGGAAATCCTAGTTGACTGTGATCAGTTGTGCTTAGGTTTTGACTTCATAACCTTGAGGCATCACAAGCTTAGGTTTCAGGTTGCTTTGCAAAGGCTACTAAGGCATCAGAACATCTCAATTTAATGGTCTCTTTGTGTAATTAATTCAACCACAGGTAGAGTGAAGGTTCTGCCTGGGCGATGGGTATATCAGCTGGTGAAGCCATAAATCCCAGCCCTGTATGACGGCAGCC
Organism: Bubalus kerabau; assembly: GCF_029407905.1. Taxonomy (NCBI): domain Eukaryota; kingdom Metazoa; phylum Chordata; class Mammalia; order Artiodactyla; family Bovidae; genus Bubalus; species Bubalus kerabau. Next base: position 21,976,898 of record NC_073639.1, read on the forward strand.
TACCGGAGCAGGCCCACACCAAACACCAAGGACAGGGGAGGCCAACACTCACACACATGAATCTTTAGACCCACGTGACATAGGCAACAGCGGCTGTAGTTGGGTACCTTAGTTGCACGAGCTGGGGCTACCATTGACAGTGGTACCCTGTGCGTGTGTGTCTATGAAAGAGTTAGAAGATGGGTGAAATGGTCCAGACTTTCCCATTGGGGTGGAAGGCTGGCTGTAGCAGTCCTGGCTCAGCTCAGGATTCCCAGATAGAGTTTTGGGTTCCTTTTCGTCAGTGTTTCATCACATAACCTGCGGCATGAAACTTAATCTTTTCCTGACAATGGGCATGTTCATAGAATCACAAGTGTACAGTTAAAAATACTAAAATGTGGCTGACCTGGCTGATGAGAAGTTATTTATTGATGTTCTAAGAAGGACTAAGTCAGCATTTTGAGTTCCTCAACACCCAAAGACAAAACTATAAAACATCCAAGTGTCCCTATGTTTGGTCCATTTTATTCATTTAAAAACTATGGTTTTTTTCCGTTCCCTGCTTGTATTCTCTGTCAGTTTAGTCGCTCAGTTCAGTTCAGTCGCTCAGTTGTGTCCGACTCTTTGTGACCCCATGAATCGCAGCACGCCAGGCCTTCCTGTCCATCACCATCTCCCGGAGTTCACTCAGACTCACGTCCATCGAGTCAGTGATGCCATCCAGCCATCTCATCCTCTGTCGTCCCCTTCTCCTCCTGCCCCCAATCCCTCCCAGCATCAGAATCTTTTCCAATGAGTCAACTCTTCGCATGAGGTGGCCAAAGTACTGGAGTTTCAGCTTTAGCATCATTCCTTCCAAAGAAATCCCAGGGTTCATCTCCTTCAGAATGGACTAGTTGGATCTCCTTGCAGTCCAAGGGACTCTCAAGAGTCTTCTCCAACACCACAGTTCAAAAGCATCAATTCTTCGGCGCTCAGCCTTCTTCACAGTCCAACTCTCACATCCATACATGACCACTGGGAAAACCTAGTCGCTCAGTCGTGTGCAACTCTGTGACCCCATGGACTGCAACAGGCCAGACTTCCCTGTCCATCACCAACTCCCAAAGCTTGCTCAAACTCCTGTCCATCAAGTCGGTGAGGCCATCCAACCATCTCACCCCCTATCGTCCCCTTCTCCTCCTGCCTTCAGTCTGTCCCAGCATCAGGGTCTTTTCCAATGAGTCAGTTCTTCACATCAGGTGGCCAAAGTATTGGAGCTTCAGCTTCGGCCTGTCTTCTCTACCTGCAACTAAATAGGAAAGGTCAAGGCAAATAGGCCCACAAAGCTCACCCCGCCTGATTTCAGGGAGAGGTATAGATGATCATTTCTTCTGTTCTTCAGAGTCAGTGCTGTGCTTCCTGCATCACTGTGAAGATGACGTGATGGCATCAATAGTTGAAAAGCAAAGCAGATAGAGTTCTGATCTATTCTTTATCATTCCTTCTCTGGGACTGAAATTAGGACTCCTGGCCTCCTGCCTGATTAAGGCTTGCGATGTACAGTTAGAAGATAGGCAAAATGGTTCAGACCCTCTCTTTGGGATGGAAGGCTGACTTTAGCTGAGAATTGGAGCAGATCACTGAAGTGGGTCCACATTCCCCAGCACTGGCCATCATCCTGATGTCTGTCCGCGGCTGGCTTTTTTGTGTTTGGGGCCAACACAAGGAAGGAATGGTTTCACAGGAAGCCCCACCTCTGATGGAGCAGATGCTGTGCTTAAGTGTGGGAAAACACTCACCCTGGCAGAAATGCCCTGCCCATATGTCTAGGGCCCATAATGGGACTCCTGAGACTGAAAAGCATGAGGCCTGATTCCTCCTGCAGCAAACCTGTTGCCCAGAGAAGCAGAGTGGGGCTGGCAGGAGGCCCGAGGACCAGAACTCACACTAGAAACTCAGTAGTGGGCACCTAGTGGAAGACACAGCCCAGCTGCAGCCCTTTCAGCTGTCTGTAGGGCCCCCACTCCCTTTGGCTCCTCAGTGATGATGCTGATGATGACGGTCTGACTTTCAACTGCCTTACAAAGGACAAAGAGAGCTGTGGGGGCCTTCCCTGGTGGCTCAGTGGTGGAGAATCCACCTGCCAATGAAGGATACACGGTTTGATCCCTGAACTAGAAAGATCCCACATGCTGCGGCGCAACTAAGCCCATGTGCCACAACTACTGAGCCTGTGCCCTAGAACCCAGGAACCACAACTACTGAAGCCTGTGTGCCCCAGAGGCTCTGCTCCACAGAAAGAGAAGCCCCTGCAATGAGAAGCCGGAGCACCGCAACTACAGAGTAGCCCCCACTTGCCACAACTAGTGAGAAGCCTGCGCAGCAGTGAAGACCGGACACAGCCAAAAAATAAACAAATGCAATTTTTAAAAAAGAAAGAAAGCTGTGTGAACTTTAGAAACTTTGGGTCCCAAATAGATAGTTTATTTCTGGTTCTATTTCCAAATAGATAGTTGCATAGGTAGTTGTGAACACAGAATTAATAATTTTGAAAAATAAGTATTTCCTAGATGCTTGCAATTCAGCTGGTACTGGGATAAGTATCTTATCTCACTTAATCCTCATGAAGCTTTTGAATTTAGGCACTGTTATCCACCTTAAAGAGATGAGGAAAATGAGCCTGACTCAGGTATCCAGCTACCGGGTACAGAGTCAGGCTTTGAACTCAGAAAGGTGGGTTCTAACTTAGAAAGGGTTCTAACAACCAAGGCCAAGTTCTCTGACCCTTCTGTTCTCCTGATTGGTGTGTGGTAGAAAGACATGCCCTGCAGCTGGGCCCTGCCTACTTAGATTATCTTACTGCCTAATACATGTGTCTGAAAACCTTTGCAACAGACAGTTCATCTAATTAATGAATCTGAAACTCAGTGATCAGCTACGGGCAAGCAAACAAAATAATGCATTCCTATAATGATAACAGTAGATGTACTCAGATCAGAGGGTGCTGCTTCCAGTCAGTCTGACGATGGGTTTTCTCACAGGACTCTTCAATCAGTGTCACCAAATATCTGGCATGTGGGAAATGGGCACGGAACACTCTCACAGCATGCAGTGCGTACGTGCTCAGTCTCTCAGTCGTGTCTGACTTTGCGACCCCATGCACTTAGCCCACCAGGCTCCTCTGCTCATGGAATTTTCCAGGCAAGAATACTGGAATGGGGTGCCATTTCTACTCCAGGAGATCATCCCAGCCCAGAGACGGAACCTGAGTTTCTTGGGTCTTCTGCATTGGCAAGTGGATTCCTTACCACTGGTGCCACCTGGGAAGCCCATTAGCAGTATGTCGTGAAGTGTTAGTCGCTCGGTCATGACCCCATGGACTGTGGCCCACCAGTCTTCTCCATCCATGGAATTCTCCAGGCAAGAATACTGGAGTGAGTTGTACTCCTGTCCCCTGAACCAGCAATTCTCCTTCTATATATAATGAGGTTCACTGCAGCATTATTTATAGTGATGAAAATTGGAGGAAAAGCATGGTATGACCAAAAGTAGAGGACTAGTTTAAAAAAATATGATACATTCAACTGAAAGATTATTTCAAAGCTGTTGTTTTAGAAGAATGTTTAATAACATGAAGAAGTGGCCATAATATAATAAATGAAATAAGGTAGAATATAAAACTGGCTTAAAAGCTGGCTTAACACTCAACATTTAGAAAACTAAGATCATGGCATCCAGTCCCATCACTTCATGGCAAATAGATGGGGAAACAATGAAAACAGTGACAGACTTGATTTTATTGGGCTCCAAAATCACTGCAGATGGTGACTGCAGCCATGAAATTAAAAGACACTTGCTCCTTGGAAGAAAAGCTATGACAAACCTAGACAGCATTTTAAAAAGCAGAGACATTCCTTTGCCAACAAAGATCTTTCTAGTCAAAGCTATGGTTTTTTTAGTAGTTATGTATGAATGTAAGAGTTGGACCATAAAGAAGATTGAATGCCGAAGAATTGATGCTTTTGAGCTGTGGTGTTGGAGAAGACTCTTGAGAGTCCCTTGGACTGCAAGGAGATCAAACCAGTCAATCCTAAAGGAAATCAGTTCTGAATATTAATTTGGAAGGAATGACGCTGAAGCTGAAACTCCAATACTTTGGCCACCTGATGCGAAGAGCCAACTCATTAGAAAAGACCCTGATGCTGGGAAAGATTGAGGGCAGGAGGAGAAGGGGACGACAGAGGATGAGATGGTTGGATGGCATCACCGACTCAATGGACATGAGTTTGAGCAAGCTCCAGGAGGGAGATGGTGAAGGACAGGGAAGCCTGGGGTGCTGCAGTCCATGGGGTCCCAAAGAGTCGGACATGACTGAGGACTAAACAGCAACAACAAGAATATAAAACTACCTGTGATCCCAGCATTTTAAGAAGAGTGAGAATGTAAACAACTTGAGATTGGGTTTTTGGCTTGGTGAAATGGAAACTAAGTATTAGGATTTTTTTTCCCAAAAATGAAATCTGGAGGAAAGGTTGGAAGAAATAACATAGAGAAAAGTGTAACTCTGGAAGAAATACTTTCTCTCCTAAGTTCCCAGTGACATGACTGATTGGATAGCTCAGCATCAGTCTTAAAACTACTTTATGTTTCTCTTCAACTTTTTCTTTTCTTTAAAACACATTTAACCTGAAGTTACATTTGATCAAAGCTAACGTTTTTGCAATTTTGCATTCCTTCAAAAGCAGCCTCTTTCAAAGAAGTGGAGATCTCTGTGCCATGGGTATAACAGTTGCTTCATTGCCAGGTTCTTCAGATAAGTCGGTGAAGTGGCTAACAAACTGTTTCCTGACCTGAAAAATGGCAGGTGGAGATCTACAGCGAACGCATAGAGGCACGAGTTGTACCTGCCGCCTTCTCGTGTGGCAGTCGTTTGGGTGGAAAGAGGGCAGTTTCTCCATTATCCTAGAGGTGAAAGAGAGGGAGAAAGTTTGAGTATTGGAGTGCTGAGCACAGCACCACTGATCAAATGAGAAAGCCCAAGTTATCAAAATCCTATCTCACTAGACGTGTCAGAGCAGAAGAAAATGAACAGGTTCTTCAACACGTGAGAAAACAGCTATAGAGGAGGACTCTGTATCTCCCAGTTTTGACCAAATGTAAACCAACCATTCAGAACTAAGTGAAGAAACTCTTTGCATCTTGCACGGGTTAGCATGGAGAAAAATCTGAGTCAAGAATTTGTAAAAAAGCTACCCTATTATATCTAGATATTTGAGCTCATCTGGCTTTCACAGTTAATCATATCTCTGAGAACCCTTAGGTGTTGAGAAAATAAAGTTATGATTACTACCTGTGATCCCTAACCTGTTGGCAATGTAGCCCAATTGGGGAAAAAATACCCTAAATATTCCAAAAGGCAAATGGAGGATTAGCCTTGCAAGTCTATCCAAAGGACTGTAGACAACATACCTGTTTACTCTAAGCCAAACCAGAGAAAAAATGTATCATATGAAGGCAGCATAGAGGAGGCAGTTGGAACCAAATTACCCATGGAACAAAATACTAGCTCCTTAGCCTTGCATTCAAGATTGCAAGATTATATATAATGTGACAGGGGACTATATTCAATATCCTGTGATGAGCCATAATGGAAAAGAATATGAAAAAATATATATATATATGCATATATATATGCATATACATATATTATATACACATATGTATATATATACGTGTGTGTGTGTGTGTATGTGTATATATATATATATATATGGACTTCCCTGGTAGTTCAGCTGGTAAAGAATCCTCCTGCAATGCAGGAGACCCCTGTTCAATTCATGGGTTGGGAAGTTCCTCTGAAGAAGGGATAGACTACCCACTCTAGTATTCTTGGGCTTCCCTGGTGGCTCAGATGCTAAAAAATCCGCCTGCAACGTGGGAGACCTGGGTTTGACCCCTGGGTTAGGAAGATCCTCTGGAGGAGGGCATGGCAACCCACTCCAGTATTCTTGCCTGGAGAATCCCCATGGACAGAGGAGCCTGGTGGGCTACAGTGCATGGGGTTGCAAAGAGTTGGACACGACTGAGGGACTAAGCATAGTATGTGTGTGTATGTGTGTGTGTGTATATATATATGAATCACTTTGCTGTACAGGAGAAATAACCCAACACTGTAAATCACTCTATTTCAATAAAAATTTTAAACAAAGATTATATATAATCTGGACTTTCCTGATAGCTCAGTTGGTAAAGAATCTGCCTACAGTGTGGGAGACCTGGGTTTGATCCCTGGGTTGGGAAGATCCTCTGGAGAAGGGAAAGGCTACCCACTCCAGTATTCTGGCCTGGAGAACTCCATGGACTGTGTAGTCCATGGGGTCACAAAGAGTCAGACATGACTGAGCAACTTTCACTATGTCATATATAACCTGACCTCAAATATCTTTCCAGCTTTCTCTCCTCTCACTGTGTCTCTCATTTCTGCAGGCACAGTATTCTTTTCTCTTTCCCATGAGTGAGCCACACACTTCAAGGAGTCGGACCCTCAGCCAGTGATGTTCCCTCGGCCCCAGATGGCCCGAAACGCCCTCCTTCATTGCTCACCAGGATCATTCTCTACTTTCCAGGTCCAATCAGATACTACCTCAGTCAGAAATGATCTGACCTTCCTTTCTATACCTGTGTACTTTTATAGGTGCTTTCATCTCATGTTTATTTCATTCTGCCTTACATTTTAGCCAGTGATTTATGATTCTCTTCTCCATCAGATTGTTACTCATCTGTAAATGCCTCTGATGGATGCCAAGCCAGATGACCTCATACAGTAGTCACTTAATACATATTTGCTGAAATCAGGCAAACACAAAATAGTATATGAATATTAAGATATGTGCGACCATGTTTTCTGGACCAAAAATATCAAGCAGTGTGACCCTGGGACAGAATATTGGAAATTAGACTAGTCCTAAAAGACCCAGATTGCCAAGGCTAACTGAAATACCAGCCCATATGTATTCATCCACTTATTTATTCATTCTACCTGTTATGCCCTTTCAGGAGCATGGAAACCTTTTAGGTAGAGGAAGATTAGTAGGTAGGATGGGGACCATCTAGGACAGATCTTGAATTCTGAGCCAATAATTTTGGGCCACCATTGAAGGTAGGCAGGGTTACATCATATAGGTAGGTATCTCTGGGGAAGCTGAACCTAGCAGTGTTATATATAGGCAAGAAACTAGAGGAAAGCCATCACATAATTCTAAGGGTGCTGCCGCACTGCCTCACTCTTCCGGACTGACATATAAAATTAGCATTTGGGGACCACAGTCAAGTTCATATACATTCATTCATTATGTTCCATGGATATGACTAGATATCTTTAACCTATCTCTCCATTATAGGTTTGGGAATAGGAAAAGAGAAACTTTGAGAGTGTGGATACTAGGTCTTTTTCTTGGTTCCGTTTTCCATAACCAAGCAGAGGTAAGATGTTTTTCATGGAAGTTAATGTTAATCAGAAGTGAAAGACCTACAGGTAGGAGGCACTTAAAAAGAGCTCTTAAATGGAACTGGACTGGCCCGCAGGGAGCTGTGAGAGAAGACGCAGCTCCCCACTGGACCCCTCAAGGGCAAAGGGGAGAGCATGGGGCCCTTGCATGAGAATTAGGACCTTGGTGACCCCCATCTGTTCCTCCATCCGTCTCTCCCTTCCCCACGGCTGCCATGGCGACATGTCTGGAATCACAGTAAGCCTTATACCCCAGAGAAAACAATACTCTGTTTGAACACTGTCAGTTGGCCTCCGAGGCTCCCAGTCTGCAGGCCCCATCCCCCACAAACAGGGGCTTCTTACAAAAGGCAGCATTTTACCAGAGGGTCAGCTGCGCTGCCGATCATCGATTTGAGCCCACTTTATCCCCTGGCACTTGCCACTTGTTTGTTTTTGAAGTCACACCACAGCCTCAATGCTGTTGGTCATCTCCTGGAGTGAAGTTAACTGATGTGGCTGCTTGCATCCGTCTGCATCCCGTCCGCTCGGCCCCACAGAGCATCGTGCTGCTTTCTTTCTCGTCTTCTTGTCGCTGCCGTTGACTCACCAGGCTGGGCTGTTGGAGCTAAATGGAATTAGTAACAATGCAATCAACATCCCTATTTTTATCTTTGCTCCCCTCACCCTTTCTCCCGTCTGGATTGACTCACCATTTCTAGGTCTTAGAGCTTGGCAGTCTTAGAAGAATTATATTGGGGCTGAGGCGAATATATGCACAGATGTGATATTTCTACCATGTGATAAGATTTTTTTTTTCCTTCTGGTGACACAAGGGTTCAAACGTTATAAGTATTTATTATGTCCTACTTATTGTTGCCGTCTTGCTGCTCCAGCTACTGTTTATCTCTGGAGGTCTAAGATGAATTGTAAACAAGGGAGAGAGCCCAGATCTGATTTCTGAAACTCATCTGAAAAGAGAAGTTCAGTTTTGAACTGAAACTTTTTACTTTATCCCAGTTGAATTCTGGAAACCTGAGCTGGAATCCATACATATAAAGAGAATATGACCTGTAAAAAAGATTACCTGTAAAGAATTTACTCTTAATGCAAAATCTCTTTTCCTACCTAGTCCTCTAATTGTCATTTTATTATTTGTTTTATCATGCACTTATCATTCAATGTTATCATTTATAGACGATACAAATTAAGAGCCTGGGTTTTTGGAATCTCCATTTGAATTCCACTCTGCCACTCACTACCTGTAGTCTTGTGGTAGTTATTTAATTCCTTTGTATCTTAATTTTCCTTTCTATTCATATAAAATGGATACTTTTTACCTCTCAAACGTACATCGTGTACACATCTCACAGAAGAGTCTTGAGAATTAAGTAAGCCTATATTTAAAGCAGAGTTTGCATGCATGCATGCCAAGTCACTTCAGTCATGTCCAACGCTTTATGACCCTATGGACTGTACATAGCCTGCCAGGCTCCTCTGTCCATGGGATTCTCCAGGCAAGAATACCAGAGTGGGTTGCCATGCTCTCCTCCAAGGGATCTTCCCAACCCAGGGATGGAACCCACGTCTCTTATGTCTCCTGCATTGGCAGGCAGGTTCTTTACCACTACTGCCACCTGGGAAGCCCTAAAACAGAGTCTAGCACATTATAAAGTCTCAATGTGAAGTGAAAGGTGCTCAGTCATGTCTGACTCTTTGCGACCCCATGAACTGTACAGTTCGTGGAATTCTTCAGGCCAGAATACTGGAGTGGGTAGCCGTTTTCTTCTCCAGGTGATCTTCCCGACCCAGGGATTGAACCAAGGTCTCTCACATTGCAGGCATATTCTTTACCAACTGAGCCACCAGGAAAGCCCAAAAAGTCTCAATAAATGTTGCCTATTATTACTCTACAGGCTATATTTACCTTTTTTAAGAGAAATGGTTGAGTTCTTCAAAGAGTTCTCTTTTAGCAAGCATAGTATATAAATCTGCCAAATCTAAGGGGACTGCTTCCCTGATAGCTCAGTTGGTAAAGAACCCACCTGCAATGTGGGGGACCTGGGTTTGATCCCTGGGTTGGGAAGATCCCCTGGAGAAAGGCAAGGCTACCCTCTCCAGTATTCTGGCCTAGAGAATTCCATGGACTATATAGTCCATGGGGTCACAAAGAGTCAAACACGACTGAGAAACTTTCACTTTCACTAAGGGGGCTACCTCACATACCTTTCAGCTTTCAGAGCTATAACAAAAATTATCTGAAGCACAGTTCATTGCAACAAGGTCATATCTACACAACAGCCACAGATTAGGACCCCAAAAAGGCAATAGCACCCCACTCCAGTACTCTTGCCTGGAAAATCCCATGGATGGAGGAGCCTGGTAGGCTGCAGTCCATGGGGTCGCTAAGAGCCAGGCACGACTGAGCGACTTCACTTTCACTTTTCACTTTCCTGCATTGCAGAAGGAAATGGCAACCCACTCCAGCGTTCTTGTCTGGAAAATCCCAGGGATGGGGGAGCCTAGTGGGCTGCCGTCTATGGGGTCGCACAGAGTCGGACACGACTGAAGCGACTTAGCAGCAGCAGCAGTCATCTTCAATCTGTGTAAGTGCTCAGTAATAACTAGTCAGTTCTTTGTTTTTCAATAGTACCTTTATCACAGTATTTGGGTTCATAATTTGAGGGGCCACGTAGCACTCTACCACTGATATGATGGCAAATAACCCCCATGGCCTACCCTTCTTCCCTTCCTTATGGCTGTTCCCCAAAGTTTTAACATATTCTGGCTGTTTCTGCCAGTTTGAATCTCTGCTTCTAAATAACACATTTCTACAGTTATCTCTCTCTCTCTTTTTTAAAAATTTTTTTTGCTGTGCTTAGTCTTTGTTTCTGTAGTTTCGGGCATGAGCTTAGTTGCCCCAAGGCATGTGGGATCTTAGTTCCTGACCAGGGATCAAACCAGCATCCCCTGCATTGGAAGGTGGGGTCAACCCCTGAACCACCAGGGGAGTCCCTCTACAGTTACCTCTTAACTATCACGTTTTAGATATTTACCCGTTGACACATTCCAATGGAAAATGTGAATGTAGCGCACTTTCTCCTTCCACTTCTTAAACATGCTTGGTTTTTCTCCCTCTTCCCAGTTACCCTTCTGTCACAACTTTTGGTAAAATCAGTATTGTGTGTGTGTGTGTGTGTGTGTGTGTGTTTATTATGGCTCAAAAAATGTTCACAACTGGGCCAAATGGTGGACTCTGATCACATTTTTATCTCATGCACTCTTGCTCTTCCTGCAGTTATTGGCTCTGTTGCTTTATTTGCTTGCTCAGTGTTTTGTGTTCTTGTCCATTAAGTCATTCACACAATCTTCATCAGCAGTGTAGATCTCCTTTTGATGCATTTACAGACACCAGGGAGTCCGTCCACTTCGTGGAGTCACTCCTCCTGGAGTTCTGCACCCTTCTGCCGCCACCTGAGTTGGTGCTGAGACTGCTGCAGAGCTGGCTTCTCTCGCCTTCACCTGCGTTTCACCTCACTCCCTTGTTGGATCCTCGGTTCAAGGATCCCAAGTCTTCTCTCGCTTGATTTGTCTTCATTTTACTGGAGCGTGGTCCCTGCTTGTCCACTGAGCTGGGGATGCCATCCAACCATCTCATTCTCAGCCACCCTCTTCTTCTTTTGCCTTCACTCTTTCCAGCATCAGGGTCTCTTCCAGTGAGTCAGCTCAACATGGACATGAACTTGGGCAAACTCCGGGAGATAGGGACAGGAAGGCCTGGCATGCTGCAGTCTGTGGAGCTGCAAAAAGTCAGACACCACTTAGTGACTGAAAAACAACAATCCTGTAATTACTGCCTAAGGATTCATGAATTTACATGAGAGATACATTTTTGAGGTCTTGTATGTATGAAGACAGCTTTGTTCTTCTCTCATATCTGATTGGATATAAGGTCCTAGACTATAAATAACTCTCAGAAAGAATTCTGAAGCACTGAATGCATTTTTTTTCTAGCTTTGAAGATCACTGTCAAAATGTCCACAACCATTCTAATTTCCCAATCTTAGGACACTTATAGCATTTTAAAAAATTCTTGACTTTATTAAATTTCATAGTGATGTGCCCTACTATGGCTATCTTTGTATTCATTGTTCAGGAAATTTTCTAGGCTCTTTTAATATGGAACCCATGTCCTTCAGTTCTGAGAAATTTTCTTGTATGATTTCATTGATAATTTCCTTCACTCTGTTTTCTTCTTTTCTTCTGGACTTATTTAGATGTTGTACCCTCTAGATGGATCACCGATTTTCTTATCTTTTTTCTCCTGTTTTCCATCTGACTTTTGTTTTACTTTTCAAAAGATTCCTTAACTTTACCTCTCTACTCTTTACTTTGATATTATCTCTGATACTATATTTTTTAATTTATAAAATTCTGTTTTAATTTTCTAAATGTTTATTCTTACACTATTCTGTTCTTAATTCATAGGTTCGGTGCATTTTTTTCCCAAGAATATATAAACAATTTTTAAGTATTCTCCTTTTTGCCTCTGTTTTCTCTTTCTCAGTTGTTTGTTTGGACTCTGGATTTTGTGTTAGGGGCTTTCCTCAAATGTGTGGGTATTCTTGTCTGTATATTCATTGTCAGAAAGAGTTAACAGTCTAACTGGGAGTCCAGTGTTTATATGTGAAAACTTTCAAGTGGTGGTGATGGGCCTGGAACCCAGCCACGGGGCATCCAGGATCTAGTCATTTCTCTTGGTCTGGTTAATTTCCCTAGAGGAGTCTGCTGACCTTCTGTCTAGAAGATGTTAAGACTGGCTGCCACGGTTCTTTTCTTTAATCATATTTATTTTTTTAATTGACATGTAGTTGATTTAAAATGTTGTGCCAATCTCTGCTGTACAGCAAAGTGACTCAGTTATATACATATATACATTCTTCTTTATCTTCATTTCCATTATGGTTTATCAGAGGATATTGAATATAGTTCCCTGTACTAGACATTCGGACCTTGTCGTTTATCCATTCTAAATGTAATAGTTTTTATCTACCAAGCCCAAACTCACAGTCCATCCCTCTGCTTCCTCCCCCTTGGCAACCACCAGTCTGTTCTTTATGAGCCACGTAGATAGGTTGATTTGTGTCATATTTTATATTCTACATGTAAGTGATATCATATGCTATTTGACTTTCTCTTTCTGACTTACTTAGTATGATAATTTCTAGTTGCATCCATGTTGCTGCAAATGGCCCTATTTTGTTCTTTTTTATGACTGAATAGTATTCCATTTTGGAGAAGGAAATGGCACCCAACTCCAGTATTCTTGCCTGGGAAATCTCATGGACAGAGGATCTTGGCAGGCTGCTGTCCATGGCATCACAAAGAATCGGACGCAGTTGAGCATGAGCATGAGTATTCCATTTTCTATATCTTCTTTACCCATGCGTCTGTTGGTGCACATTTAAGTGGTTTCCGTGCTTTGCCTATTGTGAATAGTGCTGCTACAAAGGTAGGGATGCATGTATCTTTGTGAATGATAGCTTTGTCTGGGTATATGCCCAGGAGTGGGATTGCTGGATCATATGGTTATTCTATTTTTAGTTTTCTGAGGGACCTCGATAGTGTTCTCCACTATGGCTGTACCACTTTACATTCCCACCGACAGTATAGGAAGGTTCCCTTTTCTCCCCCACCCTCTCCAGCATTTGTTATTTATAGACTTTTCAATGATGCTGCCAGGGTTCTTGAAGGCAAATGGAGGAAAGGTTTGGAGTTGGGTAAGGTTGTCTCACCAGTAACTTGGAGATTTCCACTCATTTCCCTTGTTTCCAGGACAGCAACCTCACTTTCAACTTAAACTTTGTGTCCACATGCTAGATCCATCTGCTTCTGCTTCTTCAGAGAGGAAACCACCAACCCTTTCAGGCTGGAGAAGAAGTAGTTACATGGCTGTGTGCAGTGGGAAAAGGGTCTCAGAACCTAATGCTTCTTTATACAGATGTTTGACCATCCCTCCTGTGTTTAGCCCCGTGTGCACCCCATTATCAGAAGTATCTGGTTCCTCCAATTTCTGAGCTTTTTAAGGTTCTTAACATGTACTGGCTTTCTTCTCTTTAGCTTTCCCCCAGTGAAAGTTTAGATTTCAGCTTTTTCTGCTCAGCTAAATTGGTTACCACTCATTCATCTGCTTTCCAGTATCTGAAATCATGTCAACATCTCATATCTGCTTTTGGCTCCTTTCCTATCTGCTCTATGTAGAGTCTTGTTCTTTTAAAACAATCTCTTTTGTCATTTTTGTGGAGTGTAAGGAGGCAAGGTAGAAAAGGAGTGGAGATTTGGGAGAATGGCATTGAAACATGTAAAATATCATGTATGAAACGAGTCGCCAGTCCAGGTTCGATGCACGATACTGGATGCTTGGGGCTGGTGCACTGGGACGACCCAGAGGGATGGTATGGGGAGGGAGGAGGGAGGAGGATTCAGGATGGGGAACACATGTATACCTGTGGCAGATTCATTTTGATATTTGGCAAAACTAATACAATTATGTAAAGTTTAAAAAATAAAATAAAATTTAAAAAAAATTTAAAAAAAATAATAAGACAGTCAAAAAAAAAAAAAAGAAAAGGAGTGGAGATAAACGTGTATTCAGTCTGCCATGCTTAAGGGCAATTCGTGAGTCGACCCTTTGTTTCTAAGGGATATGCTGTTTCTCTATGCATCAAAATAAAACTGTCTGAGTTACTTAGCAAGTCCCACATCCTGGACTATTTCCACTTCAGGATACAGTAGTAATTTGAGTGTGCATCAGAATACTCCTAAGAAACGCACTGAGATCTACAACTTTCCAGGGTAGTAGAAGTGCGATTTCCCAAAGAAGATTAGAGCAGACTCCAGAGCAGAGTGGCCTAAAGAACCATAAGTCCCTAAGCTATAAGTCCCATTATGAACTGACGAAATTCAGCCATCCCATTGTCCAGGCTTTTCTAAACTGTGCGAATGTGCTAAGTTGCTTCAGTCATGTCTGACTCTTTGCTACCCCATGGGCTGTAGCCTGCCAGGCTCCTCTGTCCATGGGATTCTCCAGGCCAGAATACTGGAGTGGGTTGCCATGCCCTCCCCCAGTGGATCTTCCCAATCCAGGGATTGAACCGTGTCTCTTATATCTCCTGCATTGGCAGGCAGACTGTTGACCACTAGCGCCACCTGGGAGTAAGCACTCTGGAAGCAGTGTATCATAGTACTAGTGTTCTTGTACAACCAGTGTCCTTAGGGACACTTAGAGCCTTAGGGAGGCTCTATTTGGCTTCCAACTCTAGCCCTGACCCTTAGTAGGGTGTTGGTGTGGATCACATTTGTCTGTATTCAAGAAGCACTAGATGTTTCATTTTCCTTATGTAATAAGCTAGGTGAGATGAAATGCAATCCTGATTCAGGATGTCAGATGTCAGATATTTCCCACCTCCTTCACTCTTTTTGAGCTTCCCTGATGGCTCAGTGGGTGAAGAATCCGCCTGCAATGCAGGAGACAGAAGTCCCATCCTTGGGTTGGGAAGATCCTCTGGAGGAGGAAATGGCAACCTGCTACAGTATTCTTGCCTGAAAAAATCCCATGGACCGAAGAGTCTGGTGGGTTATAGTCCAAAGGGTAGAAAAGAGTCGGACACAAGAGGACTAAGCACGCATGTTACTCTTTCTACCCCGGTCTGTGGCTTTCATCCTCATACTTGGTATTTCACATCACAGGATGGTATCTTCACCAGCAGCCAGACACCTGCACTCTAGGGCTGAAGAAAAAAAGAAAGAGATAAGGAGAGGGGCAGGGCCAAACACAAATTCCCAGCACGCTTTCTGTGCATCTCATTGGCCAGCAGTACATTACATAACCATGCCCAACTGCAAGGGAAGCTGGGAAGTCCCCCCTCAAACACAATCAGGATTTTAATGAAGAAAGTAAAAAGAATATTAGCAGAGCAGCCAACAGTGTCTGCCACACTGGGTGTACCTTCTTGGGCAAGTTATTTCACCTCCCTTGGCATCAATAGCTTTATTTGTGAAGTGAGAATGAAAATACTTACCTCACAGAGTTCCAGGGATAAATAAAGGAGAAAATATTTAGAACACACAGAGCACCATGCCAGACACATAATCTGCCCTTGATAAATGTTAGTTCCTTCCCTGTGATCCCTAATATCAGTCTGGTCTCACACACCACACTGTTAGCATATGTTGCCAAGACCTATACGGATGTATGCTACTTGATAAAAATTGTTTGCTTTGATCCTTACATAGTACCTGTTGGCAGGGCATTTAGTAAGAATGAGATTTGGGGGTCACAAGTCAAAAAAAAAGTATATTTTTAGCACAGGTTGTCTGCATAGAAGATACAGAGAACACAAGACTATAAAGATGATTTTACAGTCCATGTCTTTTATTATAATCCTTAATCTTCCTTTATGTCCCTTCCTTTTACAGCTCTCCCCACCGCCCATCACCATCTTTTCACCATACTCTTCCGTGTCTCTTGGGAGGTTCTTTATTTGTATTTATTATTATTTATCTACAAAGCTTTATTACGCAGTCATTGGACCACCATTCTCTGTGTGTTTCTTTATCCGTCCCCATGACCGACTGCACCTTTGCTCCCTTCACCCAGCAAAGCGGTGGGAAGCCCTTATAAACCAGGTTGGGTCGAGGAGGTGGGGAAGTTAATGTGAGGGGAGGGCTGTGGCCAGCCAAGCCACAACTGAGGATTTATGAAACCTGCAGTGGTCTGTTAGTTCGGGAGCCAGAGGGGGAGAACATATACGGCTTCTGTCGTTTTACGTTCAGGGAATTTTTCCTGCCCGCTTGTACGTTGAGTGCTTTGCGTTCTGTCTTGCTTTACACCGCAGATCTATCACCTGTCACACCCCAGGCCCTGTCACCATGCTCTGCCCCAGCATCGGACAGTGACCGGGGTGACGTTTAATAACCTCCGTTGGAAGGGACCTTTATTTTCCTCGCTCCAGCTAAATGAGCACCGGAAACGGAGAGCGGCTTGGTGCTGTGGGTATTTCTATACAGCGAAAAAAAAGAATATTCCAAGCCACACGAGCCAGACTGCCTCCTAAAATCAGCAGCGACAAACACATCCTCTCAAGATAAATACAGAAGGGAGGGCAAAGCCCCTCCTGTTGAAAAACGTTTCCCTTCCCTCGAGGCCCTTTCCTAGCTGGTCTTCGCCCTCATTGAGCTCCGGCTGTCTGTGTAGAAACCAAGCGCCACAGTCCAAAGGAGAAGCTCTTTCACGGGGAAAACAAAAGGCAGCTGTCAGTTTAATCCCAAGCTCCCTGATAACATTCCAGCAGAGTTCCTTTTTCTGGAGATGAAATAAGAACCCTGGCAGGCCCTCTTGACTGGCCACATAAATCATTTGTAGTAATTGCTCTGAGAAGGGAGTGCCTCTCAGACTCCGCAGTTAGAAAGAGGGGGGAAATCACACACTGACATTCTATTTCTCTCCCTCTCTCTCTCTCACACACACACACGCACAGACATGCACACATGCATGCACACACACACGTGCATACACGCACACTGTGCCATTGCCTCTGGCTCATCCACCACGCAAGCACTTGCACCCAGATGGACGCCCCCTCTGTCCAGGAGTTGTTCACACCAGGGTGGGCTCAGCGATCCATATTTAAAAAAAAAAAAGCATGGCACAGAATATAATGAATAGTCAGTTTTATGTTTCCTCCTCTTTGAGCTTGAGCCAATTTAAATTCTTCTGGAGTATGGTTTGGGAGGGGGTTTCAGGAGGGTTGACAGGGAAAGTGGGAGGGACAGGACACAAAGGTAAGAGGGGGATGGTGAGGATTTGGCTTTGTTGGGCTTCTCCATTGCTGTGTATTCTGTGATGTGTCATCTGCTTCCTCCTTTCTGCCTTTTCTGGTGAGAACTGAGATGTGGTCATAAAAATCCCCCACAGTGTGATCTGGGAGCTGCTGCTGAGGCTTGGCAGTTCACTAAGGACCTTACTCTCAAAAGCCACAAAGCTATAATATCCCTTCCCCTCTGTGGCCAATAAAGATGGTGATAATCAAATAACAGGGCTCAGAAGTGGTGTGGTGCCTGCAGCGGTTGGCCACAGGCCGGTGATATACACCCTTCCTTTGTACCCTGATGTACGTTCATTGAAACTATTGAGGCCACCAGAGATTGCAGGAGGGGCTGCAGGCACGCACAGCTGTTTGAAGAATGAATGGATGGAATGAATAAATAAATGAATGGATAGATGGATGAATGAGTGATGGATGAGTGGAGTTCAGTGTCCTGTTAGGAACAGCTTGAAAAGCTAAAAAGCCAGGAAAACTGCAGAGCCTCTGTGACAGATGGATGCCTTGTCCCTTTCCACGTACTATACATTGAAGCGATCCTCAGCCGTACACCCGTGGACAGAGGAGAAAGTGAGGGAAAGGAATTGCTGGACGTGAGTGGAGAAGGGTACCTTGCCCCCCGCCGCCCTTCAACCCTGACTGCCCCCTAGCCCAAGTTGTAAATCAGAGCAGTCTAACCTCACCACGAATGTTGGAACCTGCTAAGCTAGAACTCACCGTCATTGTTTAATTTGGTAAGAAAAAGTATCAAACTTGGAATGTATCCTTTATGCCCAGAGTCCATTTCACCTTCATCAGGCTAATCATCAACGTTCTGTATTTATTTCTCAGTTTATTAGACACTAACTTTCTCACTTTGAAAGGAGAACTAAATGTGGGCCGAGAACTGCATTCCACCTGCTGGACTCCACACCAAGCACCAGGTGTGCTCCACCCCAAGTCACTTCAGTCATGAAGGCGAGGGGTGTTTTAGGGTGATGTATCCTGTGGAGTCTGAGCTCAGCCCTTCCTAGGTTGGATCTTTCTCTTATCTTCTCTACCCATAACCCTTGAAGTGATCAGTCATTTCTTTGCCAGCTGCAAAGCCAGTAGATACAAATCAGCTTGTACACAGAACAAAAGATCACTCCTGTTTATGAGGCAACAAGTATGTACATTTCACTTTGAGATTTTTCAGGACGGAGGCTTCTCAGATATAGGCTAGCACATTTTTGCTTTAATCTGCAAGGTCCATTTAGGTTGGAGCTTTAAATTCAGTCACACACACACACACACAACTAATAATAATAGCCTCTATGTGTGCAATGGTTTATAGTTTGCAAGGCAGCTTTCCCTATGGCAGATCTTGTTGGTAGCTATTTGTAAGCTGAAGAAACCAAAGCTTAAAGAGAGATAAGGAACTTATTTAGGGTCATGGAGCAAATAAGTGGCAGAAACAGGTTTGGAAGGCAGCTGATGAAAAACATTTTCATTGCCATTAAGCATATATTGTCTCTCTAAATTATTGTGGCAAATTTTAGCAAATTATTTTTACATCATATTTTAGTACTAAAAAAGATGTTTATTTTAGAATTTTTTTAATATACATGGTATGTTTTACAAATCATGCATAATTGTACCAGCCAAGATGGTCGCTCCAGCATCATTTGAAGCAATTCATACTAGTCATTTCTATGCATGTAAGACTAATATAAGGCTTTGATATATTCAGCCTTATGTCAAGCAGCATTTGGTTTTATATCTTACTTTTTTCACTTATTTTATTGAAAATTTATTCTTCAATATTAAATATTATTTATAAAACATGATTTTTAATTCCTGCATAATTTCCCCTGGAATGACTATACCAAAAATTATTCAAAATTTAATCTCTCTCCAATTGTTGAACATTTTATTTGTTTACCTTTTCTTGTTTACGAACCTTCTTGTAAATAACCTTCAGTGGATTTGTGATTATATTTATAGTATAGATTCCTAGAAGATTTGCTGGGTTGGAAGTTACTAACAACTTTTTAGGATCTTGTCATGTGCTGCATAATCGGTTTTCAGAAAGATATTATCAATTTATACCAGCCATTTGAGTGAGCTCTCTCTTCATACTCTTTCCTGTTTTACAAACTATGTATTTAAAAATATTTTGGCAATATAATAGTGAAAATATATTTTGATATTTCAATTTGCATTTATATGATCATTGTTTTTGTTGTTCAGTCACTAAGTCACGTCCAGCTCTTTGCCACCCCATGAACTGCAGCACACTAGGCTTCCCTGTTTTTGTCTCCAGGAGTTTGCTCAAACTCCTGTCCATCAAATCAGTGATGCTATCTAACCATCTTATCCTACGCTGCTCCCTTCTCCTCTTGCCCTCAGTCTTTCCCAGCATCAGAGATTAAACATCTCTATTAAGAATTATTGACTAAATTGTAGTTTTCATTCATAAACTCTCTTCTATTCATGTCTATTCCTCATTTTTAGAATGAGATTTCTTTTTTAAAACGTACATACTGCAGTTTGCATTTTTTGCAAATATTTTATCCCAGTTTTTACTTTGTCTCTTAATTTTTAAGGTTTTTCTATGTGCAGTTTTAAATTTTTTATGTAAGGAAAACTGTTAACCTCTTCTTTTGTAATTTCTAGTTATTTTTATACTTAGACTTAATGCCAAAATCATTAAATATTGACTTTTAAGACATTTTTTGGAGTTCAGTTTCTACAGTTAATTATATGTTTCCCAGAAAATGAACTTTGGTGTAATTGTGAGGTCCAGACCTAGCTTCAAATTTTTCTGTTAACTCTTACCTATTTATTTAATAAACTTTCTTTCCCCATATTTCAACATGTAAGTTCTTAAGATCTGCTTTTGGACTATCATTTCTCTTCCATTGATCCATCATTCCTACCTCAGTAGCACAATTCTCAATTACTCTGACTTTATACCAGGTTTTAATATCTCACATTGCTTATCTTTAGCTGCCTTAGCTCTCCCTCCTAGTTTGTTTTTCCAGAATAACTATAAAAAAAATTTCATTAGATTCATAAATTAATTCCTCTGGAATGTTGATTTGAATTACATTCATTCTGTAGAATAATTTGGGAAGAATTGACATCTTCACAATATACAGTCTTTCCATTCAGGAATATGAAATTTATCTCCATTCATTCAAGTCTTAACGAGTCTCTAATTTTCTTCATAGAGTTTTTATTCATTTCTTATTCAGGTTATTCCTAGGTAACTCAAGTGTTTAATTATTTCTGTTTCTGAAATCACTGCAAAGTGACATTTTTAAAAGGAGGGTCCTGATTAGCTAAATTGGGGTTACACTATGAGAACACCCAACAGAACTTGACAAGCTAAAAGCCATTAGTAATTAAATAATTTTCATCTGAAAACTAATTGGATTAAATTAACCCATTTTAAGGTATCGTTTCTCAGATAAGAAGCGTCGGACTACTATTCTTATATTATCATCAGTGACTGTCCCTAATAGCACACCACTCTTAGTCAATGGGTAAGTGAGAAATAAATGAACTTCACACCTATAATAAATTCATTTTTAAACACATTGCTATTTGTCATTGTGTGTGTTAGTTGCTCAATCATGTCCGACTCTTTGTGACACCTGTGTAGCCCACCAGGCTCCTCTGTCAGGGAATTTTCCAGGCAGGAATAGGGAAGTGGGTAGCCATTTCCTTCTCCAGAGGATCTTCCCAACCCAGGGATTGAACCTGGGTCCCCTGCATTGCAGGTGGATTCTTTACCGTCTGAACCACCAGCTGCTCAATTCCTTCGGTCGTGTCCAACTCTTTTTGACCCCCTGGACTGTAGCCCTCCAGGCTCCTCTGTCTATGGGATTCTCCAGGCAAGAATACTGGAATGGCTTGCCATGCCCTCCTCCAGGGGATCTTCCCAACCCAGGGATAGAACCCGCATCTCGGTCTCTTATGTCTGTTGCATTGGCAAGCAGGTTCTTTACCACTAGGGCCACTTGGGAAGTCTGCTATTTGTCCTTACTAAATGGCAATGTTCTAGACCCATTATTCCCTGCTTCTAAAATAACACTTCTTCCTAAGTCAAATCTCAGGCATTCCCTTAGTAAAACTTTTGATTTCCAAGAGGATGCATTTTTCCAGGATGGAAGTAAACTTGTAAGTATAGTAATACTTCACTTCTCACACACAGATGAGACTATGTGCATATATTAAATTGCTGTTTGTAGAAAGAGGATGTGTTACAGAATTCTAGAGCACAAACAGACCCTAAAAATCAACTAGCCAAAGGCCAGCTACTCTTCCTAGGATCCATGAATTTCCTGAAATTGTTAATGAGATGTGTGTGTGTGTGTGTGCGTGTGCATTTTTCTGAAAGAAGAGTCTATAGCTGGATCTCATGTGCTTGCCAACTCTCCAAGACTCCAGAAACCGTTGACAATGATCCTAAGCCTCTCATTCTAGTCTAAGCCTCTCACTCGTCAGGTGAGAAAGCAAAGACCCACATGGTTGAGACGACATACCCGTGGGCACACAGCTTTTCTGGGCCAGGGCCAAGGCAGGAAGTCAGGCCTCCTGACCCCCAGCTTTCTCTGTGACACCTTTCCTCACACCGTATGGAGATTCTATCAGATCCCCGCACACCACTTGTACGCATGTTACGTGACCTGGGTGCAATGGAACCAGTGTGGAAGTTGGAGTCCAGGCCTCAAATGGAGATTTGGATCTGAACACACCAGAGGGAGCTTATAGGAGGCTTCTCTTCTATTTCTCATGTATCCATTTATGCTTTCACCTTGAGAATTCTTCAAGCTGCTCACTTACAATGTGTCCTCTTTTTAAAAATTTAACTTTCAAATAGAAAAGGAAGCCAGTATCTGAATCCTAGGTTTTTGTGTTTTCTATAATGCATATCTAATTGTGCACCAAGGAGACAGAAGTAGTTGATGGACCTTGGATGTTCAGTAAGGTGTTCTGTGCTGGCTTGTTTCCTCTTCTATGAAATTGTGAAGAATAAGACCTGCTCACCGAGTTTAGAGAGGATATAATGGGATGCTGTGTGTGTGCACATCTATACCCAGGTACTCTATAACCTATAAAGGACTTGGGAGTGTTCGTTATTATTTTCATCATGGCTCTGGGGGAACTGTAGTAAGGAGGAGTGGGTACAGTGGAAGCTCATGGCAGCTTTGGTAATGTTCAGCTGCCACCTTGTATGCACCAAACCTCTCAGACTCCACCAGAGCCAACCTTTCAGTGCTAATTAGCCCTCTCCACTGCTTTGATAGTGAAACACGGTCATTAACTTAACACGTCTCCCAAGCACCTGCTGACAGAAATTCTCTTTATGATGATATGCCTAGGAAAAAGAACATATAACTCTTAGAACTTCATAATAGGGGTCCTGTTTTTATTTTGTTTTGCTTTATGAAATCTTTATTTCCACCCCCCCAAAAAAAGATGGTAAGCTGTATAATATATAAAGGATGGTGGTAAATTACAGCTTTAAAAAAAAGGTTTTGAAACTGTATTTTGGGAAACTGCCTAGTAGCACTGCATTTTAAATTGGTCCCCAAACTCCATGGAGTGTTCACTAGTTCATAGTGTGAGGCATCTTGGAAAAGCCACAGAGGAGTAATTGTAAACTTTGTAATATAAATTCGTTTAACAGTACTTGCTATAGAGTACAATGAGGCATAAGACATTTTTGTCATTTAGGTAATAACACCTTACTGTTGGGGCATCACAGATGGCTCAGCGGTAGTGAATCCGCCTGCCAAGCAGGAGACGTGGGTTCAATCCCTGGGTCGGGAAGATCCCCTGGAGAAGGAAATGACAACCCACTCCAGTATTCTTACCTGGGAAATCCCATGGACAGAGGAGCCTGGGGGGCTACAGTCCATGGGGGTGCAAAGAGTCAGACACGACTGAGCAACTGAAAAACAACAACAGTATTTGACCTGGAAACTCTCCTCAGGAGGGTGTTCAGTGCCACCCCAGGGAGAGGCCTGGTGATGGACAGAACCTTGGCGCTAAAGGTGGCCTTTGCCATGGAAACTGGCCTATGGCACAGTGGGCTCCTATGGCATAGTGGGCTCCTAGGTTCCTTGGAAGCCTGCTTATTTCTAAGAACTAAGCAGATTCCACTTGATCTGTTGGTCAGGCCTAGGCATATCTGAAGCCCCATAAGCACCAAACCAGATCCCTGAAAAAAAACCTTCCCACCTGGATGCAGCTCTTTACAAGCATCGAAATGTCATTTTATTTTTCTCACAGCCAGGATTTCCTCTAACTTTCCAAATAAGGGCCAGAAACACTGCAGATAATTCACACAATTTGCCAGTCCTGTCTCTCCTCAACTGCATCACTGGTTGCAAAATAAATGAAATCAGTGCTGTTTACAATTCATCATCCAAAATTATTATTCATTTTGGGCAAATGGCTGTTTGTAAAGCTAGGCTGCCATATTTTGAGTCATCATCTCCCATCCCTTTCAAAAAGTAAAGCTGACTTTGAGTTTTCAAATGAAAACAAATTAGAGGCCTGTGGGATTCTTTCTGTTTTGTCTTATGTGTGCAGAGTCATCAGAGAAGGAAGCCTGCTTGGTTACTAAGGTCCAGCTAAAGAGGTGTGGCACTTTCCTTTTCTCTCTTCTTTAAATCCCGCTCTGACCCATAAAAGTTTCAAACAGAAGCTTTATATTTTTCAGTGAACTATGTATTTCCCATTCCTTTTCATCTTTATTTATTCTTACATCGTCAAATCAAATACTAAATACCTGTGTGTTCCCATCTTTATAAATCTGCTTTTGCCAGGATCACACGCACATAGGCTTCTGTGCGACTCCTTCTGGGAGCTCTGGGACTCTGCCTTTCCAAGGAAGATGGCACAGGTGATCATTAAGCAAATCAAGGCATAGAAGGGGCCTTCCTCCATTTCTCTTCTCCAGGGGATCTTCCCAACCCAGGGATCAAACCCAGGTCTCCTGCATCTCAGGCGGATTCTTTACCAGCTGAGCCACAAGGGAAGCCCAAGAATACTGGAGTGGGTAGCCTATCCCTTCTCCAGCAGATCTTCCCAACCCAGGAATTGAACCAGGGTCTCCTGCATTGCAGGCGGATTCTTTACCAACTGAGCTATGAGGAAAGACCTTCCTCCATTTCTGCTGCTGCTGCTGCTAAGTCACTTCAGTCATGTCCGACTCTGTGTGACCCCATAGACTGCAGCCCACCAGGCTCTGCCGTCCCTGGGATTCTCCAGGCAAGAACACTGGAGTGAGTTGCCATTTCCTTCTCCAATGCATGAAAGTGAAAAGTGAAAGTGAAGTCGCTCAGTCGTGTCCAAGTCCCAGCGACCCCATGGACTGCAGCCTACCAGGCTCCTCTGTCCGTGGGATTTTCCAGGCAAGAGTACTAGAGTAGGGTGCCATTGCCTTCTCCATCCTCCATTACTAATGACTCCTAAAACCTTGCACTCGTCAACTTGCACGGAAAACATTGAAGAATATGTGGGTGGTACAGTTAGTGTTGGTTGTTCAGTTGTGTCCAACTCTGCAACCCCATAGACTGTAGCCCACCAGGCTCCTCTGTCCACGGAATTCTCCAGGCAAGAATACTGGAGTGGGTTGCCCTTCCCTTCTCCAGGGGATCTTCCCCACCCAGAGATCAAACCCAGGTCTCCTGCATTGCAGGTGGATTCTTTACCATCTGAGCCAGCAGGGAAGCCCAAGGGTGGTGCAAGTAACATTTTAAAAAGTACAAGCTGTTAGAGTCTAAAAGAAATAGCCTGGCTATTCTTTTTCAAAATGAAAATAATGTTTGGCATCGATTTCATACTGTAATAATTTAGTTTTTTTAGTATGGTGGAAGCAGGAATACAACCTTTTACAGTGCAGTTAGGTTTTATACAAAGATTTACACTTTTTCCTTGATAGTATAAATATTTGGTCTCATATTCCCCCTTTTCTCCTATTTCCCTTACTTCTCCTGAAACTTGAGATGGTAAATATTAAAGTGCATTTGCTTCTGTTTATATATGAGTCATGGGACTTACCAGGAGCCCTCCCTCTGGAAAAATAATTGTAAAGTACCACAGTTGAAATCAGCTGTAGGCATGCTCAGTCCTCCCTTGATGTAGCAGGGGACGGCCTGATTCAGAAGTCCAGTCTTTAGAGAACAGAAGACATGAATGACTTCAGCCTGGAGAAAAGAGGAGACCCAAGCTCCTTCCTGTCGTCCTTCCCTTCCCCCACCCCAGTCTCATCCTGCTTCTAGTTTATAAGCTTCATTTCGTTTCTTTACATGAATCTCATAGTACTGTGTCATATGAGGACAAAAAGAGTTTAGTTCTGTGCCTTTCTTGGATTTTTGAGTTTCCCTCCCACTGTCCAGGGTTTAAATTAACTGTCTGTTTCCTTAACACACACACACAAACACACGCATTTATCTGTGAACATTTGTCTAGTTACTCTCTGAGTTTGGTTGCTTTCACCTTGAAAGTAGAATGGCCACCTTTATCATTAGACAATTTGTAACATTAGGTTGATGTAGTAGCATCTGTGGGGGTTTCCTTGCAAGACTCACTTGAAGAATTGTTGATCCCAAACACATAGAAATGGTTATAACTCATGAAGGTGATTCACTTTAGAAGAAGATGGACATTTAATTGTTACTTCACACACAAAAATGGCCCTACTCACCTACAGACAGTAAAGGTCATGCTTTTGAATGTTCTCGCCTGATCTTTAAACCTAAGGGAGCAGGGATTATACAAGGTTGGCTGGAGTTGGAATGCTCTTATTAGCCATAGTAAAGAGAAGAAAGCTCTGAAAACAAACTCAAAACCTTACCCATAGTTTAGGCTACGTTAACTGCCTAAGCTAATTATCAATACTTATAGGCTTCCCTGGTGGTTCAGACGGTAAAGAATCTGCCTGCAATTCAGGAGACTGGGGTTTGACCCCTGGGTCGGGAAGATCCCCTAGAGAAGGGAATGGCAACCCCTCCACTATTATTGCCTGGAGAATTCCGTGGACAGAGGAGCCTGGCGGGCTACAGTCCATGGGATCGCATAGTCAAACACAACTGAATGACTAACTCACTAACACACAGGCCAAGAGATTCAGCTGCTTTTAATATGCCCTGTTTTGATAAAGAGATAAACATATTAGGTATTAAAAATTACAAAATGTAATAGATGAAAGTCACAGGTGGGCCTGCCAGCTAGAGGATTGGGATTTAAAAGTATATGTTTCTACATCCTAGTTAAACTGGGTAGCTTTCCCTATTTTAAAGTACATTACCCAAAGTAGTTTATTTTCTTTAATTTTGGAGGTGAGACCTAGACTAAATTTGAAAATTGGCAGAATGTCAGTCTCTGGGAGCTCCTACTTTCTGTGCTTGGAGGAAGCAGTATTTTGGTGGGACTGGCCCTCATCTGTCTTACCTCACAGATGATGAGCAATGTGCTACTGGTACTAAGGCAATACCCGGGATAAATAACATCAGGAAAGTTCTTCATGACCAGTGGGTAGTGGGCTTGACCACAAAAAGCCAAGGCAGGTCACAGCTATGGGTTTTGGGCTGATTTTGTCTTTCCCTTACACTTTCTGATAAGGAAGATGTAGGCTACAAAAGGCTAGGAGATTTTTGCTTTTTATTTATCTTTCATACCCTGTGTTTAGTATTTCTGAGAGGTTTTAAAAAGCAATTTTGAACCGACCCTTTTAGAAAATTCACTATGGTTTAAACTGTTGTTCCATGTTTAAACCATAGTGAATATTTTAAAAGGGTCGGTTAAAAATTGCTTTTGGACATGGAACAACAGACTGGTTCCAGATAGGAAAAGGAGTACGTCAAGGCTGTATATTGTCACCCTGCTTATTTAACTTATATGCAGAGTACATCATGAGAAACGCTGGTCTAGAAGAAACACAGGCTGGAATCAAGATTGCTGGGAAAAATATCAATCACCTCAGATATGCAAATGACACCACCCTTATGGCAGAAAGTGAAGAGGAACTAAAAAGCCTATTGATGAAAGTGAAAGTGGAGAGTGAAAAAGTTGGCTTAAAGCTCAACATTCAGAAAACAAAGATCATGGCATCTGGTCCCATCACTTCATGGGAAATAGATGGGGAAACAGTGGAAACAGTGTCAGACTTTATTTTGGGGGGCTCCAAAATCACTGCAGATGGTGACTACAGCCATGAAATTAAAAGACGCTTACTCCTTGGAAGGAAAGTTATGACCAACCTAGATAGCATATTGAAAAGCAGAGACATTACTTTGCCAACAAAGGTCCGTCTAGTCAAGGCTATGGTTTTTCCTGTGGTCATGTATGGATGTGAGAGTTGGACTGTGAAGAAGGCTGAGTGCCGAAGAATTGATGCTTTTGAACTGTGGTGTTGGAGAAGACTCTTGAGAGTCCCCTGGACTGCAAGGAAATCCAACCAGTCGGTTCTGAAGGAGATCAGCCCTGGGATTTCTTTGGAAGGAATGATGCTAAAGCTGAAACTCCAGTACTTTGGCCACCTCATGCGAAGAGTTGACTCACTGGAAAAGACTCTGATGCTGGGAGGGATTGGGGGCAGGAGGAGAAGAGGATGACAGAGGATGAGATGGCTGGATGGCATCACTGACTCGATGGACGTGAGTCTGGACGAACTCCGGGAGTTGGTGATGGACAGGGAGGCCTGGAGTGCTGCGCTTCATGGGGTCGCAAAGAGTTGGACACGACTGAGAGACTGAACTGAACTGAACTGATGGTTTAAACTACTTTATGAACAAAGTAGCATTGCTATCCCCATTTTAAGGTAGATATGGAGGTTCTTGGTGGTAAAGAACTCACCTGCCAATGCAGGAGACTTAAGAGATGCTAGTTCGATCCCTGGCCGGGGAAGATACCTTGGAGAAGGGAATGGCAACCCACTCCAGTATTTTTGCCTGGAGAATCCCATGGACAGAGGAGCCTGGTGGGCTACAGTCCATGGGGTCACAAAGAGTCTGACACGTCTGAAGCAACTTAGCATCTGTGCACAGAGGCAGATAAACACTTTCCACATGACAGAACTAAGGAAAATTCTAAAACTTTGTTCCAGAATTTGTCTGGTTGGACCCATGTGTTTCAATATTAACCACTACAATACACTTATAATAGAAGCAGTTCTTGAAGGTGGTTAACAAATATCTAACTTTTTTTTGGCCCATCCCTGGAATGTCCAGCACCTTTGGGTCCTGAGCTGCATGTAGAATTTCACTGTGTCTAGGATTAGGGATAGTCTGTCAGAGAACCAGGACCACCTCTTCACTGGTCTCTAATTATAAACATCAGCATGTGTGTGTGCGCGCGCACGTATCTGTTGTGGTTTTTATGACTTTAGTGTTAACTTAGTTGAAGTAAACTATAAAACGGTAAAGATTCACAAGATATAGATATTATTTTCTTCACTTGCAAGAACAGATTGAAAGCTGCAGTTTCAGAAAGCAGTCTCTCCTAGAGCGCCTGCACTGGGCCAGGCCCTCGGACGTTACACTTTGAGGTATCACAACAACCCTGTGAATTGTCAGCCTCTCATTACGGATGAGGAAGTTGAGTGTAAGGGAAATTAGATAATCTACCTAAGGTTTTTTTCAATCCAAGTCCAGTGCTCAGGTGTAAAGTAAGATCTGGGAAACCTAACTCCTGAGTCTTTGTGCTAATCACTATTCATTCAGTCATTCATTTAGATTTATACATTCATTCTTGCTCTGCCCCAGGCATTAAGCTTGACTTTGGTTAATATCCTTCCTCTTTTGATTCTTTTTAATGTTTTAATCTCTTTTTTATTGAGATATAGTTGATTTATAGTAGTGTGTTAGTTTCAGGTATATAGATAAGTGATTACGTTTTTTAGATTATTTTTCATTATAGGTTATTATAAGATATTGAATATAGTTCCCTGTGTTATATAGTAGGTCCTTGTTGCTTATCTATTTTATATATAGTAGTGAGTATATGTTAATCCCAGGCTCCTAATTTATCCCCCTCTTTTGATTTGTATCGCTTTAAAGCATATACATTGTAACCTTTTTATCATTGCTATAGAGAATTATAGAACTAGCCTCTGCCTTAAGTCTCATTATTCTATTAAGTATTTGCTATAGTTTCTGGAAGGGTGAGCTAAACCATAACTTGTAAATCCATGATGGTCTGTTTTTTAACACAGTCATATAACCAGATTTCCCAGCATAATGGACTAATTCCTCTAGAGGCTGAGTGTTGAGCCCAGAACTCTGATAGAGTCCTCTAGCCTGGAGGACTTTTAACTGCCTCTGAAAAGCCTGGGAAGAAAGGTTTTGTTGTTGTTTAGTCGCTAAGTCATGTTCGACTCTTTGCCACCCCATGGACTGTAGCACCCCCCCACCCCCAGGCGCCTCTGTCCATGGGATTCTCCAGGCAAGAATACTGGAGTGGGTTGCCATTCCTTCTCCAGGAGATCTTCCCAACCCAGGGTTCAAACCCACGTTTCCTGCATCGCAGGCAGATTCTTTACCACTGAGCCACTGGGAAACCCTGGGAGGAAGGTAGTGTTTCTTAAAAGTCCACGTAGGATCTTTGTACCAGCTGGGCTTCATTTCAGAATCTACTGCTGTCATTACAAAATAGCTGTTTTTTCTTTAATCTCTGTGCCACATTGCAGCAATTTTCATCAAAAATATATTAAGCCCCTGCTGTAAATTGGCCCCACACACCCTTGTCAGACACATGAAGCGTAAAATATCTTTTTTCAAAGTTTTTCCTCTCTCTAAAGCCCTAGCAGATATCAGCACTTCCTAAAGCCTCATAATAGCCCGTCATGTCTGTAAGCCAAGGATTATAATGCGTAACGAATCTGATTGAATGTCAGAGACAGATCTTATCCTTTGTTGATAAAAAAATGATAGAAAATGCTTTCTAGAATTAAACAAAAATAAAGCCCCTACATTTCAAGGTCTGATAACTCTTAGCTCAAACTGTCTGCCCAAAAGAAACTAGTTTCCAACCTCAGAGAAGAAATTTCCATGTGGTACCTAAAACTTACCCTACCAAATGCCAGTGTTGTATACACCTATGCCCAAGAAATACTCATACTGATAGGAGCAGGTAGGTAAGTGCATAGAGGGGGCATGTCTACCTGTGAAGGGCAGAAGGGGAGATGGATTTGTGGGTCCACTTCTGCACACACACAAGCGTGGGAATGCAGTGGACCACTCTCTCCTAAAGTAACTCAGGAACCTCTGAAAGTGTTTACATCCCAGCAGAAATACCACCATAAGTCATAAGTGGAATCAGCTTGAAACTTCATTCAAGAGGGTCCTCTGAAAAGACAGAAGCTCCTTCCTGACCTGCAGCTTTCAAGACAATACGTCTCTGTGGTAGGGAGATTTGTCAACCTGATGACTAGAAGTCTGTGTTATGGAGAAAAAGAACAGAGTCCGTTCCTTCCTGGAAACTCTGAATTTCTCTTCAACTTTTTTCACTTTCTTATAGAAAAGAACACAAGAACTTCGGTGACTTAAACACTCCCCAGAAGCTCCTAGGACAAATTAGCTTTGACAATTTAACAGGAAATTGCCTCCGATTTTTAAGCCTTTCTAATTTCACCCTTAACACTTACTAAAATGCATTCAAAGACATTTCATGTATAAGATGCATGACACACAAAGCATGACCCATTTCACTGAATTCAAATGCAATTGACATCCTTGTTTATTTGTTTTTAAAAAATGAGACCCAGAAGTCCACATTTTAAGGGGCATACCCATTTACTTGCTTGTTTTCCTCCTCAATAAAATGTCTATGAAATTCAGCACAATGTTAGGGTTGTTTGGGGCTAGTCTTTTTTTATTATTATTATTACTACCATTAACGAAATTTCAAGTTAGACAGTTTCCCCGGCTTGCCTGAATTTCAGGATGGATTCTTGACATACATGACAGGTGTGATGCCAGTCTTCCATCACTTCCCCTGTGCCGTCTCGCCTAACTTTGTGGAGTAGCCCTTTCTGAGCCCTGGGGAAGAAGCCAAATACCTTCAGTCTCAGTCACTTTTTAAGAGAGATAACTTTATTGTCAAGGCAATGATTGTTTCCCTCAAAAACCTCAGCTATTTGGGAGTTTCCAGACATCACTGCCACCAATTCTTAGCTTCCTGCAGGAAAGAAGCCTTCAGGGCAGGCAACCTCTTGGCACCTGACCCCCGGTCTATTAAGCGGTGTGAAGACAGGAATAATCTTGGCCGGCTCCACAGAGGAGCAAAGGCTGTTGGCAGTACCAGCAGTCAGTGTGGAATAGAGATGTGTTCCTCCAGCATAGAATCCAGAGGTGCTCCCCCAAGCCACATTTCTGCCACTGAACTGGGAGCAGAGAGGGCTAGCATTTTTCCAATAGGAAGTACTTTGGAAAACTTAGTTCCAGGAGCAGAATTGCCTTGGTCACCATGCCTGAAACTTAGCAAGTGCTCAATAAACGACTGAACTGAATTCATTTGTTTAAAGTGACACTGTTTGTATTAAGGCTTCTCTAGCCTACAGCATGCATTGGCCCCAATACTGCAAAACTCTGAGTTCAGAGATGCCAGTGTATTCAGCACTTCCCAGTAGACAGAGCCTGTGGAATCGCTGTGTCCATCCGTCATCAGTGGCTGCTTTGGGAAGGAACACCTTCTATAACAGTCCAGCAAGCTGGCTGTTAACAGTACCTTAGGTTGGTGAGGAAGCAATGCAGAACATGTGGCTAGAGTACAGGGCACTGGGAACACTGTAAAATGTGCTCAAGGTTTGGGAATATTATTAGTTTGGAATAATATGCCTTGTGGCCAAACAGCTCCATGTAACCTTCAGGAGGTGCGTTTCCCAGTACTATGAGCAAGCTGCCTTGGCTCTCATCTTGAAATTAAGAGTGTTAAAACATAAGTAAATGCACTGACGGGAATACTTTTATTATGAAACTTCAGAGAAAATTCATCTATAACTTCGTAAGTCAATGACATAGTCTGTTTGGATAAAAGATACCTTTATCTTCAAGGATATGGAGAAGAATATGCTTTATAAACTTTAAAGATTTTTGTAACAATAAGGTTCCATTATAAAGCTTTTGAAATTCAGTACATGTTAAGAGTTAAAAGAAACTTAAGTGAAATTTCTAGCAGGATTGTCTTTAAGCTTGACTTAATATCATGAAATCAGCTTAGTTTTCTATTCAAAAATTCTGTTTAATGTTTTTCAATATGGTCATTTAAAATGACATAATCTCCTCTGGTAAACTTCCAGAACAAAAAAGAGGGGACACTATAAAATTTTCAGGTTTCACCCTGTTGCTGTGGGGACTTAGTCAAAAGCTGGTTGGTTGAGATTTTAATGTAAGATTACTCAGGTACAGCATTACTCATAAAACAGCCAAAAGATGGTAACAACCCAAATGTCCATCAGCAGATGCGTGGATAATTCAAATGGTATATGATGGAGTTATTATTCAGCCTTAAGAAGGAATGATCCCCCTTCTTGTACATGCTACCACATGGATGAAAACTTTGAAAACATGGTACTATATGAAATAAGTCAGACACAAAGGAACAAGTATTGTACAATTCCATTCATATGAGGTAACCAGAATAGGCAAATTTATGAGCCAGAAAGTCAAATAGTGGTTCCTAGTTCACTAGAGAGAATGAGCAGAAGTTTAATGAGTACCAAGTTTCTATTTGGGATGATGAAAAGGTTCCAGAAATGTATACTGGTGATGGATGCATATCATTGCTACTGATTTGTACACTTAAAAGTGGTTCAAAGCATGAATTTTGTTATGTATATTTTTCACAATTTAAAAAAGTGGTTTTATCTACACATCAAGAGAAAAATGATTATTATGGTAATTTTTTTAAAAAGTGGAGAATAATATATTGTTGAAGTTATCATTATTTGATTAGTTTGTTTTCCTTGTTACCATACTTGCATTCCTTGTTACCATAATTCTTCTACTAAGCTTTTTACAGTTCTCACCACACCCTGAAAAGTTAGTATTTATAGAGTCGCAATTTTATACACAATGAAATTGAAACACCTAAATACACTTAGTAACTTCCAAAATCTCTTCTCGATCTTTTTTTTTTCTTTAATCTTTATTGGAGTATAGTGGCTTTACAATGTAACGTTCGTTTCTTGCAGTCCAGCAAAGTGAATCGGTCATATGTACACATATATCCCCTTTTTCTTAGATCTCCTCCCCATTTAGGTCCCCACAGAGCACTGAGTAGAGTTCCCTGTGCTGCACAGTAGGTTCTCACTGGTTACCTATTTTATACATAGTAGTGTATATATGTCAGTCCCAATTGATCCCACCCTTTCTTCTCAAACTTCAAGAGATTGTTTAGGAACTAGTATTTCTTGAGAGAAGAAAAAAGTTATTGGAGTTTTAGCAGTTCTTTCCACTTCAATTTTGTTTTCTGTGAAATCAGTTATTTTCTTCTATGAAATTCAAGTGAAATTAAATCAAATACTGTTATTTTTTTGATAGTAAAGGAGCCTTAATATGAAACGATGTTACATCCATAGAGTTAGGACAATACAGGAGAATATTAAATACTATTGATTACCCCCTTTGAAAAATGTACGTTTGGGCTTCCCTGATGGTTCAGTGGTTAAGAGTCCACCTACCAGTGCAGGGAACATGGGTTTGATCCCTGATCCAGGAGGATACCACATGCAGAGGGATAATTAAGCCCATGCTTCACAACCACTGAGCCAGCGAGCCACAGCTGCTGAGCCCAAGAGGCCAACTACTGAAGCCTGTGCACAGAGCCTGTGTTCCACACCAGTGAGAAGCCCATGCGCTGCAACCCAGAGTAGTCCCCTGCTCACCGCAACCAGAGAAAGCCCTCACATAGCAATGAAGACCCAGCCCAGCCATAAATTAAAAAAATAATAATAATTTTAAAGATTTAAAAGAAAAAAGCAAAACCGTGATCTGCAGAGTTCACCTAAATTTCCTGAGGTCACCCAAGCACAAAACAGTGAAACTCCTGAGCCTGTGGTCCAGACGCTCTCTAACAGCCAACACAGTTTCTGCTGGGAAGTCATCTTCCACCACGTTCCTCATTCTCTTCCTGCCGCTCCAGCCACTTGTTCTTGGTCTTCCTCATTGATCTCTTCTTGCTGGACCTACTCCTTAAAGCATATATGAAACGTGAGTTTGCCAAAGGCCTGCCTGCTGTTTGCTTTTCTTCCCACCATTCAGCTGCTCCATCACCTGCTGACGTGTGTGTTCAGTCGTCACTTGGGGACCATGCCATCCAGGTTTCTTCTGTCCCCCGAGCTCTCTGCTTCATTCCAGATCTGGACGTTCTCTTCCTTATTGGTCACTAGAGTCGAGTCAACTAATCGTTCAGATGAGGTGGGTGGCCCCTTTATCCCTCACTGCTCCCTGCCAGCCTCCAGCATCCTCAGGGATGTTAAGCTGAGAGAGTCTGAATAATTACCTGACCTTCCAAACAAGGTCTGAATGTCCCATGTGCCTAACCTTATTCCCACAGTCAGCTGGACTTCTGAGAATATCATTCCAGCACCTCAATCTCACAATGTTTCAAAGTCTAGTTAATAGCATCAAAGCCTTTCAGTCACTCACATTCAGTGAGCCTCAACCCCCAGGTCCAGATCCTGCCATGCCCTTTCCATCACCTTCTTCCTTTTTGAACAACGTTGCCCTCACTGATGTTGTGAAATATCTCTGGAGTAACCTCGTCTCTGATCGCCAATACTTTCCTATTCCCAAGACTACCTTAAAAAACTAATTATATATCACTTCTCTGGTCAGAAAACTTTGATGGCTTCCCAGTACTTACAGATTAAAATAAAAACTTCTTAGGAATTCCCTGGTGGTCCAGTGATTAAGACTCCACACTCCCATTGCAGGGTGCTGGGTTCGATCCCTGATCAGGGAACTAGATCCTACATGCTACAACTAAAAAAGATCCCAGACATGGCATCAAAGATCCTGAATGCCTCAATTAAGACCTCAAAGATCCTGAATGCCTCAATTAAGACCTCAAAGATCCTGAATGCCTCAATTAAGACCTCAAAGATCCTGAATGCCTCAATTAAGACCTCGTTCGGCCAAATAAACAAATAAAAAAATTTTTAAATAAATACCGAAAGCAAACTTCTTACATGACATTCAAGACTCAGATTCCAAGCTCCCATCCAGGCCTTACCCCAGCTACATCCTTACACCCCACTGCATCTGCTCATTCTGCAATACCGATCCTCGCCCTAACTGGATTCACCTGCTCTTCACCTTTCTTTGCTCACAAGGCTCCCTCTGTCTAGACTGTGTTTCTCTCTCTCTCTGCCCTTGCTATGACATCCTACCCCTCTTCGAGGCACAGTGCAAACACCTTTCGTGAAGCCATCCCTGGTTCAGGGCTGCTCACGCTGCCCCCTCATCACTTGTAATCCTCTTAATGTTTCAGCGGCACACTCGGCGTTCCTGCCCTACGAGGTCTGACATATTCTGCCTTATGTTATTTTCAGTTGTGTTCAACCCTCCCTTAAGGGAAAAGCTGTATTTCACTGCATTTTGCCTCCTCTGTGGCGTTTAGTGTACTTTCACATTAAGTGGACTCAACAGATGAAATAAATTGGACTGTATTTAAAAGGATTGTACTTGATCTCTAAGGCCACTCTCTAGTGTTAAAAGGTCTTGGTTAAATGAAATGAACCTAAACCAGCTCTTTCTGAATTGGTAAAAATTAGATGCAGTTGCAAAAACAGAGGTTCCCCACTCCCTCACCATCCCACTCCCAAGATAATGACTTTAAAAAGAGCATAGTTTATTTTTCTTTCTTATACAGGAAGTACAGGAGTATGCAGATCAGGGCTATTGCGGCAGCTCCACAAAGTCCTCAAAAACTCAGCCTTCTTCCAACTGTCTACCCTGCCTTTCCTAAGTGGTGGCCCTCATGGTCCATAATTGCTTCTAGAGCCCCAGTCATCTCATGAGAGTTCCAGGCAGAAACTCTTTCCAGGAACAGGAGAAAGCATGTCTTCCTTGAAGGAAATCTCCAAGAAGATACACCCAAACTTCCATCTATATCCTACCTACTTACATCAGTTACATCACTTAGTTTCTTGACCACCTTTATCAGTAAGAAATGTTGGGGGTTGTAACCTTTCAGTGGGATAGCAGTGGGCCCAGTTAAAAATGGGAGCAATGGGAACTTGATAGGCAATTAATAGTCTCAGCTGCTTTCTTCTTTTTCCAGCTTTATTGAGATAAAGTTGACAGATAACATGTGTAAGATGAAGGTGTACAACATGTTGCTTTGATCAATTTATATACTGCCAAGAGTCATCGCCATAGCATTAGCTAACACCTCTATCACCTCAGGTAATTACCATTTCTCTTTTGTGGTAAAGACATTGACGATTACTCTCTTAGCAACTTTCAAGTATATAATATAGCATTATTACCTATAATCACCAAGCTGTCCATTAGATCCACAGAACTTATTAATCTTATGTTAAATAACTGGAAGTTTGTATCCTTTGGTCAGTAATTCCTTATTCCCTCACTGCCCACCCTTCTCTGTTTGTTCAAGTTGAGCTTTTTTAGATTTCACACATAAGTGAGATCATACAGTATTTGTCTTTCTCTGTCTGACTTATTTCACTTAGCATAATGCCCTCCAGGCTCGTCTGCATTGCTGCAAATAGCCAGATTTCCTTCTTTCTCGTGGCTGAACAATATTCCATATACCGCAACATCTTTATCCATTCATCCATTGATGGACACTCTGGTTTTTACCAGATGAGCAGCATTCTGAACAGTAATTTTAGAGGTGGAGAATTTCCCTTTGTCAGTTCCTCTTCCGCCTGTGTAGGGAAAAATAATTGGAGACAACTTGGAGCAAAAAGTTGGTGCCAAGATGCAACATGTTCATCTTTCTCTTAATATCTAAGAAAAGAAAGAGCCATGGACGAGCACCTAGTGAACTCACTGGTCCTTGTTTCCATTCAATTGAAAGAAATACCACCATGAAGAAAAGGGCCAGGAAGACAAGAGTTTGGCAGGCTCCCTGCTGCCCCACAAAGAAAACCAGAATATAGGGGCTAACTCTACAGGAAAATCAGCCACCTGCTTGGATTCCCATCTGAGTTTTTAATGTAATATCCCAGAGAAGGGGGAAGCATTTTAGGATCATTTCTTCTCAGCACAGGAATGAAAGTGCTTCTTAGAGTTGAACTTGGCTCTGGAGCCTCGCCTTCAAGTGTGTTGTCATTCATTTGTTGGGCTCTTTTCTGGATCCCCTAGCATAGCATCTTCTGAAATACTGCTTCACTCCACACCTCTTAAAATTCATCGATTTCCCAAAGTGTGAAGGGAATGGAGGGCAAAAGCTCTAAAGCAGGAAGTTAAGTAGAAAGCTTTGAATTGGCACAGTTAAAAAATTAAGGATTGCTATGAGACACTTCAGGCAAAGCTAAGCAAACTAGGGGATTGGGTAGCATGAAAGCAGATGAAATTTAATTTGGTTAAGTGTAACATAATGCACTTTGGGAAAAATAATCTAAACTTCTCATAATCTCTGATAGGCTCTGAACTCATAGTAAAATAATTGAAGAGTCATGACTGATAACTTGGGGAAAATATCTGTCTGGTATCCAACAGCAATTTAAAAAGCCGATAGGATGCTTTGGGGGATGGTAAAAGGAAAAATAAATAATATAGAGAATTTAAAATAGCATAGAAAACATTAGTGCTATTCTGTGTCCAGTTTTGGATATCATAGGAGATATTAACTCCCAGAAAAGGGACTTGAAAATAGTTTAGAAAAATAGTGTGACTTGGGGTATGTATAAGCTTACTGACTTGGAGAATGGCATTTTGGAAGAAAGAAGAGGAGGTGTAATACAGAGAAGAGGAAGAACAGTTTAGAAATGATGCTTCTTCCTTGGCTGTGGTGTCTTACCTTATGAAAAGGCAACACAGTGAATTCAACAAAAAAGAATATTAAACAAAGATATCCGATGTTCTTTAACCAGTGTTCCTTTAAGCTGTAGATCTTCCTGTTCCAGGAGGGGACTTGTATTTGATTAAGGGGCACAGAATTACATTAACATTTGTGTCTGTTCGACTGAGAATGAGTAAGTGAAGTGTAAGGAAATTCCCTGCAGGGTACCGGCCAGAGTGGGGCTGCAGAATGGGGAGGGCTCAGCCTGAGAGACAAAACTCAGCTAAGAGACTTGGCAGCCTAACCCAATTAAATCATGTCCCTGTTCCTCTTAGACATAGAAGACATATTTTTCCTCTGACTGTGCTCTCATGATTCAGCACTTCCTGCAGCAACAATTGGCAGGGACGCTTCCGGAAGGCAGAGGGTGTTCAGACTCTGCTGAAGGACGGCCCTGGACGGATGAGAAGCAGGACTGGAAAGCAAGGCTGGGAACACATATCATTTCCCTGAAATCAATATATGGTGTTCTCTTTCTCCAGTGGAAACTCTGCTAGCATTAACCTGGCCCTTGACCCCACTTTAACCTCACCTCCTGAAACACATAATCCTGGGTTATCCATTTTCCAAATATAAGTAACTGCTGAGCCGTGCTTCCTGCCGGGAACACAACCTGCCCGGGGACTGCAGGACTGTCGTATTGACAGATATGTCTGTTACCAGCTGACATGTTGGAGAACCGATTGATTGGTTCACACAAAAATCTCGAGATTTATTTGAAGGGCCGGTGAGGTCCTTCACAGCATTTTCTCAGTTCAAGATGTCAGTTCTGCCTTAAGAACAGGAAGCCGAAATGCAGCCACTCTCTTGCAGGTATCCTGCTGATGGAAAACAGCCCGATTTCCACCTGATCTCTGTGAAATTAGTATCTAGGTTGAGACTTAGGGTCTTCTTAAAATAGATCAGCTAAAATGATGCTTGAGATCCCCAAAATACTATGAAATTCTCCTTTCCTCCTTCCATTGTTTCTCATCTCCTGGAGATACCTTAGTACTCATGGCCCCAAGTGTTCATTTGCATGGGATTCTGTGACAATGGACCACAGACCGAGTGGTCCAGGATTTATTTCCTCGTGGTTCTGGAGGCTGGGAGTCCAAGCTCAAGGTGTTGGCAGAATTCCTTTCTTCTGAGAGGCATTCTCCTGGATTGCAGATGGCCATCTTCTTCCACTGTCTTTGTAAGGTCTTCCCTGTGTGTGTGTCCTAACTCGGTTGCTTACAAGGACACCAGTCATATTGGATTAGGACCCACGCTAATGGTCTCCTGTAACCTTAATTACCTCTTTAAAAAATCCTGTGTCAGATACAGTCGCATTCTGAGGTCCTAGGGGTTAGGACTTCTGTGATCTGACTGTGGTGGGGGACACAGTGCAGCCCATTTTACCACCACCAACTTGAAATTCAAGATTTGGTGACTTTCCCTGCCCCATATGGCAAGGAACTATGGGAACCGAAACCCACAGCCCTCTTTTCACAGGTCTGAGAAGCTTGCAAACCCCAAGTTGGCCCCTGCTCATTTGTCAATCAAGGAGCTTGCTTTCTTTTCTTTTGTAACAAATGTTTGAGTTTGTTACAATTTTGCTAATGTTTTTTGTTTTGGTCACTAAGGCATGTGGGATCTTAGTTCCCCACCAGGGATTGAACCCACACCTCCTGCACTGGAAGACGAAGTCTTAACCCCTGGACCACCAGGAAGTCCCTCAAGGAGTTTTCTTAAAACCCAGAGTAGTTCCAGGACCAAAACCCTCAGTAGTGTTTTAAAATATGGAAATCCATTTGTTTTATCCCCGGAAAAAAAAAAAAAATAAGAGTGAGGAAGCATGTGAATGAGGCAGCAGAGCTCTCCACACACCGCCTCAGGGCTGGGTAGCCATATTGTTCTTGCTGGGTGATATCTTTCCAAACAATGCTCTACAGAGTGACACCAGCTGAGCAACAGCCCAGCAACCACATGCAACCTGTTCTTGTCAGTGGGGAATCACCATAGTCCGTACAAAAATAAAAAGCCGCGTTTACTGCCCAATGCACTCATCAGGAGCTTTCTGGTCCAGCGCAGGCATCAGTAACCATTTTATTCCCGCTCACAGCCTTTCCAGGGGAATTAGGAATACAGTTCTGCTGTCAGTTTTATTTTCTGGCCGGAGCCCTACTAAAATGAACTCTTCTCTTTCATACTTTAAACACGTAAATAGCAAACCTTCAAACACGCTCTTGAGATCAGGATCAGGCAACGCCTGGCAAGACTCAGAAGCTGAGGGGGCAGGCTGGTGTTTGGACAATGGGCCCCCGGGAAGGCGTGTGGCAGGGTGACTGTGATTTAGGAAGGCAGCTGTCAGTCTTGGGTGTGTAAGCTTTTGTGTCCAATCTAGCCTTCTACCCTGTCTAGGATCTCTCTCTCTGGTGGCAACAAAGAAATGAAGCAGGAGAGCCCCTCAAGCCCCGATTTTGGCAGCCCCTACTGATCGGAGGTGAAAGAAGGGTGCTGCTGCCTTGGCCAAGGCATACCCGGGGTGAAGGTAGAAGGCCCTAGAAAAATGGAGAAAATACCACACTGAGAGACTAAATAGGAACAGGTGGGATTTCAAGAAGCAACGCAAACATGATTCCTTTTAAGGAAGGGAGAGAGATCCTTGAAAAAGGACATACACACACATGCATATATACAAATGCACATATGCATGTACTCATGCACGCAGGAAAACAGCAGTGTTCATGCCGTAGCAGCCTAGGGCCACGGAGAAATATTCATAACAAGTGGAAGTAAATCGCACTAGAAAAAATAGAGGGGAGGGGTGACAAGGGGGGCCCGAGCCTCCCGGTAACCCCAGAGCCACCTAACCAGACCCAGTGCTCTCACACCCTGGGTCAACTTCTCCGGACACCCACCAGGGTTGTCGAATGCCATTGGAGATGCAGGACAGTTTTAGAAACAGGAAATAGAAGTGTGCTGCTTAAAATGCTTCAGACTGCGTGTGTGACAGAGAAAGAGGGGGGTCTGTGTGTCGATAAGAGAAGGGCTTGTGTGGAGGCACCCAGGAGGGCTAGTGGCCAGCCAGGCTGGCATCAGACTGGCCTGGCCTAGCTGGCTGCTTTCTGCAACAAAGGCTTCTTGTTTTGCATGACCATTTCGCGGGAATGGCAGGACCAAGGTCTTGTCTCTTCTTCCCTCGCTGCTCGCTCTTGCATCAGGGAAAGCGGTTGTGAGCGGATGCTCAGGCAAGTAAACATATGCATTTTAATATCGGCAGCTCCCTCGCAGCCAGTGAGCTACTTCCTCCACCCAGGTGGAAAAAGGACGGCGGGCCTCTCTGACATGCTGGTTAGTCTGAAAACAGACCGCTAAATGCATAATGAAGAGCCTCAGAGGAGTCAATCTGCATGTTAAAATGGTGTTCAGCAGCCCGGGCTGTCACACAACATAATTTGAAGACGAATGTGCATCCAATGAGACGGCCAATCGCTGACGGCCAGGGTCCCAGGCTCGGAGGTTTACCTGTCTGCTTGCGGCAGCCGGGCTTCCAAGGGGCCACTCTTTCACACGGCCACCCCCAGCCTGTGACGAGCCTTCTCCCGGCCCTGCCCAAATTTGCATGGTCAAAAGGATGCCAAG
Source organism: Bubalus kerabau (assembly GCF_029407905.1). Lineage (NCBI taxonomy): Eukaryota > Metazoa > Chordata > Mammalia > Artiodactyla > Bovidae > Bubalus > Bubalus kerabau. Next base: position 22,018,853 of record NC_073639.1, read on the forward strand.
AGACTATGAGCAAACAAGGAGCAGTTAAGAGGTGGCTATTGATCCCAACAGAAAGACACGGGGCTTTGAGCACGCCGGGGCCCAGGGGCTGCAGGCGCTAACAAAGGGCAGTGTTCCACTTGACACTTAGAAGCAGAAAAGCCGGCTCTGAGCAGCTGGGCCCTGGCAGGTGCTGCCCACCACGCACGCAGCCTGGGTCTCAGCCGCTGCAGCCGCCCCCACAGCTCCCAGCCAGTAGCAGCCCTCACAGGAATGATGCATGGATGCCACTTTCCTCTCTGAACATTTGACAGCCATTAGGATCTGACTCCAGGGGCAGGACATCACACAAACACAGAAACACTGGAGAAATGAGGTTAGAGCGGAGAAATTAGCCATCTGCCCGGTAAAGACTGCATCCTCAAGGCAGCATTGGTATAGGGACAACAGGCTACACGTGTCCATATCCATCGTCCTGTACCACAGCTAGATGGGGCACAAAAGGGCTTGCAAGGACCACATTGTCTTTAAGGCCCCTGGACTGTGGGAGGCTGCGTGTGCCTTTTTATTTTTCAATTCTAAATGCGTGATGAAACTGCAGCTAAATGCCAAGCCCTGGGAAAAGATTTATATTAGCTGAAGGTTTTTATGCGTTGCTCCCTTCTGGGGGTTCCCAGACACTGAAAATAGGCAGCCTACAGCTAAATTTGGAGCCTAGGAAAGAGCAGCAAATAAAACTGGAAGGCCCTCCTTGAGATGATGCAAATCCTTATCTGAAAGACGGAGGGGAAGGCTGCTTTTAGGGGAGGAGTGATTCAAAATTGAGCCACATACATGTTCCAGACACCCAGAGCTGAGGGTTGACAGCAGAGACTCTGTTTAAAGTGAAGCCTCACCCCCAGATGCTGTGGGTTCCAAGCACACACACCCCAGGCTCCCGGCCATTTCAGCCCACAGATGCTCCAGGGCTGGGCTTTTCCATTCTGTATAGACCGACAGAAAGAGATGCAAAGGAGGCTCTCCTGCACTGAGTGCGTGTCCTTCCTGAGATGTTAACACGGGGAGGGCTGTCCAAGTCCTTTCTGCAGAGGTGTGCGAGCCCACATTTGTCTCTGTGTCCACATGAACACATGAGGCACAGTCCTCTTAAGTTTCACTGTCCTTGGTGGGCCCACAAGTCATTTAAATTCTTTAAAAAACATTTTGGCTGATTTTTTAAAGCTGATTTGATTAAATATGATTTATGAGTTGGGCATATAGATTTAGCCTTAATTTGGAACATCATCCTTTCCTCTCCCTTAATTTGGAACATCATCCTTTCCTCTCCCTTCCATATCCCACATGTTGTCTACATGCTCATGCAGTTCTCCCTGGTACCCAGTATCCCTCTCCATCCCATCAGATTCATCTTGTGTTGGACCAAGAGAAGTGAAGTGAAGTGAAAGTTGCTCAGTCGTGTCCGACTCTTTGCAACCCCATGGACTATACAGTCCATGGAATTCTCTAGGCCAGAATACTGGAGTGGATAGCCTTTCCCTTCTCCAGGGGATCTTCCCAACCCAGGGACCAAACAGACAATCAAATGTATGATCTAATCAAATGACATAAACAGGGTGCTTGCCCATGGGGGGAAATGTTGTAAAGGGATTTTTGACATCCTTACCATTTTACACTATTCATTTTACTCAGTTGGCTTGACTTTAGGATACCAGATATTTTCCCAAGTTTTGTAGAAAAGAAGTAGCATCACCACGCATGGAGTACTGAGTGACGAAACCAGTGCCCCTGTGGTCTAGACATGAAATAAGCTTGGCTGTGTTCAGTGTCCTGGAGGTAAAACCACACTTCACTGCCTATGGGAGGTGTTAGCCTTTTTTTTAATTGAAATATAATCGCTTGACAAGGTTGTGTTAGTGTGTGCTGTACAACAACATCAATCAGCCATATGTGTACTTATATCCCCTCCCTCTTGAGCCTGCCTCCCACCCTCTCCATCCCACCCCTCTAGGTCATTACAGAGCACCAGGCTAAGCTCGCTCTGCCATACAGCAGCTTCCCACCGGCTATTTATTTTACACATGGCAGTTTTATATATGTCAGGGCTGCTCTCTCAATTCATCCCACCCTATCCCTCCACTTTCTGTGTCGATAAGTCTGTTCTCTACATCTCCGCCTATTTTCCTGCCCTGAAAATAGGTTTATCAGTACCATTTTTCTAGATTGTATATATATGCATTAATATACAATGTTTGTTTCCTCTTTCTGACTTATTTCAGCTGTGTGACAGGCTCTAGGCTCACCACATCACTACAACCGATTCAATTTAGTTCCTTTTTATGACTAAGTAATATCCCATTGTATATATGTACTATATCCTTTTTATCCATTCATCTGTCGATGGGCATCTAGGTTGCTTCCATGTCCTAGCTCTTGTAAATAATGCTGCAATGATCACTGGGGTACATGTCTCTTTTTGAGTTATGGCTTTCTCAAAGCCATATGGCCCAGTAGTGGGATTGCTGGGTCATGTGGTAGTTCTGTTTAGTTTTTTAAGGAACCTCCATATTGTTCTCAGTAGTGAAGTGAAGTGAAGTCACTCAGTTGTGTCCGACTCTTTGTGACCCCATGGACTGTACCCTACCAGGTTCCTCTGTCCATGGGATTTTCCAGGCAAGAGTACTGGAGTGGGGTGCCATTTTGTCAATTTACATTCCCACCAACAGTGTAAGAGAGCTCCCTTTTCTCCACACTCTCTCCAGCATTTATTATTTGTAGATTTGTTGATGATGACCATTCTGCCAGTATGAAGTGATATCTCATTGTAGCTTTGATTTGCATTTCTCTAATAATTAGTGATGTTGAGCATCTTTTCATGTGCCTCTTGGCCATCTGTATGTCTTCATTGGAGAGATATCTATTTGGGTCTTCTGCCTGTTTTTTGATTGGATTGCTTACTGTTGTTTTTTTTAATATATATTGAGCTCCGTGAGCTGTTTGTTTGTTTTAGAGATTAATCATTTGTCTATTGCTTCATTTGTAACTATTTTCTCCCATTCTGAAAGTTGTCTTTTCATCTTGTTTATAGTTAGTCTTTACCTTTGTTTTGCCCACCTATGACATAAGAATAATAATAGCTAATCCTGCTTAATGCAGGAAAACAAATGAGGTTAGTGCAGAGAAAGTAGCCATAATGGATGTGCAGTACCGCTTATATGGATGAGTGCTTCAAAATCATTAGAATCAAGCTCTTACCGTAAATCCAACCTAATAGTAGAATTGGGACTTTGAAGTTTATCAAACGTCAAGACCCTGAAGTTTACCAAATTTAATCACCACACCCCAACCTTTCAAACCGTAGCACTCTCCAGTTTTATTTCCACTTGTAAGTATAAAGGGGTTTCCCGTTTATTGTTCACACCCCAAAAGTTCAGCAACTGAGTTGTACAGCATAAGTTCTGATCCACATTGGAAAGGGTAGGTTATACTGCTTCATGTTTTGGTGTGTTTCTAGGTTTCCTCCTGAAATTTTATTCTTCACTAATGATGTACAAGTTATGTTGAGGGCAGTAAATGAATTAAGAACTTAAGATTCATGAGACTTCCCTGGCAGTTCAGTGGTTGAGGTGCCACACTTCAACTGCAGGAAGTACAAGTTCAATCCCGGGTCGGGAAACTGAGATCCCACATGCCAAGCGACATGGTGAAAAAATAAGGGTGAAAAGAAGAAGAAGAAGAACTTGGAATTGATAATATGTATGTAATGCAAGCAGCATCCAGAGACTATGGCATTGTGGGTAACAAGTTAGTTGAATCAGTCGTAGCGATTGTTGAGCATTGAAGTTATGATTTCAGTGACTGCCCTAGAAGCAAAGATAAATTTTCAGAGTCTCTGTAATTCTTTGTCATCAGAAATGAGAGACACACGCAGCGTCCCATAAAGGAAGAGCTGTAGCTCTGCCAGGCAACACAGGTAAGGTGCAGTGTAAAGGCAGCAAGTACAGGGGAGCGCGTCCCACGTGCCTTTCACAGTTTGGTAGGATAAAAGCCCAGGGTGGGCTTCCACTGAGAAATCTGAGGTTCTCTCAGATTTGAGATTCCTTGAGCTGTGTCACAGATTTGTGGTACCCACATTTTACGTGGATGCTCGGCACCCAGAAAATTCTCAAATACTAAGAGACCCAATTCCCTTCATCCCCACAAAGGTGTGATGATCTCAGAAGCTGTGAACAGAGAAAGGAAGGGCCTCTTGGCACCAAGTGAGTTTTCAGGATGAGGGCCTTCCCATCCATCTTTCGGGGGTTGTCAAAGATGTCATTTATCTGCACTGACCCATGCAGTCACCACTAGCCACATGTGGCTATGAACACTTGCAAAGTGGCCAGTGCCACTGAGAAACTGAATTTTTTTTTATTTAATTTAAATGTGAATAGTGGTACTGCGCTGGACAGCCAGGCTCCCGATCTTAAGGAGCCTGGAAGTCAGAAGCAGCAGCACCTGCTTCTGGAGGCACAAGAACAGCAGAGTCCAGGTGACAGAAAACGCACTCTACACGGGTGACATATGGTTCGTGCCCTCCAAAATAAACTAAGACTGATCTGTGACAGAGGAGGGGGAATGTCGTTCCTTGTCGGCCTCCCCTCCTCCACTCATTCTAATTGCAGAGAGTGGAGAAGGGGCCTGTGTAGTCAGGCCTGGTTATTGTCAAGCTCAATTTGCCATGACTTTTATTTTCCAATAAGCAATCTGGCCAGCTGTGGCTGAAAATGAAATCACCAAAGCGGACAGTCCCTCGTCCCTCCTCTAGTTATTGATTTATAAAGAATCCAGCTCATGTTCCCGTCTGTCATCATATCCTGGGCTTATATGTATCATGGCAAATCCTGGGATACAAACAGAGCTCAAGAAATACTTCTTGAAATAGACAGCAGATATTAACTTGTATTTCTAAGTTTAAGGAGATTTCCTGGCCTTTCTTAAACATTTTAGAAACAATGTTTAATATAACCAATTGGGGCCATAAACCTTAAAAAAACAAAATTCAAATTGTGACCACTTGGGTTTTTTCTGGCGGGGGGCAGGAGAGAATCATAAAATATTTTTTAAATTAAGTTTCTAGATTTATTTCAATTATCTTCACTTATTGTCAGCCACCTGATAACACTTTGAGATTTTGAACTGAAGGGCAGCAAAGCCTACAAGAAACCCACTAGAGTCTGCATTCTGTGAGGTCTATGAGTCAATCAATCATTAACATTTATGGAGCCTCCACTCCCTCGCCCCCCACCCTGTCAAAGGCTGCCCTTGGCTCTTTGGGGAAATTAAGGGCAAAAATAAAATAGAAGCTAGTGACCCTGATCTCAAAGCCTTGGCTAACTGGTTGGGGTGATGAAAAGTCATTGCATACAAAGCCTATAGGAATCTTGCAGCCTTGTCTTCCAATGGTCCTTCTCATCCCTCCTTAGTCCAATTCTGAATCAAAGTGGGTGATGTAGAGGGATAAATTGAGAAATTGGAATTGACATATACACACCTCTATATATAAAATAGATAAGTGATAAGAACCTGCCACATAGCACAGAAAACCCTACTCAAGACTTTGTAATACCCTATATGGGCAAAGAATCTAAAAAAAAAGTGGATATAAGTATGTGTATAACTGATGAGCTTTGCTGTACACCTGAAACTGACACAACATTGTAAATCAACTATATTCCAATCGAAGTTTTTAAAAAGTAGACTATGTGAAAAGATAAATTGGGAGATCGGGGCTGACATATACCCACTACTATATATAAAACAGATAAGAAGGGTCTACCATAGAGCACAGGGAACTCTACTCAATACTCTGTAATGACTTATATGGGAAAAGAATCTAAAAAAGAGTGGGTACGTGTATATATATAACTGATAGATACATATACATATATCAGTTATATATGGATCTATATGTAAGTGGATATGTGTGTATATATATGTAGATGCATATGTACTCACTTTGCTGTACACCTGAAACTAACACAACACTGTAAATCAACTATACTCCAATAAAAAATTTTTTAAAGTAGGCACTGTGACCCAGGTATAGGTTGACTCAACATTCCCTAGGGGACTGTAAAACTACGAGGGCCTTATAAATGTTCTGGAAGCAGAGCTATGGAGCAACTTTCAGGAAGAGTAAGAGAGCAGCCCAGCCTCTCATGTCTCTTTATAAAATAGACAATAGACACCTCAGTTCATCCTAACAGATGATCCAGCTCAATGGTTTTTGAGTAGCATAGTGGATCTTATATCTCCTTCCTCCTCTCCTTCCACTGTGACTGTCCTCTAAACCCAAGGACAGCCCTCGGTGCTTTTTCCTTTGCTCAAGGAGAGTGAAGTCACTCAGTCATGTCCGACTCTTTGCGACCCCCTGGACTGTAGCCCGCCAGGCTCCTCCGCCCATGGGGTTCTCCAGGCAAGAATACTGGAGTGGGTTGCCATTTCCTTCTCCAGGGCATCTTCCCAACCCAGGGATCGAACCCAGGTCTCCTGCATTGCAGGCAGATGCTTGCTCAAGGAAACACTACCCAAATTCCCTGACTCTAGCCAGGATGATGCGCCAGTGGGTTTTACTGTCTTCTAGAACTTCAATGGAGTAAGCTTGACCCCCTCCCCACTTCAAAAGTACACAGCCCTGTGAATCTCTGCCCAAAGGATCACCTAGTCCATTCACAGCAGTTTCTCTTTCTCATCTCCAGCTCTCTGGGGATATAACAACCTTCTTTTACAGTCAACCTATTCTTTATTCAACCAGTATTTATTGCATTACCTGTAGTGCGTCAGGTACCTGTTTGAGGCTTGAGGACACCATTGGGAAAAAGATAAAGTCACCACTCTCAGATTGTTCACGTACAGTCCCCTCCTGTGGCTGGAGGAGGCCTGCAGAGATGACCCTTGAGCTGAGACCCCGATTGAGGAGAAGGTGCCAGCCGAATGAAGAGGTCAGACAAGAGCGTACCAGGCTAAGGAGGCAGAAGGTCCAAAGATGGAGCAAGGCTGACTTGTTCAGGCACATCCAGGAAGTCGGTGTGGCTAAAGTGAACAGAGGGAGTGAGGGAGAAGGTGAGGAGGACCCAGCAGTAGGCAGGAGGCTAATGTTGCGGGCCCTGAAGACTGTGGTAAAGAGCATGAATTGTATTCCAAGTGTGATGGAAAGTCTTTGGGAGTTGAGCAGAGGAGCAACATGGTCTGATTTACGCTCTAAAAAGCAGCCCTAAGGAGAATGGATTGTATCCTCCTTGCTCGGATCCAAGCAAGTGAAGCTATGGGCTTGGATGGGGAAGGTGGTAGTGCAGATTAAAAAGTGATCCAGTTCAGACTTTGCTCTGCAGGTCGAGCTGACAAGATCTGCTGAAGGACAGGATTGGGGTGGGTAGGGAAAGGAAGGACTCGTGAATGATTCCTGGGACTTTTTCTTTGGCCAGCAGAGTGGATATTGGCATTGTTTACTGAAATAGAGAAGACTTCATGAATGTCAGGGTCAAGGGGAAAAAGGAACCAGAAATTCTGTTCTAAACATATTAAGTCCAAGATGCGTATTGACCTGAATATAGTTTTTATTATCCCACCTTTCCCTGAGTTCTTCCTTCAGCCACCTGAACTTGCTCCAGTGTTCTGTTTAAGGCTCATTTCTTCTCATCAGTCTCCCTGCACGTGAAGGATCTGGTCAGTGCCCCTCCAAAACCCTTCCTGTATTTGAATACAGCCGCTGTCACCCCTTAACCTTTTGTGCTCCAGTTCCTTTCATCTCACTTTGAGAGCCTTTTTCTACCCTTTTAATCATGGCCATTGCTGGTCTCTGGGTCATCACCGCTTTTCTCCGTGGTCATTTTGTAAATACCACAGCCAAAGTATAGGACACAGAATATCAGTCTAATACTGGTCAAGCACAAGGATTCTTTCCTGCCCTTTGTAAGTCACTTTTTTTAGCCTCCCCACACCTGTTTTCCCAAACCCCTTGACTTGGTTCCTTGGTCCACCTGTGAGCTCTGCCCCCTCGCTTCAGTCTTTGCCTGTGTTTTGTTATCCACTGTTTGTATCTTTTGTTTGGGGATTTAAGGGCCCACTTTGCAGATAGCTGCTTCGGGCATATTTCTATGCTGCTTTTGTAGGAGTCATTCAAACAGTTCAGGGAAAGATTCTACTTGAGAATCTCTACCGAATGTCTTGTAGCCCGGCTCCACCTTGTGTGTTTTTCCAATAGCAGCCAGTACCTTCATTATTTTTCTTTCATTTATCAGTGTCCATCTTCAAACTGCTTTCTGAAGTGTTATCTGCATTGTCACTTCCTCGGCCCTCTCAAGAAAGGTTCAAAAGAAAACCAAAAAACAGAAGAGCATGTGGGGTTTTAGGGTCCTGTGTCAAGACAGTGGCCTTGATCTGTGATCAGATATGGCCTTGGATGTGATCAGACCTCAAGTAGATCTCTTTAAACATGTCAGAATGTTTTAGTTCTTGCAAGACAAATTGCAACACTTCTGCCACAAAATACAGCACAAATTAGTATTCCAAAATAAAACGAGAGCAAAATACCATAAATTAACTGCAATTGATATCAAAGAACTGTTGATTTATAAAATAATCATTTTTTCAACCTAGATGAATTGGAAAATTGTTTATGCAGATACATTTATCATTTTGCCCAGGGTTAATACTTTCATATTTGGCATGCTATTTGGTGGGAAATATTTATATAAGATTTTCATCTCCCATAAATAAGTTAAATGGCAGAGGTAGAAACAGAGCTTCTCATATTCTCTTTGGCTCTGCCCTTCTTTCCCTGAGATGAGGGAAGGTCTTCCAACAGCTGCAAGTTGTACCTTCAGCATGAAAGAAAACCAAAATATTTTCCTGAGCAGTTGGAACCATAAAACAATGTTTTCTACTAAGCTGAAGGTAACAGACTTTTGAGGGAACCCTGAGTACAGTGGAAAACAGAATGTTCACTGTACCTTTCACAGAGTCAACAGATGATAACAACTGTTTGATTTGATATCAGGGGAGGATGTAAACTGTCACAGTGAAACCAGGATGTGTTGGAAAATAGCATGCAAACTGGAAATCAAACAGAAATTGAACAGGAATCATTGTATCCTCGGAAGCACTTTGGTTGGCTATGGACTGTCCCTTCTTTGGTTTTCCAGACTCACAGCCCACGGTTTCACCTGGGAGATTGCTAACTCCAGTTCATTCCTCATCCTTAATTTAGCTAGACAGAGCTTCGAAATGGCAAGTAAATTACCTTTTGGTGAAATCAAATCTTCCCTACTAGCATCAAGCAGAGAGAAAACCAGACCACGAGAGCCAGTTAATGCACGCTGGCAGAGCCCAGAGAGGGTGCAGGCCATTAAAAGGGTTACTCACATCCTTTGTCCCCTGCAGTTTATCCTGTGGGGGCTTACTCTCTGCACAGGCTTTTCTCTTCCCGCTGCCTGCCTAGCAGAGGGCTGCTTAGGGCAGTAAAATGTTTATTACCTGTTTATTGTGTGAGTAACTGCAGTCCAGGAGGAGAAAATATTTCCCAGTTTACCTAGGGCAATGAAAATAGGATTAAGAGTTCTCAGGGCTGAGGAAGGACTAGTATAAAGCCCAGAGAATCATCTACCGTGCTGCCAGGAGAAGCCCAAGTCCCCCTGCATTATCCTTTCATTCTAGTCATGGTGACTTTTCATTTTATTTTCAGACCCGTGTAATTCACCACTATGGATTTTGAGATTGCCAGTATTCTAAAATTAAGTCTTCCCCCCAAAGAGATGGTGGCTCGTATCCCAGGTGGAGCTATCAAATTGCACCAAAAGACAGGTCATCGACCTGATTAACATCTACATGCACATTTATTTCTCTTTCCTCCAAAGTCATTTACAAACAGCTTAATTTCCACCAATTTTGCAGTGTGAAGATTCAATAAAATATCATGTAACAGCTCAAGCCATCCTACAGCCACCATTTACACTAAATTCAGTTATCATGGTTTAGATGATTTATGTCTGAGATTTACAAATTACGAGTATAAATCTTCAATTAGCTCTTAAGCATGATTTTCCTCCTGCCATCCTCCCCTCCCTCACCTCTTTTCACTTCTTAGGAGTCTCTCTGTCTTGATCATTCATGGAGCAAAGCAGAATTGAAACCCTATTCATACCTCACAAATTTATAGTGATCCGTGAATCTAAACTGCCAGGATCTTCGAACATTCTGTCATTCGCAAAAGTGGACTACAGGATTGAGCCCTAATACTTTGGGAATCTATTCTTATCTCTCCATTCACTCATTCACTTATTTATTCACTCACTTGTTCTTTCATCCTTTTGACAGCTATGGATTGAACTCTTATTATGCACCAATCACATAATGTGCTTGGTTTAGGTGTAGCTTTAGGTTCCAAAACTTGAAAACTGTTTCAGAAGTAAAGCACACCATTGGAAAGAATCCACGTATGTGACTTAACAGTCATTGTCATTTCTCATCAAATTGAACATTTCTCTTCTCACCCATCACCTCAAAATGCTCTTTTCAAGTGTGAGGTCCAGATCTGTCAAGGTGTTTGCAAATCCATACAACACAAACCCAAGGGTGGGTGATTTGGCAATCATTTTATCAATATGATACTTGTAAACGGTTTTACCAGATAATTCAGGCTCCCCAAATGCACTCTGCACTCAATCTGAATTGATGATATTTAATAATTGAGGAACTACAGGATCCCCATTTTCTGTTGTTTGACACAAACCCATCTTCTGTTCCTTTTAGCACTGAGCCTTTTAATAATATGCTAAGTGCAATTCTACCTTTACTCCCATCTCTGCTGGAATTCTTTTTCTTCAGTGGTAATGATCCATGCACACAAACGTTCTTGACCAGTGAAGACTAAACTCTAGGGTGGTAGAAAACAGCCACAGCAACCGGCACCGGCAGGCATTTATCCTTTTGAGGATTGTGATTCCCTGGTCCTTTAGTGATAGCCTCCTTCGGGGTTGAAGAACCTAAAGCCCTGGAAGGGATTTTAAGGTCTATGATCTGATGAACACCAAACTGAAGGGCAAAAAGTCTCAACAGTCATTTCCATGCCATCCGATAGCAGGATGCTTGAGGTGTGGGGCCACCGTGAAGACGACACACTCTTTGCCCTTTATCTGCTTGTCGCCATGAGCGTACGGCCAGCCAATAAGTTTCAGAGCTGGAATTAAAGCTAAGAATCCCCAAGTTCATTGTTGGGTCTGTCCTCAGCTTCTGGACTTCAGATTTATAGACTGGTTTTCTTGCTGCTTTTACAAGCTTTTAATAATAATAAAATTTCTGAGTCTACGCTCAGATTTTTGAAAATGTAGTACTTGATATATTAAAGCTGATTTTGTTGTAATATTATCCTAGGATCATAGAACTGGAGAAATGTCCTACCTTAGTAGAGGGTTGGGACCCTCTCCTGACACTTGAATCCTTTCTATGGTATCCTTGCTAAGTGGTTTTCCAATCTCCATTTGAATACCTCCAGTGATGGAAAATTCACTAATCATTCCATTATCGGACAGCTCATTCTTTAAGTCTTGCCACAATACATGTAAAAGTTAATGGAGGGCCAATAATGTTATTGGAGAAGGCAATGGCACCCCACTCCAGTATTCTTGCCTGGAAAATCCCAGGGACGGGGGAGCCCTGGGGGGTTCCCATCTATGGGGTCGCACAGAGTTGGACACAACTGAAGCGACTTAGCAGCAGCAGCAGCAATAATGTTATGATAACTTCTTTAAAATGTCTGTGAATTGAGTGAGCCAGAACTATACCTGAAGAACGGTTATGTCCTTTTTTGTTTGCTTGTTTTAAAGAGTAGGAGGAGGTTAAAGACATAGCAATGACTCCTAAACTTCAGTGTGCCAAAGAATCACCAGGTGAGCTTGCTCAAAATGAAGATTCTCAGGCCCCATTTCTGAGATCCAAGTCTGGGATGGGCCCCTGGAACCTCTGAAGCACCTACAGCTGATGCAGCTATGAGTGGTCACTCTGGACCACCTAATGAAGAAACTCTAACCTAGGTTAGAAAATTTGGACTCTGATGAACTAAAGAGTCCCTGAGAAATCTTTTACATCTTCTGTTTCCTCAACCAGAAAATTATTTCCAACAGCTGCACTCTGGAGGCATAGTATGTAAATTAACTAGTGGGTTTGCTCATTATTTTACACCCTATAGCCCCAGCCACTTATATAGGAAGTAATGACTGAGGTTTGAGTGACCCTTCTTCCCAGTGCTTCCTGAAGGGCAAAATGTTCTGGAGCATGAGTGCCCATGCTCACAGAATCTTTTTCCTCTTCCAGGGAAGAGGAAAAGAGGAAGATAGGGAAGGTCTTCTTCACTATCTGACATTCTATTTATGAATTTAGTCTTAAAGTGGCTGACAATGGGATGGTTAGGGCAGACACTGCAAAAAGGGCCCCTTTGGGTTTTGGTTTGTTTTTTTGTTTGTTTTCGGTCATATCTCACCGTATGTGGGACACAACTAGGACTCAAAGCTGTGCCCCCTGCTGTGAAAGTGCAGGGTCTTAACCACTGGACCACCAGGAACGTCCATCCCTTTGGGCTGGGAAAGCTCTTTGTACACAGGACTATCAGCCCATCACATGAGATTCAGTCTTGGAAGAGCTCAGAGAAATGGCTTCAATTCTTGGACCCGTCACTGTGTGTAGTCGGTCTAGACAATGGATGCCCCAAACCTTCCCCAAATAGAGCTTCTTCAGAGGAGAGGGGTTGTGGTCCTTCTATTTGCTAGATATGCAGCATCATGCACCACTGTCCTTTATTCATCAAAGCTCTAACTTTGGGTGAAGACTTCATGAATGGAGAACTCTCTAGAAGGAAAGTATGGTATGGATTCTACATTGGAGGCCTTTCTATGAGGCATCTTTGCCACCAGCACTCCTTGAGAATTTTCTACTTGGTGCAATCTATTTCCGCAACATCTCTTTTTCCGACCGTGCCATGTGGCATTCGGAATCTTGGTGCTATTGGGGGATAACCTATCTTTCCCATGTCTCATGCAGGATCTCAGTTCCCCAACCAGGGATGGAAGGCCCCCTGCGATGACAGTGTAGAGTCGTGACCACCGCACCACCAGGAAAGTCCCCATAGAGGATTTTCTAAAGCACACTGCTCATCCAGTCATTAGTCCCTGTCACCCTCTCTGGGCAGCCTTTCCGACCCAGTTTTCTCTTCCTAGTCCTGCCCACTCACCCTTTCTGCTGAGCCTTTTTTTTTTTTTTTGGCTGAGCCTATTTTGCTTTGCAACTATACACTGCAGCCATATCCTTTCAAGAGAAACTGACATCATGTACTTTATTGTGGAGCATTTTAGGAGGAGCCAGAATATCTTAAGGGTCTTTGGAGTTCACCTTTGGGCTGAGGGCTATTGAGCTAAGCCTAAAAAGGGGCCAGCAGTTGGCTGTCTTCATCCCAGGGAAGAATCCAAAAAGGGAGGCTCAGACATTTTATTTTTAGGAACAAAGAGTGATTTTCCAACTGAGTGCCTGCCTGGGCCTCTGACATCAGGACCCTATTCTGTCCTGCTTCAACCCAACCACGACCAACCTCTCCTCCTCCACCCTCTCTACCAGCTCCCTTAGGAGCTCGGGAGAGGCTTGTTACCAGGGACACAAACAGATTGTCCTTAGGAAGTTCTGTACTACACTAAAATGAGGGCTCTCTTTCCCTTCCTCACCCTTGGGAATAACTGCTAGACTCTAAGAGCTTCCACTCTAAGCCTGTTTAAACTAGAAGGGTCCAAAGGTTTTTTTCCCAGTGCTATTATTTACCTTATTCATATTCAGAGAGAATGAAAATATTTCTCAGGATGTCTCTGATTCTGAAAAAAGGAGCGTTGGCATGGAAGGCCTTCTCATCATTCAGATCTTCTCACTAGTTGATAAGCATCGTATCCACATGTGAATTTTCCTGGGGCTTATACTATTAAGTCTTGCAGCCTCTTGTACCTGTTACAGTGCTCTATAGCCAATTGTGTTAGTTGCATACCTAGGCTAACTTTGTTGGACTTACGAACAAACTGGACTTATGAACACAGTCTCAGAACAGACCTTGTTCATATGAAGGGGACTTACATACAGGAAACACTGGAGGTAGTGGACACGTTCCTCCCTTCTTCACCATAGGCTACATAGTACTGTACGTAATAGGTTTATAATATTTTGCACACAAATAATACATGACAAACACAAACGATAAACAATCTTAAAACTTACAGTCAGTGTCTTGAAAAGTACAGTAGTAAAGTACAACAGCCGGCATACAGGGGCTGGCATCAAGTGAACAGACAAGACTGGAGGAGGGAGAGGAGGTGGGAAATGATGGAGCTGAAGGACTGTCCACAATAGGAGATGGAGGGCAAGCTGTAATTTCACTCATGACTGAATGCACATTCACATCTTTGAAAGTTCACAACTTGAAGTTTTCTATGTAGGGGGCTTACTGTACTGAAATATGGAGAGTAAGTAACTAGCTCAACGTCACACATAAAATCTTGTGAAGCTCACCAGCTCCACTGGTTACAGAGCCAGGGTTCAGGGAGACAACCTTGGTTGTCTCTAACAGCAAACCTTGGTTCTTTGCTCCATTCTGCTCCTCATCTGCAGGGGGCCCTGAAGCCAGAACCTTCACCTCGTCTTATCTCCATGCACCTCCTTGTCAAACAGAGTGAATGATTTCCAAACTCAAGGTTGAGGAAACGGTGAGCTTGAAGTCATCTGGAGAAAAATCAGAGAGGCTGAGCAGTTGCCCTTTCTATTGTCCCCTGAAAAAACAGCTTAGGTCTGCCTAGGTGCCAGAACTTATTTTATCATGGTTTATGGTTGTTGATTAAATGAACCCCAAGTTATTAAGACGCTCCCTCACTGCCATTATCTTGGCACCTACAAGTTAAAAAAAAAATCACACATGAAGCAAGATGACCACTGAGTGCCTTGCAAAACAACCAGTAATGATCCCTTCATGGTAGAATAGGGGAAAAGAGGAACAAAGAGGAAATACACAACACTTGGCCCAGTGTTCAGCCCATAGGAGGTGCTCGATAAATACTTCCTCCTTCATTAATTGAAAGATTGTAGATCTTAAAGCATTTTCCTAGTTAAAAAGCTATGATATGATTTCCAATTTGTAAACCCCTCACTCCCTTCGCCATTTACGCATACTCCAAAAAATACCATGAAATGAAGGAGGCCACTGTTAAAATATTTTGGAGGCTGAAAATATAATTATTACATTGAAATACTTCTCATCTCTGTGGCATTTCTTCAACTTTGCACTTTCAGGTCCCGTAAAGGCAAAACCAGGACAACCAGCTGCCATTTTATAAATTGTTACACTCCAATTACAGTTCCTTTCCTTCTTTATTTTAAAGACTTTTTAACAACATTAAGATACTGTAGGAAAGGAGCTTCCGCAGTGGTTCAGTGGTTAAGACTCCCGGCTTCCACTGCAGAGAGCGTGGGTTTGATACCTGGTTGAGGATCTAAGATCCCATGTGCTGCGTGGTGCAATCAAAAAAAAAAAAAAAAAAAAACAGTGTGGAAAAGAGGCAAGGGAAGCATTCATAAGCACACCATCCTAACACAACAAATAATTCCACTTTTTAATATTCCCTTCTGGATTTAGACAACACAAGTGCATGTTTATAATCATCTCGGTCAAGTGATGGCCAAACAGCAACTGTTAGAGGGGCTGCCTAAGAGAAGATGGGCATCTCTACACCTCCCAGCTGGAGCTCACCAGCCTGGGGACCAGTCCCAAGGGAGGCCCTGGGGATACCCTGACTCCACTCACAAGGCCAGACCCACCTCTGCCTCGGTCCCTGCTTCCCAACGACTTGAGGCCCAGCCCCGCTTTGCCAGCTGCCCCGAAGAGGAGCGGCTACTGCAACAGAGTAGAGATAGCCGTTATGACAAGGAACCAAGCTGAGAGTGAGAGCAGGCCTGTGCTCTCTGCTGCTCTGAGCTGGGATGTGGACATGGCTTTTAGCTGCCCGAGATACTGCCGATCCCACAAGAGAACACAGACTATGGTGTATGTGCCCAGCGCTTTCTAATCCCCTGACAGTGACCACAACAGCCTCCACAGGCTCCAGCTGTCCAGAGTCACAAAACGCTCTTGCCTGCGTTAGCCTGTTCTTTCCCCACGACACCCTTAGAAGGTCTTCAGGATGTGCTTTATTAGCTCCACATTCCAGGAAAGGGAAATTGAGACTCCAGAACCTACTGATTAACACAGGGAACCCTACTCAGTGCTTTAGGGAAGGAAATCCAAAAAGAGAGGGAAGATATGTATACATATAGCGGATTCACCTTGCTGTACAGCAGAAGCTAACGCATTGTAAAACAACCGTACTCATAAAAATCAGTTTTAAAAAAGCAAAAGAAAAGCAATTGAAGTCTGGGAAGATGGAGGCCGTGTCCTGGGAATGAAGGTCTTCAAAGAATGAAAGTGAACTTGAGCTTGGGTCCACTGACCATTCTGGAAGGAGTGGTAGCCTGCTCTGTCTGCCCACATCCCATCACACACACTCACCCTTGTCTGTTCTCAAGCAAGTGGCTTTGCCAGGCATGTGACACAAGTAAGTAGGGACCTTTCCAGTTGGGCATTAGTGAGCAAAGGCACGGGGTTGCTGAAAAGGGAGTCCAGCAAAATGATGTTTAAAAATAAACAGTTTCTGACCAAGATGGAAAAGGTTTGCTTGTCAGCCAGATGGCTTGTCAGCAGGACCACAGATCCAGGTCTTTTTGGTGCTACCATTTCTGTCTTCAGTTACCAAAAAATAACGTGTCGATTACTTAGGGAAGCCATTTATTCTTGAAAAGGGGCAAAGGTAGGAAATTACCTCCTTCACTTTGGCATGGTTTCTCATCCTCTTTGGGGGAAATCTCAGAGCCTACCCTCTCCCCCCTCACCCATTTCTTTTTTATTTCTTATTGCTTTACAATATTGTGTTGGTTTCTGTCGAACATCAACATGAATCAGACATAGGTATACATGTGTCCCCTCCCTCTTGAACCTCCCTCCCTTCTCTCTCCCCATCCCACCCCTCTAGGTTGTCACAGAGCCCCAGTTTGAGTTCCCTGAGCCATACAGCAAATTCCCATTGGCCATCTATTTTACTTATGATAATGTATGTTTCCATGTCACTCTCTCCATACATTCCACCCTCTCCTTCCTCTCCCCACCCCCACAGTGTCCATAATACTGTTCTTTATGTCTGTGTCTTCACCTGTTTCTCTGTAGGCTTAGAAAAGGAGAAAAGAATATCCATTCAGTATTTTTTTAGCAACAGAAGCACTGCCACTTTGGCTTTTTTTTGCCTGTCGTGTGCACTCTGCCTACCATGAACTTGGTATATTAGAGTGTTTAATTCCGCGGCCTCTCTCATTTAAAAGAAGGCTATTCCAGCCCCCTGACCACCATAGCCCCTCTGTCACGACTGCTCGTCAATTTCTGAACATGCAGAGGTATCTTGAGCGGTGACTGGACTTTCCCGTTGAGCTGTGAGATGCGGTCCTGTGAACACACTGAGCCTAAATATACCTCTCCGCCCAGCACTCAGCCAGATAAACAGGGGCTGGATTAACAGGACTTTTCTTAATCTAGTGCTGAACAGGTTCTTTCAGTCAGATCAATTAAGTAATTTCGTTGATTTGGGCAAGTGAAGTCATTTCACCTAGCCCTCAACTTTGAACATCTAAGATTCATTTTCTCTCTCTTTTTTTTAGAGGGCGAGGACTTTTTTTTGTAGGGCAGGGACTTTTTGAAATATTTATTTATTTGGCTGTGCCGGGGCTTAGTCGCAGCACTCCGGTTCTTCGATCTTCTCCGTGGCATGCGAACTCTTAGTTGTGGCATGTGGAATCTAGTTCTCTGAGCCAGGATCGAACTGGTGCCCCCCGCATTGGGAGCGCGGAGTCTTAGCCACTGGACCACCAAGGAAGTCCCCATTTTCCCTCCTGATTCAAGATCCGACCAGAAGTCCACAAACAGGCACCTACCCCAGCTGTGCTTCACGTCTGTACACCTCTTAGCCCAGAACTTGGTTAAACAGATGGCCCTGCAGCAGCCAAACAGCAGCATCATATAGGTTCTCACAGAATCCAGGCTCTTCTACAACCTTGCCTGGGGCCTAAGTCATCAGGGGGAAGAAAGAGACGCCAGGATGTGCTTTAAGGAATGTATCCTTTGAGACTTGAGAAAGGATGTTAAATTCCTCCCGGGTCTCATAGGAGCCCTGTGGTAGGAAAAATCCCTTCTCTGGAGTTAACTTCTTGTCCACAAGGGATGCACTGACCTTTTGTGTGTATGCCCAGTGGCGTCCAACTCTTTGCGACTCTGCGGACTGTAGCCCGCCAGGCTCCTCTGTCCATGGGATTTCCCAGGCAGGAATACTGGAGAGAACTGCTTTTCCTTCTCCAGCACTGACGTTTTTATCAGACCCTAAAAAGTTAAAGTGTTGTTCCTGGCTAAGACTGGATTCTCAGGGAAATTGATGTTTCTTCTGAATCTTCAGAAGCAGTCTCGTACGTCAAACAGCCCTGGTCAGCTTCCCTGTAACCAAGATCAGCCAATCCTAGGCCAGGAAGACACTACACCCTGAGAAGCCAGAGGAATGTGAGGAAGGCTGGATTTGGGCTTTGGACCACCAAGCACACACACCCCCAACTCCTGCCCTCCTTATGGAGGTTATGGGGTGATGCCTGCCCTCACCCCACCAAATCAAACTCCCTTCAAAAGGTTGCTAGAGTTACATGGGGTCTCCAGGTGCCCATCTGTTCCCGCAATGTCCCATCTGCCTCTTATCCGGTGGTCACTGGGGGCACACATTTTGGCCATTAGTCTGACAACGGAGCCGTCTTTGACCCATGCACCTTCTCTTCAAGAGATGCAGAGACAGACTTGAGGTTCCCACAGAGGAAACAGTCTCTCAGCCGTCTCCTTCGAATGTCATCTTCTGGTTATGATGCTGAATACTTCCATAACTCTCTGTGCTTTGAAGATTTCTTTTCAGGCTGTTATTGTTTGACAAACACCATTACTCATCAAAATGCATTAAGCAAGGGTGGCCACAAAAGCAGCGGCTTGCAAAACCAACCAGACAGGAGAACAAGAAACACTAATTAATAATAATAACTCTCCTTTATTAGTGCGTACTAGGGCCAGGGGCTGCTCAAAGCAAGATATATATAGTAACATAGAGAAACTCAACAGTCTTCTGAGGTTGCATCCTTTCTTTCCCCAATATTTCAGTGAAAATGTACAGTATTTATTGGGCACCTACTGTGTGTGGGGTACTGGGCTAAACACTGGGAATATAACAGTGAAGGAGATAAACAAGGTTTCTGCCATCAGGGAGCAAAGCAGACATATGGTAATGAAACTAACAATTGTACTATAATTTCTAGAGGGCAGGGACCAGTTGGGACCCTGCAGCTTGAGGAAGAGTCCTGCATGGTGCAAGTGTGTGCATGTGGCCTCTGAACCCTTGGAAACCCACGAGGGGGCTGTCTGGGCTCGGCTCGCCAGCCCAGTTTCCTCCTGAACCATGCTCTGCACTTCCCAGTCCAGTGATACATGAAATGTTGCATCTTACCTCCATCTCTCTCTCTCTCTTTTTTAAATATTTATTTATTTGGCCATGCCAGGATGTGGCATGCAGGATCTTTAGCTGTGGCATGTAAACTCTTAGTTGCGGCATGTGGGATAGGAATCAATCCTGGGCTCCCTGCATTGGGAGTGCAGACTCTTAGCCACTGGACCACCTGCAAAGTGCCTTATTTCCATGTCTTTGCTCCTCATGTTCCTGCTGCCTCTGTTTCTTTCCTTGGCCAGTCTCTACACAGCTTCCAGAGTCTACTCCCCTGAAGGATTCTCCTTGACCCTCCTCCCCCAGTCCATCTGGGTTAGTGGAACTCCCTTTGTGCCTCCTGGGCCCGTTGTGCTGATTATCCCTTCCTTTAGCCTCACCACTTCCCCAACATCTTCCCCAACATCTGGTCTGTTTTCTAACAAGCCTGGGTTCCCCCTGGGCACACATTGGCTCCATCTTTGTTGCCTCTGTCAAGTAGCACAGGTCCTGACCTGTAGACGGCTACCAATGAACACTTGTGGGATGCATATGCACCTATCCATGAGAATGTCCCTTCTCTGCCCTAGTGGGAAAGGATGGGGGTCAGGAGGCTCTTAATTTTGTTGTTGTTTAGTTGCTAAGTCTTGCCTGAATCTTTGGGACCCCATGGACTGTAGCCCACCAGGTTCCTCTGTCCCTGAGATTTCCTAGGCAAAATACTGGAGTGGGTTGCCATTCACTTCTCCAGGGGCTCTTCCTGACCCAGGGATCAAACTCTCATCTCCTGCGTTGCAGGTGGATTCTTTACCACTCAGCAACCTGGGAAGCCCTAGACTCTTCATTTACCTGGTAGTGATTGATGGGACAGAAGGGAGCCTGGTGAGGGGAGCGGTCAAGTTGGTTACTGCAGGAGTCGTCAGGGAAGGAAGGGGAGCAGTGATGAAACCCTCCCCATCTCCCTTAAGGGATGCCCACCCAGACCCTTTCTGAACAGTTGCAGTGACCGAGAACTTGCTGCTTCATCAAGCAATCCGTTCCCCTGTCACATCTGTCGAAAAGCTCTCCCTTTCGTTGAGCAAATTCTGCTGAAGACTTTCAGAACCTTGTCCTCTGGAACAGCAGAGTAACTCAATTCTCTCTTCTGTGGAAGAACACTTCAGGTATCAGAAGAATGTTAGCGTGACACGTTAGATTTGGTTTTTCCTTATGAAATAATCCTAGGGCCTTCCGCTATTTTTCACTGTTGTGTCACACAGCAGGACACCCTCCAGCCTCTTGATGTCCCTCTTCAGACATGGTGTCCTGAGCTAAACAGTGTATTCCAGAGGGCTTCTGGTCCATGTGGGCTACAGGGATACGATTTCAAATGCCTTTGTTTTACAGCCTCATCACTTTGTCAGTTCTTACTGCTCTTGTAGGCAGTGAAACACCTCATGTTCTATGTGGGACAAACTCCTCAGACCACGTTTAATAATTATGTTAATAGCAGCTGCAGTTATCGAGCATGTCCCGTGCCCAGGAGCCAGGCACCATTTGGACTGTTGTACGATTACTACCTCCCAGCATTCTCCCATCTTCCCTGAGGTTGAGTGAGGTTCAGTAATTTACCCAAAGTATTGGGATTTGAACTCAGCAGATTGTCTGACTCCAAAGCCCACTGCTCTGCCTCCCATCGTAAACTTGTGCAGCTGATTGTTCTCCCTCCAAATGCCAGATTTAGCTCTAAGTTGGATCTGAGTTTCTACTCAAGTTTCCAGCATCTCAGAAACTACACACACAGAGTTTTGAGATCATCTTTTCAGATTTCTGTCGTCATCTCTGCTACAGTATTCCAGATCAACGACAGTGCCCACGGCTCCCTGTCAGAAAACCCTTTCTGGGTTGACATCACCTGGGGCCAGTGGGGCCCAGGATTTCCATCAGCTTTCAAGCAACCTACCTTTGAATTCTCTGCCCCTTTCCCCATGTGTCCAAAAGTCATCATGAGACAGACTGTTAGAGATTACATTGGTTTGAGACGTGTTATGTACGAAGCATGTCTTCACTGTAGCAGATTAACAACTAACATGCTAAGGAATAATGCAGAAGGTGTCTCCTTTGTTGTATGTATTTTCACTATAAAAATTTTTCCAGAAATCAATATCATGTTCACCTTTACCTCCTGTGAGAAAGTGAGCTGTTGCCTTGACTGTAGGCTTCATTATCCACTCTCATCTTACATTATTCATCCATTCATTTCAACATTAGCAGTGTTTCTACCACCACAGAGCAAAAAAGCATTTTATCTTTCATCATTTTCCTTTTCCCCAAATATAAAATAATGCATACTTCTTGTGAAAATATGGGCAGTATAAATATAGGTAAAGAAAACTCAAAATAATATGGTCCAGCAATCTTAGAGATAAACTCTGACATCTACTCCTTCTTTCTAAAATCTAGAAGGCCATTTGCCTATGTGCTAACATAATTTGTGGCAAGACCTGGTTTCCCATGTCTAGAGCAGGAACTATAGCCTCAGAGCTGCAAGAAAATGAGTGAGAGAGACATGCTGCTGGTTCAAGGTGAGGAGGAAGGCTGGACCCCCAGGTGGAATGAGACGGATGATGGAGTGGTGGGAGGCAGGGGTCTCCCCATCGTGTGAGCCCCCAGGCATCTCCCTGTGCAGCCAAGCGTGTTCTGTTGCTACTGATGTTCAAGGCAGCACATTGATGTCCCCAAACCTCTTGATGTTGTTTCCCGGAGGAATTACTTGACTGCTCTCCGGCTGTGGATTTTCTCATTCTGTCATAACTATAGTGCTCCGTACGACACAGCTTGAGAGTTTCATCTGGACACGTTTCTCTCTTCCCCTCAAACGTCAGTGTGAACATCAGAGATTAGAAGAGGAATCTTACGGGCGAGAAGGTTCCCTCTGGGTGACTGTTCCATGTTGGACATCTGTCTCCAAATACATTAGGTTCAGTTTAGAACCAATCTCGCAGTCAATCACTGTGATTTTTCACAGATGGATGGATGGACAAACATCTAACAAAATGTCTTGTAGAGTCTCATCATGAGAAGTTCAGGTGCAGCGTTGCCCAGAGGTCCCTTCCAGCTCAGTGATTCTTTGAATGTGTGATTGATATTTTGGAAACAGGGATATCACTTGGTATATTTGTCAGTGGCTGGTGATCTTCATGAAAATTCAGTACAGTCTAGGGAAAACCTCAAGGAAATATGAGTCGTATGGAGGAGTTTGGGGAAGAGACAAGCTAGTCATCAGATGGCCTAGGTAAGAATGTGGAAAAGCCTGTTCTGAGAAAGATGCTGATGGAAATAAAGGGGGAAAACAAGAGAGGACCAAAACAAGTGTTTGCAAACACCCCAACCCAACCCTGCGTGGCAGGAGAGGATAAAGGAAAATTACAATAACCATCATGTCAAGAACTTCACCCCAGAAGGCAAAAGTAGGTCATACAAATAGAGGTTTCAAACACAGGTCAAATTATGTGTCTGGTATCAAATGAACAGTTGGGCAAACATCAGTCTTTCTGGCCCCTTCTGAACACACAGATGGATAACCATCAGTTGTAGTAGCCACATCTTAAAATATTGTCAAAGAAAAAAAAATTAGAAGATGTATTCAGGCCCTACAGTGCCGCCTCAGTTCTTTTCTTTTATATAGTGATATGTACACAGACTACATCTGCCAAGTAGGAAAACACACCATCTCTTCCATACACACTAAGAACTGTAGTTTAGATAGGAGCTCAGGAAGAGCAGATGGCTCTCTCCCAAGATGAAAAACTCAAGATGAGTTGACCTGAGGAGGAGGCATGAGGGAATTTAGAAGGTTATATGAAGCAGCTAATCACGGACCTATTTTCTGTCGTTCATTCATTCATTGAGTCCCTACCATGTGACAGGTACTGCAAGAAGCAGATGAGTACAAAGATAGAAGCCTGGCTGGTGAGGGACTCACAGGCTAACAGGGGAGATGGACGGGTAAGCACATGGCTGGGATCCAGACAACGAGGAGGCCAGTGGAGAAAAAGCAAAGGGTGCTTTTTCAGCAACCAGCCAAGCTAATGACAAAGGAATGCTTCCTGTGTGTGATATAGGAGTTCAGCGTTCAAGGATAAGTAGATGGAGTTTGCCAGGTGACGAATGAAAGTAGGAGGGTTGGAGGGAGAGAAAATAGATAGGGAGCACAAGACACATTTAACGAAATGGAAGTAATTTGGTAGGGCCAGAGTTATCATGGGGGTGGAACTCCAATGGGGCTGGAGAGCTTGGACATGAAGCATGCTGGCTAAGGAATATGATTTCTACCCTGTGTGTGGGTAAGAGCCTGGCTGGGATGAAGAGTAGAAACATCGTCAGAGACCTCAGCCTCATATCTAGGTGGCTGGAGGATGTTGGAGGGCAACAAGAGAGGAAAATGGAAACCAGTGAGGACTAGCAGACTGACCCAAGGGAAGCACTGACAACCTGGACCAATGAAATAATAGGAGATAGAAGCTGCTAGATTCTAGAATGGAGTAGACCCAGAGAACGAGAGGGGTAAGGAAGAGTCTAGAATGACTCCCTGGCCCAGACATCAGGCTAGCAAGATGGCAGCACCGTATTCAGAGTCTAAGGTTGGAGTGGAGGGGGCAGGGGAACATCAGGTGGATTTCATTCTGGTCCCACTGTATCTGTTTGCTGTGAGAATTTGCTTCCAGGCTGTCGATGGGAGAGCTGTACAGGCAGGAGAGTTAGTCACACATTCATATTATGTCCTGCAAACCTGGAGAGCCTACCCCTGGGGGAAAAAAATATATATCTTAGGGAAAAGGGCAGGGGTTTGGGCTTTGCAAAAAAAAGAAAAAAAAAAAAAAACAGATGTTTCCTTAGGGAACAATTTAGTTCTAAATTACCTGGTTCTCAAAATTACTTTGATTCTCAAGAATACTGTGTGCTGATATTCCTAGTCACAACTGTTTCATGGGTGCCAAGCTGTCAGATACTGACTGAGTCCAGAGGAAAACTGTAGGCGGGGTGGGGGCAGGTAGGGGAGGCATGTGCAATGAGCAAAGAGCTAGACCATGCTGGTGGAACCTACACCAGCTTAGCACAGCCTAACTGCTAAGATGCATCCAAGCCATTTCCAAGAATATTTTATTACCAGCAGCCTGAATTTGCACACCGCCTTCTCAGAGGCAGCTTCCTTATGAGGTCAAAGTTACCTGATGCTTCTGGGTTCATGGCAGCTTCCTTATGAGGTCAAAGTTACCTGATGCCTCTGGGTTCATTTAAGGTCTTGTAGCTTCTAGTGTTTTTCTCCCAGGTATAGTTTTGGGCTCTTCTACGAGAATGTTGAGGGATGAGGTTTTAAGGCCATTTTTCTCTCTTCAGCCAAATGTGACTCTGTTACATAAACTCACATACTTCTGGCATTAGTTTGTATTGTGCTAAGATGCTTCAGTCGTGTCCAACTCTTTGCGACCCCATGGACCATAGCCCATCAGGCTCCTCTGTCCATGGGATTCTCCAGGCAAGAATACTGGAGTAGGTTGCCATTTCCTTCTCCAAGGGATCTTCCCAACCCAGGGATTGAACCAGCATCTCTTATGTCTCCTGCATTGGCAGGCGGGTCTTTAAGTTTGTATTGAAAGTGAAAGTGAAGTCGTGACCGACTCTTTGCAACCCCTTGGACTTGTAGCCCACCAGGCTCCTCCATCCATGGGATTTTCCAGGCAAGAAAACTGGAGTGGGTTGCCATTTTCTTCTCCAGGAGATCTTCCCGACCCAGGGATTGAACCTGGGTCTCCCGCATTGTAGGCAGACGCTTTACCGTCTGAGTCACCAGAGAAGTTTGTATTGAGGGATATTAAAAAAAAACTTCTCAAAATTAGAGAACCATTTCATTCAACACCATGGTAGACTTTAAGGTGAATAACCCTTATCAACACACATAGTTTTCAAAATCATCAGCTTTTTCATGATGGAGGAGTATTACTTTTAAAACATACTAAAATAGCTAATACATTGGGATTAGAAATTCAAAGAACATTGTTTTGCAGAGAACCCACTTGCTTCAACTATCTGCAAAATGCTGCTTTTCTTCCCTTCTATTACATACAGCTTTTCTAATGAATTATGTAGATGACCGAATAACTTTTTTTTGGTGGGGATATTTTTTTTTGGCCACATCTTGAGTGACATGCAGGGTCTTAGTTCCCCAACCAGGGATCAAACCCATGCTCCCTGCAGTGGAAGTACAGATCCTTAACCACTGGACGTCCAGGGAAGTCCCTCAAATAACTTTCAGTCAACTTTCCATTTCCCTCTCTCATACTTAGTTTTGTTCTCAGACCACTAAAGTTATCCCAGAATGAGTTCTAAAGAGTAGAAATTTAATTTCAAATTTGCAAAAATTGTTCTTAACCAGCTTTGGGCCCCACAGTGCCCATTAGACATATTGACTGATAAATTAGAGAGTTAGAGTTTTTAGGTTTTTCTTTTCCTACTTTAATTATTTTCATATCCTGATGCACTGCCTAAACTTCAGACAAACAGAAATTTTGGTAGAACTTCCTATCCTCTGGTATTAATAGTTTCATCAGCAGAGGTACCCAGAGTCTCTTTGTTATGTGCACTGATGTTTATCTAATAATAACATGCAAAAGCGTACTCTCTTTCTTTTTTTCACAATTGTTGTAAACCTCGTATGGGGAACCAAAAAAGTCATTTGAAACCCTGAGTCAAGTCAACTGCAGTTGTAACCGAGCAGTAGACTCTAACTTGATTGGTTGTCCCCATTACTGGCTTAGTTATCTTGGATCCAAGATGCTAAAGTGGCGTGAGGTCCAAGCCAGATAACAAAAGCATCCTGTCTCCAGTGTCATTCCAGGCACTTTTCATTCCCAGAGCCTACAGGTGTTATCCTGGCTCAGGGCTGTTGAAATATGGAACAGTGAACCAGCTGTCATTTTAAGAATTGGTACTGGCCAGCTGGCCACGCCAACTCCAGGAATAAAGACATGCCTTTTCACACTAATACCCGGGGACCTTGCCTCTGATCAGAGAGCTGAGGAATCTCAGGTGACAGGCCCAAGGGAATAGTGTTCGTGGCACCCAGGTATTTACCACCCTGAAGAGGCCGGGCAGGAGACACCAGCCGCCAGCATGCTGGTGAAGGAAAGCACAGCCTCACCAGGCCTACTCCCCAGGCTTGGGTAGAGGAAAAGGAACTGAGAGAAAAGCTGACATGACTACCTTATCAATTCGTCTTATTTGGAGTGTCTTCCATTGTATTCCTTAGGAAGGAAACATGCAGAATCATATTTGCACTGGGGCAGTTGGTCGTTTTTAAAAACTGAGCATAACATGGAATATAGAGAGACCCTTGTGTGTTCCTGATGTGCGTGCAAGTATGTTAAATCTTTCTGGAAGGCTATTTGGCAATATGTGCCAAAACAGGAGCCTTAAAAATGTTCATGCTCTTTGTCACAGAACTTGTACTTCTAGGAAGTCATCCTAAGAAAATAATCAGGAATATGCATAAACGTTTATGGACAAAAGTGTTAATTTCAACATGAATTAAAATGGTGAAAAACTGAAAATGGTTCACATGACCAACAATAGACAGTTGGTTAAATAAATGATAACACAATGGAATAATATAATCCTTGTTTTATTTGACTGAATTTGGAAGGAAATTTACCAAGTGATTACCATTTTTTTATAATGATTTCCAGTGCTTTTGCTTTCTTGTTTTATATTTTTCTGTGTTTTCTAATTTTTCGGTGGTAAGTAAATTTATAATCAAAAAGAAAAGCAATTTAAAGAAATTAATATTATATCATATATTAATATAATATAGCATATTATTGTAGAATATATTATTAATAGCATGTTTTATTATAATATAATATTAGTAATAATATTGATAAATTATTTATAATTTGTTGTTGTTGTTTAGTTGCTAAATCACTTCCAACTCTTTTGTGATCCGATGGACCATAGCCCACCAGGCTCCTCTGTCCATGGGATTCTTCAGGCAAGAATACTGGAGTGGGTTGCCATTCCCTTCTCCAGGGGATCTTCCCAACCCAGGGATTGAACCCAGGTCTCCTGCCTTGCAGGCAGATTCTTTACCCCTGAGACACCAGGGAAGCCCATTATTAATACTATATAATAGTATATACTCATATATATATACTATAATAATATATATTATTAATAATATATATACTATAATATTATAATATAAGCACGTTTACATTTCTAAATTTAAAAAACACCAAATTCATCAACCTAACACAACGTATTTTTATTTTTCACATATACACAAAGTTTTAAAACAGTAGCAGTCAATGGGCATACACAAAGTTTGAACACAGTAGCAGTCATTTTATAGTCTGCTTTTCAACTAACATTATAGTTTCATATTATACATAGTATATAAATCCATAACTTTATGACATTATAAAATATTAATATATAATCACACAGGAAGTAGATTAAGTCTCCCGTGAGTGGAAAGGGTTTTCATTCCCACCTCCTGCCCCGACCCCAGTCCTAGGACTGAATTATTCATTCCCTTATCTGTGTTTTACTCGTTACATAATTCTTTGTTTCCGTGTTTGTCTCCCTCGTGATGTAGGAGTTACTTGGGGGCAGGCCATTACCTGTGCCTCTTCAGAGCCAAGGGGCCTAGCATGGGCCTACCTGTGTGCATCAAGCTGCTCACTAAAGGTGGACAGGTGAAATGAGGGAGAGAGGGAGCAGCAGAGAGACAGAAGTGAACAGGTTTAGGATTTGATGATGTCATATCTGTCTGGCTCAAGGGGCCATGCAAACCTACCCATTCTGACCTGGGCTCAGGGAATTGTGTAGGTCAGTAGCCTAAAGGGCCTGCAACTGCCCTAATACAGATTTTTCCCTTTAGTCATTTTATAAAATCGTAATTTATTTTCACAATAAGTTTTAGACCCTGGGTTATAAAGGCCTGGTTATAAAAGTTCTCTTACCAGCTTCGAAAACTCATCTTCAACTTATTGTTCAGGACTTTTCCCGTGTTGCCTTTGTCACATTCCTTTCCAGATTTGTATCGATACCCATAACAGCAGTTAAAATGCTCGTAGCAAAAAAGACAGAATAACCAGAAAAGAAGAAGGCTGTTTAATGAGTACAGCGATTCTTCCTGGGATGATGAACAAATTCTGGAATAGTGTGATGAGTACACACTGTTGTGACTGTAATTAAGGCCACTGCATTGTCCTTTTGGTTTTGGTTTTTTTTTTTTTTTTTTTTGGCCACGAGGCATCAAGGATCTTAGTTCCCTGACCAGGGATCGAACTCACCTCCACCCCCTACCCCGCCCACATTGGAAGGGCAGAATCTTCACCACTGGACCACCAAGGTGGTCCAAGTTGTACATTTTTAAAAGTGAAACGGTTAGTCGCTCTGTTGAGTCCAACTCTTTGCAACCCCATGGACTGATGGACCACCGCCCATCAGGCTTCTCTGTCCATGGGATTCTCCAGGCAAGATTACTGAAAGGGGTTACCCTTCCCTTCTCCAGGGGATCTTCCCAACCCAGGGATCGAACCTGGGTCACCTGCATTGCAGCTGAATTCTTTACTGTCTGAGCCACCAGGCAAGCCCACATTTTTAAATTATAAATGCTGTATACATTTTACCACAATTAATAAAAGAAGGAAAGGAATTTGATTAATAAAGAAGGAAACAAAAGATGAAGAAAAGAGGGAAGGAAGGAAGGAAAATAGAAATTGAGTCGTGTGGCACCCACTCCTTCTATAAATCTGTTTTTTATTAGTTGAGCCCCTTCCCGAATAAGATTCAAGACTGCAGTAAGTCTTTTCGAAGACAGGAAGAATAAATTCCTCAGGTTTGTATTGTATCCTATTATCTTGACCTGGCAGATAGGTCCAAAAAAAAATCACCCCAGCCTGCAAAACCTTTTCTGCCCCATTTTCTTTCTTCCTCTTAGCTCTTCCCAGTGTCAACACAAGGAAGCCGCTGATGACCATAAGCATTAGCAGCCGGAAGAACTATGGTTATAAACGTGGGGGCTCATTTTTTTCCTTTAAAATTATTGCCTGCTCCTAGCCTTTTTTCTTCTAGAATCAAACTAAAGTTATTTCAGTGCTGGCTCCGGGTTTATTTGAGTGGTCCTGCTACGTCTTATCTGTACACATGCTATCTTAGAAGAAATATTTGCAGTGCTGTGTGGTAAAGATTTTTTCTTAACTATCATTTAGAAAAACACAGAAGGTGTTTGTGCCAGGTCTTGATCTGAATGAAGCCATGAGAGGGAAACACTGGCTTCCAAAGCTCCGGTGCCCCGGGGTCACTTTCCCCAGCTATCACCTCATTGTTCCCCAGAAGAGGATGGGGGTGGGGGGGTCCTCACTCACCCCGTTTTCAGAGGTGGGGCCATGAGCACAGAGATAGCGTAGCTGGGTCCAGGGTGGACGCCACTTGTGGGCAGAGGAGTGGCCACCACTCTGGGCCTACTCGGTCCTGCGTGGGTGCTGACATTTCAGTCGTGTCCAACTCTTTGCCACCCCATGGACTGTAGCCCACCAGGCTCCTCTGTCCATGGGATTCTCCAGGCCAAGGATACTGGAGTGGGTTGCTATTCTCTTCTCCAGGGAATCGTCCCAACCCAGGGATCAAATCGGGGTCTCCTGCATTGCGGGCAGTTTCTTTACCATCTGAGCCACCAGGGAAGCCCGATCTCTGGGTTGCCCTCTCTGAGGTCACCCCACCCCACTTAAGACTTGTCCTTTGCCTATACTGCTTGCCAGATCCAGAGTGAAAGCCTGAAGACTCAGGCTGATTTTCAGGTCTAAAAGTCTTTAATATGGCAAAAGGAGTGACTGGATCACAGGAGACAACTGCTGGCTGTCCCAACCAGAAGACACTTCCGCCCCTACTGCTTATAAAAGGATAATCACTTTCAAGTGAAAGTTGAAGGCTGAAGTCAGAAATGTGAAAACAAAACAAAAACGCTTCTTCTCCTCTCACTTCCATTAAAAAAAAAAAAAAAAAAGACTGGGGTAATGAGATTTTTCTATGAGAAATGCTGGAATGAAAATGTATCTCTGACTTTTGAAATTCAAAATACAGTAGTCTCAGACCATTGTTAGGTGAAGCAGAAAAAGAAGTGAATGGAACCTAAAGAGAACCTAACTCCTTCTTTAAATGTCTGTTTTTCTCGGCCTCACCAGTGTAGGTCTGCACTGAGGTCAGACGGAGTGAACAATGGAGGAGGGAACCCAGGGTGTCAGATTTCACCACGTGATGTGATATGGTTCAGACACAGCCCCATTGGTAACTCACAGTCAAAGAGGATTTAAGGCTTAGTATCTCCAAGGAACAAAGGGGGAGAAAACCCACAGCCGCACCAAAGGCTATTTCTAGAGGCAGCCTGACTTGTATTTAGTGCAGATGCAGCAAATGCTGGATGGTCTGCAGAAGCAGAACCCAGTGGCCCTCCACACGGACGGCCTCTCCTTCCCTCTGAATCCATCGATTTCATTGGAGATGGAGAGTAGCCCACAGGAGAGCGCCCGGCTCAGGTTAAGTTTCTCAAGCTTCTAATGCCACCTAGGAAGGGGCTAGAGAATTGTCACTTTCCCTTCTCTTTCTGATATGGGGGGGCACCCAGGGAATCTTAACTCTCTCTTCGTTCCCACTTAGCAATAACACATACCACGTGGGCCCTGAGGTGCCTTAACTAGGAGACCTGGAATTCTTGCAGATGAATTCCAAAGCATGCTACCATCCCGAGTTTCTTGTGTTTTTTCACGGCTGCATTTGGCATCCTATTGGCACTTAAGGGCAAAATCAGATTCACTGTCACTCTAGTGACATGAATAATCCATCCATATTAATGAAATGATGGCTGTTCCTTGCCATGTCTTTTCCTATTCTTAAACGTATTTCAAATAACATGAATCTCACTTTTGGTGGGGGTGGGGGATGGGTGTGGATTTTCTGATTCAGTTCCACCACTGTGGTGGGGGTGATGGGACAAAGAGATAATGGAATGCCGGTGATGCAAAATAACTGTAAAATAATTACCACGTTGCTCAAAACTCTGTATTATTCATCCATGTAGCGAGAGCCCCTGTTCAGTACCACACTTGAGTGGCAACCTCACCAATTAGCACTGCCGCTGCGGGCCTGTGAATTGCATGTGAAAACAGAATTTGTCCAGAAGTGTTCATGCAAATTGTGCAACATGAACGTGGCCTCTGTGTCAAGTCCTTTCACGTGTTCTGACAGACTTGTGTCTTTCCAGATTTCTCTGATTGGTCCCCCCACCTCTTGACAGTTACCAGAGCTCAGAAGCCAAAGAAAACAGCTCCTGTTGCCATGAGGACTATGTCTGTGGTGAGGTTTACGAGTTGCTCCTGCAGCTGGGCTTCTGCCTCAAAAAAAAAAAAAAAAAAAACTAAACAAAAATCAAATTTTCACTCAGATCTATGAGAAAAACAGATTAGGAATGGAATACATGCAAGTATCTATGTGAAGGCCACCAAAGTTATATACCCTGGCCTCATGGTGCCTGAGTAGACATTTTTCTTTTTTCTTTTTTCTTTTTTCTTTTTTTTGACATTTTTCTTAGTGGAAACATTTTTAGTATTTTAGCACGGATATATGTTTCATATCTTAAAAATTGGCATGAAGGCAAAGATACCAGAAAAGCAAAAGGGTCAGGTCAACCATAAACTTTGCTTTTATTTGATGTAATCAGGGCATAGCGTATCATTATAAATACAATAACTATACATTTATGAGACATTCTTTATTTTTCCCCAATATGAAGAAATTCCTAATGTTTCCTGAAGAAGAGATTATTTATTCCCTTTGAGCTCTGTTTAGAACATGGGTTGTGTTTGATCACAGTCTGGAGGGCCTAGATGGGAAGAAGAAGGCGCCCTCTGGGGCTTCAAGGGCTTCAGCAGTCACAGATCGTGGCCACTCTGTTGACCAGTGGCACACGATCTTCTGAATGTCGCTCGCACAAAGGGAGGCCCCCAAGACAGGCTGTCGTCTGAGGCCGGCACACAAAGTGAGGGTGGGCACACAGGCCTGGCAGATGGCTGCCCGCAGAGTGTCTGGTCAGACTGGGACCTTCCTGCTTCTCTTCCTGCCCTGCCACCATCCAGAGCCTCAGAAGCACTCACTTGCAATTGCTCAGCTCTCCAAAGATACTTCCACTGGGAGTAAAAGAAAAATAAGCACTGTCACCCCAATAGCGCTTTACCCCCAAAAGGTATAGGCAACAGAAAGCACATCTTTGGATAAGAAGTCCTCCAAGACAAGCCTCATCCTGTTTTTGGGAACAAGGATGGAGGTGTCTGCCAGCCAGGGTCTGTCTTACCCTGATTCTTCTCCAGCTGCATCCTGTTCCCTCCGTTTCAAAACTTCCCCATGCTCTGCACCCCTCCCCTCAATACACAAAGTCCCCAGGTTTTATATTTTGCTTCTTAGTAGTGCAGATAGTATGAATTTGGTAGGAAGTTTTAAGGGTTTCAATGAATTTTTTTAAGGGTTTCAGTGGATTTTTTTAAGGGTTTCGATGGATTTTTCTCCCCACCTACCAACTTCCTTTATTATTTTTTAATTAATTAATTTATTTATTTGTCCACACTGGGTCTTAGTTGTGGGATCTAGTTGCCCACCAGTGGTGAAACCCTGGCCCCTGCATTGGGAGCATGGAGTCTTAGCCACTGGACCACCGGGGAAGTCCCCTAACTTCCATCAAAAGCAGCCCATTCTACAGACATATTTAAGTGCTGACTTCCCTGCCCATCTGGAGGGCAGGGCCTCCCTCTCTTTTCACTCCCTTCCCTTCCCCCCAGAACACAGGCCAAAAGGGCTGTGTGCTGCAGAGACTCAGCTGTCAGGATACAGATACCATGAGAGACTGCTGTGGCCGACCTCTGGCCCCTTAGTAAAATCGGGAGTCACCCAGAATTCTTTCAGATGAACCCCCAACAAGAGCTGGACTAGCCCAGGACAGCAGACCCCCAGCCACCCCCTCTCCCACTCTGCTTTCCCTGGGCCTTGGATTACCTTTACTTGGTCAAATGAAGGAAAGCAATCTGTCTCTCGTCTATTTGTTTAAATAAAAGAGAACCTAATCGTAGTCTGACGCATTACTCTTGGTGGGTGCACAGGAAGAATCTCCTGCATTCGAAAGGGAGAGCGGAGGGGCAGGGGCCCTCGAAAGGAAAACAAATTGGCTGCTTGTGGAGATCCAGTGTCAGACGTCAGAGGAATCTTGTTCCTTCAGACCCTGTGGGAAGGACCATGGCAACGAGGGGCCCAGTGGGCGAGCGAGCGAAGGAGACAGATGGGGAGATGGGCCCCCCCACCTCAGATGAGAAGACAGAACAAATAGGTAGAAGCCGTCATTTTCCAAAGCCCCGTGGAGAGTTCCGAGTGCTGTAGACAGAGGGCCTCAGCGTTGTCTCTATAAGGGATAAGAAGATTTTTTTCCCAAAGAGCAGATTTTTTTCATTTGTTCAAAGGATTCACCTAATTTCCCAGTTGCTGGTAAATAAAGCACGTTTTTTGCCTGGGACCACCAACGTATTCTTCGATCATGAATTTGCAAAGGCCTGACTGGTTTTTTAGAGACTAACTATTTTCTTAGAAATTCTACTGTATAGCGCAGAAAATCTACTCAATGCTCTGGGCTGGGCTGTGCTTAGTCGCTCAGTCGTGTCCGACTCTTTGCAGCCCCGTGGACAGTAGCCCACCAGGCTCCTCTGTCCCTGGGATTCTCCAGGCAAGGATACTGGAATGGTTGCCATGCCCTCGTCCAGGGGATCTTCCCAACCCAGGGATCAAACCGGGGTCTCCTGCCTTGCAGGCAGATTCTTCACCAGCTGAGCTACCAGGGAAGCCCACTAAATGCTCTCTGGTGACCCAAATGGGAAGGATATCCAAAAAAGAGGGGATATATGTATAGCTGATTCACGTTGCTGTACAGGAGAAACTAACACAACATTGCAAAGCAACTATACTCCAATAAAAATTAATTTTTTATACAAAAGGTTAAAAAAAATTTTTTAACTGCCGTCTCTAGTGGAGATTTAAAAGATTGGTGGAATAAGTGTAATATTAACTATCTTGTGAAACAATGTGGCACAACTTCTGTTGTAGACAAGGTTTGGCACGAAAGCTGAGAATGATTTTTCTGACTTTTTAAAAAGTCCATTAGAGAGCATAAGCCCATGAACAGCCGTGGTGGAAATGCTTAATCATGTTTGTTATGAATTCTACTTGTCATTAAAATCCTTTAATTGTGTTACCATTTAACTTTCCTTGGGCTTCCCAGGTAAAGAACCTGCCTGCCAAAGCAGGAGACATAAGAGACACAGGTTCCATCCCTGGGTTGGGAGGATCCCCTGGAGGAGGGCATGGCAACCCATTCCAGTATTCTTGCCTGGAGAATCCCATGGACAGAGGAGCCTTGCCGGCTTACCAGTCCATAGGGTGCCAAGAGTCAGACACGACTGAAGTGACTTAGCACGCTAACTTTCCTTATTCTTTGTCAGATCTGCTTGAAAAAAGTTAAATGAAACACGTAGCAGGAAGTATAAAGTTGGGGGAACCAGAGAAGGAAATACAAAAATGAAAAGGTTTCTTCTTCTCAGAGTAGTTTGGGGCGTATTTCCTGTTATTGTTTGGCATCTTCATCCCCAGGATATATTGTCAGAGCTTCAAAAATATTCAAGGTATACACCTACCATCCTCCTCCCGCTTAAACAGGTGGCATGTTTAAAATACCCTCTACTAAATTCAGATGTAAATAAATTCAGTTTTTAAAAAGTAGGGAGGACAAGGGAAACTGGAATGATTTACACTCAAATTTTAAGCAGGGATCAATGTCTCTGCCAGACTTCCAGAGTCATGTGAGGGCAGAGGGAGAAAGAGGTCTGGGAGCGAACGGGAGGGGCTGGGAACCAGTGGACCAGGGAGTAACCCACACTTCTGCCCACGGCAAAGAACGTGTGCATTCTTATTCTTGCCAACATGAACCTTGCTGTTAAATTTGACTCTTTTTAAAAATATTTATGTGTTCATTTGGCTGTGTGAGGTCTTTGTTGCAGCTCACAGGATCTCCCTCGCTGCGTACAGGCTTAGTAGCTACGGCACCCGGGCTTAGTTGCCCCATGGCATTTGGGATCTTAGTTCCCCGCTCAGGGATCAGACTGGCATTCCCTGCATTGCAAGGCAGATCCTTAACCACTGGACCACCAGGGAAGTCCTCTGACTCTTTACTCTCATTCCCACTATCAGTAATGGAGTCTTGGCCACCACCTCCCCTTCAGGTCCTGGATGGATTCCCCCCAACCCTGCCTCCCCACTTCTCTCCTTCTGATCCATCCCCATTCTGATCTCCACTCTACCTGACACCAGCTTGATCATATTACAGTAATCCTTCTATCGTTTTAGTGCCTCTAAGAGCCTCCTGTGTCTCCCTGGCTGTTGACTGAGTCAGCTGTCTGTGCCGCTGTCGTATCCGTCGGTGGTCAGACCCACCCTGCCCCACGTGGCTCTTCTCCCTTTTGCCCCAACACACACCTCCCTCCTCGTGCCTGACTGCTCCTTTCTTCTCCTTCTCTGCCCCCTCAAATCCAAGTCTACACCAACATCGAAGCTCCCAGTCAAGTCCTCGCTTTATCCATGAAGTTCTTCTCTGAGAATTTTAGGGCAGGTGGGTCCTGGGAGATCACCTGGGCAGGTGCTCTGATTTTATAAAGGAGAACATGAAGCTCAGAGATGTTCAGTGACTTGTCCTGAGTCAGACGATCCTTAGAAACCCGTGCATCCCCTGCCTCCTGTCCCTGCCCCTTTCTACCTTGTAACTGAGCATCCCAGGTGTGGCCAGTCGGGCTTTATGGAAATCCTGCAGAACCAGGGCACCCGCCACAGTTTCACCCTCGACAGGCTGGGATCATCCTGGAGGTTTTCAGTGAAAGGGAGCTTTGTCCATCCGCTGGGGCTTCAGTAGCCCTCCAGGAGTGAGGCCATGGCTGCCTTTCTCTTTAGATTCCACCCACAACACCTGCCATTAGCTGGGGCCCATGGGGACTCCTGGAGCATGCAACACTATTTTAAAAGTGGGATGTCATATCTGAATTGAAAGAAAACTTTAATGGCAAACTATGCATTCCACACATGATGTTCTAGCACTTGGGCTGCGGATGGAGGGTCTGTGGCACATGCTTGCTTTCTGAGTGGGTTTCCATTTTGGTCATGGAGCAGTAATGTCTTACTGTGCGTACCATCAAAGCACAGTTGTAAACACAACCTGTACCCGTGTATTGGGGGTATTTGATTAAGAAGTCAGTTGTTGGCTCTTTTGTACTGTTGGTTGGTTTGTTGGTTTTACCTGGATACTCTAGGAATAATGAAATCTGAGACTGGGAATTGAACTGAACATGCCCTTCAAGGTTGTGCGGTGTTGCCTAGTGACAGGCGTAAGGCTCCACGTTCTTGAACCAGATCCTTGAACTTCCCTTAGGTTAGCAGCCTTGGCCATATGTCTTACTGACCTCATCACCCTTCCTTATCCGAGTCCGTTAGCAGAAAGTGAATCAGAGCGGTCCAGAGCTCTCTTGCTTCCTACCCAGGGTGTGTGTGTGTCTAACTGTAGGATATATTCGGACTCTGTCCTCAGCGAGCCTCTGGGATGTGCTGAGAGGGAGGGGCACCTGGCAACTGCCCCAGATGCTTCCACGGTGATGTGGCTGGGCCCAGAGGCAGGGGGATGGCATCCCCCACCCCCATGTTGTGAGTTATCTCTCACCATCCCTTATAGTCAGGCCTCTGAATCCACGGGTTCAGAATCCAGAGACTCAACCAACCACAGAACAGAAATCTTTGGAGAAAAAAATCCAGGAAATTCCAAAAAGCTTTTGCTTTCAGGTTTTCCTGAATTTACTGTGCCTGGAAATTTTTGACACAGTGCTTATGTTGTCTTTGCAACTGTTTACATAGCATTTACATTGTGTTCGGTATTGTAAGTCATCTAGAGATGATTTAAAGTATAGGGGAGGATTTAAAATACAGGTTATATGCAGCTACTGCACCATTTTATGTAAGGACTTGAGCATCCATGGATTTGGGTATCCGCAGGGGATCCTGGCAACCCCGGAATACCCAGGGATGACTGGGTGCATGGACTTCTACTCTTGAGGGCTTATGTTGACTGACTAATGAGGACTCAGGGGCTTCTGTGCTTGGAAATTTTCTGCAACTGCATCCAAAAAGGATTGAAAGATTGGCCTTCTCAGCCTTTTTTACAAGCTTCTAAATATGAATTAAGAGGTAGTGTTCCCTGGGCCTTACATAAAAAGTAATCTTCAGTTAAAAAAAAAAAATAAGCCCTAAGAACCTAAGACACATAAGGGAATCTCCATCTTACTGGCTTTTCCTGTGTGTCACATAATGGGGACATCAGACAGACGGAAAGTTGGATTCAGAGGTTTGCCACCCCTACCTCCCCACTATATAGAAAGGTTTCCAACCATTCATACTTCATCTCAGCTCCCAGAAAACATTTGGTTGGCTTGGGAAGGATTTCATCATTTCTGATTGAGAAATACTGTTAGTTTTTTTGTTGTTGTTGTTGTTTTTTTTTAATGTTGAATCAAGATGTGGGGTTTTATTTTATTATGTATTTATTTTTGGCTGTGCTGGGCCTCCATTACTGCACGTGGGCTTTCTCTAGTTGCGGCGAGCACGGGCTCCTCTCTAGTGGCGGTACACAGGCTCCTCCCCATTGCAGTAGCTTCTCTTGTTGCAGAGCACTGGCTTTAGGGCACGCAGGCCTCGGGAGATGGAACACTCAGGTTTAGTTGCCCCACCAGGGATTGAACGCATGTTCCCTGTATGGGAAGGCAGATTCTCAACCGCTGGACCACCAGGGAAGTCTGAGAAATTCTTTATGAAGACAGAGGGGGGATAAAGAGGAAGAAGTAAAATAATTAGTTGGACCAATGTAAAAGAAACTAAGCTTGTATATTAGAGAAATGATCAAAAGGTTAGGTAAGTCCAGAAATAGGCTTCTTAGTTTCCAGGCTGATAAATACCCTGAGCAGCAGGTTAGATCATCCTGTCCTACTTGAGCATCCATCAGCCCGATCCTCCTGCTCTGATTTTAACCTCCTACAAGCAGACAACTTGGAAAGAAGACGCAGTTGTGAAAGCTCTTAAAAGAGCCATGCGGGTTTAGGTGACGTGTGTGCAAGAATCACATGTATGCTTTAAAGGAACTGACCCAGATCTGGGAAGGGTAGGTGAAGGGGATATTAAGTCAGCTAAGCTAGAGGAAGAATTAGCACAAGATACTTAGGGGGAAAGTGGGAAGGGGATGGGCAATTGCGATGATAGTAAGGTAAGGGGCTCAGACCAGACTTTAGCTTCTGGTAGGAAAGAGTAAGGGCTTCCCAGGTGGCCCTAGTGGTAAAGAACCTGCTTGCCAACGCAAGAGACATAAGAAACGTGGGTTTGATCCCTGAATCAGAAAGATCCCCTGGAGGAGGGCATGGCAACCCACTCCAGTATTCTTGCCTGAACAATGCCAGGAGATGAGCCTGGTGGGCTACAGTCCATAGGATCGCAAAGAGTTGGATACAACTGAAGCGACTTAACAGACACACACTCAAGAAAGAGTAGGAAACTGGTGATACATACCAGATGTTGAAGCAAAAATACTTAGGCTTTTACAGGGGATGTGCAGCCCATGACCCCCATCTTAGAAGGCTTCTGTAGCTGTTGCCAATTCAAATGGATTTACTCCTCACTAAAATGAAAGTTTCACATAAACTTCAACCTCATGCTAGTTTCTGCTTCCATATTTAGTTGTCAACGTAATTTTTATCCTAAGCGAAAGGTAGCCATTTGTGAACACGGATTTCTTCCCTCTGTAAGGCTGGGGAACTGATCTGACCATTAAGAAAGAACAAAATATGAGCTGAACATATAGGCGCCTCACTGTTACTCATATTGATGATAATGATGGCAGAAATTTATCAGCACTTGCTTTGCCGAGAACTGTTGCATCATGCTGCCTGGAGAAGTTTTGGTGAAATGGGTAAAAGTTTAAGAACTGTGGAAAGGATGAAATCTAATTGCTTCCAGATTCGTTTATCCAGGTTACTGTGTGTGTGTGTTGAGTCAGGGGCTGCATTCACTGTGAGGGACGAAACTCCCTTTGAGGCCCATATTTCTTCTAAGACTATTTTTATCCCAGTCTGTCCCCAACTCTTCTCAAAGTTAACAGAATACCTGGACCACTTTTAATTTTTGGAGTCATCAGTTACATTTACAAACTGAAGAAACACCAATAAGGTTTTTTTCTTTTAAAAAAGAAACTAATGTTTGTTTGTTTGTTTAAAATTCTGGACAGTGTAATTATACCATTCACAAGATAAACACAGGACTGATGAAGACTATTAATTCATAATGGACTTAGTGCAGTGTGATCTAGTTACAGGATACAACTTCAGCCGTAAAATACGAGGCATCTTTCAATCATATCAGGGTTTCTCAGTGCCCCCCTGTAAAACCTTGTATGAAAACTGTATCTCAGGCTCCTGGGCACTTCCCTGGTGGTTCAGTGGTTTAGACTCCACACTTCCACTACAGGGGCACAGGTTCAATCCCTGGTAAGGGAACCAACATTCCACATGCCTCACAGAGTAGCCAGAAAAAAAAGAAAAACTATATCTAAGGCTCTAAACTCGAGGATCATGGTGGATGTAAGACCCAGGGCCCAATGGCCCCCATTCCCACCTGCCGATTGCCCTCCGTGACCCTGCATGAGCCCCCTCCTAGACTTGCTTCCTCTAAGAACCTGGTTCTCAGCCCGAATCTCTAAGTGTGTAAAGTACCAACCCCAGATTTCTAATGTGCCTCCTTTTTCTTCTCCTTTCCCATGGCCTCCCATAACCCCACCGTGGCAGCTGGCCTGGCTCTGCTCTCAGGAGTGTAGCAAGGGCCATCCTCCCCAGAGCTTCGCTGTGATCACACCTGGTTTGCCCAGAGACAGGTTGGACCGTGAGAAACCCAGCAGAGGGGGCTGACACAGACCTTTCCTCCCATCCTGGGGAGGGGAGAGACCAGGGGACGGCTTCATAGAAGTGGCTCTTCCCAGGCATCCTCATCTAGCAGCCCCGAGCGCCCCCTCCCATGGCTGCGGGGAGGACAGGGAAGACAGAGGACGTGACCAAGCCTCCTCTGCATGGCGAGCCCTCCAGTTCCAAGCCTTCCTTCCCTTCTTCCTGTCTTGTAGTGGCTGCCGCAGAGAGCGCCATTTGGCAGCGTGGTAGTACTGCTGTCTATAAATGGAAACACTGGCCTGACTCCCAGTATAACACAAGATAGGTCTCTGCAGCGGTTATGCAATCTGAGCTCTGATGACTTCATCAGAAGAGGGTGGGGGCAATGAAAGAGAAAGGTACAGGATCGGGGAACAGTAGCTTGGGAGGAAAATTTCCCCAGGAGCTCACCTGAAGACAATGGAGACTTCTTTTTCCTCCTCTCTCGATTTTTAAATCAAGGAAACAAAGGCAGCAGACAAACGGGTAAAAAACCTTCTTCCTGGAGCCACTGACAAACCACTTGCAGTCCATGCAGCCCCTTGGATACAGGCGGTGTCCCCTGCTGTGGAGCCGGTCTCAAGCCCCTGGGCTGGGTTTTCTGACAGCCCCGAGGAGGAGATAGCCTGTAGAGGTCAACAGTGACGTTCACTCATCTCTCTGAGTTCTTAAATTCTAAAGGCTGGGCTGGTTCTGGCCATGCTCTGTGGTCTCGAGCCTAGAATGGGGAAAAAAAAAAAAACCCCGAAAGCAGGGTGGTGCCCCAAAGGAAAGTTTATCCAGGTGCATCAGAGAATTCTTGCAAGATGTCAGTCCCCTTGGAGCCTTCTCTGGGACTTGAAGGCTCTTTGTTGAAGCAACAAAAACCTGGCTTACTTGCTGAACCTGTAGCCAAAGCCAGTCTGCCCATGTTCATGCCACGTCCAGGTCTAGACAGGAGACCTGCCCATTAACAATGTCTGTTGCACACCCCAGAGTGTGAGGTGGGCTCTGGTGGAAATAGACACTAGAGCCCCTCTCAAACTCACTATACTCCTGGTCTGTTTAGCCTAAATAATCTTTTTTTTTTTTTTTTAATTGGAGGATAACTCCTTTCCAGTGTTGCACTGGTTTCTGCCATACACCAACATGAATCAGCTATACGTGTCCCTCCCTCTTAAGCCTCCCTCCCACCGCCCATCCGGTCCCACCGCTCTGGGTCATCACAGAGCACCAGGCTGAGCTCCCTGCACTATTCAGCAACTTCCCATTAGCTATCTGTTTTACACATGGTAATGTATATATTTCAATGCTACTCTCTCAACTCGTCCCACCCTCTCTTTCCTCTGTTGTGTCCATAAATCTGTCTCTATTCCTGCCCTGTAAACAGGTTCATCAGTATATTTTTCTAGATTCCATATGTATGTGTTAATATACAATATTTGCTTCTTTCTGACTTACTTCACTCTGTATGTGCGTGCGTGCATGCATGCTCAGCCGCTTCAGTCGTATCCAACTCTTTGTAACAGTGTGGACTATAGCCCTCCAGGCTCCTCTGTCCATGGGATTCTCCAGGCAAGAATACTGGAGTGGGTTGCTGTGCCCTCCTCCAGGGGATCCTCCCGACCCAGGGATTGAACCTGTGTCTCCTGCCTCTCCTGCATTGCAGACAGATTTTTTACCACTGAGCCACCGAAGAAGCCCCTTCACCCTGTATAACATAGCCTGCTGCTAAGTCACTTCAGTCATGTCCGACTCTGTGCGACCCATAAACAGCAGCCCACCAGGCTCCCTGGGATTCTCCAGGCAAGAACACTGGAGTGGGTTGCCATTACCTTCTCCAGTATAACATAGCCTAAATAGTCTTAATGAGGTTTAGTTATTTTTGGGGAGGCAAAGAAGGTATATTATAGTTTAATGAATCCTCTAAATATTGGCCATTTATGTTGTTCCTTTTTCTTTTTTGCTACTCAAAACCATGTGTGCTATTTAAGATAA
The DNA here is from genome assembly GCF_029407905.1 of Bubalus kerabau. NCBI lineage: Eukaryota > Metazoa > Chordata > Mammalia > Artiodactyla > Bovidae > Bubalus > Bubalus kerabau. Next base: position 22,061,571 of record NC_073639.1, read on the forward strand.
ATCTTTGCACAAAGCTATGAATATTTCCAGGAAATGAGTCCTTTGAATTGGAATTTATGAATCTGATATACTCAAGTCTTTGATCACTCTGTCCCTCCACTCTGTAACCCATTCCCCTGTTGGCTAGCTGAGGCCTGCCGAGACATCACTTCCTCCAGGAAGTCTTCAGTCCCCTCCCAGGCAGTCGGGTGTTCCCTGGTGAAAGGCCCAGAATTGTGGCTTATGCCACCTCCTCTTCAAAGATGTCATGAGTGGCTCAGGAACTAAGGGCTCCTCCCTCCCCACCAGAATTGTAGACTGCTTGAAAACAAGCAGAGACCCTTTTTTTCTTTGCTCTTTTAGGTCAATTTAAATACTTTATTTCTTTACAGCATGAGGCTTTATAATATTTATTTGAAGCAATACGTTCATAATAGAAAATTTGAAAGAGTTTAAAAACAAAAATCACTTATAATCCCCATATAACATGATCGTTCTGTGGCCAGTAACTGCTTTTTCTGCCCCTTTTCAGTATATATTGTAAGAGTTTGTATTATGTGATTAGATAGCCTGAGAACGCATGATTTTTATTGGCTGCCTAGTATTCATGGTATGGATGTACCATAATTTATTTAATCAAGCTCCTATTGTTGCACACTAATGAACATTTAACCAATTTAGAGTTGCTTTGGTGGTGGAATTAATTACAACACAGGGATCAAAAGGACTCTATAATTTACATCAAAGGCAGAGGAAAAGCATAACTCTCAAAGTTGTGTTTCCACCGGAGGAATCTATGGTAACTATGTTCAAAGTACCGATAAGGACAAATGGTATTTTTGTTGTTTTTACCTCCAAGTAAGTCCTTGAAAGTCTGACCTTCTTATGGCTGATGGCACTCTCCCATCTTGCTCTGGATCGCCAACTCTAACCCTTTCTTTCGTCTTCAGCGAAAGGTCCGGTAGCCTGGAGAAGCAGTGTGTGACAGGGTTATCTTTTTCCCTCCTCTCTAGTCATATGTGACCTTGATCACATACAACTCACCACAGACAATCAGTTCAGTTTAGCAAATACTCTTTTGCAGCTGGACCTAGTTCTGTGCTGATGCTGGAAACGTGTGTGCGTGGGTGCTCAGACACTTCAGTCATGTCCAACTCTTTGTGACCCGATGGACTTTAGCCCACCAGGCACCTTAACCCATGGGATTCTCCAGGCGAGTATACTGGAGTGGGTTGCCATGCCCTCCTTCAGGGGATCTTCCTGACCCAGAGATTGAATCCTGGTCTCCTGCATTGCAAGCAGATTCTTTACCGCTAAGCCACCGGGGAAGCCCCAATGCTGGGAGACCCATAATGAAATCTGTAGACCTTGAAGGAGAGTTGCCATAAGGTAATATCCTACCAGAAAATTCCCGCTTATAAGCATTTAAAAGGGCTTCCCTAGTGGTTCAGCCAGAGAAGGCAATGGCACCCCACTCTAGTACTCTTGCCTGGAGAATCCCATGGATGGAGGAGCCTGGTAGGCTGCAGTCCATGGGGTTGCTAAGAGTCGGACACAACTGAGCAACTTCACTTTCACTTTTCACTTTCATGCACTAGAGAAGGAAATGGCAACCCACTCCAGTATTCTTGCCTGGAGAATCCCAGGGACGGGGGAGCCTGATGGGCTGCCGTCTATGGGGTCACACAGAGTCGGACACGACTGAAGCGACTTAGCAGCAGCAGCCGCAGCAGTGGTTCCGCAGTACAGAACCCGCCTACCGGTGCAGGAGACCCAGGATATGTGGGTTCCATCTCTGGGTCGAGAAGATCCCCTGCAGAAGGAAATGGCAACCCACTCCAATATTCTTGCCTGGGGAAATCCTGTGGACAGAAGAGCCCGGCAGGCTATAGTTCATGGGAGTCACAAAGAGTCAGACACAACTTAGCAACAACAACAAAGCATGTGGAAAGTTGGAACTTCCTACCTCTCCACCAGTTGGTTAGTAAAAAATAGTGGTACAATCATGTATATATACCATGATTGTGAGCATGGAAAATATATTATTGTACTGGGCTGGAAGCTGGGAAGAAACATAGAAACACATCAAAACATGGTTGCCTGTGAGTGTTAAAAATGAAAGTTGCCTTTTAAAAATACTTTTAGACGATACATTTTTTAATACTTATTTATCTGGCTGCACCGGCTCTTTGTTGCAACAGGCAGGATCTTAGCTGCAGCATGTGAACTGTTAGTCGTGGCACGTGGGATCTAGTTCTCTGTCCAGGGATGGAACCCGGGCCCCCTGCATTGAGAGCATGGAGTTTTAGCCACTGGACCACCAGGGAAGTCCCCTTTCAGACATTATTTTTAAATTTTCCCAATGATTGTGGGGAGGATGAAAATCGGCAAAACATGTGTTTGTTAAAGAGTCAAAAGTCTGAGTAGGAATGCCATCCTGCTCACTGAGAACTTAGAAAGAAAATCAAGTTTAAAGTCTTAGACCTCATTATACTAGGAATTAAGCTAGAGCCAGAGACACAGCACTTCCTTCACCCTGACTTTCTAAAGCTGCATGATCAAGAAGTCATAGCAATAATAGTGATAACAAGCTATGTGTTGTGTGGTCAGGACATGCCAGTCACTGGACCCTCGAGTTTCTACCCAAGCCTATTGGGTTCCTCCACTGCTCCTTCTTAAAAGTGGAACAAAGAACTTTCCTGCACCCACTTAAACAGACTTAGCATTGCACCCCCAAGTTACTGTCCTGCGCATGATAAGCTTGCTAAATTGGTAAACTACCTCAAAACTCAGTCATCTTGGTGACACAGCCACATCACAAAACAAACTTTTTTATCCAAACTTCCTCAGTAATCTGCTGAAACAGAGACGTTTATATGGGGTGGGTCTATTGGGGGACTGCTATGAATTTATTACAAGCAACTCTCCAAACCTACAGTGAAAAATTATTCTGGACAAGAACAAAGAAAGTCTTTAAAAGAAGCCACCATCCTGAAACCAAGTTTCTGCCCTGACACTTGATCAACTTCAAAGAGAATTCTAAGGTTTTATTTTATTTTGTTTCTTCCTTCCATTTCTGGTTGAATGAGCTAATCTTATGCCCTTTCTTTAAATGTCAAAGTTGATACCACAAAGGCATCCTAATTTTGGATATCAGGCAACATATAAAACATGATGTATATTTTTGTGCTCTTTCAGCTTCATCCTTTGATCCCAATAGAGTGTCTACCTTTTTCTTCTATTCCCATCCCTCTCCCCCACCCCCACCCCCCCTTCCCATTTCTCTTTACTCCAGAGCCCTCTTGGGTGGTCTGCTCAATTTAGACCAGATGCACATTCTGGTCAGTGGAAGAGTCAGAATCCCAAAGACTGTGGGACATCAGGCAAGTTACTTAACCTCTCAGAGACTCAGATTTTTTGTTTTAATCAACAAAATGAGTTTGATTACACAGATGAAAACACTCCTACAGTAAGGTACCCCATACATGCTAGTTGTCTTCTGTTGTTGCTTTGGGCCTTTTTCATGTCTGAAGAGGGAACTTTCCTCAAATCTTAGCTTTCCTACTGTATATCAGATCAGGAGACAGGCAGCCGAGAGGCGTTTGATGCTTTCTCCCTGAGCAAAGGAGTTGAACTGGCCTCACCCATTCCTGGATCTTGGCTGCTCCTCAGCCTTCACAGCAGAGCTGCAGGAACACTGACCTTTCTGGAAGAATCACAGCATAGGCTTTTTCCAGAATTCTTAAGCCTATACTGCCTGCACAGCCCTCTGAAAATTAGATCTGTTCCAACTGCAGAAGAATTTGCAATAGAAAGCTAAGTAGCTCGGCTTTCTGACTTGCTTTGCAAAGTGCAGGGTTTGTCATCTAATCAGGGCACAGACAGTGCTGATACCCCAGGTTGCAGTCAGTGCTCATACACCAGGGTTATTTGCCCCCGTGAGTCTCAAAATATGGGGCACTGTGATGATCGGTGTGTGTGGTCAGTCGCTCAGTTGTGTCTGAGTCTTTGCGACCCCGTGGACTGTTGCTGGCCAGGCTCCTCTGTCCATGGGATTCTCCAGGCAAGAATGTAGGAGTGGGTAGTCATTCCCTTCTCTAGGGCATTTTCCTGACCCACGGATCAGACTCAGGTCTCCTGCATTGCAGGTGGATTCTTTAACATCTGGGCCACCAGGGAAGCCCTGTGGTTATCCTGGGACGTGTTAAATTGCACCCAGAGACTCTTGATCTGGAGACCTGAAGTAGAGTCTGAAAATTTGCATTTCTAACAAGCTCCCAGGTTATGCTAATGATGCTGGTCCTAGAACCACACTTTGAGAACCCCTGGTTTAGCCCATCATGGTTCCCCAACAGCCCACCCCACACTGAAAGTGAAGGAGGTTTTAGCACCTTCTTAGCCATTTTCTCTCTATAGCTCATTCATCCCCAGAGTTTCCTTTGTCGAGGGAGGAGTCCTGCTGGATATGATTTCCATTTGAGGAGGTGGGAGTAGAGACCAAGCAGTCAGGTGGCCTCCTGAGCCTGAGAATGCCAACTCACCACCCTGAGTCCCAGGGAGTCCACCGAGCTCTGCAGTGGGTGTCGGATTCTGACACGAAACTGCTGAACTCCTTCCCAGCAAGTGTGGTGTTCTGCGTGAAACGTCAGCTTCCACCTTTGAAAAGACTCTCTCTTTCTGAAACTTAAAACTTGACCAGTACCTTTGCAGGAGAAAGCACCCCGAGAGTGGTGATAGGTTGGACATAGAAGCGGCGTGACATATAAAATCTAGACAAAATTCCATTTGGGCTGTATTTTTTTTTTTTTTTAATTACTTGACCCGCTTAAGTGTGTGTGTGAAAAGCACAGATTTGTTTTCTGAGACACGCTTTTTGTTTCTATATTAATTTTACTTTTCCCTACCGTGAACAATCCTCCTGTCTCCCCCCATTTCCTCCGGCACCCACTTCCTTCCCAATGACGCTCGGCTAGGAGAGGGTGGCGAAATGCGCCCCGGAGCGCGTAGCGACTCTCAGGCGAAGGACCTGGGGGGCCCTGGGCGGCTCTCCCGGTCCCCTCGGCCCCCCGCGCTGCCCCTGCCCGCGCCCGGACCTCCCGGTCGCTTTCTTTGTTAAGAACGCCTGCGCAGAGAGGCATCTTCGGCCCTTCAGGGGCGCACGGGTTCCACTCCTGACTTCTCAGTCCTCTAAGGGCTTGTAAGCACAGAGGCTCGAGTCGAGAGGCTAAATTACGCCCCAGGGGGCTTCTTAAGTAAAATCCTAAATTTCATTTAGGTTCTTCGTAAGCCCTTCGATGGCGAAGCCACTAAGCCCAGGCTCGCCCGCCCCCAGCGCTTCCCTCCCCACGCCGGCTTCCTGCAGACTGGGTTACGGGGGAACCCTGTCCCTCTCAGATGGTCCGCCCCTGGGTCTGGGGTAAGCCACTGTCCCTCCCTCTCGGGTCGCCACCGCTCCCATCACCTCCCCCAGCTCCCGGCCCTTCCGTTTCCTTGCATAGCCTCCCCCACCCCCCACTTGAAATCTCCCTCCCCTCGGGCTGGAAGCAAAGTCGGTAATAAGAAACCAGTTCAGTGTCAGTCGGATAGAGGGGGGAGATAACCCCAGAGATACACGGCAATGGAGAGAGAACTCGTTTTGTGTAAAGAGGGCCTCGAGTCACCAGGGAATTCCTGGATTGTCTCGGGCTGTCGTGTGTGATGTCCATCACGCCGTGCGAACACCATCTGCTCGGTATTATGCTCTCAGTTGCCAGGCTACCTGCTGTACGCAGTAACACTTGACTGCCTGGCTCCACGCTCGCAGCGTTAGCCCAGACGCGCCGGGCGGGGGGACCGGTGGGGGAGAAAGGCGAGTCATGATTAAGCCATCTGCAGGCTGGGGGCGGGGGGACACGCCGCGCGGGCGGAGCGGGCGGGCTGGCAGCGAGGACCGGGCTGACACCACCATCTGCTGGGGCAGAGGCAGAACAGCAGCTGTTCCTTGGTCCCCCCCGTCCCACCAGAACACCTGAAAAAAGGCTGAAGCCCTGAGCACCCTCCAGCCAGTTCTCCTCTGAGCGCCCCCCACCCCAGTCTCCATCACCACCCGCAGCCTCCCTTCCAAGGAGCCGGCAGTCTTTCGTTCACTGCCAGCAACCCCAGCCCTTCTCACCCGAACAGTATGCATTTCTTGAAAACACATAAGAGACATAAAGCTTCCCTCTGCATAGATTTATAAATAAACAGCTGGCTGCTCTTAAGAGATATTTTTACCACAGCTGGTTTTTGAAGTAGAAAACGGCCTCTTAGGGGGGGGATGTAGGGTGTTTTTTATAACTTCTACCTTTCTCTCCAGCCCATAGAAAATTGCTAAGATTTTTTTTTCCTGGAGGAGAAGATACGTAAAATAGATTAATTGGTTTTGATGCCCCCCCCTCCTGTATTTTACTGAAGAGTGAGAGCTTTGGGAAATAATGAAGATCTATGTAGTCAATTGGATTTCTGAGAGGAAGAGATGGAATTAAGATTCTGGGTGGAAGGCAAGGGAGGTCGTTGGGCAGGGGATGGAGTGGAGAACAAGCTAGTAATTAAAACTAAAAATACTGCATCATTTGGCTTCAAGGCATTACATTTCTGGTGACGAAAGCTCAGCCTGGTTTTCTCTAATTGCACACACAGTGTGTGCCCTCCTTAGAAACAAGAGCTGTGGCTTGAAATCCTGAAATTCGACAGACTATTGCTCATTAAGAACTCTTAGGCTGGAGGTTAAAAGCCACCATGTCATGTGAAACAGCTAATGGCCTCAGCCAGCTCAATTTGTAAGGTGAGTCACTTGGCGCAGCTTCACACTTGGCATACACACCTAAGGCTGGGGCCCTAGCGTCACTCACCCACTGTTGAATGCAGCAGAACTGGTTGGGAGAGGTGTATCCACCTAGGCTTACAGATGTTTTCAATGGAAGGGAGTCCTTTAAAAATGCACACAGCCCTCCTGCCTCTCGGGGTTCCATTCAAGTCGCTGCAGGGAAATCGGTCTTCAGGTCTTCAGTGAGAAACCTGAAGGCAAAATCTTTGAGAGGGAATCATTTGGGGAAATACATAATCCTGGGAGGTAATAACCAAACTTTCCCTTTGGGAAGGGTTTTTCCCACTGTGCTTTTGAAGTACAGCACCACCCCCAGCCCCATCTGAAAGTACAGCATTCCTATGAAATCTTTCCTAAGCCAAAATGGCCTGCAGTGAGTAAGCAAACACCTTAGGACACCTCTTGCCAAGAGTGTACAGAATAAATAGAGATAAAACACAGATGCTCACAGAGTTCAAAGCTGTGGCGACTTGATGCTGAGATGCTGAGTGTAGTTCCTGGGGGAGGAGCTTGGTGGCGCCACTCTCACAGCTGGGGGTGCCTGCTGTCTCTATAATGACTTGCCGAAAAATGAACTCTGATGATATTTTAGATTTTCACCTTTTTCTATAAACTCTAAAATCCTCTTCAGATGTCTCCTGGTTAGCAAAACCAGGTACTAGCGTAGGTCTTCTGTAAAAGCTAAGTGGCATAAAGTGAACTTTTGAAAAGTGGGTGATACCTATATTTATTTTTGGTCCAGGAAGACAGGGACTAGAAGTGCTGAGATGAATCTACATCCTCACCTCATTCGCCTCTCCCTTTCTTTCTGGGTGGAGAGAAGGCTGGGAAAGCAACTCATCACTACTTACCACTTCTGGGCAAGCTCACCAGGTACTTGCGGGCTGATCTCATAGGACAAGAATATCTCAAAGTGCACAAAGATAAACGGGCCCACACCAGACGTCTCATAAAATCAAGCTGAAGAAAACTTGATCTCCCCTTGGGTCTCATTTTCTTTTCCCACTGTCTCCTCCTTATCAAAACTGGAGATTTCAAATATGCTTAAATACTCAGAAAAAAAAAGCTGTATATCTGTATTTTCGCTGATTGCTTAAACTGTCTGTTGTGTGAATTCCTTTGTTAAAGTGTTAAGTCAGTTGGCCATTTGTCTCCAAGGCGGCAAGAAACAGATTTATCCCACTGGAAGAAAGGGTTTGGGAAACAGGCAGCAAGTTTAGGGGGAAAAGAAAAGAGTAAAATATCTTGATCTCTGCAGGGATTAGTCTTAAAGTAAACTTTTTGGGAGCGTCAAGTTTCAGGCATTTTGAATATGCCGTATTTTTATTAACATAAATATTTCATAACTCTCTACCTTTTCATTGTCTATGTACAGAGAAAATACACAAGGACAATAAGTTTTAACTTCAGCAATATCACACTTACATTTGAAAACTAGAACACAGTGTATTTGTGGCACAGATACTGTATATTTAGTTTACAAGCAATTCTTAGGTGCGCTCTTGACACCATGGACCCATCGTCCAGGAAAAACCTGTGCTTATGGAAAGAATACTGAATTTAGTCTCAGAATCAATGTTTCAGTTCTGTGAGTGCTGATTCTTCCATTTATTAACTGTGTGGCCTGGGCCACCACACTAACCAGAGCTTTTTTAAAAATATTTTTTTTTTAATTTTATAGAAGTATAATTGATTTACATTGTTGTATTTCATTTCTGCTGTATAGCAAAGTGACATATATATATATATATGTATTCACACACACATTCTTTTCATATTCTTTTCCATTCTTTTCCATAGTTCTATAGCATACTGTGCTATACAGTAGGACTTTATGTATATATATGCTTATCCATCCTATATATAATAGTTTGCATCTGCTAATCCCAAACTCCCAGGCCCTCCCTCCTCAACCACTCTCCCCTTGGCAACCACAAGTCTGCTCTCTGTATCTATAAATCTGTTTTTGTTTCATAAATATTTTATTTATGTCACATTTTAGATCCTACATATAAGTGATATGATGTTATTTGTCTTTCTCTGCCTGACTTACTTAGTATGATAATCTCTTGGTCCATCCATGTTGCTGCAGGGGCAATATTTCAGTCCTTTTTGTCACTGAAGGAAATGGCAACCCACTCCAGTGTTCTTGTCTGGAGAATCCCAGGGGTGGGGGAGCCTGGTGGGCTGCCGTCTCTTGGGTCGTGCAGAGTCGGACATGATTGAAGTGACTTAGCAGTAGCAGCAGCATTCTATTGTATATATGTGCCGCATCTTTATCCATTCATCCGTTGATTTAGGTTGTTTAGATTTGGGTTGCTTCCATGTCCAGGCGAGTGTGAATAGTGCTGCTATGATCACAGGGTTGCATGTATCTTTTCAAATTACAGTTTTATCTGGGTATATGTCCAGGAGTGGGATTGCTTGATCATCAGTTCAGTTCAATCCCTCAGTCGTGTCCGACTCTTTTCAACCCCATGAATCGCAGCACGCCAGGCCTCCCTGTCCATCACCAACTCCCAGAGTTCACTCAGACTCATGTCCATCAAGTCAGTGATGCCATCGGGCCATCTCATCCTCTGTCGTCCCCTTCTCCTCCTGCCCCCAATCCTTCCCAGCATCAGAGTCTTTTCCAATGAGTCAACACTTCGCATGAGGTGGCCAAAGTACTGGAGTTTCAGCTTTAGCATCATTCCTTCCAAAGAAATCCCAGGGCTGATCTCCTTCAGAATGAACTGGTTGGATCTCCTTGCAGCCCAAGGGACTCTCAAGAGTCTTCTCCAACACCACAGTTCAAAAGCATCAATTCTTCGGCACTCAGCCTTCTTCACAGTCCAACTCTCACATCCATACATCACCACAGGAAAAAACATAGCCTTGACTAGATGGACCTTAGTTGGCAAAGTAATGTCTCTGCTTTTGAATATGCTATCTAGGTTGGTCATAACTTTCCTTCCAAGGAGTAAGCGTCCTTTAATTTCATGGCTGCAGTCACCATCTGCAGTGATTTTGGAGCCCAGAAAAATAAAGTCTGACACTGTTTCCACTGTTTCCCCATCTATTTCCCATGAAGTGGTGGGACCGGATGCCATGATCTTTGTTTTCTGAATGTTGAGCTTTAAGCCAACTTTTTCACTCTCCTCTTTCACTTTCATCAAGAGGCTTTTTCGTTCCTCTTCACTTTCTGCCATTAGGGTGGTATCATCTGCATATCTGAGGTTATTGATATTTCTCCCTGCAATCTTGATTCCAGCTTGCGCTTCTTCCAGTCCAGCGTTTCTCATGATGTACTCTGCATATAAGTTAAATAAGCAGGGTGACAATATACAGCCTTGATGTACTCCTTTTCCTATTTGATCATATGGCAACTCTATTGTTAGTTTAGCGCTACTAACTCAACCTTCTTGAGCTGTTGTTACCTGGGTGAGAGGAGGAGTAGGTTTTTGTTTGGCTTTTTGTTGCTTGTTTTGGTTTGTTTGGATACTGGAGGGAGGGAAGAAGATCCAACACAATTCTGTATTTTGAGAGGAAACTCCCCTCAGGGTTGACCGTATTGACACTGAAGAGGAAGAAAAGTGAAAAGAGGACAAATATTAAAATCCAATTTGCAGTTTTTCATTTAGGATGGCTCATAGGAGGCAGATAAAATTCATGTTGTTCACAAAGAAGGCTTGTTGAAAGCATTAATGAAGGAATGCATTAATAATGATGGAAATACCATGGCAAATAGAAGTAATATATAAAATTTGATAACTACTAAGCATCCATTTAAGGTAGTCACTTTTGTGTATACATCTTTATAACCTTAATTTCCTTCACCACGTATAAATAGGACTAATAACCAGCGTGAAAAACTGAGTATCTAGATTTTACAATGAGGAAGTCTTTCTTAAAAATCCAGTCTAACTGCCTAAAAAATGTTTGATGTAGATTTATTCACATTTGTCTCTCCTAATCTAAGTCTCATAACTGTCCCTCACAAAATGACTGTGTATGTCCTTAAACGTGTATCCATTTAATTTGTATACTTCTCAGACAGCGGCTTCTCTTTGTTCAGATTAATTACTTGAAACTTGAATGAATTAAAGGGAATCTTTCTGCAGAATGGGCTTCCCTTGTGGCTCAGAGGGTAAAGCGTCTGCCCGAAATGCGGGAGACCAGAGTTCGATCCCTGGGTCGGGAAGATTCCCTGGAGAAGGAAATGGCAACCCACTCCAGTATTGTTGCCTGGAGAATCCCTTGGATGGAGGAGCCTGATGGGCTACAGTCCATAGGGTCGCAAATAGTTGGACACAATTCAGCAACTTCACTTCACTTCACACTTTTCTGCAAAATGATCAGATAATACTTTGCCATTACGAGGTGTGCTTGGTAGAATGAACAGGAAAGGAAGCATCAAGAAACTACGTCTTATGGCCGCACACCTACTTTTCCCATCAGCTGTTTTTTCCCAGTGGTCTACACCATTGGGTTGTTACTTCCCCTTGAGCACAGTCTCGGAGGAGTCACCTGGGCTGTGTATGAGGGGTTCCCTATCTCCTGTTCCTTAAGGACTGGTCCTTAAAAGTTGACATCCTTTGACTGACATAATTATTGAATCTAGAGACCCAGTTCAACCCCCAACATTTAAATTATCTCAGACACCTGAGACTCAATTCTGTTTTTAAAGATGTTGCTGCTGCAGCTAAGTCGCTTCAGTCGTGTCTGACTCTGTGCGACCCCATAGATGGCAGCCCACCAGGCTCCCCCATCCCTGGGATTCTCCAGGCAAGAACACTGGAGTGGGTTGCCATTTCCTTCTCCAATGCATGAAAGTGAAAAGTGAAAGTGAAGTCGCTCAGTCGTGTCTGACTCTTAGCGACCCCATGGACTGCAGCCTACCAGGCTCCTCCGTCCATGGGATTTTCCAGGCAAGAGTACTGGAGTGGGGTGCCATTGCTTTAAAGATGTTAGGAGATTCCATATCTTTGGTCAGTGTAACACATTCCTAATTCTCCCCATCAACAATTCTCACTAGCAGGATTTTTTTTTTTTTTTTTGCATATGTCAGAGCTTTCAAATGTCACAATTAATTAGAATTTCATCAAATAGCAGTTCTGCTGATTAATCAATTCCAGCAGCATTCTATAAATGTCTCTCCTACTAACTAAGTAGCCCATTTTTGCCAGACAGGCAGTAAGGATGAAGAGGTGGTCAGGCTGCCTCCTATTAGACTGAAAATGAGCCCCACCTGAAGGCTTACTCCCTTTCCTTTGGAGGAACACTGATGGTTAGCTGAAAATGCAATTCTTATTCTTTAGCCAATCCTATCAGAAACAGGGGCTTCCCAGGTGGCTCAGTGGTAAAGAATCTGCCTGCAATGCAGGAGATTTAAGAAACATGGGTTCCATTCCCCAGTTGGCAAGATCCCCCTGGAGCAGGAAATGGCAACCCACTCCAGTATTCTTGCCTGGAAAAAAATCCCATGGACAGAAGAGCCTGGGTGGCTACAGTCCCTGGGATCGTAAACAGTTGACTCGACTTAGTGACTAAGCAGCAACATCAGAAACAGACTGGACCTGGCCTCAGATTCTGCAGAGCCATTACTGGCCCCCTTTAGCCTCTCCAGCCCCACTGTGTTAACAGATTGGAGGACCGCTGTGTTCTCTTTATGGAAATATAATATGTGCCACTAGGGATCCCATAGGGAGGGAATACCCCATGCCCCATCCCCCTGTGCTTTCATTCAGATGTGAAGTCACCACATTCACTTCTTTTCTCTCTTCTCTTCCCTTCTCTCCCTGTCCTCCCAGGAGCAGCACCCAGTGGGGCTTCCCCGGAGCACGGGCCCCATGCAGTCCTCTGTGCCCCCGGGCTCAGGGGGCATGGTCTCTGGAGCGGGGCCCGCGGGGCCAGGCTTCCTGGGCAGCCAGCCCCAGACAGTCCTCATGAAGCAGATGCTCATTGACCAGCGGGCCCAGCTGATAGAGCAGCAGAAACAACAGTTCCTGCGGGAGCAGAGGCAGCAGCAGCAGCAACAGCAACAGCAGCAGCAGATTCTCACGGAGCAGGTAACTCACGCCTATCGTGGGCTTCATGTGACTCGCAAACAGTTCTTCAGGGCCTGGTGTCTGTGAACGAGTCTCAGGTCTCGTCCTCCAGCAAGAAAGTCACTGGCCAGCACTTCCCGAGACTACAGAAGAGCCTGCAGAATGTAGACCTTTCCGTTAGTTAGGTTTTTTTCTTAGAATGAATTGGTTTGTTCTGAAAAGACAGGCTTCAGCCATGCATTTGAAGACCCCTTGCCAGAGACCTGTCTTCAAGTCTGGCTTTTTGCTTCTTGCTTCTGGTACCGGGGTCTGTGGAATCAGCATGGGGGTGGCGAGGGTACAAGGGAGCTGGCTTACATTCTTCATAAATTCTGATATTCCCAGCGGGAAGAAAAAAGAAAATAATTCAGAGAACTTTGTTTCTTGGAGGAAAGAGTCAGAAGGGGGGATTGAGAAGAATTCTCACAGCGTTGGTCATGAACAATGGAACGGGAACAATTGCAGAATAATAGGGCCCACAGAACTACTTGGAAACCTGAACTCCGGGTCACAGAAAGGGTGCAAACTTGAGAAAAATTCCCAGCAGCTTTGAAAACAGCTCAGGAAATCTTTGAGTTAAAGGCCTAACACAGAGAAAGCTTTACCTGAGGCGTCTTTGACCACCGTTGACACATAATTCCTCCAGCTTTGAAAGGAAGCCTTGCTGTGGGCTGCTCCTCTGAGTTTCAGTGTGTTTTGTTTTTCAAGAGACCCTTGCCTTATTTCGTGTTATCCTGAGAGAGGCCGAAGGTCTTCCATCTAGGCCGTCCCTAGATGGCTCCAATGGGGGGTCTGACCCATGCATCTTGCCCTTCTGTTACAGGAGCCGTGAGGTTATCATCTACGGCTCAAGGTCCAATTACCCTTCTAGAATGTTCCTAATAGGATCAGAATTTTGGACATTTATCAAGCATCCTCCACCACACCATATCTATACAAGATGCTGTGTAGGACCAGAGGCACGTTGAGGTCCTTAGTGACCAAGAGCAGCATTCAAAGTAACACCAGTCATCCCCCCAAACAGAAAAATTGTACTTTTGAGCACAGTTCACTTAGCTTCCCTTTTTCACTTTTGTTCTTGAACAGCTGTGTAATTATCTCCCTTTTCACCAAGGTCAGTCAGCCACCTGGCAGCTCTTGTACAAACAAACCTCTGTCCCTCTCACCCTGCAGAAGGTGTGTGACAAGCAACCACACTCATGTCTCTCAGACAGTGATAAACGGGGCTACCGAGGGGAACGAGGGGAAGCTGGGCTTTGCAAATCCTCCCCTCAGCCAAGCCTAGGCAATTTCAGATGTGCCTGATCCTTTAAGTGACTGTCTTTGATGGGTGTGCTGTGACCATGGCACAAAGGGGAGTTGGGGTAACCAGGCCAAACTTGGCAGTGCCAGGCCAGGCGTGTCCCCACTCCGTGAGACCAGCCAAGCCCAGGAATGAGGAAGGAGGTGGAAGGAAGAAGAGCCACCGAGGATGGTGCCCACAGACCACTGGGTGAGAGAGTGCGGGACCCTTCAGAACCCAGGACACAGAAGACAGACACAGGGCTCCTCAGAAAAGCTGGGAAATGAGAAGTTGCAAGAAAAAGAGAGAGAGAGAGAGAGAGTGTGTGTAATTCCTTAATGACTGTGTGTACCAAGAGCTGAAGAGGGACCAAAAGAACAATTTACGCTGGGCCACATCTTTTGCTCGTGGTATGATTCTGGCAAAAAAAACCACTTCACCTCTCTCATCTGCCAGATAGATTTCCCTATTTCCCAGCCTTCTTCCCGATGTTCTCATGAGTCACGTGTATAAAATCCTTAGGAAACAGCACAAGGTGGGGCTCTGTCACATGACCCTGGTGTCACGGAATGTGACGTAAGAGCTGCAGCCACAGGAGCCAGCCGTCCTGTGGGACTGGCCAGAACTGAGGCAGAGGGATGGAGCATGCCGCCTGCACCTGGGGACAGTGCTTATTGATGCACCTACCTGGGGGTCTACACTCTTGAGGATAGATGTGGCCATATCAACGTCAAGCTGATTTTCTTGGTCCCTACAGCAGCAGAGAAAGTATCCTGCTGCTGCTGCTAAGTCGCTTCAGTCGTGTCCGACTCTGTGCGACCCCACAGACGGCAGCCCACCAGGCTTCCCTGTCCCTGGGATTCTCAAGGCAAGAACACTGGAGTGGGTTGCCATTTCCTTCTGCAATGCATGAAAGTGAAGTCGCTCAGTCGTGTCCGACTCTTAGCAACCCCATGGACTGCAGCCTACCAGGCTCCTCCATCCATGGGATTTTCTAGGCAAGAGTACTGGAGTGGGTGCCATCGCCTTCTCTGAGAAAGTATCCTAACATTTTCAACTTTGCCAGCAGCATACTGGGAACACATGGGTTTCCCTGAAAGGACATGGGAGGGAAAACAGAAAGATTGGGGATCTTGCATATTTTTGGGAACATTCAGATGGTTCTCAGTGGACTTAGAAATCAGAACAGAGCAAGTAGAAACCAGGCGTGAATTAACATTTAATGCATTTTTCTCAGAGCGCTGAGCGTGTCAGCTGCCATCCGTTCACTAAGGTTCAGTGGAACCTGGAATTGTAGATCTGAAAGAAATGTTAATCATGAAGTCTCTTTATTTTACACATGAGGAAAACTGAGGCAGGGGAAGCTTACATGATTTTTTTTTTTTTAGAGATCGCAGAGCTAGAGAGAGCCAGAGACTGGACTGGCACCTTGGGCCCCCTGATTCCTGACCCAGAACCCACCACCCCAGGCTACTTCAGGGCTTATATCCATTTGTAGATGGGACACTAAAATTCTTACATAATATGGGAAGTTTGGCTTCAGAGAAGCTTTTAAATGCTCAGCTTACTTTCAATAATGTTCTTAGATTGCTGCCTAAAAGATTAGCATGGTTTCTTGTCTATGCTGTGTCTACACAATTAATTCATCTCAACAGCAAAACACCACGGTAGGCACTACAGGACAAGGTGAACAGAGGCCGTTCTTTTCTTCAGTTGCCAGACTGCTGGCTGGCCTTGTCAACAAAAAGGAAAAAAGAAAATAAAGAAAAAGAAAATTATAGAGCTGCCCAGGAACAAAAACAAGAGAAAAAAAATAGAAATAAACACATGTGTTAAGAAGTGGTCAACGTGTGTTATTTTTATAATGAACACTCTAAAGAGCAGAGCCCTGGCTGTTTGTTTTTCTAGCCCTTGCAGATGAAAGGTGCTTAATGAATATTCCACGGCTGCAGAGGAGGTTAAATGACACCCCGAAGGTCACCCAGCTACTTGACATTAGACCCAGAACGAAAACCCCTTTCTTTGCTCTTTCCACCTCATTCTTATTTTCTCTCCCTTTTCACATTCAGCATGATAATGATACACAGTAGCCTCCCCAGTATATGGGTAAGAACACTGGCAGTACAGAAGCCCCTTGACTGCAAGAAGAAAAACTAAAACAGGCCTCATGGTTCCTGGTGTATGCGGAATTCCACGCGCTTCCCTCAAGGCATTAGATGCTGTATTTTTGACTCATGGAGATGTATTTTGCAGGCAGTGTGACACCCTGGGACTAAAATGAGGCTTTTTTTAAAATAGTCCCTGAGAATCCCATCGTCCTATACCCGAAGCATCTATTTTAGGTCATTAAAAATTAGTTGCTTGTCTGTTTGAGCTCAGTCCCCACGATGCTGAGAAAGGCATGCAGCTGATACTGAAAAAGCAAAGTCAGAACTGCCTCCCTGGGCTCCCTTGGTGGCTCAGTGGTAAAGAATCTGCCTGCCGATGCAGGAGACATGGGTTTGATCATGGAGCAACTAAGCCCGTGCGTTGCAACTATTGAACCTGTGCCCTAGAGCCCAGGTGCTGCAGCTACTGAAGCCCTCTTGCCCAAGAGCCTGTGCTCTGCAACAAGAGAAACCGCTGCCATGAGGAGCCCGCTCACCAAAACTAGAGAGAAGCCAATGCAGCAACGCCAACCAAGCACCACCAGAAATAAGTAAAATTATTTTTTAAAAAAACCGCCTGGGTGACTACACATCCCTTTTAAGCCAGCAAGACCACACAGCAGACATGCCACAGAGGTTCACCAAGGATGTGGATGGTAGAAGTGGCTCTGATGGCCAAAAACCGCAAACACCCTAAACAGCCATCCCTTGCAGCACAGATAAAGACATGGAGGTATGTTCTTTGGGGGGAATACTCCTCAGCAGTGAGGATGAACAGTCCACACTGCAGGCATTGACCTGCATGAAGCTCAAAAATGCAACAAATGCAAGAAGACAGACACAAAAGCCAGACTCAAATACGATGCCTAAAACCCACGTCTATGAAGTACAGAAGCTGGCATAACTAACATGTAGTTGGGTTGGGGGTGCTCCCCAGGGGTCAGGGGAAGGGACAGGGGGGCTCCTGGCAACATTCTGCATCTTGATCCAGAGGCTGGTTCCCAAAAGGGTGTCCATTTGGGAGGATCCCTCGCACTGTACACAGGTGCTGCACGCCTGGGTGCTTACCTATATGTGCTATTCTTCAATACAAAGTTTAGTTTGTAAAGCCCGCCTTCCTCAGAACGGCTGGGATATTTAATTGCACGTTCTCTCCCTTCTCACCTCCTGGCCCTCCTTGTCCTCTGTCGTTTCAGCAGCTGCAGCAGCCACACTTGCCCCGGCAGCACCTGCAGCAGCAGCAGCGGAATCCATACCCAGTGCAGCAGGTCGCCCAGTTTCAAGGTGAGGCGGGTACACACCTCTGCCACTGTATTCCTTCCAGGGGGGAAGTTAAAGTGAACGTCACCCGGAGACAGTGCCGTGGGTGCTGTGTTTGGTGTCCAAGTAATAGGGAAAATATTTAAGACCTGATGGTACCAACCAGTCAGAATACCAGGCATTAACCTTTCAGCCACTGGGCCCCAGAGAGGTCCTGGTGGGCCCAGGGTGGGATCATGGTGACTTTGGGGGTAGGACCGGAGCAGCTATTCTTTACCAAAAGTACAGAAGTATTTCAATATTTTAACAACCAGGGCTTCCCTGGTGGCTCAGATGGTAAAGAATCTGCTTGCAATGCAAGAGACCCAGGTTCAATTCCTGGATTGGGAAGATCCCTTGGAGTATGAAATGGCAGCCCACTCCAGGGAGAATCCCATGGACAGAGGAGCCTGGTGGGCTACAGACCATGGGGTCGCAAAGTGTTGGACACAACTGAGAGACAAACATTCCCACTTTCCAAAGACATACAGGTTCCTATTGACCCAATATCAGCCTTGTTGGTATCTAGATCACATCTCAGTGATGACAGTGGGGAAAATCCTGTGTCACATTTTTCTTACTAATCCTAGCAGGTCTGCTGACCAAAGCCTTAACTTTCAGCACCTGCAGTGGAAGAATCTAGCTTTTAGCAACCACTAATCTCTGCTGAACATAGAAGACAAATAGGGACTTGAGCTTGATTGGACTGTCTTGATCCTGTTGCCCTTTGCACAAATCCTGAATCATGGCCCCAGGAGGAATGGCTGCACTGTCCAGGGTTGCCATTCCTTTGTAGATTGTTGTTGTTCAGTCGCTCAGTCATGTCTGACTCTTTGCGACCCCATGGACTGCAGCACGCCAGGCTTCCCTGTCCTTCACTATCTACTGGAGTTTGATCAAACTCATATCCATAGAGTCAGTGACACTGTGTAATCTTCTCATCCTCTGTTACCTCCTTCTCCTCCTGCCTTCAATCTTTCCCAGCATCAGGATCTTTTCTAATGAGTTGTCAGCTCTCCGCAACAGGTGGCCAAAGTATTGGAGCTTCAGCTTCAGCATCAGTCCTTCCAATGAATATCCAGGGTTGATTTCCTTTAGGATGGACTAATTTGATCTCCTTGCAGTCCAAGGGACTCTTAAGCATCTTCTCCAGCACCACAGATTGATCCCCTCAAATATCAGTCCCTTCAATCTCCAATAGAGGGAACCCCTATGTGTCTTATATGATGGTGGAGGATGAGTCTGAGGATCCTCCCCAGTCTCATCCACAGGAGTTTTCGGGGGGCCACAGGAGTCATGAAGCAGCAGAAATCCTAGTTCTTGTCCTCTATCCTCTTGGAGGACCTAGATCAATGCATCCTCATTTCTCAAATGTTATCTCTCACTTTGACAATCTGCCAGAAGCCAGGAAGTCCCTTGCACAGAAGTATGCATATATAGTAAATAAATACAAACTTTATGGATCATTTCACAAGACTTACCCTTTTCCATAGACTGCGGATGAAAAATTTATGATCTGGGGTAGCATTTTTCACTCTTCGGGTTGCAACACCCAAGTAGTTTGTGTCCAACTCGTTGTGACCCCGTGGACTGTAGCCCACCCAGGCTCCTCTGTCCGTGGGGATTCTCCAGGCAAGAATCCTGGAGTAGGTTGTCATGCACTCCTCCAGGGAATCTTGCCAAGCCAGGGATCAAACCCAGGTCTTCCGCACTGCAGGTGGATTCTTTACTGTCTGAGCCAACAGGAAAGCCCATCGAAGATAATTTAGTGGGCCACAACCAGCATTTTTAAAATGAAATAATAGGAAAAAATGATTCGAGTGTATCATAACGAGGGCAGCTTTTGTTTCTGTCCTGAGCCCATGTGTGTGTGTACTGTGAGTTGTGGCTCAGAGTCTGAAAGCTGCTGGTGTTCACGGCCAGATCTTCCTGAGGATAGCCTATGGACCCCTGGGGCTTGAGTAGCTACCACCCTTAAATCTGTGGGACAGTTATATCACTTCAGATCCTTTGGGGCCCCACACAGGGAAGGACAAAGGGAATTGGGCTGTCGGTGGAAGTGCTGTGCAGTAAATTTGTGCCACTATTCTTTGAAGAATTCTCTTTCTCACTTGGCCATGGGTGTAGAAGAGTGGGAAATAGTTACTGTTACAGGCGTGGGTTTTGTTGCAGACACGGAGCCCTCCTTTTATACCTGTAGTTCTCAGACTTGAGCCTGCATCGGGTCACCAGCGGAACTGGTTCAAAAAATAGACGGCCCGCTCTCATTCCCACAATCTCTGATTCAGGAGATCTGGAGCTGGATCTGTATTTGCATCTGTATTTACATCTGTAACAAGTTCCCCAGAGATGCTGCTGCTGCTGCTGCTGACCCAGGGGCCACACTTTGGGAACTGGTGCTTTATATTATGAACTAATTTAAACCGTTGAATCTGATAAACCCGGCACCATGTCCTTTGAGTTTTCTAGATTCATAACTCATTATTTTTTAGACTAAAAAGACCCACCAAAGTTTAATAACTCCTCTCTGAGTTATTCTAGATGGTTTGGCTCCTATTTAAAAGTTCTCCTCTGAACTTTTCTAAAGCCCCAAATTACAGGCAGTCAACCTAAAAATTTCATACACTTAAGCTGAACAATCAGTTATATTTGAGGGTTCCTGAGCTGATTGATATGATTTTTTTTTTTACTCTCTTCAGTATTTTCACATATTTGACTAACATCCTAGATATCATAATGTTATGTACCTGAGAAAATAGCAAATTGATAAGAAAGTTTGTCGTTGGACAGAGGTTCTGTTTGGATTAATTTGTCTGAGACCTACAGGTCCACCCACCACTGTACTTTTCAAAGGTTTTAAAGATGATCTATCGCTTATTGAGTTCTGTGCCTCTGGGCAGTGTTACATGCCTATGGGGAAGTGCTTATTTTTCGTAACTAGGGACTTCCTATGAGTGAAAACAGAACATAGATCCTTTTAGGGGAAAAATTGCATGTTACTGTCTCTTTTTGAATATGGAAATTTTTCTTTGACATTGTGATGTTAACCGATAGACAAGAAAATTAATTTGACTATAATGTCTCACAGTAACACCTATTTTAGACAAAAATTTCAAGAAAGCCTGTTGTTTAACACATGCAGTAATCTGACTCACAAAATTATTGCAGACAAAACCTAATCCTTCAACATATTAATTCTAAAGAGACAACAAAAATATTCGGAATACGAAAGTCCTTTCATCCATTTCCAGCAGCCTGTTTATGTAATTTGGGTCTGTTCAATCAATCTGAGTCAGCAATATTTTTCCCTTAAATTTTTTTATAAGCAACCCAATCAGCCACTTCACCCCAGTTTATCAGGCTGGCTGTGCTGTTGATACAAATTTAGTCGTTAAGGTCACAAAACTTCATAACACGATCGCAAGCTGCAAGATATACTACCGACCAGTGTTTAATTAGGAACTTTTTAATATCTTCATTATATCTAAATCCACTTAGCTATCATTAAGCTCAAAACAAAAGATTGAAATGCTTCTAGGGATTTCCCCCGGATCTTTCTGGTTTCCTCACAGTAACCATTTCATTTTTCAATGCAGCCTGATACTGACCTCAAGCCACAAAAACTTAAGTCATAACCAAAATTCCCATAATTTTCTTTCTTGAAAGAAAATATAGAGACATGGTTGCTGCCCAGAAATCAATAACCCTATCAGAAAGACAAAAACACACTCCTCTTATCTGCCAAGGTGCCAGGATTGACAAGGTTATACACTATTCTCATCTGATTTCTCATCCCACTCCCAGGAATGATCAAATTTGCCTATAATATTGATTGGCTCCCATGCTGCACCTATTTTAAATGTCCAGGGAAAAACTATTTTTCTTTTTTTCATAAACTTCATCATTAGCAGAGAGACAGAAAAATCCATTTTTGTGCACCTCCTAGCCCTTGAATGTTGACTGGGATTCTAGGGGTGGCATTTTTACTCTCTTGGCTGGTTTAGAAATTTCCTGGAAACATGTAAAGAAGGACTCACTCAAACGTCAAATAGAGTTGAATGACTGGGCGTTGGTACTCTGGTCAGCTTTTAAGTAGCATCATTGCTCTGCCTTAGTGGTCATTGCTGATTTGAAGGTGTGGCCTTTGCATCGGTGCATCAGGTTCATTGCCAGGTAGCAAGTAGGAGGATGTCTTCTTTCTCTAATTCAGGAAGCTGGCAGGTTCGCACTGACATGTTATGATTCAGAGAATCCGGAGTATGTGGAAATCTACAGAGGGGATCCAAACAATGTCCCATCTGCCAAAATAGCTTCTTAGCAGAAGCAGGGGCCTTTAACCTCTCAAATCCAGCTCAAATCTCCAGGGAAATTAGTCTAATGGTCTTTACTGATAGTATTCTCTACTGAGCCATATTCCATGTCACAAAAGGATGTGCAAAGTGAGCCACCATTTCTTAATTTAGCTCAGGAGGTGAATTTCCTCTCACCTCCAAAAAGATGCTATCTTATTGGTTGAGGATCATATGAAGAAGTGGTGGTTTGGTCGCTAAGTCGTGTCCGACTCTTTCAACCTCATGGACTGTAGCCCACCAGGCTCCTCTGTCTATGGCATTCTCCAGGCAAGAATACTGGAGTGGGTTGCCATTTCCTTCTCCAGGAGATCTTCCCGACCCAGGAATTGAACCCAGGTCTCCTACATTGCAGGCAGGTTCTCTACTGATTGAGCCATGAGGGAAAGAAACAATTGCTTCTGTAATAGGAGCAAAAATAATATCATGGTACATCAAATAGAAAAGTCAACTACTGTGTGATCCCAATTTTCATGTGTATTTTTATATATTAAGATAAGTTAGCAGTGGTCATCTCTGGATGGTGGGAATTTGGGTGACTTTCATTTTCATTTTTGTGCTTTCCCTATTTTCCAAATTTTTCACAATCAGTGTATGTTATAGTCAGAAAATTAATCATCTCTCTTTAAAGGATTTATTATCAGAGTAGATCCTTTCATCTATTAATCAAAGCATTTTTGTCATTCCCAAAGAAAAGTCCAGCTACATGTCACTGTGCACCGCTTATGGAGATGAGTGAAGAGGTGTGTCCTTTTTTCTCTGCAGGGTCTCCCCAGGATATAGCAGCTGTGAGGAGCCAGGCTGCCCTCCAGAGCATGCGAACTTCACGGCTGATGGCACAGAACGCAGGCATGATGGGAATGGGACCCTCCCAGAACCCAGGGACAATGGCCACAGCGGCCACCCAGTCAGAGATGGGACTGGCCCCTTACAGCAACACACCCACCAGCCAACCGGGAATGTACATGAGCACAGGAATGACCCAAGTGTTGCAGCACCCAAACCAAAGCGGTATGAGTATCACACACAACCAAGCCCAGGGGCCGAGGCAGCCCACCTCGGGGCAAGGGGTTGGGATGGTGAGTGGGTTTGGTCAGAGCATGCTGGTGAACTCGCCCATGACCCAGCAGCGCCAGCAGATGAAGGTAGGCCAGTCCTTGCCCAGGCCCCAGGGCCCACCGAGGCTGCAAAGCATCATGGGAACGGTCCAGCAGGGAAGCCAGAGCTGGCAACAGAGGGGCTTACAGGGGATGCCTGGGAGGACTAGTGGAGAGTTAGCATCATTCAGCAATGGCGCCAGCTACCCGCTGCAAGCCGGCCAACCGAGGCTGACCAAGCAGCACTTCCCCCAGGGACTGAGCCAGGTGGTGGATGCGAACACTGGCGGGGTGAGAACACTCAACCCGGCCGCCATGGGTCGGCAGATGATGCCGCCGCTCCCGGGGCAGCAAGGCACCAGCCAGGCCAGGCCCATGGTCATGTCAGGCCTGAACCAGGGCGTTCCCAGCATGCCAGCCTTCAGCCAGCCCCCAGCACAGCCGCCGATGCCCAGTGCCAGCTTTGCCTCCAGCAGCCAGAGCCAAGGCTACGAGCGGAACCCCCCTCAGGACATGTCGTACAATTACAGTGGCGACGCGGCCGGGGCGTCCTTCCCCGGTCTCTCGGACGGTGCCGACCTTGTGGACTCCATCATCAAAGGTGGACCAGGGGACGAGTGGATGCAGGAGCTCGATGAATTGTTTGGAAACCCCTAGTCAGGAGAGGCCCAGGCCACCACAACTCCAGTGGTTTAAAGCTCCAGCCATGAAAAAGAAACAGGATGTCACCGCATCCTTGTTTTTTTTGTGTTGTTTTTTTGACCCACGTGATCTGAGCAAAGCTGCAGCCAGCTGACTGTGCAAGATCCAGGCGCCAATCCACAGCCCCACCGGGCCCCGTTTCACCTGATTTTCACACAGCAATGGAGACAGATGCCCTGAGGATCCTGCTGCAAGAGAGGGGGACACACCAGAGATGGGCAGGGAAGATGATTCCGGAGCCCTCAGCTTGGCCCTCCCTGTGATCACCAGGCCCAACAAGAGCCACTCCAGCCAAGACAGACTGCTGCCCAAAGTGAGGTGGCCGTCAGTGCTTCCTGGCCTTGGCCCGGGTCTACAGCTTTGGAGACCCAGAGGGGAGAGAGCCTGGGGCTGAGAGCCCCACGGAGGCTGCTGGGTGGTGATGCAGGCCAAGAGCACAGGTCAGATATGCGCTGAACTCTGGCTGCAGAGAGATGTCACAGGAAGACAGGAGACCCTACAGGCCTGTATCCTGTTCACGATGACCTGCAGGAATTTTAGAGCTTGGAGAAGGGTCCTGGCAGTCCTGGGCGGGCAGCCCTCTGCTGATGACCCTGGTGGCTTTTACTTCGGGGAGTTGGCCTGGCGCTTCCTGGGGGCCCGGTACGACCTGATACATCTCAGCCGGTTCCATCTACTCCGGGAGGCCGAGGATGGGGAGGCCCGGGGTGGACGCTGTGTGTCTGTCAGTGTGGCCACCTTCCCCTCAACTGGTCCCTGCCCCCGTTCCTCCTCACCTCCGCCCCAGCCTGCCTGTGCTGGTCCTTGCAGACTATCCAAGAAGAAATGAAGCTTTTGTCTTTAGGGAGCCTGGGCGGAGGGAAAATAAGAGCAAGAAGAACTTAGACAATGCCTGAAATGCAAAGGCCACACTGGAGTTTTTCTTTCTCTGCCTGGAACCGAGCGAGTTGTTCTGCTGCTTGGGGGTGGGTTTCCATGAGCTGCATCTGATGTTTCTGGGACACTAGGGAGGACCAGCCTGGACATCACTGGCTCTGGTTCCCTTTGGGAAAATCCCAGGGGTGATGCTCTTAAAGCAGCCTGACCCTTCATCCCTGCTCACCGGAAAGACAACTCTCAAGCCCTGAAAGCTGAGGAACTGAAAAACCCATTGCTCCACTTCACCCATTTTGGTAATGAAAAGACGGAAGGTATGGTTCCTTTCCTTGGGCAAAGCGATACCCTCTTGAAGTTCTGTACAGTTGTTCTTTGTGTAATTCACGCAGATCTGTCCTAAGTGAAGTCTGTTGGAAGGGATCCACAATCTCTGCTGCTGGAGGGCTGGTCTCATCTGCCGTCCCTTCCCCTCCCACTGGCCTGTTTCGGAGGCCACGGGACATAGCTCTTGTCCTAAGCGAGTGAGCATGGCATAAGCTTTTCTCCTGCCATCCCTTCCCTCCATGTCCAAAAGGCAGGCTAGCTTCTGTGCACTCACATGTCACTTGCCACACCAGAGCCCCAGCCCAGCCTGGGGGGTCACACTGGGGGCAGGTCCTGGGACTGAAGCGGGTAAAAAGGAAGAGCTGGGACAGAGGATGTAGAGAGGCAGCAGGCAGGCAAGCACTGCCCGGGGCCTGCTCGCCAAGTACCAAGGTCATAGCTCTCCTTGGCAAGGTGCAGGCTGGAGACCAGAGGGGGCCACATGGGTGAGGACCCAGGTCGGGGCTGTGGTCCCTGGGGGAAGAGGTGGTGGCAGGCTGACCATGAACTCCTTGCGTGAGGAGGGCCACCACCAGGGGAGCTCTCGAATAGAAGCAGATGAAAACCAAAAACAAGGGAAAGTGAAGAAACGAGAAGACACAGAAATATATATTTACCTTTTTCTGAAAGGTACAGGAAATAAATATATAAGCAATGATGAGGAACTGGAGGTGGCTGATGGAGGGGGAGAGGGGGCCTCTGTTCTCTCTTGAACGCTTCCTCCAAATGCTCAATACTGGGACCAACTACATAGAGAGGTAGATTTTAATAAGGTGGCTTCGTTTTGTTTTTTGTTTTTACTACGGTGCTGATGTATATGTAATGTCTAAAAAAAAAAGTTATTTGTAAATAAGTTTTTACAATACTACAGATATCACTGGGTCTACTATCTGTAAAAAAAAATATACATATAAATATATATATACTGTTTGTTTAAAATAGAGTATTTTTATTTCATTCCTTAACTCATCATCCCAGCAGTGGTATTGCACTTCAGATGATATCAAATTACTAATTTGTACTGTATGATCTATGGCAACTCCCTCCATTTGATTCAGATTTTTCTAGTTTTCTGGTTTTACTTTGTACATTGAGCATTGCTTCTTTCCTTTTGAGAAATGTACAGAACTCAGAAATGTAGAAATGAAGTGATGTTGGCATACCACTTTTAAAGAAAAAAAATAATAAAAGATCGTTATCTGAACCAATCCAAAGTTTAGTTTATTTTAGGGAATTCCCTGGCAGTCCAGTGGTTAGGACTCCACACTTTGACTGCCAAGAGGCACAGGGTTCGGTCCCTGGTCGGGGAACTAAGATCCCACAAGCCTCACAGCATGGCCAAAGGAAAACAAAAAGAAACATTACTTTAAAAAAAAAAGTCTCTTTTAGGACTGTCACAGGCGCTCCAGCCCTAATTAAGCAGATAAACGTTTTATGCCTGGGTTTTAACTGATTAACTGTAGTTCTTGTCTCGAAATTTTGATATCACTATTTAAACATTTAAGTAACAGTGGAGATCAATCAGTCATTCCCAGCCTTTTGAATTCCACCACACTGTTAAAACGTTCCAAATTTGCTCTCCGGGGGAATGTGGCAAAAGTGAAAGAAGAGAGTCATCTATGAAAGGAGTATACTGGATCCATCTGGGATTCAGAACCAAGACAGCTCAGCTTCTGCCTGGTTCACTCAGGGAACTTGGAAAACTGATAGTACACGTTTCATTTGAGAAGGAAGAAAACTCAAGGAATATATTAGGTGGGAGAGTAACAGTAAGCCTCTCCCCACTTTAATGGACACTGTAGTTATGCGCATGCACACACACATACACCATGGGTGCCTTACCAAAGAGCTGCGTCTCTTTGGAGGGCGGTCTTCAGCCAGAGCCCGGCTCAGCCAACAGCACCCACAGAGTTGAACATGCTTGGACGTTTCCATCCCTCCAGACTCAGGCACACACACACACACCATAGGTGCCTTACCTCCAACTGCGTCTCCTTGGAGGGCAGTGTCCCGCCAGAGCCCGGCTCAGCCAACAGCACCCACAGAGTTGAACGTGCTTAGACATTTACATCCCTCCAGACTCACGGAGCCAATGGCCTGCTGGTGCAGGAGCGTGAAAACCCAGTTAACTTGCCTGGACAAACCCTGAGACAGCATTTCTATCCTGAGCTTCCCTGCAGGAGCTGGCAGAGGTTGGGACTTCTCCAGAAGGTACCTCCTTGCTGGGCTTCCTGCCTTTTTCTTCCCTGTTCCCCCTCTCCCCAACTCACTCAGCTTCCCCCTCCTGGGAGCCCTTCGTTAACAAATCACTCACATGTGAATCCACTCCACTTCTAGAAGACCTGACCTAAGGCTTTCCATCAGACTTTAAAAGGCATGGTAAAGGATCATGTGTCAAAATTGTCTGGATGAATGAAGCAGAAGAGGCCACAAGAACAGAATAAGGTCATCATCAAAAATAGATCCAAACCAAAGGTGCGTTTTAATACATATAAACCAAGAGAAAGAATGAACTCGACTATGGAAGAAAAGTCCCTTCCGTGGGTAGGGACTGACCCCTACCCGTGGCGGGCTGTGGTTCCAGACCAGCTGAAAAATAAGAGCATGGAGAAAAAAGCAGTGTGACACTGGGCCTTGTCCCAGTGATACAGACTTAGTGACATGCGGTCAAAATTCAACTGATTTGGGGGTGGGGATGGGAAGGCTGGCAACCGAATAAATCATGAAGCCTGAGAAGGGTTGAGTACTTCTCCTGGTCTGGATTAGTTAAACCACATGTTTTTACTTACTGCCCTGGATGGATGGAATACCTTTCTCCTTTAAAATGATTCCTTATTTGTACTCATGTTGACCTTTGTAAAATCTCAGTACAACAAGTGTGTAACAGGGAAAGAAGGAGGGAGAGAATAAACATTTTTCCAAGAAGTCACTGGGCATCTGCCCCCGTGAGGAGGTATTTTACTGCTGAAAGTTAAGGAACATTCAGAAGCATTAAAGGAGCTATTTCTGCCTTTAATCCATCTTTTCAAGGAAGGTTCTATTAATATCTAGAGAAATGGGGTTAAAGAAAACAAAGACTTGATGTTTTTTCCTTATAATGACATTTTAGCCACACCTCATCTTCCACCAATCCTCCAAAGAAAAGAAGGGGAGGAAAAATACCTTGGGAGAGAGCAGGGCTACTTGTTCGTGGAACTAGTCCTTTATCTAACTTCTTTTTAAGTTGTGAGGACATTAGATTTCATGCTGCTGTCCTCTGGACAAGTTACCACAGACACGTGTCTCATTTCATAACAAGCAGAGGTAATTAGGGCATCATTCCCACGCTTGGGGCTTCCTGGGTGGTGCTCGTGGTCAAGAACCCACCTGCCAATGCAGGAGACTTAAGAGACCCGGGTTTGATCCCTGGGTTGGGAAGATCCCCTGGAGGAGAGCAGGGCAACCCACTCTGGTATTATTCCCTAGAGAATCCCATGGACAGAGGAGCCTGGCAGGCTACAGTCCACAGGGTCCCACAGAATCGGACACGAATGAAGTGACTTAGCCCACAGCACTCACACACTTGGGCCATGTCCAGGACAGCTGCCGAGCTACAGCTGATGCTATGGCTCCATTCCTAACACTGATCCCAAGTCAAGCATGCAGCTCTCAACATAAAAAAATCTACAGAGCTACCAAGAACCTGCCTTTAGCTTTTAACTTTGCTTCAGACTTTTTAACTTTTCTGTTATGAACCTTTTCCAACAGTCAGAAAAATAGAATAATGCAATGAAGAGCTACACACTTACCAACTCAATTTGATACTTATTAACACCTCGCCACATATGCTTCACATATATATTCTGTGGAACTATTTCAAAGCTATACACAACGGGTCACTTCACCCTACAACCTCCCAGCATACAACGCCAAAGAATTAGGGGATTTTCTTCCCTAGCCACAACAACATTATTGCCCTGAACACACAATTCCCTAATACTGAATTCTTATTCTTTATTCAAATTGTGCCAATTCCCATAGCTTTTTTTTTTCCTAACTAGGCTTTGATCAAGGACCCCACATTACCAGTTGGGTTTTATGCTTTTGAAGGCTCTATTAATAGAGAAAATTTCTTCTCCCTTTGTTTATAACATTGACTTTTTGAGATAAGGAATCTGATTTCTAAAAATCAAAAAACAAAACAAAACAGGGACTTCCCTGGCAGTCCAGTGGTTAAGATTCTGCACTTCCAATGCAGAAGGGCACAGGTTCGATCCCTGGTTGGGGAACTAAGATCCCACATGCACCACCCGGCCAAAACAAACGGAAATAAAATCAATCAACTTACTAATACACAAAAAATATGTATGTCAAACATCTGAGAAACTTATGTCTCTCTGGCCAGCACATTTACTCCCTGTAGCCAAATTTATATGAATTAAAATCATCAAGTGGTTGCCTTGGTGACAACAGAATTAGAACAAAGGGAATAAGTTCTAGTTCAGATACTGTAGAGATACAAAGTTTTGATATGCTGGTGGGCCCATCTTCATTTTCTACATGTGTGGTTTAACCAAACTGTGTGTGTATGTTTTCAGTTTACATATTTCAACAGTTCCAATTTAAATGCAAAATTCAAAGTGTTTACAAAGCCTGGAGAGTAAGATGTGGAAAAGTTGTGGGTTTTTTCTCACTTCCAAAGGATATGAGTCTGCAGAAATTGTGCTTTCAGGTCAAAAATTTGCACTCTCTTCCTTTATTGTCTTCAATGCACAAAACAATTAAAATGTCACAATACGAGTCACTATAAATGATCAGAATACTAAAAAGTAAAAAGACCATAGAATCACGGCATTGTAAGATAGCAATCCCATTATACCCGAGGAAAAAAACAGAGGCGGAGAGCTACCAGGGCTGCGGTAGGATAGCCAGCGAGTGGTGGAACAGGATTAGCGTTGACTGGCTCTGGTGTCTTCAGTTCTTTGCTACACGACCTCCACTGCGAGCTGCCTTAGCCAGAGTCAGAGAGAGAGCTAGTGATCCCAGGCTGATGGTTCTCAACGTGCTCTGGGCTATTCACACTGCCCTCTGGGATGCAAGAGGTGCTCGTGTCTTCTCCCCTTCTATTCTGGAAAAACTAGTGTTTTAATACCTTTATTTTTCTCTATTACTCATGGTCTCTGTAACTGCCTTTGTACCCACACACCAAAAAAGTCCCAATAAAAAGCTGCTTGAAGATTCAGGCTGTCACTTTCTTTAGAAAAATTACAGAGAGTCCTTCTCCTGATACTAAAAAAGTGTTATATATGCTCACAATTCCATTTCCCTAAGGTTCCTGAAGACTCATGCCCATTTTCCAGATGAAGAAAGTGAAGGTCATCAGTCTTGTGCCAGACCGTGACTGCACGTCAGGGTCCAACAGCAGCAGGCCCCCAGCCCCGCAGGACAGGGGGTGTGCAGTGGAACCCAGCCTAGGTTCTCCAGTCATGACCATGACCACTCTCTCCCCTATCCAGGGGCAAGGTATTCTCCAGGCACTCATCTCTGGATGGTTTCTTGAAAATGACAGATTTTTTTTTCTTTTTACTTTGTAAAGTCCATTTTCACAGCCAGCTGTGTCTTGTGCAATTAGTTGATGACTCTCTTCTCTGGCTACTTTATGTGTTTGCTGACTTCCTCCACCATCTGTGGCATTCCTGCAACCAATGAAATGGGCTCAGAGCCTTTTCAGCACCTGTCTGGAACTCCCCATCACGAGAGAAGCAATCTTAGAGGCAAGTGATGGAGGTGGTAGATGGAAAGCCCCAGGCACAGACAGGTCAGGTTGCTTTCTACCCACATGAGTAGCCATGACTTCAGCATGTGCTTCTAAAACCAGGGCTCAGCATACATCCACTGGTGTTAGGATACTTGCCCTCAGAGCAAATTTCAGGAAATCTAAAAGGTATGTTTCTATAAAGCCATTTCAAAAAAGAGAGAGAATTTTATTTCTTTTAATGGAACAAGTGGCACTGTCTAACCTTGAGAGTGGAAACATCTCCTATAAGCATTTGCACAAAGGAAGGTGAAATGTTAGAAGTGCCTCAGTTTCTTGGCAATATCGATGTCCAGGTATTCATCCAGAAAGCTGTTCAAAATCCCCACGGCACCTAGGACAGTCAACAAGGCCAAAACCCCCAGACTCAGCCGGAAACCAGTGACCCTGTGGGCAGATATGAGAGAGACAAAGGTGATGAATAAACGGGGTTACAGGGAGGAAGCCCGGGAGCCTGGAGCAGACCTCTCCTATGAACACTGCCCAGAACTCCCGTGCTGTTGCACTTGAACATTTTGATTCATCAAATAAATTAGAGAAGATGCCTAGCTCCTTTGAACATTCAAAGAATCATCAAGGCTGGGCAGGATTATTTCCTTGGCAACTTTGGGGAGATAGGGCAAAACGTTTGCAAGGATTTAAAGTGCAGTGGTCAAAGGATGCACACTTAGAGCACAGCTTTACCCCTCCAGTGTTCTGCCTCACACCTAAGTGTGGAGGCCTGGGCAGGCGGCGTGCGCAGCGCGTGCAGCTTTTCTGTCATCACAGCCATAGGTGCTACACCACAGGAACAGGGAGCTAAGACAGACCATCCTGCGACCTTCTGTCCAAATACACAACCCTTGGGTGCTCCCTACCTTTTTTTAGCAGCTTCTGCGTATCCCCAGAAATACTGGTGACGGGAATAGATGTACACCAGACCCAGACAAGTAGCAAAAACTAGAGAGAGAGAGAAAAAAAAAAATAGCAAAGACACAGAACATGATGGCAGACTCTCAAAACGTGGTGTGAAAACTGAGGCAACGCTCATGAAACGTGTATCTGACAAAGGCTTGTGTGTGGAATGTATAGAGAACTCAGACAATTCAATAATGAAAGAAAAACCATTTTTTAATGGGGAAAATACTTGAATAGAAAATTCACATAGCAATATAAGCAAGTGTACCAATAAGCACATGAAAAAATTTTTAACGTTATTCAACATCATTTGATATCAGCAAAACTGCAATTTAAAACCACAATGAGGGGACTTCTCTGGTGATCCAGTAACCGGCTAAGACTCCATGCTCCCAATACCAGGGGCCAGTGTTTGATCCCTGCTCAAGAACTAGATCCTGCATGCTGCAACCAAGACCCAGATCAGCCAAAAAAAAAAAAAAAAAAACTTAAAAAAATGTTCCCTCTCATTTAAAAATAAAGCCACAAGGAGATGATACCACTGCACACCTACCAGGGTGGCAAAAGTTTCAGAAGACAGACAGCACAAAATGTTGGGGATGTTAGAATCCTCATACATTATTGGTGGGAAAGCAAAACAGTACAGCCGCTCTGGGAAAAGATCTGGTAGTTTCTTAAAACACCAAACATTACTTTTTGACCCAGCAAGTCCTTCCTTTCCTGTGTATTTACCCAAGAGAAATGAAAGCACATATCCATAAAAAGACCTGTTCAGAATATTCACTGCAGCTTTATTCATCACAGCCAAACACTGGAAACAGCTGGGAATCTATACACAGGAGAATGGATAGCCGAACCGTGATAAGCATACAATACGGAACCCCACTGTCGATGAAAAGAAACGGACAACTTGCAACAGCATGGAGAATCCAAAAAACATTTTGCTGAGTGAATGAAGCATTATCTAAGAGTACATACTATATGATTCCAGTTATGGACACTTCTAAAATAGGCGAAACTAAACTAGGATGAAGAGCATCAGAGCACTGTTTGCCTCTGAAAGGGACGGGGAAGAACCTGAGGAAACTCTCTGAGTGGTAGTCATGTTCCACATCTTGACAGGGATCTGAGTGAGACAGGTTTACACACTTGTCAAAACTCATTAAATGGTACCCTTGAGATTTGTGCGTTTAACCAAATACACATTTTACCTAAAAGAAATGTGGAATGCAGGGTGATGTTCCGCCATCTTGTCCAATAAAAAAACAATTTCGGTATCTTTCTTGTACTAGGGACCCTCTCTTTTCCTCAGCAAGTCACAGATGCAAATTGCCAGAGCCCTCTTGAAAACACTAGAAGTCTGTTTGTGGGACTCTGGTATGATGGATAAAATTAAATTCATAATTTTATTAGGTCACAAACTTTTTGTTTGTTTGTTTCTACTACATACTGTACCAAGTATCCTTATTGTAAGGTTTGAGGTTTGCAGTAAAAAAGACATAAGCTCCCTGCCCTTATGGGTTTATCAGCAAAGACAAAGGGAGAAGTACAGACTTGAATATGCTGTGAAGGAAACAAAGGCGGGGTGGGCCAGGGGGAACAGGGGGCTCACCTTTAGGAAGGGGTCAGGGAGGGCCCCTCTGAGGGGTGCTGTTTGTGCTGGGCCCTGAAGGATGAGAAGGACAGGGTCCAGCAAAGAGCTGGAGGAGAAGGGCTGGCAGGGCCACATGGCCTGTGAGGAAGGGGAGATCCTGAGCGCACCGTGCTTCTTGAAACTCCCTTTCTAAGCAACTGCTCCCACAAAGTCAATGAGAACTGGTCAAGGCAGTAATAGGCCACCTAACTCTGGATGAGAAAGAATGAAAATTGCAACGAGATACCCAAGAAACCCTTCCCTGACAGGCAGGCAGCCTCATTCAGCCCATCCAGTGAAATCCAAAGGGTCAAATGGCACAGGCCGAGTGCCATCGCCAAAAGGCTCTTTTCTCATTAGTTGTGAATGTGGTCTCACCGGACAAGAAACGACCCTTCTTGCCCTTAAGGGGTAAAAAAAAAAAAAAGGTGAATTGGAATAGAGTTAAGTCTTTCTCTGCAGGATATTTTATCTGAAATTTCTCAGTTGACAGTAAAAAAAATTGTGACAGGGTTGGTGGCTCAGAGGTTAAAGCATCTGCCTGCGATGCGGGAGACCTGGGTTTGATCCCTGGGTCAGGAAGATCCCCTGGAGAAGGAAATGGCAACCCATTCCAGTATTCTTGCCTGAAGAATCCCACGGACGGAGGAGCCTGGTGGGCTGCAGTCCACGGGGTCGCAAAGAGTCGGACACAACTGAGCGACTTTACCTTGCCTTTGAAAAGCAGCTGAATTTTGGTTGATTTAAATCTTAACAATCAAATGTCAAATGCAAATAAGGCCATGAGAGTTATCAGAGAAAAAAGAGATTGAATTTCTCCAAAAAGGTAGTTGGTGCTAATCTGACCTGTGAAAGGGCTAGGCAGAGTTTCAGTAAAGCCCTCAGCTCCCCAAGGATCCCCCATTCAAATAGAAAATGGATATTTACAAAGTTTCTACATCCAGTAGACCACATTCTTGGAAACTCCTAAGAAAAAGTACATGGGTCGTTGGTCAAATACCTATAAACCCTGCTCTGAACTTGAAAGCTAATTTTCTCCTATACTGGTGAAAGCTAAGGTGGACAAAACACTTAACCACTCTGTACTTCAGTTTCCTCACCTATAAAGCAGAAATTATGGAACCTACCTCATAAGAGGTTTTTAATCCTATAAGTGCTACATAAGAGATAATATATGCGTGACACCTAAAAACGAAGCTTGGCAGGGACTTCTCTGGTGGTTCAGTGGTTAAGAATGTGCCTTCCAATGCAGGGGACATGGGTTTGATCCCTGGGGAACTAAGATTCCACATTACATCAAGGCTTCTGAGCCTGCATGCCCCAACTACTCAAGCCCGTGACTACTCAAGAGCCTGTGCTCCACAACAAGAGAAGCCCACGTGCCACAACTGGAGAGAAGCTCCCACACACCACAACTGAGACCCCGAGCAGCCAATTAACTAAAAAAAAAAAAAAGTACCTGGCATGAAGTAAGTACTCAATAAATATTAGCTATAATAATTAGCTGCTACTGCTAAGTCGCTTCAGTTGTGTCCAACTCTGTACGACCCCATGGACTGCAGCCCACCAGGCTCCCCTGTCTCTGGGATTCTCCAGGCAAGAACACTGGAGTGGGTTGCCATTTCCTTCTCCAATGCATGAAAGTGAAAAGTCAAAGTGAAGTCCCTCAGTCGTGTCCGACTCCTAGCAACCCCATGGACTGCAGCCTACCAGGCCCCTCCGTCCATGGGATTTTCCAGGCAAGATTACTGGAGTGGGGTGCCATTGCCTTCTCCGATAATAACTAGGGTAAACTGTTAATTCTGTGTTCTGTTCCTGCAGATAAATTAGAATTTATAGAGTATTAGACTTGAAGCCAAAATCACATGTTATCTTCATTCTGGAGTCCCCCACATCTGGTTTGTTCCAAGTTTTTATTAAAAAAAAAAAAATCACTGAATTAAATTGAATGAAGCCAAAGTTAGCCTATCTGTAGCACACTGCTCTTTGATGCAAACAGACAGTGCTTCTTTTGCTTAAAACAATTTCCAGGATCCATAGATGTGTAGGTGAATATTTGCTACTTAATGGCTGTAAGGACCACAGGCATCATGAGAACAGAGTTGTCTTTTAAACTTACCTTGGTTGAAATACCATCCAGCCATCCACAATGTGATTATGAATATTGGGTAAAACTCCACACAGTTTTGCCTGCAGGAAAAAAATAAAGATGTAGGTTATTCTATGAGAAAACTATACACCAAAGCAGTGAGTTTTCACCTAGAGGTAAATGTCCAGCCTCTTCTTACAAAAATAATACAAGAATTAACCTAAAGAGCATAAGTGTCCTTATAGGTAAAATTAGTCTTTCAAGTGAATGAGTGAGTCACTTAATTGTATCCGATTCTTTGGAATCCATGGACTGTAGCCTGCCAGCCTCCTCTGTCCATGGAATTCTCCAGAGAAGAATACTGGAGTGGGTAGCCATTCCCTTCTCCAGGAGATCTTCCTGATCCAGGGATCGAACCCAGCTCTCCTGCATTACCAGCAGATTCTTTATCATCTGCACCTCTAGTGTTTCAAGGTTAGACTCAAACATTTTTCAAACCTCAGAGCGGGGCCAAGAATCACTCTTCTACATGTAAGTTGCCAGAAGTAGAATTATAGCTCTTTTCCAAAAGACAGGCCTAGAGATGGTTCCAATTCTGAGCCTAAAGATCATTCTGTATCTTGTCTAAATAACCCAGTAAATAGCTCATTCATATTAAATGGATTTCTTGCCCAGAATTCTCTTGCATCCAGTGCCTTCCATTTGAGTTGCTCATCGTATTAAATGGTTTTCAAAGAAATCCCCTAAAACCTCCTGAAACAAATGAAGCATATTTCATTCCCATTTTATGGAGGAAAAAACTAAAGAGTGAGAACCCAAGCTGACGATGCCTCCCAGAGAATCAGAGGAAGTCTGTGTCATCTCCAGACCCCAAAGCTCTGTCCTAATGTCAAGTCAAATTGCTTCTATTCATAGAAGACTTGGGTGGAAATTTTGATACTATTTTAAGCAAAAGGGAATCATTATCTGGGAACTATAATTAATTCGTCTGCACCTAGCAAAAGGAAAAAAGATGAATTATATTCATCTTCCTTCCTGTGCTATGCCCCCAAGTGATCTTGGTTAGGTTAGCTGAGCTCTCTGCTGACAATATCACAACGAGGTAAAAGAAAACTTCAATGTAATGTGTAATAAGGTCTTGAGTCTATCCTGGTGGAAGAGTCATCGTCTACAGGATTAGAAATGATCCTACATCCTTCCTTTAAGGATGGATGTAGGATCCTTAAGCCTTAAAGCTTGAGTATGTAAGGTTACGAGGCAAACGACCAAGAAACAGTTGATCCTTGTTCTTAAAGGCTGAGTCTTCTAACCCAGGTCACCTTGAATGATTCTTTTTTCTCTCTCTCTCTTTTTTCCCTCTTCTTTCCTCAATGTGGGCAGGGGGGAAGTGTTTTGTTTTGGTTTGTTTTCTTTTGTGACCAAGATGCTAACATGGGAGGCTCTTAAACTTCCCTCCTTCTGCAGGTGCAATGAATGTGTAGACACACACAGAGCAACTCCCTCTGCAAGAAATCCTGAAACCAGCTGAATGACTCCTACACATCAGGCCAATATGAAAGCAGCCATAGTGGGAGTTCCCTGGTGGCCTAGTGGTTAGGATTCCAGGCTTTCACTGCTATGGCCCAGGTTCAGTGCCTCGTCAGGGAACTGAGATCCTGCAAGCTGAGTGGTGTGGCCAAAAAAAGGCCACACTGAAACAAGCAAAAGAAGCTGAGACACACTCTCCTCACCCCTATCACAGCATCATACGTTCAGGAGGAAATCCTCAACCCCAAGCTTCTCCCTGAGGAGCAAAGGGGTTAGACTGCACATCTCGCACTCCAAGTTTAAAGACTTCTGCCTGAGGGCTGATTTCCCCAAAATGCAACCCCACAGGGTTTGCATCCATGAGACCTACAGGACTGTAGCAAGCAAAGAAGCATTTCTTAACAGAATGCATGAACACTCAGTACAGCTAACCATCTGGGGCTCAGTGCAGAGGAAGCAGGCAAAAAGTCATGTCTCCAGTCTTCCTCTAGAGAGGGTCTGCCTCCATACTTACAAGCTGATGCCTGGAGACCCTGCTTCTAGTTTAGCACATATCCAGGGGCTAGATGAGATCCTCCCTGGTGCCCATGGGAGCTGATGGGCACTTCCCTTACCTACTGCCTTCAATTCACTCCATTGATAAAACGAGATTGCCAGCATCGGTCCAGAAGGAGTTTGCACACACATCTAGCACCCTAGCTTTTGCTGTTGCTCCCTAAGGGACAGGCCCCCAAACTACTCAGCTCTGATAGCCAATGAGGCTTGCATTCACAGGTCCTACAGGACCATCACAATCAATGAAACAGTTCTAAACTTGGTGGGCCAGAAGCGGGTGGGAAGATATATTCAAAGTGTTGGGAAAAAAAAAACAAAAAACTGCCAACTAAGAAAACTCTACCCTGCAAAGATATTCTTCAAAATTGAGGCAGAGATAAAGAATTTTAGAAACAAAATCTGAGGGAGTTCATCACCACTAGACATGTAAGAGATGTTAAAGGGAGGTCTTCAGAAAAAAACAAATACTATATGATATCACTTATGGGGGGAATCTAAAAAAGTACAACAAACCAGTGAATATAACAACAACAACAAAAACCATAGAACTCATATAAGAAGACTAAGGGGAAAATATCCTTGACATTAGCCTTGGTAATTATTTTTTTGGATTTGGCACTAGAAGCAAAGGCAACAAAAACAAAAATAAACAAGTGGGACTAAATCAAACTAAAAAGCTTCTTCACAGCAAGGATGTCACCAACAAAATGAAAAGGCAATCTGTAGAATGGGAAAAAAATACATGCAAACCACAAATTCGATAAGGGGTTACAACCCAAAATATAGAAAGAACACATACAACTCAATAGCAGAGAAAACCAAACAACCCAATTTAAAAATGGGCAGAGAACCTGAACAGACATTTGTCCAAAGACGTAAATGACCAACAGGTAC
Organism: Bubalus kerabau; assembly: GCF_029407905.1. Classification (NCBI taxonomy): domain Eukaryota; kingdom Metazoa; phylum Chordata; class Mammalia; order Artiodactyla; family Bovidae; genus Bubalus; species Bubalus kerabau. The sequence continues at coordinate 22,099,966 of NC_073639.1, forward strand.
ATGAAAAAGTGCTCAACATTGCTAATCATCAGCAAAATGCAAACCAAAACCATAATGAGATATCACCTCACACTTCTTTAAATGGCTATTATCAGAAAGACAAGGAACAAGTGCTGGCAAGAACTTGGAGAAAAGAGAACCCTTATACACTGTTAGTGAGAATGTAAATTGATGCGACCACTATGGAAAACAGCATGGAGATTCCTCAAAAAATTAAAACTAGAACTGCCATATGATCCAGCAATCCCACTGCCAGGCAAATATCCCAAGGAAATGAAATCACTATCTTGAAAAGATATCAGTATTCTCATCTTGATTACAGTGTTACTCACAGTAGCCAATATGGAAACAATCTAAGTGTCCAGCAGTGGATGAATGGATAAAGAAATATGATATATTTACACACAATGGAATATTATTCAATCTTTAAAAAGAAGGAAATCCTGCCATTTGCCACAACCTAGGCAAACCAGCAGGGCATTATGCTAAGTGTGATAACCCAGACAGAGAAAGACAAATAGTCCCTGGTACCACTTACATGTGGAATCTTAAAAAAAAAAAAAAAAAAAAAAAAAGGTGATCTCACAGAAACAGAAAACAGAATGATGAGTGCCAAGGCCTGAGGGTGGACAAAATAGGGAGAGTCAAATAAAAGGGTACAAACTTTCAGTTATTAAGGTCAGAGTGAAAGAGGAGAGTGAAAAAGTTGGCTTAAAACTCAATATTCAGAAAATTAAGATCATGGCATCTGGTCCCATCACTTCATGGGAACTAGATGGGGAAACAATGGAAACAATGTCAGACTTTATTTTTTGGGGCTCCAAAATCACTGCAGATGGTGACTGCAGCCATGAAATTAAAAGACGCTTACTCCTTGGAAGGAAAGTTATGACCAACCTAGACAGCATATTCAAAAGCAGAGACATTATTTTGCCAACAAAGATCCGTCTAGTCAAGGCTATGGTTTTTCCAGTGGTCATGTATGGAGTTGGACTGTGAAGAAGGCTGAGTGCCAAAGAATTGATGCTTTTGAACTGTGGTGTTGGAGAAGACTCTTGAGAGTCCCTTGGACTGCAAGGAGATCCAACCAGTCCATTCTGAAGGAGATCAGCCCTGGGTGTTCTTTGGAAGGAATGATGCTAAAGCTGAAACTCTAGTACTCTGGCCATTTCATGCGAAGTGTTGACTCATTGGAAAAGACTCTGATGCTGGGAGGGATTGGGGGCAGGAGGAGAAGGGGACAACAGAGGATGAGATGGCTGGATGGCATCACTGACTCGATGGACGTGTGTCTGAGTGAACTCCAGGAGTTGATGATGAAAGGGAGGCCTGGCGTGCTGCGATTCATGGGGTCGCAAAGAGTCGGACATGACTGAGCGACTGAATTGAACTGAACTGAACTGAGGATCTAATATGTAACATGGTGACTCTAGCTGATAACATTTTATTGTATCATTGAAGTCTGCTAAGAAAGTAAAACTTTGGCCACCTGATGCAAACAGCCAACTCACTAGAAAATACCCTGATGCTGGGAAAGATTGAAGGCAGGAGGAGAAGGGGACCACAGAGGAGGAGATGGTGGGATGGCATCACTGACTCAATGCACATGAGTTTGAGCAAGCTCCAGGAGATGGTGAAGGACAGGGAAGCCTGGTGTGCTGCAGTCCATGGGGTCGCAAAGAGTCAGACACAACTGAGTGACTGAACAACCACAAAAGAAAGTAAAACTTCAGTGTTTTCACAAAAAGAGTAAATATGTAAAGGGTAAGAGATGTGTTAATTAACTCAATGGGGGAAATTCTTTCACAAATTATGTGTGTGTCAAATCATCACGTTGTGTACTTTAAATATCATAGAATTTTAATTTGTCAGTTATACCTCAATAAATCTGAAAAGAAAACCTCTAACAGAAAAAGAACAAAGCATAATTATAAAGTGTAATTCCTTCCTCATTCTCCATGAAATCTACAGGAAATTGCAGATGGGTCAACTCAACCTTATTAGTTTTTGACTCAACTACATGAGAAAAAACTCCCTGATAATCATTCAACCATCTCTAAAAAAAGCTGGGTAAGAAAGCTGCATAATTAACTGCATAACTCAGTGCTCATATAAAGCCCACGGCTGGTGCAGAGTTAGAAGCACGAGTGGACCTTTCTAACCCCTCACCGGCAGTGACAACAGTGAAGTCACCCACTCAACTCGCAAAGCCAGGGGAGCAATCGTCAGACCCCTGGCGCATCAGAAATGCGGAATACAAATGTCAAAAGCTTTCCTCTTCATTGTCTACTGCTGCCTTTAAAGTCTCGAAAGACCAACAGAATGACCTGAGGAATGTCTCATCCAGAGTCTGACACTGACACCCTCACAAATCCTTGCCACAACTTTCTCACACTTAGGGAGAAACAAGAGATTTGCCTTTCTGCCCGTTCCCCTCCCTGGGACTATTTTGCTTGTGATGATTGCTTTTTCACTAATGTAGGTCGCTGCAGGAGTTTAAACAAGAAGACACTTTATAAATGCGAATGGTCAGAATAATTACAACTATGTTAAAAGTCACTTCCTTTTCCTCAGCTAAATCCATGGACCTGTCTCCGTGAAGCAGAAGAGAATAATAGCAGAAGAATGCTCTATTTTCCACACTCGTTGGATGTTTCTGTGATCCTTTTTGGAAACAAAACACAATGGTCCTTTTATCTAGAACCTTCCCTGGTGGCTCAGTTGGTAAAGAATCTACCTGCAATACAGATCCAAGTTCAATCCCTGGGTTGGGAAGATCCCCTGGAGAAGGAAATGGCAACCCACTCCAGCATTCCTGCGTGGAAAATCCTATGGACAGAAGAGCCTGGTGGGTTACAGTGCTTTTATAGTTCTTCTATCTAGTCTTGTAAAACACCTTGCTGTGCTGTGCTTAGTCGCTCAGTAGTGTCCGACTCTCTGTGGCCCCATGGACTGTAGCCTGCCAGGCTTCTCTGTCCATAGGATTCTCCAGGCAAGAATAGTGGAGTGGGTTGCCATGCCCTCCTCCAAGGGAGTAAAACACCTTACGATATTCCAAATTTAATGGTTAAGTTTTTCCACAACACAACTCAAAATTAGCCACAATGAGATTTTTTTTTTTTTTAAATCACCCTTGAAAGCAGTCCATTTTATTCTTCATAAAAATCTCAACTATTTAGAAGGGTTTTTTTTTCCCACTGCACTGGTGGTCCTGGCTGGGCACGTGAGGTAGAGCAATGGTGTTATATAAAAGCATCCCAGCCAAGCCCAGGCTACTCTGTAGAGACAGAACCTCTCGGGTCTGGGGCCCCTGCGGGCATCCTTCCACACGTGCTGAGATGTACCAGCACTTTCGTGTGTCATCTACAAGAGGAAGAGGGCCTCTGAGCAAGAAGGGGTGAGCAAAGAGGAAAACAAACATATGTTCAAGGGTCTCCCGCACACCCACCCAAGCCAGGAAACCAGTTTCACCCCTGAGTGGAGACCAGGCTGAAAGCTGAAGGACGGTCTTCATGAAGGACTGCTGAGACTCCAGACGCCGGCAGCGCTGTGCCGCAGATGACAGGAGTGGCAAAGAGCCAGGGAGAGCCGCCGCCCCACCCTACCCACCCCAGACCACAGAGCACCCAAGAGCAGTCACGGAAGGCTCTAGAGCCTGGGAGGGGTCCCGCCCTCACAGGACGGGGGGCCTGGGACACGGCAGTGGAACGGCCCCTCCCGTCAAACACCAGCCAGCAGGGCTGACCCCGCCCACAGCCCTGGAGCTCCAGGGAGCAACCAAGACGATGGGGAAAGGGGTGCTGAGGCCCAGAGGAGCAGGGGCGACGGGCAGGCATGTGAGAGTCACTGCGTCAGTGCTCCCGGAGGGCAGAGCCTGGAGCATTGGGGCACCTTATCCCTGCACCCTCCTCTCCTAAGGAATGAGACTTGGCAGTGAATCACTGCTGGGCTCGCCCTGACCCCATATCCCAGGTGCGTTCATCATACTTTTCTCCTGGTCCCTCCTTTCGGACTTGCCCTAAGCCCCGAGGCTTTGTCCATGTCCACTATCACCTTTCAGATTGAAAAGAACTTTCTGCCAGCCAGCCTCAGCTGTGTGCATGCAGTCATATCCGACTCTGTGCGACCCCATGGACTGTAGCCCTCCAGGCTCCACTGTCCATGGGATTCCCCAGGCAAGAAGAGTGGAGTAGGTTGCCATTTCCTTCTCCAGGGGATCTTCCTGACCCACGAATCCAGCTCGACTCCCCTGTGTCTCCTGCATTGGCAGGCAGATTCTTGACCACTAGCGCCACGTTTGATAGCCAGCCTGGGAGCCCGCTATTTCTAACAGTTGCTGCCTGCTGAAGACACCAGGTATTGCTTGGCCCTAAAATAACTGGAATCCCATTCTAGCTGCTCAGTCTGACTTCTCGCATCCCCTTCACCATGTGACCACATCCTTGACTACCAGCACATGCAGGCCTCCGCAGACCCCACAGCTAGGTTAAGTGGTCCATGCCTGGATGTGTGCCGGGACAGCTCATTCACGGTGAGCCGTCCACAGACGTTGTTTAACTCAGGGGGACCAAGCTCTGAAAATGTGTTCTTTGCAATCCTATCGGTGACTAATTACAGTCACATTGACAGGAAAACCAAAATGAAAATAATTGATGGTCTCTTTTTGGACATGAAGCCAGATCTATTATTACAGGAGATTCTCAGGAAAAACTCCTTATGGACAGAAATGGGGCAGAAATCGGCTGGCAGCAGCTGTGTCAGTTTCCCTTTGCACGGGAGCAGAGTGGTTCTGACCGCTCCTGGGCTGCCCCTCTTCCAGCGCATCCACTCTATGGGAAGACACATGTGTCCACTATATTCCCTGCTGAGAGTCCTTTTTGCACTACAATCCTGTGTGCTTTGATATTTAGTTAAGTTCAGTTCAGTTGCTCAGTCTTTGTGACCTCATGAACCACAGCATGCCAGGCTTCCCTGTCCATCACCAACTCCCAGAGTTCACCCAAACCCATGTCCATTGTGTTGGTGATGCCATCTAACCATCTCATCCTCTGTTGTCCCCTTCTCCTCTGGCCCTCAACCTTTCCCAGCATCAGGGTCTTTTCCAATGAGTCAGCTCTCCGCATCAGGTGGCCAAAGTACTGGAGTTTCAGCTTCAACATCAGTCCCTCCAATGAACACCCAGGACTGATCTCCTTTAGGATGGACTGGTTGGATCTCCTTGAAGTCCAAGGGACTCTCAAGAGTCTTCTCCTACACCACAGTTCAAAAGCATCAATTCTTCAGCACTCAGCTTTCTTTATAGTCCAATTCTCACATCCATACATGACCACAGGGAAAACCATAGCCTTGACTAGATGGACCTTTGTTGGCAAAGTAATGTCTCTGCTTTTGAATATGCTGTCTAGGTTGGTCATAACTTTCCTTCCAAGGAGTAAGCGTCTTTTAATTTCATGGCTGCAATCACCATCTGCAGTGATTTTGTAACCCAGAAAAATAAAGTCAGCCACTGTTTCCACTGTTTCCCCATCTACTTGCCATGAAGTGATGGGACCAGATGCCATGATTTTAGTTTTCTGAATGTTGAGCTTGATATTTAAGCATCCCACAGAAAGACGAGGGATGAGGTTCCAGGCAGATGTCACCCTGAGCCTCAGATCCCACCTGGGGTAATAACAGAAAGAGTCTTTGCTGGAAGGACAGTAGGGTGACCAGCCATCCTGGTGTGCCTCCCACCAAAGAAGTTTTCAGAACACAGGTCTTTGATTTAAAAACCAGGACAATCCCAGCTAAATTGTCCTGGTTTGCCTGGAACTAAGGGATTTCCTGGGACACAGAAACAGGAGTGCTAAAATTGGGGAAGTCCCGGGCAAACTGGAAAGAATTGGTCACCCTAGAGGATGGGCCGATGGAGTCTGTGGAAATTGAATGGTCAAAGCCACTGAAAGTTCTCATGGTCCATCCCCAGCTCCAAGGGGTTCTGGACCTGGGACCTCAGGACACATGACCACTGCAGATCACTGCCTGGACCCAAGGGCTGGGAACAATGAACATAGATCTGAAGTAAGGACTGTTTGGGCCCTGTCTCCATCATCATGTGTAGTTACTACAAAGCTCACCACATATTGGGTTCTGGCACAGTGCCTAAAACCCCAGTCTCTGACTTTTTCAAATTGCACAACCCTGATCAAATAAAAATATCCACATGTCCTGCAAGAGCAGAGAGCGCTGGCTGACAACAAGGATGGTACAACATTGGTGCTATGTGGTAGCTGCCTGGTCAAGGATACACTTTCCAGCTTCCTGGGATTTTGATGGGGCCACTTCTTGCCAATGGAAAGAAATTAAAATAAAATATATCACTCCTGAGCCAGATGGCCAAGTAGATGGTATGCCAAGCCCCCTTGCCCCACACACTGGTTGAAGGGAGAGAACTCTTGAGCACCTGGACAGAGACAAAACCCTTGGATGGAAGAAGCCTTGGCCCTTAAATGATCATGTGCAAAGCCACCCAACCAGGAACACCCATGGAGGCTTTGACGGTGAGCAAGACGTAAAGTTCCATTACATTAAACCACTGGGAATATGGGACTGATCCACCAGCACAGCTAATACATTCGACTGGAAAAGAGTATCACACACATTATAAAACACATAGAAATTAAAAGATGGTATTTTAAGAGCAAATATAAATAGGAGCTCCAATATTTTCCTCACTCCCACAGCAGATCCCTCACTGCGCCCCCTCAGTGTATATACATCACTTGGGAAATCTCTGGCCTCAAACACTTCTGAATATTTCTGCTGTTTGAGAGATTTCTCATGAACACTCAATGTGAATTTTTGCCTATGACAAACTTGTTCCTAGAAAAATCGGAACCATTTGCAAAGGGGAAAACTTGAACAGTCAAGAGAACATTTCTAATTCCATGCTTACAATGTGTGTGTCTTAGTCATCAGTCGTGCCTGACTCTTTGCAACCCTGTGGACTGTAGCCCACCAGGCTCCTCTATCCGTGGGACTGTCCAGACAAGCATACTGGAGTGGGTTGCCATGCCCTTCTCTAGGGGATCTTCCCAACCCAGGGAGCAAACCCAGGTCTCCCACATTGTGGGCAGATTCTTTACCATCTGAGTCACAAGGGAAGCCCTTATGCTTAAAGTATTTTTATTTTAAAAAATAAAAGGCAGACAAGGCAACTTAAAGGCGGCTTCCCTTGTTCAAGATTTTTGCTGCTCCTCTTTATCCTTCTCTCGTTTTGATGACTTGTTCTGAAACTTCAGTAGGTTGCACACTGCCATAAGCTACTTGCGCTATTAATAGATGATCCAGCCTGGCAATGGCACCCCACTCCAGTACTCTTTCCTGGAAAACCCCACAGATGGAGGAGCCTGGTGGGCTACAGTCCATGGGGTCGCTAAGAGTCGGACATGACTGAGCGACTTCACTTTCACTTTTCACTTTCATGCATTGGAGAAGGAAATGGCAACCCACTCCAGTGTTCTTGCCTGGAGAATCCCAGGGACGGGGCAGCCTGGTGGGCTGCCGTCTATGGGGTTGCACAGAGTCAGACACGACTGAAGTGACTTAGCAGCAGCAGCAGTAGCAGCCTTGATCTGCTGGCTTTTGACCACAGCAACAGGTCAATATGCTGAGAAAAGATTTGGGAATGAGAGGTTGTCAGAGACATCTTTTTATCTAGATCTATAACTATCTAAATTGTCGCTTGTCAAGTAACTGCTGATATGGGGACCCCAGAGGGAGACTGTTGCTGATGGCAGCGGGGCATGAATCCTACCATCCCTTCAGTGCTGCTAAGGAACAGCATGGGGAGATGCGGAGTGAGGCTTGCATTTCATCCAAATTCTAGCTGCCGCTTATCCCTTGGGGCTTCCCTTGTGGCTCAGCTGGTAAAGAATCGGCCTGCTAAGAGGGAGACATGGGTTTGATCCCTGGGTTGGGAAGATCCCCTGGAGAAGGGAAAGGCTACCCACAGTATTCTGGCCTGGAAAATTCCATGGACTGTATAATCCATGGGGTCACAAAGAGTCGGACACAACTGAGCAGCTTTCACTTTCTCTTCCCCTGACTGCCTGAGAGTCACCCAGCTTGTGGGACAGAAGCTGTTTGTCTGCTGGTAGTATGGACTAAATGTTTGTGTCTTTCCAAAGATTACATGCTGAAGCCCTAAACCCCTAGGGTGCTGTATTTGAAGTAAGGAAGTAATTAAAGTTAAATGAGGTCCAAAGGTGGCATCTTGATTCAATGGGATTGCTGTCCTTATAAGAAGAAACACCAGAGAGCTCTCTGACACCAGCAGACTCTCTCCCTCTCGCTCTCTCTCTCTAATAAAGAAAGGCCATGTGAGGACACATCAAGCCAAGAGAAGAAAGCTCTCAGCAGAAACAGAAGCAGCCAGAACCTCAATCTTAGACTTGCAGCCTCCATCACTGTAAAAAATAAATACCTGTTACTGAAGCCACCCAGACTGCGGCATTTTGTTTTACCGTGGCCCCTGGTGACAAATACAGGTAGGCTTTAGAGGAGGATGGAGTTTGAAAAGCTCCTCATGTAGTCATTCTCTCATCTCGGAGATCTCGAGCCCTTTATAACTCAGTGGATAAGTACAGCTTGTGCTTTCAGCTAATGTCTAAGATCAGTACACTTCTAAGGAGGATGGAAGTGTGTTTATTGCCTATTATGTATCATTTTTGTCATTCCTACCAAAGAGCTGACTCATTACTAAAATCTTATTGTTACAGAATATTTGAAAAATTACTATTTTGTGATTTTCCTTTTTCCCATGGTTTTTAGACAAGCATTATAATCAATAATTTTAATTTTTAAATTTCAGGTTTAGAATTCAAAGTGACTACAAGAAATGGCAAAAAAAAAAAAAAAGAGAGAGAGAGAGAACTGTAACAGAGTATGAAAAGAATAATATTTCTAAAGAATTCTCAGGTTCATGATGATTGGGTTTACTCTTATCTTATGGCCAGTTAATCTGGGAATAGGAACTGAATAATTCAGCATTTAGGCAAATAGTGGTATATATAAGATGGAAATAAGAGGTAATTCTTCTGCCTTATGCAGAACTGATGGAATCATTGCTGGAATACTACATACGTTCTTAGGCTCCAGGTTTAGAAACAATATGAAAATTTTTTCGGTCTAAAGAGAACAACCAAATTTTTTAATGATTGAAAAAAAGCTGAATTTGTGCACCTAGCTTCAAAATATAGAAGATGAAAGACATTTAATAATGATCCTCGAGTGTATGAAAAAGAATGAGGTCATCAGCAGCTGTTCTTCTCTTCCAGTGAGGATAGAATCAGAGAAAATATATTTAAATTACAAGATTAATTTATTATTTGGATCTACTTTTTAGATTTAGAAAAGCCTTTAATCTAAAGGGATCAAGGTGCTCAAATTAGACTAGAAAGACTTTTCTAAGCTTGGCAATAACATGAATAAATGGCCCTCGGTGAAATTATAGTTGCTATTTTCACAATTTCAAAGAATGTATTCTGACAAAAGGCTGCAAAACTCTAGAGTCACCCCGAATGCCCTCCCTCGAGGAAGGGAAGAGGAAATGAAGGGGGTCTCTAGAGAAGGGGTTAGTAACTGGTCTAGTGACTTGGGTAAACTGGCTCCATAATAATCATCTCTACTTGACAAATATTCAATCTGAGGTGACCCTCGGACAGGAAACAGGCACTTCAGGGGTGGTCAGAGGAACCATGAAGTAGTTGCTATGAGATGTTGTCAAGTTCCACTCAAAGAAAGACTTAGTCATAATTCTTCTTGGCTACACTTAAGGCAAAGCAGCAAGAGGAAGAGTGGGAGAAAGGCAGCATTTCTGTTATTGACGAGCCCATGAGACCTTCAAGGGAGACTGAAGGGACTCCAGTGCTTTTGTCCAGAAGCACCAGAAAAGAACATGCATGCCCTCGTGGGGATTTGCAGAGCTCAAGGGAGACTGCCCTGATAAAGAGAGCAGGTAGCCAAGTAGGCTTGGGAATGAACTGGTTACCCAAGAGGCTTCTGCCCTAACCACCTCAGATAAAAGCTGAAATGGCTTCACTAGCAATGAGACTACTCTTATCTGGCCAAGTTCATCCTAAACCTTAGAACCTAAGGCAAGAACTGGGCTACTGCTCTGAAATATCCAAGAAGAAATTCAGGGAAGGGAGTAAGACCAATCTCATTCACCCTTCCAAGAGAGCCCAGGGCAGCTATCTGTTGTTGTTGTTTAGTCACCTGGTCATGTCCCACTCTTTGCGAACCCATGGACCGCAATGCATTACTGTGCCCATAATGGTATTTCATGGCTCCAAATCTCCCATCCTCACTCTAATATTATCTATTATTTTTTGTTGCTGTTTAGTCGCTAAGTCATGTCCAATGCTTTGCAACCCCAAGGACTGCAGCATGCCAGGTTCCCTGTCCTTCAGTACCTCCCCGAGTGTGCCCAAATTCATATCCATTGAGTCAGTGATACTACCTACCCATGGCATCCTCTGCCGCCCCCTTCTCCTTTTACCTACAATCTTTCCCAGCATCAGGCAGCCAAAGTATTGGAGCTTAAGCATCATTCCTTGCAATGAATATTCAGGGTTGATCTCCTTTATGACTGACTGATTTGATCTCCTTGCAGTCCAAGAGACTCTCCAGAGTCTTCTCCAGCACCCAATTCAAAAGCATCAGTTCTTCAGCACTCAGCCTTCTTTATGGTCCAACTCTCACATCCATACATGACTACTGGAAAAACCACAGCTTTGACTAGATGGACCTTTGTTGGCAAAGTGATGTTTCTACTTTTAAATATGCTGTTTAGGTCTGTCATAACTTTCCTTCCAAGGAGCAAGCATCTTTTAATTTCATGGCTGCAGTCACTGTCTGCAGTGATTGGGAGCCCAACAAAATAAAATCTACCACTGCTTCCACTTTTTCCCCTTCTATTTGCCATGATTATTTTTTAACCCCTCTCTGTGCTGCAATGATTAATCAAACAAAACACTTCTGACAAGGAAACTGAATTTGGATACTTATTTTATAAACAGCAACTTAAGAGAAATATCTGGAAATGGTGTCCAGCTTTTATTTCTAGGACAAGAGTAGTACAGACACAGAAAAGGAAGAAGAGAGAAATAACCTGAAAGAAAGTCAAATTTGTGAAAACTGTGTGAACAAACATAGAACCAGAAGTGGCCCAAGAATTTAACCTGCTGAAAATCTAACCCCAACAGGAAGTTCTCAGGTCATGAAAGACAAAGTGGGAAGATGCAGAATTTCCTCCTGTGATCATTTTATAAATAGTATCTCCCAAAATTCAAACATTAATATATTACTGTCAAAAATTTAGCCTATCCATATTCTCTTACCAGCGTCCCTGGTGGCTCAGTTGGTAAAGAATCCACCTGTAATGCAAGAGACTGGCTGCGATGCAGGAGACCTGGGTTTGATCCCTGGGTTGGGAAGATCCCCTGGAGAAGGAAATGGCAACCCACTCCAGTATTCTTGCCTGGAGAATCCCATGGACAGAGGCGCCTGGTGGGCTACAGTCCACAGGGTCGCAAGAACTGGACACAACTTAGCGACTAAACCACTACTATACTCGTTATTTTTCTATGAATCAACTTTTTAAAATTTATTTATTTTTAATTGAAGGAAAGCTGCTTTACAATATGTTGGTTTCTGCCATACTTCTCAACTTTTTTACTCAAACCAATGAGGAAAAAATGAAATTGTTCCCATTTGTGATAGTGATGTAAGAATACCACTTTCTAAATAAAAGATAAGTATAAAACAAATTAAGTATGAAATAATAAGTAATTGTATGAAAATTAAAAGTTGTCAGATTCTCATCAGATGCTGTTAACTGATTGAGAACCCCATGAACAGTATGAAAAGGCAAAAAGATATGACACTGAAAGATGAACTCCCCAGGTTGGTAGGTACCCAATATGCTACTGGAGAAGAGTGGAAAAATAACTCCAGAAAGAATGAAGAGACAGAACCAAAGCAAAAACAACACCCAGTTGTGGATGTGACGAGTGATGAAAGTAAAGTCTGATGCTATAAAGAGCAATACTCCATAGGAACCTGGAATGTTAGGTCCATGAATCAAGGCAAATTGGAAGTAGTCAAACAGGAGACGGCAAGAGTGAACATTGACATTTTAGGAATCAGTGAACTAAAATGGACTGGAATGGGTGAATTTAACTCAGATGACCATTATATCTACCACTGTAGTAGTAGGCAAGAATCCCTTCGAAGAAATGGAGTAGCCATCAGAGTCAACAAAAGAGTCCAAAATGCAGTACTTGGATGCAGTCTCAAAAATGACAGGATGATCTCTATCCGTGTCCAAGGCAAACCATTCAATATCACAGTAATCCAAGTCTAGGCCTCAACGAGTAATGCCAAAGAAGCTGAAGCTGAACACCTATGTTCAGCTATGAAGGTCTATGAAGGTAGGTCTATGAAGACCTACAAGGCCTTCTAGAACTAACACCCAAAAAGATATCCACTTCATTATAGGGGACTGGAATGCAAAAGTAGGAAGTCAAGAGCTTCCTGGAGTAACAGGAAAATTTGGCCTTGGAGTACAAAACGAAGCAGGTCAGAGGCTAACAGAGTTTTGCCAAGAGAATGCACTGGTCATAGCAAACATCTTCTTCGCACAAGAGAAGACACAACACAAGAGAAGACTCTACACATGGACATCACCAGATGGTCAATCCCCAAATCAGATTGATTATATTCTTTGCAACCAAAGATGGAGAAGCTATATACAGTCAGCAAAAACAAGACCACGAGCTCACTGTGGCTCAGATCATGAACTCCTTATTGCAAAATTCAGACAAATTGAAGAAAGTAGGGAAAACCACTAGACCATTCAGGTATGACCTAAATCAAACCCCTTACGATTATACAGTGGAAGTGATAAATAGATTCAAGGGATTAGATCTGATAGACAGAGTGCCTAAAGAACTATGGATGGAGGTTTGTAACATTGTACAGGAGGCAGCGATCAAGACCATCCCCAAGAAGAAGAAATGCAAAAAGGCAAAATAGTTGTCTGATGAGACCTTACAAATAGCTGAGAAAGGAAGAGAAGCTAAAGGCAAAGGAGAAAAGGAAAGATATAAGCATCTGAATGCAGAGTTCCAAAGAATTGCAAGGAGAGATAAGAAAGCCTTCCTCAGCAATCAGTGCAAAGAAACAGAGGAAAATAGTAGAATGGGAAAGACTGGGGATCTCTTCAAGAAAATGAGAGATACCAAGGGAACATTTCATGCAAAGATAACCACAATAAAGGATGGAAATGGCATGGACCTAACAGAAGCAGAAGATATTAAGAAGAGGTGGCAAAAATACACAGAAAGTGAAAGTGAAAGTGAAGTCACTCAGTCATGTCCGACTCTTTGCAACCCCATGGACTGTAGTCTATCAGGCTCCTCTGTCCATGGGATTTTCCTGGCAAGAGTGCTGGAGTGGATTGCCAAAATACACAGAAGAAGTGTACAAAAAAGATCTTCATGACCCAGATAACCACAGTGGTGTGATCACTCACCTACAGCCAGACATCCTGGAATGCAAAGTCAAGTGGGCCTTAGGAAGCATCACTACAAACAAAGCTAGTGGAGGTGATGAAATTCCAGTTGAGCTATTTCAAATCCTGAAAGATGATGCTGTGAAAGTGCTGCACTCAATATGCCAGCAAATCTGGAAAACTCAGCAGTGGCCACAGGACTGGAAAAGGTCAGTTTTCATTCCAATCCCAAAGAAAGGCAATGCCAAAGAATATTCAGACTACTGCATAATTGCACTCATCTCACATGCTAGCAAAGCATGCTCAAAATTCTCCAAGCCAGGCTTCAACAATACGTGAACTGTGAACTTTCAGATGTTCAAGCTGGATTTAGAAAAGGCAAAGGAACCAGAGATCAAATTGCCAACATCCATTGGATCATGGAAAAAGCAAGAGAGTTCCAGAAAAACATCTATTTCTGCTTTATTGACTATGCCAAAGCTTTTGACTGTGTGCATCACAACAAACTGTGGGAAATTCTGAAAGAGATGGGAATACCAGACCACCTGACCTGCCTCCTGAGAAATCTGTATGCAGGTCAAGAAGCAACAGTTAGAACTGGATGTGGAACAACAGACTGGTTCCAAATAGAGAAAGCAGTACATCAAGGCTGTATATTGTCACCCTGTGTATTTAACTTATATGCAGAGTACATCATGCGAAATGCCAGGCTGGATGAAGCACAACCTGGAATCAAGATCACCAGGAGAAATATCGATAACCTCAGATATTCAGATGATACCACCCTTATGGCAGAAAGCAAAGAACTAAAGAGCCTCTTGATGAACGTGAAAGTGGAGAGTGAAAAGGTTGGCTTAAAGCTCAACATTCAGAAAACAAAGATCATGGCACCCGGGCCCATCACTTCATGGGAAATAGATGGGGAAACAGTGGCAGACTTTGTTTTTTGGGCTCCAAAATGACTGCAGATGGTGACTGCAGCCATGAAATTAAAAGACGCTTGCTCCTTGGAAGAAAAGCTATGACCAACCTAGGCAGCAGATTAAGAAGCAGAGACATTGCTTTGCCAACAAAGGTCCATCTAGTCAAAGCTATGGTCTTTCCAGTAGTCATGTATGGATGTGAGAGTTGGACTATAAAGAAAGCTGAGCACTGAAGAATTGATGCTTTTGAACTGTGGTGTTGGAGAAGACCCTTGAGAGTCCCTTAGACTGCAAGGAGATCCAGCCAGTCAATCCTAAAGGAAATCAGTCCTGAATATTCATTGGAAGGACTGATGCTAAAGCTGAAACTCCAATAATTTGGCCACTTGATGCGAAAAACCAACTCACTGGAAAAGACCCTATGCTGGGAAAGATTGAAGGTGGGAGGAGAAGGGGATGACAGAGGATGAGATGGTTGGATGGCATCACCAACATGATTGACATGAGTTTGAGTAGGTTCTGGGAGTTGGTGATGGACAGGGAAGCCTGGCATGCTGCAGTCCATGGGGTTGCAAAGAGTTGGACACGACCGAGTGACTGAACTGACTGACTGAGCATGAGACGCTTTTTCTGCTGAGTGGGGGAAATGGCTGTCCAGAAGGGGTCAGGAACACGTCATGAGGACTTCCTGCTAAAATGGCAGACTGAACCCATGTTTATTTCTTCTCCCTCCTGAAACCTCACTAACATGCCAATTAAGGAATCAAAAAACAGATATAAAATCTTCAAGAATAGGGAGCATGGGAGCAAACACAGCAGTGGAAGAAAGATGGAAGCACATTTCTGAAGGAAAACCAGCATGAGGGGAAGAGCAGCTGAGTGGGCCAGTGTAGAAAGTAAACTAAGAGCCTGCAGGAGAAAGAACCAATGAGGACTGAGACAATCCTTGTCCCAGGATCCCAGAGGCTCAGGAAGTGGGGCCCACGTCCCTTGGAGGTCAAAGGCCGAAACAGAAGAACTGGCTGAAAGACTATAGAAGGTGGGCTTCAGTTCCCCTCCACCTGAGACCCACCCCCACTGCTCCATCACAGGATTTGTTGTTCAGTTGCTAAGTTGCATCTGACTCTTTGCGACCGCATGGACTGCAGCACACCAGGCTTCCCTGTCCTCCACCATCTCCCAGAGTTTGCTCAAACTCACGTCCATTGAGTCACTGATGCCATCCAACCATCTCATCCTCTGTTGTCCCCTTCTCCTCTTGCCCTTAATCTTTTGCAGGATTCGGGAAGATTATTGCCTGGAGAAACTGAACCAGGGATTCTCTGGGCGTTCCCAGGAACAGCAGAAGGTGGGGATGAAGCTCTGTGTTGATCACGGTGCAAATTCATATACTGTACCATGGAAGAAGTGTCCTTCCTTCACCAGCCACACTGTCAGACTGCTAGCAGGCAGGCCGATTATACCCACCCTCCCCCGTCACCCCTTAGTCCCTCCTACCCCACAGGAAGGTTAAGGGTTTTCTTCCTAAGAGAAAATAAATGGTCCCATAAAGATGACCTACAGAAACTGACATCTGGGATTCCCCCCAAGAAGAAAGCTGCCTCGTGACCCATCACCCTTTAGTGAAGCTGCACACTCAGTAAGCTCTGCCCATGCACACAGAGCCTCCAGCTCACTCCCAAGTGAACTGAATTGCATAGACAGCCAATCAAGAATGACCTGACATTTGAGTAAGGCCTCTAGGATCTCTTTTGCTTAGATCACTTGGCTGGACCCTTGTTTTCTTGGCCTCATCAGGCCAGAGGACACCAGGTTCAGTCCTTGGTCCTCTCCTCTTCATTACCTACACCCACTCCCTTAAAGATGTCATCCAGTGTCCTGACTTGAAATCATCTTCATGTGCCAATGACTCCTGAATTTGTATTTCCAGCTCTCTGCTACAATGCAGATTGGTATGTCCAACTATCTACTCTCTATGTCTGCTTGGATGTGTAAGCAACAATGTATTAGCCAGTTTATGATGCAATAAAAAATGACCCATACAGCTTAGTAGAGCGTTATGTCTAACGCCTCTCTGTGGCTGCCGCGTTAAGTCTCATCTGGTGTTCCCCCCAAAACTGCTCCTCCTGCAGCCCCCTTTCTCTTAGTTCATCACAAGTCCATCCTTTAGGATGCTCAGGCCAAAACTCTGAAAGCTGTTCTTGACTCTTCTCATACTCCATGTTTGTTATTTCAGGAAATCCTATTGGCTCTACCCTCAAAATATACCCAGCGTCTGTCATATCTCATCATCTCTACTCTATCTTCCTGATTCAAGTCACTGTCACCCTTTGCCTGAATCTTTGCAGTGGCTTCCTAACTGAATTTCCTGCGTCTACCAATGCCCAAGATAGTCTTGGCAAAACAAAGAGACCCTTTTAAAATATAAGTTAGTCTTCTGCTTAAAACCCTTCAGTGACTTTCCATTTCACTTAAAAAAGCCAAAGTCCTAGCACTGGCCTTCCGTGGATGCCTGGCCTGGCCATCCGCCACCTCTCTGGCTTTCCCGCTGACCACTCTCTGCTGCCTCCCTCTCTCAGCCACACTAACTTCCTTGCTAACCCACCAGACACATTCCCACTTAGAGGCTTTGCATTGGCTATTTCTTCTGTCTCAAAAGCATCTTCCCTACATGTTAACGCGGCTAACTCCTTCATGTGCTTAAGTCTTTGCTCAAGCCCCACCTTATCAGTCGGGTCTACACTGTCCACCCTATTCAAATTGCAACCCACCCCAGCAACCCACACCCATGTGCCCATGTGAGGCTTTTTCTTGTATTTCTTAACACTTAACCACTCTCTTGCGCAACATATTCTTTTCTTAAGTTACTATCTCTTTATTGTTTATTTTCTGTCTTCCTTGGCTATAAGGTAAACTTCAAAAGGGCAAGGGTCTTTGTCTGAGTATCATATCCCAAGCTACTAAAACAGTACCTAATACATAGAGGTGTTTGAAAGATACTTAATGAGTGAATAACAAATAAAAATTAAAGACAAAAGTCAAAATAGACAAATAAGAAGGAACTTGGAAGAAACAGTAATGATAAAGGAAAAATTTTTTAAACAATATCATTAAAATCCTCAGATATAAGAGAATAAACTGCATCTATGAAACAAGAAAGGAATGATATAACTGCAATAACAACAAGAACTAAAGGTCAAAGGATGAAAATTAATTCTTAAGAATTAAATTCATATCTGAATTTTTTTTAAATCAATTAAGAGTTGGAAGTTCAAGATATTCCCAGAAAGAATAAAAGCACAAGAAGATGACAAACTCAAGATGAAAGAAAACTAAAGGAACAGTCCAGGAGGTCAATTTACAACTTATACATATTTTAAGAATGAAAGAACGGGAAAAGACGACGACAAAATTTAGGGGTAAATAATATTAAAGAATATTCAAGAACAGAAGGGCATGAGTTTTCAGACTACAAAGAGTCTCCTCTAGGGCTCAGGTGGTAAATTATCTGCCTGCAACACGGGAGACTGGGGTTCAATCCCTGGTTCTGGAAGATCCTCTGGAGAAGGGAATGGCAACCCACTCCAGTATTCTTGCCTGGAGAATTCCACGGACAGAGGAGCCTTGAGGGCTACAGTCCATGGGGTCACAAAGAGTCAGACATGACTGAGCAACTAACTGTGAAGAAAAATACCTCTGGCTGAGTCAGCATAGCACCATAAGCTCTCAGGACAGGGATCAGGCCAAGGCCCTCAAGCTTCTACAGTTTCCAAACAAAGGATCAGAACAGCACAGAGCACCTCAACAACATCAGTGGAAATCAGATAACAGTGAAACAAGGTTTTTGAAATTCTGAGGGTAAGGATTTTTTTTTAAGGTAAGAGTTTTTAACATAGAAATATATGCCTAACAAAGTCATCAATCAACTATGAGGCAGAATAAAAGCATATTCAGAAATGTCAAGACCTACCATTTCCCTTCTCTCAGAAAGTGCCTAAAGGGTATACTCCACCAAAATGAGAAATAAAAAATAAATAGCCTAATAGGAAATCCAGGAAACGGGGGATCCAAATCAGTAGTGGGTGTGCTAAGTCACTTTAGTCGTGTCTGACTCTTTGCGACTCTACGGACTGTAGCCCGCCAGGGTCTTGTGTCCGTGGGATTCTCCAGGCAAGAACACTAGAGTGGGTTGCCATGCCCTCCTCCAGAGGATCTTCCCAACCCAGGGACAGAGCCAGTGTCTCTTACGTCTCTTGCATTGCCAGGCGGGTTCTTTACCACTAGCACCACCTGGGAAGCCCCCACATCAGTAGAGTACAAGGGAAGTTCCTAGGACAATGACAGAAAATCCTGGGATGACAGCTATGTAACAGACCTAAAGTGTAACCTCCAGATTGGAGCCGAAAAATGGAAGATCCAAGCAGAAATGACTCCAAGCACAAATTCAAGCACAAATGACTTAAAAAAAAAAAAAAAAAAAAACACTCCAAGGTATTACTAGCTTACTTCAGATCAGATCAGTCGCTCAGTCATGTCTGACTCTTTGCGACCCCATGAATTGCAGCCCGCCAGGCCTCCCTGTCCATCACCAACTCCCGGAGTTCACTCAGACTCACGTCCATCGAGTCAGTGATGCCATCCAGCCATCTCACCCTCTGTCGTCCCCTTGTCATCTTGCCCCCAATCCCTCCCAGCATCAGAGTCTTTTCCAATGTGTCAACTCTTCGCATGAGGTGGCCAAAGTACTGGAGTTTCAGCTTTAGCATCATTCTTTCCAAAGAAATCCCAGGGCTGATCTCCTTCAGAATGGACTGGTTGGATCTCCTTGCAGTCCAAGGGACTCTCAAGAGTCTTCTCCAACACCACAGTTCAAAAGCATCAATTCTTTGGCACTCAGCCTTCTTCACAGTCCAACTCTCACATCCATACATGACCACAGGAAAAACCATAGCCTTGACTAGACAGACCTTTGTTGGCAAAGTAATGTCTCTGCTTTTGAATATGCTATCTAGATTGGTCATAACTTTCCTTCCAAGGAGTAAGCGTCTTTTAATTTCATGGCTTGCAGTCACCATCTATAGTGATTTTGGAGCCCAGAAAAATAAAGTCTGACACTGTTTCCACTGTTTCCCCATCTATTTCCCATGAAGTGATGGGACCGGATGCCATGATCTTTGTTTTCTGAATGTTGAGCTTTAAGCCAACCTTTTCACTCTCCACTTTCACTTTCATTAAGAGGCTTTTTAGTTCCTCTTCACTTTCTGCCATAAGGGTGGTGTCATCTGCATATCTGAGGTTATTGATATTTCTCCCTGCAATCTTGATTCCAGCTTGTGTTTCTTCCAGTCCAGCGTTTCTCATGATGTACTCTGCATATAAGTTAAATAAGCAGGGTGACAATATACAGCCTTGACGTACTCCTTTTCCTGTTTGGAACCAGTCTGCTGTTCCATGTCCAGTTCTAACTGTTGCTTCCTGACCTGCATACAGATTTCTCAAGAGGCAGGTCAGGTGGTCTGGTATTCCCATCTCTTTCAGAATTTTCCACAGTTGATTGTGATCCACACAGTCAAAGGCTTTGGCATAGTCAATAAAGCAGAAATAGATGTTTTTCTGGAACTCTCTTACTTTTTCCTTACTTAAATGTATTTAAATGTATTAGAGTATTTTCAGCTCTGCTAAAGATATGAAGATGAAACTAAGCAAGCAAATAAAGAGGCAAATATTAACCCCAGATAAACAAAAAGCTACACAAGAAGGAAAGGTAATCATAGTAAACTACTTGATTCAGCTTTGAACATTATTTACTTAATCACAATAACATAAACATTGGCTATTGATTTAACTCGATGGAGTGATATAACTTTACAGGAAGGATGAGGTAAGGAAAGGAAGAATCAGAGGAGCATGAAATTTTTTCTTCCATAAAAGGAAGTCAATTGATAATGTCTAAAATTTCTGAGTCAATAAATAGCAGTGAACACATAGTATTCAGAAATATGGAAATAAATACCAAAAGTAGTAAAAAAAAAAAAAGAAAGAAAGAAAGAAAGAAAAAAGGAGTGCTAATGGCTATCTCTGAGCATGGATTGGGGGTAAGGAGAATTATTTCTTGTTATAAGGTTTGTAACCTCACTTTATCTTTAGACTACAAACATGTATTACCTTGCTAAAAAAAAAAATAAATATTATTTTGGGGATGTGGGACATATCAGCACCAAATCCGTACTCTCCACTTGATATAAAGATTCAAAGGTAATGGAAATGACTTCCTTATCATGTGGTTCGATGTTATTTAAAATCATACTTTGGGTATAAAATTTCAGCCATGTTAAATTAATAACTCTAGAAATCTAGAGTTGTACACCATTGTACCTCTAGTCAACAGTAACGTACTATATACTCAACATTTTGCTAACAGGGTAGAGCTCATGTTACACATTCTTACCACATTAAAAAAAATGTAAGCATGTCTATGCACCTCTTATACTACCAGTGGTATTCATCATACTTTTAAGCCTAGGGAATAGTGTGTACCATCCTCGCTGGGGCAATTTGATGGACAAGAGACCAATGTTGTCAGCTCAAGGGCCAAGTCTGACCCAAACTGATTCAAGACACAATAAAAAGCCTCAATGATTCCATTATCATTATACAAATCAAATCTCATAGTTTAAATTTTTTTTCACACACACAAAAAATTAGGTCTAGATCATTTTACAGGCAAATTCTAACAACTTTGAAGGAATACATGCTTCCAATCCTATTCAAATTCTTTAAGAAAATAATTCTCTCATTCATTCTGTGAGACTAGTATAATCTTGATATCCAAATGAGCAAGGACCATACCAAAAAAAAAAAGAAAAATTATAGTCCATCCTCACTTATGAACAAAGATGAAAATTCCCAAGGTATTAACAAAAGGGCCATGCAATGCATAAGTGGTGATATGTGTAACGGTTTTAAAAGCACTTGGTTGGGGGAATTAAATATAAAGGGAGACCTGGCATCTTGCATCAGGCAGAGTCATGGTGGAACATTCTGTGTGGATCTGAAAATATAAGGAGCAAAAGATGATGTTTTAAAAAAACACTATGAATACAATGAAATAGCCTCCTTATTATTACAGGTTTCTAGGTTTAGGAAATGGTCCATTGGCAGAGGATAATACTGACTTGCCTCTGCTTCAAAGTGGATAAGAAGAGATAAAGATTTTAGATGGCAAGTGGACAGCATAAGTAATCCAACAGGAGGCTACTGAACTCTCAGGGGGACCCCTCCAGGCTCTTGGACCAAACTGCCAGGTTTAGAGACATACAGCAGTCCCTCC
Organism: Bubalus kerabau; assembly: GCF_029407905.1. Taxonomy (NCBI): domain Eukaryota; kingdom Metazoa; phylum Chordata; class Mammalia; order Artiodactyla; family Bovidae; genus Bubalus; species Bubalus kerabau. The sequence continues at coordinate 22,121,774 of NC_073639.1, forward strand.
TCCAAGATTCCAGCCTTGTCTATGAATGGATCCTCTGAATTTGTACTATGGGTGGGTGGAAACCCCATGCACTGACTACTTCAAGCCTCAAGGATCCTGAGAAGGGTCTTGGCCGTAAGGAGTAGCTTGTTCTAACGGCATATCGTCTCTGCGCATCTTTCCCCTAATTAGGAATTGTGTGTATGTGGCAGGTCCACATTCCAGAAGGGAAAAGCATTACTCACTGTGCACGAAATATTCTCTCAAAATCTGGCGACCCAGAGACTGATGGGGGTGTAACTTTGTATTTCGATCTCGCCTTTCCTACCTGCATAGCAAAATAACCTGCAAGTAAAAAGGAATGAACGTTAAAAATGTGGCACATCATTATTCATTAGTAAAATGCACTACATACCTAAATGTATGTATCTAAAATGTCTAAAATTTAAAAAGTCAGATCGTACCAACTGAAAAAGACAGACAGATGAGGATGCAAAAGCAACTGAAATTCTCATACATTACTGGCGGCAATGTAAAATGGTACAACCACCTTGGAAAACCATTTGGAATTTTTTAGTTGGACATATATTGACCATATGATTCAGTCAGTCCATGACTCGACATTTTCCCAAGAGAAATGAAATCATAGAAACACCTGTACACAAATGTTCACAACAGCTTTATTTGTAATAGCTAAAAATCAGGAACAACTTGCTGACGATTAACTTTATATGTCAACAAGGCTAACCACGGTGCCCAGTTGTTTGGTCAACACCAGTCCAGATACTGCTGTGAAGATAATTTTTCAGAGGTGATGAACATTTACATCAGTAGACTTTGAATAAAGCAAATTTTCCTGCCTATTGTGCATGGGCCTTACCCATTCAGTTGAAGGCCCTAAGGAAAAAGCTTGAGGTCCCCCACAGTGGAAGAGAATTTTGCCTTCCTTTGGACCAAGGCTGCAATATCAGTTCTTTTTTTTCTGCCACACCATGTGATATGTGGGATCTTAATTCCTCGACCAGGGATCAAACCCATGTCCCCTGCATTGGAGCACAGATTCTTAACTACTGGACCACCAGAGAAGTCCCAGCAACACCAATTCTTGTTGCAATATCCAGTCTTGCAACAGACCCTGCAAATTTCAGACTTTCCAGATCCAATTGTTATAAGAGCCAATCTTTTAAAACAGATGTGTGAGAGTGTGTATGTGTATCCTGTTGGTTCTGTTTCTCTGGAGAACCCTAACATAAATGTCTATCAACAAGTGAGTGGATAAACAATTTGTGGTGTATCCATACAATAAGATACCACTCAACAATAAAAAATAATGAACTAGTAATAAACAAAACAACATGGGTGAATCTCAGAACAGTTACACAGAATGAAGCACATGCAGATGGCATCACGTGGAGCTTGAGCAGCTGCACGAGAATCTGAGTGGCCAAGGACAAACTAAGAGAGCAGAAGTCCAGGCATGTATTCCACATGGTCAACCAAAAAAGCTTTCAGGTTAAAGATAAAGCAAAACTAGTTACCACTGATCTTAAGGAGATAAACACTGTGAATGATGAAAAAGTTAACAGAGTGAATAAAGCTTTTGTGGATATACAAAAGGAAGTTCCACACACGTCTCAAAGGGCCTTTCTCCTGAACCTCTGCAGAAACAGCTGATTCCTCAGCAAGGTCATGAAAACAAACCAGTTAATGTCGATGAAGCTACAAGTTTGATGGCGCAAGTGTAATACGCTGGTAATGCATCAAATTCCCCCAAATGAATGTTTAAATGTTTTATACCAAAAAAATTATGCTGAATGAAAGAGGCAAGACCCCGCCCGCTCAAAAAAAGGTACTATTGTATAAGATTATTTGTATAAAATTCTCAGGAATGCAAATGAATTTGCAGTGACATAAAGCAGATCAGTAATTGCCTGGAGATGAGGAAGGTGGAAGGTGAGGGGGGTCACAAGAAAACTTGAGGATGATGGTTTCTTATATGACTCAGTTTCCCTATTGTGAAATAATTATGATTTTTCTCATCCTTCATTTGCTGCATGGAAAATGCATTAGATTATCAAGCCCTAATGCCTGGAATCACCTGCCTCTGATGATCAGTTCTGTAACCCTCTTTCCTTTAGACCTACACTTCCTCCTTGTCAACAGTTCTCACCTCTTGTCCTCTCTCTCTCTCTTTTTACCCCTGAACTGACTTCTGGGGTCTCTTTTTTCTCTTCAGATTATTTCCTCGAGATTATTTCAGTTTCTCATTAGTTTTCTCCAACACTACACTGGCCTCCCTTACTTCAGTACCTCAATATCCCTTTCCTACCTGCTAATGTTCTAAAAATAATTTCCTTTTCCACACCAAGTGTGCAACTTCCGTGTCTCACTGTGTGACAGTCTTAGGGACCATGTGTTTCAGTAAGTATTGGACCTGGTCAAGTAAGGCTCTCACAGCTGGCCATTCCCCTTCGCCTTCATTCCCCTCAGAATAACCCTATAGCTTCTAAGTCCTGACAACCCTGCAAATAAAGGGTTGATCAGGATTTTAAAGCTATAGCTGAACATCTAAGCGTGTCGACACTTAGGACTGGCATCTTTCTCCTTCAGACTGTAGTCATATCACTGAAGTCTAGGACAGCAGAGTAAAAATAAAGCGGGATTGGGCATTAATGGTTTTCGACTCTGGGCTAAGCCTTGTGAAGGCATCATAAATCTGGAGAGACCAATGGCTCATGGCATCAGCTGGATATCTATCTATGGAGGAGAAAACTGAGACTTGGCCATCCTGGACCTTATTACTGGTGCTTTTAACTCAGTCCACAGCCTCAGAGAAAACAGGAGTCAAGGCTCTTTGTTTCCACGTGTAAAATGGAAACAAAGAAAGAAGTGTGCTTCTAGATTTATATATCAGCAATTGCTTCCCTATGGCTCAGAAGGTAAAGAATCTGCCTGCAATGTGGGACACCTGAAGTCGATCCCTAGGTTGGGAAGATCCCCTGGAGGAGAGCATGGCAACCCACTCCAATGTTCTTGCCTGGAGAATCCCATGGATAGAGGAGCCTGGCAGGTTACAGTCCATGGGGTCGAAAAACCCCGCCCATCCTCAGGAAGGAGGACCCCGTTGCACCAGCTCCAGTCCCAGGGGTCTCATGTCAGGGCCTTCAGAGACCAAGGCTGTCACTGAGCAACATAACAAGGGTGAAAAGGCTATTTCACCCCCTTTTCTGGAGCGCCTCCATTTCTTCCCCTTTCCATGAGTTGATTAAAAGCTACTGAAAATGAGCTCCTTTGGCTTTGACTGTCTTTTCCCTTCCCTCGCTCTCTCCCGTGTGCTGAGGAAAGTAAATCAAGAGCTCTCATCCTGCACTGCCGGCCACAGCCGGACTCCTTCTGCTGCCTCTCAATCCAGCAGAAACTCCTTCTGTGGGGAAGCAGCCAAGGAAACAACCACGCTGAGTGCCAACTCTGGGCCAAGCACCCTGGTGGGCACTCCCTACCAGTGTCCTGTCTAGTCCTGTTTCCTGAAGACACTGAAGGACAGGATTTCCTGGCCAAGGGCACCCAGCTGGTAAGTGGCTGGACCAGATGATGTGAGTCTGCCTGTTTTCAAGCCTTCCGCTGCTTCTACTACAGCACAGTGGTATCCCATCTCCATAAACACCAGACTTCTGCTAAGCAACGAGTTCTGGTTCTTCATGCCAACTCCCTCTCTCCCTTCCTCCTTTTTCTCTCTCCCACCCCTCACCACTTGTCCACCATTATTAAACATTCACAGTCCACCACCAACCACCACTGGCCCAGTGTCCTCTTCCCAGCCAGCTGCCTGAACTTCATACTGCAATTCACACTGTCCCTGGCACCCACCAGCAAACAGAGCCCCTCTGTGGGGAAGGCAGAGGCTGAGTCAGCCTGGGGACACCCATGGACCTGCCCCTGCGCCCCCTTCAGGGCCGGGACCTGGGCACGCGCGGGGTAGACAGTGCCTATGTGTGGGTGGCTCTATGTGAACCAGAGGGTCAGCACAGGGAGCTTCAGACCTAAGTGATGCTTAGTTGGCAATGAGCATTCTACTTTACTGTAGAAAAGAGGTTAACCAAACCACAAACTGCGTCTTAGGTATAATGTTTTCGTAAATTCACAAAAACAGACTTGCTGGCAAGTTTTTCCGTTGAGTGTGTGTGCAGGCTGGACTATGTCCTAAACCCACGTGCCTCCGGTGCCCAGGGCGGAGCAGCCCACAGCTCCGCCCCATTTCCTGGTACAAGCACACTGGGGGAAATTAACAAACGTGCACTTGATAAAGAAGTCTCGCTCGGCCAAGATTCAGACACTTTCCCCCAATTTGCATGCCAAGGAAGCATGCTCCTAAAATAATAGGAATTGAGCAAAAGTGACCCCAGAAGAGAAAAAGCCTCTATTCAACCAGGCGATCAGGATACTGAATAATCCTAATGGGAAGGCGCTTTAAAATTTAGAATGAATTGCTTAATCTGAAGCTTATATTTTTGCAGGAACTTTTTTATTTTTTGTACCTGATAATCATACCTGCCCTAGGCAGCTTATTTAGGAAACACAGGGTTCAAGAAATCACAGCCATGATTTGCAAGCAAGGTACAATGTTCCCTTTGGAACACTCCTAATTAATATTTAGAGCCCATTTGGCCCAGGTTCAGTCAAAGAGGGCTGTGGGTTGTAACCACAGATGATGCAGACTCTCTGGGCTTGGAGGGCCCACCACGGCCCCATAGGGAGAACTTAGGGAGAACTAACCCCTAGAATTTTCTAAATCTCTGCCTGTCTCCTGATGACCCTGAGTGCTCTGCAGAGCCCACAGGCCACCAGGAAGTGAGTACAAACCGCAAACCCTCCCCACTCCCTCTAACACACACACACACACACACACACACACACACACCAGGACACTTACAAACCCCAAACCCTCTCCCCTCCCTGTAGCACATACACATACACACAAACACACACTAGGAAGCTTACAAACCCAAACCCTCCCCCCTGCCTGTAACACACACACACACACACACACACACACCAGGACGCTTACAAACCCAAACCCTCCCCACTCCCTGTAACACACACACACACACACACACACACACCAGGACACTTACAAACCCAAACCCTCCCCCCTCCCTGTAACACACACACACACACCAGGACGCTTACAAACCTAAACCCTCCCCCCTCACTGTAACACACACACACCAGGACACTTATAAACCCAAACCCTCCCCCTCACTGTAACACACACACACACCAGGACATTTATAAACCCAAACCCTCCCCCCTCACTGTAACACACACACACACACACACACACACACACCAGGACACTTATAAACCCAAACCCTCCCCCTCCCTGTAACACACACACACCAGGACATTTATAAACCCAAACCCTCCCCCCTCACTGTAACACACACACACACCAGGACATTTATAAACCCAAACCCTCCCCCCTCACTGTAACACACACACACACACACACACACACACCAGGACACTTATAAACCCAAACCCTCCCCCTCCCTGTAACACACACACACCAGGACATTTATAAACCCAAACCCTCCCCCCTCACTGTAACACACACACACACCAGGACATTTATAAACCCAAACCCTCCCCCCTCACTGTAACACACACACGCACACACACACACGCGCACACACACACACACACACACACACACCAGGACACTTATAAACCCAAACCCTCCCCCTCCCTGTAACACACACACACCAGGACGCTTACAAACCCAAACCCTCTGGCTCCCTGTAACACACACACACCGGCCCACTTCAGAACGCTTACTTTGCTGACAGGCTGAGAGGACAGAGAGTGCAGCCAGCAATATCGAATTCCCTGCCATCTTTCCCAGGGAATGTTCTGGTTCACAGAACTATTTGCAGAATAGTTCCTGTTAGGGGAAGAGCGACTTTCGATTTGGCAACGCTGACCTTCCTTATAGGTTCATCTGAGCTCAGAAAGGAAAAGGGAAAAAAAAAAAAAAGGAGGTTCAAACTGGCTGCGTGACCTTTGCTCTGGAAGAGGAATCAGGAAGGCAGGCGGGTCCAGGCTGTCAATCAAAGAGCAAAGATCTTCACCTGGATCGGGCACGGCTTCCCAAACCTGTTTCCCGTCCCCTGAGCTCAGACCTCTGCCTTTAGCCCTCAAGCAGCAGCAGCAGAACCCTGAGTCAAACCACCTTCTCGGCCAATTCAAAAACAATTCACAGTCCCTCTCTTTCAACCTCTGCGCCCCTTAGTCCCCACCCTGGATCAAAGGCCTTCCTAAGATTGTTCACACCTCCTGTGGAAAAAGAGAGGAGGTGTAAGATTTTATTTAATCCCATTGAAATTTACACAGTAATTTAAACTGGTTGTAACTTTATTCCCTAGTAAACGACAGATCCAGGATTTGAACTCACGCGCAGTTTCCAAAGGTGGCCTAAACCCTGAACCAGGCTGCCTCCCACTGTCACCTAACTCTCCCGTGATCATGCTGACCTTAAAATTTTTTAATTGAGTCATAATTGACATATAGCGGTATTAGTTTCTGATGTAGGACATAGATTTGATACATGTGTATATTGCAAAATTATCTCCATAATAAACTTTATGTTCAGTTCAGCTGCTTAGTCGTGTCCGGCTCTTTGCGACCCCATGGACTGCAGCACGCCAGGCTTCCCTGTCCATCACCTACTCCCGGAGCTTGCTCAAACTCATGTCCATAGAGTCAGTGATACCATCCAACCATCTCATCCTCTGTCATCCCCTTCTCTTCCCGCCTTCACTCTTCCCAGCATCAGGGTCTTTTCAAATGAGTCCATTCTTCACATCAGGTGGCCAAAGTATTGGAGTTTCAGAGGTTAGCATCCATTATGTTGAAACCGCACAACTCAGATTGGGACTTGAATCCCCTGTCTTTTCACTGGGCTCACACACCTGGTCCCAGGACTCAATGAAGCTCAGGTTCTTTGTGTCTTGTTGCAGAAAGAATTCATTGAGAGATAAAATGATAGGTAAGAAGTGGATTTATTTGGACATCTCATGGTCAGTATGCAGTCCATTTCAGAAGGTGAGAACGGCTTTGGGAGAAACACACTCCATAGTGAAAGTGTGGGCCATCTCAGAAGACAAGAGGCCCTGAAACACGCAGTGATTAGTTATCATGGGCTGGGTAATTTCATAGGCTAATGAGTGAGAGGATTATTCCAACTATTTTGAAGGAACTGGGTCAGAACCCATTTTTGGCCTTTCATGGTTGGCCTCAGACCTGTCATGGCACTGGGGGTGTGTCATTTAGCATGTGCTAATATACTACAACAAGCATGTAATTGAGGCTCAAAGTCTATAATGAGTCCCCTACATACAAACCTTCAAGTTGTGAACTTTCAAACATGAGAACATGGAGCTTACTAATAAAGACCCAGTGAAATTGGAGGCCAAGAGAAGAGAGACAAGAGGAAGAAGAAGGAGCAGAAGAACCCAAGAGATTCATGGTGCAGGGAAGGGCCAGGAGAATTTTTTTATTTGAGGAGGTATTGTTAATTTCTGAGGCACAAGACCTGACTGTAGAGCAGTCCATGAAGGTTTCAGCAGCTGTTCAGCAAGCAATCTGCTGCTACTGTGTCATCTATGATGAGAGAAAAGAGCTACTACCCAGACGTCACTGGATCATTTTCCCAAGAGAGTAGATACCCTTGAACCCAGCAAGGAACCAGGGCCTGTGCCATCAACATCAGGTGTGAATGAAATTGCCGCTCGCCCTCTGTCTCCTATTACTGATGACCCTTCAGCTCCACCATCTCCCTCCTCCTCTCCCTCCTCCAGTCAGTAACTCTTCTTGCCTGTTCACTCGATGCCAGCCCCTGTATGCCAGCTGTTGTCCTATACTATTGTACTTTTTGAGTTTGTACTATAAGATTTAAAATATTTTCTTTAGTTTTTGTGTGATTAATGTATTATTTCTATGAAAAGGATTATAAACCTATTACAGTGCAGTATCATATAACTGATTGTGTTAGGTACCTAGACCAACTTTGTGGGACTTACAAACAAATTGGACTTATGAATGCACTCTCAGAATGGAACTCGTTCACATGCAAGGGACTTACTGTACTGGAAGTCAAATCTTCTGCCATGTTGGGCCTCGTTGGTTCTAATCAGTTTCTGCATATCCAACGGCTATGTTGTTTTTCTAAAGATTATTCCCTGCCCCCTTCCCTCCTGCTTCAACCTCAGATAATTACAGTTTTTTCTTGCGCTGAGAACTTTGATAGTCTACTTTCTTAGCAACTTTCAAATATACAGAACAGAATTATTACCTATAGTCATCATTCTGTCCATTACATCCCCCAGGACTTATTTATGTTATAACTGGAAGTTTGTACCACTGGGATATACAATCTGAGAAGGAAAAGGGCCCTTGAGGGGAAAAGTAGGTCAATATTTTTATATAGTAAACACAGCACACACGGTCTCCACGCCAATCCAGGGCCTCTCCATTGCCGGAGCAACATCCCACACCACCCACTAGCGCTGTCCTCCCACAACTGGTGGCTTCTTCTGCAGAACCTGTTCATCACAGCTCCTCCTCTCTGTCAACACAACTATTTTATTCTCTTCTTATAAATATGTTTTAAATATTAATTTATTATTTATTTGGCTGCACTGGGTCTTAGTTGTGGCATGCAGGACCTTAAGTTGCCACATATGGACTCTTAGTTACAGTTTGTGCAATCTAGTTTGTTTACCAAGGATCGAACCCAGGCCCCTTGCATTGGGAGTATGGAGTCTTAGCCACTGGACCGCCAGGGAAGTCCCTTGTTTTGCCCTTTAAAGATTTAGCTTCCCTATTAGTCGGCCATAAAAAGGAACACATTTGAGTTAGTTGTAGTGAGGTGGATGAACCTAGAGCTTTTTACATAGAGTGAAGTAAGTCAGAAAGAGAAAAATAAATATCGGATATTAATGCATATATATGGAATCTTGAAAGATGGTACTGATAAACCTACTTGCAAGGTAGGAAGAGAGACACAGACACAGAGAAACAGACTGCTGGACACAGTGGAGAAAGAAGAGGGTGGGACAAATCGAGAGAGTAGCACTGAAACCTACACATTAATAATGTTAATGCCAGTCGCTCAGTGGTGTCCTGCTCTCTGCCACCCCATGGACTGTAGCCCACCGGGCTCCTCTGTCCATGGCATTCTCCAGGCAAAGAAACTGGAGTGGGTTGCCATTTCCTCCTCCAGGGGATCTTCCTGACCCAGGGATTGAACCTGGGTCTCCTGGATGGCAGGCAGATTCTTTACCATCTAGAGCTACCAGAGAAGCCAAAACATGTACATTACCATGTATAAAATAGACAGCTAGCGGGAAGTTGCTGTGTAACACCAGGAGCTCAATCCAGTGCTCTTTAACAACCTAGAGGGATAGGATGGGGTGGAGGGGGTGGGAGAGAGGAATAAGAGGGAGGGGATATATGTACACTTATGACTGATTCATGTTGTGTGCCAGAAACCAACACAACATTGTGAAGCAATTAAAAGTAAAAAAAGTAAAAAAAAAAAAGATTCAGCTTCCCATGAAACAAAGATGAGGCCCCTTCCTTGTCCCATGCTTCAACTCACTTAGAGGGAGCTCAGCGCCCGTGGGAAAGCTGGTGTGTCTCAGCCCCACAGAAGCCGACACCTGGGCTCCCAGCCCAGACGCTTAGGGACGACACACCCTCGGTCAGGAGTTGAAACTCACTTCGATAAGATGGGCTAATGAGGTCTGAAGGGAAATTTAAATGAGATAGGGCCGCCTTAAGGATTGATTTATTAATAGGTAACATTTATAAAGTATTTGGAGAAGGAAATGGCACCCCACTCCAGTACTCTTGCCTGGAAAATCCCATGGACGGAGGAGCCTGGTAGGCTACAGTCTGTGGGGTCGCTAGGAGTCGGACACACCTGAGCAACTTCACTCATTCACTCACTCATAAAGTACTTAAAAACAGCACATGGTGGGCTCCTGCCGGCATTAGAGCCAGCCTTCTCTGCTACCAACAAGCCCGCAGCAGAGACAGAAAACATACCGGCATCCCACGGATGCCCAGAAACAGAATGATCACAATTATCAAGGACCGTAATACTCCTGACGGAAAACCAGCCCAGGTAAGGATTTCTACATGCTTGGTGTTTATTACGTTCTCTTGCTGAAAGTCCTGACCGATTGAAAACATACGTTAACAACTCGGCAATACTTCAAAGCTCAGATAAACCACACTTGAGAAGTTATGCCCCAACCTACACTTTGCAAACATCTAGGGAACTGTAGGCTGTCCTGCAAAACATTTTCTCCCCTTCAGAAGCTGGAGACTGCTCTGTGGCCCTGGGTGTGGAAACCAAACTACAGAGGGTGGTGGCATTTCCCTGTCGAGGAGACCTTTGCCCTGGGATGGGCAGGGCGCGGGCAGAGGGTTACAATCACTTACATCAAGCCTGGGGCAGAAACTGCCAGATATCCAGCACCTGGATATCCCATCCAGGCTCAATGACAGAGACAAAAGGGGAGCAGAAAGGAGAGGAAACTAAAGACCAGTCTCCAGGGTGAAAGTGAAAGTGAAGTCACTCAGTCGTGTCCGACTCTTTGTGACCCTGTGGACTGTAGCTCCTCCGCCCATGGGATTCTCCAGGCAAGAGTACTGGAGTGGGCTGCCATTGCCTTCTCCAGGGGATCTTCCCGACCCAGGGATCGAACCTGGGTCTCCTGCATTGCAGACAGACGCTTTACCCTCTGAGCCATCAGGGAAGTCTCCAGGGTAATACAGTGAAAAGAACACAAACTTTGAGCTAGTGATCTAGGCTCACGTCCCTGTATGGTGTTGGTGAGTTGCTAACGGTTCCCCAGCCTGTTTTCTCAAAGGGAAACAATAGGCCCAACCACACAGGTCCCTCAGACCGCTTAACGAAATAATGTGCAGGAAGCAAATAGCTTAGAACCTGGCACGTGGTAGGATGCCCATGAGGTCTCTCTGGCACCCCGTCCACACCCTCAGGCCTGGTAGACTCACAAGAGACAAGATCTATTTGTCGGGAAGGCTTCGGTTTAAAGCAGCGATGATCACAGAATACTGTTATAATTTCCCAGAAGAATGGAAACAGCACTTGAATTGCTTCAAAAATAGCTTTGACAGTAACAGGAGGTCTGAACCTGAGTTGTCCTAAGTTTACATAGAGCTTGGGAAAGGATAAAGTAACGCAGAATCTAGAGACTGGGGAGGGGAGTTGGAAATTCCCACAGACAATCCCCAGCACAGGCAGCCCTTCTCACGCTCACACACACACACAGACACTCATGCTCCTACACACCCACATACTCATAAATACACACTAACACACACATGTAATCAAAGACTCATATATACCCATGCATATTAACACACAGGCACATTCTACCCTCATGTCCCCAAAGGGAATTTGTAAACTGAGTGTTTGGACCCAAGGGCACACATGCTCGCAAAAACAGCAAGTGGCGTTATTCTCAAGTGGCCGCAAGTTAAAGAAAATTTTAACCCATAAGTGAAAAATTTAACCTATAACCCCAAATTTTAATCCGTGCTGCATACTGGCAATTGAACAACAGCCACAGAAGGAACTAACATTGTTCATTTGCCTCTTTTGTTTAGTAGTTATTAATTCTTAAAAACCTAAATAGTATTTGAAATGAAGTACATTAAAAAAGGGCTGTTGGCATAAACTCCCTGCCGCACCCCGTGGAGAGAAGTCAGGCTCCCTGTGGGCTCAGAGCTGGGCTCATCAACTTGCTGGGATCAGAGCAGCAAGAGGTAGGGGGCCCTGGGCCCAGATGGCTGGTGTGGGCCTCAGTGTGATGGGGGCTCTGATGTCCTCCGTCCCAGACCCCAGTTCCACTCAACAGAAAGGAAGTTTTGAGCAGGTGCCCGGCCCCGTGTAGAACTGTGTCTTAATTACTCTTAACTTGCTCTGCTTAATCAGCAATGAAGCACATGTCTTGTTGCCATTTTTCAGATGGAGAAACTGAGGCTCGGGGGTGAGTGACTTGCTCAGGCTCAGTACAACCCAGCCCTGTTGCTCCCAAAGCCTTTGCATTTCACTTTGGCTGCACACTGGAATCACCTGGGGGTCATTAAAAACACTGGCCCTTAGCTCTCCCCTCACACAACGATTCTGATTTCACTGGTCTCTGGTTTGCCCTGGGCACCTGAACTTTATATCTATATATATTTTACTATATAATTTATTTATATGGCTGCACCAGGTCTTATCTGTGGCACTCGGGATCTTCAGTCTTCATGCAGCATGCAGGATCTTTCAGTTGGGCATGCAGACTCTTAGTTGCAGCATGTGGGATCTAGATCCCAGACCAGGGATTGAACCCAGACCCCCCTGCATTGGAAGCAGGAGTCCTAGCCACTGGACCACCAGGGAAGTCCTGTGCCTGAAGTTTTCAAAAGCTCCCCAGATGATTCCAATGCACAGCCAAGATGGAGAACCATGGTCTCAAACACTGTGGTCCTTACCACCCACTACCATCACCTGAGGTGATATGAACATGCAGATTTCTAGGCCTCTCCCAGGATCCATTATTGAGCAAGGATTTCATGTTGGTTAAGCAGGCATGGCCTCATATGCTTTACACAATACTGCTACAAAGTTGTAAATTACTCTCAGTTCACAGATAAGGACACTGACACCCAGAGAGCTTTGAGAACTGGTCTAAATGCCCCATCTCACTGCCTTCTAGGGAGGAATGATCACACTGCCTCTTGGAGTGGGTCTGGGGGAGTGAACAAGCTGGGGGAAGCCAAAGTGAGTGTCCTTGGAGCCCAGGAAGGAAGAGGAACTGGAAGGATCTGGATTGGCAAGAGGGAAGAGGTGAGAGTAGAACAGGATCTAGGGGTCTTCAGGGTGCAGCCCAGGAGAAACGGAGGGAGATTTCCACCAGAGGACCTTCTGCAGTGCCTGGGTGGAGGAAGGAGGAAAGACAGACACAGGAGAAAAATCAAGGCTGAGATGGGGGAGAAGGGGTATTCCCAGCAGAGAGTGGTCTGGCCGGAGCCTGTGTCTCAGCGAATTCCTTACCAGGTCCATCGGCTTTGTTGTTTAGTCACTAACTCGTGTCCAACTCTTTTTCACCTCCGTCGTGGACTGTAGCCCACTGCGCTCTTCTGTCCATGGGATTCTGCAGGCAAGAATACTGGAGTGGGTTCCCATTTCTGCCTCCAGGGGATCTTCCAGACCCAGGGATTGAACCCATGTCTCCCGCATTGGCAGGCGAGCTCTTTATCACTGAGCCATCACAGGTCCACCAGTATTTGCCCGCTAACTGGTTTTGATGTTCAGAGACTTGGCAGTTCTCACCTCAGAACCACTAAGGGCGCTTTTGAAATAGACACAAATGTGACTGAGAAATCTCTCAGACACTGTGACACCAGTGTGGCCAGCTACTGACTCCAAGAAATTACTGAGATTTCTACACACGGAGAGAGGAAGGTGCACCTCTTCTGAACTGAAAACATTCGGCATTTCTCTTCAGCTTGTCCCTGAGGTGGAAATGTCAGTCTGTCTCTCGTGTGTTGCCCGGTTGCTTCACTAGGCGTCCAGGGCAAGCAGGACAGAAGCCCAGCACAGAGGATGCAGGGTGTTGGGCTACGTAAGGCAGAGGGGATCCGTGGCTTCCCTTTCTGTCTCTCTGGGGCTTGTTAAGGCCAAAGGAATGGGCAACTCTTCACCCTCTTGAGGAGAAAGGTTGCAGCTTAAGAACAAACAGTTAAAAGCAGCTCAGGCTTTGAAATGTGGCGCTGAACTCAAAATAGGACTGGCACACCAAACCACAGCCATTGCCCCACAGCCCAGCCTGGGCCAACCTGACTCACAAAGCACCCACCCATCAGATCATGGACTCAGTCAGGTCCTGCAGAAGAAGAGACATAGCAAGATAAATTAAGAGCTTCGGATTAACAGACAGACTGCTGCTGCTGCTGCTGCTGCTGCTAAGTCGCGTCAGTCGTGTCCTACGCTGTGCGACCCCACAGACGGCAGCCCACCAGGCTCCCCCGTCCTTGGGATTCTTCAGGCAAGAACACTGAAGTGGGTTGCCATTTCCTTCTCCAATGCATGAAAGTGAAAAGTCAAAGTGAAGCTGCTCAGTCATGTCCGACTCTTCGTGACCCCATGGACTGTATGTAGCCTACCAGGCTCCTCTGTCCATGGGATTTTCCAGGCAAGAGTACTGGAGTGGGGTGCCATTGCCTTCTCCAACAGACACACTACTATATATAAAATAAACAACAAGGATCTACTGTGTAGCACAGGGAACTATATTCAACACCTTGAAAAAATCTACAATGGAAAAGCATCTGAAAAATATAGAGATATGAATCACTTTGCTATACACTAGAAACACAACATTGTAAATCAACTATAAATTTAATATACATATATGTGTGTGTGTGTGTGTATATATATATTAAGTGCTTTTGCTGAACCCCTCGCGGGGGTCCTCAGTTTGTCCTGGCTTTTCTGCTGCAAAGGCAGCCACTGACAAGTAGCCCCTTGTTTCTCCACTGTTCCCTTTTTGCCTGAACCCGGTCCCTCCTAGTTGGCCCTCCAAAACTGTTATGGAACCAGGTTCATTTTATCAGATGCATGACAAGCCAAAAGGCCAACACGCCGAGGCTGGCAGCAAAGAGGATTCATCTGCAAAGCGGCCAAATGTAGAGATGGGAGAGCAAGCCTCAACTCCATCTCCATCTGTCGTAACTCCTTGTACACGGCCACGAGCTGTTTCTCCATCCCACTAAATCGTTACTCTGCCCCCTCCCACAGCCGGGAAACTCAAGGGTCCTCTGATTATTTTGCTGTTGCCCCAGGTCCCAACCAAACCCTTCTGGGTAACTGGCCACGCCTAATTTGCAAGCCAGTCCCTGAGTTAATATCTCTAAAGCCTGTGTCTATCATTGCTTAGGGATGGTGGATTGGACCCAGGGTATGTTTCCAATTTGTAGATGATCCAGGCCTTGTGTTTGGCTGTATTCACCAGCCGTTCCCATGCAGTCAGCAAGCAAGGAGCTGCTACTTTTAAACTGGAAAGAAACACGGAGGTTAACAGCCTAACACCAGTATAATGGGGGAGAGAGAGACATCTCTCATGATAGTCAGCTGCCACAAGGTTCCACATGCTAGTGGACGGCCACTTCAGGATTGTCCCCAAACAGGAAAACTCTATGTGACACGAACCTAGGCAGGAAATTCTGTGACTGTTTTGTTCCACTACCTTAGCAAGAGGATAAGGAATTTCAAAGACTGATGCCTGGTTTTCTCTTTCCTTTTCTTTTCCTTTCTTTCTTCTCATTTCTCTCTCTTGCTTCCCCTTAGACAATGTTTGGTTCTCAAGTATGTTTCTGGAACTCCATCAGCAAAACATCCTCGGGATTTCTGTCTCAGGTTTTCTGGGACCAGAATTCCAGACAAAAGAGCTTCATCTGCCCTCGTGTTCATGGTGCCCTCCAGGTCCATGAGCCCGTTTCATATCCTCTTCTCAGAGGACCCACCAGCTTATTACCTCTTTTCACCCCTAATTTGCAATCTGAAGATTCTGAACAGGCATACATTCACACTAGGGAGCTGTAGCTTAAACTTCGTCCATCAGGAGATGTTATATTTCATCAAGCCACTAGAGGGAGTAGATTCCAGGGTTACCAGAAATCAGGGCTGCAACAACTCGGGAAGGACGTTGGAGCTTCAGGGACTGGCCAGTCTCCAGGCCCAGTTACAGCTTTCTCCTCCAGCCTTCCAGACACTATGAGCATGCACATCAGTGGAACAAGAACGAGTCAGTTAACAGAAACTGTTGGCCAGAATCATTCCCAAACAATGTCCTAAAAAATGTCAGGTTTTCAGAAATCAATATTGACCATTTCCAGCAAGAAACTTGTGATAGCAAAATTTCTCAATGCTTAGACGTAAAATGACCAGGATTTAACCCTTCAACCTGACCCACTCAAATCTAGACACAGGCCAAACACAGACTCTGCCCTAAAGGCTTACATTCCATTGAATGAATGAGTGAATGTGAAGTTGCTCAGTCGTGTCCGACTCTTTGCCACCCTATGGACTGTAGCCTACCAGGCTCCTCTGTCCGTGGGATTTTCCAGGCAAGAGTACTGGAGTGGGTTGCCATTTGGGTTCAAAAAGGACATGACATTCAAATTGGGCAGCCCTGCAGGAGGCAGTCAGCAGTGAGAGGTGAGAGAAGATACAAGAAGTCCCATTTAGGGGACACAGCAGCCAAGAGAGGAGAGTCCATCTATTGGTAAATATTTTGAGGGCTCAAATTCCATATCTTGAACTTCAATTGGCTCCTTCATTGTACCTCTGGCTTCTAGAGTAGTTTAGTAAAATTAAAAAGTACTTCACAAAATACTTTACATAAATTCTTTTTAAAGGAGAAGTTCAAAGAGCTAGGCAGAGTCTGGAAAGATTCTCAGTATCAGGCATACAGTTTGGTTGGTAAAACATCAGAAAATGGGGCAACTTCCCTGTGGTCCAGTGGCTAGAACCCCAGGGGCCCAATTCAGGGAACCTGGGTTCGATCCCTGGTGAGGGAACTAGATCCCACATGCTGCAACTAAGACGTACTGCAGCCAAATAAATCATATATTAAAAAAAAAAATCAGAGAATGAGGCCTTTGCCCACACATGCAGTGAGGGTCCCACTTCAGAGTGATAGAGAAAAATGTGAAGCAAGAAAAGGAAGGAATCTGAAGATTCTCAAGAATACAGGTTGTTGTTGTTCAGTCACTTAGTCATGTCTGACTATTTGCAACCCCATGGACTGCAGCACACCAGGCTTCCCTGCCCTTCGCTGTCTCCAAGAGTTCGCTCAAATTCATGTCCAATGACTCGACTCGGTGATGCCATCCAACCATCTTGTCCTCTGTTGCCCGCTTCTCCTCTTGCCCTCAATCTTTCCCAGCAACAGGGTCTTTCCCAATGAATCGGCTTTTTGCATCAGGTGGTCAAAGTATTGGAGCTTTCGCTTCAGCCTCAGTCCTTCCAAAGAATACAGGTAAATAGTATTTGTCCGTTCGTTCATTCCCAAATGCACTGAGCACCTCGCGCTTGCCAAGCTCTGTGCTGAGTACTGGGATGGATGCAGGGCTGGGCAAGATAACAGCATCCCACTCTAGTGGTTCACAGAGGCTTCAGGACAAGCATTAACAGGGCTTCCCAAGGCTAATTAATTCACCATCACTGTTATGAATACTGTGAGAAGTCACTGATGCCGTGTGAGCAGGTATCAGGGGACTCACCTAGTCTGGGAGGCTAAAAAAGCCTTCACAAAAGTGATGTTTTAGCTGAGGACTGATAATAAAATGTTAGCTAGGTGAGTGGTGTGCAGGTGTGTGTGACGAGAATGGACAGGCAGGAGAAAAGGGAATGTTCCAGGCTGAGGAACAGCAGTAAAAAGGCCTGAAAAGGGAGAGGCCATGGCATGGTCAAAGGATGCTGAGAAAAGTCTAGCATGGCTGTTGCACAAAGACCTGGGAGAGCGGGTGCATCTGGTGAGCCAGGGCCGGGCCAGGCAGGGCCATGTCAAGGATGCTTACTTGAGATCAGAAGTTC
Organism: Bubalus kerabau; assembly: GCF_029407905.1. NCBI lineage: Eukaryota > Metazoa > Chordata > Mammalia > Artiodactyla > Bovidae > Bubalus > Bubalus kerabau. The sequence goes on from NC_073639.1 coordinate 22,139,433, forward strand.
TCGGCCAGGAAGACTTTGCCTCCCTGCCCTCCAGGGACATTTGGCAATGTCCAGAGACATTTTTACTTGTCATAACTAAGGAATAAGCTGCTACTGGCATTTGGTGAGTAGAGACCAGTGCATGCATGCTAAGTCGCTTCAGCCGTGTCTGACTGTGCAACGGCAGCCTGCCAGGCTCCTCTGTCCATGGGATTCTCCATGCAAGAATATTGGAGTGGGTTGCCATGACCTTCTCCTGCATCTTCCTGACCCAGGGATCGAACCCTCATCTCTTATGTCTCCTGCATTGGCAGGCAGGTTCTTTACCACTAGTGCCACCTAGGAAGCCCCAGGTAGAGCCCAGGGATGTTGCTAAATATACTGTGTGGCACAGAGTGGCCTCACAATGAAGATTCCCCCACTCCAGATGTCAACAATGCTGAGGCAGAGAAGCCCTGTTTTATAATGAGGATCAGGAGCCACCCAAGGGTTTTAGGCTGGGAGGTTTTGTGACGAGATTTCTTTCAAAAAGATCACTCTGACTGCAGTGTGGACTGGTGAGGGAGAATCACTAGTGGAGATCCAAAGGGATCTGTTGGGAAGATCTATTATGATCTGGGCAAGACGTGTGGCCCAGCCTTGGGGAATGTTGGTGTGGATGGAGAAAAGTGAATGGATGAGAAAGATGCTTAAAAGAATAAATCAGTGGGACTGGGTGACAGATTGGCTGCGACGAGTATCTTAGCCCATGCTCTCTAATTCAACAGAGCCCGAGGCAAGTCTTAAATGATGATGCTTCATTTGGGCCGCACGGTACTAGGGCAGGAAGAGTGAAGGAAAGGGAAGTAAGGCAGAATGATGGGAAGCAGTGTTTCCACCCAAACCCCTGCTTCAGATAAGCAGTGATGAGACACAGCTAGTCACTGAACTGGCACCCTGCCAGCCACCCAGGATAACACTGGATGGGCTGCTGGAGTAACTACATCTCAAAACAGTTCACTGGAGGGACAGAAGAGAATGCATCATCTATCTCCTATCTCTCAGTGGTCAGTTTCTCCTGTGGCCGTTTTGAAACATACCTGCAAATTCTCCCATTGAAACATATCTGCAAATTTCTCCCCTCAAGGGTGGAGACTACATCCTCTATCATGAATCTGGGCCTTAATAACTCACTCACAGCCAAGAGAACACAGCAGAAGTGATGCTATAGGACTTCCTAAGCTAGGTCATAAAAAGACACAACTTCTGCCTTGCTCACTGGAGCAGTTGTGTGTGCTTGGAGCCCTTGGCGTTAGGACCGACTGTAAAGCCACTGAGCTGGAATGAAGTCCAAGCCACACAGAGAGCCTGGGGGTAGCGGGAAGGGCTCCACTCACCAGCTCCAATCACAGACCCAACCAACAGCCAGTGCGAACTGCCCACCCTAGGAGTGAAGGTACTTCCAGATGATTCTAGCGCACGAGCATAGAGTCGCTCACAGTCATGAGTCTCCCAGCTCTGGCCTCAGACGGAAGAGCAGAGACAAGCCAGTCCTTCTGCGCCCTACTGACCCACATAATCCACGAGCCTAAGTAAAGGATTGTTTTAAGCTCCCGAACTTCAGGGTAATTTGTCATACCCAAAGCCACTGGACACACTTGTTACAAGTTCAGGACTCAGCCTTCCAGGTTGCATCATTTGGCATTCTGATACCACCCCATACCCTGCAATGTGGCACTTCAGACAGGAGCCAGGGACACCAGGAGTATGACTGAGGGGCCCCAGATGGCAGATTACGGGTACCCTGCAGGGAGTCAGTCAGCCACAGCAGCATCTAGGAGATCACAGGGCTGAGGGTTCAGGAGAGACACGAGGTCAAAGGGCATTGGGCATGGTGCACTAATATGTCTGATACAGAGGGGAGGTGGGGACAGGCAGGAGGTAAGGATTCTCACACTTCTGTTTAGACCTAAGCAACCAGGTAGAGTAATGCTTTTAATTTAAACCATTAGTGCAATTTACTGAGAGAGGAGCTGGATAAAAGAGAGGGCTCAGTTTGAAGTGCCTGTGTGTTCGTCAGATATGGCAAGAAGTAGGAGCCCAAAACAGTCTTCCCTGGTGGCTCAGACGGTAGAGAATCTGCTTGCAATGCAGGAAACCCGAGTTCAATCCCTGGGTCAGGAAGATCCCCTGGAGAAGAGAATGGCTATCCACTCCTGTATTCTTGCCTGGAGAATCCCATGGACAAAGGAGCTTGGCAGGCTACTGTCCATGGGGTCACAAAGAATGGGATATGACTGAGTGATTCACACACACACAAACACACACACACACACACACACGAGCTTAGGATACGAAAGACGGTCAAGGTCATTGATCCAGAGCCCCCAGAGGGCTTGAAAGCCTGTTCCTGAATCTTTTTTCCTATGCAAAGAATATTTTCCAGGTATTTGCTTGGGACCTTTGTCCGAGGGTCCCAAGGCTAATGAGTTAGAGAAATCAGAAGGAGCCTCTGGGAGAGAACATGCCATCTGCAGGAGCCCTCATATATAAACACATGCCCACTAGCCCAGTGCCAGCAGCAGAGATACCATCAGATTTACTTATTTTTTTTAATGTGTGGGGAAAATATTTTAGCTACCTTCAGATATGTTGGAATCCTTTTTCAGCATACAACGCTCCTCTTTCTCCTCCCTATCACTCTTAACCTAAATTACAAATGCTCCATGTATGCATAATGCTAGTCTCTTTTGCATTGTGTGTTTAGATCATTGGTGCGTTTGACTGATTTCTTGTCAATGGTGCTTTAGTTCATGGACTTATAATATTTCTAGGCCTGAGGTGGTGGGAGCCTGCCACCTCCTGTCCCTGATCATTGGTAGGCAGGGTCCTCTTCTGAAATGAAAAGTCAAGATTAGGTCTAAGGACACCAGGTCTGACTCCTGCGAAGGCAGAACCTGGGGGTCTCCCAGTCGCACCTGGGACTCCCTGGACCCACTCCCTCCTGCTCTCCCAACTCATAGTTTCAGGTCCTTCCAGACCCCCTCCCCCACCTCCACCGTTAAAATTTACAAGGCAGTGCCTACAGCAACAAAAACATTTGATTATTCACAAAATCATGTAGAGGAGGGAAAATACAAGGAAGACTGAAGAAAAGAAGGGATGAAGCATTTGCTGAGCCTTTCCTGTTCTGGGGGTCTTTATTGCCGTGAATCCTTTACAAGATCTTGTTGGTATCGGTCATTCATATTTGTTACATGAAGAAACTGAGGCACAAAAAGGTTCATTAATTTGCTCAAGATGATGCAACGAATAAGATGCAAAGCTAGAGTCCACTTTTAACTCCAGTCCAGGGCTCTTTGCACTATTGCTTTCTTCCCCCAGAGTATCTGTATCCACCCTTCTATTTATTACTCTTGAACAACAGAAGGCGTTTCTCCAAGTTTTGGGGAGGTCTTTGTGCGCAAGAACCACTGTACCGCTCCCTGAGCGCCACTAGGTGGCGCCACGAGAGGCGCAAGTTCTGCTGCTTCTATCGGTTCACTTGGCGAGACAGACAAGCGTGGGGGAGAGCAGCTGCAGGGAGAGTGTCAAAACAGAGCTCTATTTAGGAACGCGGAGCCTTCTGCCTGGCCCCGTTTCCCACTGGGATCCTTGCTTGGCTCTTTACAGACTATAAATGAATTTGCTTTTTTTCTTCCTTCCCCATCCTACTGCTAACCCACATCTCTGATTCTATTTTCTCTCCACCCCTGACACCAGGACAGGAGTCCCACCCACATCAGGCAATAGTGTGTCCTGAAGAGTGAGGGCAGCAGGCAGGCGGGGTGCTGCGCAGAGTCCAGGTCTGCAGCCAGTCCCCATAGCGACTGGTGGGTCGTTTCCCACAGACCCTTCCCGCCCACTGGCCCAACATGCTAGCACGTCACAGCACTGCCAGGACCCACACGTGCCCCCGATCTAAAGGACCTGTCTTAGTCTGCTGGCGGCCCTAACAAAGGATCAGAGTTCTGAGGGCTGGCGGTCCAAGATCAAGGTGAAGACAGTTTGTTTACTTCTGAGGTTTCTCTCCAGGCTCACTGTGTCTTCACGCGACCATTTCCCTGTGTGCACATCCCTGGTCTCTCTGCGTGTCCTACCCTCGCTTCTTATAAGGACACCAGTCAGACTGAATGAGGGCCACACAAACAGCCTCCTTTTATTTTTATTTTATTTTATTTTTTTATTTATATAGGTGTGTTACTATTCTTTTTTTTAATTTAAGTATGCTGCTGCTGCTAAGTCACTTCAGTCGTGTCTGACTCTGTGCGACCCCATAGACAGCAGCCCACCAGGCTTCCCGTCCCTGGGAGTCTCCAGGCAAGAACACTGGAGTGGGTTGCCATTTCCTTCTCCAATGCACGAAAGTGAAAAGTGAAAGTGAAGTTGCTCAGTCATGTCTGACTTTTAGCGACCCCATAGACTGCAGCCTACCAGGCTCCTCCGTCCATGGGGTTTTCCAGGCAAGAGTACTGGAGTGGGGTGCCATTGCCTAGTTGACTACAATATTGTATTAGTGGCAAGTGTTTCAACAAAGTGATTGGGTTACACTTTTTTCCAATTCCTTTCCATTACAGATTATTACAAGATACTGACTATAATTCCCTGTGCTATACAGTAAATCCTGTTATTTATCTATTTGATGTATAATAGTTTGTATCAGTCAACCTCATACTCCTAATTTATGCACCCCCCCCCACTTTCTCCTTTTGTAACCACAAGTTTGTTTTCTGTCTGTGAGTCTATATCTGTTTTGCATGTTGATTCATTTATATGATTTTTTGGATTTTTCATGTGAGTGATGTCATGTAATATTTGTCTTTCTCTGTCTGACTTACTTCACTTAGTATGATTATCTCCAGGTCCATTCATGTTGCTGCAAATGGTATTATTTCATTCTTTTTTATGGCTGAATAGTACTCTATTGGGGAGTTGGGGGGGGGGGCTACCTCCACGTCTTGGCTATTGTAAATAGTGCTGCTCTGAATGCTGAGGTGTATGTATCTTTTCAAATTAGAGTTTTCATCTAGTTCCCACTCAGGAGTGGGGTTGCTGGACCATATGGATATTTTTTTGGTTTGTTTTCTGAGGCACTTCCATGCTGTTTTCCACAGTCAACCTCATTTTATTTTAATTGCCTCTTTAAAGGTCCTCTCTCCAAATACAGTCACCTTCTGAGGTTCTGGGGATTAGGGCTTCAATATACGAATCCGGGGGGTGGGGACACAAGTCAGTCCATAACAGGATCCAATCACTAATGGATAGGGGCAGAGGGCAGCATTTTGTGCCTAATTTTAGCCCCAAGAGGTCACAGGAAAAGTCGTGGTCACAACGTGCTCATGAAGTTCAGTTGTGTGATGTTAAGGATAAACAAAGCTGAAAGAATCCAAGTAATTGTAAAAAAAAAAAAAAAAAGAACAGTCCATTCTGGGGCTCATGTGGTAGCTCTGATGAATCTGGTTTGGGATCTCTAACTGATGAACTGATTAGAACATCAGTAACTATTTATTCCCTGTGAAAATCAGCTTCCCCTCATCTCTCTCCTTTGTAGGCCCTGACTGCAGCACGCTCCTGGAGATCACAGAGCTCCCTCGTTCTCTGGGGCCTGCCTCCCTGGAAGCCAGCTCTTGGGTGGCAGCCTGGATGTGCCTGACTCACCCTGAGTGGCTGGAGGGTTGGCAGGGCTGTCCCAGGTTGCAAGATTAGGCCAGAGGGTCTGTTCAATCTGGGAATGCATGCAGGTCAGGCTCCATGGAGACGAAATTTAGAAGAAATTTATAGAGAAGTAAGAAATCCCAAAGAAGTCGTCCCTTTCTGGAGGGAAAATTGTAGAGGAGAGACAAGAGAAATGCCTAGCTGGAGAGTAGAGAAGGCAGCTCCTGTTGGAGATCGTGGCTGGCGGCTGGGGACCGGGTTGCCCTCTGCTGGGGAAATGATCAAGTGGCCATTCGACGCCTCTGGATCTCCAGCACCTGCTTTTTTTTCAGGCTGCTCCGCTGTTCCCTTAGTGAGAAAACTAGCAGTGGTTTGATAACCTAAGTCCTTCTCAACCCAGCCCTGATGCAGTCTTCTCAAGGGCACCTTGTCTTCTTCAAGATGTCAGATTTCTGTATTGGCGTGTTGCCTCATGGTCCAGGGAGTTATAGGATGCAGGAGCCGTAAATGAGTATATGTGGTAGTTGTGAGCCCAGCCTCGTAGCCCAGCTGTGGTTTGTGCAGACGTAGCTCAGGCAGAGAAGGCAAATCTGTATGCAGAAAAGTGTCTAATTTAGAGAAAACCAACTCTTCCCCCTTCCATTAGGGAAGCTATCTTATAATCAACCTGCTACCACGAGACTGGGCTTCCCAGGTGGCTCAGCAGTAAAGAACCTGCCTAGCAATGCAGGAGATTCAAGTTCGATCACTGAGCTTGGGAAGATTTCCCCCAGAGGAGGAAATGCCAACCCACTCTAGTATTCCACTCTAGTATTCCGGCCTAGAGAATCCCATGGACAGAGGAGCCTGGCGGGCTACAGTCCCTGGGGTCTCACAGAGTCGTACCCGACTTAGCTACTAACCAACAGCCAGGAAACCAGCTGATGATTGGAGAGGGATGACATTCTCTGGGGAAGTTTCGCTTCCTATCCCTGCAACGTGAGGCTCTGTTAAGCTAGACATGTTAGTTCCATCAGTGGATACAGCAATGGTTCCTGAAATTGGAAGTTTAGACTGCCATCTGGTCGCTTTGGGATCCTCAGGCCAGGGACGTCAACAGACAAAGAAGGCAGTGATGTACTAGCTGAAGCGATAGGCCGTCAAGGGGAACTCGGGACCTGGGGGAGTGTATCTTGAATGGAGGGGGACACCCAGGCCATCTCTTAGTCCCCTCACCCCTGGACTGGAGTCCGTGGAGCTATAGTATCAGGACTGATGATCACCCAGATCTTTCAGGAATGAAGGTTCAGGTCATCCACTACCATGTCCGGTCAGATTTGCTAAGGGCAAAGGAAATATGAGGTAAGTAGTGGAAGAAAGTGTGAAAGCGTTAGTCACTCAGTCGTGTCCGACTCTTCACGACCCCAAGGACTGTGGCCCGTGAAACTCCACTGTCCAAGGAATTCTCCAGGCAAGAATACTGGAGTGGCTTGTCAATCCCTTCTCCAGGGGATCTTCCTGACCAAGGGGTTGAACCTGGGTCTCCTGCATTGCAGGCAGATTCTTTACCGTCTGAGCCGCCAGCGATGGAAGGAAACAGTCACGAATACCAGCTAAGACCATGTGATCACCTGGAAAAACAAAAACCAAAATCATTATGAGTCTTTCTTTCTTATTTCAATATGAATTTGTTTCTATATTAACTTTTTTCCCTTTTCCCCTCTTCCATTCACCTACCATCTAACGTATGGGTACTCGTAGTATTCAACTTTCTATCTCACAGAGACAGTGGGGCCCTAAGAAGACAAATAATCATCACCCAAAGAGGGGGAAAGGATTTGGGTCCTCTTTTGGAGGAAGATTATATTTTCAGTTGTATGAGGGACAGTTCCATTGTGTAAGTGGAAGCATTATTTTACTATTTTCTCAATTTGGAGGTAAATCTTGTTGTTGTTCAGCCACTAAGTCACGTCTGACTCTTTGCACCCCCATGGACTGCAGCATGCCAGGCTTCCCTGTCCTTCATTGTCTCCCGGAGTTTCCTCAAACAAAATCTAAGTATCATTAAAAGGATACAGATTCCATCTCAGTGTGGGCTCTGGTGGATTTGTATGTGTCAACTTAGTTAGGAGAGATAAGAAAGCCTTCCTCAGCAATCAATGCAAAGAAATAGAGGAAAACAACAGAATAGGAAAGACTAGAGATCTCTTCAAGAAAATTAGAGATACCAAGGGAACATTTCATGCAAAGATGGGCTCAATAAAGGACAGAAATGGTACGGACCTAACAGAAGCAGAAGATATCAAGAAGAGGTGGCAAGAATACACAGAAGAACTGTACAAAAAAGATCTTCACGTCCCAGATAATCACAATGGTGTGATCACTCACCTAGAGCCAGACATCCTAGAATGTGAAGTCAAGTGGGCCTTAGAAAGCATCACTACGAACAAAGCTTGTGGAGGTGATGGAATTCCAGTTGAGCTATTTCAAATCCTGGAAGATGATGCTGTGAAAGTGCTGCACTCAATATGACAGCAAATTTGGAAAACTCAGCAGTGGCCACAGGACTGGAAAAGGTCAATTTTCATTCCAATCCCAAAGAAAGGCAATGCCAAAGAATGCTCAAACTACCGCACAATTGCACTCATCTCACACGCTAGTAAAGTAATGTTCAAAATTCTCCAAGCCAGGCTTCAGCAATACATGAACTGTGAACTTCCAGATGTTCAAGCTGGTTTTAGAAAAGGCAGAGGAACCAGAGATCAAATTGCTAACATCCGCTGGATCATCTAAAAAGCAAGAGAGTTCCAGAAAAACATCTACTTCTGCTTTCTTGACTATGCCAAAGCCTTTGACTGTGTGGATCACAATCAACTGTGGAAAATTCTGAAAGAGATGGAAATACCAGACGACCTGATCTGCCTCTTGAGAAACCTGTATGCAGGTCAGGAAACAACAGTTAGAACTGGACATGGAACAACAGACTGGTTCCAAATAGGAAAAGGAGTACGTCAAGGCTGTATATTGTCACCCTGCTTATTTAACTTATATGCAGAGTACATCATGAGAAACGCTGGGCTGGAAGAAGCACAAGCTGGAATCAAGATTGCCAGGAGAAATATCAATAACCTCAGATATGCAGATGACACCACCCTTATGGCAGAAAGTGAAGAGGAACTCAAAAGCCTCTTGATGAAAGTGAAAGAGGAGAGTGAAAAAGTTGGCTTAAAGCTCAACATTCAGAAAACAAAGATCATGGCATCCGGTCCCATCACTTCATGGGAAATAGATGGGGAAACAGTGGAAACAGTGTCAGACTTTATTTTTCTGGGCTCAAAAATCACTGCAAATGGTGACTGCAGCCATGAAATTAAAAGACGCTTAGTCCTTGGAGGAAAGTTATGACCAACCTAGACAGCATATTGAAAAGCATGGACATTACTGCCAACAAATGTTCATCTAGTCAAGGCAATGGTTTTTCCTGTGGTCATGTATGGATGTGAGAGTTGGACTGTGAAGAAGGCTGAGCGCTGCAGAATTGATGCTTTTGAACTGTGGTGTTGGAGAAGACTCTTGAGAGTCCCTTGGACTGCAAGGAGATCCAACCAGTCCATTCTAAAAGAGATCAGTCCTGGGTGTTCTTTGAAAGGACTGATGCTAAAGCTGAAACTCCAATACTTTGGCCACCTCATGCGAAGTGTTGACTCATTGGAAAAGACTCTGATGCTGGGAGGGATTGGGGGCAGGAGGAGAAGGGCACGACAGAGGATGAGATGACTGGATGGCATCACCGACTCGATGGACATGAGTTTGAGTCAACTCCGGGAGTTGGTGATGGACAGGGAGGCCTGGCGTGCTGCGTTTCATGGGGTTGCAAAGAGTCGGACACGACTGAGTGACTGAACTGAACTGAACTTAGTTTAACTAGAAATTCATCCCCTTCCTAAGAAGTTCTGTGTTCGTGGAGGCCACAAGAGTCATTTTGTGTAGGACTTGGAAGACAGAAGTGAAGCAGTGGCCTTCTTTTTATACTAGACGGTCAGCACCGAACACACGGTGCTGTGGTCACCCAGGCCCATGGGCGCGCATGTGCTGGCTTTGGGCACTGGCGTGAGGCAGCCTCAGACCTGCTCCCTTGAACCTGCTCCCTCAGTGCCTTGGACTCCAGCCCAGGTGTCTATTTCATTCTATGACCAAGGCCACCAGATTCTACTGTAGATCATGGCCCTCACCAATGTGGGAGGTGGGAAGAGACAAGAGACTAACGTGAGTTTTAGTCCTTCCTCTCACCTCCAGCCCATCCTTGGAGGTTCTAATATGCACCTGCTACCTCCCTTCACATCCACCTGTCCCCCCTAACTGCCTGCCTTACTGACCTCAGGCCCTGGAGACCAAAGCAACAGCCACCTACAGAAGGCATAACCAGCTCCCACAGCTGCACAAGTCAAACTCCTATAAAAATCCCTTAAAATGTTTGTGTGCTGCCAATGACTGAATGTTTGTGTCCCACCCCGCACCCCAGTTTATGTCCTGAGATCCTAAGCCCCAGTGATGGTATTAAGAGGTAGAGCTTTGTGGGGAGTGGGGGTGATTAAGTCATGAGGATGGAGCCCACTTGAATAGCATCAGTGCCCTTTTAAAAGAGGCCCCAGAGGGCTTCCTCCCTCTTTCCTCCATGTGAGGACATTTTAAAAAAGGGCCATCTATGAACCAAGAAGCAAGCCCTCACTGAACACCAAATCTGCAAGCCCACTGATCTTGGCCTTCCCAGATGAAGAGCTGTGAGAAACAAATTTCTTTTGTTTATGATGTACTCATAAGATATTATGTTATATTAATAGTAGTCTGAACTAAGAACTATATATGTGTGTATATATATGTATATATGTATGTGTGAGAGTATGTGTGTTTCTGCTTCTCTGATTCTGAGTAACGGAGGGAAGAACTTTACCAGCCTGTTTCTCCTTAATCTCTTCCTTGCCCTCTCCCTGCTCCGCTCTGCACTGCAGAGGACTGACCCACTCAGGTGGTGTCATCTCGTCTTGGCCCTCTCTGGCCATGCTCACGGTGGTTTCACCTCTCACCCAGTGACTTTGGTCCTGGGCCCTGGCCATAGTCTCCATCTTTGTCTCCAACCTCAGGCTGGTAGAGCTCCACGCTACTGCTAAGCTCTCTGGTGACCTTGATTTCTTAGATCAACCATCACTTACAGAACCAATTCCCTGTATCAGATTCCCACTGTTTTAAACACTTAGTTTCTTTTTGCCTGGTTGGACCCAGACCGATAGCAGCCCATTTGAAGTTTGAGTTCATAAATTTAAAGTGAGACCAGGGAATTCCCTGGCAGTCCAGTGGTTCGGACTCCACACTTTCACTGCCAAGGGCATGGGTTCAGTCCCTGGTCAGGAAACTGTCACACGTGGCACAGCGTGGCCAAAATAATAAAAAACAAAATATAACTTTTTAAAAATGAGACCAATCCAAACAGCATGTGACTGTTCCAAGTAGCCTTCCGCTTTTCAGGAGTCGGTAGAGAATTGGATTTAAGTAGGGCTGGAGCCTTGCAGGAAAAAGTGATGGAAGGAGGAGCTGATGGTGATTTTCAGGATGACCCAAAGACTCTCAGCTGGGTTAAGAAATAAGTAAGGTGATGAAAGGGTGGACAGAAATGCAAAGATGGGAAAGTCAGTGGGTTAAAAATCCAAGTGTGGCTGATCATTTTTAGAGCAGAGGTGCCATAGGGAGGAGCAGAAAGGGTATGTAAGGATGATCAGGGATTAGGATGCTTGAAATCAAAATTTTGGAAGAGATGCAGCAACTGATAAGACCATGAGAGTGAGTGACAGGCTGGAGGACAAGATCGATGGAAATGAGGAGCTAAAAGAACTAGAAGTCATAGTGTTGAGTGGATTATCTATGTGGATATTAAGAATCACTCTAGGATTTCTAAAGGATCTGGGTCTCTCCTCTCTTGCTTAAACCTTGGAGAGCAGGAATCAGCTTATTCTCTCTTCTCTCTTCTCTCTCCTCTGCCTTCTCCCTCACCATGACCCTCCACGTGTGGCCACGGTTACTCTTTCCTTCCTCAAGCCCCACCAGCACAAAGCTGTTACATGTGATAGACATTTACCAACTATTCATGGATAAAAGAGGAGACCACAGCACAGCATATGCCTAGAAAGAAAACTGAACATCACCTATGTCAAGACAAGAAAAATTTAAACATAAAAATTCTTCCCTGACCTTTGGCCTCCCCTCATCACCCACTCTGCGTTGTGTACCTGCAGTATGCACCAACCACCCTCCCCATCAGCAGGAATACCTACTCAACCATACACAGCAACATTCTCCTAGCATCAAGTTGTTGTCTAGTTGCTAAGTGGTATCTGACTCTTTTGCGACCCCCTGGGCTGCAGTCCACCAGGCTCCTCTGTCTATGGGATTTCCCAGGCAAGAATACTGGAGTGGTTTGCCACTTACTTCTCCAGGGGGTCTTCCTGACCCAGGGATTGTACCTGTGTCTCCTGCATTGGCAGGTGGATTCTTTACCACTGAGCCACCAGGGAAGCCCCACCCAAACTGTTCTAATCAACTGTTCTAACATTCCTGGAATTCCCTGGTGGTCCAGTGAGGGGACTCTGCACTTTCGCAGCTGAGGCCTGAGTTCAATCCCTGATCTGGGAACTAGGATCTAAGATCCTCTAAATGAACAGTGTCACGAGCAGACAAACAACCTTCTTGATCTTATAAAGGTCACACGATGTGCCATGGTGGTGCTTAAATCTGCATTATGTAAACTCAATAATATGTCAATATACAGCCCTCTGTCTTAAAAAGAAAATAAACTGTATCTTGATTTCGATGTGGAACAGTTCTCAGGGCTTTCTGGGATGCTGTTCCCAGGTTACAATCCTTGAATTTGGCTCAAGTAAAATTTTCCAATTTTAGATTGACTAATTCTTGGTCAATACCTTCGAGTCCTCAATCGGAATTTCTCAAGGACAAGTTTTCCCACTGGGTGCTAACTCTGGCAGTTTTGCTCATGTCATCTCTCTCTATAGAGACCCTTCGCCACTTTGCATCCTCTTTAGGTCTGGTGCCCCAACCTCCCTATATTGCAAGCCTCCATGATAATGCTTTTAAATTCATATACAGGGAGAGTACATGCAATGACACAGTTCTTTCACAACCCTTGTCTCCATGGTTGTCCCACCTTTTATTTCCATAAGGCCTGTCAAGGTATTTTCCTAAAGAAAAAAGCCATCAACCTCTAAGAGGAATTCTGCTCTTACCCCAAAATACAGAATTGCAACAGGCATGGAATTATTCTAATAAAGCAACTTTTTCACTTTTCCATTACTCAAGTTAAAATGACATCATGCACACCACAGTGTTTAAAATCTGAAAAGCACTTTTCTAACTCAAATATAAGAGGAGAGGAATATTATGTACAACCTCATAACTTAGTCTAATAAGGAGAGGATCAAGAACCAAAACTCCATTTGTCCACAAGGCCCCACATACGCAAACTCAGGACAAACTTGGGTTGGGACCAAATGCAGTATTCAGTTGAATGCGTGCTTAAATTAATAAAGTGTACATAGGTGTATATCGGAGAAGGCAATGGCACCCCACTCCAGTACTCTTGCCTGGAAAATCCCATGGATGGAGGAGCCTGGTAGGCTGCAGTCCATGGAGTCGCGAAGAGTCGGACACGACTGAGCGACTTCACTTTCACTTTCCACTTTCATGCCTTGGAGAAGGAAATGGCAACCCGCTCCAGTGTTCTTGCCTGGAGACTCCCATGGATGGAGAAGCCTAGTAGGCTGCAGTCCATGTGGTCGCACAGAGTCGGACATGACAGAAGCGACTTAGTAGCAGCAGCAGCAACATAGGTATATATAAGATGATGACTTATAATAACAAATATATATTTGGTCGGGCTTCCCAGGAGGTAGTAGTTGTAAAGAACCTGCCTGCCAGTGCAGGATACACAAGAGACACAGGTTCAGTCCCTGGGCCTGGAAGATCCCCTGGAGGAGGGCATGGCAACCCACTCCAGTATTCTTTCCTGGAGAATCCCATGGACAGAGGAGCCTGGCAGGCTACAGTTCATAGGGTCACAAAGAGTGAGACATGACTGAAGCGACTGCTTGTATACATTTGGTCTTCCAGTAGAGAGCTCCTAAAACCCTTGGAATTTCCAAAGTGATAAGAGAATGGGAGCATCTTTTGTTATAAAATTTGCCTTTTGGCCTTGGATCCTGAAATAGCTCCAGAGCCATAAAAGTGAAAGCTGCTGCTGCTGCTGCTAAGTCTCTTCAGTCGTGTCCGACTCTGTGTGACCCCATAGACGGCAGCCCACCAGGCTCCCTGTCCCTGGGATTCTCCAGGCAAGAACACTGGAGTGGGCTGCCATTTCCTTCTCCAATGCAGGAAAGTGAAAAGTGAAAGTGAAGTCGCTCAGTCGTGTCCAACCCTCAGCAACCCCATGGACTGCAGCCTACCAGGCTCCTCCGTCCATGGGATTTTCCAGGCAAGAGTACTGGAGTGGGGTGCCATAGAGGGTCTCATTATTCATATCAAATCCTTTTCAACTGCACTGGAATTTATGTTAATAAGGTGGCTTTTGGAAAGCCTCTAAGGATGAGAAAGGAGTACGTCAAGGCTGTGTATTGTCACCCTGTTTATTTAACTTATATGCAGAGTACATCATGCCAAATGCCAAGATGGATGAAGCACAAGCTGGAATCAAGATTGCCAGGAGAAATATCATAATCTCAGATACGCAGATGACACCACATTTATGGCAGAAAGTGAAGAAGTAAAGAGCCTCTTGATGAAAGTGAAAGAGGAGAGTGAAAAAGTTGGCTTAAAACTCAACATTCAGAAAACTAAGATTATGGCATCCAGTCCCATCACTTCATGGCAAATAGATGGGAAAACAGTGGGAACAGTGAGAGACTTTATTTTGGAGGGCTCCAAAATCACTGCAGATGGTGACTGCAGCCATGAAATTAAAAGACGCTTGCTCCTTTGAAGAAAAGCTATGACCAACCTAGACAGCAGATTAAAAAGCAGAGACATTACTTTGCCAACAAAGGTCTGTCTAGTCAAAGCTATGGTTTTTCAAGTAGTCATGTATGGATGTGAGAGTTGGACTATAAAGAAAGCTGAGCGCTGAAGAATTGATACTTTTGAACTGTGATGTTGGAGAAGACTTGAGAGTCCCTTGGACTGCAAAGAGATCCAACCAGTCAATCCTAAAGGAAATCAGTCCTGAATAATCATTGGAAGGACTGATGCTGGAGCTGAAACTCCAATACTTTGGCCACCTGAAGCAAAGAACTGACTCACTGGAAAAGACCCTGATGCTGGGAAAGATTGAAGGTGGGAGAAGGGGATGATAGAGAATGAGATGGTTGGATGGCATCACAGACGCTATAGACATGAGTTTGAGCAAGCTCTGGGAGTTGATGATGGACAGGGAGGCCCGGCGTGCTGTGATTCATGGGGTCGCAAATAGTCGGATACAACTGAGCGACTGAACTGAAGTGAACTGAAGGATGGGAGCTGGTTGCCAGGAGAACCCACCACGTGATTAGAGAGTTGGAACTTTCAGCCCTCCCCAGTTCTGCAACTTCTGGGGAGATGAGAGTCAGTTGCCAGTGGCCAATGATTTAATCAGCCATGCCTATGTCATAAAGCCTACCTAACAACTCAAAGGATGGGGGCTTCCCTGGTGGTCCAGTGGTTAAGGATCTGCCTTGCAATGCAGAGGACACCAATTCAATGAAGATACCACATGCCTTGGGGCAACTAAGCCCATGTACCACAGCTACCGAAGCCCGAGCACTCTCTTGAGCCTGTGCTCGGCTACAAGAGAAGCCACAACAAGGAGAGGTCCAAGCACTGCAAGGAAAAGTAGCCCCCGATCTTGGCAACTAGAGAAAGCCTGTGTGCAGCAATGAAGACCCAGTGCAGCCAAAAATAAATAAAGCTTTTTAAAATTCAAAGGATGGGGTCAGGGAGCTTGTGGGTTGGTGAACATATGGCCGTGCAGGGAGAATGGCTCCATCCCCCTTCCTACATATTTTGCCTTATGCACCTTTTCCATCTGGCTGCTTCTGACGTACCTTCTTCTAATAAATCGGTAACCTAGTAAGGCAACTGTTTTCCTGAGTTCTGTCAGCTGCGCCAGCAAGTTAATTAAACTGGAGCAGGAGGTCATGGGAATCTCTGACTTACAACTGGTAGGTCAAAAGCATAAGGAATTTGCAATTGGCATCTAGGGGTGGGGAAAGCCTTGAGGGACTGAGGGCTCTGATGCTAGCTCTAAGTAGGGAGTGTCAGAACCAAACTGAACTGCAAGACACCCAGCTAGTGTTGCTGAATTGGCCAGTGTGGGAATAAACCACATCTTGTGCCAGAAATGTGAAATTAGAGATCCACAGGGGCAAGTTTTCCCCTTTACAGTGTGATGCAAGGAGATGGTTAGCAGGCACTTTTTGAAAGTGAAAGTGTTAGTCACTCAGTTGTGTCTGATTCTTTGGGACCCCATGGACTATATCCCACCAGGCCCCTCTGTCCATGGAATTCTCCAGGCAAGAATACTGGAGTGGGGTGCCATCCTTCTCCAGGGGATCTTTCCGGCCCAGGGATCGAACCTTGCTCTCCTGCATTGCAGGCAGACTCTTTACCATCTGAGCCACCAGGGAAGCACTTTTTTGCCATCTCAATAAAGAACATTTCAGAATTGTGGTGGAAGACAAGCTAGGTTGGAAATAAAGTGGAATAATGAATAAAATAAGCATGACTCTTTTTCTAGAAGCTAAATACGAAAAGGAGAAAGACAGTGTAGTAACCACTTAGTTCCAGCACTCCATGTCCCAGTCCATACTCTGCAGTCTAGTTGTTTGACACTCTTGGTATCTTGAGGCACGTCCCAACCATCCAACTGTCCATCCCACCCCCAACCCCTATATTCCTAGGGCAGTGCCAACTATGCCCTTTCTGGAGTGAATATTTTGATAAGAGTTTTGGGGACAGAAGTAAAAAGGACAGTCTTACTAAAACGGAAAAGAAGAGGGAGGAGATGTACTACGAACTGAATTCTATGTCCCTTAAATCCATATGTTGAAGCACTGACCCCTCACTGTGACTCAACCTGGAGCTAGAGCCTGTAAGTAGGCAATTAAGGTAAAGGAGGTCATCAGGGTGGGCCCCTAATTCAATAGGACTCACCTCCTCCTAAGAAGAGAAAGAGAATGGAGGAGCTGACAGGCAGAGGAAAGGCCATGTGAACACACAAGAGAAGGTGACTCTCTGCAAGCCAGGAAGGAAGGCTTCCCCAGAAACGAGCCCTGCCAGCGCCTTGATCTTGAATCAAGCCTCCAGACCCATGAGAAAATTCATCTCAGTTGTTTAAGTCACCAAGCCTGTGGCTACATGGTTATGGCAGCCCAAGCAGACTAGCACAAGAAAATATTAATAGGAATAAGTAAATAGTAATAAAGCAGGGAGGTTTGTCTAGGATGTTTCTTCATGTCTAGATGTCTAGAGTTCTCGTCACGATGCTGCAAAGGTCTGGCTCTCGTGGCATAAATGCAGAGGGAGGGGCAGGCAGGTGACAAATGTGGATTAGTCACACAAGGAGACGTTGACTCTCACCTGACCAGCCCACCCACCTCCCCCACATCCTCCCCCAGGCCCATTCATCGTCCTCCATTCTCTGGATTTCTGGAGCCGGCTGTCAGACTGAGGAAAATCCTCTGCCTCCAACAAAAGCGATTGTTTGAGTTGGGAGCCCTCTGCCTTCATCTTGGGTCACTTCACAGTCCTCTCAAAGGGTTGCTGAGTTTTTAAATATCCCAGTTTAGATAACTAAAGTTCTGTGGTGGGAGGTGTGGAATTTTTTTTTTTTTTTTCCTTCTGATTTATGCCAGGATCAAAAGCAGCTTTAGCGTCTTTCCTGTGGTTATCAACCCATTGAGAGCCCCGCTGCAGCCAAAGGCCTCGCTGTGATGGAGGGACCGCTGGGGATAAGGGAGGGTTCCTCCAGAAGCTTGAAAAGCCGCCCACAGCGAGGACACCTCGCCTCTTTCGCTGCAAGCACAGAATGGACCCAGAGTGGTGGATCGCTCACAAATGCATTCCCCACTTGCTTCATTTCTAACCTTAGCGGGAAAACCACATTTATTAAACAGCTGAGCGACTCAAAGCCTTCTTTTCAGCTTCAACTCTCACGTGGCCACCTCTTTCATCGCTGGCAGGTTCCTGCTGCCAAGGGTGGGCGACGGTGGGCGCCCTTGCTAGGACCTCTTGTTTAAACAAGGCCGCTTTCCAGCCTACTTTGCACGCAAATGCTTACAAAAGCATGCCGGCTTGCTCCTTAAAATTAGATGAAATAAAGACACTTGGAAGGGATATGGCTTGGTGCATTTCCAACCTTTTACTCTTCTGGCTAAAACCAGTTTCTCCGGATCGTCCTTTAGTTTTGCACTGTTGAGAATTTTTCATAAGGAAAATTACTTTGTTCTTCAATACCACAGGTTTAAAATGGAAACCATTTAATGTTTTTTGTTGTTTTGGTTGGTTTGTCTGTTGTGGGGTTTTTTTGGGCCATACCTTCCCTTCTGGGATCCTAGTTCCCTTCAGTTCAGTTCAGTTCAGTTCAGTCACTCGTTGTGTCCAACTCTTTGCGACCCCATGAACCGCAGCACACCAGGCCTCCCTGTCCATCACCAACTCCCGGAGTCCACCCAAATCCATATGCATGGAGTTGGTGATGCCATCCAACCATCTCATCCTCTGTCGTCCCTTTCTCCTCCTGCCCCCAATCCCTCCCAGCATCAGGGTCTTTTCCAATGAGTCAACTCTTTGCATGAGGTGGCCAAAGTATTGGAGTTTCAGCTTTAGCATCAGTCCTTCCAAAGAAATCCCAGGGCTGATCTCTTTTAGAATGGACTGGTTGGATCTCCTTGCAGTCCAAGGGACTCTCAAGAGTTTTCTCCAACACCACAGTTCAAAAGCGTTAATTCTTCAGTCCTCAGCTTTTTTCACAGTCCAACTCTCACTTCCATACATGACCATAGGAAAAACCATAGGCTTGACTAGACAGACGTTTGTTGGCAAAGTAATGTCTCTGCTTTTGAATATGCTGTCTAGGTTGGTCATAACTTTCCTTCCAAGGAGTAAGGGTCTTTTAATTTCATGGCTGCAGTCACCATCTGCAGTGATTTTGGAGCCCAAAAAAATAAAGTCTGACACTGTTTCCACTGTTTCCCCATCTATTTCCCATGAAATGATGGGACCAGATGCCATGATCTTCGTTTTCTGAATGTTGAGCTTTAAGCCAACTTTTTCACTCTCCTCTTTCACTTTCATCAAGAGGCTTTTGAGTTCCTCTTCACTTTCTGCCATAAGGGTGGTGTCATCTGCATATCTGAGGTTATTGATATTTCTCCCGGCAATCTTGATTCCAGCTTGTGCTTCTTCCAGCCCAGCGTTTCTCACGATGTACTCTGCATATAAGTTAAATAAGCAGGCTGACAATATACAGCCTTGACATACTCCTTTTCCTATTTGGAACCAGTCTGTTGTTCCATGTCCAGTTCTAACTGTTGCTTCCTGACCTGCATACAGATTTCTCAAGAGGCAGGTCAGGTGGTCTGGTATTCCCATCTCTTTCAGAATTTTCCATTTTTTTGTGATCCACACAGTCAATGGCTTTGGCATAGTCAAGAAAGCAGAAGTAGATGTTTTTCTGGAACTCTCTTGCTTTTTAGATGATCCAGCGGATGTTGGTAATTTGATCTCTGGTTCCTCTGCCTTTTCTAAAACCAGCTTGAACATCTGGAAATTCACGGTTCATGTACTGCTGAAGCCTGGCTTGGAAAATTTTGAGCATTACTTTACTAGCGTGTGAGATGAGTGCAATTGTGTGGTAGTTCGAGCATTCTTTGGCATTGCCTTTCTTTGGGATTGGAATGAAAACTGACCTTTTTAGTCCTGTGGCCACTGCTGAGTTTTCCAAATTTGCTGGCATATTGAGTGTAGCACTTTCACAGCATCATCTTTCAGAATTTGAAATAGCTCAACTGGAATTCCATCACCTCTACTTGCTAGTTCCCTTGCTGCTGCGTTGCTTTAGTTGTGTCCGACTCTGTGTGACCCTATAGACGGCAGCCCACCATGCTTCCCATCCCTGGGATTCTCCAGGCAAGAACACTGGAGTGGGTTGCCATTTCCTTCTCCAATGCATGAAAGTGAAAAGTGAAAGTGAAGTCGCTCAGTCGTGTCCGACTCTAGGGACCCCATGGACTGCAGCCTACCAGGCTCCTCCGTCCATGGGATTCTCCAGGCAAAAGTACTGGAGTGGGTGCCATTGCTAGTTCCCTTACCAGGGATCAAATCTGAGCCCACCACAATGAAAGCTCCAAGTCTTAACCATTGGGCAGCCAGAGAATTCCCAGGAACTCTTCAATGTTGTTGTTTTAAATTTATTTAGAATAGTGTCTTTTAAAACCATCTGCTTTGGAAATGTTTTGTTCTGTTAATTTTTAATTTTAATTTTGGTTGCACCCCATGGCATGAAATATCTTAGCTCCCAACCATGGATCTAACCCATGCTTCTTGCCTTGGGAGCTTGGAGTCTTAACCATTGGACAGCCAGTGAAGTCCCAGAAACGTTATTTTTAGGTGCACAATTTCAGGCTCCCTGAGGTTCTTTCTTGGCCATCAGGGCACCTTGCTTACAGAAACCTGCAGGAGGTAAATGTGGTCTTAGCATTTCTGTGGCTGGTGAGGTACCTGTTGTGCACACGGTAAATATTCACTAAATAACTTCCTTGATGAATTATTTATGGTGTGGTTGCATTAATCTTTTGTCTTAGACTAATCCACACTCTCAAATGTTGGTTTGGCTATTTTTGTAAGTCATTTCCACAAACAGGCATTTCCCCTGCATTCACTGGGTCTTCAGCAGTTCAGTCAAAAAGTGTTAACGTTTGCTAGATGATATTCTTCTCAGGTTAACTTAGTTTTTTTTTTTTTTTTTTAATTAATACCCAGTATTACCAAGATTGCCGATCTACTTATAGTTCTTCTGGCAGCAATTTTCAAACTCTTAAGAATGGTGAGGTAAACACAGTTTTGTTTTGTTTTGTCTCTCAAAAACATTTTTATGGGTGAAATAAAAGATGGTAAGAGACTGGCAGCACTATTTACAATAGCCAAGACATGGAAGCAACCTAAGTGTCCAACAACAGATGACTAGATAAAGAGGATTTGGTATAGATATATAATGGAATACTACTCAGCCATAAAAAGGATGAATTAATGCCATTCATAGCAATATGGATGAGCCTAGAGATTACCATACTAAGTGAAGTAAGTCAGACAGAGAAAGACAAATACCATATATCACTTATATATGGAATCTAAAAAATAAAACTAGTGAATATAACAAGCAACAAACAGACCCACAAACACAGAGAACAAACTAACGGTCATCAGTGAGGACGGCGGGGGGAAGGACAACCTAGGGATAAGGGATTAAGAGGTATAAACTACCATGTGTGAAATAAACAAGCTACAGGGATACATTGTACAACACAGAAGATATAGCCAATATTTTGTCATAACTATAAATAAAACTTTTAAAATTGTGAATCACTGTGTTGTATGCCTGTAATCAACTATACCTCAATAAAAAAATTAATTTAAAAAAAACCAGAAAAATAGAAGGAAAAAAAAAGAAGGAAATGGGCAACCACAGAGTGGACAAAGGGAGTTCTGGGGCCTCCCATTTATCCTTTTACTCACATATCAACACAGGCATTCACTGAGGGTTAGTTAGCCCTGTCTTGAGAAGCCCACAGTCTAGTGATACAAATAAGCCAGTGAGTACAGGGTAAAATGATAATGATGAACACTTTCATAGCTCATTTATTTATTTATTTCATTTATATATATAAAATTTTTTGGCCATGCCATGTGTCTTGGAAGATCTCAGTTCCCTGACTGGGGATTAAACCCCAGCCTTCAGCAATGAAAGCCCAGAGTCCTAATCACTGGACTACCAGGGAATTCCCAGCATTTTTATTTCTTAAATATCACCATTTGGTTGTCCCAGGAGCATCTTCTTCATGGATGGACTGTGGCAGACATTAGTATGCAGCTGAACCTATTGTTTTCTTTTCCATTATATTGTTTACAGAATATTGAATATAGTTCCCTGTGCTGTGCTGCAGGACCTTGTTGTTCACCCACCGTGCGTATACTAGTTTGCATCTGCTGATCTTAACCTCCCAGTCTGTCCTTCCCCCACCCACCCTCCCGCTTGGCCACCACAGCCTCTTCTCTCTATCTGTAATCTGTCTCTGGTTTGTCAAAAAGTCCATTTGTGTCATACTTCAGATTGCACAGAGAAGTGATGTCATATGGTATTCATCTTTCTCTTTCAGACTTACTTAGTGTGATAATCTCTAGGTCAATCTGAGAGGGTAACAGGCAGGAAGGCCAGGGGTCTCCAAATGGAGGAAATAGCCTGCAAGTGTCAGACATTTTTATCTCTCTTAAGCGGCAGGAGGAAACAAACTAGCAATATTTTTTTCCTTCTCTATACAAATTTAAAGAGAGGTTTCTCTTAAAATACTGTGTTGCCATAATGACACCTGGTTTCTCCTGAAGTTAGCTATTCTTGAGCCTAGAGATAACCAATGCCTTTTTCTTATGGAAATGTTTGTCTTAAGCTATGCTAATGTACTACGCCTTTACCCCAAACTCTGTCTCCAAGTCGGTTCCGCCTCTTGGCCCAAAACCTACTTGACAAACCAGTATGTTATACTCAGATATTGTTCCCCTAATCTATGTAAATGAAACTATTTGTATGGTGGTCTGCCCTTCTTTAAGATTCAAGTTAATTATTTTATGGCCCAAGATAAACCATTTGGTGCCATTCTGAATTTTAAGACATTCCTTTCTTTCATTAACAGACTGCTAGTGACTATATAACATCCAGCTGAAGACTAGCAGGGGGGTGCTCTTTCTGCCCCTTTCTGATGCCTATGTCAGAAGCTTTCTCTATCTCCTTTATACTTAAATAAAACTTTATTACACAAAAGCTCTGAGCGATCAAGCCTCGTCTCTGGCCCCGGATTGAATTCTTCTCCTCCGGGGGCCAAGAATCCCAGTGTATTCGCGTGATTCAACAACAACCTTTCAAATCCATGTTGCTACAAAGGGCACTCTTTCATTCTTTTTTATGACTAATAGTCCACCATTGTATATATGTGGACTATATATATATATATATCCATTATGTATATATATAATATGTATATCCATTCCTCTGTGGATGGACACTTAGGTTGCTTTCATGTCTTGGCTACTGTAAATAATGCTGCTATGAACATGGGGGTGCATATGTCTTTGAGCTGACCCAACATTAGGCCCCAGAGGCCTTGGCCCTGTGGCCTCACCCTCTGTTCTGTGCAGGAGGCAGGTTCGCTGAGCCTGGTGCTGTGAGGGGCTACACAGCACCCCACAAAACACTAGTCAAACTTTCATGCCTGGCCTTGGTTTGACTTCCAGGAACATCTGCCTCCTTACCTTTCTGAGCAAAAGAAAAAAAAAAAGGAGGGAGGCATGGGCCAGTTTATCTAAAAGGTCACTAGTGACAGCCTTTTTGCCCTTTGGAGCAGTTCAACCCTGATCAGTGCTGCGTGCTCAGTTACCAGCAATATGGAAGAAGCATAGCCACAGCAGACAATGCGGGTGGGAAGCAAGCCAGCCCTTCTGGCAGGACTTCTAATGCTCAAAGACAAGAGTAGTCATACCTCCCAGGAATCCCATGGTTAGAGGTGCAGAGTCTTCCAGTAAATCTATCATGGAAGGCAATTCATCTTGTCTGTGTCCCTCAGAGGTAGGTCTATGGGGAGTTACAATCACTGGTGCAGCAGTAAGACCTAGCTTAAGTTGGGAAGGACAGCCGTGGGTTTGTTATCTTAACCACAGACAATTGGCTCCAGGCGAATATTATCAGTTCTTCAGAAAACCTTTTGAGAGAATCTGGCAAATCAAGCCCAAGCTGCCTTCCCTGCCTGTGTGCCCTTTGTCTGGTTTCCCATGAAAGAAATGAAACCAGCAGCGACAACAAGAGAAGACACTCTGCACCGGCTGCTTTTGTCCCTCCCCCTCTCCCTCCATCACTCCATCTCTCCCTCCCTCCATCACCCTGAAGAGGTCTCCTTCTGGAGACCTGCCTTTCATCCCTGTCATCTTCAATATGGCTCCAAGAATGTCCTTCTCTAGGACCTGGGGACCTTTGGAAAGGTAATCATCAGAAGAGACAGCTTCTCTATCTCAGCCTCTAGCCTAACAGTAGAGAACACCTTGCTTCTGATTGTAAAGCTGCCTTCTGCCATAAAGACAGGAGAAGCTTATGAACAAACACAGATGGCATTTGACAGCACCTTAACACTGTCCAATAGTTTTCTGCTAGCTCACCCCCAAATTTAAAAACCCTTCTGGGGACCTCCCTGGTGGTCCAGTGACTGGGACTCAGTTCCCAGTGCAGGAGGCCTGGGGTTCCATCCCTGGTAGGGAACTAGATCTCACAAGCCACAACTAAGACCTGGAGCAGCCAAATAAGAATTTAAAATGAAAAATAAATTAAAAAATAAAATCCTTCTGCCCTCTGATCCAGGGAAGTTAAGTCTGAGCACTGGCCTCTCTCCATTATTGCAATAGCTTTGAATGAAATTTTCCCTGACTGTTTGACTTTGCACAGTGCCATCGTTGACAGGCCCCTGCCCACTCTCCAAAATCTTCTTGTTCCATTGCAGCAGTGACTCTCAAACTGGTGTGCTTCTGAATCACCTGAAGGATTGTTAGAACACAGTTACTGAAGCAGTGGGCCTGAATCTGGGCTTGACATGTTCCAACTAGTTTCTAGATTTGGCTGGTCCAAAGACCACACTTTTTAACCTGCTTTTTTTTTTTTTTTTTTTTTTTTGCATAGAGTGTCTTAACCTTCTGAAGGCCCTGGAGTTCATGATGGCCCCAATACATTGTCTTGTGATAGGGTCATTTCTCGAGTTGATGGAGATGCTTTCTTTCCCACAATCTTCTCCCTCACTCTTTTGCTCCCCCATGAGACTTCCCTGGTGGTCCAGTGGGTAAGACTCACATTTCCAATGCAGAGGGCATGGGTTTGATCCCTGGTCAGGGAACTAAATCCCACATGCTGTGGGGCACAGCTGAAAGAAACCCAAAACCAAACACACAGCTTGCTCTCCCTTTACTCTCTGGCCTTTTCCCTCCCTTTTCTTCCCTCTCCTTGGACGCCCAGGTCACAGTAATTCTCTTCTGATTAGCCTTCCCCTTCTGGAAAAAAAAAAAGTATCCTGCTACTTCGTAGGGTAGCAGTTAATCTTTCCATGTTTGAGGCTATAGTTGTTTTGTCTTTTTTAACTGACATATCCTTCTTGGAGCCCCCTTGTCTCTCTGCTTCCCTGGGGATGGGGGAGGGGCTTCCCTCATACTCCCTGGTTACCTAGCAACTTGTCTCCTTTCTGACAAGTCACTGCCCCTAAGGAGAAGCCAGCTGATGTGCACGCAACAAAGGGAAAGTGGCACCACTGCTCCGGTTCCCCTCTTAGAAGGCCTCCCTGTTCATTAGCACTGCCATAAGTGGCTTGCTATGGGCAGGCCCCCCTCATGCCCTCTCCTCTATTAAGCCAGCCTCATTGCTCCTCCCAGGGATCTTGGAGAGATGGCAGCTTGTCAAGTTCCGGAGACACTGGATATGTACTGGGAATTTCAGTTTAATCCTTAATTACATCCAGCCCATCACCTTGGTAATAGGAGCCATAAAAGCCTTTTCATTGTTGTCTTCAAGTCAGCGGGGCTGGGTGGAAAACTGCATCCATATTCCGCCTGTGTTTTCTGTTTTGCTACTACATCCTCTCCTGACACTTCAGAATGAAGGGGGTTTTGCTTTTCTCCTACAAGAGCCTTTATGAAAGAAGCTGTTTGTTTTATACCCTTCAAGCCTCTGACCCTACCATCTTTGTTTCTTCACATTCATGAATTAATTGGGCCCGTTAAGTTGGTAACCAACTTTATCGATGAAGACATAGATGCTCCTAGGTAGTGCTTGTAGAGTGGAAAAGTGGTTGATCCTGGACCAGCTGAGGAAGGACGGTCTCTCAATCTCACTTTGTTTAATCCTGAAAAAGACATAGAATGGGGGAAAAGGAGAGAGAAAGAAAGGGGGAAAAAATTCCACTCTAAAAAAAAGTCATTCACAACAGTAACAGAGAAAAATGGTAAATTACTCAGATGTCCAATAGATGAATGCCCAAAAGTCAGTATCATAACACAACAGAAGATTATTAGATGGATTTTGAAAATGGTAGGCCATTTATGTGGATCATACCAGTCATATGGATAAATATATATTATATATTTCAATATGCATGGTGCATATGTGACGTGCATTTGTACACAGTAATTCAGGGGTAAAGAATGCAAGAGTGCGAGTAACTGGTTAGATACATGAAAAAAACACATATAACTGTTCAGAAAAATTAGAAGAATATATGAAAAGATGTGAATAGTATAGAGCTGCACAGTCCAGTGTGGTAGCCAATAGCCACATATTACTAGTGAGTACTGGAAAATTGACATGTGATAAGCATAAAACTGGATTCAAAGACTTAATATAAAGAAACATATAAAATATCTCATCAAAAAATTTATGTTGATTACCTGTTGAAATGACTGTATTTTTAATATGTTGTGTTAAATAAATATATTATTAAAATCAATTCCACTTGTTACTTTCTGCTTACTGTGGTTACCAGAAATTTTTAAATTACATATGTGGCTCATATTATATTTTTACTAGACAGTGCTGTTTACAGTTAAAGTTTATTAGGTCCTTTTTCTATGAAATTGTGAAATTTCTTGTTCTGTTTATATTTATAAGGTGTATGAAGTCTGGAATAGAGAGTATTTGGAAGCAATATTTTCACAAAGACTAGTTCCGTGGTTTTCTACATTCTATTCCAGACTTTAGGCACATAATGGAAATTGTGGCTTGCCTGGGAAGATATATGAGAGAACATAGAAAAATCAAAATATTTAATAATTTGTCTAGATAGTAAGATTTGACCAGAAGAAAGATATGACCAAAAGAACTTGTTTGGATTTTAAGATTCTGGGGGAGGGGGAAGGAAGAGGGAAGGAAGTTGAAGAGGTGGTGACATCTTAGCATGAGGTCACCTACTTGTACTTCCAATACTTAGTCACCTCAGTGACCCTATCACCTCTGAAGTATTTGGCCTTCCTTCTTTCTTCTCCAGGCCTTATATCTTCCCTTCCTTTGGGAAGAAAGACTTCCTTTCCAAATGAACTCTTTCATGCTGGCCTGTCAGCTTGACCTCTTAGAGTTGAGAAGCATGCTTCTGTCCACTGTCCTCAAAGGAAGAACACATTGATTAAACTATGAGTCAATTACATGATGTGTGTGCATTCCCAGTTATATCCAACTCTTTGCAACCCCATGGACTGTAGCCTCCTAGGCTCTTCTGTCCATGGGATTTTCCAGGCAAGAATATTGGAGTGGGTTGCCATTTCCTACTCCAGGGAGGGGATCCTCCAGAACCAGGATCAAACCCACATCTCCAGCATCTCCTGTACTGGCAGGCAAATTCTTTACTACTAAGCCACCTAAGAAGCCAGTTACATAACTTGGTGTGCAATTCATGATTTTTGTCATTATGCATTTGATTTCATGGTTAGAATTCTTTCCTTCAGGACAGTTTGTTGACCACAGGTTTTAATGGGGAGCAGGCAGGTGGAAGAATGGTGAGCAGAGCACCACTGGGGCTGAGGATGGGACAGAGGCATGGGAGTGCCCATAGGGAACGGTGACACAGCACAGAAATGAGACACTCACTTCCCTGACCAGACTTTCAGTTCAGTCACTCAGTTGTGTCCAACTCTTTGTGACCCCATGGACAGAAGCTCGCCAGGCTTCCCTGTCCATCACCAACTCCCAGAGCTTGCTCAAACTCATGGAGTCGGTGATGTCATCCGACCATCTCATCCTCTGTTGTTCCCTTCTCCTCCTGCCTTTAGGTACCAATAATCAACCTAGCTAACCAACCTTTAGCTATAAATAATCATGGGTGTGTGACCAGGATGTTCTAGTAGCCAGAATTATCCTAGTATGTGCTCTAACAAACCATTTGGGAGAAGAGATGATAGACAAAACTAAGGGTATTCTACATTTCAGAGACTGTCCAATGAAATATAGCACCACTCCCTGGCTGGACCTCAGAGGGGTTGCCAAGCCATGCCCCATGGGGGACAGCTCACCCTAATTAAATGAATCATCCTTTTTAATGGGTATCAGAAGACTTAAGAAGGCAGATTGATTTAATGGGGGTCAGGAAACCTAAGGGGGTTGATTAATTTAATCAGGATTAAGAAACCTAAGGTGTTGGTTTAATGGACATCAGGAGATTTAAGTAGGGTTGATTTAATCAATAGGAGCCATGTGATTTAGGGGCCTGATCGGATCAACGGAGTCACAAGATAGAGGGGCCTGATTGAATCACTGGCAGCCCAGTGATTTACGGGGAGTGATAGAATCAAAGGTAATCACCTGATTTAAGAGGGCTTATTGTTTTAAGGGCTGTCAGGAGATTAAGAAGGGTGATTGATTTAATTGGGGTTCAGGAGAATTAAAAAGGCAGAATGACTTAATTAATGGATATCTAGAGAGTTAAGAAGACAGATTGATTTTGAGGGTATTGTCAGGAAACCTAGGGGATTTGATTGGTATAATGGGTGTCAGGAGATTTAAGACAGATGACTGATTCAATGGAGGCCAAGATATTTAATGGGGCTGATTTAATAAATTGGAGCAGATAATTTAGAAGGCTGGTTTAAAGGATGCTGAATAATCCTTGTATTCAAGCCTGATCCTATTGGTAGCTGTTTTGGGGGCCACACTTATTAACATGGAAAAAATGTCCCCTGAAATGACCTATGGTTACAGAACCTCATTAAACTTGGAAGAACTACTTTTTCCCCAACAGAAAAAATATCAAAGTATAACATTCCTTCTTAAGTAAAAGTAATTGTTATTCAACTGCTACATCCCACTTGATCAATAAACATTCATTAAACTTGTATCAGGTAGCATTGACCCATCAAATAAATACTAAGCCTCCACTATGTAGAATATTGTGTAGTTGAGACGCTAGACTTTGAAGACTGCATAGATTCAAATCCTGTCTCTACTACTTCCTATTGGGATGACCTTGGATATACTTTTTAATATCTCTAAGCCTCTTTCTTCATCTGTAAAGTAGAAAAATACAATAGGGTCGTTGTGACAATTAAATGAGTGAGTACAGTTAAATGAGTTTTAAAATACATGAAAAATATTTAGTAGGTGAAAAACACAGACACAAAGTAGATGATATGTAAGTATTTGCTGCTATATGCTGGCCATTGTGTGATAGAAATTACAAAGATGAGCACAACACAATATGTGCTCTAGAGGGTACTCCATCCGATGGCCCTTCAAACACGTTGTTTCATTTAACCTTCATAATTAGCCCATTTTCTTGGGCTCCGAAATCACTGTGGACTGTGACTGCAGGCATGAAATTAAAAGACGCTTGCTCCTGGGAAGAAAAGCAATGACAAACCTAGGCAGCATACTTTAAAAACCAGAGAAACTGCCTACAAAGGTCATATAGTCAAAGTTATGGTATTTCCAGTAGTCATGTATGGATATAAGAGCTGGACAGTAAAAAAGACTGAGCACCAAAGAATTGATGCCTTCGAACTGTGGTCCTGGAGAAGACTCTTGAGAGTCCCTTGGACATCAAGGAGATCAAACCAGTCCATCCTAAAGAAAATCAACCCTGAATATTCATTGGAAGGACTGATGCTAAAGCTGAAGCTCTAATACTTTGGCCACCTGATTTGAAGAGCCAACTCATTGGAAAAGACCCTGATGCTGAGAAAGACTGGGGGCATAGAAATAGAAATATTTTCTTTGTTGCAATAGGGTGTCTGAGTTGAGGAGCCAAGTAACGGAAAGTCCTGACTGAATTTGGCTTACACGTTAAAAAACAAAACAAAAAAAAAAAACCTCACATTTTTAAAACCTCAGTGTAGGTTGTTTCAGAGTTTGATGGTTTTATGATACCATGAAGGGTCCAGATTCACTCCATCTCTCTGCTCTCACTGTCAAGGAAAATGGGATGATCATGACTGGTTCAACAAGATGGTGATTTATCCCCCCAGGTAGGAAGCAGGGTGACCTTCACAGAACACATTAGGGCTGATACAACCGCAGAATCAGAGCTTCTGCTGTTGGTTGCGTAGGCCATCAACAATGTTTGCTGAAGGTGACACCGAGTGTCATCAAGTAGCATTATTTTTACAACTAATAGAATCCTCATCTCAGTTCAGAAAGAAAATTCAAAATCGAAGTAGACTACAGATAAATTAAATGGGGGCATCTACCATGCTATGGTAATGAGATTTTTAGTTTTGCCCAAATATTTTTTATTTTAAGAGCATGGTTGGGATCATGAAAATATCTAAGTTGTTCTAGCCAGTTCGAATTTTTTTAAACGTTATTTGCGGGGGTGAAGAAACTTATCTTTTTATCTTTAGGAGGTGCCTTTTTTAAACCACAAAAAGAGATGGTAGAACAACCAGGACCTACAGTATAACAGGGAACTATATTAAATACCTTGTATAACCTATAATGGAAAGGGACCTAAAAAAGAACATATATATATATTTATATATGTATAACTGAATCATTTTGCTATTCATCTGAAGCTAGCAGTGTGTTGTAAATCAACCATACTTCAATTTTTAAAAAATTAAAATCGAAAAAAACAAAAGAGTAGAAGATAGTAAAATATTCAAAAGGATGTGTAGCAACCAAAGGGAAATGTAATCTTTCCTAGGAGACAGGATTTTATAGGATTCTTGGATTTTTTTTTGTATCTGATTGTTGAGGTCTTGACAGCTTTTCAATTGAAAAATACGGTCATGTCTGTTAAACTAATTGTAGCTGTTCACTCCACTATATAATTTTACAACATTTCAGCTTCAAATAGAATGGCTTCAATAAACATAGAGCAGACTGACACATCCCAGATTTCTGCAGTTTATTTTACACCAAGAGATTACATTTAGAGATTTTCAGACACATGCTATAAATGAAAATCCAACAGGAAGTTTCTTTCACTTCCTCTAGATCTGACCTACATTTCAAAAATATGTGAGTGGGCTATAACCAAGAACTTCTCTTGCTGCCATTATTCATGCTGTGTTTTCTGAAGACTTTTTTTTTTCTTCTCAGTGACTCTAATGGCCGATAAGGGAACTATAGATCTCAGGAGTCTTTACACAGCCCTATGTGAAATGGCAAATGTTTTCCACAGGGACGACCAGATGGTACAGCCCTGAGCTACCTACATCTATCAGATTAACCAGAAAATTCAGTCCTCTGTGCTCTTTTCACAGAATAGTTGAAACCTATGGCTTTTTCAGCTATACAACCTTAGATATTTGTCTTTTGATTTTTGGCTGCACAGCATGTAGGATCTTAGTTCCTCGACCAGGGATCAAACCCACACCTCCTGCATTGAAAGCATGGAGTCTTGACCACTGGACCACCAGGGAAGTCCCAACCTTAGATATTTTTAATGTGAGCAGCCACTTGGTAGCTACATTTTCCCCTAATCTATGCCACCCACCTATCTTATCTAAAGGAATCAGTGTGGTGATGAATTATATCCAGTATGTGCAAGATTGCTAGCTTTTTAGAGAATGGTGCCATACAAATTTAAGATCTTGTTAAAAATGAGCTAAAGCCCATAATACACCAACTTACGTATATTTTATTGTACTCTAGGCTGCAATATGAACACAGAATATTCCCATAGCTCCTCTACCTGCCATCGCAGAAGTTCTGGAATTCAGTCCAGGAGTCTCGTGAGGTCCCTAGATGGATGTGCGTGGCTTTGTGCCTGGCAACATATGCGCTTCACAGAAGTTTTCTTTCCATTTCAGAGTGGCTCCCGCAAGGTAGCTTAGTGAGATGCTTACAGCAGAGCAACCTGCCCTGTGCCTCTCAGGTGAAATGCCAGGAGACGTGGAAGACAGGGGACAGCCCCGTTAAGTAATAACATGTTAATTCAGTTTAAAGATCTGAAGCTGAAAAGCAGCTAAGTGCAGAGTAAGGAAGTTTTAGGCACTTCAATCTTGAGAAGGGATTTAAAAGGCAAATGCATTGAGGGATCAGACAAGTTAATATAAATTGTCAGATGACTTTAGCCAGTAGGAAGTGATAAGGACTGAGGTAATTTTTTTTTAACTGTTCCATCTCCTTTTATTGCAATCCTATCCTTGTGTTCCAGAATGAATGGCTATTTAATACACAACCCAAGGCATTCCTAAAATTAATCTTAACCTTTCAATTTCTTTTTCAGTATATTAAATCAAAAGGCAGGTTTCATGCATTCTAGGAAGAACATCTTTACTAAACAGAGGAAACAAAACATGTCAGGAATCTGACCAAATATATAAAGCAGCAGGTGAGATTTCTGATAGTAAAGAATGACCCCCAATGGAAAATAAACAGATCCCCTCAAAGTACATGTATTTCACAAGTGTGTATGTATATATGTAATATATTAAAGCAAATTTGGTTTCTGCCACGAGAAGCTACTTGGGGAGTTCAAGTTTTAAAAGTTAAAAAAAAAAACAGAAACAAACAAAAAAACACTGCATGCCCAAATAAAGAGTGCCCCCAGTTACTGTGTATGATCTTATGTAGAAGAACATCTAGGGAGATGGTTGGTTTTTAAGCCATTGGGTGTTCCTGCCAACAGAAGTCAGATAGGCAGACTCTACTTCAAATAAGGTATAAAGTATTGCATGTGCTGAAACTCTTGGTCTTAGGTTAAATAAGACAATGTCTATGTATTCCCCCCCACAGGGCTCATCATGTAACAACAGCAACAAAAATAACAATAATAATCACGGACACTCATATAGTCTTTACTATGTGCCTGGCACTCTTCTAAGCACTTTACATATAGTAATTCATTTTTAATACTCGGAACAACTTTATAAAGTGGATACTACTATTATTCCATCTTATACATAAGGAAAGAAAGGCCCAGAGTCAGGCTGTTAGGAAGTGGTAGAGGCTGGATTTGAACCAAGAAAGACGTTCACTCAATGCTTCTCTGCTAAACTCAGAAGGATTTGAGCTTCAGAGGGATTTCGGTGGCTTATTCATGACATGGGAATCATGCACATACCAATCCAATTGCTTCATTCACTCAAAGTTTGAACTTAAACTTTTCAGGGACTTCCGTGGCAGTCCAAAAGTTACGACTCCAATGCAGGGAGCAGGGGTTCAAGCCCTGGTTACAGAATTAAGATCCCACATGCTACTTGGTGTGGCCAAAAGAAAACGGTTTCACAATTAGAAATGCATCTTACCTCTTCATCCAGTAAACACGTATATGATGCAACACTCACCCTCATAGCACACAGGGCACTCTGATGTGTTTGATTCTTCCCTGTTCTGTAGCACTTTTCTTTTTTTTTTAATTGCTGGTCACAAAAAATTAGGTTGATTTCTGCAATTTGGAAATCACTAATATAAGGCTCTGTTCTCAACCCCAATCTGCATAGGGTCAAATATTGACATGGATGTCCAGAAAAGAAATCATGAAACTTCTTGCCACTGCCATCGTGTGCACCTCCCCCAAAATGAGGAGTGAATTAATGTCGCTCTTTGCAAGCACAAATGCCTCTTTCACAATTGTCATAGTCGAAAAACCATTAGTGCACACACATAGAACAAAAAGTGAAACGATTTGTCCCTGGAGACTGTGTGCACGAGTGTGCTCAGTTGCTCAAACCTGTCTGACTCTTTGCGACCCTGTGGACTGTAACCCACCAGGCTCCTCTGTCCATGGAATTCTTCAGACAAAAATACTAGAGTGGGTTGCCATTTCTTCCTCCATGGGCTCTTCCCGACCCAGGGATGGAACCTAAGTTTCCTGTGTCTCCTGCGTTGCAGGCAGATTCTTTACCTCTCAGCCATCTGGGAAGCCTAGTCTTACATTATTATCCTCTATTC
The DNA here is from genome assembly GCF_029407905.1 of Bubalus kerabau. Classification (NCBI taxonomy): domain Eukaryota; kingdom Metazoa; phylum Chordata; class Mammalia; order Artiodactyla; family Bovidae; genus Bubalus; species Bubalus kerabau. Next base: position 22,173,274 of record NC_073639.1, read on the forward strand.
AACTACTGCTCCTGAATAAAGAGAGTCTACTTTCTTTTCTTCTCTCGGTTTCTTTTCTTCCTTTTTTCCGTCCTTTATTTCTTGTCTTTTTTCTTCCTTTACATCCTTCTTTCTTTCTCTCATCCTTTAATTCAACAAACAACTATTGAGCATCACCAAGACAGACACATACTTCCACCTCATGAAACTTCCGTTCAGTTCAGTTCAGCCGCTCAGTCGTGTCCGACTCTTTGCGACCCCATGAATCACAGCATGCTGGGCCTCCCTGTCCATCACCAACTTCCGAAGTTCACTCAGACTCACGTCCATCGAGTCAGTGATGCCATCCCGCCATCTCATCCTCTGTCGTCCCCTTCTCCTCCTGCCCCCAATCCCTCCCAGCATCAGAGTCTTTTCCAATGAGTCAACTCTTTGCATGAGGTGGCCAAAGTACTGGAGTTTCAGCTTTAGCATCATTCCTTCCAAAGAAATCCCAGGGTTGATCTCCTTCAGAATGGACTGGTTGGATCTCCTTGCAGTCCAAGGGACTCTCAAGAGTCGTCTCCAGTATCACAGTTCAAAAGCATCAATTCTTCAGCACTCAGCTTTCTTTACAGTCCAACTCTCACATCCATACATGATCACTGGAAAAACCATAGCCTTGACTAGATGGACCTTTGTTGGCAAAGTAATGTCTCTGCTTTTGAATATGCTATCTAGGTTGGTCATAACTTTTCTTCCAAGGAGTAAGTGTCTTTTAATTTCATGGCTGCAGTCACCATCTGCAGTGATTTTGGAGCCCCCAAAAATAAAAGTCTGACACTGTTTCCACTGTTTCCCCATGAAACTTACAATCTCATAAAGATTGAAACAAACTTCATACTCAACCCAGACATGTATATATCAATGCCAATTTAATTCCTTTTTGTTTTTGGAATGTGACCTACAAAAATATTTCTCAAATGCAGTTCAATAAATATTTTATGTCGAGACACCAGGCAGGCATCTAAAATGAAAACAAAAACAAATCCTCAGTACTTCTCATGTCTTATGCCATTTTCCCTGGAAAAATGTTTGCCTGACAACAAAAGCCAGAGAGGAAACAGGTGTTCGGTCTTACTTTTCAGTAGCTTTTCTTCTGGCTCTCTGTCAGTTCCCTGTGATGTTTATCTTGCCCCTGAATTTTATAGATGTCCTTGTAGTAAAGTCAATATATGTACATGAATCAAATATACTGGAGTAGGGGGATCTCTGTTTTCATCTAGTGTCCAAATAATCGAGGCTGTTGTTGTCTAGACACTAAGTTGCGTCCAACTCTTTGTGACCCCATGGACTGTAGCCAGCCAGGCTCCTCTGTCCATGGGATTCTCTAGGCAAGAATACCAGAGTGGGTTGCCATGCCCTCCTCCAGGGGGTCTTCCCAATCCAGGGATCAAACCCAGGTATTCTGCTTGGCAGGCAGATTCTTTACCACTGAGCCACCAGGGAAGCCCAAGCTATATATATATATATATATATATTATTAGCTACACTTTTCAGTAACTTGATAATCTAAGTTTGAGTCCCCTGCTTGATGAGAATTCCAAGGAGTCTATAGGTGGTATGGTAAATACAATGTTACCATCTAGATAGGAGGTGCAGATATTATTCTGGTTTAAATTTCACTGAGAAAGATTTACAAATGTAGAAGATGATTGGATAGGAATCCTAAGAACTCCCTCTTCTCCTTGAATCTGTGCTCAACACCACCCTCTCAGTGAAGCCCGTCCACATACACCCACTCCCTACCCCAACTCCCTTCGCTCTATTTCTTCTTTCATTGTATTTAATACCTTCCAACACACTTTACCACCGACTTGTTTACTATGTTTGGTATATTAATTGTTGGTTGTTTATTGTCATGGCCCTCACTGGAAGGAAAACCTCTAATATAGGACAGAAAGTTTTCCTGTTTTGTTTATTGATATATACTAAGCCCAATATGCCACTTATGGCAGAAGGTGAAGAGGAACTCAAAAGCCTCCTGATGAGAGTGAAAGTGGAGAGTGAAAAAGTTGGCTTAAAGCTCAACATTCAGAAAACGAAGATCATGGCATCTGGTCCCATCACTTCATGGGAAATAGATGGGGAAACAGTGGAAACAGTGTCAGACTTTATTTTTCTGGGCTCCAAAATCACTGCAGATGGTGACTGCAGCCATGAAATTAAAAGACCCTTACTCCTTGGAAGGAAAGTTATGACCAACCTAGATAGCATATTGAAAAGCAGAGACATTACTTTGCCAACAAAGGTCCGTCTAGTCAAGGCTATGGTTTTTCCTGTGGTCATGTATGGATGTGAGAGTTGGACTGTGAAGAAAGCTGAGTGCTGAAGAATTGATGCTTTTGAACTGTGGTGTTGGAGAAGACTCTTAAGAGTCCCTTGGACTGCAAGGAGATTCAACCAGTCCATTCTGAAGGAGATCAGCCCTGGGATTTCTTTGGAAGGAATGATGCTAAAGCTGAAACTCCAGTACTTTGGCCACCTCATGCGAAGAGTTGACTCACTGGAAAAGACTCTGATGCTGGGAGGGATTGGGGGCAGGAGGAGAAGGGGACGACAGAGGATGAGATGGCGGGATGGCATCACTGACTCGATGGACGTGAGTCTGAGTGAACTCCGGGAGTTGGTGATGGACAGGGAGGCCTGGCGTGCTGCGATTCATGGGGTCGCAAAGAGTCGGACACGACTGAGCAACTGAACTGAACTGAACTGAAGCCCAATAAAAGGGCTTCCCTCATAGCTCGGTTGGTAAAGAATCTGCCTGAAATGCAGGAGATCCTGGTTCAATCCCTGGGTGGGGAAGATCCCCTGGAGAAGGAAATGGCAGCCCACTGCAGTAATTGCCTGGAAATCCCATGTACAGAGGAGCCTGGCAGGCTACAGTCCATGGAGTCTCAAGAGTCAAACAGGACTTCTCGACTAAAGTACAACGAAGCCCAATCAATGAACAAACACCTACTGACTCACTGACTGGATAAATAAATTAAAGGAGGAATGCATCCATTGATTATCTATTGTAATCCATAATGTAAAGTATGGGCTTTGGAATCGAATTGTCTGTGTTCGACTCTCAGAAACTCTTTATTAGCTGCTAGCATAGGGCAAGTTATTTATTCCCCCTTGTTTCCTCAACAGTAATAGTCATGCCTAGCTTTCAAAGATGGTGTCAGAGCTAATTAGGAAAATTTCCCCCATCCAGAACATACTAAATCCTCAACAAATATTAGTTATATTAGTGCGCTCCTGGCATCTTCACACACTGTATTTCATTTTTTAAAAATTGATTTATTTGCCTGTGCCAGGTCTTAGTTATGGCATATGGGATTTTTAATTTCGACATGTGAACTCTTAGTTGCGGCATGTAGGATCTAGTTTCTTGACCAGGGATTGAATACGGGCCCCCTGCATTGGGAGCTCCGAGTCTCTGCCACCGGACCACCAGGTAAGTCCATGATACCGGACACTGACACTGTACCTGTGAAGTTTCCCTAAGAATCATAAAAACACTCTTGGCCAATCTGAATATAACCCCTGATTGGAAGATCCTTGCTAAAACCAAGAGTCAAAGAACAGTCTTAGAAACATGGTGCATTTTGCTGGAAAAAAAAGAGGTATTGATTTTTCATCCCTCCAAACAGCAAGGAATGAATCAACTAATCATTTTCCCTATATGCTACCACCCCAAATCAGGAGTTCCAAATTCCTACAGAGACCAAGAGAAATAAGATGGTGAATATAAGGAAAAATTTTCTTATACTAAAAATAAATTGATCAAGAGCACATTCCAGAAATACTGTCCTTGAAAGTCTCTGTTTAGACAGTTGATGAGAAAGTCACATGCATCTAGCCAGCCACTGTCCATTCTCAGTGGGCCAACACACAGAGGCCAAAATCCAAGTATTGCTACCAACTAGCAACCTACTGAGTTGCACAGCCCAATAAAATGTAAAGATTATAATCATTTATTAGCATGCTTAAGTATTAGACTTTATATTTTCTTTTCTATTGCCCACATTTAAAACTTCACATTAAACAGTCGAAACTCAGGATAACCAGAAAAATAACCTGTTCCAGTATTTTAAAATTTGTGTGTAAAATATGAATGAGAGCTGTTATCTGGGTGTTTTACCCCAGTCCCTGTGTATCTACTTATGAAGAACTGGCTATTCTGAGCATGTGGTAGACTGTGCTGTGCTCCCCTGGGAATGTGAATTATTGTGGCTTTGCAAAAGGTCAGCCTAGGGAAAAATACACACACTTTTTTACCCAAGAACCACATTTCTAGGATTTGTTCTGGACGTGTCATCTGAGATATGCCCAATGAACTGCCCACAAGAATGTTCACTGGAACATTATTCATTGTAATTTAAAAATGGAGACAAACCTACATCTCCAAACTGGAGATTATATAGAATAGAGGTATGTACACGAGGCTATTCCAGCGGTCAGAAAGCTATTGTCCATGGACCAAATCCAGCCTGTCTGTTTTTGTAAATAAAGTTTTATTGGAACACAGACACATCTGCTCATATATATATTATCTACAACAGCTTTTACTACAACAGCAAAGTCCAGGAGTTACGACAGAAACTAATATTTCATTTTCTGTATGTTGCTGCTGTAACAAATGACCATAAATGAGTGACTTAAATCATACAAATTTATTTTCTTACAGTTCTGGAAGTCAGAAATCCTAAAAATCAAGGTATCAGCAAGACTCCATTCCTTCTGGAGGCCCTAGGGGATAATCTGTTTCCTTGTCTTTTCTAGCTTCTAGAGGGCTTCCCAGGTAGTTCAGAAGGTAAAGAATCCACCTGCAATACAGGAGACTCAGGTTTGATTCCCTGGGTCAGAAAGATTCCCTGGAGAAGGAAATGGCAACCCATTCCAGTATTCTTGCCTGGAGAATTCCATGAACAGAGGAGCCTGGTGGTCTATACAGTCCATGGGGTCACGAAGAGCTGGACATGACTAACATTTTCACTTTTCATTTTCATGGAAAACCCACAGCTAGCATTATACTTAGTGGTGAAAACCTGAATGCTTTCCCTCTGAGATCAGGAACAAGACAAGGATGTCTGTTCTCACCACTTCTATTAAACATTTGTACTGTAGGTTCTAGCCAAGGCAAGTAGGCAAGAAAATGGGATCAGTTCATTTCAGTTCAGTCATGTCTGACTCTTTGCGACCCCACAGGCTGCAGCACTCCAGGCTTACCTGCCCATCACCATCTCCCAGAGCTTGCTCAAACTCATGGCCATCAAGTCAGTGATGCCATCCAACCGTCTCATCCTCTGTCGTCCCCTTCTCCTCCTCCCTTCAATCTTTCCGAGCATCAGCAGCTTCTCCAGTGAGTCAGTTCTTCGAATCAAAGCCAAAGTTTTGGAGTTTCAGCTTCAGCATCAGTCCTTCCAGTGAATATTCAGGACTGATTTCCTTTAGGAAAATGGGATAAATGTTGGAAAAGAAGAAGTAAAACTATCTCTACTTGTATATGACAAAATCTTTTTATAGTAAATCCTGATCAATCCATGAAAAAAAAATAATAGAATTAATAAACAAATTCAGTAAGATGTCAGGATACAATATCAATATACAAAAATCAGTTGTATTTCTACATACGAACAATGAACAATCCAGAAGTAAAATTAAGAGAGCAATTTCATTTACAATAGCATTAAAAAGAATAAATATTGAGGAATAAATTTTACAAAAGAAATGTAAGACTTACTGAAAGGTTTGGGGTCTGACTGCTCACCACACAAAAGCCAATAAACAGGCTAAGTTGGTGGAAAGGAAAGTTTGCTTTATTTCAGATGCCAGCAACTGGTGGGGGAGAATGGACATCTATCCAAAGTCGGACCCCCCCCCCCCCACCCATTGGCAACAAGTGGGCAAGAGCTTTTTTAGGAAGAAGGAGGGAGCTACATGAAGAAAGAGCACAGTCAGCTCTGACAGTCATCTTCAAATTGGTCATTGGAGGTCTGACCAGCATCTTGGTTGTTTTAGGTACAGTTAATTTTCAGTTCCGGAGTCTGTTTCCATTTCTTTGAGGCTACTTCTCAGAACTGTGGCAGCTTATGCCATGGCTACAGTCTGGTCATCATGTAGTTAATTTCACCTGGTGGGTGGGGCTTTTGGTGTCTGCAAAGCAACTCACAGGATATGACTCAGAATATTATCTATAGCCCTTGAGAAAGGAATAAAGCTCCTTGACTACGCTAAGTGAGTACCTTATTATTATTTGGTCTTCTTTGACTGTTTTCCTTTGTTTTTGCATGTTCTCACTTCTCTGATTAAACTTACTCTTTGACTAAAGATTTCCACAGACAAAAGGCAGGCAGAGGACATGGGGTACAGGCAAGGACCATAGGGTCCTGCTCTGTTTCAAGACATGGACACTGCAGACTACACAGGATCACTGAAAGAGATACTGAAAGACGTAAGTAAGTGGAAAAGCTTCCTGAATTCATGGATTGGAAGATAATGTTAAGGTGGCAACAATCCCCAAACTGATCTACAGACTCAATAAAATTTTTTATCAAAATTATAGCTGCCTTCTTGTACAAAAATACATGAATGAGTTGGTCCTAAAATTCATACGGAAAGGCAAGGGACCCAGAACAACAAAAGAAATCTTGGAAAATAAGAGCCAAGTAGGAGGAGTCAGAGTTCTCAATTTTAAAGCTTATTCCAAAGCAACAACAATCAAGACTGTAATACTGGAAAAAGGGAAAACATATAGGTCAAGGAAACAGAACCAAGAGTGCAATTTTTTTCAAAATAATATTTATTTTTATTTATTTATTTGACTGGGCAGGGTCTTAGTTGCAGCATGTGGAATCTATTTCCTTGACCAGGGATTGAACCCTGGGCCCCCTGCATTGGGAGCATGGAGCCTTAGCCACTGGACAACCAAGAAGTCCCAAGAGTGCATTTAAACTCCAAGACTAAATAGCAACACTGTGGTGGAGAATTCTGATGAGGACCTACCCCAGGGATGAGATGGCACAACTGAGTCAAATCCCAAAGTAAGACGAGCATCTGACTAGAGTCAGAACATCTAAACTGGAGCCACTTGTCTGCTCCCAGGCTGAAAGAAGGCAGAGCTACCGATTACAGTCCTCCCACCCAAGAAGAAGAGACGATCCCAGATAAGAAAACTAGAAGAGTATTAAGAAATGTATTCTAGGGAATTCCCTGGTGGTCCAGTGGTTGCATGCATGTGCATGCTAAGTCGCTTCAATCGTGTCCAATTCTACGTGACCCTATGGTCTGTAGCCTGCCAGGCTCCTCTGTCCATGGGATTCTCCAGGTAAGAAAACCAGAGTGGGTTGCCATGCCCTCCTCCAGGGGATCTTCCCCACCCAGGGATTGAACCCAGGTCTCCTGCAGGCAGATTCTTTACCATCTGAGCCACCAGGGAAGCTCAAGAATACTAGAATGGGTAGCCTATTCCTTCTCCAGGGGATCTTTCTGACCCAGGAATTGAACCAAGTTCTCCTGCATTGCAAGCAGATTCTTTACCAGCTGAGCTACCAGGGAAGTCCAGTGGTTAGGGCTCCGCGTTTTTACTGCCGAGGGCCTGGGTTCGATCAATGACGGGAATTGCAATGACTGCAAGCCAGCAGTGTGGCAAAAAAAAAAACAAAAACAAAAAACAGATGAAGAAAGTTTACTCTAGGCTGTTTCTATTACAGATTTCCGTAGAGTAAAAGAGTGAAAAAGCATATTCTTAAAGGAACAAAGGTTTCCCACACCTGATTTTGGAGTTTTGATATTAAAAAACACATTAAATTTTTTTCTTAGTTCTGATGTTTCTCTTTATTTACATATATATTTTTATTTATTGCCACACTCTATTCTCTCCATTCAGAGAAGGCAATGGCACCCCACTCCAGTACTCTTGCTTGGAAAATCCCATGGACGGAGGAGCCTGTTAGGCTGCAGTCCATGGGGTCGCTAAGAGTCGGACATGACTGAGCGACTTCACTTTCACTGTTCACTTTTCACTTTCATGCATTGGAGAAGGAAATGGCAGCCCACTCCAGTGTTCTTGCCTGGAGAATCCCAGGGACAGGGGAACCTGGTGGGCTGCCGTCTATGGGGTCGGACACGACTGAAGTGACTTAGCATTCTCTCCATTTATGCCAGTCCCTGCCCCTCCCCCAACATCTTTGCCACCACCAACCTCTCTCTCTCTCCCTCTCACTTTCTCTCTTTCTAATACACACACACACCCCCACAGGCATGCACATTCATCCTGCATTCTCATCACAGCAGCAAAAGTTCATTAATCACAAGGATTTTGGATTTAAACTGATCTTTGAATTCGGGTTTTGCTCTTTATTGATTTGTGCCACCTCAGGCATATACCTGAACTCTAAGCTTGTTTCCTTATCCATAAAAGGGAAATAATACAAATATTAACCTCTTAGGGAGTTTATGATGCTTAAATGTGGTGTATTGGTTAGGATTCTGGGTTTTGAGATTCTGGGTTTTCACTGCTGTGGCCAGGGTTCAATCTCTCTTTGGGGAACTGAAATCTCACAAATCGAGCGGCCAAAAAGAAAAAAAAAAAAAAAGAAAGAAAGACCAAGTCACTTCAGTCATGTCCGATTCAGTCCGACTCCCAGACAGAGTAGTCTGCCAGATTGTCTGTCCATGGGATTCTCCAGGCAAGAATACTGGAGGGGTTCTTCCTGACCAGAAGATCGAACTCACATCTGTCTGCGACTCCCTCATTGCAGGCAGATTCTTTACCCACTGAGCCACCAGGGAAGTCCTAACAGTAGAGACGTTTGTAAAAAGAAACTCCTCCAGGATAGGTTTTGTTCTGCTGAAGATCAGAGGAGAGACCCTGGCTGACCCATAGGATGCAAAAATTATATAGGCAAAAAAATAATAATAATTTATTGTTAACAGTAGAAATTTTTTTAGACATCATATCTCTAGTATCCATGTACTGACCTGTCTTTGGATACACTTAATAAAAGTACATGGTTCTAACAAATCTGTTGCATTTTTTAAAGGAGGATTTTTAGACTTAAATATAAAATTATTAAGGGGTAAAGAAATATGCACTGTGAAAGAGACACCAGGCACAGGATTTAGCTTGGAAAAAAGGAAGGCAAGAGTGTGTGAAATTAATAGCTGTCTTCAATAAGGATATTAAAAGCTATTATGATGAGTCTAGTGGTCAGCTCCGTCCCATTGCCACTAAGACAGAAATGAATTATGAGGCTTAACTGTGGCATTTAAAGTACAGATTTAGCCAACTCTGGATTAAACACACTTAGCAAAGGGAATCCAGGAATGGATAATGCAAACCAGTGAATAATGAAAAAAACTGTTTGGCTTTGAAGTCATTGACACGTATTAAGGGAATGTCTTTATTAAGACCACTATTAACTGCTTTGCAGATTTTTTTTCTCCTGCTGCATTCATTCATTGCACAATTGACTGGACCAGTTGGTTGATCTGGCAATTTTTTCTGCTAGGACATTCTAACTGGCTTTCACCACAGTTTGAAACTCTTTGCGCTCCCCTGCTGCAGTCCATGGGGTCACAAAGAGTCAGGCAGGACTTAGCAACTGAAGAACAACAGTTTGGGGGAAAAAAGAAAAGCCACCCTTACACTGGTCTGTAGACCTTAATCAGCCAGAGGACCACTACTTCTAAAGTCCTGGCTCCAGGACTCCTCACCTTCAAAGCCCTGCTCCACATGGGCTCCTCTCTTCCAGCGAAGATTCTGGCTCTGATTTTAAGCTCTTCTCTCCATTCTGAGACCTGTCAATATCTTAGGTGACCTCAAGATCCACCACGATGAACAGAGCTCTTCACTTCATGGTCCCACCCTTGACCAGATCCATTCCTCCTCAGAAATCATACCTAACACAGTAATTTCATACTCCTCCTCCTAAGTCACTTCAGTCGTGTCCGACTCTGTGCAACCCCATAGACGGCAGCCCACCAGGCTCCCCCGTCCCTGGGATTCTCCAGGCAAGAACACTGGAGTGGGTTGCCATTTCCTTCTCCAATGCATGAAAGTGAAAAGAGAAAGTGAAGTCGCTCAGTCGTGTCTGACTCTTAGCGACCCCATGGACTGCAGCCTACCAGGCTCCTCCGTCCATGGAATTTTCCGGGCAGGAGTACTGGAGTGGGGTGCCATTGCCTTCTCCGAATTTCATACTAGCTTCCTCAATTGCATGCCTTCCAACTAGCTCATTCAGTTACTGTCCAGGTAACATCTCTTTGACATCTCAGCCCCACTTGTTTCCTGAATCAGCTCTCCTGACCTCCAAGGTGACTCTGCTGCAAACCTGCAATCTCATCTCTTCTACGGCACCTCCAGCAGATCATCACACCCTGCTTCCTCCAGAAGAAAGTAGATGCTTCCAGAAAAGAGCACCTGTAACATGTGCCACCAAAACACCACCCCCGCCTTCTTCCACTGTCCCCTCCCTCTGGTTACAGTGGACAGGTCACCCTTGGGCCTCCTGTTCTCCTGGACCCTGAACCCCTCCTCAACCACCTTCTCAGGGACAAATTAGCTTCTTTTCATTTTCAGTCTCTTTCCCAGTCTCTTCTGCAGACTCTTCCCCTTCGCATTTAAATATCCTCATTTTCTCTTGTCTTATAAAATCAGGGACTTCCCTGGTGGTCCAGTGGCTAAGACTCCATGCTCCCACTGCAGAGGGCCTGGGTTCGATCCTTAGTCGGGGAACTAGATCCCACATGCCACAACTAATGATCCCACATGCCACAGTGAAGATCAAAGGTCCCATGTGCCACTTCTAAGACCAGCACGGTCAAATAAATAAATAAATATGAAAATAAGTAAGTAAAATCAAAGCTCACCTTCAGTCAGCATTTCTAACCTGTCTCTTTCCTCTCCATGAATGACCTCTGCTTTCTGCATCCACACCCTCCACTCATCCCACTCCAGCTGACCTCTGGCTCCCATAGCACCAAAATAGCTTTCACCCCTTCTGACCCAGAGAAAGCTTTCTGCCCTTAAGCTTTGGTTCTGCTTTTCTTGACCTCCAGGCACCATTTGCCCCTCAGACCGCAGCCTAGTCTCCTGTCTTCCCTCTCTCTCTCCCCTCCTTTCCAGTCTCCTTTCAAGACCATCCACAAAGGACGTGTCTTGTTCCGTACTTGTCCTTAAGTCTCTGGTCAAAGCCCTTTTCTATTTCTACTCTTAAAATTCCCCCTGGATGAGCTTGCTTACTCTCAAGATGTCATTTACTATCTAAAGTCTAATGATGCTCAAGCCTTTTTCATCTTGTCTAGATTTTTCATCTGAGCTCCAGGTGGCTGCGCAACCCCTGGACACCTCCAGTTGAATCTATCTCTTATGAACCCCTCAAGTTCATTATGCCCCTAACTTGACTCATGACTCTCCCTTCTTCCTCCCATCTCATGACTCTGGCAGGTTCCCCTGCTCACAGGAATGCTCCCACTCTTTACCCTGGTGCTGCTGCCGGGAACTCAGACTTTATTCTTGAAGCTTCCCTCTCTCAACTCCTCACATCAAGTTAATAGTCAAGTCTTCCAATTGTCCAACCTAAAAATCTATCCATCTAGCTCCGTCTTTCCATCCTCACTGCCATTTCTTGTCCAGGCACCAGCCTCTGCTTAGTGTGTTCAGCAAAACCCTCTTGGCTGGTCCCCCTGGTTCCTGTCTTCATCCTTGCAAACAGCTTTGACTGATCTAAGATGGTCATCAGATTGTGTCCTGTACCTCCTCCCCTTCCTCATTATTTCTATAAGATTTCTCATAGGCCATGAGATAAAACAGACTCTCTGACACGCTCCCAAGACTCTCATTTCTCTGCCTCTCCCCCTTGCTCCCCGCAGCTCACCCAGACAGTCCTGCAACACACCTCTCTTTCCCCCAACTAGTCTTCTGGTCTCAGCTTAAATGTCACTTTCTCAGGAGGGAAGGAGGCCCTCCATGATGAGTTGAGTAATGCCCCTATCCAAAAAAGGCTATCCCCATCCTAATTCCTGGAACCTGTAACTATTACCCTATATGGCAAAAGATGTGATTAAGCTAGGCATCTCCAGATTTCCTGGATTGCTCAGGGCAGGGGGTGGGGGAGCACTGGGCTGCCATACAAAATTCCCCAGACTGGGTAGCATAAACAACAGGAATTTATTTTCTCATAGTCCTGGAGGCTAGAAGTCCAAGATCAAGATGCTGGCAGGGTTGGTTTCTGGTAAGACCTCTCTACCTGGCCTGCAGATGGCTGAATTCTCACTCTCATCACATGGTCTTTCCTTGGAGAGAGGGTTCCAATGTCTCCTTCCCTTCTTTTTGTTTGTTGTTGTCATTTAATTTTTTGGCCATGCTGCACAGCATAAAGAATCTTCGTTCCCCAACCAAGAATCAAACCCGAGCCCCCGGCAGTAGAAGTTCAGGGTCTTAACCACTGGTCCACTAGAAAAGTCTCACCTTCTTTTAAGGCAGCCAGTCAGTCCTATTGAAGCGGGTTCACCTTTATGACCTCATTTAACCTTATTCCCAAATAGGTTCTGTCTCCAAATATAGTCATGTTGGGAGTAGGGCTTCAGAATATGGATTTGAGGGGCACACATAGTCCGATCCACAACAGGCCTAAATGCAATCACACGTGTGCATGCTAAGTCACTTCAGTCGTGTCCAATTCTTTGCGACCCTGTGGACTGTAGCCCGCCAGGCTCCTCTGTCCATGGGGATTCTCCAGGCAAGAACACCGGAATGGGTTGCCATGCCCTCCTCCAGGGGATCTTCCCAACCCAGGGATGGAACCTGTGTCTCTTATGTCTCCTGCATTGGCAGTCGGGTTCTTTACCACTAGCGCCACCTGGGAAGCCCAAATGCAATCACGTTTCCTTATAGTGTAGACACACAGAGGAGACAGGAATGTAACCCTAGAGACAGAGATTGGGGAAATTCAGCCACAAACCCGAGATGCCTGGAGCCCCTAGAACATGGATGGACAGACACTGGGAGCTCTGAGAGGGAGTATGGCCCTCCCAGAACTGAGTTTCTGCTTCTGGCTTCCCGAACTGCAAGAGAATGACTTTGTGTTGTTCTCAGCCACTCCATGTGTGATCATTTGTTACAGAAATGACCACTTTCGTGACCTCGAAGATAAGTGAGGAGGGCATCTCGCTGCCCCCATGGCCCCTCTCTGCCCTCTTCATCACCCACACCACACTGAACTGTAAGAGTGGGTTTAGAGGCAGTCTTCCCTTCTAGCTTTTTGCGACACTGTGGACTGTAGCCCGCCAGGTTTACGAAGGCAGAAATGGCCTTTCTTGTCCACAACTGCTCCCCAGGGTGTGGTACATAGTACGGACTCAGTAAATATATATGAGATGGATGAGTAAATGAGCTGATGTTGAGAATTTCTTGGCTGGGAGAGTTTATGAATAATAGACTGCTCTATGACAACAAGCTAGGGAAGTTGTTCCTTATCGGAGACACTGGCAGTCCTTTGAAATAACTAGGTAAGGTCTTGTCCAGTACATCAGGGGTTTTCTAGTCCGACCGCTGTGTCCTTGTGGGTTGCAGTTTTCCTGGCAGCTTGGGCTTTGGTGCCCTCTGGTGACAGAAGTAAATTGTCTCTTGTTGTTACTCTGTCAAGACTGACACACATCTAGTTCCTGCCGTTGGATGGGATTTTCTCGTGAAGAAATTGAATTTTCTCCTTACTGTTAAAAGAAATCAACTGGAAAGGTGTATTTAACCATGAAATCGACAAAAGTTACATAAACCACATAACTTTCAAAGCCTTTGCAGAGGTCGCTTTGAGTGTTCAGTTTTGAATATTAAGATTTCCTCATGAAACATGACATTTTCAGGTTGCGTTTACTACAACACTTTCTCTTGAAATAGCCATGGTTTTAAATGGTTGAATTCAATTATCATTTGGAAAACGAACGCTCTAGTGTATGTGGCTGCTTATGATGACGATGGCTTACAGTGCTTTCCAAGGCCCTTAAACCTTTACTGAGTTTGAAAATCAAGTTGCTATTTTTTTTTTTAACAAACCACACACATAAAACAATCGTGTGTGTGCTGCTTGTAAATGAGAAGTTATGGGTCTGGCTGCCTCTCTGTAAACAGACTTACTTTTTATCCCCTGATCTTGTAAAACCGCTGACAGCTACAGTCTTCCAATTTGGATTCTGCGTGAGTTGCAATGCCAGACAGTTCCACATGGCAAATGCAAGTATGACTGCGCTTAGCTTCATGTCAAGAATGTATTTTCCAAAGTGTCATTTGAAGATGATTTGGGTGGATGGAGTAAATACACTTTTTTTCTCACCAATTACACCATCATGTTAGGTCTAACTTACCATCATTTCCAATGATTTTCAAAGGATCTTGCTGACCTGCTAACATATGAGTTTGAAGTGTTCCTGACCTCGAGCATTTAGTCAAATAAACAAGCACTTACTTGCAGAGGGAGCTGCTATTTACAGGCACTCAACGCTGGTTTCCTTTCTAAATTAAGAGTCCTTCGGTAATGTAAACAACCACACTCTGACTTTGTTTTTAATATTCCTAGTCTCACTTTCCCATTTTTTCAAAGCACTGTATATCTGTATAAACCCATGAGACGCTACTGTCCCCAAGGTACTTCTTACAAAGAGCCAGAAATAAGCAATATGATGCAAATGCTTTCTGGAAGATGCAACTGTTTGGAAGATGATTCTTCAGTTGGTGAGATTTTATAGCTTGTTTTTTCTAGAGAAAAATGGGTTAAATATATATTTTTAAATATGTAAAAAAATACATAAATATATCCATAGGGATCTCACCTTCGAGCAGATGGAGAAAAACAACAAATAAAATAAACAAGTAAGATATACAGTATTTATATCATAATATGAGTATGGAGGATCTTCCCTGGTGGCTCGGTAGTAAAGAATTTGCCTGCAATGCAGGAGACATGGGTTTAATCCCTGGGTCAGGAAGATCCCCTGGAGGAGGGCATGGCAACACACTCCAGTATTATTGCCTGGAGAATCCCATGGACAGAGGAGCCTGGTGGGGTCTCAAAGAGTCAGACATGACTGAAGCGACTGAGCACACACGCATGCTTGAGCATGGAGAGGGTTGATGGAGCATATATTAGGGTTGTTATTTTAAATAGAATTGTCAGAGAAGACTTCACTGAAGAAATATATAAGACTTGAATAAGACAAGGGATTTAGCCATGGTGATATCTGGAAGAAGAGTGTTGTAGGCAGAAGGAAAGTCAGTGCAAAGGCCCTGAGGCAGACACATGATCGATACATACGAGGAAAAGCAAAGGGGCTATGGTGGCTGGAGCAGAGTAAGCAAGGGAGACGTAGTCTAAGGTGAATTAGAGACTCAGAGAAGCCGGCCCAGATTATGAAAGCCATGGCAGCCCCTTGTTAGTAAGACTTTGGCTCTTACTCTGAGGTGGAGCTAGAGAAGTAACATGATCTGACTTCATGTTGAAAGGATTTGGCGTGGGGTGGGGTGGGAGTGGTGGTGCAAGGGCAGAACCAGGAAGATGGGATTGCAATATTCCATGTAAGAGATGTAAGAGCGCAAACCAGGTGGATACCAATGGAGCTGGTAAGAAGTGGTCAGATTCTGGGCCTATTTTGGAAAAAGGGCCAACAGGATTTACTGGGAGTTTGGCTCAAGAAAAAGAAAGAAGGGAACGGTTAAACACTCCATTAGTTTTCTGTGGCTGCTGAAACACAGAGCCACAAACTTGGCAGCTTAAAGTGACAGAAAATTATTCTGTCACAATTCTGGAGGCCAGAAGGCTGAAATAAAGGAGTTGTCAGGGGTGCCTGTCCCCAGAAGCTCTAGGGGATATTCTTTCTTGCCTTTTCCAGTTTCTGGGGGATCTGGGCATTCCTTAGGTTGAGGCTACATGACTCCAATCTCTGCCTCCATCCTCACATGGACTTCTCCTCTGTGTCTATGTCATCTCTTATCTCTCATAAGGACACTTGTCCTTGGATTTAGGACCTGCCCAGATAATTCAGCATGATCTCACCTAAAGAAGCTTAGTTATAACTGCCAACAACTTCCCCCCCAATTAAGGTCACATTCACATAATGGGGGTTAGGACGCCATATCTTTTGGGGAGACATCATTTCAATTCACTGCAGTGACTCCAAGTTCTTTTAACACAAGCAACTGGGAGGATGTAATCACCATTCATTGAGATGGTGAAGATGTGGGTTGAACAGAGTTGGGAGAGGAGTCTAGGACCTCAGTGTTGGACATGTTGGGTTTGAGAGGCTTATTTGACATTTAGTAGAGATGTCAAGCTGGCATCTGGGTGAACAAGACTGGAGCTCAGGGCACAGTGCAGGGCTTGAGAAATAAGTTTGGCAGTATGGCAAGGTACAGGACCAGTGATATAACCAGGGGAGGGAAGGAGACAGGAGAGGGAAGCTGTGCCAGCCTTCGCTGGACCCAGCGGAGAGCTGAGAGGAGTAGCCAGGCGGGAAGGAGGAGAAACAGGAGAGTGTCAAGGCCTAGAAGCTGAATGGAAGAATTGCTTGAAGTGAAGGAGCGATCAGCTCCACCTTCTGGCTGTGTCATTGTTGCAAATTCTCAGGCCTAGGGTTTCAGGTAAAAGCTGACGTTTCCTCTGCAGTTCCCTATAACAAGATGGCGCAATTTTCATGTAACTCTTATGATGTTGAAAAGCCAGGGACATCTTGATTGAAATCATGAATACCCTGAAGTGACTTAGAGTGAAGTATGTTTTTAAGGTATTGAGTTATTTTGATCAGCAAAGCCTTCTCAGTGGGTCAGTGTCTAGTGTATTTGACTCAGAAGGGAAAGAAAGGCATCTATCTTAACCCCATACAAGGTGGGAGAAACCATCAAGAGGGATTGCTGCCTAGGATCACACCATTTCCCTCACTTTCAGCTCCTGAGGTAAAGGCCTTGTTATCCTTAATAGAACTGTGAGGGAAATCACTGAGAGAAACTGTTTTAAAAGGTTCTAAACTATGTCTAGAAAATTGTGCAGTCACCTCAGGTACCAAGACAGCAATCAGACAAGTGGAAACAGTCCACCATTTTGACTGAAACCTGCTACATGATGCCAAACATCTGGTCAAATCAATCAAGGCAGTTAAGCAAGTTGTTTGTCATTCGCAGGGGAAAGCAGAGTGAGGTGATGGATTGGATTTTCCACCAAATGGGCGTCCCAAAGACACAGCTTCAATCTTGAGCCATATTCTGGGTTTTTCATGAATATGGTAATAAATGGTTAAATTAGAGAATCGAGGGCTAAATCCTAAAAAGTACATCTTGTGGAAATTGCTTCGGTGTCTCTGTGGCCAAAATATCTGAGGCCTCACTGGCCTGTGACCACAAATGGGATTTCATCAATATTAATATCCAGATCTCCATGACTCACAGCCTCCACCAGCTTGACATCCAAATTCCCCTCTCGAGTGTACTTGGGAATCCCCAGGGTATGTATTTATAGTATCCCTATCGTTGCAAGCTTGGCTGAGAGGGCACCTCCACCCTGACCCCAGAAGAGCCCCTCCAAGCTGGAGGTTGCCTCCCTGGGTGCCCGCAGGGCTGGTACAGCTCTGAAACTCTGCAGGCAACAAGACTCCTCTCTCTCGTGAAGTCAGAACATTTCCGGTTACACTCAGTTAGAGGGCTGACAACACACGGGTCCTTGAACCTCAGAATGTCACAAGACTTAGTCACAAGCCCTTTCAGGCATGAAGCCCTTTTCTCTCCGCGGGGGATGAAGTCATGCTGCCTGGGTGGGAGGCAGTTCAGGAAATAGTCCTCCTTCAGCCCTTGACAGTAAGTTGTCCTCAAGGTTGGTAGGAACCTGCGTTCCCGGGAGGCTCCTCAGCCCTGGGGAGTCCGTGGTTGTAAACAGACTGATGGGAGAAAAGACCATTATCACCAGGATCATCTGAGTCTCTGCTCTGTGCCAAGAGACTTCTTCAGAAAGATTTTTTTAAGGATTGGAAATGTTCTGTCCTCTAAAACACAGTAGACTGTTCCCAATTCCAGCAAAAGACAGAAATTATCAGGAACAGTTAGAGCCCTTTGGCAGAGAAGGCAATGGCAACCCACTCCAGTACTCTTGCTTGGAAAATCCCATGGACGGAGGAGCCTGGTAGGCTGCAGTCCATAGGGTCGCTAAGAGTCAGGCACGACTAAGCAACTTCACTTTCACTTTTCACTTTCATGCATTGGAGAAAGAAATGGCAACCCACTCCAGTGTTCTTGCCTGGAGAATCCCAGGGACAGGGGAGCCTGGTGGGCTGCCATCTATGGGGTGGCACAGAGTCAGACACGACTGAAGCGACTTAGCAGCAGCAGCAGCAGCAGCAGAGTCCTTTGGAAGAGGGATCCAGTCCGTGGCTCCTCTACAGACCTCCATATCCTTGTACCCGACAGAAAAGTCTCAGCTTGCTCAGGGTGGTGCTGGAGATACCAGGGAAACTGACCCACCCTGGAGCCTCCCAGAACCAAGGAAAGAGAGGGACACCTTACAAGGGGACCAGAAGTACTTCTTTCTCTACCCTAGTTCACCAGAGTCACACTGTCAGTTTATCTTACAGAGAGAAAAGAATTCAGAGATCTGGAACTCTTGAACAAAGGATCAGATCTATAAAAGTAAAGTTAGTAAGAAGAAATCAAATTATTTTGAGTGTTTACATGTGCTGGGTATTGTACTAAGCACTGTATACATAAATTTGTATATTATAATTATATATATATATTTATTATATATATATTATAAACATATATAATATGTATATAATACATATATATTATATATGTATACACGCATTGAATCTTATCTAATCCACACATCAAGTTTATGATGTAGATTTTGTATCCCAGTTTTACAGAAAAGTAAACTGATGCTCAGAAAGTTTCCATTTAAAAGGCCACACAGCAAATGAATGTTGAATCCAGGGGCCCAACCCAGCATAACTCTTAAGCCTGAAATTTGAATTACAATATTGCATTAATTGGGGCTTCTCTGATGGTTCAAGTGGTAGAGAACCCACCTGCCAATGCAGGAGACATAAGATACCTGCGTTTGATCCTTGGGTCAGGAAGATCCCTTGGAGGAGGACATGGTGACCCACACCAGTATTCTTGCCTGGGGAATCCCATGGACAGAGGAACCTGATGGGCTACAGTCCATGGAGTCACAGAGTCAGACACGACTGAGCATGCACACAAGACAACGATGACTGCTTTAATTCTTAATATTCAGATATAAACCATCCCAAACCCTCTCTGATATCAGAAAAACCCTTCACAAAACAGCCTTTTATTGAAGGTTTCCTTTGGACATCACTGCAGTGAATTTGATACATGTTCCAGAAAAACAAGGGTAAGTAAGAGAGGGAGAAAAAACAGCATCTCCCCCGTCTGATACTCCATCTCT
The DNA here is from genome assembly GCF_029407905.1 of Bubalus kerabau. Lineage (NCBI taxonomy): Eukaryota > Metazoa > Chordata > Mammalia > Artiodactyla > Bovidae > Bubalus > Bubalus kerabau. The sequence goes on from NC_073639.1 coordinate 22,192,734, forward strand.
GAAACCATGAAGTCGTGGGGTGTGTAACTCTGGAAGAGCTACATATGCATGCAAGGGCTCTGTCCACGAGCCCTCAGGCCTCAGTTTCACTTGGAAAGTTACAAGTTATGGCCCATTCCAGGGCCTCCTCACCCACACATCTGAAAGACCAGGAGAACCTCCAGCCCCTCCAGCCTCATCAGCCCTGAGGGACTGAATGTGCCTGGGATGGGGCAAGCCTAGTTAGAGGCAGCTGTAAGTTCCTGAGAAACAGTCTAAATCACCAAAGGATGCTACTTGCTGTTATTTCAGAAACAAAGGACTTTTGTCTCCGAGGCCATCACTCTGGCTCTATTCACCTCCAAGCAATTTCACTAAAGACAAGCACAGAAATGAAAAATAAAACAGCTATTAAAAGTTTTATTACAGTACGTGCCCAGTGGTTATTTTTAAATCCAATCCCTTTGAAATTTTATTCTTGACATTTTTTATAGACTGATTGGGACTGTTGGATAGATTAAGTGAAATTTCACTTTAGAATTATGTTGCTTTTTAACTGCTCCCAAAACTGAGACATTCATTTTAACTCCTCGCATCCAAAAGGAATATCAAATTCAAGTCTGGAGAAAAGAAATTGTGACCATTGCTCCCTTTTCTTCAACATAATTATATAAGACTTTTTTAAAAATCAGTTCAATTATTAACCTGCAAATGAAAGCTGAGATGGCACCTGAAACTCATCTGCACGTGGACAGCAATCCTTGTAGGAATTGTAGGTGGAAGCTTTGTGATAAAATGCTCCCACAGAACCAATTCATTTGCATCCCATTTTGCAAGACACTAAATAGAAGAGCTAGCGTCACAATTTCCTTATCCCTGTCCCTCATGCATATTGCATTATGAATTAATGTAGCGACGCAAAGTGGAAAGTGACCTTAAAGGGGAAAACTGGAGGCTCAGAACAGCCTCCTCCAAGGTGCATCACACTGTCAACTAAAATTTACCATCACTGTGTTCTCTCAGTCTCTTGCCATAACCTATGACATCAGAGGCATTGCATCTGGAAACTGAAGTGACAGGACATGACTCTGCTCTGCACATAATACTTAGGAGAACTAAGCGACTGGAAAGAGAACCCGCCCCTTGGGGAATGGACAGCCAATAAGAGCGTGCTTCGATGATGCAATGCCTTTTCTCCCTGGAGAGCCATTGGTTAAATGGAAACAAAGAAAACAATAAGGTGCTCCAGGAGTTGGTGAATTCCTTTCGCCTGAACAACTCCTGGCATTTGCAGGCTTCTCATTGATCTCAGGAGGTGGGCTCCAGACTTAGGGAATGGCCAAGACTTCAAAGAAGCCCGACGCAACAGATGGACATAGCTGCCTCCAAACATGACTCTCTCTATCCCTAGGGTTTGCTAGCCTCCCTGGATTGGGTGGACAACGTCCTGGGTTGGGTGGTCTGGAATGTTTTCCAACACCACCAAGCAGTTCTCTGATTCTCAGCAGATACTGACTAGGTATCCTACAAATTTAAGTCAGTTCTGACACTCAGATTTCACTGGCTCAGGGCTGAAGTCCCAGGGTCCCCATTTCAGACACCAATCACAAGTCTAGGTTGTCACCTGTGCTTCTGACCAACTGGCTGTAAATAGGAAGTTCCCACAACCCACTCCCTAGGTTCAGTAGTTTGCTAGAGCAGCTCACAGAATTCAGAAAACACTTACTTTGTCAGTTATTGTAGGGGATATTTATAAAAGATACAGCCAGTTGAAGAGGTGCGTAGGGTGAGTCTGGAAAGGTTCTGACTACAGGAGCTTCTGTCCCCGGGGACTCGGGAGTACCACCTTCCTGGCACCTGGATGCATTCACCAATCCGAAGCTCATCCAATTATGTGTGAGGTTTGATACAGCTCATCTGCAGTGTTCCATCCCCTCCCAGGGGCTGGTGTGTGGAGCTGAAAGTTCCAGCCTTCTAACACCTTGGTCTTTCAGGTGACCAGTCCCGTCTGAGGGAACCTAGGAGCCCCACATTAAGTCGCCTCATTAGCATGAACTCAGATGGGCGCAAAGGGGGCTTCTTATGAAAAACAAAAGACACTCTGTCACTCAGGGAATCCCAAGGAATTGAGGAGTTCTGTGCCAGGAACCAGGGAGAAAGTCCAAATACACTTCTGATACACCAGTGGGCATCACCTGTACTTTTCAGTGAGGGTGGACAAGGACCACTCCAGCTAAGAGACGGTGGTGACCCTCCTGGGTTTCATTGCTGCCAGCCTCTCCCACCTGATCTCTGCCAGACTCTTTCCATAAAAGCACATCTCTGACCGCATCTTTCTCCTGCTCAAAATGAAGTCCTGGCATCACTGCAGTCTTGTCTTTCCAGATTTACTTGAAATAAATAAATAAATTTAAATAAATTTACTTTGCCGTGTTCTCCCGTCTCATGCCTGTCCAAATCCTTTCCTGTTTCTATGTGAAACCATCCTCAACACTTGTCCCGACCCAGTAATTCCTCTTCAGAAGAAACCTCTCTTTAGCTTAAACATACAAGAGGTACAGGGTCTGGTGTGTGTGTGTGCATGTGTGTGTGTGTGTGTCAGTCACTCAGTTGTGTCTGACTCTTTGTGACCCCATGGACTGTAGCCCACCAGGCTCCTCTGTCCATGGGATTTCCCAGACAAGAATACTGCACTGGATTGCCATTTCCTCCTCCAGGGGATCTTCCCCACCCAGGGGTCCAACCCTAGTCTCCTGCATTGCAGGCAGATTCTTTACCATCTGAGCCCCCAGGGAACCCCACAGGGTATGGTGCAGTGGTCTTCAAACACTTTTGCTTGTGTTTGCCTCAAATAATTTTTTATAAGACCATGTGTCCCTTCACACATTTTAAATTGACATTTTAAAAGTTTCTATTATAACTTCAAGTACCTGCAAAAGCAGTAACAGATGGTACAGTGGGTCTCACACTTGAGCAGGCATCAGAATCACCTGGAGGGCAGGTGAAAACACAGAATACCAGGGCCTGTCCTCAAGAGGTTCTGACTCAATGGGTCTCGGGAAGGGTCTGGGAATTTGCATTTCTGTAGTTTCCAGGTGATCCCAGGGGTGAGGGCTCTGGAACTACACTGGGTGAGGGCTCTGGAACTACACTCTGAGAACTGCTATTCTGATGTACTGTAAATATTGACATTTTAAGTAAAATCGTCACATCACTCCCTTAAATATATTCAGTGGAATCTAAATGCAAATCATCCAACTTTTAAAAATACAAGAATAAGCTCCTCTTGACAACTGGAAACTTTATATTGCTCTTTTTTCCCTTTGAGCTTTTATTTCCATCCTATTTCCTCCATTGAATTTTATGCTAATGTAATAAGTTTTATTCTTAAAAGTATTTTATTGATCACTTTTTCACATATCTGTCATAAATGTATGTTAGAAGACGAAATTGAAATGTACTTAAATTTCCTATAATTATTAGGCTCTGAGTATTTAAGATTTTTATTTTGGATTAAATATTATAGTTTTTTGCTGTTATACTAACAATATTATAGTTAGTAGTAATATATAATTGAACAAAACAACCTATATATTTGTTAAAGATGAAAAATGGAATTTTATTGGAAATGTACCATAATAAGATGGGACTATTTTTTAAATTAGTTCTTGTACTTTTAATTAATATTACTTAATTCCAGAATGATACAGGCTTCTATATAAATTCTATTCCTATTTTTCTTTTTTATAGACACAGCACCAAAGAATATTGTTGATGTTGAAAATGGAGTAAATTACATAACTGCAATTTTACTTAATTCTCTGAATGCCTTCCAAGTTATGGACCAACAATCTCACAGTGATCTAACACCTAGAATTATTTTTTTATGATCTACCAGCTAAAAATGTGATTATATCTCCTTTGTACAGTTGAAAGCAAAGAATTAGAAACCACCTGCTTTGCAAAAGGGTTTATTACCAAATATTTGAGTTATTCTCTTTTTTCAGTACTGACACCATTATTTCAAACTATCCCTTCCTTTGCTGCACTGGAGGTTTTGTTTTGTTTGCCGAGTTTTGCTTTTTTAATTATCTAGGACAGGGGTTGGCAAACGATGGCCAGCTGATGCTGGCCAAATTCTGCCATCCTGTTTCTGTACAGCCCTCAAGCTAAGCATGGTTTTTACATTTTTAAAAGATTGTAACACACACACAAAGAAGAACATTCAGAGATGGTATGTGGCCCACATTTTCTGAAATATCTACCATCTGACCCTTTTCAGGTAAAGTTTTCTGAATCCTAATCTAGGACAAAGCAACTTCCTGCTGAAGTCAGGAGGATGACGCCACACCTTAATTTGTGCAGTGAAGACGGGCCATGGTGAAAGGGTCTGTCATGATGCTGGATTCTCAAGATGATTCTTTTTTTTTTTTTTATTGAACTTTTTATTTTGTATTGGGGTATAGCCAACTAACAATGTTGTGACAGTTTCAGATAGAACAGCGAAGGAACTAGGATGATCAATTTTCACAGAGGACGTATGGAACATTCAAATTGGCAAACGATTCCCTGTGTATTGCTGCATAACCAATACCCCAAACTCTGTAGCTTAAACTGAGAACAGTCGTTTAATTTGCTCTTGAATCTGTACCTTGAGTGGGACTGGGAGGGGAAAGCTCGCCTGTGCTTCATGGGACTTAGCTAAGGGCTAGGAGATGTGTTTCCTAGATGACCTCTCACATGGATGTCAAGTCGTCCACAGCTGTCACCTGGGAGCTCAGAGGATGGAAGCCAGGGGCTTCCTGTGCAGGCTGGTCCTTGACTGGTATCTGGGTATTTGGATGTGGGGAGAGGGTCTCACCTCCCTAACTGGTGAGAGTGGCTCTCTGCGCTTAAATTGTTTATACAAGCAATGGACTTTATGCTAAATACCAGTTTCCTTCTGAGGTTCTAGAATCTTGGGACATACTAGGCAGGGAGTGCCTACAAGCCCAGCCCACCATAAAAGCCTTGGGCAGTTTGTCTCTTAGCCCTTCTTGACAATGACAATAAATTTTAGCTGCTCAGTCGTGTCCAACTCTTTGTAACCTCATGGACCCTCCAGGCTCCACTGTCCATGGGATTTTCCAGGTAAGAAAATTGAAGTGGGTAGCCATTCCCTTTTCCAGAGGATCATCCCAAGCCAGGGATTGGATCCAGGTTAGCCACATCGCAGGCAGCTCCTTTACTGTCTGAGCCACCAGAGAAGGCCATAAGCCCTTCTTGGTAGACGTCATTTCACACGCATGGTCACACGTGTGGTCACACAAGTTTCAGGAAGAATTCAGCGCATCCTGTGTGACTCCCAAAGGCGAGGACTCCAGAGGCTTGTGCCTGTCTCTCCTGACTTTGCCCCACGCACCTTTTCCCATTGTGATTTTGCATTGTACCCTTGCATATAATAATAAATCTTAGCTGGGGGTACAAGCATATGCTGAGTCCTGTGAGACCTCACAGTGAATCATCAAACCTGGGGATGGTCTTGGGCGCCCCCCACAGCTCCTCTTCATGTGAGCTGCTCCATGAGGTCTGGGCTTCCTCACAGCATGGCGGCTGGGTCCCAAATCAAGTGACCTGAGAGAATGCGCCAGGTGGACCTCACCTCAGAAGTCACGTAGCATCACTTCTGCCCACTCTGTGAGTTGAGATATTCATAAAAGCCCACCCAGGTTCAAACGGAAGATACACAGACTCCTCCTTCTGGTGAGGGTGTGGCAAGGTTCCAGAAAATATGGATGGGAAATATTGTTTAAGCTAACCTTGAAAAATAAAATCAGTCATACCCTTAAATTCACCTGAACCTACATTCCCTTTGAAATGTCTCTGAATACCTTCAGGATGGGTTTCCCAGTTTGAGGCTACTGGCACAGTGACTAAAACATTTACTTTTGAGTTAGAGAGACTGAGTTTGAATCCTGGCTCTGTAACGTCCTATCAAGAAAGCAATGCCCATTAGTAATTTCCAAACATGCAAACCTGTTGATGGTTCTGAGGGTTCAGGAGCAATTGCTTGAGGCCCAGAGACCAGCTATGAAGCCTTGAGAAGTTACTAATCTATTCATTCGACAAATATGTATCGAGTCCCTTTTATGAGTCAGCACTGAGTGAATCCTAGATGTGCAATGCTTAGCCAAATTGACCCAGTCCTCATGGACCTTGCAGAAGAGGAAAAAACCAAATCAAATGATCACACAAATGAATAACAACACGTTGTGTGAAGCTCCATAAAAGGAGACTCCAAGGGTGAATTCCACCAGAATATAAGCTCCATGAGGGTTTTGCATACTTTGTTCTCTGATGGATCTCTATCACCTAGAAGGTGGCCTGGCACAGATCAAGTGCTAAGTAAATACTTGTTGAATGAATGAGTGCATGAATGAATGAAATCTATGAGATTACTTCTTGAAGGGCTAGTGTAAATCCTTATAGGAAATGCTATTTTGGCTGGTGTTAAAGATAAACTCCATTTTCTTAGTTCGATTTCTACTGAATGAATTTGTATTAACCCAATTCTCAAGAGACTAATTTATGCACCAGAATATACTTATTATTTTTGTAGTGGGAGACATATCTGATTTAGTATTTCCCTAGAAAGCACCCAAAAAACTCCAAAGGGAACTGTCTTTGGTTTTACTACAATTCTGCTGTGTTGAGCAGTAGTTAGAGACCTCTTGGGGAGCCAAATTAATTATCAGAAAGCTAATATAGAAGGACCTGGAATCAGTAAAATGGAAACCACACAGATTTAAGGGACATTCACTCAAATCACCCATACAACTTACATAAAACCACTTTCCTACCAGGAACACTCCTGTGTACATCACATTCTTCCTTTCTTGGTGGTGCTTAGGAATCATAGCAAATCACATTGTTAGAATTACTCCTTTTCCTAGATTTCAAGCTAGGAACCAGACTGATATGAAATTCCAGGGCCTTATTCTTCTGCTTGGAGTCATCTCCAAGTGAATGAACCTAGTCTCATCAAGGCAGCTGTCTTCTCAAGCTTAAGCCAATGTGACCTTCCTCCTAGTTCCTGCTGCTGCTAAGTCACTTCAGTCGTGTCCAACTCTGTGCGACCCCATAGATGGCAGCCCACCAGGCTCCCCCATCCCTGGGATTCTCCAGGCAAGAACACTGAAGTGGGTTGCCATTTCCTTCTCCAATGCATGAAAGCGAAAAGTTAAAGTGAAGTCGTTCAGTCGTGTCCGACCCTCAGCAACCCCATGGACTGCAGCCCACCAGGCTCCTCCGTCCATGGGATTTTCCAGGCAAGAGTACTGGAGTGGGGTGCCATCTCCTAGTTCTTGGCATCCTTTAAAATCAAGGGTCTATGAAGGTACTTGCTTGTGTAGAGGAGCAAATTCACCACCCGCAAAATGTCTCTTTGGTATGTGGATTATATCAAACTGAAAACAATCAAAGCCTCAAAGACTCGTGAAGAACCTTTGACCTTCCGTCTATCTGCCTAAAGATTGTAGACAGAGGACAGTTCCAGGAAAGGCGTTTCATCGCAGGTAACTCTAGAATGAACTAGGCGTGTAGACAAGAAGAAACCTAGCAAAGTTTGTTTAAATTCCTCTTGTCACACTGTCTCTGAGTGGCCCAGCAAACATTTGTTCACCAAACATTTGCTTTTCTATCTCCATGTCAATTGTTTCCTCCCCCTTAACATTCCAAACCACTTCTCCCAACATCCTCTTTTGTCTTTGAAGATGGTCTTTAACGTGAGGGTTTTGGCCGTTTTGGAGAGTTACTCACTTCTGGGTCTCTCCCTGTGTATGCAGGTTAACAAACTTTTGTTTGATTTTCTTCTGTTCATCTGTCTCATGTAAGTGTGCAAAGTTACTTCAGTCATGTCCAGTTCTTTGTGACCCTGTGGACTGTAGCCCACCAGGCTTCTCTATCCATGGGATTTTCCAGGCAAGAATCCTGGAGTGGGTTGCCACACCCTCCTCCAAGGGATCTTCCCGACCCAGGGATCGAACCCGAGTCTCTTACATCTCCTGCATTGGCAGGTGGGTTCTTCACCACTAGAGCCACCTCATCTGTCTCACATCAATTTACTTCTTAGACCAGCCAGAAGAACCTAGCAGAGTAGAGGAAAATTTCTTCCTTCCCAACATATACCTCTTACAGGAAGTCCTCCATGCATCCATCTGCTCTCTCCGGGTAGTGTACCTCTGTCTGTATGGATAAGTGCAGTGTTTCTGTGTGACTCTCCGTGCACCTCCATTCAGGTGTAACAGCAAAGTCTTGTGCTTTACTTCACAAGCCCAGTGAGACCATTCCCCTCACGGTTTCAGCACATCACCCAGAAAGGAAGCATACACGTGTATATCTGGGTATTGAGAGGGTAGACACATATTTGCTATCAGAAGTCCCTAAGGGGCATTTGAAGACTGCTGAGTCTGCTTATACCAAATGACAGGTGAGTCAAGGGAGAATCTAGAAGACTGGGCCCTGCTCGGACCCCAGAGAAGCTGTCACGCGCTGAACCACGAAGAAGAGAAGGGAATGAGTTAACATGAGCGCTGGCAAGTCTCAGAAGAGGATTTTGCTCACAAAAACTGAAAATAGCACGTGGAAGTAGGACATTTGAGCCTCATGGAAAAGAATTAAAGGATATTCTATAACAAAATGCTGTTAGGAAGGTGGGGGATCTACACAGAACCACGGGGGTCTGCAGTGCTGTGGATTCAAAGGGTCATTTCTAGCTCATGAAACATAATAAAGTTAATTTCCTAAAAATGAAGGTTTCCCCCCATCTGCCTTTATAAAACGAATGTTCCTAGATACACTCTTTCATGTCACCAGGAGGACAACAAATTAAGTTTTTTAAGCAGCAGTGCCTTGGAACTATCATAGCCGCTAGAGCGTTGAGTAATTTTACTATAAGATCTTCAAAATCATCAACAGAGCAGCAAAAGGAAAGCAGGGGCTGTGACCCTGAATGTCTGGCCTCAGGACCACAGAGGTCAATGTATTGGGTTTCCTGAAACACCACTTCTGGCCTTGCCCTCCCTCTCTCCTCTCTCTGAGACTGGGCTTTGCATTTTCAGGAATGCTGAATGCATCTTGAATTGAACCTTTCTTTAAAAAAAAAAATTCATTCCCATGTTCCCTCCTAGGACATAGTCAGGTTACATCACAGTTGCTGCTTGTCCACATGGTGCTTTTGGACAAATTAGAAAAGGCATCATTTACACTTTATCTTAATCTATTTTTAAAAATTGTCTGGGAAGTTCCCTGGTGGTCCAATGGCTAAGACTCCATGGTTCCAGTGCAGGGGGCCCAGGTTTGATCCCTAGTGAGGGAACTAGATCCCACACACTGGGACTAAGAGTTCATATGCCACAACTAAAGATCCCATGTGCCACAGTAAAATAAACATTTTTAAAATAAATTGATTTTTTTTTTTAATACTGATTTAAAAAAAAAAATAAGACCATTTCTCACCAGCTGCAGGAAAATTGTGTGTGATGTCTAGGATGGGAATTGCATCCTTTTAGAGTTAAAAGCCAGACCTGAAAAACAAACTATTTGGATTCAAACTCTATCTCTGCCTCTTCCAGAAAATTGCTCAACTTTTCTGGGCACTGGATTTCCCCCATTTGTAAAATGGGGGTAATATACCTCACAAACTCCTCATAGGAATTAAATAAAATGCTGTGTGTAAAGCACTTATTATGATGCTCATCAAATAGTGTGGGTTGTACAAAAAGGACAGGAGCACACATTAATAACATACATGATGCAAATTAAAAATAGGATTTATCAGGGGGAAACTTACAAGCCTAGAAGCAACATGTGGTCATGAGATTCTGAGGTCCTGTTATAACCTGGAAACGTATGTGGGACTCAGCATAGGCAATAAGAACATCACAGAAAGATCCCAGGAGAGGAGGGCTGTGTCTTCAGTGCTCTATACACAGTCAGAGAAAGGCACACGGGAACATCTAGGTAATTTCGTAGTCATGGAGCTTCCTGAGTCACCAGCCAGCCTTGCTAGCGTGAGGAGGCTCCCGGGCTCATCCTCCAGGATCAGACTCTTCCTCCCTTAGCTAACTCTGACCAGGCTGGCTTCTTGCCACAAAAGGGGAGGAAATAAGCTGTGAGGGCCATGTGATTTTCTTTCCTGTGAGAGTGTCACACAAGAAAACATGCGAGGAAACAAGCATTTTGCTGCCCATGGCAAGGGTTGAACTCTGCTTTTCCAGTTTCCAAGGCCAGAGATCTTTCCACTTGGCCGTGTTGCGTCTGCTAACAAGTCAGCCTAGAAATCATCCAACCAGTTTAATTGAAACTAATTCCAAATCTCTTAGAGTCATAAATTGAAAAGGACAGGAGAGATAATGTAATTCAATCCAACACTGGTGGACAAAAGTGAAATTCAAAATGGGCATTTATTGGGTTACCAGTACGAAGTGGCAGAGTCAGGCTTGGATTTTCATCTTCCAAATCCCATTTCCTCTTAAATTGCAATAAAGTACAATGTAACCTTGTTTATCACACAAGTCACAGAGATGCCATTAAAAAACGGCTTTATGGCTTTAATCTACAAAGGTTTAGGAAAAGACAGCGGCTCCCCGAGCACACTGGCAGCAGCAGAGCCAAAGATGATTGCTTCATTTTATTCAAACCCTTGGAACTTTGTAAGAAAGAGAAGTTAGATAATTTAGCAAATAATGATCCAGAGAACACCGCTTATTAACATCTATGAGATGTAGTCAAAAATTTATTCAGAGGAAAAGTCATCATCTTAAAACCTTTTAAGCTTAAGAATAAATATGGTACTTCCCTGGTGGTAGAGGGGTTAAGAATCCACCTGCCAGCGCAGGGGACACGGGTTCAATCCCTGGTCCACGAAGCTTCCGCATGCTGTGGAGCAACTAAAGCCTGTGTGTCGCAACTGGGCTTAGAGCCTGTGCTCCTCAGCAAAAGAAGCCACCACAATGAGAAGCCCGGGCACCGCAAGGAAGAGCAGCCCCACTTGCTGCATCAACCCCCAGCATCAGCACCGTTCAGAGAATATGTTAGAAATGTACTTTCTGGAGCCCCACCCCAGAAGCTACTGAGTCACAGACTCTAGGGGTGGTGCCCAACAAACCCGGGTTCCAACAAGCCCTCTGGGTGATTCTGATGCATCGTCAGGCTGGAGAAGCGCTGTAGTAGATCTCATTCATGTCATCCAGTTTAGCATCTATTAGAGCCCGCTTCCTGTTGGTTGCATCACAAATGACTCCACAGGAAAAAAAATTCCATTCCTTCGCAGCCCCTCTATTGCTATAAATAGGGAACACTTGCTCACCAGCAGCTGGAGTTCCGGCCCATCCCTGTTGGAGCTCTCCATCTCCTTCAGACAGCTGCTGCAGAACGCCAGTAGCCAAGAGCACAAGGATACTCAGCCGTGCTGGGGGAAATTCGACTGTCTTTAGGTCTTGCCCAATAAAGTCACAACGCAGTTTTGAGGCCTGGAAAGCAAGAGTTGCCCCACTTTTTATTTTTTAATGAACAAAGTTAAGGCGGAACTGATAGCTTCCCTCATGGCTCAGTGAGAAATAATTTGCCTGTCATTTCAGGAGACACAGGTTCAATCTCTGAGCTGGGAAGATCCCCTGGAGAAGAGAATGGCTACCCACTCCAGTGTTCTCACCTGGAGAATGCCATGGACAGAGCAGACTGGCGGGCTACAGTCCATCGGGTCACAAAAGAGTCAGACACGGCTTAGCAACTAAACCAACAATGCATACACAGCTACAGACCCTAATCCTAACTACATGTGAAATATAAAGAGACAGCGAGGTCTAATGCTGAGGCAACAAAACTGGAAGAACCAGAAACCCGAATCCTTTCCCTGTCTCGGTTACTAACTCACCACATGACCTTGGGAGCATGACTTGCGCATTTTACTCTTTACTATTCCTGTCTGTGAAATATGAGAGATAATAACCCCTCCATACCCCATCACAGACTGATGGGGAGATTCCTTCCAACATCTAGAAAAGAGGTTTTTAAGAGAAAAGAACCATAGGCAGAGCTGATCCTAAGGTACCACAGTCCCGTCTCACCCACCTCCTCCCAAACTCAAGGAGTGATGGGGAAGAACTAGGATTTTAAAGATCCCCTAGCTCATGCACAGGAATAACCTGAGCTTCTAACTCAGCACCAACACTCCCAACCAGGCAGACTGGGCCACTTCAGAACCTTGGCTTGTCCCTCTGTTGAAGAGGGTGGGGAGAGGGAGAGGGTGCTTTGTTTGCTTGCTTGTTTTTGTTTTTTTAATATTTTGTTTTATTTTTTATTATTATTTTATTTTTGACTATGCCGTGTGGCATGTGGGGTCTTCATTCTCCAACCAGGGATCAAGCCTGTGCCCCCTGCAGTGGAAGCTCAGAGCCTTCACCATTGGACCACTAGGGAAGTCCCCTGACTTGCTCTTTGTAGATGGAACAGCTGCGCCAGGCCACTGAGGAACTTGACTACTTTGAGTTTGTGTGGACAACCTGCCAATCTGTGGCTTTGCAGGGAGGAGAGTGACTTCCTGCCTCATGCCCACAAGATAGGGCTCTGGACCCATTTGCACTTCCACCTAGAATTCCATGGAGACTGGATTATATTTGCCCAAGTCTCGTTGGGGGTGTCAAGTGCCACAATTTAAATGAGTTACAACCCCATGAGTTCCTCGACCTCACCCTCACCTACAGTGTGCACTCGTCTGAGACTTCAGTTGCGCCTTAGAGGGACAGGCGCCATGGTGATGATGGCTGCTGCTTTCCCGGGATACGGGAAATCACCTGGCTGTCCATCATCAATCCCACGGTGCTTGTGCTCTTTCTGGTGGGTTTCATAGCTGTCATTCTCACGTGTGCTTCGAAATGACCTGCCTCCATACAACTTGACCGAAGAGGCAGCGTCTGGAGGTTCTGGCGATGACTTCGACCAAGGTGACAACGGCTGGGAAATTATCCACACAGATGTCTTCCGCTTCCTTCATACTGAAGTCTGCTATATGCTGATCTTGGTGTGGGTGCCCAGTTCCTGGCCCTTGGCACTGGGGAGGGGATACAAATTAATCAGGGATTTTGCTCAAGGGGTAGAAGTAAGTAGGTGGTTTGTTCAGTAAAATATCTGCAGATCTTCTCTTCCATCCAGGTAAAAGGCAGACTTCAGGGGTGGGAAGTCTCTAGCAAGGATGTGTGAATCTTATTATGCTGTTCTGACCCACAGACTACTGAGCACGGGCTGCCAGGGTGCTTTTTTCTTTCACTGAAGTACAGTTGATTTACAATGTTTTGTTTTTCAGGTAGATAGACAGATAGATATGTATATATACATGAATATATTCTTTTTTCAGATTCTTTTCCACTATGGTTTACTACAAGATATTGAATATGGTTCCCTGAGCTATTCAGTAGGTCCTCATTGTCTGTTAATCCCGAAATTATAATTTATCCTTCCCCCACTCTTTCTCCTTTGGTAACCATCAATTTATTTTCTGTGTCTGTGAGTGTATTTCTGTTTTGTAAGTTCATTTGTATCATTCTTTTTAAATTCCACATATAAGTGCTATCAGATGACATTTGTGGAGGGTGCTTTTTCATAATTCTCTCTTACCCCATAGCTACTCTGATCAAATATTTTGAGCCCCAAATAGGGGTACACGCCTCATAAATGAAGGGGACCTATGGGAAATGAGGTGGGATTTCCTAAACCAGAAGGTAAAGATTATAGTCCCTATCACCACCTGGACAACCTCTCCCCCTGCAGTCTGGAAAATAGAGTTGATGCCTTTTGGCTCTTACAAATTTGTCTGAATCCCTTCAAGGGTTAGAGACTGCCCTTTCCAAAGTCCTAGAGGAGAAGAAAAGTGCCCTAAAGAGTCTCTCTCTTTTTTTTAAATTGAAATACAGCTGATTTACAGTGTTGTGTTAGTTTCAGATGTACAATAAAGTAATTCAGATAGATTTACTATATATAAATTCTCGTTCATAGTCTTTCCACTATGGTTTCTTATAATACATTGAATATAATTCCCTATTATACAGCAGGTCCTTGTTGTTTACTCTATATATAGTAGTTTGCATCTGCTAATCCCAAACTCCTAATTTATCCCTCCCTCATCTCCTTCCCTCTTTGGTAACCATAAGTTTGTTCTCTGTGTCTCTGAATTGGTTTCTGTTTTGTTGATAAACTCATTTGTGTTATATTTTAGATTCCACGTACAAGTAATATCGTATGGTATTTGTCTTTGTCTGACTTCACTTAGTATAATAATCTCTAGGTCCATCCGTGTTGCTTCAGATGGCATTATCTCATTCTTCTTTATGGCCGAGTAGTACTCCATCGTGTGTGTGTAAAACATCTTTATCCGTTCATCTGTTGATGAATACTGGGGTTACTTCCGTGTCTTGGCTATTGTAAGTGGTGCTGCTATGAACTTGAGGGTGCACATATCTTTCAGATGAGAGTTTTCTCTGGATAGATACCCAAGAGTAGGCTTGTTGGATCATATGTCAATTTTAGTTTTAGTTTTTTAAGGAAACTCCACACCGTTTTTCATAGCGGCTGCACCAATTTACATTCCCACTAACAGTGTAGGAGGGCTTCCCTCAAGGGTCTCTTTAAATGTATCCCTTAAGGAATATAATCAAGACTTTTTAAGCTGTTCTGATCTCTCCTTACATTCTAATCAATGCATGAGGGAGGCCTTGGGTTTTGTCCATCCTAGAGATGAAAAAGTTGGGGCATGGGGACAAGCATCCTGCCCAGGTGGACCAGTCACAATCAAGGGAGGAATTCAAAGCTTAAAATGAAGCCCACCCAGGATGGGAAGCCTGCGTGGAATCCTAAGATTCAGAAGCCTGTCCCATCTTTGTCATCTCCCCTCTCAATGCTCCCTCTTGTTGTCTTACTTTCTTTGTAGATGTTGTCTCCTCAGCCTCAAGCCTGCCCAACACCCCAGTGTTTACCCTCTCTTGCCTGAGTCCACGTCCTCTCCAGAACCAACTACATTTTTTCACACAAGGTCTTTCCTGTGGTCTCCACTCCCAGAGAAAACTTGCTTCTTCTTCATGGACTCATTTTTGCAAAGTAAAAGATTGCTAGTTAAGATCCAGCAACAGTAGACCAGAAAGTGGACAGACGGCCAGAGACAGTGCCTCCTTCCTCTGATTGCAAGGTGGGGCCACATTCAAATCATGCCCCACGTACTTTGCTAAAGTGGCATGTTTTCCCTTGGAAAGATATATGCAGAAGGCCTCAAGCAAGGAACAGAAAAATGTCCCTGCAAGTCCCCCAAGTGTAACTCTTCAATGATCATAGCATCGACATTTGAACACTCTCTACCAGGTATCAGACATCCCAAATCTCACCCCGACCCTATGAGGTGTTACTACCTCAGTGTTACAGATGTGAAAACTAAGGCTCAGAGACATTAGTAAATGGCTCAGTGGCAAGAGAGCTTGAATCTGAACCCAGGTCTGCTTGACTTAAAAGCTTGGCTTCATGATTTCTATGTTCTTCCACATTCAGCTTGACTCTGAGACGGCTGACTCATACCAAGCTGCACTGAGAGCCAGACAGTGTCCTAACATGCAGAGCTGGGTCATGCTTCTCTTGTCCTCCTTGTCTGCATCCCAAACTCTCACCCCTAGGGGAAGCGGATTTCCTGCAGTTTTTCTCTCCACCATGCCCCCACTCCCTTTAAGCTCTCTACCGTTCATGGGTGGTTTCTGATGAAAAGGTATTGACAACTCTTTATAACTATCCTTTAAGTTCTCCTTTAAAAAAAACACACACATTCATATCTTAAAATGAGAAAATATGGCTCAGTGGTGTAAAAAATTATGTTGGAACAAATAACATAAAAGACAGGACCTTCAGAAGGAAGCCTACCAGCCTGTAAAACCTGTTGCAAAGCTATTTTACATATCAAAAAAAAAATCACAAATGCTCCAAGACCTGCTGTGCCCTGGAAATGCTCTCTGGAACAAGCAGCAGTGAGAGAATCTTTGTGTTCACCTTGGAAACATCACCAGAATTAAAGCCCTGGCTCTGGAACTTCCCTGGCAGTCCAGTGGCTGAGACTCTGGGCTTCCAGAGCAGGGGCTGTGGGTTCAATACTTGGTTGGGGAACTAAGATCTCACATGCACAGCCGGGGAAGAAAAAAAAAAAAAAAAAAAGGTCCTGGCATCATAGGAGAAGAAAGTTGGAGCATGGAACCAGCCCTTAACTAGGAGTCAGTCAACTATTTAACGCCAACCAAGCATGAGGAGTCACGCAGCCTCTTTGGGCCTCGTTTGGAGAGCTTTTTTAAGGTTCCTCTCTCCCCTACCATTCTGATTGAATATCTCTCAGATGAGGCCTCGGAACTGCCATATTTTAAAATTTCCCTGAGTGACCCTTCAGTTCAGTTCAGTTCAGTCGCTCAGTCGTGTCTGACTCTTTGCGACCTCATGAACCGCAGCACGCCAGGCCTCCCTGTCCATCACCATCTCCTGGAGTTCACTCAGACTCACGTCCATCGAGTCAGTGATGCCATCCAGCCATCTCATCCCCTGTCGTCCCCTTCTCCTCCTGCCCCCAATCCCTCCCAGCATCAGAGTCTTTTCCAATGAGTCAGCTCTTTGCATCAGGTGGCCAAAATATTGGAGTTTCAGCTTCAACATCAGTCCTTCCAATGAACACCCAGGACTGATTTCCTTTAGATGGACTGGTTGGATCTCCTTGCAGTCCAAGGGACTCTCAAGAGTCTTCTCCAACACCACCGTTCAAAAGCATCAATTCTTCTGCACTCAGCTTTCTTTAGAGTCCAACTCTCACCCAGCCAGATTTGGGAACAACTAAACAAGATGATCTCTGAGAGATCTTCCAACTCTAAGAACTTATGATAGTTTCCCTTACTCCACCAAGGGCAACTTGATAACACACCCACAGTCCCGGCACTGCCAAGTACGTTCCAAATGTCACATGAAACAGGGACACCGGTCTCTGTTGCAGACCAGAGTCTGCGAGGATGGATTTGGATGACCATTTGAAATCAAGACCTAGGGAGGGGCTTGGCGACCACCCAAGGGAGAATGGGTTTGGGTTCTTGCCTGTCTGGATGGAAGGCAGTGAATAGGGTACTGGTGACGTGTACTGAACAGAATTCTGCTAGAAAGAATACCTCCCTCTTTAAACAAAGCAAATCCCTTACTTTCAAATTGATTGACCAACAGAACCAACTTAAGAGTTTATGTCTTTATATCTAAACCTCCCTGATGAGCAAAATCTCAGTGATAATAAAATCTTGTGAGGAAAGATTTTAGACATGTGAGACATTACTTCTTACTCTGGAGAATTTTTTTTTTTTTTAACTTACATTACTGTTATGAGTTGAATTATGTCTCCACCTCTCCGACCTCCACCAAAGAAAAAGATATGCTGAAGTCTGAATTCCAGGACCTCAGAATGTAACATCATTTAGAAACAAGATCTTTGCAGAAGTCAAATTAAAATGAGGTCATGAATGTGGGCCCTAATCCAGTATGACAGGGTCCTTACAAAAGGAGAAATTTACACATAGAGATAGACATGCGTTCTGGGAAGGCCATGTAAAGCACAAATGGAGAAAATGCCTCATGCCTGGAGTGATATACCTAGAAGCCAAAGCACTAGAAGCCAGGAAGAGACAAAGGATTCTCCTACTCGTTTCAGAGGGAGCAGGCCCCTGCTAACAACCTGATTTCAAACTTCTAAGTCTCGAGAATTGTGAGACAATATATTTCTGTTATTTTAAGCCACTCAGTGTATGGTACTTTGTTACAGCAACCCTTGAAGATTAATACAATTACCAGCCTATATTTTAAAATAATAATAATAGAACAATAATGGCCACCATCTATTGCTGGGTTTTACATTCATGATCTCATTTAATCCTCTCAATAACCAATGAAGTAGATTCATCCCTGCCTGCGTGCTAAGTCACTTCAGTCATGTCCGACTCTTTGTGACCCCATGGGCTGTAGCCCACTAGGCTCTTCTGTCCATGGGATTCTCCAGGCAAGAATACTGGAGTGGGTTGCCATGCCCTCCTCCAGGGGATCTTCCCAACCCAGGGATCGAACACGAGTCTCTAATGTCTAACCTGCATTGGCAGGCAGGTTCTTTACCACCAGCACCACCTGGGAAGCCCAGATTCATTCCTGCTTTTATTTTATTCTCATCTCCATTTTAAAAAAATAAAGGACAGGTATGACCAAGTAAGAGTAAGAATTTTGCTGAAGATCAGATGGCTCTATAAAAGAAAGGGACTTGAACTTGATCTCAGACTATCTGACCCCAAAGCCTTCCACATTATACTGCTGCTGAGCCTTCAGTAGCCTCTGTGGAAGGACTAAACCTAGAAAAGAAAGCCTAAGCAGTTCCTCAACTACCGATGCTAATATTTAGGATCTAGTGTCATTGTTTTGTTTAAAGTAAAATGCCAGGCCAGATACCTACAATTAGGTAAATACCAAAGCACATTAAGTAAAAGTCCTGAGTGTTCATTGGAAGGACTGATGTTGAAGCTGAAACTCCAATACTTTGGCCACCTCATGCGAAGAGCTGACTCATTTGAAAAGACCCTGATGATGGGAAAGATTGAAGGCAGGAGAAGGGGACAACAGAGGATGAGATGGTTGGATAGAATCACCGACTCAATGGACATGAGTTTGGGTAAACTCCAGGAGTTGGTGATGGACAGGGAGTCCTGGTGTGCTGTGGTCTATGGGGTCACAAAGAGTCAGACACGACTGAGTGACTGAATTGAACTGAACTGAAAATGGCTTTAAATTAAATCATCCGAGATTTAAACCAAGTAAACAGGGATAAAGATCCTGCTTCTAGTAGTATAAATTAATCAACGATTAAATCTACATATTTATAAGAAAAGGGACAAAAAACAGTGATGTAAGAAGTGACTGTTTTTATTTTGTAGTTGATGAAACAGCTACTTCAGAGAGTGAAGCTTTGATCTCTGAGAGGCTCTGTCTACAAACTTTCAGAATTAGAGTTGATTGAAGTTGTTTCAGCTTAATAGGTCTTCCCCAAATGGAACACTTTATTATGCAAAATAATACACAACATTTCAGAAGAACTGCCATCAAAGGAGCCCCCCCTGCTTTCTGGGGCTTAATTTTCAGGCAATAAAAGCTTTGGCCTTAAAGTGGCAGCACAAAGATCACATACAGGGAAAAACATGCTTGAAATTAACTCGTGGTAATTTCAATGATGAAATGGTGATCTTCGGTGATGAAACCAACACTGAACTTACTCTTTTTTAAGCTGTATTGTCATGTAACTCAGGCAGAAATTTTCTGAGAAAGCTCATGGACCACCAGAACAACAGCTTTACGGGAACTTGGTCTTATGGGAGAACTCTCACATGTTGACTTTAGCCTCTAGAGTTCAGTGTGTGGAAGACAGACTAGGTGTCAGCCTCGCCAGCCCTCTGTTGGCACCCAGGCCTGCAGGAATGTTCCCTCAGACAGGCTCGGACCTGTCCGCTCCTAGGAGACGTGGCTTTTGTCAACCTCCTGGGTCCATCAGACGCAGGACTGTGGCATCCGAGTCCTCTACAACCTTCACTTACAGCTCCATTCTCCTTTGTTGGACGCGGCTTCTCTGCAGGCTCTAGTACTCAAGAGAAACGTCTAAACTGTATTTCTTATTCATTTTCCTTGCTTTGTTTCCTAGATTTTAAACGTATTTTTTTTTCCCCTACTGAGCATGGTAGGTTAAATAGGCTTTTGTGGGCTAGTCTGGGAACATTGTTTTCAGTGAAAAATGCATTCTGTGTTGGAAACAAACAACATACACAGAGAAATGTTGGGAACACGACCTCTTTTGTAGAGTGGGGACTGCCTGTCCAGTCTCATGCATCAGAGCAAAAGCCTCTAAGGGGTTCTCCTTTCAAACCTGGACAGCTCTTTTTTTTTTAAGTCTCACTCTAGGTTGGAAAGCATGAATCTAGCCACATGTGGGAGACCCTAAGAAATAAACGGTTTTGATGTTTGTATCATCTGTTTTCTAACTGGGAGAAGGGTTAGAAATAAAATGGGGACTTCCCTGGTGATCCAGTGGTTGAGACTCCGTGCTTTCAATGCAGGGGGCGCAGGCTCAGTCTCCATGCCAAGTGACTTGGCCAAAACAAATACGAAAAAAAAAAGTGATATGTCTGCCACTGCCTTCTTCCTCTTTAGGAAAACACCAGCCATCTGAAGAGAAGGTGGTGGGAAGTGATTGAACTGCTCAAAGATAATTTTCACTTAACAAGGATAATTAGTTAATTAAATCATCCAGCAACTATATATTGAGTGTTTACAACCAGCTGGACACTGTGGTAGGTGTTTTAGAGGAAATTCTGACATAAAGAAGAACGTCTATGGGTAGACCTACACTAGGAGTAACAGTGTAACAAAGTAATGGGGTTGCAAAGAGTCCGCACGACTGAGCAACTGAACTGAACTGAACTAGTAATACAAATAAGCAAGAACGTGTTGTTGCAAATGCTAAGAGGAAAAGGAAACAGAGGAAGAATTAAACAGGAGAGGTGTGCCCAGGCAGCTCCTTTTGGTTGAGTGGCCAGGAAGGCTTCCCTGAAGAGGGACTTTTATACTAACACCAAAACCCAGCTACGAATGAGAATTGACCTATATATTCTACCTAGTAAAATAGCTAGTGGGAACCTTCTGTATATCACAGGGAACTCAGCTTGGTGTTCTGCGATGACCTAGAGGGGTGCAATGGGAAGCGGGGTTGGGAGAGAGATCCAAGAGAGAGGGGATATATGTATACACGTAGCTGATTCACTTCGTGGTACAGCAGAAATTAACACAATATTGTAAAGCAATTTTACTCCGATTTAAAAAAAAAAAACAAACAAACAAAATGAAAACCAGCTGTGAGAGGCTATAGGGAAGAGAATTCCAAGTAAAGGGAACAGTGAGTGCAAAGGCCCTGAGGCAGGAGGGAACTTGATTTTTATCCCAGGAACAAGAGAGTCAGGGAAGGAAGAAGGATGTGGGAGTTGCTTGCAGATCTGATCAGGAACCACATCCTGCAGGGCCTTGCAACCAGGGTAAGCTGTTTAGATCTGATCTCAAGTACACAGGCAACAGTGGGAGGCTGTAAGCAGGGCGATGGTGTATGTGAACTCACTTGAAGGGTCACCCTCCTACTCCATGAGAAGACAAGAGTAGAAGAAGCTGAAGCTTTGACTCATACAATGACAGTCGGGACAGTCGTGGCCAACAGGTACAGTGTACTCACCATGTGCCTGGACTCTTTAAAAGTGCTTTACCTGCATTACTTTGATGAATCCACTCTGTGGAACGGAAATTATTAGAAATTATTAGAATTTCCATATGACACATAAAGCCTAAAAAAGTAAAGAAACTTGCCTCCAGCTAGTAGTTTTTTTTTTTAATAACCTCCTTTTATAATTATATGTTAATAATAGTCACTATAAGGAAACTATTTTAAGTCAGCAAAAAGAAAAAAACTAAAACACTTGAGACACATAGCCCTGAGATAACTGCTGTTAACATTTTAGCTTATGTTTTTCCAGTCGCTGTGCTATGCAAATACATTGTCTGGTGGTGGTGGTAGTGGTTTAGTTGAAATACGTCCAGCTCTTTGCTGCTGCTAAGTCGCTTCAGTCGTGTCCGACTCTGTGCGACCCCATATACAGTAGCCCACCAGGCTCCCCCGTCCCTGGGATTCTCCAGGCAAGAACACTGGAGTGGGTTGCCATTTCCTTCTCCAATGCATGAAAGTGAAAAGTGAAAGTGAAGTCGCTCAGTCGTGTCTGACCCTCAGCGACCCCATGGACTGCAGCCTACGAGGCTCCTCCGTCCATGGGATTTTCCAGGCAAGAGTACTGGAGTGGGGTGCCATTGCCTTCTCCGCCAGCTCTTTGCAGTCCATGGATTGTAGCCTACCAGGCTCCTCTGTCCATGGGATTTTCCCAGGCAAGAGTACTGGAGTGGGTTGCCATGCCTTCCTCCAGCAGATCTCCCCACCCAGGGATCACACTCATGTCTCCTGCTTGGCAAGCAGATTCTTTACCACTGAGCCACCAGGGCAGCCCCAAATACATTGTCTACTGCTCTCAAAAGCATAGGACTGCTTACTTCTATACAGGACATAATTCCTAGATTACAGAGCTTTTTAAAAACATTTTTATTACTACTTTTAAGATTACTGTCACAAATCCATTTTGAATGACAGTATGAAAAAATGTGAAATTATAATAAACAGAATCAAGTATACTATTGGATAGTCAACCATTATGAAATATTAATTAAGAATAGTGTTAATTGGGGGAAGGATAAATTAAGAGTTCGGGATTAACATGTACACGCTACTATATATAAAATAGATAAACAACAAAGACGTATGTATAGCACAGGGAACTATATTCAATATCTTATAATAACCTGTAACAGAAAAGAATTTGAAAAAGTATATATGTAAATGTATGTATGTATATGTGTAACTGAGTCACTTTGCTCTACAGCTGAAACTAAAATAACATTGTAAATCAACTATGACCTGCTCAGTAGCTCAATCGCATATGACTCTTGGCAGCCCCATGGACTGCAGCTCACCAGGCTCAGTCCACAGGATTCTCTGGGCAAGAATACAAGAAGATCCGCCTCCAGGGGATCTTCCTTGGTTTGGGAAGATCCCAAGTCTCGAACCTAAGTCTCCTGTGTCTCCTGCGTTACAGGTGGATTCTTTACTGCTGAGCCACTGGGGAAGCCAACTGTGCTTCTATATTTTTAGAAAGTGTCTGAAAGAGTATACGTGTTTAGTCACTCAGTCGTGTCTGACTCTTTGCAACCTCCTGGACTGTAGCCCTCCAGGCTCCTCTGTCCATGAGATTCTCCAGGCAAGAATACTGGAGTAAGTTGCCATTTCCTCCTCCAGAGGATCTTCCCAACTCAGGGATGGAACCCAGGTCTCCCACACTGCAGGCAGATTCTTTACTGTTTGAGCCGCCATATACCACACTGTTTTTTTATAAGTTACTTATTGTTTGTTATTGGTTGTTAGAATTTCAAGTGAGTTTTTTATTGGTTGTTAGGATTTCAAGTGAGTTTCACTTTCTTCTTTTTGATATTTTACTTTTCTAATATCTCTACAATGAGTGTTTTGCTTCTAAAAGTAACAAAGTGAATGGTGATCTAAAATTATAGATTAAGATTGGTTTATCTTTGGGAATTCCCTGGCTGTCCAGTGGTTAGGACTTGGCACTCTCATTGCTGGAGCCCCAGGTTTGATTCCTGGTCGGGGAACTAAGATCCCACACGACACAGCCAAAAAAAGACAGACTAGATCGTTTTTAACTTGATGAAGTTCTCCAAAAAACATTTTTCAGTCTTCTGCCACATCCCTGACTCAAAAGTCATCTGTCCGACATAAGTTGCTCCCAAGATGGCCATTCCCAGCAACAGGCTCTTGGTGGGCTTGTTAGAATCGGTCCCTCAATGGTAGAGAGCGCCTCTGGACAACAAGCACACATCTCAACGCCTACGTGTCCAAATGTACGAGGCACCACGCAGCCTAGCGCAGCAGCGGCAGCAGACATCATTTCTGCCCTCCATCTCAGCCACCATCACCAGAAAGACAAACTGAGTAATGTGGGCCCAAGTAGCAGGCCATCTCAAATAGATGAAGGTCACCTAGGCCACCTCCATAAAAGCATACCTCCAAAGGTGGTAGAAAGGTACAAACCCTCAGTTATAAGGTAAGTAAGGACTAAAGATGCCATGGACATGATGACTACGGTTAACACTGCTGTATGACATACAGGAATATTGTTAAGAGAGTAAAACCTAAGAGTCATCGTCACAAGAAAAACTTTTTTTGCTTTTTTTTATTGATCTATATGAGATGACAGATGCTAACTAGCCACACTGTGGTAATCATTTCATAATGTATCTAAGTCAAACCACTATGCTGTACACCTTAAACTTATGCAGTGATGTATGTCAGTTATGTCTCAATAAAACTCGGAAGGGTGAGCATAGCTTCAGAGATAAAGTCAAAGCTTTCCTCTGCTATCCAAGGTCAACCATGTATATATTCCTGTGGTTTTATTCCCGTAAATCCATCTTGCAAGACACAATGAAAACTGATGTACTTTTCCTTTACTCAATCAGCTTCTACAATTGTTTATCCACCACTATCCTGTCACTTCCCTTTCCTCTGTTTGTGGCTCTTCATGGTTTGGATATCTTGGACTCCAGCCCCCAAACCGCTACAGATATGACTGTACACAAGTTATTTAGAGTTTCAGGTTTCCTCATCTCTATATGGAGATAATATTCAATAAGGTCATTTCAGGATTAAATGAAGTCACATGGGTCAAGGTCCTGGGACATAGCAGACTGTCTCTAAGGACTGTTCTCTTCTCACTCATCTCCTGCCCTCCTATGCCTATCCTCTGAAGGGTCTCACCACTCTGCATGAGATGTGTGGCATGATTGAAGGCCCAATGGACCTTGATTTGAGCTCCATTAAGCCATGTTTTTGTTGTGGGATCCTGGGCAAGTCTTTATCATCATGGTCTTGAGGATTATTTTGAGATACTGGGCTTCCCTGATGGCTCAGTAAAGAATGGTAAAGAATCTGCCTATTATGCGGGAGACCTGGGTTTGATCCTTGGGTTGGGAAGATTCCGTGGAGAATGGAATTGGCCTGGAGAATTCCATGGACTGTATAGTTCATG
The DNA here is from genome assembly GCF_029407905.1 of Bubalus kerabau. Taxonomy (NCBI): domain Eukaryota; kingdom Metazoa; phylum Chordata; class Mammalia; order Artiodactyla; family Bovidae; genus Bubalus; species Bubalus kerabau. Next base: position 22,217,513 of record NC_073639.1, read on the forward strand.
GGGTCACAAAGAGTCAGACATGACTGAGCGAGTTTCGTTTTCTTTCTTTGAGATACTAATGAGATCATAGATAACAAATTGCTTTCTATTCAACATAAAATTCTCCATATACTAGAAGAGGATGGTAACAAAAGGACTTCCCAGGTGACTCAATGGTAAAGAATCCGCCTGCCAAGCAGAAGACGCAGGAGATGTGGGTTCAGTCCCTGGGTTGGGAAGATCCCATGGAGGAGGAAATGGCAACCCACTCCAGTAGTCTTGCCTGGGAAACCCCATGGACTGAGGAGCCTGGTGGGCCACAATCCACAGGGTCGCAACGAGTCAGTCACAACTTATTGATTAAGCAATGACAACAACATGGTAACAAGAGAAATAGGCCCTTAGAAAAATGAATCTATAAATGAGATACATCTATTTTATAACCTGAAATTTTTCAGTAAGTATTTTCAGAAGGATTCTTTTGAAATAGGAAAGTTAATTAGAAAATACCCAAATTATATAGGATTGGTGGGAGGGAAAATAAAATTGACTTCCTCATCTCTCTTATATACAACTTACAAAGAAACTAGCCTGCTTTATATCACAATGTTTTGTCACTCCTGAATGGGTAGAGAAGCCCAGGAGAAGCCAGTCCAGAGATGGGGAGCATAGGCAATGTGGAGGACATGCCGTGGCTTCCTGCTGCTGCTGCTGAGTCACTTCAGTTGTGTCTGACTCTGTGTGACCCCATAGACGGCAGCCCACCAGGCTCCCCAGTCCCTGGGATTCTCCAGGCAAGAACACTGGAGTGGGTTGCCATTTCCTTCTCCAATGCATGAAAGTGAAAAGTGAAAGTGAAGTCGCTCAGTCATGTCTGACCCTCAGCGACCCCATGGACTGCAGCCTACGAGGCTCCTCCATCCATGGGATTTTCCAGGCAAGAGTACTGGATTGGGGTGCCATTGCCTTCTCCATCCCTGGCTTCCTAGCTGAGCAATAATAACTAGACAGCCCACCTCCATAGTGAACTGATGCCCAGCCCAGGTGTGAGGCACCACCCAGATGCCAGGTTGGAAAAAGATGCTCAGGGCTTATGGAAGACCGGCCCCCACAACACAGCTGCTCAGCTAGCATTGCTCTCCAAAGGGACACTACAGGGCCTGCCACTGGGCTTCTCCTCTGTGTTCCTCTGTCTTGAGCACAAGAGTATTTGAGCTGGGCTCTTTAAGTTGGACCAAAAGATATTTCAAAATTTGGCCACAGCATCTCTTCCTGGGACTTGATTTATGGGCTCAGCAAGGAGGATCAACAGGACCTTAAGTGACCTGAAGGGACACTCTACATTCAAAAGGACTGCAAGGCAGGTAGCAGTAGAGTCCATCTCAACAACGGATGGCTTAGCATCTAGCTCCTCTGGGTGGACATTTATGGGTCAAGGATGTCATTTCAATGCCAGATTTCAGAAACACTTTGTCAATCTGCCCTTGTTTGTAACTTGAGTTAGTGAGGCCACGTGAATATTTTCATTTTTGAATACTGAGCTCAAGAATCAGAGTGCTGTTTGCTCTCCATCTATGCTAGAGTAGATAGAACCTGCACCCTCAAGGTGGAATTCTGCAGCCTAAGTCATCATGGAAAAAGGCTAGTCTCTCCACTCCCACACAGAAGAGGAAAAATAGCCTTCAGTTGGGTGCCCAGGATCATATCAGATCAGATCAGTCGCTCAGTCATGTCCGACTCTTTGCAACCCCATGAATCACAGCACGCCAGGCCTCCCTGTCCATCACCAACTCCCGGAGTTCACTCAGACTCACGTCCATTGAGTCGGTGATGCCATCTAGCCATCTCATCCTCTGTCATCCCCTTCTCCTCCTGCCCCCAATCCCTCCCAGCATCAGAGTCTTTTCCAATGACTCAACTCTTCGCATCAGGTGGCCAAAGTACTGGAGTTTCAGCTTTAGCATCATTCCTTCCAAAGAAATCCCAGGGCTGATCTCCTTCAGAATGGACTGGGTGGATCTCCTTGCAGTCCAAGGGACTCTCAAGAGTCTTCTCCAACACCACAGTTCAAAAGCATCAATTCTTTGGTGCTCAGCCTTCTTCACAGTCCAACTCTCACATCCATACATGACCACAGGAAAAAACATAGCCTTGACTAGACGAACCTTTGTTGGCAAAGTAATGTCTCTGCTTTTGAATATGCTATCTAGGTTGGTCATAACTTTCCTTCCAAGGAGTAACCATCTTTTAATTTCATGGCTGCAATCACCATCTGCAGTGATTTTGGAGCCCAGAAAAATAAAGTCTGACACTGTTTCCACTGTTTCCCCATCTATTTCCCATGAAGTGATGGGACTGGATGGCCATGATCTTCGTTTTCTGAATGTTGAGCTTTAAGCCAACTTTTTCACTCTCCACTTTCACTTTCATCAAGAGGCTTTTGAGTTCCTCTTCACTTTCTGCCATAAGGGTGGTGTCATCTGCATATCTGAGGTTATTGATATTTCTCCCGGCAATCTTGATTCCAGCTTGTGTTTCTTTCAGTCCAGCGTTTCTCATGATGTACTCTGCATAGAAGTTAAATAAGCAGGCTGACAATATACAGCCTTGACGTACTCCTTTTCCTATTTGGAACCAGTCTGTTGTTCCAAGATGGACAACTCTATCACATCCCAGGACCTCTGGACCTTAATAAGCCTGATACCTTTATTGAAAGTTAACCAAAAGAAGGTTAGGTCACTGTCAGTACCCCATGAAGCAAAAATGAGCTGCTTCTCCAAGAACTTGTAAACCAGGTCACCCTCAGAAAGTCAGACTAGCAAAATCTACATATATGGTGGATTTGACTAGAATTCAGCCAGAGTAAACCAAGACGCTGACTGACTTTGTGACTGAAGAATTTGTGGCCCAAATTCCCATCGAAGTGACTTGACCATAATATCAGGAAGGTAGACACGGAATGGTCATCTGAGTTAAATCCACCCATTCCCCTCCATTTCAGTTTGCTGATTCCTAGACAAAAGAGTCCGAAATGCAGTACTTGGATGCAATCTCAAAAACAACAGAATGATCTCTTCATTTCCAAGGCAAACCATTCAATATCACAGTAATCCAAGCCTATGCCCCAACCAGTAATGCCTAAGAAGCTGAAGTTGAATGGTTCTCTGAAGACCTACAAGACCTTTTAGAACTAACACCCCAAAAAGATGTCCTTTTCATTATAGGGGACTGGAATGCAAAAGTAGGAAGTCAAGAAACACCTGGGGTAACAGGCAAATTTGGCTTTGGAATATGGAATGAAGCAGGGCAAAAGCTAATAGAGTTTTCCCAAGAGAACACACTGGTCATAGCAAACACCCTCTTCCAACAACACAAAAGAAGACTACACATGGACATCACCATATGGTCAACACTGAAATCAGATTGATTATATTCTTTGCAGCCAAAGATGGAGAAGCTCTATACAGTCAGCAAAAACAAGACCAGGAGCTGACTGTGGCTCAGATCATGAACTCGCTATTGCCAAATTCAAACTTAAACTGAAGAAAGTAGGGAAAACCACTAGACCATTCAGATATGACCTAAATCAAATCCCCTATGATTATACAGTGGAAGTAGAAATAAATTTAAGGGACTAGATCTGATAGATAGAGTGCCTGATGAACTATGGACGGAGGTTCGTGACATTGTACAGGAGACAGGGATCAAGACCATCCCCATGGAAAAGAAATGCAAAAAAGCAAAATGGCTGTCTGGGGAGGCCTTACAAATAGCTGTCAAAAGAAGAGAAGTGAAAACCAAAGGAGAAAAGGAAAGATATAAGCATCTGAATGCAGAGTTCCAAAGAATAGCAAGGAGAGAGAAGAAAGCCTTCCTCAGTGATCAATACAAAGAAATAGAGGGAAACAACAGAATGGGAAAGACTAGAGATCTCTCCAAGAAAATCAGAGATACCAAGGGAACATTTCATGCAAAGATGGGCTCGATAAAGGACAGAAATGGTATGGACCTAATAGAAGCAGAAGATATTAAGAAGAGATGGCAGGAATACACAGAAGAACTGTACAAAAAAAAGCTTCACAACTGAGATAATCACGATGGTGTGATCACTCACCTAGAGCCAGACATCCTGGAATGTGAAGGCAAGTGGGCCTTAGCATCACTACGAACAAAGCCAGTGGAGGCGATGGAATTCCAGTGGAGCTATTTCAAATCCTGAAAGATGATACTGTGAAAGTGCTGCACTCAATACGCCAGCATATTTGGAAAACTCAGCAGAGGCCACAGGACTGGAGAATGTCAGTTTTCATTCCAATCCCAAAGAAAGACAATGCCAAAGAATGCTCAAACTACCACACAATTGCACTCATCTCACACGCTAGTAAAGGAATGCTCAAAATTCTCCAAGCCAGGCTTCAGCAATACATGAACCGTGAACTTCCAGATGTTCAAGCTGGTTTTAAAAAAGGCAGAGGAACCAGAGATCAAATTGCCAACATCTGCTGGATCATCGAAAAAGCAAGAGAGTTCCAGAAAAACATCTATTTCTGCTTTATTGACTATGCCAAAGCCTTTGACTGTGTGGATCACAATCAACTGTGGAAAATTCTGAAAGAGATGGGAATACCAGACCATCTGACCTGCCTCTTGAGAAACCTATATGCAGGTCAGGAAGCAACAGTTAGAACTGGACATGGAACAACAGCCTGGTTCCAAATAGGAAAAGGAGTACATCAAGGCTGTATATCGTCAGCCTGCTTATTTAACTTCTATGCAGAGTACATCATGAGAAACGCTGGGCTGGAAGAAGCACAAGCTGGAATCAAGATTGCCGGGAGAAATATCCATCACCTCAGATATGCAGATGACACCCTTATGGCAGAAAGTGAAGAGGAACTCAAAAGCCTCTTGATGAAAGTGAAAGAGAAGAGTGAAAAAGTTGGCTTAAAGCTCAACATTCAGAAAACGAAGATCATGGCATCTGGTCCCATCACTTCATGGGAAATAGATGGGGGTCAAACAGTGGAAACAGTGCCAGACTTTATTTTTCTGGGCTCCAAAATCACTGCAGATGGTGATTGCAGCCATGAAATTAAAAGATGCTTACTCCTTGGAAGAAAAGTTATGACCATCCTAGATAGCATATTCAAAAGCAGAGACATTACTTTGCTAACAAACGTCTGTCTAGTCAAGGCTATGGTTTTTCCAGTGGTCACGTATGGATGTGAGAGTTGGACTGTGAAGAAAGCTGAGCACTGAAGAATTGATGCTTTTGAACTGTGGTGTTGGAGAAGATTCTTGAGAGTCCCTTGGACTGCAAGGAGATCCAACCAGTCCTTCCTAAAGAAGATCAGTCCTGGGTGTTCATTGGAAGGACTGATGCTAAAGCTGAAACTCCAATACTTTGATCACCTGATGCGAAGAGTTGAGTCATTGGAAAAGACTCTGATGCTGGGAGGGATTGGGGGCAGGAGGAGAAGGGGATGACAGAGGATGAGATGGCTGGATGGCATCACCGACTTGATGGACGTGAGTCTGAGTGAACTCCGGGAGTTGGTGATGGACAGGGAGGCCTGGCGTGCTGCGATTCATGGGATTGCAAAGAGTCGGACACGACTGAGTGACTGAACTGAACTGAGACACGGGATGTGATTATGACTTTAAAAGTGTGACTCCGCCTAGTTGGCCATATAGGATGTTGTGTGGGAGAAACTGGTTTGAAGAGACATGTAGATATGGAAAGGAAGACTAAACTCTCAGAAGCTGGCAGGCCCATCTAAGCAAGTATGGGTGGGGTGGGTGGGCTGCCTCAGGCTTTCAGGGACTTGTGTCAGGGGTATTTCTCTATGGACCATACAACTAATTTCATTTATTCTAAATCCAGTTTAAGCAAACATCTGGATAGAATTTGTCTCCTCAAGTACCTTTATTTGTAGACTGTGCTTGCCATGGCAGCATGAGTATTCTGGTCTGTTGACCATAATTCAGGTATGTACATCAGTCTCTGGGGGTCTGTTTAATGTGAGCTTATTTGAGGAATTTCCGAATCTGGGCCTTGATAAATGTTACATTTGTGGTAAATAAGACAACTGGAAATGCCGTTCCATTCACTCTGTGGACAGTAATGTCAAAAGATACACAAGGTACCCACCCCCTGCAATGTTAGCATTTGTACATGACTGATTACAGGACCCAATAACCTTAACTGCAGCCCACTAAAATATTTTTTAAAAAGCAACACAATAACATGATACTTAAGAAAACACATTTGGTTTTGATGGTCGTTATTTTTCAAATTCCTGCACCTTATTGATTTTTCTAAAGTATTTTCTAAAGCAGTCACCTCTTTGAAATCGTTTCCATTTTTTTTTTAATTATGTCATTCACCAGCTTCACAGAACCCAAGACTGACAAGGGTTTTCATAACCCATAATGCAAAGGCCAAAAGAACCAGGCACATGGCATAGGAAGAACATGTGTTCAGAGTGGACCCAGACAGGGAGACCTGGCCTTCATCTTCCCTTCCTCCATGCTCCAAAGATCTAAATTTAGTTTACTGTATCTACTGCAATGACATTAACATGTTGCAAGAACAAGAATCAAGCCAAAGAGTGAAGAAGAAGCATAATGTGGTGCGAGATATTTAAATGCCATGGCAACAATGTCTTCTCCATTATTTAATTCACTTCCTCGGGTCAGGTTATCCTGCCTTCTCTCCCCTGCACTTCCTGTTGCAGTGATCAAATCAGGTCACCCTGAATCTGTGAGTCCTCCTCACGACTGCAGTCATGTCTATTTCCAGCAGAATGAATTTTCTCCATCTCTTCCTTTGCTCCCAGACCTTTATTTTGGTGCCCTTGATGTTCCCAGTTGCTCTTCGCTGAGCTCCACACGCTGTAAATGCTTCCCTTTCATCCACATCTCCTCCCCCACACCCTTCCCCCCACGCTGCTCTCTGCCCCTCCCTCCAGCTTCTGCAGTTATCACTAACACAGTTAGCCACTTGATTAGCAACTCAGTGATTCAGAAGCCAAGAACCTTAGCCCTCCGCAAAGGCCCCTGCTTCTCTTTTCAGAGTCAGATCAAGTCCATCACCCCCAGATCTCTGTACCATTCAGTATAGAAGACCGGGGGCCTTGGATATTCCATTTGCCAAGTTTAGTCCCCACCCCCCACTTCTTCCCTTTTCTTCTTCTATGAGTGTCCCTGGAGCTCTTCATGCTCTATTTAACTTTTCCCCAGGAAAGGTGGACAGAGACGGTTTAAGTTTAGGATTTCGGTGGACGACCAACCTCCTCGTTTACAGATGGGAAAACCAAGGTCCAGAGAGTTTAACTGAGCAGCTGCATGGCTAACCCTTGGAGGAACCAAAACATATGGGATGAAAACTCAAGTACAGTGGCAGATTTGGTGCGGAAAAAAATCTTATTAAGGGGTGAGCAGTGCCAAGACCTGACTTGATGATTACCTAAGAGTTCCTTCACTCATTCTGCTCTTGTCTCCCTGCCAGCTGTGCAAGCAAAAGATCAAAGCAGAGCATGCATACCAGTCATAGATCCACCAGGACACCTGGGGAGGCTCCGCCTCCTGGGAGCTTGGAGACCCTGAAGACCGCCTGGGCCCCTCCAGCCCGGGTCAGCGGGACAAGACGAGGGTTCAGAGACAGCCAGGCTAATGAACTCCGCTCGAGTCCCACATCACTAGGGTTTTCACTATTAGCCAGCACACACAGTGGTGAATTGACAGAAAATCTCCCCCTCAGTGTAGGAAGATGCATAAAATACATGATGCCTGTGAAAATATATTTATTGCAAAAGTTATATCAGTCTTGTAAGAAAGCACCAGCCTTCTTTGGGGAAAGGCATGGGTGGGAAAATGAATAAAATAACTTAGTATTTTGACTGTTTGCTGCAGTGGAAGAGGGACTTCTGTTTCTCAAGCTGAGTGGGAAGAGAGGGATTTATCCTTGGATGCCTAGGAACAAGGCAGAGTAGCGTAGAAAAGTCACTCCTTGGTGTGAGCATGGGGGCAAGTCCCCACCCCTACCCCCAGGCCTAGTCGCTGGTCATTCCGAGCCAGCCATTCCTCCCGGGTCGGGCTTGTTCCGGCCCATTGGGATCTGCTGAGTGAGGCACTGAGCCTGGCTGCTGCCGCTGCTGCCCAGCACTGTGATTAAGAGCTCAATGATTGATTTTCTAGCCCATGACCACATTGGTGGGGACAGAGTATGGCAGAGGAGGCTGGCGGGAAGCCAAGTGGAAAGAGGGTTTATGAAATGAGCTCTCAATGAAGAAAACTGTGGGAAAGAATGCGATGGGAGCAGATCTGGGACCAGTAGATGTGGGAAAGCAGACAACTCAAAAATGCTCTTCAAACTCGAACTAAAAACACAGCATTTTGCCAAACACAGGAAGGATCTGGTGTGTGAGAAAGGCTCAGCGCTGTTTATATAAAACAAACTATTCCTCTCTGCACAACCATCGTGGACAAGGCTTAACCTCCCTTCTGTACTGGGCACTGTGCTGGGTTCTGAGGCTAGAAAGAAGAATCAGTCTAGAGAAGGGGATTGAAAACACACGGAATGAGGTGTTAAAAATGCAAATGGCTCTTAAGGGAGGCATCAAAACATTTTGCCTAAACTTTGGGCCCAGAGCCAGCAGGCAGGAGTGGGGCAGGGAGGGCCTGGGACTGTGCCCTGGCTGCTGCCTGCCTCCCGTGCAAACCTGAGGAAGGTTCTAGCAGGAAGACCCTGGTTGCTTCCCCCCGCACCCCACCCCCGTTACATCCAGAGGAGGTCTGCTGAAGTTATGGGAGCTGGGAAAACCTCCCAGTACCAAGGGGCAGTTAGACATCCTCTTTATAAGCCTCAAGTTGTGGACACTTGTGACATGATTCCTTTCCCTCCCCTCACACACACCCCCACCCACCTCGAACTTGGGTCTCAGTTGACTCCCCATGTGTGTTTTGAGGGAAGATTTAACCTACTATGCCCCTGTTTCAACCCCCTTTGAGTAAAGAAATAAATTATTTGTGTTTCGTTTAGCTTTCAGCATCTTTTTTTTTTTTTTCCCCTGTAAAATAAACTGGAAACTGAAGAAGATGAGTATCTGTGTGTTTTTGTGCATCCGTGTTTAATATGTAAGAGAGGAGATGATATGTTTTAAAGGGGGAAATAAGAAAAAAATATCATACAACTCAAAACTAATGCTTGACCAAGCTCAGTACCTGATGGTTTTATTTTTTTAATATCTGAAATAAAATTCTATTTCTGCAGTTCATGTCTGAAAATGGTGTAATCCAAAGTGGCTCTTTCATCTTCCACTGCAGGAACTGGTTCTTTTTGTAGCTTTGGAGCCCAGGTGTCTGCCCTGGAGGACTTTAAGGAGGTTATATTTAAGCCAGAAGATTTTAGAAAAGTATAGACTAGGCTGGAGGACCTCTGAGCAGTCTAGCCTGAGCTGGCAGACCTGATACCAGTGTAGCCTAAGCCTCTTATCTCCTAGGGGAGGAATTCAAGCTGTGAAAAGGTGGCCTGCCCAGGCCCTTCTGCAGGTGAGCATCACCAGGACACAACCTTCTTAACCCCTGCGCAGGGGCCTTCCCGCTCTTTCTCAGTCAAAACTGAAATTTCTGGCAGTGCTGAGACACATGTCCCTAACATTGTGCTCTTTTTCACAGAATAAAAACTGAGTCTAAGAAGAAACACAGTACTCGATTAAAAAAAAAATACCTGGCATTTAAGCACAAAGCCCCAAAACAAGGCGTGGTCTCCCGGGTACTGGAAGTACTCCGAAATCCGCAAAGTCTCATTCGTGGTTCAGAAAACAGAATAGAACAACTTTCTCTGCTCCCTCCTCTCCTCTCCTCTCCTCTCCCCGCCCTCACCCGCTCGCTCCGTGCAGTAGCTGTTCTTGGCAGATGCCCAAAGCGGCACCCGGTGATTCCACGGTACATTGTGTACATTTGCATCCATTTAACCAGCTATTTACAGCCGCCCTTTACCGCCACCTGTAAGAGGCAACGCCGTAATGACACTAAGTGGCGGGGCCGGGAAGCGGGGGCCCCGTGATGTTCTACACTTCAAGAGCAGGAATCTGTGAAGGGCTGGCACTTGGAGAAACCAGGAGACGGCTGGGGACATCACACGTACTGGGCGGGAGGCGACAGGAGGAGGCGCGCCAGACGGAGGGTCCTTCCTCGGGAGCTCCACTCGTTGGCTTTTCCGTTACCACCACCGCGAGGAGGGACCTGCCGGGCCTTCCGCGCGGCTTATTTCCTGCCTGATAAAGAGCCCGCTGCCATTTGGATTTGCTGAAGCTCTGAATCACTCGAGACGAGACGCCTGATGGTCCCGAGGAGGGTGGGGACGCAGCGCGCTAGGGTGGGAGCCGCAGTCCGGCGGCATCCGGGCTGGATGTCACCCCCTGGCGCCTGGGAAACCTGCTCGCGGATGTGATGCTGCAACGCGGGGACACCTGCGCTCCCGTGCGTGCCGCACTCGTGCAGCTCCGGGTGGCAAACGGGATGAAGTGGGGGCGAGGGCGAGAGGAAGTTGAGGCGCTGGAGTATCAGGAACGCTGCCTTAGCTTGCCCGGCTCTTTGGAGGCTGTCCCGAGGAGCCGGGGCGGGGAGGGGAGGGCTGCTGCGGCTGGCGAACACTGAACGCGGACTTCCAAGGGGTCCCTGGCATAGTTGGAGGTCGAGCGTTCTGAGCCCTCCCCACCCCCAAGGGTGGCTACCCGGAGGTCCCAAGTGCCGCGAGGAGCGCTCTCGGAGCGCACCCAGCCTCGCAGAAGCAAAAGCTAAACCCGTGATGGGCCGGGGGACTGGCGGGGTGGGGCGCAGAGCCAGCGCGGACCGGGAGCGCCTTTCGTTTTAAGGAGCCTTACTTCTGGGAAGGGACAGGGAACTGTCAATCAGCGAGGGAGGGAGCGCACCGGCGCTGGGTGATGTCAGCGGATCAGCTGCTCGATAACAAAGAGGGGGTATTACAGGAGAAAGTTGCAGCGGCGGCGGCGGCGGCCACGGCAGCACCCCGGAGCCTGGGAGGCAAGGGGGCAAGTGGGCGAAGGGAGGAGGGACGGCTGCCGACGGAGCAGCTTAAGGCCAAGGAATTGAAAGGGCTGTAGGGGGAGGCAGTGCGAGCCAGCCCCGACTGCTCCTCCTCTTCCTCCTCCTCCAAACTCGCAGGGTTCAGCCCCAGCGCTCGCTCAGCCGCCGCGAGCACCCGGAGGGACGCAAGGCAGCCGCGCGGCCCCGAGCTGGGCAGGGTCCCCAGCCGCCATGGATAGCGACGATGAGATGGTGGAAGAGGCGGTGGAAGGTACAAGCATCTCTGTGGGGCCCTGGGAGGAGGCGCCGGAGGGGGCACGGGACGCGGAAGGAGTGGCGGGCTGCGACCGGCGCGGCTCCGGGCCCCCAGCGGCCGCCACTGTCCCCTACGCGGGTGGCCGGGTTCGCTCAGGGGCCGGACGGCCACGGCCACGCCACTGGGAGCGCGCAGGGAGCGGCAGGGCGCAGGCCGGGAACGGGGCTCAGCTGGGTCGGGGTCCCCGGGGGGTCAGGAGAGGGGCACGGCTGCTCCATCCTGCCCGGCCACCGCCTGCATCCGCCCTAGGAGTTGCAAAACCTGCCCCGCACTCCGGCCTTCCCCTTTTCGGGGATGGGAGATGGAGGTGCGCAGGAGGACAGACCACCCCCCCGCCCCCGCTCCCCCGCCGCCGCTAGCGATCTCGGCGGAGCAATCCCGAGCCCCTCTCCCGGCGCCAGCCCTTTCGTTCGGCTTGCCGCTGCGACCCGCGGTGACCGCGGTCGCGTCCGGGTCCGTCCCCCGGCGCAGCGCACAGGGCTGGACCAGGCACGTGGCAGCCGCGGCTCGCGCGGTCGCTCCTCCGAAAAGATGAAATCATTGCAGGGCCGGGGATAAGGCTCCCAACCCGGGGCTTGAACGCACGCCGACCTGGCCTTCGCTGCCCCGGAGCGCGTCGGCCAAACCGCCCCTCCCCCTTCCTGCTTCCCCGGCGGGTGCCGCCGCCGCCACGCTGTGCAGGCGCCCCGCAAGCCCGGACCCAAATTGCTGGGTGACACTTAACTTTCTGAATTCCATGCAGTTGGCTGTGGGTGATATCACCGCCTCTGTGTCGTGTTTCTCCGCCCCTTCGCTTCCAGTGCCCCTCCCCCGACTTTTCTCGCCACTTTGTTTTGCTGAGTTTCTCCACCTCTTTTTTTTTTTTTTTTGGCTAGTTCTAAAAAAACGAGGTGGGGACGTTATACAATCTAGTTGTTTGTATCATGAGACGTTATGATTTTGTAACAGTGAATACTGGAAAATACACGTTAGCGTTACTTATTTCTATGATTCTACCCTGGACAGTACGTCGTGATGTTTTGCAGTGTTTCGTGGTATTATTCCAGAATATTTTAACCAAACAGCTAAGTAAACATTTTTTAGCTTTTGGTTGAATCTGCTTTCTATCTAATTTGTATTAACAAGTTCTTAGAAATGGTAAAGAAAGACAAAGTGACAAGGCTTACAGATGCATGAGAATGCAGTTACTGCTACTTTGGGAGGAAAAAAAATCCATTTTTATATCAACATAATTGACTCCGTTTGCAATGCTCCCAAGGTCTTAGGGAGAGATTAAGTTGAATAATATTTTTGAATTCTCTAAAATCTGTCTTCATGTAACTGTTGAAACTTATTTCTTTATCGTGCTTCAAGGAGTGTTGGTTTTGTAAATTGACAATGCCCTGAACTATTTCTAAGTAAAGCCAATGCTGGGATTTCCTGGGGCCCAAAGACGTTGATTGGTAATCTTCTTTAAACTTAAATTATTGACTACGTGTGCCTTCATGTTATGAAAGATAATTGAAAAATGCTACTCTCAAATTGTTAGGACTTGCTCTCATTCTTCAAAGTTTACTTAGACTCGTAAAAATAATGCAAACCCTTGATCCCAGGCAGTGCTCCCAAGGTTAAACTACCTTACCCTTTGAAGCTGTTTGGAAACCTAAGGCTCAGTTGTCCACAGTCCCAGGCTCCTTGCAGAATGTGAACAAGCAGCTTTAGAAATACATGGATGCTTTTGAGATTGCTTAATGGGTAGAAGCAGAGAAACTTCTTTATATAAGCAAGGAAGTTTCTGTTATATAGAGTGTGAGGGTATGTTCATATACATTATTATCCAAAGTCAGAATATACTTGAGAAGGGTCACTATTTAATACTTAGGCTGGCACAACTGGCTTAAACCTTGAATGTCTGGAGGAATCCAGGACACATGGTTACTCAGTAATACCAACAGTAAACAAAGTAACGCAGAGTCTTTAAGTCCTTAGAGGCACACAAGGCGCAGACTCACACAGTGTCTAGAGCATGCATGTGTAAAAGCAGGCTTTTTCCCAGCCATTCTTGGCCTTTTAAAGTGCTGTCTGTAATAGTGTCAAGATCTAACACATGCATGGGGGACTGGTAAAAGGCTAGTCTGAGCATCTTGGTGTTGAAGTACCAGCTAACCTACTTCTGTCCATATACAGAGCGTGTGTTCTCTGCAGTTTCATTGTCTTAGCTATCATTATTGCTGTAATTATTTAGTTCTTACTATGTGCAGGCTCTGTGCTAAGTATTTCACACACACGTTATGCATTCAGTCTCATGATGTGAGTACTCATATTATCCTAATTTTACAGAGGAGGAAGCCAAGGCTTAGAGAAGTTAAGAACTGATCCAAGGACCCTCAGCCATGCAGGGGACAGGCTTGGACCCCAGTGTGTGTGTGAATTGCTCAGTCATGTCTGACTCTTGGCAACACCCCCCCCCCCCGCCCCCGCCCCAAATTGTAGCCTGCCAGCCTCCTCTGTCCATGGAGTTCTCCAGGCAAGAATACTGGAGTGGATTGCCATTCGCTTCTCCAGTAGTCTCCCTACACCCTTCTTATTTTTTATTTCTTAATGAGCCAGTCACATATAGGAAACAGTTGGTAGCTGAGTTTGAAAGCAACCATTAAATGCTGTGTCAGTGTCATTCTTTATCAGTGTCCCTCTTTAGAGGCTGGTTCTGAAAGAGTTCAGTGACTCTCAGAAAAAAATATATTTGGGGAAAGAGAATTTAACTTATAGCCTCTGCTACCGACATCCTTTTCCTTCCTCCTTAGAAATTTACTCTGGGGAAGAAACTGGTCCCTTCAGGACTTAAGTTTGAGTGTTGATTGTCACATCATGTATCTTTTGGTTACCTCTCTGTTAGGGTGGAACTGCAGCTTGGTTGGCGTTCTAAGCTCTGGTGGAGGAATCCCTGAGGGCAGGTGGGTGGAGGGGAGGGAGTTTCTGTTTTTGATGTTGGCTGGGCTTCCTTGGGAGGGCAGCCCTGGGCCTCAGCAGGCCTGCAAACATCACCTGAGCTCCCGCTGTGGTTTTTATTCTTTTATATTATTATTATTTTAAAGGTTTTCTTGGCTGCCCTGCACAGCATGTGGGAATCTTAGTTCCTACAAGGGATCGAATCCATGCCCTTGGCATTGGAAGCACAGAGTCTCAACCACTGGATGGCCAAGGAAGTCCCCTTGCAGTGGTTTTTTTTCTTTGAGGCTCATTGGTTCAGCGAAGGGTGATGTTTAACTTTGGGAATAGAAGTTTTTATTACATCTATTTCTTTGCCTACCAGTAGACACAGAGATGAATACAAGGTTTTCCCTAATGTAATTTGAAATAAATATATCATATCTAATCAGATGAGTGATGGTGGTTGAGAGGAAGTGGAAATTGCATACAGCTTGTGGAAGTAGTTGGGGAAGGAATTCCTGGAAGAGTTGGCGTGGAATTGAGTCCAGTTGAGAGAGGTACTTTGCGAGAAAAGAGAGGTGTGGAATGAAACAACAATTCACAGGGAAAAAGAAAACAAATGACCAATAAGCATTTGAAAAGAAACAACTTCACTAAATAAATACAAATGCAAATGCTGAGATAAAGGTTTTCTCTAATTAGGTTGGCAAAATTCAATAAGACTAATATCATCCTGCAAAGAAGGGGACATTCTTACGTATGATTCATTAGTATCATCAAGGAATTTCAGCTAATCAAAGGTTAACCCAGGTACATCAAAACATAAAAAAGGAAAAGAAAAAAAAGGGGGAGAGTGGAATTATTGCAGGCACATTCAGAGACAAACTGCTGGCTTCTACTATAACAGAGGGTCGAGGAGGAGAAAAGTGGAGGGTAACACAGGGAATGGAGTCTTGTCACAGGCCAGACCGTGAAGTGTCCTAGAGGCTCTTTAGAGCTCAGAGTGGAAGGATGGGGGCTCTGCTCTGGGAGGATGAACAGGCAGTGGGGAGCAGGTGAGGTGATCATCTAGAAGGCTCTTTGAAGTAGAAGTTATGAGGGCAGGAAAAATCAGACAGCCCTGGAAACATAAAGGCGACATGGAGGAAGAAAAAAAGGGGAAAGAGCAGCATCACTAGAACGAAGAAGCCAGAATGAAAACAAGAATCTCCATGTTTCACTGCCCCAGTCCCCTCAAATAGTAAGAGGACTTTTTTTCCCCTTAAAATATTTTTATTTATTTTTAATTGATTGATGATTGCCTTATAATATTGGTTTGATTTATGCCATACATCAAAATGAATTAGCCATAGGTGTACACATATCCCTTCCATCTTAAACCTCCCTCCCACCTCCCACCCTTTCGCACCCGTCTAGGTCATGACAGAGCCCAGGTTTGAGTTCCCTGAGTCATACAGCGAATTTCTATTTGCTGTCTATCTTACATATGTTAATGTATATGCTTCCATGCTCTGTGTGTGTGCTTAGTCACTCAGTCGTGTCATGGACTGTAGCCTGCCAGGCTCCTCTGTCCATGGAATTCTCCAGGCAAGAATATTGCAGTGGGTTGCCATGCCCTCTTTCAGGGGATTTTCCCGATCCAGGGATTGAACCCAGGTCTTCCACATTGCTGGTGGATTCTTTACCGTCTGAGCCACCATGGGAAGCCCCATGCTTCCATGCTACTCTCTCTCAAATATTAAGAGTATTTTTACTGTCCTCCTAATTACTTATCCTACCTGTCTCTAATACGACTGCTGATGCTCTGAACTTAGGAAGAATACAGGCGAGGTGTTCTGGTAACACCCTTTGTATGTGGGCTTCACATTAAAACTATTAACCCTCACAACTAATAACTGAGCTCTTGCAAAGGATGACTTTCAAAAATCAAACTGTGTTTTTAACCACAAGCATAAGTGCTTCATCATGAAGGCACATTCTTGCACTAAACAGAATAAGTTTGCCTTTTTTATGATTATTACCTTTTTAAAAATAATTCTGTTCTACAAAACCAACAATGCATGTAAGGGTCTCTGGTTCTGAGAGGAACACACACACATTCTCTCAGACACACACACACTCAGATCTCCTGTGAGTAAGCCTGAGGCTGTACGCAGCAGAGTGTCTGATCCAGAGGGAATTTCCTCTGCTGAGAAGAACCATCACTGCACAAAATACAGCCCTCGCTCTCATCAGGTTCAGGAAAAAAACAGGAGGGAACCCAAGGGGAAAAAAAAATTGAACTTCTGTCTGTTCAGTAGATAATGATCTTGAGAGCAAAGTGAAAAAGTAGATTTGTGAGACGGTTCTTTTTTTTCCCCTTTCTCTAACTTCTGTCAATATTTGAACACCGTGCCGCAGACAGATGTACGACACAAGAGCTGGGGCAGCTCTCCCAACACACGACCGTCATTCGAGTGGGTTTTCCTTGTTTGGGTCTGGCCCTCAACCTCTGTGGAGTGGGAACTGGCCTGGAAGGCTGTTGGCTGACTTGGCACATTGCACAGGCTGACCTCGATCTGAGCGGGCAGGACTGGTGTTGCTCTTTGCGTTGGTAACACGTGGAAGAGGCAGGCATTTGCCGTCAGGATATGCTGGTGCTGTGAGAACTCTCTGAACTCTGAAGGCCTCTTCCATTTCTCTGCCTGGGACCTGAGATCACCTCTCTTTAGAGGTCACTTATCCTGCCATCAGCAGGAAAGGATACCCTGCCAGTTTGCTCTTATCCTAGGATTGAAAGAGTGGGGGAAGGTGTTCTTAGCCTCCATTAGCTCATTCAGGGTAGCTGTTAATGTGTTTCTTGGGCAATAGGGATGACTTTCTCAGCTGTAAGACTGGAATTTGAGGGATGGTTGTGAGGTTTAATTTAGATAATAGGAAATTACATAACTCAGTGCCTGATGCATAGTAGGTAGACAGATGTTTTTTTCTTCTCTGTGGTTCAGTCTCCCTCTCCATTAAATTGACTTACTGGCAAAATAAATATTACATGATCTTATTGTCCAAATGGCTTTGGAACAAGAGTTGTACCAGAAGCTCCGGTAGCACTAGTCGGTAGGAGATGTGAGGTCATAGCAACCCAGTCTCTTCTCTTCCTGACATTTCTTTTCTTGGAAAGTGTCTTAGCTGTTATTGTTTTGGTTGTGGGTGTTGTTTTAAATATAAAGTTCTGCTGCCAGAAACACCACCCCAGGCTATTAAATATTCAGGATGGAAGTCTTGAATGATCATAAGCCGTATTAACTTTTAGCTCCTTTTCATTGATCCTGGTCATTGATCACATCCTGGTCATTGATCACATCATCCTGCTTTTGGAAGGATGAGAAGAGAACAGACAAGCCAACCAGAGGACCCTGCTGTGATCTGATAGAAGGCGATTTCAGAGATTTCTCGCAGCATACAACCTGAACACCTGTGGAAAGGCAGTAAAGGGTCACCCATCCCAGCCTTCTTCCTAGACACGTGGTGTCACCAGAAAAACAGCCAACATTCAGCAGCCCCTCTGTTCCTTTCTCCCTAGAGACTAAGAAGGTGATGGGACTTCTCTCCACTGGCCTGTACAGAGACAAGCATCCTTCATGGAGCAGGGTTGATATTACCGCTTTCATCTCAGTAGGATTCAGGATTGTCCCTCAAGTGTTTTTATTGTGTTCTGTGATGCTTCCCATTTTCTCCAGTATCTAAATGCCGCTGCTGAGGGTGTACCTGTGGTGTTTTGCTCGGAAATAGGGCAGGACCGTTGCAACTGAGGAAAGGTGGGAATGAATTCACATTGCGTTTCTTTTCCCCTTAGGGTTCATATTTATCATAATACTTCTCTTGATCCAAAGTAGAATAGGGACTTCCCCAGTGGTCCAGTGACTCTGTGCTCCCAATACAGGGGGCCCAGGTTTGATCCTTGGTCAGGGAACTATTACTAGATCCCACATGCTACAGCTAAGACCCGGCATGGCCAAATAAATTTTTTAAATATTTAAAAAAAAAAAAAAGAGGCAGAATCACTAATTTCATCAAACATTAGATTTATAAAGTCTGAAATATGTGAACTGTTTTCTATGGAGAAAGCATTTTCAACAGATTAGTAGGTACTTCAATATAAGGCTAAAATGGTTATTCTGATAGTTATACCTAAATCAGAAGTGGGATGCTACATTCATAGGAATGCTAACAGCTAAATTTAATTTGATCTGAGCAACATTTCATTAGAAAAAGCTTTTAACTATACACTGAGTGGGTTTTTTATGAAAAAAGAAAAAGACTTAATTTATTTCAATGAGAAAAATGTCATCAGTAGATATTTAGGAAATAATTGTCCAAATTATTTCATATGATTCAAGTGTCATTGAATCATGTCACATACAGTTTTTGGTTTTTGAGCAAGGAAGCAAATGTGGTCTAGTTCCCTCCTAACCATTAACTTCCTGGCCCTTGGTGAAAAAAAATTGTGTTAAGAGAAAAGGATCCTTATTGACTGTGATTTATTTAAGTAGCCATGTTTTCTTGTGATATATTCTAGGTAATTCATTCTATACAGAATGAGATATAGCAATAAAACAGTCTTTGTTCATTTGTATTTTATGTTTATGTAGTCAATAATACAAATAAACAGGTTTTTTGTTCTTCATAAGAGTGCTTGCTTACTATCCCTTCTAAGGGATGATACTGTTTTACCACTTTAGAAGAAATTATTTTAGGAGAGTAAAGCATTCATTGTGGTGTTGTGGTCTGTGTTCCTTTTTTTTTTTTTTTTTTTATGTCTGTGAGCCATCTGGAAGCCATATTTAAGTGTTTAATGTCCCTGCATTGCACAGTATTTAATTATTTTATACCTTTTCATCCATGACTCAGGTCATTAACCCAGGAAAAAGTCAGCAGATTAACTGCTGCCTTTATTTTCAACCCAACTCTGCAAAATTAGCTCAGCAAAATGACTGGGGAGACACCAAGGAGGTGACTCCTGGGTTTTGTGAAATACGTAGATAATAATAAGAAACCTAAATGTTGACTGGAAACATAAATATTAAAATATACCAGTTGGTGACGTGAGAAGAACCAGCAATTTAAAGATCCCAGTGTAATCATGGCTACTGATGTTCAAAATCACTGCTTAAATGGTCATGTGGATACTTCTGGCTACATTTAAAGTACAAACCCTCTGAACCCAATGGGCAGAAGGTATATGACAAGGTTATTACTGAACATTGAAAGCTGAAAGGTTTTTATAAAGTAAAACAGTAAGTTCAAGCTTAGAAGGACTCTGAGTTTGTGTGTTTGTACAATGAGGTGCGGACGTTAGGGCAGTTGTAGAGAGAGGTGGGTCGAGCTCTTGTTGTCAGAAGGTAACAAAGAGCAGGGGGGTTTTCAGAGTGTGCCTGGCCAGCAGAGCTCCACATCAGACCGCATCAGTTCAGTTTAGTCACTCAGTCGTGTCTGACTCTTTGCAGCCCCATGAACTGCAGCACGCCAGGCCTCCCTGTCCATCACCAACTCCCAGAGTCCACCCAAACCCATGTCCACTGAGTCGGTGATGCCATCCAACCATCTCATCCTCTGTCATCCTCTTCTCCTCCTGCCCTTAATCCCTCCCAGCATCAGAGTCTTTTCCAATGAGTCAACTCTTTGCATCAGGTGGCCAAAGCCTTAGAGTTTCAGCTTCAACATCAGTCCTTCCAGTGAACACCCAGAACTGATCTCCTTTAGGATGGATTGATTGGATCTCCTTGCAATCCAAGGGACTCTCAAGAGTCTTCTCCAACACCACAGTTCAAAAGCATCAATTCTTCTGCTTTCAGCTTTCTTTATGGTCCAACTGTCACATCCATACATGACCACTGGAAAAACCATAGCCATATAATGATGTATAAAATTGTATTGTGCTTGGTTCTAGAACCACATCACATATTGTCAAGACAGTGTGCCATCTCAACCACATTTCGGTTAAGCGTGACCTGTCAGGGGCATTAATTCCAAACCTGAGGAGTACCATGTGGTTTGGTACTAAGTCAATTGAAACTCACACTGCAGATGTTATTATTGAGAATAACTTTCAGTCCCTAGTAAAATATGAGTGTGGCTTGGGTTCCTATTCTTACATGCGTCTAAGGTGCTCTATCGTGGACCCGTCCTTTTGAAAGAGTATTTGAGTGGAACTGATGCAGGCAGAGAAAGCTTGGCATTCGCCCTTCCCTGAGCAAGGAAGGGACCCCCAGGCTGCTCAGGGCACTTGCTGGCAGCATCTAAGCACAGACCTGAGGGTGGGGGAGCATGGAAGACGTTAAGGTTTGCCTTGTGTTTCCCTTTCCCCAGGGCACCTGGACGACGATGGATTGCCTCACGGCTTCTGCACAGTCACCTACTCCTCCACGGACAGATTTGAGGGCAACTTCATTCACGGAGAAAAGAACGGACGGGGCAAGTTCTTCTTCTTTGATGGCAGGTAGCACTCACGGTTTGGTTTTGTTTCGTTCTGGGGGTAGGAGGTAGGTACCAAACTATTTGGAAGAATGATATGAATGAGAGAATTTCAGTATTTTAGTACAATGTATAGAAGAGGTCAGGGTAAGCCCAACATGCATGTACTGCTTTGGGGCCCAGGGAATTCGGCCCCTGTTACAGAACTCAAGTGGCCCGCACACAGGGAAGCCAGTCTGCTGACACCAGGTGGTGGTGAGGGAAAGTGTTCAGTGCAGGGCCCCAGGCAAGGAGTCCAGGGCACCTAGTGCTGCCTGTTACACTCCTGCACGGGCTTCAGGAAAGCATTTTTAAAGACAAGGTAAGGGCGGGGCATCCCAGGATATGTAATGCGCTTGTGTACAATTCTCTGATTGACGGTGAGGTAACAGGGCGGAGTCATGGGGGTTAGCTTTACCAACCCAGAGGCGCCAGTAAGTCTGGGGGCTACTCGCTCATGGTCATCAAGGGGTCAGTTTCTTCCATTTGGCGAGGGATTTAGCATCTGTAAGTCAACCTGGGAAATGTGCATCAGTACTGTTATCTAGGTACTTCAGAGGGGAGGTACCGCAGAGGATATGGGGGAGGGGTCTGTCCTGGGAAGATCCCGTAGCCATCATCACCTTCGAGGGTGTACTTGTCAAAGACACCCTCTGCCGTGCCAGATTCAGGGGCCCTCATCTTGCACAAGTTGGTGGGTCTTTGATGGATTTCACCTGCTTGTTCAGGTAATGTGTCTCCATAAAGTTACACAAGTGGGGATCGTTCTTCGTCAGGGACCAGTGTGTGCAATCCCAGTAGTGACTGATCCACGTTCTTTTTCGAGTGTAATGCACACTTACTCCATTGCATTCAGCCCATTCTCAGACATCATGGTCCAGTTTCTTGATTTCCTGAAAGAAGCTTCAGCCACTCCACTGTTCCTGCAGCTTCATCATTTTCTCAGCATATTCTCTCTCCTCCTGAGATTAGTCAAGAGAATATTTAGCAGAGGTCCTCAAAGCCCCGTCATCACGGTTCACACAGTAAGACGGGTGAACATAGGTGGGGCCAGCTCCAGGCCCAGTGTTGTAAACGCTTGTCTTTGGGGTGATCAGACACTGCATGTGATACCTTAATGCTGACATTGTAATAGTGTTTCCTGTGTTCTCCCTCTAGTTAAAATATTTTTCACAGCAGGATTCTTTTACTTTGCTTTCACCTCCTGTATGAGAACACCATAAGGCAGAAGTTCTTCACCCTCTTGAGATAGGTGGGAATAGCTAGGACTGCTGCTGCTGCTGCTAAGTTGCTTCAGTCATGTCCGACTCTGTGCGACCCCATAGACTGCAGCCCACCAGGCTCCCCTGTCCCTGGGATTCTCCAGGCAAGAACACTGGAGTGGGTTGCCATTTCCTTCTCCAATGCATGAAAGTGAAAAAATAAAGTGAAGTCGTTCAGTAGTATCCGACTCCTAGCGACCCCATGGACTGCAGCCCACCAGGCCCCTCTGTCCATGGGATTTTCCAGGCAAGAGTACTGGAGTGGGGTGCCATTGCCTTCTCCGATAGCTAGGACTAGTCTCTTTCAAAAGAGATGGGTTACACAGGCCCAGCTTGCTGGTAGTGACTTTTAAGCCATGTTGTCTTCAGAAATGAGGAGTGGCTGGGTGAATTTCTCCAGCAATTAGAGGAATTCAGGGGCACAGAAGAACTGGCTCTTTTCATACCACTTGACTGAGTAATACAGAAATGGATTTTTCTTTTGGCCACATGTAGGATCTTAGTTGCCTGAACAGGGATCCAACCCACGTCCCCCTGAGTGGAAGCACAGAGTCCTAACCACTGGACTTCCAGGGAAGACCCCAGAAATGGATTTAGCTAAAAGCAGATTATAGAATTCTGTGGGACAAGATGCTGAAAGCTCAGCTTCTCTGTACACCAGTGCTGAATCAAATCTTGGAGACATAGTTTTGGGTGAACTAGAAAAGACTAGCTTTATTGCTTTGCCAGGCAGAGGGGAACACAGCAGGCTAATGCCCTCAAAACCAAGTGTCCCAGCTTGGGGAAGACAGTGACAAGTTTTATAGTAATTGTTCACATAGGGCGTGACCAACTCATGGATATCCTTCTGATGGGTTGGCAGTGAGATAAGTAGGAGTCTATATGGTCAACCTTCAGGTTCAACTGGTCTGGGGTCTACATTGCTTCTGGGCAGCATACCGTCATTAATCGCTAACTTCTCCCACCTGGAGGGGGTTTCAGTCTCTGCAGAATGGCTCAAAGATATTGTCTGTCACCTGTATCTGTTGATGGGAAAATAGGACTTTGCCCCAAGGCTGCTTTGAACTGTTTCTCCCTGGTCTTGCATCCCCTCCCTTCCCTAATTAACAACTGCTTGAATCTGCCCCTTGAAACTCAGGAGAGGTCATGGAGACTGAATGAAGTTTGTCGCCTATAATCAAAGAAATGGGAGCACAGAAAGGCCTTCTGCCCAGGAGCCCCACAGGGTCCTGCTCAGTATCAGGCATAGCACCACTTGCTAAATTCTTGACACTGGTAATAAATTAGGCTTCCACAAACCTTGAAATTTCTTCAGGAGAGAGATTGTCTAAGCTGATAGCTGAAGGGTGATCATAGACACTGGCTTGTGACCCAGCATCCCATCCCTTTTCTGTAGGTGGAGTGAGTTGCTTTTAAAAAAAAATATTAATACATCTTCAGGCTCTCAATTATCTAAAATAAGGAGGGGTGAGGAAAGCAATAAAAGCCTCAGAGAACTTTTGTAAACTTTTAACTCCAACCTTCTCTTTCCCATTGTCCCCAACCCCACACTCAACCTCATTTTAGCAGAAACTGGCTTCCAAACTATTCATGTTCATCAGTATTCTACTTCCTTTTTTCTGCCCTGGTGGATACCCAAGGCCTGTAGTGGCCTCTTACTGGATTTGGTATCAGCGCTTTTCTCTCTCACAACCCCTTTAAGCCATCCAGAGGGAGATTTTTCCTGCCTCGTTTATTTAAAAATAAAATAAATATAAATAAAAGAGTTTATAACTCTTTTTTGGAAAGTGTCACTATTTACCTCATGCAGTTATTCTTTTACTCATTCAACAAATATATATTTATAGGAATGTCTTATTTCCAAGGACTTCCCTGGCAGTCCAGGGGTTAAGACTCCTCACTTCCAATGCACGGCGTGCAGGTTCAGTCCCTGGTTGGGGACTGAGATCCCACAAGCAACAAGTGCAGCCAAAAATGAGTCTTATTTCCCCTACAGAAGTGAGGTTTCCTTGAGGGCAAAATCTGTGTCTGTTTCATCTTCTATGCTTAATAGCACTTTCTCTTAATTTGGTACTAAAAAAAAGTTCTTGCTGAATGAGGATAGGAGATGAAAAAGAGGGTAGAATTCTCACACACGTAGACACACACACACAAGTATTTAAAGAGCACCTTAAATCTCTTACTTTGAAGGTCATACCTAATTAATTGATTGACTCTGGGAAAACAGTCCAGCAGGTTTGGTTGAATTTAGTGTTGGTTGTGGGCTTGCTTTGGGCTTCCCAGGTGGCTCAGTGGTAAAGAATCCACCTGCCAACACAGGAGACTTGGCTTTGATCCCTGGGGATCCAGGGGATCTTCTTGACAATGGCACCCTGCTTCAGTATTTTTGCCTGGAGAATTCCACAGACAGAAGAGCTTGATGGGCTACAGTCCATGGGGTCACAAAGAGTCTAACATGACAGAGTGACTGAGCATATGGGCTTGCTCTGTACTCAAGAGTTGGGCTAAGCTTCCCAACCAGTGTGCCAGGAATGAGGCCTGGGGTGCTGAGTGGGACCTTGAGACTTCCAAATGCATCCCTCCTTCTGCCAAGCTAGTCACATCCAGCTCTGACCAGCTTCATCCAGTTCCTCCAGTGTGCCTTACTAATGCAGCGATCTGCCTATGGGTCAAGACCAGGGCAAACTGGAGCACCAGGTAAGGCTGAAGCATTAGGTCAGTAACCATCTCAGGAATAGAAAGAAATTCACTTTTTTTCTTTTTTTCTTTTGGGGGCACAAACTCACTGGTTTTTATACCTACCACTCAAACACCTGAAGAGACTTAGGTCCAATGGGAGACTCAAGGAATGATGGAATTAGCAAGGACCTGAAAAGCTCACCCTTGTTAGCCTTGTGCGCATGGCAGGTAATCCCTTGAGGGGAGAAGATCAGTCTCACTGCTTTTGTGACATGGGATGAAGTCGTGTGGTGACAGGTTCTCAAAAGGTCGCAATCACCTTCTCTCTTAAGCCCAATAACGATCATGTTGTGACACATCTATTAGAAGGATTTGTGAAAGAATAGATTTATGGTCACGGTGGGGGAGGGAAAGGGTGGGATGACTTGAGAGAGTAGTCCTGCAACATACATTACCATATGTGAAGTGGACAGCCAGTGGGAATTTGCTGTATGATCCAGGGAACTGAAAGCTGGTGACTTGGAGCGGGCGATGGGGAGAGAGGTGGGAGGGTGCTTTAGGAGACGGGCTGGAGGGGCGTATGTATCCTATGACTGATTCATGTTAATGTATGGCGGATACCATCCCAATATTGTACTAATAGAATAATTATTCTCCAGTTAAAAGTAAAATTAAAAAAAAAGAATTTGTGGAAAAATTAGTGACTCTTATGACTGAAATAAAATGCTATGTAATCTGTTAGATCTAACGGGGAGGTGCAGGAAGTGGTCATAGAGAAGTCAGTTTCTACATGAAGCAGCACCTTAGTTTACATTGCTTTATTAATTTTTCTCCCTATTACTGCTTCCAATTTTGAGGGGGTCTGATGTATTGAGTAAAATAAAGTGGGCATTCATGGTTTTTTACTAGCAGTCAGGAGGCTTTAGTCTGGAAAAATTCCTCCAAAAAGGGTGAAATTAAGGTTTTGAAATAACCATTGAGGAAACAAAAGGTTTCTGATTAAGTTTTTTAAAGTTGTGCGAACCTGTAGCGCTAGCTTATGTTGCCATCAAAGGCTTTGTTTGCAGTTACAGGAGCCTGTGTTTGGAAAATTCCAGGGTAGTGACAGAAGACTTGGCTTGATGCATTTTTAATCTTATATAAAACCTGAACCTGAGTGTATGATTTTTTTTTTAACTTGAGGCATGATTCATATACAAAAATCTGTACATGTTTAACGTACACAACTTGAATTTGGCGTAGTCTGCATCCATGAAACCATCACCACAATCTGTGCCATAGACTGGGTGTGTGATTTATGAGAAGGTTTCAAACAAATAAAAACTTATATCAAGAAAGGTCTGGAATCAGTTTTTCCCTTACACTGCTGCTGCTGCTGCTAAGTCGCTTCAGTCGTGTCCGACTCTGCGCAGAATATGATAAATCTGAATAAGAATTTTAAATATGCAGATCGCCAGGAAAGATGGCCTGGAAAAATAGAAGCAGAATATTTTATTTTGATTTTAAATTACATAGGTAGCAAATACTTGGTAGAAAAAAGCACTTCAAGAAATACAGAAATGTAAAAAGTGAATATGCTCAGTGCTTCAGTCATGCTGACCCTATGGACTGTAGCCCGCCAGGCTCCTCTGCCCATGGGAATTCCCAGGCAAGAATACTGGAGTGGGTTGCCATTCCCTTCTCCAGGGACTCTTCCCAACTCAGGGATCGAACCCAGGTCTACCACATTGCAGGCAGATTCTTTACCGTCTGAGCCATCAGGAACTAGTTATCTATTTCTAAATCAGTGTAAATAGCCAACATGTACATTTTTACTGCTGTCTTAGCTTCAGAGGCTTCAGAATTGTCGCCAGTTTTGAGATCTTAACAGTTGACCTGTCTTCTTAAGTTAAATCTGGCTTATTATGTCAGAAACGTAAAGTCTGACCAACCAGATAGTTTATCCCACAAATGAGGAATGAATGAGAAAATTGACCTGATTTTTTAAATTGTCTTTTTAAGCCTTTTTTTTTTGCCACATCATGCTACTTGCAGGATCTTAGTTCCCTGACCAGGGATTAAACTCAAGCCCTGCCGTGAAAGCACCAAGTCCTAACCACTGAGCTACCAAGCAGTTCCCCATTTTTCCCCCTTTCTAATGCAAAGAAGAGGATTGTCCTTAAGATTAGGTAATTGGGACTCCCTAACATCTGCTCTCGTCCTGATATAATGGTATTTATGTGGTGAGGAGAGAGGAATCTTGAGGTTTTGTTGGTGTGGTTCTGGAGTCTCTCTGGCACTAGTAATTCACTGGAGTACTGTAGGGGATTACAAAATGTGTAGTATGCAAAATGCTTCAATATACACATCTCTGATTTTTATACAGTAATAATCCCAGATTCTGGGACATGTTAATATCCTAATTGTTCTCATCTCAGCCAAGATTTGTGGATGTAAAGACAATTTAGCAGGACTTCTCGAAATCTTAGAACGGTAACAAGAAAAAGGTATTTCAATGTAGAGTGGCTTTGGGCTGTGTGATATTAGGGCATCATGTGGTTTTTAGCCTGATTATGAAATAGAGATAAGTGAATTCATTCAGGTTTTTTTTTTTTAAACATTATTGATGCTTCCTCCTGACCTGCCAATTAGATTTCAAAGTATTATTTGTTACTCCATGACTTCATCCTCCTCTGCCCAAGACATTTTCTGATGTTGATTTGTTCCTAATGAATCTAGTTAAGAGGACTCCTTGTAGTTAATCACTGACCAGATAACTTAAGAGAAGCTGCCCATCTGATGAGCCACTGAGAAGGGTGATATTTTCCAGGTGACAGGTCCACAGAGGAGTTCTTTTGTTGGGTTTTTAGAAAGTGCTTGGTTGCATTTCAGAGAAACTGGAGTTGGAACAGACTTCTGAAGTCATGTATCCCAACCTCCTACACAAGGCAAAAGTCCCTTCTATGTTGCTTTTGTTGGAACCAGGCTCAACAAATACATTCATCTGTATCCTAAGGAACAGTTCTGGCTGAGGCAGAGTTTTGTGATGGATGAGAAGAAAGGGAGAGGGAATGAGATGGAGAACTTTGAATACCTACCATTTGTTCAGCACTGGGCATACAGCCTTCACAGCAATCTGTGAAGTGGGTTTCATAGTCCTTTTTTACTTGTGAAGAAACTAAGGCACAGAGAGGTGAAGTGACCTGCCCCACGTGACCTCACCGGTAGGAGCTGGAGCTGAGAGTCAAGCCAAGGTGAGTTCAATTCCAAAGCCACCCCTCTTCTCCCTGAATCTGCTCCCTTCCTCTCACTGGAAGCAAGGATATAGCTCCAAACTTCCCTGGCAGTCCAGTGGTTAAGGCTTCGCACTTCCACTGCAGGGAGCCCAGGTTCAATCCCTGGTCAGGGAACTAAGATCCCACATGCCAAGGGAAAAAAAAAAAAAAAGCTCTGATCCTGACCTTCTGTTTCATGCCTTCATTTTACTTGAGGTTACTCATTAGCTTTAATTGTGGAAAATTCAAAGGAGTCCTGGGGTGAATTCAGTTACTTTCTTGTAGGAGCTTAAACAACTTGGGAGCTTGGCACATTGACGGGAGATTTTCCAGAGGAATCAGTTCAGAAGAGCCCTGCCCTAGCGAGTTGGCCTCCCTAAACTTGTTTCCTCATTTGAAAAATGGGGATAATTATTATCAACTTCTCCTAGTTGTCAAGACTGAGTGAAAAAGCCTGTA
Organism: Bubalus kerabau; assembly: GCF_029407905.1. Lineage (NCBI taxonomy): Eukaryota > Metazoa > Chordata > Mammalia > Artiodactyla > Bovidae > Bubalus > Bubalus kerabau. The sequence continues at coordinate 22,245,913 of NC_073639.1, forward strand.
AAGACCTTAGAGTGGAGGGTACCTAGAAGGAGCTCTACTAGTAATTTTGTAAAAACTAGATCACCAGTCTGTTAAAAAAAGGATATAACTCAGTTTAGGATATAACCCTTTATAACGGGTTTCCCTGGTGGCTCAGTCAATAAAGAATCCACCTGCAATGCAGGAGATCTGGGTACAGTCCCTGGGTCGGGAAGATCCCCTGGAGCAGGAAATGGCAATCCACTCCAATATTCTTGCCTGGAAAATTCCATGGACAGAGGAGCCTGGCAGGCAACAGTCCATGGGGTCGCAAAGAGTCAGACACGACTTAGCAACCAAACTCAGGAGCAGCCAGATGAAAGAGATGCACTGAGCAAAGAAAGAGGAAGGGGCATGCGGCTCCCAGACCCCCTCCAAGGGCATCACTCCCCCAGCGTCTTCACAAGTTCACCAACCCAGAAGCTCCCTGCTTTTTTCCTATTACTCTGTCTGCATTTTTTCCCACACAATCAGATAAACACCTCCATTTCCCCACATCATTGCCTTTTGTGTATGTGTGTGTGGTGATAATACTTAAGATCTAACTCTCTTGGGAGTTCCCTGGTGGCCTAGTGCTTAAGATTCCAGACTTTCACTGTCAAGACCCAGGTTCAATCCCTGGTCAGGGAACTGAGAGCCCATAGCTATGTGGCATAGGCAAGAAAAAAGATCTTCTCTCTTAGCAACTTTCGAGTATAAAAGTATTGTGAATTATAGTCACTATGCTGTATATCCTCAGAACTTACTCATCTTATAACTGGAAGTTTGTACCCTTTGACCAACATATCCACATTTCCCCACCCTCCAGCCCCTGGAGTCCACTACTCTTTACTAGTCTGTTTCAAGGAGTTAGACTTTTCTTTTTTTATTTCAAATTTTTTGGCCATGCCAAAAGGCATGTGGGATCCTAGCTCCCCAACCAGGGATTGAACCCTCACCCCCTGCCTTGGAAGTGAGGGGTCCTAACCCCTGGACTGCCAGAGAAGTCCCAAGTTAAGCTTTTTTAGGTTTCTCATATGAGTGGGGACATAGAATATTTGTCTTTGTCTGACTTACTTGACTTAACACAATGCCCTCAAGAGCAAGGATGGATTATTATTGTTATGATTTTTTTACTATTATATTTTATTACTGATGTTACTATTATCAGTTAACAGGGGCCAGCAGGGTTTTCCCAGGGCTTATTTTTACAGAGCAAAACTCAATTTCACTGATTGCTCTTCACATATCCTACTGTTATCTTGAAACTTTATAACAATCAGAAACTGCAGACTCATAGATCTTCTATTAAAAGGTAAGAAATTTTGAAGATAGAACACAGGATTACATGGAAGCATGACAGAGCTCCGTTCAGTTTGCTTGTCACATCCTGGAGGAAGTTGGCATTTCTGGTTGGATAGAGCCCTAGCAGATGACTTGGGTTTTTTATTGCTGTTCTTCTTTGCTTAGTTCTCAATATTTTAAGAGATAATATGTAATATACTGTTGTATGCTGATGATATCTCAATTTTTTTAAAAAGAGCATTTAAAAAAATAGATATTGTCATGCAGCAAATTTGGCCTTGGCATACAGATGAAGTAGGGCAAAGGCTAAGAGAGTTTTGCCAAGAGAACACACTGGTCATAGCAAACACCCTCTTCCAACAATACATCTCTAAGTCGCTTCAGTTGTGTCCGACTCTGCGAGACCCCATAGACGGCAGCCCACCAGTCTCCCCCATCCCTGGGATTCTCTAGGCAAGAATACTGGAGTGGGTTGCCATTTCCTTCTCCAATGCATGAAAGTGAAAAGTGAAAGTGAAGTCGCTCAGTCATGTCTGACTCAGTGACGTCATGGACTGCAGCCTACCAGGCTCCTCCATCAATGGGATTTTCCAGGCAAGGGTATTGGAGTAGGGTGCCATTGCCTTCTCCTGCACTCATCTCACACGCTAGTAAAGGAATGCTCAAAATTCTCCAAGCCAGGCTTCAGCAATACGTGAACCATGAACTTCCAGATGTTCAAGCTGGTTTTAGAAAAGGCAGAGGAACCAGAGATCAAATTGCCAACATCCGCTGGATCATCGAAAAAGCAAGACAGTTACAGAAAAACATCTATTTCTGCTTTAGTGACTACGCCAAAGCCTTTGACTGTGTGGATCACAATAAACTGTGGAAAATTCTGAAAGAGATGGGAATACCAGACCACCTGACCTGCCTCTTGAGAAACCTATATGCAGGTCAGGAAGCAACAGTTAGAACTGGACATGGAACAACAGACTGGTTCCAAATAGGAAAAGGAGTACGTCAAGGCTGTATATTGTCAGCCTGCTTATTTAACTTCTATGCAGAGTACATCATGAGAAACGCTGGGCTGGAAGAAGCACGGCTGGAATCAAGATTGCCAAGAGACATATCAGTAACCTCAGATATGCAGATGACACCACCCTTATGGCAGAAAGTGAAGAGGAACTCAAAAGCCTCTTGATGAAAGTGAAAGAAGAGAGTGAAAAAGTTGGCTTAAAGCTCAACATTCAGAAAATGAAGATCATGGCATCTGGTCCCATCACTTCATGGGAAATAGATGGGGAAACAGTGTAAGACTTTATTTTTTTTATATAAAATAAAATCACTCCAAAATCACTGTAGATGGTGATTGCAGCCATGAAATTAAAAGACGCTTACTCCTTGGAAGGAAAGTTATGACCAACCTAGATAGCATATTCAAAAGCAGAGACATTACTTTGCCAACAAAGGTCCGTCTAGTCAAGGCTATGGTTTTTCCAGTAGTCATGTATGGATGCAAGAGTTGGACTGTGAAGAAAGCTGAGTGCTGAGGAATTGATGCTTTTGAACTGTGGTGTTGGAGAAGACTCTTGAGAGTCCCTTGGACTGCAAGGAGATCCAACCAGTCCATTCTGAAGGAGATCAGCCCTGGGATTTCTTTGGAAGGAATGATGCTAAAGCTGAAACTCCAGTACTTTGGCCACCTGATGCGAAGAGTTGACTCATTGGAAAAGACTCTGATGCTGGGAGGGATTGGGGGCAAGAGGAGAAGGGGATGACAGAGGATGAGATGGCTGGATGGCATCACTGATTTGATGGATGTGAGTCTGAGTGAACTCCAGGAGATGGTGATGGACAGGGAGGCCTGGCATGCTGCGATTCATGGGGTCGCAAAGAGTTGGACACGACTGAGCGACTGAACTGAACTGAACTGAACAATGTTTTAAACTTAGTCAAAATTTAATTTGGCTAGAGATAGGAGTTTAAAGTAGAATTACCCTTCATTTAAAATATCTTTCTTGTGTCTTCCCTGGTTGTGCGGTGGTTGCCCAATGGAGGGGTACTAGATTTGGTCCCGAGTCAGGGAACTGGATCCCACATTCTGCAACTGAAGAGCCCATGTGCTGCAACTAAGACCCAGCATGGCCAATAAATAAATAAATAAATAATTTTAAAATAAAATTTCCCTCTCCAGTCAGAATGGCTGTGATCCAAAAGTCTATAAGCAATAAATGCTGGAGAGGGTGTGGAGAAAAGGGAACCCTCTTACACTGTTGGTGGGAATGCAAACTAGTACAGCCACTGTGGAGAACAGTGTGGAGATTCCTTAAAAAACTGGAAATAGAACTGCCTTTTGATCCAGCAATCCCACTGCTGGGCATACACACTGAGGAAACCAGAATGGAAAGAGACACGTGTACCCCAATGTTCATCGCAGCACTGTTTATAATAGCCAGGACATGGAAGCAACCTAGATGTCCATCAGCAGATGAATGGATAAGAAAGCAGTGGTACATATACACAATGGAGTACTACTCAGCCATTAAAAAGAATACATTTGAATCAGTTCTAATGAGGTGGATGAAACTGGAGCCTATTATACAGAGTGAAGTAAGCCAGAAAGAAAAACACCAATACAGTATACTAATGCATATATATGGAATTTAGAAAGATGGTAACAATAACCCTGTATACGAGACAGCAAAAGAGACACTGATGTATAGAACAGTCTTTTGGACTCTGTGGGAGAGGGAGAGGGTGGGATGATTTGGGAGAATGGCATTGAAATACGTATAATATATATGGAACGAGTCGCCAGTCCAGGTTCAATGCATGATACTGGATGCTTGGGGCTGGTGCACTGGAACGACCCAGAGGGATGGAATGGGGAGGGAGGAGGGAGGAGGGTTCAGGATGGAGAACACATGTATACCTGTGGCAGATTCATTTCGATATTTGGCAAAACCAATACAATATTGTAAAGTTTAAAAATTATATAAAAATTAAAAAAAAAAAAAAATCTCCCTCTAGATTCCGTACCAGACAGAAGGAAGGGAACATGGTGCTGGAGGGAGCAGAGCTTATGCCTCAGGAGCTGGAAAGCCCCAAACCTTCTAGAGCCCAAAATGTGAAGGAAAAGCCAAAGCTGTTTAGTCTCCTTAAAACACTTTTGTGTATTCAGATATTAAAGAGAATTCTTCAGTGAAAATAGTTGAATAGATTGCAGATGTATCTGCCTAGGTAAACAACTATAAAATTTTTTCATTTCTTTGTAAGTTAGGTTTTCTCATTTAACTTAATACTGGAAAATTAAGTACAAGAGCTTTGATAAAACAGATAAAAATGGTCTGTGTGTATATGGGAAGAAAGAAATCTAATTAAAACTGATTTTTAAATTTTCTCTATGTTTTCAAGTTATTTGATTCAAGTGCTGGTACTGGAAAAATCAAACCATTTTTTGTAGCTTCTTAACATACTAAAATATCTGCCAAGTGTTGAAAGAAATTTTAAGAAAATACAAGTCAAGAACATTGGGTATGGTATGATCCCATTTTTGTTAAAACAGCCAACATGCAAGGTTGGAAAATGCATAATGTATTAATGGAGAAAAAAGTCTTAAATGATATATGCCAAACTGAGTAAGAGTACAGGGGGGTTCTGCTTTCCACATCTTTGTAGTGTTTGATTTGCTTTATGTTTGTTCATTTTACAATGAATATGTTTTACTTTTTTCACTTAAAGAAGCATTTATTCCATCCTTCCCTCAGAGAGGAATCTTTCTAGCTGGGTTTTTTAAAAGTAAATCTAGAGTAGTGTTGTTAATTTCTTTGTCTACTCCAGGGTCTCATAACCAGTTCCCTAGTGCTGCTGTTTTAAGCTAAGTTTCTCAGTAAAAAGCTCACCGTCATATACATGAAGGTGTGTGCTTAATAATAACAGTTGTTATTCAAGTTGTCGTTATGTCCTAACATCTTCTGAGCACTTGCTGTGTATTAAACCTTGTAATCCTGAATAGCCTCATTAGTAGCTGCCATTTACAAATGGAGAAATAAAGCACAGAGTTTAAGAAACTTTCCTCACTTGCTATTGAGTGGCTACAAGATAATGCCATTTTCTCACAGTTGATTTCTTTTTTTTTTTTATGCCCTCCCCTGTTGATTTCTTTTTTAAATGCACATACACTTCATATAAAAAATTCTCCCTGCGCTTGAGAAATACTCTTAACATGGTTATGTTCCCTCTCAATTGCCTCTTCTCAGAGCAAGATTATCCCAGTTTCACTCTTTCATTTAGGAAATAGCGCTTGAAGATATGCTGTGTTTATATGTGAGGGGAGAAATACATAATGCCCGATTTGTTCCTGTAAAGGGCTTACAATCTATTTAGAGAAACGGGGCCCATAAGCTGATCATGGATAAAGACGTGGCACTTCCTGTACCAGTCCATGACTAGGCTCCGGTGACTGCGGTTGCCGCGGTCAAGGTAGCCTCCTTTGGAAGCAGGGCTCCATGTGGGGGAAGGGTAGGCTCCCGGAGGCCGATGATGAGCACCCTTCTCTATAGCATAACTCCCTGTGCCATTTCAGCAAGAAAAAGATTAGAAAGTTTTCCCTCCATAGCTACTTCTCAAATATGACTGGATACTAACAATTGAGTGCAACATAATGCCATTTTCTCATAGTTGATTTCTTTTTTAAATAGAAAAAGACCAGAGGTTGGAGAATATTCATTCTTTTCCCAAAGTTATTTTTGTTTTGAATGATAAAAAGGCAAATGTGACCCATAACTTTTTTTTTTTTTCCTGAAGGCATCCTCAGGAATTTAAAAAGTTTAGTTACGTATGTTTTAAGGGAAGAAGCAGGGAAAACAGAGTATAGAAGCTAAGATACGTAGAGGTGTGCTTGAGGCCAGTGAATAATGTAAGCAGGGGCTTCTAGAGCAGAAGTCGGGCAAACCTTTTCTGCCCAGGGGGAGATAATAAATATTTTAGGCTTTGGGGGCCACATATGGCCTCTGTTGCAACTATTCAACTCTGCTGTTGTGATATGAAAGCAGCCACAGAGGATACGGAAAGGAATGTTCGTGGCCGTGTTCCAGTAAAACTGTATTTACAAAAACAGGCAGCCAGCTACGGTTTGCCAACCTCTTCAGGAGGAAAAAGTTAGAGAAAGAAGTGGTGCCTTTAACACCAGACTAAGAAGAATTTTTTATTTTATTTCCTTAGTGACAGAAGACTTCAGAGCCTTATCATTTTTTATTGCCTTGGAGATCACAGTTCCTATGCTAACATGTCCCTTTTTTGTTATCAGATTCCATCCAAGTTACCAAAACAATTTACCAAGGAAGCTAAGCTGTTTCCTCAGGCAGGGGCTGGAAAACAATGCAGTAAGTTTTGCTCTCCAAAGTCTTAAGACTTTGCATTTGGGAATCTTAGGTTTATTGAGCTATAGGAAATAGCAGTTTGTTCTTAGGATTATGATACTAATAAGGGTGGGCTCTGCTGGAAGGGAGGGGGAGACAAGCTACTGGACATGACCAGGGGGAAATATGTGCAAATCCACATGATCGTTTAACTGATTCTTGAGAGCCATGCCTTGTAGATTTCATCATAAACCTAAGAAATATTGGCAGTCTAGTCTGTCAGGGGATAATTCTGCCCAAACACACACAGTAACATTTTGAATGCCACTGAGAATTCAGTCAATAGGGTTGCCAGGTTTAACAAATAAAAATCCAGGCTATCCAGTTAAAATGGTATTCCAAGTGGCTCACTGGTAAAGAATCTGCCTGCAAGACAGGAGACCTGGGTTCAATCCCTGAGTTGGGAAGATCCCCTGGAATAGGAAATGGTGACCCATCCCAAAATTCTTGCCTGGAAAATTCCATGGACAGAGGAACCTGCAGGCTACAATCCATGGGGTCGCAAAGAGTCAGACATGACTGAGCACACACACACACAGATAAGCAACAAAAAATGTTTTAGTATAACTATGTCCTGTTCAATATTTGGGACATAATTATGCTAAAAAAGTTATTTGTTATTTATCTGAAACTCCACTGAGCATCCTGTATTTTATCTGGTAATTCCCCAAGTCAAAATGGATAATTAAATAGTTTTTTGTCCTGTCTGTTTCGTCGTTATATCGGTTGATTGGTTATCCTTCACCAAGATTGTTCTTTTCTTTTTTTTTTTTCGTGGTTGAAATCTAATGACAGTGTAATCTCATTAATTCCAACCTCCCTAATTTAGACTTTTGATTATTGATGCAAGGGCTTTGCTGAAGTACACCTTCATCTCTACATGAATTTACTATGCCTATGTATCATCGATCGTACAAACAAAACTGAAAGAGAATTATTGATCTCTTTGGGAGACTACAGATAGTCTAATTACACTGTAATCAGAGGGTATCATTATTTCAACTGTTGCTTTTCTTTTAATAATTACAGATCGTTCTGTCATTCATTAACAGCAAGATAAGACTGTTCCAGGCAGAGTCAGGTGCAGCCACATCCGTCCCCATGGCTCCCTCCTGTCCCCAGTACCTGTCTCCTGGTTTTGTGGCTGTCTTGTTCATAATGCTTCCTAGATCCTCATACAACTGTACTCACTACTTGAAGGCATCCTATAAATATCTGTTAGTTGAATTAATGAATGAGTGTTATCTGTGCATGTTAAGATAATCAAACTGTTTGTTGCTAAGCATCTTATGTTTTAATTGTAAAAAAAATAAAAATAATTTGAGTTGGTCTTTCCCTTTATTCCAAATTTCAGTTCATGAAGGAATTTTTGGATAAAGTTAGCTTTGTTGCATAATGGCCTTTGCAAGGCTGACACTCAAAATATGTTATGAAATCCAAAAAGTGTTTTATGAGGAGAGAAAAAAAGGTTCTTATAAAATCACCATAAACACCCCTGTGAGCTTTCTTCAGTTTTGGGACTATGGGTCTCAAACTTTCTATCAGGCTACTAATGAATCCACCTACAATGCAGGAGACTCAAATAACTGGATTTGATTTCTGGATTAGGAAGATCCCCTGGAGAACGAAACGTCAACCCACTCCAGTATTCTTGCTTTGAGAATCCCATGGACAGAGGAGCCTGGCAAGCTACAGTCTATGGGGTCACAAAAGAGCTGGACATGACTAAAGTGACTAAACAACAGCAATTGATGTTAGTCAGGTTTAGCCTGCCATCCTCCATACGTTACCCCCATTGCCCATGATTACACAGACATCACACATAGACACACACACAAGTACCTCCCCAGATATCTTCCGAAGAGATGGAAGGGGATACTTTTGAATGGATACTAACTGTGGTTGTCACCAATAAATAATGCATTAATAGTGTAAGACAGATAGGTAGACATCTACACGTTCTAAACCACGTTTCTATTATTGGAGACCACTCTATACAAGCCATCTAAAGACCCTTGGGAACTCCCAGTGAGTTCTGGACCACTCTTGAGGGAAGTTAAGCAGGAGTGGTTTATGTGTGGAAGGGGTAACACCAGCATTTCTGTTGCCTGGTATTGGTCAGCATCTAGCCTTGGAAATGTGTGCTTAGTCACTCAGTTGTATCCAATTCTTTGTGACCCCATGAACTGTAGCTCACCAGGCTCCTCTGTCCAAGGGGATTCTCCAGGCAAGAATACTGGAGTGGGTTGCCATGCATTCCTCCAGCAGATCTTCCCAACCCAGGGATCAAACCCGTGTCTCCTGCATTGCAGGCGGATTCTTTACCATCTGAGCCCCCAGGGAAGCCCCAGGAAACATAACTTAGATGAGGCTTATTCTGTTTCCACTTGTGGTTTCTTTCTCTTGTATTTCTTTCAGTAGAGAAACTGGATTTAATAGGAGCTAGGAGATTAGGAATTAAATCTTCCTCTGTTTCTAATCCTACTCATATCTCAGGAGTATTTTTCCCTAGCAGTCTCAGAGAACTCAGGAGGATATATTGAGTACAGGTGGGCATTGGAACAGAGGTGGGCATGATACGGTCCTTTCTTTTAGGAGAGTGGAGTCGCGGTCTCACTCTCCTCTTCTGTTCTCCCTTCTCTCACAGCACCCTGGAGGGATATTATGTGGACGATGCCCTGCAGGGCCAGGGAGTTTACACTTACGAGGATGGAGGAGTTCTCCAGGGCACGTATGTAGACGGAGAGCTGAATGGACCGGCCCAGGAGTACGACACAGACGGGAGGCTGATCTTCAAGGGACAATACAAAGATAACATTCGGCATGGAGTGTGCTGGATATACTACCCAGTAAGTCTTGTCACTGCTCATTTTGCTGAAAAATAGCATGTTTTAAGACAAGGCTTTGAGTCTTCCCAATGAAGAATAAAATGTATTCTCTATGTTAGAAAACGTGGGACTGTGAAAACTTGAGAGCCAGTAGCTGAAGCCAACAACTTAGGGGGGTTGTCCTCTCACTGTGAAACAGTTGACTTAAATTGTCCTCCGATCTGCTGTAAATTCCTCTTCAGGGTGGCTTTGGAAAGAAATGAGTAGTCACAATTAAAACAAAGTGAAGGAGACTTCCCTGGTGGTCAAGTGGCCAAGACTCCATGCTCCCAATTCAGGGGGCCTGGGTTTGATCCCACGGTAAATATCTTTTAAAAAATTAAAAGAAAACCAAACTGAGACAAACTGGCTTGATTGTACCACCAATAAAAACAAAAATACATTGATTTTAAAAAATATTTCTTTGGGATATAGAAAGAATGTTGGAATGTTTCATTGTTGCAATTAATTTTATTCTCTCATATGTAAGAATGATTCCAACAATTTCACATCTTTTTGGACTTATTACACTATTGTTACTTGACTTTCCAATCCCCCTCCCCATTTTTTGGTTTATATAGCTTAAATCAAGGTGATTAAAATTAACTAGCCTTTGAATATTTGATAACATTTTATGATCTTTCTGGAGTTGACTAGAGCAGAAAGATGCAGCAAAAACCCATGGCTGGGAATTAATGCTGTAATTTTTGTTTGCATTTCAAATACCCCATCTGTTCTTAGTGAGTTTCCAGAAAATGTTTCAGAAAATAGACCTGCAAAAATATTTTATCTAATATTTTATTTTGTCCGGAGCTTAAGTCAAAGTATGTTTTTTCTTAGTCTTAATCCTTTCCTTTTATGATTTAAAAGTATCAATAAAAACAAAGTCTCTATTATATGTGTAACAAGAAAAGTAATACCAGGAAAATCTACTTACACATTATTGTTGCTGAAAAATAAGTTATACTCTAGCCAAATAAAAAAACTGTGAAACATTTTTTAAAATAATTATTAAAGCATTTACACATTCTCTTGGTAGGATCTGCAGTAGCTCAGAAGTTTCTGTTACAGAGGGAGAAGAGGTGGAGGTCCTTACCAGATTAGGAAGCCTGAAACTTCTATTGCTTCGTCACTAGGCAGGATAAGCTTCCTACTGCCCCATGCTAGGGAGCTGCCCATAGCACAGTGAATCTTGAAGTCAGGGAAAGTGGCATTCCTCCTGGGGGTTGAAATGAGGGAAATGCAATTGATTACAAGATTCTCCCACTACTTGTAATTTTACTTGTAACTATGATCAATTTAAGTCCCTAGAGGAGATCAAAGATGCACTGAGGTGAATGGACCTGACTCACTCAATGTAGTTGCAGTTTGAAACCTAAAATGCGCAGCTGCATTTTAGCCTTCAGCTTGAATTAGTGTCCTTTTAAACACCAAGAGAGGACTCCACCTTAGAAAGGAAGAAGCACTGGGGAGTTACAAGCTGTCAAAATTAACTTGGTTGATGACATTTTGTATATAGTATCTGTTGGCATTGGGGCCAGGCGTGAGGCTGGTGATCACATCCCACTGCTCTGATCTCCAGGTTGAGAATCAATTAAGAAGTGGGCTTCCCTGATGGGTCAGACAGTAAAGGGTCTGCCTGCAATGCAGGAGATCCGGATTCGGTCCCTGGGTATGGCAACCCACTGCAGTATTCTTACCTGGAGAATTCCATAGACAGAGGAGCCCAAAGGGCTACAGCCCATAAGGTCACAAAGAGTCAGACTCAACTGAGCAATTAAGAAATGGACATAGGTGTCAGGGATCAGGACTTCATTATGGCAGAGTTAGAATGCAGAGGTGTCATGGGTTTCTACTTCTGCCCCTCTGAACTAAACAGATGGGCCAGGTGCCCACAGAGCAGCTAGAAAGCTGCAGGTTTCCCTTGGGGAGTAGGGCTGCCTGGGGGAGCGTCCCCAAGGAGAAGAGAGGGTGAGAGGAGAGCAGGTGCAGCCCATGGGTGCTGCCAGTTCTCAGAACAGGTGAGTGAAAATGCAGAACATGTGACAGCAGTCTTTATCCTGTTAACCCCAACCTGGTAGAGATGGGTGTCAGATTCTGCCTTCTCACCGATCAAGTGAAGGATTCCTCTTCCCATAGGGGGAGCCACTGAGCAGAGGAGAGAGGGGAGCAGCTTTCCCTTTGCTCCCCCAGTACAGCCAACAAGGAAGTGTTTTGTGACTTGAGGTCAAAGTAGGAACAAAGCGAGGCAAAAAATAATGATCCTCCATACAGGATTTGTAAGCTCATTCTAAGGGTGCTGCTGCTGCTGCTAAGGGTAGTTTATTTCTTTCAAAAGTTTACCTTGGAACAGTGATGGAGAGTTTTCATTAAAAACTCATATTTCTTTCCCTGGTAGCTCAGTTGGTAAAGAATCTGCCTGCAGCAATGCAGGAGACCTGAGTTCAATCCATGGGTGAGGAAGATCCCCTGGAGAAGGAAATGGCATTCCACTCCAGTATTCTTGCCTGGAGAATCCCATGGACAGAGGAGCCTGGAGGGCTACAGTCCATGGGGTCATGAAGTCGGACATGACTTAGCAACTAAAACCACCAACTCCTTTCTAAAATAAAAGAAGAATCTCTGCTTTATTGTTCTGGACAAATAAAATCACTTGCCCTCAAAACGAAGTTTAAAGCACGTAAGGGGGAAGAAAACCTGAGACCCTAGAAAGACAGAATGCTGAATAAATAGTAATCTTGATGGCTTAATTAGTTACAGTGTGTGAGGAGCACATGTGCTCTAACACCACTCAGCTGTCTTCATCACTGCAAGTCTGAAGGCAGATCTTGCAGAAAATACATCTCTATTCAGGCTGGGTTATTAAGAATTAACTCAGGGAGGAGGAAGAGCAGTAATACATCCCTAATGTCCTCTCTCGGAGAAGGCAATGGCACCCCACTCCAGTACTCTTGCCTGGAAAATCCCATGGACTGAGGAGCCTGGTAGGCTGCAGTCCATGGGGTCGCTGAGGGTCGGACACGACTGAGGAACTTCACTTTCACTTTTCACTTTCATGCATTGGAGAAGGAAATGGCAACCCACTCCAGTGTTCTTGCCTGGAAAATCCCAGGGACGGGGGAGCCTGGTGGGCTGCCGTCTATGGGGTCACACAGAGTCGGACACGACTGAAGCGACTTAGCAGCAGTAGCAATGTCCTCTCTATCTGGGAAAAATGCTTCCAAGTATTTTGCTTTCTATGGAAGTTCTGTGATTCATTTTTAAATTTATAACTTCTTTTTTCTCCAAAGAGCAATTAGACTACAGTGAACTGTGGAGATCCTATACCTGGTGGTTATTTCTTCCTGCTCTCTCTCAGTAAACAGCATTTGAAATCACTCAGAAGTCATCCCACATCACTGACTCTGAGTAGCTACTTCTAGAACCTTTCAGTTGAGGAAATAGCCAAGCTTTTAGAAGATGTCATGGCCTTACTAGTCTTAGGTCAAACCCACAAAGGTCTTAGATTTCTATTTATACCATGAGGACCTCCTAGATGGGAAGGAAAAAAAGGAAACATATCTTATACCCTAGATTCTATTTTTTTTAATTAATTCTTTTTATTTAATAATATATAATAATATTTATTTATATAATTTAATAATATTTAATAATAATTAACTATTGGTTTATTTTTAATGTCCCAATGCAATTTACAAAGTATTTATATCACCTCCTGTGTCCCTAACACTGGTACCAGGATAGAGAATTCTATGATAGCCTCTGCCCTAAAGCATTTAAGGACCCTTGGGAATGAAGCAAGTGACAGTAAAACAGGAAGCACAGCTGGCTCCTCTCCTGGAAGGAGGCAGAAGGGAGCAGTAAATAAAGAAGAGTGGGAAGAGAGAAGTGATGGGCAAAGGAGCAGAATTTAGTTGTTCTTTTTCACTTTGCATTCTAGCTCAAAAAAATAAAAAGCCATGGTATAGGACTCTCAGAAAGACAGTATCTCAAAGTTCTTTTGTTTATTCCTTAGAAAACACAGACAACTCTCTACTCATGTACATTGAACTAATTCTTAAGTATCTTTGGACTAAAGATTTTCTTAATAGACCAGAAATTCAGAATTCAATATTTGAAAAGCGAATTTCTAAGCATAGTGAGTAAGACTGTTTTGCTACAGATCCTCATCACATTTGATATTGGCCCAGAGAAACCCTTGTTACATTTCCTTTCAGTGTTTATGACATATTACAAATGGGTGGCTCAGTGAGTAAAGAATCCGCCTGCAACGCAGGAGACATAGGTTCCGTCCCTGGGCAGGAAAGAGCTGGAGGAGGGCATAGCAACCCAGTCCAGTATTCTTGCCTGGAGAATCCCAGGGACAGAGGAGCCTGGTGGGCGACAGTCCATGGGGTCGCAAAGAGTCAGACACGACCGAAGGGACTGAATACACGTGCACACACAAATACAGCATGTTTGTTTCTTAGGTAAGAAACCAAGTTAGAATCAGTAACTTGTCCAGGATTATAAAGTACAGCTCCATCTCTGACTCTGTAAATCAGGTTTATACGCTCCCTGTGCATATAGCCTATAGGAGACTGGGTGGGGAGGGATGATATGCCTCATGCTGTTCATGCTCATGTGAAAAGCTGAGTTCTTAAACTGTTATGATCCATATTAGTGCTACTAACAGTGGGCATGCACAAGAGAAATATCTTGAACTCGTGTCATATGAGTGAGTAAGAGCCGCTCAGTCGTGTCTGACTCTTTGGGACCCCATGGCCTATACAGTCCGTGGAATTCTCCAGGCCAGAATACTGGAGTGGGTAGCCGCTCTCCAGGGGATCTTCCTAACCCAGGGATCAAACTCAGGTCTCCCGCATTGCAGGCAGATTCTTTACCAGCTAAGCCACCAGGGAAGCCCAAGAATACTAGTCATGTCATATAGATAAATACTATAATATAATATTTTCTGGTTTTGGGTTTCTCCCATCAGGATGGAGGCAGCCTTGTAGGAGAAGTAAATGAAGATGGGGAGATGACAGGAGAGAAGATAGCCTATGTGTACCCTGATGAAAGGACGGCCCTGTATGGAAAATTCATCGATGGAGAGATGATAGAAGGGAAGCTGGCTACTCTTCTGTCCACTGAAGAAGGCAGGCCTCACTTCGAACTGATGCCTGGAAGTAAGTTGAATCTGCTTTGGATGGGTTGCTTTAATTCCAAAACAGGTTGTCAGGGCTTATTGGGGAGAAGTTTATTTCCTTGTCTTGTCTGGTGTATCAGCTTGGCCACTTAGGAGACACCTCAGCATCTCAGTGGTTTACAACAGCAAACACAGGTCTGATAAGCAGCTGTATTCAACTGGTGGGGCGTGGCCAGGCCAGGTGGGACTCGAGGCTTCTAGTCAGCTCGGTGGTGGCGATGGTGGTTTGGTCGCTAAGGCATGTCCAACTCTTTGCAACCCCATGGACTGAAGTCCAACCAGGCCCTTCTGTCCATGGGATTTCCCAGGCAAGAATACTGGAGTCAGTAGCCATTCCCTTCTCCAGGGGATCTTCCCAACCCAGGAATCAAACCATCGTCTCCTACTGATTGGCAGGCAGATTCTTTAGCACGGAACCACCATTCTCTAACGCTAGGGAAGCCCTGGTCACCTCAGAGCCTGTGCTGTGTCTTAATTCCGGGCCCTGTCAGTCGGTTTTCTCAGGTGACCACAGGAAGCCAGAGCATGAGCAGACACCTGCGATGCCTCTTGAAGCCTCAGTGTGTAACTGACACAAAGCCCCTTTCACCCACTTGTCATTGGTCAAAGCAAGTCACACGGCCAGGCCAAGCATCAGTGAGACCTACACCAGGCACTTTAGTAGCAGATACTGAAAATCACCTGGCAAGGGCATAGCTGTATAATTCTAACGCACAGAAGGAGTGAAGAAATGACAGCAGTAATTTAATCCATTTTAAATATTATATCTCGGGGTGGGGAACAACCCTACAGTTTAATGAGTTAATTGATAAAGAATCAAATTAGGTAGATCTCCAAGTTGTAATGCTGAATCAACCTGAGTTCCGATTGGGGAAGATAAATGCACATTGGCACCCGGGCTCTCTTCAAAGTCTAACATTGAGACTTTCCTGGTGGTCTGTGGTTAAGACGCGGGGCCTCCACTGCAGCGAGCATGGGTTCAGCCCCTGATTGGCTAAGATCTCACATGCCGAGCGATGCGAGCGGTGGGAGGGGAAAGTCTAGCATCTTCTTGGAGGACATACTCCACGCACAAATGAGCCTGTTGGTCTCCATGTTAGAAAAAGTCCTGTTTCCTTAAGTACAGGATGGCACCAAACTTTTTTCCTTATTACAAAATTATTTACTGTAGAAAATCTGGAAAATATACAAAGAAAAAAAATCAAGGTTTTGTATTCTGAGTGGCACAATATTAAGAAAGCTAAATTGGTCTGATTCCTGAGAAAACAATGTATGAAAGTGAAAGTCAAGTGCTCAGTCGTGTCTGATTCTTTGCGACCCCATGGACTGTAGCCCACCGGACTCCTCTGTCCATGGGATTTTCCAGGCAAGAATACTGGAGTGGGTTGCTATTTCCTTCTCCAGGGGATCTTCCCGACATATATGTATTTCCAATCTAAGTTAAGGTATAAGAAGAATCAAGTAGAAAAGATAGTGCATCTAGGCATTGCTAGGCCTAGATAATATTTAGCTCTGTGGATTGGAAGGAGATTCTCCAAAGGGTGGTTGTCCAAAAATAAGAAACCTAGCACTTTACATTTAGCTCCAACTTGAGTTGTTATAAATGTCTCCGTTTTTGTTTTTTTAAGTTAAAAACTGAGGCATTTTAAATGCAGTATGGGAATCTGGATTGGATCCTGGAACAGAAAAAGGACATTCGTGGAAAAACTGGTGAAGTCTGAATAAAGTCTGGAGTTCACTCAATAGTAACGCTATGTGGGTTTCTTAATTTGGACAAATGTACCATGTAACATAAGAAATTAACAGGAGAAATTAACAGTGAGGGGCATCGGGAGCTCTCTGTACCATGTTTGCAACTTTTCTGTAAATTTTAAGTCATTCCACAATGAAGTGTTTGGTTTTTTTTTAAGTGTAAAGGTAATCTTTGAACTTTAAACTCTAATATCTGCACTCTTCATGTCCATTTCAATAGCAGACAGTAATTACAATGTTTAGAAATGAGGAGACTCCAGCCAGGGGGAGATCCCAGTTGGTGATGCAGATTTTAAAACTTCAAAAATGGCAACACTTCTGGCAGCAAGAGTCTTGAACTTGAGAGTCACCTCTTTGGAGTCTTGGCTCCAGCATTTACTGTATTGTGGCTTGGGGGGCAGGTTACTTATCCTTTTAGAACCTGTTTCTTCCTTATAAAATACAGATATTGGCACCTACCATAAGGCCCCATCAGGGAAGTTACTGTGGTTATTACACTCTTCTTGGTATAAGTATGAAACGCATTTTGGAAAGTGAGAGTGATCAGTCTCAGGGGAATTATGGTTTTTCTTAGAACTCCTGGATGCAAATAGCAAGCACCCTCTTCAAACTCACTTAAGACCAGAAAAGGAGGGGTGGATCTATTGGCAAGATTCCAGCAGGCCTCAGTTCTTTTAAGGCTGGGTTGAACAATTTGGGTCTCAAAGGGGTCAGAAGACATAGTTGCTCTGGGTGGCTGGGAGGAACCAGGCCCGGTCTTTGCTCTGTGTTCCGCCCCTTTTGTTTCTGTCTCCTTCCTCTTCCATTTGCAAGTACTGCGCCACTGACTGGCTGACAGATGAGGGCTTTTGGGGTCATGTGGCTTCTGGCCCAATGGTTGGTGGAGGAGCAAACAGAACGCAAGGGTCTCACCTAAAACCCTCCTGACTGCCTTCTCCTGACTCTCTGTGCTCTTGGATCAACAAACTGCTTCTCTCTCTCCATGCTTCTTGCGGAGGTTCCTTGTGCCTCTGCCTGGAGTTTCTTCTCTCCTCATTTCTTCTTCGCCTCTTTACGTAGCAATTCCATGCCCTGGCTAATGCCTATTCCGTCTCTTTTTTAGTGCAATTATCAGCATCACTTGAATGTTTCCTAGAAATGCAGGTTGTCAGGCCCCCTTCAGGACGATTCAATTGAAGTTGCATTTTCTAAATTTAATTCTTTAAATGTTTATCGGAGTATAGTTGATTTACAATGTTGTGTTAGGTTCAGGTGTACAATAAAGTGAATCAGTTATGCCCACACATATATCCACGCGTTTTTAGATTGTTTTGCCATATAGGCCATTAGAGTATTGAGTAGAGTTCCCTGCGATATGCAATAGGTCCTTATTAGTTTGTTTTTTTTTTGGCCGTGCCATGCAGCTTGCAGGATCTTAGTTCCCCAACCAGGGGTTGAACCTGGGCCCTCGGCAGTGGAAGTGCAGAGTCCCAACCACTGGACTGCAAGGGAAATCCTTGCCTGTTCCATCCTTATGGCTTGGCTCCCCTCTTAGAAGTAACGTTTGTCAACTGAATGGATGAATTGCAGACCCAGGTCATAGTACCAATGACAGGGGAATAGAGGGTGGAGAGGGTGCCTTCAGCCTGTCTAAGGGAGCAGAGGGAGGGACGGTCAGTGTTGGAGAAGACACGTTGACTCATTGAAAGCAGGAAGAGATATGACACGACTCCTGCTTGTATCTGCACAGCCCCCAACGTGGTGTTTTATGTGTAATTGGTACTTAGCACATTTGTGAGGAAAGTTTTAGTCTAAGGAAAGGAGATGGGAGCTCTTAGGAGAATTTGTGCACAATAGGATGTCTATTCCACAGAAATGTTTGGTTGGGGAATGTGGGTTTTTGGGGGTTTTTTTTTTTTCTTATTTGAACTTCCTTTAATCGCTTGTGTGCTGGTTCTCAGCCTTCCCTGCCCTGCTTTACTGCAGGTGGGGGTGTCTGCCCCTTGCCTGGTACATTTCCCAGGCTCCATGCCTCCAGTTTCTGTCTGGGCTTGGCCACAGACCAGGGACAGGAGCAGGGAGAAGCCCTTGGTGTGTCCCGTAGAGTCCCCAGCAGGGGCTTGTCTCCTGATTCCACTACCTAGCAGGACGGTTCCCCTTGGATCCAGCTTCCCTGGACTCCCCCAGCTCCAGAGGTCCAGGAATGTCTCTGTGGCTCAGACGGTAAAGAATCTGCCTGCCAGTGCAGGAGACCTGGGTTTGATCCCTGGGTGGGGAAGATCCCCTGAAGAAGGGCATGGCAACCCACTCCAGTATTCTTGCCTGGAGAATTTCATGGACAGAGGAGCCTGCCAGGCTACAGTCCATGGGGTCACAAAGTGTCGAACACGACTGAGTGACTAACACTGCTTCTATGACTCAGGGTTATAGCTTTCTGCTCTTGACAGTTTCTGAGCTCTTCATTGCCGCCTTTGGCTTCTCAGCTCTTCTATCTTCTGTGTAACCAATTCCCTGTATTAAATTCTCTCTCTTGAAAATACTCAAATGGTCTGTGACGTGGACTGATCTGGATTGAGACATGGACTGATCTCAGACTTTTAGTCTGAGACATTAATTTGGGTTTTGATTGTATTAGAAAGAAAGAAAGAGGACCTGGTAACCATTGGTAACTACTTAGGAACTGCTTAATGGATAATTTATGATGCCTTAGTGCCTAAAATGTTGACTTTTCAGGTGTAAACTTGTTTCTTTACTTATTAGCCTTTGGAACACCTTATGTCTTCCTCGTGCTCTGGGAGGGTTCTTGGAGGCTAATTCTTTGCAGAGAAGTAATGTTAAGTCTCGGAGAAGGCAATGGGACCCCACTCCAGTACTCTTGCCTGGAAAATCCCATGGACGGAGGAGCCTGGTAGGCTGCAGTCCATGGGGTCGCTAAGGGTCGGACACGACTGAGCGACTTCATTTTCACTTTTCACTTTCATGCATTGGAGAAGGAAATGGCAACCCACTCCAGTGTTCTTGCCTGGAGAATCCCAGGGACGGGGGAGCCTGGTGGGCTGCCGTCTATGGGGTGGCACAGGGTCGGACACGACTGAAGCGACTTAGCAGCTTAGCAGCAATGTTAATTCTAGAGTGGCTGTGTGCCTTCATTTCTGAAATAAATTACTAATTGGTTTCTGAACCACTTTAATAGAAATAAGATGACTTTGTTAATGCTTTATCAAAAGCAGTCTGTTCTCCTTAATTCTAGTGAGGCTGAATGTTTATTTTTAGTGAAGGAGACAATTGCCAAGGGTGGGTGGTTGGATTCTACAGACTGTGTCTAGTGTGAAAAAAAACCACAAGGAAAATTTAAAACTATTATCCAATCTTATCCAACCAGAGAGAGATCTCAAGTTTTCATGACAAAGCCTTTTCTCGATTAAAATTTTTAGTTACACAAGCAGCTTTTAAATCATGTGAGTAAAGAAAAATGTGAATCAAAAGCAAAAATGGAATTTTAGGAGATATTCCTGATGGCTGTGAAGACCTGATAACAAAACTCCAGAGCAAATCAGAAAACTAACCATTTATATTTTGCACAGCAGTCTGTAATTACCAGTGCAAACCTGCTTGTAAGAAGCATGTTATCTAGCCAGCCAGCAACTATTTCATCCGAGCACCTATTTTAATTAGAATTAACATTATCACCTGGTACCCATGCCCTCTACTAAGCACCCAATTGCTGTATTCAATAATAACCTAAAAATATCTTTTAGCAACTCAATTCAACATCACAAAGTTCAACAAATGAACCATCAGATTTTAATCCCCTAGTATAAGAATATTTGATGTTATGACCATATTTGTTATACTTACGATTCTCAAATCAGGAATGATCTTAGAAGTATAACGTGAGTTCTACCAATGGGTTGGATGATGCTTAGATGTAGGTCACTCATGTAATTCCAGATATTTAAAGAATGAAAGAGTGAAAGTAAATTATGCTTTGCAACATGGTATCCAACTTCATTATTATATTCCTGAACATAGTGAAAGCATCTCAGGAGTAATAAAAAATTGTTACTTTAGATTAACTTTTTCCTAAGTGTCTCTCTGTATTTTTTCCACTTGGATATTCAGCAAAAGAAAGAAACCCCATATGTGTATCTTTTACTAGGTGACAAAATGGGTTAGGATTTATGTATTCACTAATAAATTCTCTTAAAAATAATGAATGTTATTATAGTCACAAGAGACGCATAATGAATATGATGGAGAATGAAGCTAAAAATTTTATTGTGTTTGCACACTCAGAATAAGTAAACTTTCTTATCATGGAAAAAGTATTATTAAAAAAAGCTCTCCATTTATACTGAAGAATTTCATTCTAGTTGGTTTAACTTGAGTAACATTTTGCATTATTTAACTTATGCTGGTCCCATTGATGAGAGAAATGTTTTTGATGCACTTCCCTAACTCTGGGCCTATACTGAAATTTTTGTTTGCTTTTTAGGTTCGGTGTACCACTTTGATAAGTCAACTTCATCTTGCATTTCTACCAATGCTCTTCTTCCAGACCCATATGAATCAGAGAGGTAATTGTTCCCTTGTGGTTTTAATGACATCATTTATGTGAGATTAAATAACTCTTGTGGTGGGAATTATTGCTCCTTGGTGGCCCTCTAGTCAGGCTGAGTTCCCTAACAGAAAAAAAATGTATATTCTGAGAAAGAGCGTTTTTATGGTCATACAGCATCTGTCCCTGTAAGAGAGTTTCTCTGCCCATAAAGCACAGAATAGCCTGTGTGTCGGTCCCAGAATGAAGCTTCTACAAAGGGACAGCAGTTGGGTCAGGCAGCCCGTTATACCCTGCCCAGGTGTCCGCTTTCTTGGGGCCCTTGGCATGGCAGCCTCTATTAGCCCCTCAGGAGCATTTCACACTCTTGAAAGCTCTAGTCGAGGCAGGACCAGATGTCTGCTGCTTTACTTAGCCCAGCTGAGAGGGTCTGGAGCACAAGATAATTTCTTTATTCACTAAGGGAAGACAGGAGTAAATAAAATGTAAGAAGCATAAAAACATTCCAGCTTACAAATTACAGGTTTCTGATTCTATAAGCTCCATTCCAGAGTGTCAAGCCCCATTCCATTTGACATCCTAGCTAAATTCTAGCTCTGGATTCCTGGAATGGCTTTCTCTGGTCTCTTGACTGGGGTTCGTATCCCCCAGTTACTGGCCTGTTTGTGGGTAAGAGCGCCATCTGCAGTTGACTTTCTCTTGGCCTCACTCTGTAATCATGGCTTCCATTTCTCTTCTGTCCGCATCTGAGAAAAGGCCTCTTCCCTGGTTTAACTTACGGGGCTGACACTACAGTGTCACAATGAATGAATGTCCCCTTTCTTGAGATGAGGCTCTGGCCTGTTTGCAGAGAGAAAAATTTGGTCTTTGTTAGCCCCCAAACACAACAGTCCCCTAACCATATGTATCTGTCTTTTTTTTTGTTACTGTCATTGTGATAATGCCACATAAAAGTAGCCTCAGACTACCAGCGATTTATGAAAGCAAATATTTTCTTTTGCACTCATACTTCTGTAGATTGGCTGAGGCTCAGCCACTTTCAACTGGGTTCCACTCGGCCCAGCTGGACTAGGCTGTGCTCCAGGTTTCAAGTTGGGTTCCGGTCTGTCTCACAAGCCTTCATTCCAAGACTCAGGCTAAGCAAACAACAGCCCCCTGGGGCATCTTTTCCTTGTGGAGATGAATGGAAGCTCAAGGAAGCTGGCAGAAACTTGCCATGCTTCTTAACACCCGAGACCTAGCTTTGCAGTCACTTCTGCCTAGTGGCAAAGCAGATCACACAGCCAGGAACAAGTCAGTTGGGCAGGGACGTTATCCTCCATGCAAGCTGAAGGGCAGTCACATGACCAAGAATCAGAATGACTCTGTCCCAGGGAGAGAGTCAGGAGGTGGAAGCAGTAATTCAGCCTTCCAGCCCATCAAATAAGCAGAAGATCTATATAACAGAAATCCCAAATGACCATTTCCACCAGACTTTTTATCCACCACAGGGGCTGGAATAACTGAAATTATGTGATTGGGGCATGTATTCTCCTAATAGGGACTTCCCTGGTGGCTCAGATGGTAAAGCATCTGCCTGCAATGCGGGAGACCCAGGTTCAGTCCCTGGGTTGGGAAGATCTCCTGGAGAAGGAAATGGCAACCCACTCCAGTATTCTTGCTTGGAAAATTCCATGGACGGAGGAGCCTGTAGGCTACAGTCCATGAGGTCGCAAAGAGTTGGACACGACTGAGCCACTTCACTTCACTTCACTTCAGGTGGTGCAGGGGTAAAGAATCTGCCTGCCAATTCAGGAGCCATAGGAGATGTGAGTTTGATTCCTGGATCGGGAAGATCCTCTAGAAAAGGAAATGGCAACCCAGTCTACTATTCTTACCTGGGAAATCCTGTGGACAGGGGAGCCTGGCAGGCTACAGTCCTTGGGGTCATGAAAAGTCAGACACAACTGAGCGACTTAACATGCACGCCCTCACTCTCTTAATAAATCTTGTTCTATAATCATGAGTTCTATCTTCTTAAAACCAGCACTTGGCAAACCTGTTTTGTAAAGGACCACGTGGTCAATATTTTAGGCTTTGTGAGTTTCTACAGCAGCTACTCAAGTCAGCCTTTGTAACCCCAAAGCAGTCATAGACAATACTGAACAAATAGGTGTGGGTGTGTCCCAATAAAACTTTATTTACAAAAACAGACAACAGCCAGACTTGATCCTTGGGCCAGAGTTAGCTAATTTGTTACAAACTCCTTTGTTGGGAAGTACTTATTGAGTATCTTTTATTAATTATTTGTCACTCTTTTATGTAGAAGATTCATCTCAGGGTTGAGAACCTTGGGTATAGCTTTAATTAGCTTTGGGAAGTGTTTGCCTAGTCCAAGAAGACAGTGGAAATTGTCATTAATTAAAACATACAAATTTTTAAAAACCTTATATTAAGCACTGAGTTACTTTGTGAATATATACTAATAATCCTTTTATCAGAGAGCAATGAGAGTCATAAGTATACACCATTCTCCAGTTTTCAGTGCCAAAATCTGTATTTCACTTTTTCTTTCTTCCTCATTGGATTACTATGAACTCACATTTTGGATTCTGTAGCCATGACGGCATTTGGGTGGTTAGTAAAGGATGATATATCAAACTAAAACAAAGCATTTGCCTTTTTTTTTCTTTTTAGGGTTTATGTTGCTGAATCTCTCATTTCCAGTGCTGGAGAAGGACTATTTTCAAAGGTAGCTGCGGGACCCAATACTGTTATGTCTTTTTACAATGGAGTCCGAATTACACACCAAGAGGTGAGTGGGGCAGAAGTGGGAACTCAGTTTGATTGGTGAAAGGGCTTTGTTTCAGACACCCTTGATTTTCTCATTAGTCCTTTTACTTTAATGCTCACTAAGAATATAAAGGAACAAAAGACTAGGCTTTTTTACAAAATTGTTCAGATATCGTTCTACAGCCAACCTCAGACTGCTATAGTAAAGACATCATAGATTAGGTAGCTTATGAACAACAGAAACTTCTTTCTCACAGTTCTAGAAGCCAGGAAGTCAAAGATCAAGGTGCCAACACATTCAGTGTCTGGTGAGAGCCTGCTTCCTGCTTCACTCATGTCCCTTTTTTTGCTGTAACTACACAATGCAGGAGGGATGAGGGAGTCTCAGGGGTCTTTTATAAGAACTCTGGTCTTATTCATAAGGGCTCTACCTGCCCCCATGGCCTAAATATATTTCGAATTTTTTTTTTATATAAGATAGGGGAAAGTTAATTAGTAAGTTGAAGGCTTCTCTGATGGCTCGTAGGCTTCCCTGTAGCTCAGATGGTAAAGAATCTGCCTGCAATGCAGGAGATCCAGGTTTGATCCCTGGGTGGGGAAGATCCCCTGGAGAAGGGATTGGCAACCCATTCCAGCATTCTGGCCTGGGAAATTCACATGGACAGAGGAGCCTGGTGGGTTACAGTCCATGGAGTCGCAAAGAGTCAGACACGACTGAGAAACTAACACTTTCACTTTTCACTTTCTGGTGGCTCAGGGGTAAAGAACCCACCTGCCAATGCAGGAGGCATAGGTTCTATCCCTGATCTGGGAAGATCCCACATGCCACAGAATAACTAAGCCTAGGTGCCACAACCACTGAGCCTGTGCTCCAGAGTTCAGGAGCCGCAACTACTGAGCCCATGTGCCTACCTGCTGAAGTCTGCTTGCCTTAGAGCCTGTGCTCAGGAAAAAGAGAAGCCACCGCAACGAGAAGCCTGCACACCACAGCTGGAGAGTAGCCCCTGCTCACTGCAGCTAGAGAAAAGCCCACACAGCAACAAAGACCCAGCACAGCCAAAAATCAATCAATCAATTAAATTACTTGAAAAATAAATAGTAAGTTGAGCTGCCCTGCACTGCTCATATATGCCCTTCCCACCATCAGTGTGTGGAGTATGCAGCATCAAAGTGCAAGGGGTGCCTTAGGCCAGGGGTCCCCAACCGCCAGGGTCTATTGCCTGATGATCTGCGGTGGAGCTGATGCAATAATGACAGAAATAAAGTGCACAATACACTTGAATCATCCTGAAACCATCACCCCACTCTGACCCATGGAAAGATTGTCTTCCACAAAACTGGTCCCCGTTGCCAGAAAGGTTGGGGACCGCTGCCTTGGGCTTTTGCCATATACCTGACACTCAAACCATGAGGTTAGGGATAAATGAGTTAATATCTTCGGTGTCCTTTGAGTTCCTGGGAGGAAGCTCGTTTCCAACACTCACTTTCTTGTTTTCTGCAGGTTGACAGCAGGGACTGGGCTCTCAATGGGAACACCCTCTCCCTCGACGAGGAAACGGTCATTGACGTGCCTGAGCCCTACAACCATGTATCCAAGTACTGTGCCTCCTTGGGACACAAGGCAAATCACTCCTTCACTCCAAACTGTGTCTATGACATGTGAGTAGGACACCAAGCTGCCAGAGCCGCAGGGCCCCGGGAATGAGGAGGGCACCTCAGAGGCGTATCCTGCCCCAAGGAAGGTGGCTCCCTTAGAATATCAGAGGGTCCTCTGCCAGGGGACTGCTCAGGCTTATTACTTGAAACTCAGAAATAGAAAAGGGCTTCGAAGAGTAGACATGCTGTGGAAATATTATACTTTGTGGTTGCTATTTTATTGTGGCTTTTTCTGTTCTTCAGCACTCTCATTCTGAAAAATTAAGGCTAGTGTCATTGGAAGTAACAGTACAAATTGAAACTGCACTGCAGAGATTAGGGAATCCTTTTATGATGTGAAAGGAAGGAGGACTGTAAAATCCTACACCTAGGGCGTGAGGTCTGGGTGTTAGAAAATAAAGAAGCCTATAAAGTCAGAGTCCCTATCATTTGACAGCCAAGAGGAGTGAAATGCTGACACAGGCAACAACACGGATGAGCCTGTGAAAACACGCAAGGAGCCAGTCACTAAAGACCGTGTGATGTGTGATTCCATTTCTATGAACAGTCCTCTATCGCCCCAGACACAGAATACCCATCAGTGCTTGCCTAGAGCTGGGGGCCGGGCTTGGGGGAGCGAAAGTTGATGGCTAATGAGCGTGGAAGTTCCTTTTTATAATTTTATATTGGAGTATCGCTGATTAACAGGTTGCGGTAGTTTCAATTGGGCAGCAAAGGGACTCAGCCATACATACACATGTATCCATTCTCCCCCAAAGTCCCCTCCATCCAGGCTGCCACATAACCTTGAGCAGAGTTCCATGTGCTATACAGCAGGTCCTTGTTGGTTATCCACTTAAAATACAGCAGTGTGTACATGGCCATCTCCACCTCCCTAACTATCCCTTCCCCTCACCTTTCCCCTCTGGTAACCGCAAGTTCATTCTCTAAGTCCGGGAGTCCATTTCTGTTTTGTAAATAAGTTTTCATTTGTATCACCTGTTTAGATTTCATGCGTAAGTGATATCATATTATATTCTTCCTCTGACTTACTTCACTCACTCTGACAATCTCTAGGCCACCCATGTTGCTACAAATGACCTTATTTCATTCTTTTTCAACAGCCCATTGTATATACGTACCGTGTCTTCTTTATTCATCCCTCTGTTGATAGACATTTAGGTTGTGGGAAGTTCCTTTTGAGGCTTCCCAAGTTAGTGGCTGTAGTTGCACAACTGAAAACCACTGACTTGTACACATTAAATGGACGCATTTTATGAAGCCTGAATTACATCCCATCACAGTCATTAGTTTTAAAAAATCAAATAATCTGTTTCAGTTTGAGCCTCCCCTTCCAATGGCACGCTGAACCTCTTGGAAACCTCCATGGATGAGAACCTTACCGTTATCCACAGAGGCAGCTGTCTGGACAAACAAATACATACTATGGAGTTGGCTGTTGGGCTCTGGTGACTAGAAAGTTCTTTCTGTTGCGCCCCAGTGGGTTTCCCTGTACTCTCCAGCCCTTGGCCCTGATTATCCCTTTTCTTCTTGTGTACAACGTCAGTCTCTCTTCCACATAGTAGTCCTGCACATATCATAGTAATTTTCATGCGCTCCCAAACTGTCTTCCCAAAGTCAAGCATCTCTGACTATTCCTTAAAGGGATAGCTGAGATTCCATGTCACTGCTGTCCTTAGCTCAGCCTGAGGATGACAGTTCCTCCTAGCAGCCAGGAGCCGTGTGCAGTCTTTCCTGCTCATCTGTAGTTTGCTGTTGCTTGGTTCTCTTGCTTGTGAACATAAGCGGGATCAGATCGTGTGCGTTTAATCTGTAGGAGAAGTGCCAGGATTCGCGTGTCCCTTCTTGCATCCCTGAGATGGCTTTAAAATTGTTCTGGCAGTCGCTTGCTCTCCTTGGCAGCCAGTACCAAGTACTGAAGCTACAACTTCTGTTTAAAGGGCGAGCAGAAATGGCAAAGGACATGTGTCATGTGAAATGAAACTGACACTGTTATTAACTCCAAGGCTTTTGTGGCCAATGTAAATTAGGCCAAAGCATCGTTCCAGGCTGCACACAGCTGAACAACAACCATTTAAACCCATGGTAACAAAGGATTATAAATGCTACTTGCTGCTGCTGCTGCTGCTAGGTCGCTTCAGTCGTGTCCGACTCTGTGTGACCCCATAGACGGCAGCCCACCAGGCTCCCCAGTCCCTGGGATTTTCTGGGCAAGAGTACTGGAGTGGGTTGCCATTGCCTTCTCCGATAAATGCTACTTAGGCTGCCCCTTAAAACGAATGAGTTTTGTGATTTAATGGCAAGGATATGATTTTTCTCATCAAAAGTAAGAGAGCACAGGAGAAAAGAGAAGGAACCATTTGTGAAAAATTAAGTCCCTCCTCAGAAATTTTTTTTCAAGCCCAATGTGAATGATTAATTACTTGGGGTCATGGAGAGACTGTGCCAAGTCACTTCAGGTGTGTCCAACTCTGAGACCCTATGGACTGTAGCCCGCCAGGCTCCTCTGTCCATGGGCTTCTCCAGGCAAGAACACTGGAGTGGGTTGCCATGCCCTCCTGCAGGGGATCTGACCCAGGGATCAAACCCACATCTCTTATGTCTCCTGCCTTAGCAGGTGGGTTCTTTACCACAAGCTTCAGAGAAGCCCCAGGAGAGACTAGCTGAATAATAATCAGATAGAACATTCAGATACCAGTCCATGGGATTCCTTTGCTTCTAAAATCATTGGTACTGTTATGCACACTTTAACACAGAACAACAATGTCTGCAAGCTGTTTTAACTGTAGTCCAGTACAGTGTGCCAAATGACAGACAGGAACTGCTTCCCTTGCTATAGATATAGATTACTCATCAACAAGGAGCCGAACTGCATGCTCAGAGGTTTGGTCTGAGGGCTGATCTTGCCCAGTGTTTCCTGAGCGCTTTCTCCAGGCCAGTTCTGTGGTACACGCTTCTGTGCACGATGTCATTCAATCTTCCCAGTAACTCCGTGGGGCCACCAGTATTACTGGTGATTATTACCAGTATCCCAGATCAGGGACAAGAAACACAGGGCTCTTGTCAAAGAGAAGTGCTCTAAACCTCTGTGCTTTAGGGCTGCCTTGAAGAATCGGCACGTTTCTTTTCAGTCTGTCTATTTTCTACTCTGAAAATAATGAAAATGAATAGGAAAATGAAAATGTAAGAGGATAATAAGAGAAATCTTAGGCTTCTTGTGGGATTTTTTTTTGGTTTTTTTTGGTGTACCGCAAGGTTAACTAGAGCTCCATTTCAAGAGTAATTTTTTTTTTTGAAGTATCTGATTTATAATATTGTGTTAGATTCAGGTGTACGACAAAATGATTCAGATACATATATATGTCTTCTTTTTCAGATGCTTTTCTTTTGTAGGTTATTATAAGATATTAAATATAGTTCCCTGTAGTGTACAGTAGGTTCTTATTGTTTATTTTCTACATAGTAGTGTGTATCTATTAATATTAATCCCATACTCCTAATTTATCCCTCTTCCCTCCTCACCTTTCCCCTTTGGCAGCCATAAGTTTGTTTTTCTTATGTCTGTGAGTCTGTGTTTTGTAAATTAAGTTCATTTGTATCATTTTTTTCAATTCTATGTATAAGCGATATCATATGATATTTATCTTTGTCTGACTTACTTCACTTAGTATGATAATCTCTAGGTCTGTCTACATGCTGCAAATGGCAATATGTCTTCCTTTTTATGGCTGAGTAATATTCTACTGTAAGGAGTATTGTTTTTTTAGTGAAATATTTTAGAGACCAAGAGTTGTGATTTTCACAAGTAATTCCCAAATCCCTGGTCCAGGAATATCTTTTGTGCCAGAGCACATTTGAGAATTCTGTGCATGCGCACAATCTCACACACCCACAGGCTTGCTTACGTGCTTAGTCACTGATGAGAGTCTTCAGTTGTGCCAGGGACACGGTGGTGGTCAGGAACCTACCTGCCTGCCAGTGCAAGAGACACAACAGATGCAGGTTCAATCCCTGGGTCAGGAAGATCCCCTGGAGAAGGAAATGGCAACCCACTCCAGTATTCTTGCCTGGAGAATCCCATGGACAGAGGAGCCTGGCGGGCTACATAGGGTCGCAAAGAGACAGCTATGACTGAAGTGACTGAGCAGAGCACAGCACTTTGTCACCGCGGGAACTCTTGGAGGATAAAAATCACTAGTCTCATGATTGCAGAGGAGGAAAGTGAGATTCAGAGGTGCAGAGGTGAGTTTCCAGAAGGAGACAGTAACAACATGCGGAACCAGGACTCACACCAGAGTCTCCAACCCCAAATTAAGTGTGCTTGCCAGGGCGCAGGACACCCAGGACGGATAGACATTGAGGCCCCTTGAAGTAAGGGTGCGATTGTTCCTCTTCATCCCGCACAAAATACGTCCATACGCCGCAGACACACCTCTCCCACCAAGTGCTTGCCATCATGCACCATGTGCCGTCTAACTTAGGATCTAGGACCTTCTGTGATGTTTCAGTGCCCTTTGTTCAAAATGTAAATGAACCAGACAGATTCAAAATGTAAATGAACCAGACAGATTCAATCATATGCATACAAAAATATAAGATTTTTTCTGGCCATGCCTTCCATATATCTGCAGCCCTCCAGGCTCCTCTGTCCATGGGATTCTCCAGGCAAGAATACTGGACTGGACTGCCATGCCCTCCTCCAGGGGATCTTCCCAACACAGGAATCAAACCCAGGTCTCTTACATCTCCTGCATTAGCAGGCAGGTTCTTTACCACTAGCACCACTTGGGAATCCCTTGTTAGAGGAGACAAATCTATTAATACTTATTTAGCCCCTGCTCTCCTGCAGGGAGCTGTGCAGGTGAGCCGGGCTGGGAGCCTTCGGCAGATGAGCATAATCCTAGCATGAGC
Organism: Bubalus kerabau; assembly: GCF_029407905.1. Classification (NCBI taxonomy): domain Eukaryota; kingdom Metazoa; phylum Chordata; class Mammalia; order Artiodactyla; family Bovidae; genus Bubalus; species Bubalus kerabau. The sequence continues at coordinate 22,276,300 of NC_073639.1, forward strand.
CCAGCCTCTCCCTTCACAGCGTGGGTTAGCGGGAAATCTGAAAGAAGCAGGGTAGCAGGGCTTCCCTCTTGGAAAGAAATCTTCATTTACTTTCAAAACTAGAAAATAACGCTTCCTCAAGAAATACAGGATGGAATACAGCATTTTTTGCTTTTGAAAATCCACAGGGCTCTCTCTTAAAACTCCAGAAGTGCCCTTGCCCTGAGACACAGTCAGGTAATCTGATGCTACAGGCCGGATGAGCTGAAATGCTGACAGGCTACACTGAATCTGATTTCTCACTAAAGACAGATTTTGGGGGTAGATCTGGCTATTGATTTATAAATACAGAGTACCAAATATGCTCAAAAAGAAAGATAGGGCCATACTTTTTATTTACTTACTTACTTATTTTGGCCATCCCAAATGGCAGGTGGGCTCTTAGTTGGAACCAGGGATCCAACCCAGCCTCTTGCATTGGAAGTAGAGAGTCTTAACAACTGGACCACCAGGGAAGTCCCAGGGCCATGGTTTTTAAGCCACAATGCAGTGGTAAAGAATCTGCCTGCAGTGCAGGAGGCAGGAGATGAGGGTTCGATCCCTGGATCAGGAAGATCCCCTGGAGGAAGAAATGTCAACCCACTCCAGTATTTTTGCCTGGAGAAGCCCAAGGACAGAGGACACTGGCGGGCTACGGTTCATGGGGCCACAGAGAGTCAGACATGACTGAGCAACTGAGCATGCACACATGAGTCCCCTGGGGGAGGGGGAAGTGGTGTTCAAATGCAGACTCCACTGCCAGGTCTGGGTGGGGTAGCCTAAGCGTCACTGTGAGCACCAGGCTCCCAGGGAACGCTGATGCTGGCTCCTCTGTGACCCTCACCCTGGGGACCTGCCCCTGGTGTCTAGGCCACAGCATGTGGGTGATTCCTGTCTCAGCCCTTCTAGCCTTTGCATCTGACCTTCTGGTCCACCTGGGAATGACTGTGTGCCTCTTGATGTCTAGGTTTGTCCACCCCCGATTCGGGCCCATCAAATGCATCCGCACCCTCCGAGCCGTGGAGGCCAACGAGGAACTCACCGTTGCCTATGGCTACGACCACAGCCCCCCAGGGAAGAGCGGGCCAGAAGCCCCCGAGTGGTACCAGGTGGAGCTGAAGGCCTTCCAGGCCACCCAGCAGAAGTGAAAGACCTGGCTCCGGGCTTCAGGGGACCTGGAATAGAAACTTGGATCTATGCACTACGTTTATCCGACAACGGGACAACCAGGGACTGCTCATGCTGTGACATCACACCCTCTCTGCGTTCGCTACGACTTTCTCGAATACTAACTAGGTCTGACTGTATTACTCATACCAGATTTAAAATTAGCTAGCCTCGCAACAACGCCCTCCTGAGAGGTACTGTCGAGCACTTGACAGAAGACAGCATGATGTTCTTGGGTGGTTCAAGTCTAAATCTGTACCACTTCAGAGATGCCAAATGATTAGACTGAAAAAGGGAAAATAAGGGGGTTTTTCAGTCATTTTTAGTCAGTGGTTTTTCCATGAGATTTATTTCTATGGCCAATGCAAACTGTGGTGTCACACTTGCATGTGCGCCATACGAAGGGGAGAATTACTACATTTTTATTCTCTAAATGTAGTATAATTTGCCTTTTAACCTTTGATCTGTCTCTTGCAATAGAATGGCTTTGTTTTTTGCCCCCTAGCGAACAGAACCCCACCTTTTGAGTCAGTTCACCCCTTAGTCCTCTTCTCTCTCTTAGGTATCTTTCACAAGAGAAAACTTCCAAACAGATTTCGTGTCCGCGCCAGCGTGTAGGTTTCTCTGGCTCTTTCTATCGATCTGTCATTGTTTCATTATTATGTCCTAATATAAAGACCTGGCTCCTAGGGCCAGGCTATTATTATAGAATTATTATTCTCGCATGTAAACAAAGATATCTTTGCTTTAAGATGTGAGAAGAAATGAATTTACTTTGTTTGCATTAAGTTATGGAAGAGTTGTAATATATACTTTAAGAAAGAAGAGAGGGAAATTAGTATTTCTAAGCAGTAACTGTGGCAATTTTGTAGTATCTTCAATAGTGCTAGTCATTTTTTTTCTCCTTAGATACACATTAAATGTACATAACATAGAGCAGTCTGGCTTGTGGCGCAGTGCATTGAATTCAAAAGTCAAATAGCAAACTTGAATTCTAATCCAGAATTTGAAAGTCCTTTGTTTTGTTTCTTTTTAAATCGCTACTATTAAGAGAGACATACTGATCACTAGTTACAAATCAAACCTTAACTGCTAAAACTAACTCTTTATCATTGTAATTTCAAAGCATTTAGCTGCTTCAAAGCCTTGTGAATTAAGATTAACACCTGTATAGTTTAAAAGCAACCGTATCGATAGCATTTCAGTCATTTTGCTAGCCATGTGTAATCACAACTGCAGAAATAAAGAGAAACCCCCCTGTTTTTTAGTTTAGCTAATTAGGTATGTAATTTAACTGGGATTGCTCTGAATGGATTCTGAGAGTTTGGGGGTCATGGCAAGCGCCCTAGCCACATGCCACAGCTACGCCTTCCCTAGATGCCTCGCTTGGAGCTGGGCGTCTAGAGATTAACATTTGTTCCAAGTCCCAGCTGTCAGCAAAGCACCTGTCACCAAGTCAGTCTGGTCTTGAAAGCTGAAGCCTTCCACACTGTAGCTCCTGTAACTAGGGGAGGCTCAGAAAGGAGAAAAGAAACAGGCAGGGGGAAGTTGGCTATTTTGTGTCAGTTACACGTGCTCTGGGAAGAAGTTCACAGAAGTGCTTGATCCAGGGCTGCTCACAGCTTTCAGTTCTGGCAGTTGGCTCCAGGCACAGGATTCAGCCTTTCCCTTGGCTAGACTTTCCCAGAGCCCCTGTGTCCCCCCGGCAGAGTGGCTAAGTGGCCTTGGTTTCAGGGAGATATGCTGCTGGTTCGCTTGTGAGAAGTTCTGAGGGCTGCCAGAAAGATCTTCCAGGAAGGGAACTGAGACGTTTTCAGATTAAAAGGCACCAGGATAGGATCGCTTCTATTCTGTAGAAAGAGACCGTTCAGTGAACTGTGACAGACGACAGAGTCTTGGGACTTGTATTCCGACAGGTGCTTTCCTTCAAACGTGTCCCAAAGTGAGTGACTGTCTCCAGAGAAAGATGGCTTGAACTAACCCTGGTCGGTGGCATTGGGAGTGAGGTCAGGGGGAAGACTGGCACAGGACCCCACAGCAAGGACTTCAGGCTGCCCTGGGGTGTCATTTCTATACCAATGGGCTACCCCAATTCAAATGGAATTTCTCTTTTCTTTTGATAAAAGCGATTGAAATGAATTAAATAGTAGTGATTAACCAGCACAAATCCATTTTTCAGATGAGATTGTGAATGACAACACTTTGAGTTCAGAGCCCGGCAGTGTGTCTGTGACAGTCAGACACATCAGAGGAGGCAGTGCCCTCAACCCGAGCTTCTCTGCATCTCCGGGCTCTTCTTTCTCCTGCCCTCCGCTTTCTTCTCTCTCTCTGTCATCTGTGAGAATGCCCCGGTGTGCCTACATAGCAACCTACCAGCTGATCCCCCCTCCCACCAGCTGATCCCCCGCTCCTGCTCCTTCTGTGTGCTCCCCTGGGGCCCTGTCTGTCTGTCTTTCCCTCCGGGAGTACCTCTCTCCATCACTCTGCATCCATGTCTGAATCTACCGCTCCTCCTGTCCCCTGCCCTCCCCCGACACTCCTAAATTTAAGACTTCGTCACAGGGTGGGGTTAGAGGGCGCCCTAAGATTCACTGTGTTCTGTAGGTAGACAAAACCGCCAAGGGGGTCGGGGTCCCCTAAGGAATGAACTGCTGAGGGAATAAGGGTGTTTTTTCCCTGTTTGAGCCAAAGCTGAGGGATGTATTTTTCTACTGAGTCTTGATATCCGCTGTGGAAGGAGCTGTGTCAGGAAGCAGGTAGTTTCATGAGCAACAGCACAGAAATGTGAAAGAATCCATGTAGTGGGGATACAGGAGTAACTTTCTGGCTCCCCAAAAAGGGCCAGTGCTGAGATGGGTATGTGATGCCATGGTCCCCAGGAAATTCAATCAGAGCCATCTCAGTCCAACTCCTGCATGACTAGATTTTTCCTTAGCAGCTTTTCTATGACAAAATATTATCTTGTGTTAGAGTTAGGAATAGGAACTAATCTGTAGGAGTATGTCCCCAAACGGGCATTTGAATGGACTCAGAAAAAAACAAACGTAAGGATTGAATTTCTGAAAAAGGAATGATGAGATTAAAAAGCAACTGGCATAGAAGACTTGAGTTTTGCAGTACCTATTCTTATTTTAACCTGCTTCATCCCTGGTCTGCCTGAGACACTGAGAAGAAAATTTGTTGTTGAAGACCCCTTTGAACCTGTCTGAGGCTGTCTTTAAACTTATCTGCCCTCTGGGGGTTCTTCACACTTGAAAAACCGTTTCCTCATCACCAACAAACCTGAAAAAGGCCAGCGTGAAGGCCAAGTGTAACCATTGATGATATTTAGTTGTAACCATAAAATTGCAGTAACTGTGAATAGTGAGTTCAAGGGTTGTCTTCTCCGTGAGTCGTATGTGGCACTTTAGTAACTTTCCTTTAATCTATGAAATTCTAAATCACTCACTGCAAACTGCATTTAAGATCTTCCAGGAAGGTATCGTTTTTCTGTTGTGCTTTGTTTTAAAACAATCGCCTCAAGTTTCTGTCTTAAGAGTAGTGATTTAGAATCCAGACATCTTCTGTTTTAGAAAAACAAGCAAAACTATGTTGCAAGACTGATAGTGGTAATGTTTATTTGCCGCAGATCAAAGGTTCACAAAATATATGAAATTTTTACATCTACTTGAGGTACCTTGATAGTTTGTTGGTTTTTTTTTTTTTTCTGTTTTTTCAGGAATTTGGAACTTCGGTGTCTATTTTTATTTAAAAAATACTAAATTGTTAAGGTTTTATTTTGCCAAATGTGTGCAGACATATTCAAAGCAATGAAAACTATTTCAAGCCATACAACCACAGGGATGGAAACCCTTTTCACAAATTTTAATGTGTTTGTATGTAAATAGATGTTTGTATGAACTATTTTCATGGTAGAATGAATATATTTAAATGAAGTTGAATTATTCCAGTGCTATTTAAACAAATTGCAAAAATTTTTGGTGAGAATTCTCTGAGTCTATTGAGATATAATGCAGATCAATTTTGATTTTTAAAGAATCAAAAGCCTACAAATAACTCTGACACGTGGCAACTTCCCCACGTTGTTGCCCCCGACGTGGAGAGAGCTTGTAGGCTTCCCCAGTGCCTCAGCCGCTTCCTGGTGGAAGTCAGGTGCTCGTGGAGTTGTGTCCACCCTTTAGTGACATCACTCCAGGCCTTCAGGGGCCGGGGAGTGACTCAGAGGCATTAGAGACACCGGTGCAGTTATCTGGAGCACAATTTCTTTGCAGGGCAGCAGAATCAGAAGCCAGACATGGCCGTGGGAACCTTGGAACGGGTTTTCTGGCCGCCATCCACCGCCACCCTTACTGCCTAGTCACACACGTCAGGGAGGCTGCCCTGAGTGGAGTTGGGATTCAGATCCCCCGGGTGGGGCTTCTTTGGTTTTGCCAGCAGTCCCTGCCTCCGGGCCTTCACCTCGAGAGAGGATGGAGGAGGGTCCTGCTGGCAAGGCAGGGCCCATTTCTCAGCACAGTCCACTTCCTGTCTCAGCTCTGGGCGACTATGCACCCAAGCACCGAACTTTCCACCAGAGAGAGACATCCTTGGATAACGCAGATCATTGCTTCCTCTGTCTGTGACTTGACACACCATTGTTAGAAGTCGTTTTAACATCAAGACCAGTCACCTCCCTAGGACATACCTCCCAACTGCCCTGACTCTTACTAGAACACTCCTTTGTAATGATAGTCAACTTGAGTGGGTTTTGTTTTTTTCCACTTTGGTCCTGGATGAAATGAAATGATAAATATGATGACAGATTTTCACTGTGTATACTAGCAATATGTACACACGTACTGATGTATCTTAATATACAACTTGGTTACATTTTGGATGACTGTCACTCATCTCGATTCATGCATTGGGAAGCTACAGGGACTACGTCGTGTCTGCTTATCATAGAAGAGAGTTGGATTCATGGTTCCGAGCTCCCTACTTCAAGAGTTTTTTCTCCTGCATTTTCTGTGTTCTCTTTTTATCCTGAAACAAATCAATTAGGTTGTGAGGTATGTTTAAGGATTGGAAGCCAAGGGAATGCTTTCAGCATTTATTGCAACCAAAAGTTAACCTCATCACAGTTAATGAGCATCTTTGATTGGTCTTTTGTGGAATTTGAACTAAATCTATGAGCCTTATTCAATATCTATAATTCTATGGTTTTTTTAAATTATGGGAAATTAATGAAAGATGTTTACATGAATAATGTTTGCCCTTACTGTGTTATGAATGAGTTTTTTGTAGTGTGTCTGGGTGCATGTGCAAGAGAGTAGGAAAAATGTTTCTGAAACAAAACTTGACAAATATTTGTAATGAGAAGTCAATTTAAAGATTGCTATAATTGCGCTATAGAAACAATGCAAGTATTAAACAAAATATACAATCACCTGTCATTGTCTTCCTTTGGTTTCCTGAGACAGAAAAGCAGTAACATTTCTCATGCCATGTCTATCTATATATTTAAATTACTATGCAAACTTTACATTTGAACTGGTTTCAAAATGGTATTCACCTTTTACCATTTTCAAAGCATTATAGTAAGAACTGAGAGAGGGCTATGGATAGATTAAAAGCATCCTGTATATTTGGCATAATACCACATACACCCATGAATCTAGAAAAATTAGCAACATCGGCCAAATATATCTGATCGACTCCATAAATGTTAAGAGTATTGAACGGAAAAGAGAAAAATCAGGGAAAAGGTAAAAAGAATGGGAAACTCATGGTTAAGATACAGGAACGTTGTTAGATGTCATGATAGATATTGGTGATCTTAGGATAGCTTTGAGCCAAGGAAGCCAGGAGCCCCTTATTGCTTTAAAAAAAAAAAAAGAGAAGTTTTATTTTAAATTGGAGTATAGCCAATTAACAATGTTGTTGTGATAATTTCATGTGACCAGCAAAGGGATTCAGCCATACATATACATGTATCAAAACTCCCCTCCCATCCAGGCTGTCACGTAACATTGAGCAGAGTTCCCTGTGCTGTACCACAGGCCCTTGCTGGTTGCCCATTTTAAATGTAGCAGTGTATACATGTCCATCTCAGACTCCCTAACTGTTCTCCCTGCCCACCCCCCCAAACAACCATAAATCATTTTCTACATCTGTGAATCTGTTCCTGTTTGTAAATAAGTTCATTTGTATCATATCTTTTCAGATTCTGCATATGAGGGATGTCATACAATAGTTCTCCTTCTCTGTCTGACTTATTTCACTCAGTTGGAACCCCTTATTTTTGCCTAATCACAATCAACTTCCCCAAATTCTCCCCTACAACATTTCCAAAGCACAAAAGCCAGTGACAAAGAGGATAAAAATAGTACTTCGCTATCGACTGCACCATCTGCCCAGGGTCCCGAAGCAGTGAATTCCAGGGAGTTGGGCCAAGCTATGTGAGTCAGCTGGGTGTCAAACCAGAGCAATCCATGAGCACGCCTGCTTTCTCTTAGCCCCCTTGGCTGCCCATTCCTAGCTCTTATCACACTTCCTTCCATTGAAGCAAGTGAGATGACAGTCCAAACCAGCCCTGTACCAGCTTTACCACTCGGATGAAGACACATCCATACCCTGGATCCTTAAGGCAGAGTTTCACTCACCAACGCACAGTATTCTTCCTGCTTGTGAGGAAGAGGAGTATGAGATTAAAATGAATAAAACTGGAATAAATCTAAGAAGCTAAACTCTCAAAAGTGAAGGATCAGGCAATTTTTTTCTGGGTTAAGATGGAGTGGGCTAAAGGGTTGTAGAATAAGGGATTGTGAGGAAGATCGAGACCAAATTGTTTTATGCTCAGTAATCGCCCCACATATACTGCTTATAAAATATCTGCCTTTGGACTTTAATGTTCCAGATCACTTAGGCTGATAATTCATACTCAATTTGAAATTATTTCAGGGGTCATCTCTAGAATTAGAATTAGATAATAGTCATTCAGAAGATTGGGGGTTGGGGTTGTTCAACTAGAAAGTTTTGCCCCAAGTATTTTAGAAAGCAACAGTTGCCTTCCATATAAAAAGATGTTGCAAACTCTGCTGCAACGTATTGGTGTGAAACCAAAAGCCATGATTTTTTATTTAGAGCTTCACTTCTTACAATATACATACAAAAGGATGAATGGCTCCATCTACATTGCTACCAAATTTTTACTTTTGCAAGTATCAGAATGTTTCTAGCTTCAAGAAACATAAAAACCTGCCTCAATGTAGCTGAAGCAATTAAGATTTACTCTTTCACATAACAAGAAGTATTGAGTGACCCTGGAGTTGGTTAATTCTAACAAGATTTCTTTCTATCTTTCTGCTTTGCAATTCTTAGCAGGTCAGTTTGCCTTTAGGGTCCAGTTCACCCCACAGTCACAAAGTGGCTGTCACAGTTCCAGACATCACAGCCAGATTTTGCAATATACAGTGGGTGAAAAGGTAAGTCTCTTGTACGGTCTCTACCATGGAGGAAACCTTGGTCCTTCATGGGAGGACCCTGGGAGCACCATTAGTATCTGAGGGAAGCATATAGCTGTGAGGGGAAGGATAGCAGGGCCTGAACAAAGCTGAGATTCTCCCAGCAAGGAAGGAAAGAGAAATAAGGGTTGGGCTGACCACCCACAGTGTCTGTCTCTTTTGCAACATAGATTTTTGTCTTATTTTCTTCTGAGAAGAAAGGAGGTTAGTCTCTACAATTAAATGGGTTTTCTTTGCTTTTTTTTTTTTTAATTATTTGGCTGCACCTGGTCTTAGTTGCAGCACGTGGGATCTTTACTTGAATGTGGGAACTAGTTCTCTGACCAGAAATCAAACCCTGGCTGCCTGCATTAGGAGCACATTTTCTTAGCCACTGGACCAGTAGGGAAATCCCCAAATGGATTTTCTAATTAATCAAATCAACTCAGAATTTTCCAGTGACTGGTGTGGGAGAGGTTCTACAAAGATACATGTAGGTCAAGTTTATAAGGCAGTTTTAAATGTTTAGGTTATTCATTTATTTCTCAAACAGCCATGTGTATAGGTACTGCCATCACCCCATTTTAGAGAAGGAAAGACCAAGGCATAGAGATGTTACCTTGACATCTCTATGTCAAGAGATGTTACTTGCAGTTAAGTAACCAGTCACAGAACTAACAAGGAAGAAGCAGAGGCAAAGCATGAAGCCAGAGAGCTGGGCTCCAGGCTGCTTTCCAGACCATACTTATGGGAGCTCCTCTCTCCTTCTGCCCTTCATTTCTTCATGCTCTCCACAGGGTAAAGCCAGCTTCTATCCCCTTGATCATTTACTTAGCCTCCCGAGGAACTGATGTCCCAGGCCCCAGGCCCTACTTGGTCCAATTCATGCAATAGTGAAACCAGGTTGGGGCCCTATGGGGCTCCCAGGCACGGAGGCCTTTTTTTGTAGGCAGTACTCCAGCCTCCATGACCTCCCCTGTGTTCCAAAGGGCAGATTCGAACCATTACTAATCAAGGAAGAAGCAGCCACTTGAGGAGAGATTAAAGGACTCTGAGAAGCTCATCAAGACTAGGAGGCCAACCACCTGAGACCCTGCACACACCCTAATCTTGTCAGCAACCCCACCCTTGAACTATTGCTGTACAACTCCTCATGTCGTCTTGGATTGGGACACGTGATTTTCAAAGACAGGAATCCACTGTATCCCCCTTCACCCGGCAAAGCAATAAAACTATCCTTTTTTTGCTTCACCTAAAACTCTTGTCTCTGATTTGATTCAGCACTGGTGTGCAGAGAAGCTGAGCTCTCAGCATCAATACCCGGACCAACTTCCCATAGTTTTGCGCACATCACCTTCTGCCCTGATCCAGAACTTCCACATCCTCTGCCTGGATTCCAGTCATAGCTTCTCCACCCCAGCCTATTTCTCATTCCTCACCTTTACTACCTGAAGCTCCCTTAGGGATATTTCACTATTCCCGCCTCTCTGTGTTGGCACCGGGGAGAGTTATGAGGTTGGGGGGGACCTGGCTCTGGAGTCAGACTGGTTTGTATCAGCTCTGCCCGTAGGACAGTGGGCTTTAGATTGCTGTCTAGCATAAGTGGATAACACCCGTGGCACAGGGTTGCTCGGGGGCTGTGAAGACTGAACCTTTGCAAGCTCTCTTCTTTCTCTGACCCTCTTGCTTCCTTTCCAGCCACTCTCACTGTCTTCCAGTTCTATAGGGGCCCCCAAAGCCATTTTAAGGACTTGGTTTTTAACTCAGAATGGATGAAAAGTCAACCAATGACATAAACTACTTCTGTGTGTTTTTTTAAGAAAAACAAACCAGCTTTATCCAATCTTAGTTTTCTGAAGGTTCTATCAATTAAAAGATTCGCAACTTGAGAGTTGCAAATTAAGTTTTCCTCCAGGCAAGATGAGGACTGCAGCCTGGGAGACAGCACCTCAGATGACTCTGAGAGACTGTTCCAAAGAGGCAGTGGGGGAAGGTCAATATATAAGGTTTCTGAGAAAGAGTTCAAAGCAGTCAAGTGCTTACTTTACAAAAGGTTTTCTGCTAGTCACAAGGAGCTGATGTCACCAAGAAGGGATTTAGTAATTCTCTAGATATGAGGAGATGCAAGGATTGGGATCTTGAAATCAGTTCCCGAAAATATCTAACTATCCGTTTCCCTGAGCACAGAGTGCCTCGCTCTCCGCCCTGAATCCCCCTGAGGGGGGTCAAAGGTCAGCAGGCGAAGCAGCACAGGACTCAGTCTCGGCAGAGGCAGATGGAAGTGCCCTCGTCGTTGTTCAGCCTCTGGCAACGATCTTGGCAGGCGCCCATCTGTAGCCGACAGTTCCAAAAATGCTGTTGAAACTGTAATTGCTGTTAGCCCTTCAGCTGGAGGGCTCCGAAGAGAAGAGTGATAAGACTGGCCTTACCTGTGTAACAGGTTCACCTTGACTGCACACAGGGGTGGGGAATAGACTGGGGCGGGGGGGACCCAGGTGGAAGCTGGAAGAACAAGACACAGAAGGGGCGCTGGCGATGAGGAGGGGTTGACCCGGGGGTATGCCGTAAAGGCAGCGACAGTAGGTCTTGCTGAGATGTGGGTTCGAGATTTTAAGGCGTTGGTTTTATTATCACTCAGGTGATAAGGCCCACAGATCAGAGCTGTCAGCCAGGCAGTTCATTACTCACAGTTCCCAAGGGGAGGGGTACCAAGCCATGGTGTGTGTGTGTGGCTGGGGGACCCAGGGTGGATCAGGAGGCAGAGAGGACCAGGGAAAACGGGGACTAGAGGCTGGACTGTGGTTTCTGGGGGAAGGAACAGGCACGGAAGGTTTAGAATTAACTATTTTGAATAATTTCAGTGGGCTCTGGGGTGTGGCTCATCGGTAAAGAATCTGCCTGCCAATGCGAGAGACACATGGGGTGGGACAAGTAACCCAGATTTAGGAAGATCAAGGACTGCTTCGTGGAGGAAGTGCTGAATAAGCTGAGACCTTACATATACGAGTGAATTATGAGGAGAGGGGACAAAAAGCAAGGGAAGAGAGAGTATTTTAGACAGGGAATGGCATATTCAAAGTCTGAGAAGCAGAGTAAGAAAGGTGGAGACATTGAAAAAAGGCTGCTTCCTATCTTATACGGTTGTTGTAAGATTTAGCTCTTAGAATAGTGTCTGTCACCGAGTATTCCATAAATGGGGCTTCCCTGGTGGCTCAGTTGATAAAGAATCTGCCTGCAATGCAGGACACCCAGGTTTGATCCTTGGGTCAGGAAGATCCCCTGGAGAAGGAAATGGCAACCCACTCCAGTATTCTTGCCAGGAGAATCCCAGGGACAGAGGAGCCTGGTGGGCCACAGTCCATGGGGTCACAAACAGTCAGACACAACAACTAAACAAGTTTGAATAATTTCAACAGGCTCCGGAGTGTAGGGGGTGCTTTTAGTTACTCAGTACCTGGCCCTGGGGTGATGGAGGTCTGGAGTGTAAGAGCCAAAAAGAAAGCTGGTTTGTAAAGCAACTATACTCCAATAAAAATGAATTTAAATAAAATTTTACAATAACATATATCATAAATATATTTCCATTGAAAAATTGGGATTCTAGGCTTCCCAGATGGTGCTAGTGGTAAAGAACACACCTCCCAGTGCAGGAAACTTAAGAAACCCAGGTTTGATCCCTGGGTGGGGAAGAACCCCTGGATGAGGGCATGGCTACCCACTCCAGTATTCTTGCCTGGAGAATCCCATGGATAGAGGAGCCTGGTGGGCTACAGTCCATGGGATCACAAAGAGTCAGATACGACTGAAGTGGCTTAGCGCGCAGGCATAATTTTTAAAAGCTATACTGTACTATATTATATGACAGTACCATGATTTCTTTAACCTATCCCCTATTGAATATTCAAGTTGCTTAGCACTATGGAATCATAAATAACACTGCAATGAGCATCTTTATGGATTAAAAAAGAAGACAAAGAAGCGGGTTGCAGGATGGGCTCTGGACGGGTTGGTTTGCATATGAAAGCACAAATCGTTTGCTAAAGAAATTGGTGGCCCAGCTCAGCAAGGCCTCAGATGTCAAAGCATCAGAAGAGAAAGACAGGCTTAACTCTTTGGGAAGTAAGGAATCAAGGACCACTCTGCTCTTGGTCTGAACCACTACAAGAAAGAAATAATCGCTTGTGAAAATCGCTTCTGTCACCACTGCTGATGCTGACGGTCTTGCCGTGAAACACCAGCACTCTCCCAGTTTTTATTTCTATTTCCAAAACAACACGTTAGTTTCTTCGTGATCCAGCTCCCTCTTGTGGTAAGGATTTATTCTCATACTGTTTCTGACATGAGGCTGTAGAACAGAAAGAACTTAAGCAAGAAGATGATTTAATACATTTTGAAAACAAACATGAAAACTGAGCTGATATTTATTCCCATTATCAGGTTGAACTTTGAACAGACAAATGAAGACACCATTTCCAGGGCTTTTTTTATTTTTTAAATACACCCAAATTACAAAAGGGCTTCCCTGGTGGCTCAGATGGTAAAGAATCTGCCTGCAATGCTGGAGTCTTGGGTTTGATCATGGAAACCCACTCCAGTATTCTTGTCTGGAAAATCCTCATGGACAGAGGAGCCTGGCGAGCTACAGTCCTTGGGGTCACAAAGAGTCAGACATGACTAAGTGACTAAGCAAAGAAGAGCACTTTTGGAACTTGCAATAAACTATGCTGAACAAAGCTTGTTTTCCTTTCAAACTAAAACAAAATCTAAAAAGCATTTTAAGGTCATGTAGCTCTTTAAAAGCACCGTTTTCTGCAAAATATGGGTTGTGAGTTCATTAGTCCTAAACCAATCTTATCTTGTACTTCCCTGACATATCTCTTTATTTTTTTTAATGAGTCACCCCATGGTGTCACAAGAGGGTCATGGATCAGCAGGGGAAGTTATCTCCCAGCCATCCACATGCACAAACTACACTCTTCTTGAGACCCCATGGACTGTAGCCCACCAGGCTCCTCTGTCCATGTGATTTCCCAGGTAAGATCACTGAAGTGAGTTGCCATTTCCTCCTCAAGGGGATCTTTCCAACTCAGGGATCAAACCTGAGTCTCCTGCATTGCAGGCGGATTCTTTACCACTGAGCCACCGGGGAGTCCGCAGAGGAATATATTTTCTCTAAAACAAGGAAATCTTAAGCAGCTTGAAATAAAAAACAGAGTCAGGGCTGGGATGAACACTGCGGGGAGTATGAGTGTTCATCCCATGCTACTGTACCTGATCACTCAAAGGAAAATTTATCCCAGGAGAACTGAGATATTAGAGAAATTTCTCAAAAAGGTGCTATATAGGAGAACCATTCAAAATACAACACTCTAGTAGCATAAGATCCAGAAATCCCACTCTTGGGCAAGACTCGAATTTGAAAAGATACATGCACCCCAATGTTCATAGCCACACTATTTACAATAGCCAAGATGTCCATCGACAGAGGAATGGATAAGAAGATGTGGTACATGTATATAATAGAATGTTACTTAGCCATAAAAAAGAATAAGATGATGCCACTGGCAGCAACATGGATAGACCTAGAGATTCTCATACTCGGTGAAGCACATCGACAGAGACAGGCAAATATCATACGATATCACTTATAGGTGGGATCTTAAAAAATGATACAAGTGAACTTACTTACAAAATGCAAACAGCCTCACAGACATCGAAAACAAATCTATGATTTCAAAGGGGAAAGGTGAGGGGCTGAAGGCAGAGATAAATTAGGAGTGTGGGATTAGCTGATACACACTACTAAATAGAAAATGGATAAACAACAAGGACCTATAGCACAGGGAGATATATTCGTCTTTCAATGTCTTATAGTAAACTATAATGGAAAATAAAGGGAAAAGAATATAGCCGAATCGCTTTGCTGTACACCTGAAACTAACTCAACATTTTAAATCAACAATACTTCAATTTTTTAAAAAAGCAAATCTAGTACTCAGCCTGTGTGTGTTTGTGTGTGTATTCAGTTGCTCAGTCATGTCCGACTCTGCGACCCCATGGACTGTAGTGTGCCAGGCTCCTCTGTCCACGGGCTTCTCCTCCAGGAGATCTTCCCAACCCAGGGATCGAACCCGGGTCTCTTGCATTGGCAGGCAATACTTTACCACCACTGCCATCTGTGAAGCCCATAATAACACCACTTCCCTAGGTAAGACCTACAGCACCCACAGCTATGTAGGACACAGCCAGGAACTTGAAATCAAGGGACTTCTAAGCAGCCAATCGCTATTGCGAAGTTCACGCACTTTGCTCTGCAGAACTACCTTGGCACAGCCACCAAGGAATAGGTTCCAGCCTCAGGGCCTCTGACCCAAGAGGTGTGAAACAGAAGGAAGAAGGAAGCACCAGAAAAATGCAGCTGGTTTTCTAAAAGTCTCTTTCAGTTTTTCAGCACCATGGCTGGAAACCTAAGTACTTTGAAACCCTAGCAAACTCTGACAACATTCTCCAACCTCAGGGGCAGAGTCACCTGGGAATTCGTTACAGATGCAGTTTCTTGGACCCAGCTCTCGGAGACCCTGCATGTGGATCAAGTCCCCCGGGGCAGAGCACAGAAGTCTGGCATGTCTGCTTTGCCATGCAGTCCAGTAAGTGATGCTCAGAGTGATCAGTTCAGTTCACTTCAGTCACTCAGTCATGTCCAACTCTTTGTGACCCCATGGACTGCAGCAGGCCAGGCCTCCCTGTCCATCACCAACTCCCAGAGCTTACTCAAATTCATGTCCATTGAGTCGGTGATGCCGTCCAACCACCTCATCCTCTGTCATCCCCGTCTCCTCTGCCTTTAATCTTTCCCAGCATCAGGGTCTTTTCCAATGAATCAGTTCTTTGCATCAGGTGGCCAAAGGATCAGAGCTTCGGCTTCAGCATCAGTCCTTTCAATGAATATTCAGGACTGATTTCCTTTAGGATTGACTGGTTTGATCTCCTTGCAGTTGAAGGAACTCTCAAGAGTCTTCTCCAGCACCACAGTTCAAAAGCATCAATTCTTCTGCTTTCAGCTTTCTTTATGGTCCAATTCTCACATCCATACATGACTACTGGAAAAACCATAGCTTTGACTAAATGGACCTTTGTCGGCAAAATAATGTCTCTGCTCTTTAATATGCTGTCTAGGTTGGTCATAGCTTTTCTTTCAAGGAGCAAGCATCATTTAATTTCATGGCTGCAGTCACCGTCTGCAGTGATCTTGAAACCCAAGAAAATAAAATCTGTCACTGTTTCCATTGTTTCCCCATCTATTTGCCACAAAGTGATGGGACCAGACACCATGATCTTAGTTTTTTGAATGCTGAGTTTTAAGCCAGCTTTTTCACTCTCCTCTTTCATTTTCATCAAGAGACTCTTTACTTCTTCTTCACTTTCTGCCATAAGGGTGTTATCATGTGTATATCTGAGGTTATTGATATTTCTCCCTGAAATCTTGATTCCATCTTGCGCTTCATCCAGCCCGGCATTTCACCTAATGTACTCTGCATATAAGTTAAATAAGCAGGGTGACAATATTCAGACTTGTCATACTCCTTTCCCAATTTGGAACCAGTCCATTGTTCCATGTCCGGTTCTAACTGTTGCTTCTTGACCTGCATACAGATTTCTCAAGAGGCAGGTAAGGTGGTCTGGTTTTTCCTTCTCTTTAAGAATTTTCCACAGCTTGTTGTGATCCACACAGTCAAAGACTTCGGTGTAGTCGATAAAGCAGAAGTAGACATTTTTCTGGAACTGTCTTGCTTTTTCTATAATCCAGCAGATGTTGGCAATTTGATCTCTGGTACCTCTGCCTTTTCTAAATCCAGCTTGAACATCTGGAAGTTCATGGTTCACGTACTGTTGAAGCCCAGCTTGGAGAATTTTGAGCATTACTTTGCTAGCGTGTGAGACGAGTACAATTGTGAGATAGTTTGAACATTCTTTGACATTGCCTTTCTTTGGGATTGGAATGAAAACTGACCTTTTCCAGTCCTGTGGCCACTGCTGAGTTTTCCAGATTTGCTGGCATATTGAAAGCAGCACTTTAACAGCGTCATCTTTTAGGATTTGCATAAGATCCTGGAATGTTAGGTCCATGAATCAAGGTAAATTGGAAATGGTCAAACAGGAGACGGCAAGAGTGAACATAGACATTTTAGGAATCAGTGAACTAAAATGGACCAGAATGGGGAAATTTAATTCAGATGACCATTACATCTACTACTGTGGGCAAGAATCCTTTAGAAGAAAAGGAGTAGCCCTCAGAATCAACAAAAGAGTCTGAAATGCAGTACTTGGGTGCAATCTCAAAAACGACAGAATGATCTCTGTTCATTTCCAAGGCAAACCTTTCCATGTCACAGTAATCCTAGTCTATGCCCCAACCACTAATGCCACAGAATCTGAAGTTGAACAGTTCTGTGATGACCTACAAGACCTTCTAGAACTAACACCAAGAAAAAATGCACTTTTCATCATAGGAGACTGGAATGCAAAAGTACGAAGTCAAGAGCTAGCTGGAGTAACAGGCGAGTTTGGCCTTGGAGTACAAAATGAAGCAGGGCAAAGGTTAACAGAGTTTTGCCAAGAGAACATACTAGTCATAGCAAACACCAACACCCTCTTCCAACTACACAAGAGACGACTCTACACATGGACATCGCCAGATGGTCAATGCTGAAATCAGATTGATTATATTCTTTCCAGCCAAAGATGGAGACGCTCCATACAGTCAGCAAAAACAAGACCGGGAGCTGACTGTGGTTCAGATCATGAACTCCTTATTGCCAAATTCAGACTTAAATTGAAGAAAGTAGGGAAAACCACTAGGCCATTCAGGTATACATAAATCAAATCCCTTATGATTATACAGTGGAAGTGACAAATAGATTCAAGGGATTAGATCTGATAGACAGTGCCTGAAGAACTATGGACAGAGGTTCGTGACATTGTACAGGAGGCAGTGATCAAGACCATCCCTAAGAAAAAGAAATGCAAAAAGGTGAATGGTTGTCTGAGGAGGCCTTACAAATAGCTGAGAAAAGAAGAGAAGATAATGGCAAAGGAGAAAAGGAAAGATAAATCCATTTTAATGCAGAGTTCCAAAGAATAGCAAGGAGAGATAAGAAAGCATTCCTCAGTGATCAATGCAAAGAAATAGAGGAAAACAATAGAATGGGAAAGACTAGGGATCTCTTCAAGAAAGTTAGAGATACCAAGGGAACATTTCATGCAAAGAAGGGCACAATAAAGGATAGAAATGGTATGGACCTAACAGAAGCAGAAGATATTAAGAAGAGGTGGCAAGAATACACAGAAGAACTGTACAAAAAGGAGCTTCATGACCCAGATAACCACAATGGTGTGATCACTCACCTAGAGCCAGACATCAGTTCAGTTCAGTTCAGTTCAGTCGCTCAGTCGTGTCCGACTCTTTGCGACCCCATGAATTGCAGCACGCCAGGCCTCCCTGTCCATCACCAACTCCCGGAGTTCACTCAGACTCATGTCCATCGAGTCCATGATGCCATTCAGCCATCTCATCCTCTGTTGTCCCCTTCTCCTCCTGCCCCCAATCCCTCCCAGCATCAGAGTCTTTTCCAATGAGTCAACTCTTCATATGAGGCGGCCAAAGTACTGGAGTTTCAGCTTTAGCATCATTCCTTCCAAAGAACACCCAGGACTGATCTCCTTTAGAATGGACTGGTTGGATCTCCTTGCAGTCCAAGGGACTCTAAAGAGTCTTCTCCAACACCACAGTTCAAAAGCATTAATTCTTCAGTGCTCAGCCTTCTTCACAGTCCAACTCTCACATCCATACATGACCACAGGAAAAACCATAGCCTTGACTAGACGGACTTTGGCTGGCAAAGTAATGTCTCTGCTTTTCAGTATGCTATCTAGGTTGGTCATTACTTTCCTCCCAAGGAATAAGCGTCTTTTAATTTCATGAGACAGACATCTTGGAGTGCAAAGCCAAATGGGCCTTAGGAAGCATCACAAGGAACAAAGCTAGTGGAGGTGATGGAATTCCAGTTGAGCTATTTCAGATCCTAAAAGATGATGCTCAGAGTGGTATCCCGGGGTAATTAAGGAAAGATAAAAGTAAGTGGAATGTACCCTGCCTAATGATAATGGTAATTGTTTTCAGAACCATAGGCTTCCCTTGAGAACTAAACACTCACTCTCTGGGAAGCACTTTAAGATCAGAGCAGAGATAGCTAAAGTCACCAGAAAAAGAAAAAAAATATAAACGGTGCTCAAACCAGCAGGACTTGATTCAATAACATATCTTTAAAAGTAATCGGGATGTTTAGAATTTTCTTCAAATTCCAATACAAAAGGGTAGGAGATGTGGGTGAGGATGTAAATAAAACCAGACTGACTGAGCATGTGTGAATTGGGATTATAGTCAGGTGATGGGTACATGGGGCTCATTAACTTACAATGTGTATGTTTCAGAATCTCCATAATAAACAGTTAAAGGAGAAAAAAGGAACTGAAAAAGAGAATGTTATTAATCATAAACAAATTGTCAAGGAGGAAGAAATCTTCCTCTATCCTTCTAGGTTCTTCTGGCTGGTCTAAAGAATAAAATTGACATGAGACAGTAACAGGAGAAAAAATCAATCAAACAAGTTTAATAGCATGTATACACGGGGACTTCCCAGATGTCTGAGTAGTAAAGAATCCACCTGCCAATGCAGGAGAGTTAAGAGACACAGGTTCTGTCCCTGGCTCTGGAAGATCCCCTGGAGGAGGGCATGGCAACCCACTCCAGTATTCTTGCCTGGAAAATTCCATGGACACAGGTGCCTGGTGGGCTACAGTTCAGGGGGTCACAAAGAGTCAGACACAACTGAGCGACTGAGCAGGCATGTACATGGGAGAGACCCAGGGGGACTGAGTGACTTACCAAAAGAAGTGGCTGAACCCCTCACCTTAAATATCATCCTTGCTAAAGACTAGAGGGTGGAAAGAGTCAGTTATGAAGAGTTAACTGGAAAAGCACAGTAAGCGAGTGTAAGGTTCTTATGCAGATTTAAGTCGTTGTCTTCTCCATTCATCAAAGTGTCTAGAGATCTGGTCATTCTCTTCCTGGTACAGTCAGGGAGACACCCTTACACATGGAGGTTTCTCTTACAAATCTGTGTGTTTCTTACCAAAGGGTAACTTCTACTTGGTTTTCAGAGTTTTTCCTATGTCTGATGTTTCCTAGAAAATAACCAATTTAATATAATGAATATACCAAAGAGACATGTTTGGGGGGGGCGGGGATATCCTGCTCTCCTACAATAGCAAAATCAAGTGTCACAGAGGGAAACACATTACCTGCCCTGATTCTGTCCAAGGAATTGTCTGCCTTGAATTTCCTGAGTGTATTGACAAATTAATCCCTATTGTGAAACAGATCTGTCAGAGGGCATTAAACAGGACATGTGTATAAGTGAAAGCTCCCCTTGTTCTTCACCAAGCACTGTCTGATTGCCAGTCCACCTTCAGGGAGAACATATTCTGATCATGCTAGCATCACTTCACAATCCGTATGACAGTCGTATTACCCATCACTAAACTCGGATTCAAGAGATGCAAGAAACACAAGGTTCGATCCCTGGGTCAGGAAGATCCCCTGGAGGAGGTCATGGCAACCCACTCCAGTATTCTTGCCTCGAGAATCCCATGGACAGAGGAGCCTGGTGGGCTACAGTTCATGGGGTTGCAAAAAGTCGGACATGACTTAGCGACTGAGCATGTAAGCAAACTCAGATTCTGGGTTTGATTCTGTTCTTGTAAGTTTGATTAATGAATCTGTCCTGAAAGGTGAAGCTATTAATAATGTGCTTTCCAGGGTCTGAACCCAGGAAAAGCATTAAGCCAAGGAAAACTTCCCAAGGAATATCTCCTGATGTAACCACTCAGAGGCCAGCCAGGTGAATAACACTCTCGCCAGTTTGTGATTGTTTTTCTTGATTAATTGAATGTTTACGAAAATACATACGGCAGGCATTGTACTAGGTGCTTTCTGTTAGCTGTCTTAATTTTCATAGTAGAAAACACTGTGCTACGTAATTACATTCATACCTATGTATATAACACACCTATGTTGAATTCTTACTGCATATAATCCATAATGATTGTCTGGCTATATGTGACTATATATATATATATATATATGACTATATATATATGTATATATATGTAATGATTGTTAGGCATTGTTCTTCTAAGTATAATTTCACTGAAACTCTCCATCTCATTGTAAAAAAAATTATAAAGAGTTTACCATTTAAGATAACATTACTAGGAAATCCACATAATCAGGCACTTGGCAACCCCTATTGCCACAATCCATTGAGAGGGAATAAATAAATAGTGAGAGTACTGCTGTTAACCTCACCATGGTATAGACTGTAGGATAAGGATATGATTTGAATCCCACACGTGTCAGGCATATGCCTGTCTGATACCCAGTGTCAGTCCATGTATTAAATGTTAGCGATGCTGGGACTTCCCTGGTAGTACAGTGGTTAAGACTCTATGCTCCCAGTGCAGGGGGCCCGGGCTCAATCCCTGAGCTAGAGCCACGTGCTGCAACTAAGAGCCAGCGCAGCCTGATAAAAATAAATAACCATTAGCAACGCTGAGCTTCCATGTCTATAGCTGTATCGTCTATATCCATGCAAACACAAAATTCTCAGTGTCCGTCCCACACTCCAGGGGACTGTCTCCCACATCTCCCAGGGTGTGTGCTCTTTCCACCTGATCATTCTGTTTGGTGGGACAATTTTTCCTAATATAACAGAAGACATTATTTATTATTTTATTTTTCTTTCTTCTTTTTTAGAAGGCTTCTTTCCATTTCAAAAATTTGTTTTGCTGAACTGATCTCCCTCCAGTGTCCATTCAGCTGTCATAATTGCTCAGGGACAATGGACATTGAGATGCAACAGGACGTGTGGTGACTAGGTTCAGTCATTTATGGGGCTCAGAAAAATGAAAAGTAGTGAAAACAACACATTCAATTTGAGGTCAAAAGATCGAGATCCAAGCCTTTTGAACTTTGTACTTTTTAATGCTGTCTTCCTTTTATAAATGAGTCCAATAAAAATTGGCCTACCTAGGGACTTCCCTCGGAGAAGGTGATGGCACCCCACTCCAGTACTCTTGCCTGGAAAATCCCATGGATGGAGGAGCTTGGTAGGCTGCAGTCCATGGGGTCGCTAAGAGTCGGACACGACTGAGCGACTTCACTTTGACTTTTCACTTTCATGCATTGGAGAAGGAAATGGCAACCCACTCCAGTGTTCTTGCCTGGAGAATCCCAGGGACGGGGGAGCCTGGTGGGCTGCTGTCTATGAGGTCACACAGAGTTGGACACGACTGAAGCGACTTAGCAGCAGCAGCAGCAGCAGCAGAGACTTCCATGGTGGTCCAGTGGCTAAGACTCTTGATGCAGAAGACACAGGTTCCGTCCCTGGTTGGGGAACTAAGATCCCAAGTGTTGTGTGGTGTGATAAAGAAAGAAAGATGTCTACCACATTTATTTAAAAAAAAATTTGCCCCACCTATTTCTCAGGCTCTTTTTAGGAATAATACAGATGACCCTAGTGACAGACTAGAATGGCTACCAAAAAAGTAATTTACAAGCCATTTCCCTCCTTGCCTTCCTGTGCCTAAAATATTCATATTTTAAGAATTCCTTTGCACCTCAATGTTTACAGTAGCACTATTTACAATCGCCAAGGTATGGAAGCAAGCTAAATGTCCATACGCCAATGAATGGATAAAGAACTTGTAGTATATGTATAAACAATGGGATACAACTCAGTCATAAAAAGAGAATGAAAGTTTGCCATTTGCAACAACATGGATGAACTTGGAGGGTATTATGCTAAGTAAAAAACAAATACTGTATAATATCAATTATATTTGGAACCTTAAAAGTAAAACACTCAATTACACTCATTGTAAATAATACAGACACAGACTTACAGATATAGAGAACAAAGGTGGTTACCAGTAGGGAGAAGGAAGGAGGGAGGGGTAAAATAGGGGTAGGAGGCCTAAGAGGTAGAAACTCTTGTGTATAAAATAAATAATAAGGATATACTATGCAGCACAGAAAATACAGCCAATATTTTGTTGGAATATAACCTTCAAATGTTTGTAACTGAGTCAATTCTTAGGTAGATTGATAAGAAGTCTGGGGTCCCCGAAGAGGAGAAAGTGGTCTGGGGCTCTCAAGGGGGACACAGGGATCTGGAGTTCTCAAGGAGGAGAAAAGGACAAACTTTTTTTTTTAAAGCCCAGAGCTGATGATTGCACAACAAAACAACTCATCTTGCTCAAAGATATGTTTTTCCTTAAACTCTGTACCAATGATTGTATAACAACAATGTATCCTGCTTGAGGACATGTTTCTCCTTCTTGAGAACTTTCTGACTAATCCTGTCATCTTAAAATGTATATTATGTGAGTGGGTCTGGTGAAAGTGAAAGTGAAGTCGCTCAGTTGTGTCCGACTCTTTGTGACCCCATAGACTGTAGCCTATCAGGTTCCTCTGTCCATGGGATTTTCCAGGCAAGAGTGATGGAGTGGATTGCCATTTCCTTCTCCAGGGGATCTTCCCTACCCAGGAATCAAACCCGGGTCTCCCACATTGCAGGCAGATACTTTACCATCTGAGCCACCAGGGAAGCCCAAGATCTTTCTATTGTTATTTTTAATCCCATTATCTTAAAGTGTAAATTGTGGGAGTGGGTGTGGTAAGACCTTTACAACCTTGAGACATTCTTTTGATTTACTGTAATAACCAATTGAAAAAGCATATAGCTCCCTTGCTAAGACCAGCAAGGGGGGCACTCTCTGTCCTTCTTCTGATGTCGGTGTCAGAAGATTTCTCTGTCTCTTTTCATACTTTGATAAAACTCTGCTACACAAAAGCTCTTGAGTGATCAAGACTGGTCCCTGGTCCCAAAGCTAAATCTTCTTCTTTGGAGATCACAAATCCGACACCTTTCACCGTAAGCTATCATAACCTTTAAACATTATTATGCTGTACACTTGAAACATATAATATTGTACATCAACTATACCTCAATAAAACAGAAATTAAAAAATTAGAATGTTCTATTATGGCAATTCCAAAAGAAAAAAGGAAATAATCCTTCAAAGACATAGAGAACAGATTTACGGTTGCTAACGGGGAGGAATGGAATGGGAGTTTGGAAATAGCAGATGCAAACTATTATATATAAAATGGAAAAGCAACAAGGTCCTATTATATAGCACAGGGAACTGTATTCAATATTCTCTAATAAACCATGATGGAAAATAATACAAAATACATAGATAGAGTGGTAAAGAATCCACGGGCTAATGCAGGAGATGCAGGTTGGATCCTAGGGTCAGGAAGATCCCCTGGAGAAGGGAATGGCAACCCACTCCAGTATTCTTGCCTGGGAAATCCCATGAACAGAGGAGCCTGGAGGGCTGTAGCCCATGGGATCACAAAAGTGTTGGATACGACTTAGTGACTAAACAATACTTAGAATACAGTAGATATGTATACCATTCACTTTGCTGCACACCAGAAACCAACACAACATTGTAAATCAACTACATTTCAGTTAAAATAAATTAAAAAAAAAAAAAAGAATCCCTTGCAGCTAGGGCTGGCCAGAAGACCCAGTTCTGGCCCAAGAGACGCTGGCGGTGAGTGGTGAGCCGGTGAGTCAAGCCTCTGGGAAACTATGTGAGAGAGAGACTCCAGCAGGCATGCTGCCTTCATCTCCGGGAGGTGAAAGTGAAGTCCCTCACTCGTGTCTGACTCTGTGACCCCATGGACTGTAGCCCTGCAGGCTTCTCCGTCCACGGGATTTTCCAGGCAAGAGTACTGGAGTGGGTTGCCATTTTCTTCTCCAGGGGATCATCCTGACCCAGGGATTGAACTCAGGCCTCCAACATTGCAGGCAGACTCTTTACCCTCTGAGCCACATTCTCCACTTTTCACCCAGCAACCAGAGACGAGCTTTTCAAGCAGTGACGTGGATCATTCCATTGCCTTATTGAATCCCTTTCCATTGTGTTTAGAATAAAATCCGAACTATGCACACTGGCGTGGCTCCCTCTGCATCCCCAGTATCAGTCAGCCCATTCCCCCGCCCCCATCCTCCAGTTGGACCGTCTGTCCCTCAGACTTGCCAAGTGTAGCCCTGGCTCGAGGCCTTGACACCTGCTGATTCTTCTGCCCGTTGCTCTGCTCCAGGTCTCTGCGCGGCTGGTGTCACCTGTCAGCCCTTCACTCATGAGTCCGCCTTTGAGATGCCTTCCTGACCGTCCTCCACTCAGCCTCTCTATCTCCCGACTCAGCCTCTCTATCCCCGGACCCAATTTGTTTCATTGTTAACTAGTATCCCAACCCAGTTATGTTGTTTCTTTGCTTAGAAACTTTGGTTAGTTGTCTGTCTTCTATCACTAGAATAAAGGCATTCCTGAGGTTCAGCCTTTTGTCTCATTTATTGCTGTGTCTTTAGCTCCTTGCCTGGTACATGAAATATAGCAGACACTCATTCAGTACTTGCTGAATAAGTGAATGGGTTTTGCCTATACATCTCCATCTTCTGTTCATTTCTTGTTGGTGTTCAGTCCCTAAGTCGTGTCTGACTCTTTGTGACCCCATGGACTGCAGCACGCCAGGCTTCCCTAACTTTCACTGTCTTCCAGTGTTTGCTCAAACTCATGTCCATTGAGTCATGGGACTAACAATTCATAGTGGGAATAACAAGTGCCTAACACAGAACATGTATAACTCCAGGAACGGATAATCAGGGAAGCCAATTTGGTAGCAAAAAACCCCCAAAACTATAAGGGAACAATTGCGATTGGCCAAGAATGGAATGTAGTAAAAAAAACACTGTGTTACTCTCATTGTCCAATAGCTGTTTGGGTTTTTTGATTGCTGTTTGATTTTGGTTTTTCACTTTTGTAAAAAAGTATGGATGGTTTACAGTGTTGCCCAATAGCTGTGTGGATTGCCACAGCTCTGAGCACCGCAGGGGTTCTTGGGAGGAGACATTTGGAAGTGAAGGTGACCCGACCAGTCAAAAGGAAATGCCTGCTTCTGGCAAACTTAGCATCACATGCCTGTGAGGTGTCTTTCACTGTCCGTTTAAATTTCCATTCCTCTTTACTTCCCCTCCTAATAGGCCTCCTTTGTTCAAACCAACTGCTCTGATTCATCTCATTAGGATTCCCTGTACTGAATAAATTTCAACCCAAGAATAAGGTAGCAAAGATTTCTGGGACGAAAAGAGCCTGCAAAGTTAGACAAGCTTCGATCAATCCCCTTGTAGCATATAGTTTTAGGAAAGTTACTTCTCTAAGAGAAGCAATAATACCTACCTCATAAGGGTTATTCTCAAGATTGAAAGAAATAATACTTAAAGCACCTGGCCCAGGATGGACCAGAGTAATAAAGTTATAAACTGAAAACAAACAGGTGAGTTTGGAGGCAATTTAATGAGGAAAAGAAGGGGGAAAACATGTGATGTTTGACTTATAACAAGAAATGTATATCCGGTCTTCATTCCCAGTTCCTGGCTCACAGATCCCCAAACTCTTGGGATTTCCTAAGTGATAAAAACATAGGGAGCATCTTTTGTTATAATATTTGATCTTTTGCCCTCAGTTCCTAAACAACAAAGGTAAAATTGGGGTCTTGTTATTAATAACAAGTCTCTTTTAACCACATGTATGTTTACATCTATGCAAGGTGACTTCTGGACACCTGGAGGTCATCTAAGGATGGAGGCTGGTTCCCAGTGGAAAGAGCCAGGTGATTAGAGGGTTGGAACTTTCCGGCCGATCCCCTCACCTCCAGGGAGGACACAGTGGCTGACTGATTCATCATCAATCACCCATGGTCCACGATTTAATCAATCATGCTTATGTAATTAGGCCTTCATAAAATTTCCTAAACTATGGGGTTCAGGGAGCTTCAGGGTTGGCGAATCAGAATGGATCCATGTGACCGGAGGGTGGCCAACCTCTAACTCCGCAGGACAGAAGCTCCTGTGTTCAAGAACACTCCAGACCTCACCCCATGTATCTCTTCATTCCTTTAAGATCCTGTCATAAACTAGAAAGTAATCTAGAAAGTAAAATGGTTTTCCTGAGTTCTATGAGTGTCTCTAGCAAATTAATTGAAGCTGAGGAGGGGTCACGGGAACATCTAGTTTATCGCCAGCAGGTCAGAAGCACAGATAACAACCTGGACTTGTTTCTGATTGGCATGTGAAGTGGGGGCTGTCTTCAGAGACTGAGCTCCTAACCTGTGAGACCTATCTCCAGGTTGAGAGTGTCAGAATTTAGTTAAATTTGTAGGACAACTTGTCAGTATCTGCCGAGAACTGGAAAATTGCTTGGTGGTGTTGGAAAACACACGTTAGAAAAGGTTTCTGTGAAAAACCTACAGCAGACCTCATATTCTGTGAAATACCTGAAGCGTTTTCTTTCAGATCAGGAATAAGACATATATGTCAGCTGTCACTTCCCTCTTTAATATTGTGTTGGACATCTCGGTCAGTGCAATAAAAAAAGATAAAGGTAGAACACATATGCTGCTGCTACTGCTAAGTAGCTTCAGTCGTGTCCGACTCTGTGCGACCCCATAGATGGCAGCCCACCAGGCTCCGCCATCCCTGGGATTCTCCAGGCAAGAACACTGGAGTGGGTTGCCATTTCCTTCTCCAGTGCATGCAAGTGAAAAGTGAAAGTGAAGTCACTCAATTGTGTCCGACTCTTAGCAACCCCATGGACTACAGCCCACCAGGCCCCTCCGTCCATGGGATTTTCCAGGCAAGAGTACTGGAGTGGGGTGCCATTGCCTTCTCCAAAACATGTATAAGAATTGGAAATAATGATAAAGGTTGTTCTCATTTGCAAGTTATTATTTATGTAAAACACCAAAAAGAATCTACAATAATTAGAATTATTGTTTTACCTGGTTCCTAGATAAAATCAATACACAGATATCAGTTGCATTTTCATACAATAGCAAAAAACAATTAGAAGCTGTGTAAAGATAACCTTCAAAAAAGAACAAAAAAATGAAGTTCTTAGAACTGTCAAGTCCTTTAAGAAAAAAATTATAAATTATTGAAAGACTAAAGAAAAATCTGGGGACTTCCCTGGTGGTTAAGTGGTTAAGAATCTGCCTTCTAATGCAGGGGGCACAAGTTCAATCCCTGGTCAGGGAACTAAGACCCCACGTGCCTTGCAGCAGCTATGCCGGTGTGCCACGACACTAAGCCCACACACCACAACTTGGAGAGAAGCCTGCCAGCTGCAAGGAAGGGCCCCCACGCAGCAACCACAGATCCAATGCAGCCAAATAAGTGAATAAATTTAAAAAAAATTAAAAAACCTAAATAAATAGAAAGACGTACCATACTGAAGACTCAACACTGTTAAGATGTCAATTCCCTTAAGTTCAGAGCATTCCAATCAAAATCCCAAACAGAGGTTTTCATAGAACTTGGCAAGTTGAACAGAAATTTTAGGTAGAAGAACAAAGGTCAAAAAATAACCAAGACTCTGCATAAAGGCAAGGGACTTGCCTCACCAAATATCAAGACATAAAGCTCTAGAAATTAAGACAAGTAGTATTGGTCCAGTAACAGCCAAATAGATGAATGGAATAAAATTAGCCCAGAAACAGATCCAAGAATATATGGAGCCCTTATTGACAAAGAGTGACCACTACAGATCATTAGGGAGAGAGTGGCTACTTGATACATGGTGCCAGAAAAAGTAGATACTCAATATGGAAAAAAATACAAAAGTGGGTTCTCACCTTATACTGTATAAAAATCAATTTTAGGTGGATTAAAGACATCAGTGTGAAAAATGATCATAAAACATTTAGAGTAGCTTAATGGGACATCTTTTTTCACTTCAGGGTAAGAAAAATGGTCTTAATTAAGACACAAAAATGCACACCATAAATAAAATGACTGATAAACTCAATGAAATTAAAATTAATAGCACCTATTCCTTGAAAGACACCCTAAAAAAACAGAAAAGAGGATCCATAAATAGGAAGAAGATAATTGCCAAACATATAATGGGCAAAGGAGTTATTATCCAGAATATAAGGACTATAGATCAATAAGAAAAAGACAACCCAATAGAACAATAAACAAAGATAAGAATTTCACAAAAAATGAAGCACACATAAAAAATAAATATACTAAAAATTTCTTATTAGTAAACAGGGAAATACAAATTTAAAATAATTAAAGTCTGTTTTACTGTCATTAGATTAACAACAGCAAAAAATTTGTTTGACAGTATCAGGTGTTTTGAAGTCCTGCCTCAGGGCCTTTGCATATGCCTAACAAATACTTCTGGAGAAGGCAATGGCACCCCACTCCAGTACTCTTGCCTGGAAAATCACATGGATGAAGGAGCCTGGTAGGCTGCAGTCCATGAGGTTGCTAAGAGTCAGACACGACTGAGCAACTTCACTTTGACTTTTCACTTGCATGCATTGGAGAAGGAAATGGCAACCCACTCCAGTGTTCTTGCCTGGAGAATCCCAGGGACGGGGGAGCCTGGTGGGCTGCCATCTGTGGGGTCGCACAGAGTTGGACATGACTGAAGTGACTTAGCAGCAGCAGCAGCAGCAACAAATACTTCCTTCACATCTTCATATATCTTGCTCATTCATCTCTGACTCAGATCCAGTTCAGATGTTACTCCTCCCAAAGGCTTCCTGATTGTGCTATCCAAACAAGGCCCCTTGGCTTCCATCATTCTTATTCCTCTAACCTGCTTTACTAGTCTTCAGAACACTTGTTAACATTTCACCGCATTTATCCTGTACATGTGTGTTATATGAACACACATATATTTGCTATTATCATTTTGCAGAAACTTTTGAAAGCGGGTGACTGACATGCTGAGTAATTTTCAAATGACAAACACTTAAGAGAAAAGGATGACTGTGTAGGAAACAAATGACATAAGCAGAAGAAATGGAATTAGTGCTTCCTTCTTTCCATCATATAGTTATTATTTTTCAGTACACTTTGATGGCAAGTTGCTAATATCAAGGTACTTTACCCCTAAATATACTTCCATAAGTAGCTCCTCAGATTCTTCCACTTAATCTCAATATCATTATCACAACTAAGAAAATTAACAATCATTCTGTAATGCCATCTAGTATATATATATACAGTCTTCATTCAAATTCCCAAGCCCTCTACATCATATCAAATATATTAAAATGCACCTACAGGACTGTTTTCCTGAAATAAAAAAGTTCTAACAATTTAGCTACAAGTCAGCCATTTCATTTGTAATCAATTTCTCAGCAAGCATGGTACATGATCCTTTTGAAGGGGAATAATTTAACCTCCTTTTTTAAAAAATTATTATGATTTTTGAATATTAACATTTTGCTAATAATAGCCTAATTATTAGTTTGTAGACATTTAATTAAATGATTCTTATTTGTGTCTTATTTTCATATTTTGGGGTCAATTCCTTTTTTTTCTAGGTCTCAAAAATTGCCATTGGTCTTCAGAAAGCTCTTTGTCCTAGGCTCCATTTAGTGGCTGCCTAAAGAGTAAAGAGTTAGAAATGGGTGACTCAGTGAAGGGCCTCCAAAACAGAGATCCATTTAAGCCTCCCTGGGAAGTCCCTCTTTCTGAGACAGCTGCCATTGCACAAGTTCCAAAACTTGGGCTGAAGTAAGAAGTCCTGAGTTTCCAAGGGCAGCAAGGGTGAGAGATTCCTGCCTATGCAGTCCAGTGTTAACGGGCCACCTCCGAGGAAAACAGCCTTTAAGACAGTAGCCAAATAGAGCAAATTCCCATTGGCTATCTAGTTTCACATGTAGTAATGTGTGTTTCAGTGGTGGTTTGCTGTATGCCACAGGAAGCTCAAATCTGGTGCTCTGTGACAACCTAGAGGGATGGGATGGGTGGGAAGTGGGAGGGAGGTTCAAGAGGGAGGGGACATATATATTATCTATGGCTGATTCATGATGATGTGTGGCAGAAATCAACACAATATTGTAAAGCAATTATCCTCCAGTTAAAAATAAATAATTTTTTAATTAAAAAATAAATGCCATATACACTAAAAAAAAAACCCAAAAAACAGTAACCAGATATAATCTGAGCAAGGCTCTGTGCTGGTCGGGAACTCCAGACTGGCACAACCAGTTTGGAAGAGTCTGATGGCTTTTTGTTTGTTTCATTTCATTTCTGCAGTGGAGGATATCCATTGCAGAAATCAAGAGGATCTGATCTAAATTCAATTCATAAGGCTAAAAGAGACTCTGGCTGTAGGAAATGTGGGGACAATGGCTCCCACCAGACAAAATACAATACAAAGCAGAGAAGTTTGTATTAAAAACAACTTTGTCAACAGCAGAAGAAAGAAGTCTTATGCTTCTAAGAGGATTTCATTAGCATAAATTGATTTAATAATAACTATGTTAAGGCATAAAAGGGAGCAGGTATTATTATAGACTGTTAATGGCCCCATTTTACAGATGGGGAAACTGAGGCTGAAGGACATGTAACACGGCTTGTAGGGTCTTGCCCAGGTTCAGCTGGCAGAACCTGATCTCACTTGCCATCACGATACAAGAGAAAAACATGAGGACCTCAGTGTTTTAAGTTTATTAATATTAAGAAAGCCTGCTTTGATTTTTTGTTTTCTTAAGCTTGGCAAAGGAGTTAAAAGCAGAGTGACTTCATTTTTACTTTCATGTAACAGAATTCCCAGAAGACACATGTTCTCGCCAAAATCTGAATGCAGTATTGCTCTAGCATCGTGAAGGGCTTGAACTGCTCATTTCACCAAGCAGGACTCAACTATCGTATCAGGAATATTTTTTCCTTTTGAAAGCCCTTGGAATCAAATCATTAACGAATCAAGAAGAATTGCTTAAATACGAGTGATTTTCAAATGGCAAACACTTTGGGAAAGTGGGTGACTGTAGAGTAAACAAATGACATTCAAAGACTAGATGCTGACTGTGAAAATATGGAGATTATTATAGATAATCAAGGCTACCATCAGCAGAATTAAGGCAAGTGGTTCCTTCACGTTCCCCCGTGATATCCTAGGGAGGGATCAATTAAGGGGAGTATGTCTAGCACAAATCCCCAAGCAGTGGCTCCTGCCTCTTCCCACGTCGTTAAGAGTTTCTGCTGTTCAGTCACTAAGTCATGTCCAACTCTGTGACTCCATGAACTGCAGCACACCAGGCTTCTCTGTCCTCCACTATCTTCCAGAGTTTGCTCAAATTCTTGTCCATTGAGTCGTGATGCCATCCACACATCTCATCCTCTTCCTGCCCTCAATCTTTCCCAGCTGCTGCTGCTGCTAAGTCGCTTCAGTCGTGTCTGACTCTGTGTGACCCCATAGACGGCAGCCCACCTTGCTCCCCCTGTCCATGGGATTCTCCAGGCAAGAACACTGGAGTGGGTTGCCATTTCCTTCT
This sequence comes from Bubalus kerabau, assembly GCF_029407905.1. Classification (NCBI taxonomy): domain Eukaryota; kingdom Metazoa; phylum Chordata; class Mammalia; order Artiodactyla; family Bovidae; genus Bubalus; species Bubalus kerabau. The sequence continues at coordinate 22,308,520 of NC_073639.1, forward strand.
CCAATGCATGAAAGTGAAAAGTGAAAGTGAAGTCTCTCAGTCATGTCCGACTCTTAGTAACCCCATGGACTGCAGCCTACCAGGCTCCTCCATCCATGGGATTTTCCAGGCAAGAGTACTGGAGTGGGGTGCCATTGCTTTCTCTGATCTTTCCCAGCATTAGGGTTTTTTCCCAATGATTATCTCTTTGCATCAGGTGGCCAAAAAGGATCGGAGCTTCAGCATCAGTCCATCCAATGAATATTCAGCGTTATTTCCTTTAGGATTGACTGGTTTGATCTCCTGGCTGTCCAAGGGACTTTCAAGAGTTTTCTCCACACCACAATTCAAAAGCATTAATTCCTCGGTGTTCAGCCTTCTTTCATAAAGAGACACAGCCCAAATCCACAAAGTGCAGGAGGACATGCATGCCAACAGCTCAGGGTGTTTCACAGACGTTGATGGAAGTGTGCACCTCAGTGGTCTTCAAACTCTTCAGACCAGACACTCTTATCAGAAAAAGTGTGTGACCAGCACTTCTGTAACTAAGCAGGACCCTCTGAGGCCGTCCCAAAATAGATTCCCCCCCATGTCCTCCACTGACCTTCTGTCTGTATAAAAAAACTTTAGTCAAAGGAAAACTTCATCAGAGAAGTAAGAAAATGCAGGGGGAAAAAAAGGAAAACAGTCAAGGAAGGCAAAATAAAATTTTTTTTAGCCATTAAGCCAAGCCAAAGGACTTTTAGTTCCTCCTCAAGGGTTATAAACAATATTCTGAGTCATGTCCTTTGGGGTGTTTTGCAGATACTGAAACCCCCACCAGGGGGAAGAAGTAAACTGAGCCCAGACAAAGAACACAGATCCCAGACCAGTTGGAACCAGAAGGTTGATGACGTTGTCTCTCTCACCACCAATCAGAAGGATGTCCATAAGTTGATCAAAACCCCACAATCCCCTCTCACTCTGTCTTTAAAAATCTCGAAAGCCTTTGGGGAGTTTGAGTCTTTCAAACACTAGCTGCCCTGAACTCCACGCTTGGCGCCCTGCACTAAACACTGCATTTTCTTCACCATAGCCTTGTATTGATAAATTGGCTTTACTGTGCACTTGGGCGAGCAGACCCAAGATTGGTTTGGTAACACTTCCAGTGACTATCCATTGGTTCATCTAAAACTACAGCCACGATCAAGGGACTTCCCTGGCAGTCCAGCGGTTATAACTCCATGCTCCCACTGCTGTGGGTACAGGTTCAATTCCTGGTCAGGGAACAAAGATCCTTCACACCACATGGTCAAAAAATAATAAATGAATAAATAAAAATGTTAAAAATAAAAAACAAAGGAATTTGCAACTATTTAATAAAAAAAACTATAACTACAATCTGTACTGACAACCTTAAGTAGATTAAGAAACATACACAAAATAGAAATTTAAGAGATGAGATGAAGTATAGTTTTAAATAATTATTATATTTTCACATAGTCTTAAAGAGCCTTTTTATTCTATCTCTCACACAGCCCTATTTAGCTGAAACTAATTTTCAGTGAAAGTGGTAGGATTAAATATGCTTCATTATTTTGAAAATCTTTAATACTTCAACATAAAGCATGGCAAAAGTCTATTTATAAACTGTTTACATTGATACTAGCATTTAATTACCACCAAAGTTAAGAAAAAAATAAAAAGATCCTTAGGTCCAAATAGAAGAACATCATTCACAGGCCTAATTAAACCTTGATGCTGAGTTCTCAATTCCACCTACCAGATATGCAAAGGTTTTTACTGGAAACCATTTGCTAGAGATCCATCTCCCCAATTCATTCTTGCAAACTAATAGTTTCATTTTAACAAACAGATCCAAAGTCTAGTATTAAGTCTTAGTTTGGAAGAACTTTAAACAGAATGGAAAATTCTAACTTTCAGAATGCTCAGATAGAATTTTTATAGGTGACACAGACTTTAGAAATAAAAGCGTGTCAGATAAAAACATTTTCAGACGCCCACCAGGAAGCAATAGTGCTTTTCTAAAAATAACTATTAAGGTAGCATATTCTTTAGTATGAAACACACTCCAGACACTCATCATTATAGAAATGGCCAGTAATTTGAATCATATCTTTTTGTGAAAGAAAAACGTGCAGCACATCTTAGTTCCAGTCTTTCAATAAAACCGCCATGAGATAAGCTGTGAGTCATCTGACTGGTACAAAACATTCTCATGGTCACTCTCTGTGATGGCTTTAAGAAAGGTCCACAAGTGTTCCGACAGGCCTCATGCAGAGTTTATGTCTCCCCACTTTCAATCCTGGCAGGTTTTTTGTGGGGTTTTTGTTTCTTTGATTCATCGTTTTATCCTCTATATTTGTCCTTTAGGATTCCTATTATTCCCTTCCCAGCCCCCCTTTTATTCTCTTTGCTGTTGTTCAGTTACTAAGTTGTGTCCAACTCTTTGTGAGCCCATGGACTGCAGCACACCAGGCTTCCCTGTCCTTCACTGTCTCCCGGAGTTTGCTCAAACTCATGTTCACTGAGTCAGTGATGCCATTCAGCCATCTCATCCTCTTGCCCTCAATCTTTCCTGGCATCAAGTTCCCTTCCAATGAGTCAGCGCTTATTCTAATCCATCTTCATTCTTTCTCTTTCTTTAGATCTTCTTTCCCCTGCAGGTTTTCCTCGATCAAGACAATAGAGCAAGACTTCTGAGCTAAGTGAGGAAAGACCCTGGGGCATCTGCAGGTGTATCTGTGGCTGTTGCTCAGGGTACCTCCAGCCATCCTAGCAGAAGTCTGGTTACCTCGAGGCCACCATGTGGGGATACCAGACAGAAGGATATGCCTGGGGAGTGCCAGCTGTTCCAGCCCCAGCTGTTAGATGACTACAGCCTCATGAGAGACCCAAGCCAGAACTGCCTTGCTGGACAGCTCCCCAACTCCTAACTCACTGCAACAGTGAGAGGTAACACAAGAGTGTGGTTTTATCTATTAAGTTGTGGAAATATTTGTTATGCAACACTGGAGAACATGCATATTAACTCATTTAATTCTCACAATAACCCTATGAATTATTGTCAGTCCCCTTTAAAAATGAGAGGTCCCTGGCAGTCCAGTGGTTGAGACTTCACCTTCCAAAGCAGGATCAGGGAACTAAGATCCCACATGCCTCCCAGTCAAAAAACTAAAATATAAAATGGAAGCAATACTATAACAAATTCAATAAAGACTTTAACAAAATGAGAGGATATTGAAGCCCTGAGAGATTTTATCGTTAGATTCGGTCCGCCTGTAGCTAGACCTCAGAGACTATGTGCAGTGTCCACGGCCTCTCAGAAAGAGGACAGATGCAAGGATCAGAAGCAGTGGAAGCAATGGATCCTGATGGGAGACCAGATATGGGAGGTGCAGGAAGGGAAGCCTCAAACAGAGTCTAGGGGTTTTGAGGAAACATGGAGGGGGGTGGGAGTTTAGGACAGAGAATTATAAGTTTGGATTTTGACATATCTAGTTGTGTGTGTCACTGGTACCCTAAAAGGAAGATGGCCCACAGGAATTCAGGGGCCAAGTCAAGGCCCTGGAAGCGGGTTGGGGAATCAAGAGCCTTCTGAAGATGAGCTCATAAAGGGAAAGGGTGTTCAGCTAGAAGAGAAGTGGAAGAAGGACAAAGGCTTAGGGAGTGCCTCCTTGTCCAGTTTATGATACACATGACCTTCTGGGATTAAGTTCCCAGAGTTTTCAGAACATTTAAATGTGTGCTATACAGCGTCTGTGGATATACAACGAACTAATAGACTCCACAAAGCAGATACCATTTACTAATCTTATATTTGCTTAAGAAGTTTGTGAATTGCGGGCCTGAGAAACTGGAGGCTCTCTGTCAGTAACCAAACCTAGGGCACGGGTGAAGGCACGGGGACCGGCAGACATAAATGCCAGGAACACTGATGAACCACTTGTGTGTTCTCAAGCACCCCGCAGAGTGAATACACCACTTCAGATGAATATTCGGGTTTGGGGAGACCTGATTCCTTTTTGGTGGATTTTACTTTGGTCGACCTTTTCTTTAACAAAATGACTACATGACAACAAAAGCAAAAATAAGCGGGTGGGACTCCGTGAAACTAAACAGCTTCTGTACAGCAAAGGAAACCATAAACAAATCAAAAGACAACCTGTGGAATGGCAGAAACGTTACACATCACATACCCTATAAGGAGTTATATCCAAAATACACAAGAATCTCATGCAACTCAATAGCAAGTAAGTAAATAGTGTAAAAGTAGGAGAAGAGCCTGAACATGCTTCCAAAGAAGAAATACCAGAGGCTGGCAGGTACCTGAGAAGGTGCTCAATAACACGAATCAGCCGGGAAATGCAAATCAAAACCACAATGAGATATCACCTCACATCTCTTAGGATGACTATCATAAAAAAGAAGGATGTGGAGAAAAGAGAGCCTTTGTGTAATGCTGCTGGGAATGTAAACTGGTACAGCTACTATGGACAACAGTATGGAGCTATCTCAAGAAATTAAACATGGACCTACCATATGATCCAACAATCCCACTTCTGGGTATACAAAGCAAAAAAATCACTATCTCAAAAGGATCTGTACTACCATACTCATTGGATCCTTAATTCACAATAGCCAAGGTATGGAAACACCCCCCACGCAGGAATATTATTGTCTTAGAAAGATGGAAATCCCGACATTTGAGACAACGTGGATAAATCTGGAGGGCCTCATGCTAAGTGAAATAAGCCAGCCAGAGGAAGACAAGTGCTGTATGGCATATTGTTCTGTCAACATCCCAGTTGAAAGTTCTTTCTTCTAAGCTATTACAGTAAACTGGCCCCCATGTCTCCATTCTCAACCTTCCCCTTGCCAATGGAACTTTAGGCATAAATCTGATTATTTTACTTACTTCCTTGCTAAAATGCTTGCACACTTTCTCAAGCATTTCATGTTTAAATGCTTTATCTAGCCATATAATCGCCAACTCAATGGACGTGAGTTTGAGCAAACTCTGGGAGATAGTGAAGGACAGGGAAGCCTAGCATGCTACAGTCCATGGGGTCACAAGGAGTTAGACACGACTTAGCAACTGAACAACCCATTGTCTAAACAGTAAAGCTCAAATGATTTTGTGTGGCTTTTTCCCTTCCATTACCCAAGATTCCTTCTTCCCCAAACATGGAAATTTGGTAATTGATCTTTTCTTAGCTATTGGTCTTATGCTGGGCACCTGAATCTAGCCAAGTCATTCTAGACATTTTGACTTGGGACTGACAGTCAGTTTCTCTTTGGATTTCTGCAGCATGTAAATGCTCAGAAGCGGTCAGTGGCCATGTTTTCTGCCAAGTGAACCAGAAAAGTGGAGAAATCCAGTAACAAAGGAGAGAGAGAATGAAGGTGTGCAGCAAGTTGAGCCCACAGGTAGGAAACTGCTCCATCCCAGCTCTTCTTTAGACTCCAGGACAAGGATGCAGCTTGACCCAAAGTCAGACAGGTCAGACTCTGGCAATAAATGCCCCCTTATAGGCTGACGTGAACTGAGCTTCTGATACCTGCACCCAAGTCAGTCCTAATTCCACTACATACAGCAACTTGGAGGTTCAACCACACCCTGCCTTGCTGGTTTCATTTCCCAGTGTTCTGACCACCCCTTCATTTCACCACACACTCACTCCTCTGCATCAGAGCCACAAGGTCATGCCATTTCTGTGCTCATCGTCCTTTGCATCTGCCTCTTTAATTACATCTACCACATGACATTGTAGAATTCCTACTGGTTTATGTACTATTTTCTAAGTTCTTCAAGGACAATCTTGTTCATCTATGCAGCTCACCGCCTAACGCAACTGGAAAGTACATAGCAGGTACCTGACAAATGTTTGATAAATCAGGTTATTTCAGCAAACGCAGTGAATTAGCGTTTGCCACAGAGGCTTCCCAGGTGGCGCAGTGGTAAAGAATCAGCTTGGAAATGCAGGAGAGGCAGGAGACTCAGGTTTGATCCCTGGTCGGGAAGACTGACCCCTTAGAAGAGGAAATGGCACCCCACTCCAGTATTCTTGCCTGGAAAATTCCATGGGCAGAGGTGCTTGGCAGGCTGCAGTCCAGGGGGTCGCAAAGAGTTAGACACGACTGAGCGACTGAACATGCACGTACGCAGGCTCTAGTAAATCTGACCCCCAAAAACCAACCTATTGTCTTATTATTCAACTAAAAAAGCAGTCTTTCATGAATAATGCAATTTTGTGTTTGAACAGAAGAGGAATGTATATGAGATAAACTGGAAAGCAGTATGAACTTCAGAGGCCCCAGGCCCCAGTCCACATTCTCCTAAACCAGTCATCTGAATACAGAGACTGTAATTTTACATTTGCCACATCTTCTTTCTCACACATTTTATAGTTATTCATTTCTAAATCCTTTGACCTCTAAATCTAGAATAGAAATGTCAATCACTCTTGTGGTACCTGCCAATTGCACTGAAGTGTTTGTTCTTAAACAAGGGGGACTACTCAACCTCACAAATAAAAAAGCTACCCTATCAGCTCATTTTAAAATTTAGGGTTTTTACCTGAAACCTTCTTTAACCTTGAATGTATGTCCAAATAAATTTTCAAATGAGTGTTTTTGTTTGTTTAGTATATTACACATTACCTAGAAGCCAAGGGAAAAAAAGAAACTTTTTTTTTGTTTCATTTTCTACTCAGCCAAAGAAAGAAAATAAGCTACAATTTCCTTATGTCAAAGCTGGTTTATTGAACTTCATGAGGGCAAAATTACAGTGATGCTATTTCACAACAAAATTATTTAACTCTGGTTTAGATTTCATGAAGAAATGTATTAGCAACATACTGTCGATAAAGCACTGTCATTAAGAACTATATTACAGCCTGGATTAGCTTCCTTTGGTGTTCTCCCAAACTATGACTTTTCCAAAACGTATCTGAAGTTTTCAACTAAAGGACACAGTTAAAATAAACTCACACAGAAGTTATAAAACTTGTGACTTGTGCTTTAAAAATTAATAACAGCCACCATTTTGGAAGTGATTTGTCAATAGTTGGTGAAGTGTTTTATAAATATTTTGGAAAATATCTAAAAGCTTCATCCCCATTCAACTGATAAGTATGTTCTTTTTAAAAATGAAAACATGTATCGAGAAAATTAAAACAACAAATCACCACAAATGGGATACAAATATTTTTAAATTAATAAATATTAAAGTGGAAAAAATAAGTCCTTTTAGAGAACTTTAAAGGATACTTACTACTAACTCCTGACAAAAAGAAATAAAGTTAAATTACTTTTTAAAAAATTATTAATAAACAGCACTGAAAAAACATAAATGTGCTTGGAAAGTCTGTAAACTTTCTTCCCCCACTTTAGAAAATGTTTTGATAAGCAATAAACAGATTCCCTTCTTTAAAAAACTGTCAACACCCACAACAATTGTAACAGCTGTCATTGTTTTGCTATAAAAATAGTTACAAATTAGTATCAATTTAGATAAAGTCAAACCACTTTTAATTCTAGCATGATAAGAAAAATGGATTAATCTCATTAAAAACAAAGACAATTTCTCTTTCCTTAAGGTCTCGTGTTTAAAATAGAGTAACTATTTCCTCTAATTATTATCTTCAGTTAATTTATGTAATAGAATTATCTTGTTTTTATAACTAAATTACTCAGCCAGGACCACCATGATGATTAAGGAAAAAACTCTAGATTAGATCACATATTTCATTGGTTTCCCACATTCTGAAAATATTTTAAGTATAATCACCTTTCAGCTTAATTTCCTCTAAAATGGTAAATTCAGCAATCTTTCAGAATTGGTGAATGTGCACACTTCAGTTAGAGTTCATGGCTTACAATCCATTCATATAATAGCTTCATATGCAAGCTTATTATTTCCTATGTGCAAAGTCTTACATTCAGAACAAAAGTATTTAGGGTAAAATACTTTCTGAAATATTCCTTCCATCACTGAGGGATTGGCTAGATATTTTTTAATACCTAATTTATTTTTCATACTGAGGAGAAGTAGTTTGTTGTGACCATAAAATTTAAAGATTATAGATTATGACACAATTCTATTACAGAAACAAATGTAGACTCACAGCAATTATAGGTATGCCCTCAGAGTTACAATCCAAATGGAAGAGAGGATGAATGCATTTAGGCGTCGAGTTGACTGGGGATGGGGGGCGCATGAGATCCTATGTCAGACACACAGCTTGAAATGACTGAAAGCCAGGGGTTGGAAGGTCTCTTGTGGCGGCCAGGAGCCACGTCCACTTATTTCCCCTAAACTGTAACTTCTCAAATCTTTCAGTTAGTTTTTACTATTTAAATATATCAAAGTAAAGTATAAAGCACCTTATGACGTCATTTCATTTGCATTATAATCTGATTTACTTCTGTATATTTTGTAGAATTACTCTTTTTAAAAATACCAATGATATTTTTATAGACCTGACTGACACTGATTACAAAGATCAAACATCTAGGACTGTTGGGAAAGTCATTCTTTCTGGGCTGAGAACCAGAAAACATTCTAGGTCTTCTGCCACCAGATCTGAAGTCTTGGCTCTTAAAATGTACCAATAATAATGCAGTTAATATACTAACAATACAAAGAAAGAACTCTATGGAGAGGCAAATACCAGTTTTTATCCTATTGAGAATACTTCCTATTCAAAGGACATACCAGTAAGTGTCCTAAACCCTTAATATATTTTTTTCAATTTCAGGAACACAGGATTAAACAACCACTGACTCTTAAAAATCCCATTATGCTCTCACATGAAGCCTCCTCCTTGAGCTCTCAACGCAAAGACGTTCTGATTCATCCTAATATTGCTTCATTTCAACCTCACCTGAAAACTTTTTCCTTGTGGTGTCACAGTGACAAACTTGATTAAGTAGACACAAAATACAAAAATAAGCATAACAATGATAAACAGTAACGTGTCAGGATGATCCATTGTATCTGAGATTAAATTCTATGACTTATCACTGTCATACTTCAGAAGTATTTCTTTAGTCAATATTAGATACTGTAATAAAGACTGTGATTTAGCACCAGCATGTCATTGCAGGCTTTGGTTCAGGCTTCAGGGTAATTCCGTTATCAGGGGGTTGACTAAGCATTAAGGGTTTGTGGCTCTTAAGCTTATGAGCCAAGGTCATAAATATAGCTTCCACATGGTCATTATCATTGGGGTTTTTAGCAGAGGTTTCAAACAAAGGCATACTGTGTGTGTCAGCAAACTTTTGTGCCAAGTCTGTGGGTACCTGAATGGCACTTCTCAAGTCACATTTATTTCCAACAAGAATCCGTGGTATATCGGTGGCTAGCAAATGCTGTTTGCATTCTTCTATCCAAGACGGCAGGCTGTGGAAACTCGCCATGTTGGTCATATCATACACGAAGACCACAGCGTGCACGTTTCTGTAGTAGTGCTGGACCATGCTTTTTCTGAACCGTTCTTGTCCCGCCGTGTCCCATAACTGGATCTGAAAGTGGAAAAAAGAAGAGAAAAACTCAAAATTTCATCCAGTTACACACATAGAAAAATTTCACTACCTTCGCACGGCCCTTTGTGCTTCTTCACTTATACTCCTTTGCTCCCTTCTAAAGTGCCCTTTTGGTGTCATTTATGTGATTTAAATGTCATGATACTAGTCCAGTCACTTCATGATTAACACAAGTGTCAGAACAAGTACTTCAATTTAGCACTTGAATTCAGTAAGTCAAGTTTGTTTGGAAAAATTATACCTCAAAAATTGATTTTAAAATGCTAAAAGAAATAGATATCAGATTTTAAAAACATGTTAAGTGTCTAATTTCCACAAATTTGGTTACAATATGCCCTTCCCTGCCTTTCACTCATGTAATTTAAAATAGTAGAATTAGGATAGATGTGAAAAGTCATGAGGTCTAGCCCCCACATGAACATATATATCAGTTCAGTTCAGTTCAGTCACTCAGTCGTGTCTGACTCTTTGCGACCCTATGAATCGTAGCACGCCAGGCCTCCCTGTCCATCACCAACGCCCAGAGTTCACTCAGACTCACGTCCATCGAGTCAGTGATGCCATCCAGCCATCTCATCCTCTGTCGTCCCCTTCTCCTCCTGCCCCCAATCCCTCCCAGCATCAGACTCTTTTCCGATGAGTCAACTCTTTGCATGAGGTGGCCAAAGTACTGGAGTTTCAGCTTTAGCATTGTTCCTTCCAAAGAAATCCCAGGGCTGATCTCCTTCAGAATGGACTGGTTGGCTCTCCTTGCAGTCCAAGGGACTCTCAAGAGTCTTCTCCAACACCACAGTTCAAAAGCATCAATTCTTCGGTGCTCAGCTTTCTTCACAGTCCAACTCTCACATCCATACGTGACCACAGGAAAAACCATAGCCTTGACTAGACACAGCGTGGGTGGCTGCGACAGCGCACATAGCGCAGCCGAGAGGAGCTACCGCATGCCCGAGGTCAGGGGCAGAAGCCGGGAGGACCCCATGCCCGAGGGGCGGCGGTTAAGAGGAGTTACCCCACGTCCGAGGTCACGGGCGGCAGCCGAGAGTACCAGGCTGCGACAGCGCAGGAGCAGCCGAGAGGAGCTGCCCCCCGCCCGAGGCCAGGGGCAGCGGCTGGGAGGAGCAACCCCACGTCCAAGGAGCAGTGGCTGCGCGGGCGCAGAAGGGCCTAGAGGAGCTATTCCACATTCAAGGTCAGGAGGGGCGGCGGTGAGGAGATACCCCTCGTCCAAGGTAAGGAGCAGCGGCTGCACTTTGCTGGAGCAGCCGTGAAGAGATACTCCACGTCCAAGGTAAGAGAAACCCAAGTAAGACGGTAGGTGCTGCAAGAGGGCATCAGAGGGTAGACACACTGAAACCATAATCACAGAAAACTAGCCAATCTGATCACACTAGGACCACAGCCTTGTCTAACATATATATACATCTGACAAAATCCAGGCCCCTTTAAAAAAATTTAAATGACTAGGAAATCACTTATCTATTCTAAACATCTCTACCATCTACCTAAACATCTCTACCAATAAAAATATTCCAATACCTCCCAATGGAAATACGGGGTGTTGGGGGGGAATGATATCTAAAGCTAAATACAAGTCATGTGTTATGATTCTCTTAAAACATGGAATTTATTGTGTCTCTGCTTAGTTCCTGAGAAATATTAAATGATGAGAGTACTAATCACAATGGAAAAGACCAGGGACAGAGATGCTCAGATAGTTTTTTTTTTTTTTAATTTTTGGTTGTGCTGGGTTATCATTACACATGGGCTTTCTCTAGTTTCAGCAAGTGGGGGCTTCTTGTTGCGGAGCATGGGCTCTAGGTAAGTGGGCTTCAGTAATTGTGGCACATGGGCTTAGCTGCTCTGACCCACGTAGGATCTTCCAGCACCAGGGATCGAACCTATGTCTCCAGCATTGGCTGGAGAATTCTTATCCACTCTGCCACCAGAGAAGTCCCCTAGATAATTTTTAACTGAAAGACTTGTATTATTTATAGATACTCCGAATATGGAAGCCTAAATAGATGACTTCTATAGAGAATATCAATAATCTCAGATATGCAGATGACACCACCCTCAGGGCAGAAAGCAAAGCAGAACTAAAGAGCCTCTTGATGAAAGTGAAAGAGAAGAGTGAAAAAGCTGGCTTAAAACTCAACATTCAAAAAATTAAGATCATGGCATCTGGTCCCATCACTTCATGGGAAATAGATGGGAAAACAATGGAAATGGGCAGACTTTATTTTCTCGGGCTCCAAAATCACTGCAGATGGGGACTGCAGTCATGAAATTAAAAGACGCTTGCTCCTTAGAAGAAAAGGTATGATCAACCTAGACAGCAGATTAAAAAGCAGATTAACAAAGCTCCATCTAATCAAAGCTATGGTTTTTCCAGTGGTCATGTATGGATGTGAGAGTTGGACTGTGAAGAAAGCTGAGCGCCGAAGAATTGATGCTTTTGAACTGTGGTGTTGGAGAAGACTCTTGAGAGTCCCTTGGACTGCAAGGAGATCCAACCAGTCAATCCTAAAGGAAATCAGTCCTGAATATTCATTGGAAGGACTGATGTTGAAGCTGAAACTCCAATACTTTGGCTACCTGATGCGAAGAACTGACTCATTAGAAAAGACCCTGATGTTGGGAAAGATTGAGGGCAGAAGGAGAGGGGGACGACAGAGGATGAGATGGTTGGATGGCATCACCGACTCTATGGATATGAGTTTGAGAAAGCTCCAGGAGTTGTGATGGATAGGGAAGCCCAGCATTCTGCAGTCCATGGAATGGCAAAGAGTCAGACATGACTGAGTGAGTAAACTGAAAGCAATACCAAAGGAGAGGAAAACTGAGGGGACACTGTAGATGGCCCCCAAAGTAAGTAGTATATAAAAGAGGAAGTGCTGAAACATGGCAGTAAGTGCTTAATTAAAATGTAATGAATTAATGAATACACTTTAAACATGTAGTTAGAGATGGAAATATTGATCACCACTCTCAGGCTATCTTAATTTTTCAGTTCTGATTTTTTTTCATCTTTTTTTTTTTTTATGGTAGCTCTTCTTAGTCCAAGTGTATCCATCTTTGAAATAGTCTCCCTTTCTTCCTAAGTCTAAGTTTGTTCAAGATAGAAATATAATATAAGGCATATCCTGGAGATATTGCAGATTCAGTTCCAGACCACTGCAATAAAGCAAATATCACAATAAAGCAAGTCACATTAATTTTTTGGTTTCCTACTGAATTTTTTATTCCTACACGTATAAAAGTTATGTTTACACTATACTGGTAAAGAATTCACCTGCAATGCAGGAGACCCTGGCTCAATCCCTGGGTTGGAAAAATCCCCTGGAGAAGGGAATGGCAACCTGCTCCAGTATTCCTGCCTGGAGAATTCCATGGACAGAGAAGCCTGGCAGGTTTCAGTCCATGGGGTTGCTAAGAGTCGGACACAACTGAGCGACCAACATGTTGAACTTTCAAAAGGTGGAAGCAATCCAAATACCCACCAACTTACAAATGGGCAAATAAAATATATATCCATATAATGGAACATTATTCAGCCATAAAAAGGAGTGACATATCGACACATGCTACAACATGGATGAAGAAGCCAGACACAAAAGACCACACATCATAAGATTCCATGTGTATGATACGTCCACTATAAGGCAAGTCTCCAGAGAGAGTAAACAGATTCGTGGTTGCCAGGGTCTGAGGGAACAGGAAGAATGAGGAGTGACTGATAATCGGTAAGTGGTTTCTTTCTGGTGAGATGTTCTGGAATTCATAAGTGATGATGTGACACAGGCTTGTGAATACACTAAAAACCACTGAATGGTTTATTTTCAAAGCACAAATCTTAAATATCTCAGTTTTTTAGAATGAAAAAAAAAAAATCCCACTTCAAACTGTATCTTTAACATTCAGAAAGATATTTTGGGAATAATTTGGATGGTCTACATAAAAGCCGTCCAAAGAACTGGAACTGACTTCTTCCTCTTTTAATAATGTTTTCCCAGCTCAAGTATTCAAAATTCATTTCATCGATGAAGAATAATGATTTATAATGTTTTAAGCAGAGGACATATTTAAGTTAAAAAAATTAAAAGTACACAAGAAGGTAACAGACCAAAACATGAACAATGGTTGTCTTTCGTAGAGAATAGACCATGCAGGGGAAGGAGAGGGTGGGAGGAATTGGGAGAGCAGGATTGAAATATACTGAAATATATACATTACCACGTGTGAGACAGAGAGCTAGTGGGAAGTCAATGTATAGCACAGGGAGCTCAGCCTAGTACACTGTGACAACCTAGAGAGGGGGATGGGGTGGGAGGTGGGAGGGAGGTTCAAGAGGGAGGGGGCATATATATTACCTATGGCTGTTTCATACTAATAAAAGGCAGAAAAAAACACAATACTGTAAAACAATTATCCTCCAGTTAAAAGTAATTTTTTAAATGGTTGCATTTAAGACAAATTTCCCCCTTTATTTCTACTTTTCTGTTTTCCGTAACAAACATACATTTGTTTTAACAAACTAAAGTAAAAAAAAAATCATGCAGAATTTAGACCTGTCTCAAAGAACTGTGAAAATCCTCAATAAATGCAAGTGGTGATGATGAGTATATTCAGCCTTAAGAAAACTGTTTGTTTAAGCTAGGATTGACTCAACAATAAGCCTCCTCCCATCAATCTTACTCAAAACATTCTGATCATATCAAGACTTCCAGGAAACAAGAAGTATGGGATAATAACATCTCACACTTTACCGGAGAGCCTTAAAAGTATATACTATGTTAGTGAGTCACTTACAAAGAAATACCGCTGTTTCTCAGTATCCATGGGGGATTGGTTCCAGGAACCCCCACCAAAATCTAACACCAAAATCCACGGATGCTCAAGTCCTTTACATAAAATGGCATCGTATTTGCATTTAACTTACATCTGTATACTTTAAGTCATCGCTAAATTACTTATAATACCTAATGCAATGTAAATACTATGTAAACAGTTGCCAGCAGTGGACAAATTCAAGTTTTGCTTTGGGGAATTTTTTTTCCCCAAATATTCTCCCATAGATACAGAGGGTCAACTGAATTTAAAAGGAAGCTTCACAACCTAGATGTCCATCAGCAGATGAATGGATAAGAAAGCTGTGGTACATATACACAATGGAGTATTACTCAGCCATTAAAAAGAATACATTTGAATCAGTTCTAATGAGGTGGATTAAACTGGAGCCTATTATACAGAGTGAAGTAAGCCAGAAAGAAAAACACCAATACAGTATACTAACGCATATATATGGAATTTAGAAAGATGGTAACAATAACCCTGTATACGAGACAGCAAAAGAGACACTGATGTATAGAACAATCTTATGGACTCTGTGGGAGAGGGAGAGGGTGGGAAGATTTGGGAGAATGGCATTGAAACATGTAAAATATCATGTATGAAACGAGTCGCCAGTCCAGGTTCGATGCACGATACTGGATGCTTAGGGCTGGTGCACTGGGACGACCCAGAGGGATGGTATGGGGAGGGAGGAGGGAGGAGGGTTCAGGATGGGGAACACATGTATACCTGCGGCGGATTCATTTAGATATTTGGCTAAACTAATACAATTATGTACAGTTTAAAAATAAAATAAAATTAAAAAAAATAAAAATAAAATAAAAGGAAGCTTCAAAATTTCACTCACTGAATTCCTAGAACAAGTGAAAGCCTAGGACACACTTAGGCTGTCTGCTGCCTCTCAGGTCTGCACTGAGGTGAGGGCCAAGAGCCTCGGCAAAGGCAGGACAGCACAACTGATAAAAACTGTCAGCCATGAAGGTAGAGAGAACTATCACTGAAAGAGAGGCAGATACAGCTCCCCACTGGGCCAATGGGGAACAAACCTATGATAACCTAGAAAAATCTCTAGGTTTAGCCCTGAGTGCAGTGGTTCACAATGCTTAGAAAAGAAGAGAAAATGACATTTTGGAAACTAAGCAAGTGACATGCTTTTGTCTGGCAGATGTTAAGTTAGGAAGTGTTTTCCAAGCCATTTTTCCCAATTTAATACCTAATATCTTAGGAAAGAGAATGGCTCAAAGGTGCTTTTACAAGATATTCTCCCATTTGAGACACTATAAAGACAACACAAAATATACTTTAAAAATATTTCATGAATCCCTACTTTAAATCCAAGTATCAAGTTCCAATACAAATGGCAACCTGTTTGCTAAATCTTAAGAGAAGTTTCTTACTATTCGTGAAAGCTCTTTTTAGTAGTTTTATTACCAAAATGAGAAATGATCTGGCAAACTGATTTAATACTTTTTTGCTTGACTAAAGAAGATACAGTATTAGCCCAAATGATCTTTCTTTCTTTGATCAGCTATCAAATTTCCTCTTCCCCTATTCTTTCAAAGACCACATTTTTATTGTAGCTCAGCTGGTAACAGCTCAGTTGGTAAAGAATCCGCCTGCAATGCAGGAGACCCCAGTTTGATTCCTGACTTGGGAAGATCTGCTGGAGAAGGGATAGGCTATCCACTCCAGTATTCTTGGGCTTCCCTTGGGGCTCAACTGGTAAAGAATCTGCCCACAATGCAGGAGACCTGGGTTCGATACCTGGGTTGGGAAGATCCCCTGGAGAAGGGAAAGGCTACCCACTCCCGTATTCTAGCCTGGGGAAATTCCACGCACTATTTAGTCCATGGGGTCGCAAAATCGGACACGACTGAGTGACTTTCACTTTCACTTTCAGCTAGTAAAGAATCCGCCTGCAATGCAAGGGACCCCGGTTTGATTCCTGGGTCAGGAAGATCCCCTGGAGACGGGATAGGCTACCCAGTCTTGGCTCAGATGATAAAGAATCTGCCTGCAATGCAGGAAGATTCCCCCAGAGGAGGGCATGGCAACCCCCTCCAGTATTCTTGCCTGGAGAATTCCCAAGGACAGTGGAGCCTGGCAGGCTATACAGTCCATGGGGTCGCAAAGAGTAAGACACAACTGAGTGACTAAGCATGGAACTGTTCTTTCAAAGAACACATTTTTATTATTTTTGCTTCTAAGCAGCCTATATGAGAGATCATCTGATGATTACATAAAAGCTTCTATTAATAACTTGATGATGTAAATCAACATCATAACTAGTATTAGTAACACTGTAACAGAACTCTTTTTCCTTTTAGCATACTGTACAGAGTAGTAATATGTGCATCTGACATATAGATCCACATGGCAAATTTTAAAAATAAATTTTAGCTTCCCTAACAAGGAGAAGTGACACATTTTGTGTGACTAGAAATACTTTAAAGGAAGAATTTAATTATAGCATAATGCAAGAGATAGGAAGTCAGCAAGGAGAGAAAGGAAGCAAGAGCTGGGCTGTAAATTCCAGCCCAGCCACCAATTTGTGGGACCTTGATCCAGTCATTCACCTTTTCAAAAGCCTGTTTTAACCTTAAAATCAGGGCTAATTTACGTAACGTAATGAGCTCATCTTCTTTTCTTTTCATTAGCTGTGGTCTTAAGAGTAAAGAATACACATAATTTGGAAACAGCAATCTTAGCTATCTTCCCTCCCTATTCTTTCTCTGTTTATTTATGCATTTTCCATTATTACCATCTCTCCCGAAGGTATTAGTGTTCACTCAAAGAATTGATGCTTTTGAACTGCGGTGTTGGAGAAGACTCTTGGGAGTCCCTTGGACTGCAACGAGATTAAACCAGTCAATCCTAAAGGAAATCAGTCCTGAATATTCACTGGAAGGACTGATGCTGAAGCTGAAGCTCCAATACTTTAGCCACCTGATGTGAAGAACTGACTCACTGGAAAAGACCCTGATGCTGCGAAAGATTGAAGGCAGGAGAAGGGAACAACAGAGGATGGGATGGTTGGATGGCATCACCAACTCGATAGACATGAGTCTGAGCAAGCGCCGTCAGTTGGTGATTGACAGGGAAGCCTGGCGTGCTGGAGTCCATGAGGTTGCAAAGAGTCAGACACGACTGAGCAGCTGAACTGAACTTAAACTACTCATATTTACTTGGGGTTTGCACAGCCGAAGCATGTTCCAGGCACTATGCTAAGTCCTTTACAAGCACTATCTTATTTAATCAAGCAGAGACATTACTTTGCCAACAAAGGTCCGTCTAGTCAAGGCTATGGTTTTTCCTGTGGTCATGTATGGATGTGAGAGTTGGACTGTGAAGAAGGCTGAGTGCCGAAGAATTGATGCTTTTGAACTGTGGTGTTGGAGAAGACTCTTGAGAGTCCCTTGGACTGCAAGGAGAGCCAACCAGTCCATTCTGAAGGAGATCAGTCCTGGGATTTCTTTGGAGGGAATGATGCTGAAGCTGAAACTCCAGTACTTTGGCCACCTCATGCGAAGAGTTGACTCATTGGAAAAGACTCTGATGCTGGGAGGGATTGGGGGCAGGAGGAGAAGGGGATGACAGAGGATGAGATGGCTGGATGGCATCACTGACTCAATGGACATGAGTCTGAGTGAACTCCGGGAGTTGGTGATGGACAGGGAGGCCTGGCGTGCTGCGATTCATGGGGTCACAAAGAGTCGGACATGACTGAGCAACTGAACTGAACTGAACTGAATGTAACAATTACTCAACCTTGCAGATGAGCAATTTGAGGTTTACTAAGGCTGTGTAACTCACCTGAGGACACAAAGAGACTATGAAGCCTTTTTTTTTTTAATTGAAGTACAGTTTACAGTTTAATTGGTTTACAAAATTGTATTAGTTTCAGGTGTACACCACAGTGATTCGGTTATGCTACAAAGCCTTTTTTTTTTTTTAAACAAATCCACACTTTTACTTTCTGTTCGATAAATTTAAATCCCTGATGGCATCACAGGGATTCTGCATGCAATGACCTTAACAGGAAGGTTGCTTCAGAATTTGATACAAGCCATGCCACTGTTTCCACAAGAGCCACTTACCTTTCCCCACATAACTCTGCTTTTCTTAGGTTTTCCACCAGAAGTTACATTATTTTTGCTTTGTACACATAAGTACATCTCTTGCCTAGACAGACTTCAGTTTCATCTTGATCACAAAACATCTTCAATTTTACAAAGGGCTGTATGATCCCTCTGGGTCCGGAGACCCTGCTTACAGCCGGCAAATCTGGCCTTGGATCATAGTCTTCCAGACATATTATTAAGAGCTGTGCTAGAAGTCCTGTTCCCAGCAGGCCTCCACAGGTTCCAAGATGGTTGAAAGAGCTGTACTACCACGGTCTTAACAGCCAGGATTTAAATCTGGGCTGAGGGACTCTATTACAGATGAGTGTTGGTTTTCCCAGTCTAGCATACAACCCCAATTCTGTTTATTGTTGTTTGCTTTTCAGTCTTTATGTCCAACTCTCTGTGACCCGTGGACTGTAGTACACCAGGCTTCCCTGTTCTTCACCATCTTTGCTCAAACTCATGTCTGTTGAGTCAGTGATGCCATCCAACCACCTCATCCTGCTTCGCCTTCTTCTCCTGCCCTCAACCTTTCCCACCATCAGGGTCTTTTCCAGTGAGGTGGCTCTTCACCGGCTACTGTTAATAGCACCTCATTTTCCTTGGGGAACCACCCCTCCCCTGCCTTCAGTTCACATGGACCCCCAGCCAGGCACGTGACCCATCCCCACACCCATGTCACCACCACAGTTTGGGGATGGGCATATGTCACAGTCCCCAAGCAGAATCTCTGAGTCTCCATTTTAGTACTGGTGTTAGAACTGACAGAAAAAGAAGTACTTTCTTCTGAGTTTTCAGCTATGTGGGGGAAAAAAAAAATCTCATTTTGCTTAAGCTAATTTGAGTACAGAAATCTGACACAGACTATAAAACAAAAGATCTTAACTACTGATGAAAGATCCCTGGAAAATTAATAATTCCATCCCATCTCACATCTGAGTACAAACACCAATGTTGCTACTTTTCAAAGAAGAGCTGTAAGAATCACAGGCTTCTGATCAGGCTGGAAGAACAATGGGAGCTCTGGCCTGGTTCCAGAGATCCTTCAGATAGTGGAATGGCTTGGGTCTGTGAAAATGGAGACTGCTTATACCATACAGGACTCAAGACCAAACCACTCCAGACTCAAATATCCCAGTTTTCTGAGCTAAGGAGTCATAGATTAAGATTCCTTTTTAGGGCACCCCAACTGTGAATACTCCCATTCACTGAATTCCAGTGCAAATCAAATGAAGAGGACCAATTTGGTATCTTGCTAACCACCATCACCACTTTTTTTTTTAATTGTTTTAAATTTTAATTGGAGGCTAATTACTTTATAATACTGCACCATCACCACTTCTAAGATGAATTCTCAATTTAATTCTAGTTAGGTAAGGTGTAAGATGTCTTATAAAATAAAATATTCTTTGACTTATAAACATTGGATTACTTTTAATAAAGATTAAGGCAAAACAATGGAGAAGGGTAAATAATCTGATTTCTATTTGGGTTCAGCATTCATGGTATATCCTCTTCATTACACTCTGAAGCCAAGTTCTAGTCCACTCTCTAAGCATGTTAACCACACTGGGCATTTTGTCTTTATCTACCTATGCTCCCCAACTTCATCTTCATAGTCATGATTATTTCCTCCAGTTCCACACTTCTAGCTGCCAATCCAACATTTCCATTTGAATATAACACCACCTCAACAAAGAAATGATTAACACAAAATTTTTTTTACAGAGCCTCTCAAAAATCAATTTTCCATGAAAGTGAAGTCACTCAGTCATGTCCGACTCTTTGGGACCCCGTGGACTGTAGCCTATCAGGCTCCTCCGTCCATGGGGTTTTCCAGGCAAGAATACTGGAGAGGGTTGCCATTTCCTTCTCCAGGAGATCTTCCTGACCCAGGGATTGAACCCAGGTCTCCCACATTGTAGGCAGACGCTTTACCGTCTGAGCCCACCAGGGAAGTCTATATTCCTTATCCCTACTAAAGATACTACCTGCTGCTGCTGCTGCTGCTGCTGCTAAGTCGAGTCAGTCGTGTCCGACTCTATGCGATCTACCTTCAGTCAATCAGATCCACAACCTCAGCCATCTGAGTCCTCCTCCTCCTCTTCACAAAAAGCCAGTTACTGAAGCCTTTTGGCTTTATCATCAAAATATTTCTTGTGTCATCTGTTTCTTTCCATTAGCTTCCCTCATCACCCCAATTCTGGATTTCTGGAGCAGGCTACCAACTGATCTCCCGTTTCCAATATATGCAACACTTATCTGAACCCTATATAGTTTAGAACTGAGCTGGACTCCGGAAGATGTCTATGGAATTATCAGACATGGACTCTGTCCTGAATAAAACTGAGTAAGACCTAATAAAGGAGGCAGACACACATATAGTACAAACAGCAGAGATTTAAAAACAGGTAAGGTGCTAAAGGAAGCTGAGAGAAAGAAGAAATAGAAAGGAGAATGAGAGGTAGGGAGACTCCTGACAGAGACACACTGAGGTGAAATCAGGAAGAATTACACATGGTGAAATATGGAAAGGGAGGTTATTCCAGGCAAAGAGTGGGAAATGCAACAGGAAAACATAGGGATAAGCAAATAACTGGCTGGACCATAGGGTACTCAAAGGGAATTAATGGTGGGGGGAGTTAAGTTAGAAAAGCAGTCTGGAGCAAGAGAAGGAAGGTCTTATGTTAATTTTAAAAGTTGGAACTTTTTACAATACAATGGAGAACTACTCTGGGCATCTGAGGCAGGGGAGATTACTCTCCCTAAAGAGCAACATTAATCTGGCATTTTGGCAAGAATGTATACAACAAATTAATTGAGGGCTGGAGTTGGGAGATGAGTTGAACTGCTACAATAGAGCAGAGCATAATAAATCCCCATCTGCTTTGCATATAGGTTCATCTGTACCATTTTTCTGGATTCCACATATATGTGTTAATATATGTTATTTGTTTTTCTCTTTCTGACTTACTTCATACTGTATGACAGTCTTCAGGTCCATCCACGTCTCAGCAAATGGCACAATTTTGTTCCTTTTTATGGCTGAGGAGTATTCCATTGTATAGGGAGTGAAAAAAATGAACTAAGATTTTGAAAGAAGAATGGATGAGAGAAATCATCCATGTAGAAAACTAACTGGATTTAGGGAGCAAAGGAGAATGGTGAGGCCTCTGGGATGAGGAGGACAACATCTGGACCGTGTAGGTCACATAGAGGAGCAACAGAAGAGGCAGATTTGAGAGGAAAGACGAACCCACCTCAGAATTTTGAGGTGAGGAAGGGCTTATCCAAATAGCCATGTCTACAAAACAATAGCGGAGAAGGCGATGGCACCCCACTCCAGTACTCTTGCCTAGAAAATCCCATGGATGGAGGAGCCTGGAAGGCTGCAGTCCACGGGGTCGCTGAGGGTCAGACATGACTGAGCAACTTCACTTTGACTTTTCACTTTCATGCATTGGAGAAGGAAATGGCAACCCACTCCAGTGTTCTTGCCTGGAGAATCCCAGGTAGGCTGCCGTCTATCCGGTCACACAGAGTCCGACACGACTGAAGCGACTTAGCAGACTTAGCAGACAAAACAATAGGGAACACAGAGGGACAGATGAGGAGTGAGGGCTGGGCCAAACAAAGCTTTGGAAGTTATCTTCATAGAAGTGATACCCAAAGTCAAGAGTCTACTAGAGGAAAGCATGCAGACAGAAAACCAGTTCATCAAGGGGAAGAATCAGGCTCACTCAGGATTCATCCTCAATCGCTGCCCCATTTATCTTCCTAAAACACTTGGACTTTTTAGCACACATACAAAATGAAATCTAGATTCTAGCTGTTCAGAAACTCTTCAGAAATGTTGCTACCAACACCTATGCAATTCTTCTCACTTGCCACTTTTCCACAGGAACCTTTAATCCTGCTGGAGCATCCTGCTAATGTTACTCATCAAAATATCCTTCCAGTGAGAATGAGCCCTCCACTAACATCCAAAAATAACTTGGCAGTCACCTACTGCCTGGTTTTGCTAGTCATCTTTCTGTTGTGGTTGTTGTTCAGTCGCTCAGTCGTGTCCAACTCTTTGGGACCCCATGGACTGCAGCACACGAGGCTTCCCTGTCCTTTGCTATCTCCCAGAGTTTGCTCATGTCCAGTGAGTCAATGATGCTATCCAATCATCTCATCCTCTGTTGCCCCCTTCTCCTCCTGCCCTCAATCATCTTTTTAGGTATATAAATTTTATCCCTATGTAGGACAGCAAATCATCTATGCAGTGTATCAGGGTCAGCAAACTTTTCCTGTAAAGGGTCAGAGTACTAAGTATCTAAGGCTTCACAGTCCTAACGGTCTCTGTCACAACTACTCAACTCAGCCACTGTGGTGCAAAAGCAAGCACAATATATAAACAAATGAGCCAGGTTGTGTTTCAATACAACTTTATTATTTATGGACACTGAAATTTAAATTTCATGTAACCTTCACTTGTCATGAAATCTTATTCTTTTGGTTCTTTTTTCCCCAGTCATCTGCAAATGTAAAACTCAGCTTGCAGGCCACAGAGAAACAGACGGCAGGGCACAGACGGTTTCTGGACTTACAGTGGTGATCATTTCATAATGTATGCAAATAGCAAATGACCATGTAGGACCCTTGAAACTAACATAATATTGTATATCAACCATATTTCACTTAAAAAAAAAAAAAAAACAGAAAAATAAATTAAAAAACCAGGCAGCAGGCCGTAGTTAGCCCTCAAGCATGGTTTGCTGATTCCTGCACTGTATCATAATTATTTTTGTCTAACAAAATGTCTTCTTTCCATTAAACGTTTACTCATTAAATGTTTGTTTTACCTATGGAGGGAGAGGCCCTGATTATTTTTCTCTAGTTAATATTAACATCTTGCATTTAACATGTAAAATCTCATTCACTACAAATGACAGGTAAGCTATCCCAATATTCAAATAGGAACTGAGGATCCCTAGGTGTCTGACATTGTCACGTGCTGATATGAAGGGAAAATAGCTTCCATGGTGAGGATACACAGAGACAGAAGGAGCATAAGGATTAAATACCTTGATTTAAATACCAAATGTATTTTTATTTAAGGAATTAACTATATAATTTTATCCAACTTTCAAAATTCTCCAAACAAGATTTTACACTTTCCATTATACATATATAGTACTTAGGAACAGAATAGCAAACAGACTTTATCACATTTTATAAAACATTTTAAGTGATTCTGAAACAGTACTGCTATAAGATACGCTTTCTGAACAATTTACACAAAAGTCCACAAAACATTTAACACAACCTCTCACTTTTACCAAACATGTAAAAATAATGTCTACTTACTAATAAATAATAAAGTAACAGAGCTTTCCAGCTTTCACTTCAAGATGAAAAGTTAGAAGAAATGTCGTTTCAGGTTAGGCTTACAATGCTCCAAAGAGATAATATGAACATCTCAGCAGCACTTAAAACATAATATAGGTTAACAAAAAAGCAGCAGCAATATATGGAATAAAGCTGTTCTATATCACTTTATTTTTTTTAAGACACCAAAAAAACACCTTAAACTTTTCCCCCACCAAAATACTCATATCTTTTTCTATTACAGAAATCTCTGTAATCTTTTTGACCACAATAAAAACCTCTCAAGTCTTACAGTTGGAAGTACAAGTCAACAGATAAGGCCTTAGAGAGAAGAAAAAGAAATCCAGCCTCTCTACCAACTAGGATACCAACTCAGGGGCCCTATCAACATATGAGGTCAGGCTAAAGCTCAGGAAGGACAATCACAGAGAAAAATGTTTTCTCCTTGCTCCTCTCAACCAGAAGGATCAACTCTGTGCTCCCAGATTCATCCCATCTGAGGTTCTGCTTCACTTATCACCGCCGGCACCAATCTTGAAAGCTAAGCCTTCGATGTCACACACTGGACATAGTTCATATGTTTAATATGCTGTAAGTCTCTCTTAAATTTGCACCTGATTCATCTGTGATCTAAAGTATAAATGGCAACCTGGAGGCAGGTAAAGGGTCACTGAACCCCAGCTCCTCGCCTGCCTCCAGTCCCTCTACTTTGTTACTATCCTGCTTCCATTGGGCTTCCCTGGTGGCTCAGAGATTAAAGCGTCTGCCTGCAATGCGGGAGACCTGGGTTCAATCCCTGGGTTGGGAAGATTCCCTGGAGAAGGAAATGGCAACCCACTCCAGTATTCTTGCCTGGAGAATCCCATTGATGGAGGAGCCTGGTTGGCTACAGTCCACGGATTGCAAAGAGTCAGACACAACTGAGTGACTTCATTTTCACTTTCACTTTCACCTTCCCTTCAGCTGTCTGCCTATGCCCTAGTCTATCTCTGTTTCACTCTGGTTGTGCAATCACAGAATTGATGGTGCCAAAGAGAAATCATGATGTTAAACCACCAGGGGAGAAGAATCTTCTCAAGATCACTGACTCTGAGTCAAGTACCTTCTATCTGTTCTCATCTAACCCTCATGTGAGCCTGATGGGGTACTATGATCCCAATTTTTCAGATGAGAAAAATAGACTCTGAAAGATTAAAGAAACTGCCTAACCACCAGACTAGCCAACCACACCAATTCGCCTAAGACTGAGACGGTTCCTGGGATGTGAGACTTTATACTGAAAACTAGGTAATGCTGATCTCCCTACGAAGGACACGTAGCCCTTTCATAGGTTCAGATTTGAGCCAGGCCAACTGGGCTTCAAAACCCAGGCAATTTCTCTCAGAACTCCTTCTGCCAAACAAACTCCCCCTCTAACCTCAGAAATCCTATTATTTTCCTCCCCCAGAGGTTCCTGGGCCTAACTTAATTCTGATGGAAAATAGTCAGCCTTTTATTCTACCCTTTTCTTTGCAATGTATGCAGATCTTTCTTAACTCCCTAATACAGTGCATCCAAAAGACCACCATTCCCAGCTTGAATGGGACAATGAAAAATTAAAGCTAAGATTAATAGGCAAAAGGGCCTACAGAGGACTGATGCCTTTTCAACCCTATTTCTCCTTTACTATCATTGGTAGTAAAGCCCCTTTGGGGGTGGGGAGATGGGCCAGAGATTCTGCTATGCTATGCTACACCGCTTCAGTCGTGTCAGACTCTTTGTGACCCCATGGACTGTAGCCCACCAGGCTGCTCAGTCCATGGGATTCTCTAGGCATGAATACTGGAGTGGGTTGCCATGTCCTTCTCTAGGGGCTCTTCCTGACACAGGGATCGATCCCAACTCTCATTATGTCTCCTTCATTGGCAGGTGGGTTCTTTACCACTAGCACCACCGGGGAAGCCCCTAGATTGGGGAACCAAAAACTAAATTGTTCATGTCTGAAGAATGTGGGTGTGGGAATGAAGTGAGCCTATTTTTTTTCCCCCCACAGTGGACTGAGGTAAAGATGAACATCCTAATTTAAAGCAAAAAATAAATAAATAAATAAACACAGTATAAGGAAGGCAGAGTAGTTCCTCGAGTCCACCTGTTTTAAGGGATTGTATCAGCAGGTGGCTGAACATCAGTCAGAGTGAAGAAGTGTGTTTAAGGTGCCTCAGTCTGGTCACTGATGCCTTATTCTCCAATGTTTCCATTTCAATCCCTGAGAATCCCAGGCTTGGCCCTGAGCTTACTACCTTCTCCACTTTTACTGTGTTCTCCAGTCTCAGGAGCCACCAGTAAGACTTAAGACTTAAAAGAGGGTGGCACCAAGAATGTGGCAACCCACTGAGGAACCAAGTACAAACTACAGAATGTTTCAACAGGAAAACATAATTTTCTAAACAACTCAGTGTCATCTGGAAACTACTGTAACAAAACTGCATGCAAGAGAATACCTAGGTACTTCCTCAAAGGCAACGGGGGTTTTACTTCCACAAAACCTAGGGCAGTGTTCAAATGAATGTTTAACAAATAATATTTACTAAATGAAATTCCCATGCCTGAGAAATTTCACTATATTTCCTCTGGCCTTACTTCACTAACTCCCAACACGTGAGAACCCGGCTCATAAGTCAATCCTACACGCTTGCTACTCGATGTGTGCTCCACTGACTAGCTGATGTGCAACACCGGAGACCTGACCAAATCAGAATCTTTACTTGGGGAAAAACAAACAAACAAACCCAGGTAAATCTCATGCACAATAAAGTTTGAGAAACACTGCCTTACAAGTTTGCTATATACAAATCCTTCCAATCTCCAACTCCCGTCTTCACATCAGCGTGAGAAAAGATGAAGCGCACGCCCTACACCGGGCCCCAGCAATTAACCCACGAAGGGGTTGGCACACGTGTCATCCCGGGATAACCTTCCTCCCGAGTCTCCCATCCGCTCACCTTGATACGCTCCCCATCAATCTCCACCGCTCGTTCTCGGAAATCCACCCCGATCGTAGCCTCGGTGCGGTCGGGGAAGCGGCCGGCGCAGAAGCGGTAGGTCAGGCACGTCTTGCCCACATTGGAGTCGCCAATCACGATTATCTTGAAGATGCGGGAGCGAGCCGGTGGCAGAAACCCTGAGCCCCCTGACACTGCACCGCTGGATGAGAAGCTCGCCTCGAGCGACGACTCTATGTCCGAAGCCATTCTCCTGACCCGCCCCAAACTGAGGCGGAGGGAAGGAGACCCTGAGAAGCTGCGAGATTACGCCACCGCCACCCAGCGCGCCCAGCCCGTGGGTTTCGCTGCTCAGCGTCCCCGGAGCCACCGCCCTCCCGCAGGCAGCGCGCGTGCGCACCTTCCTGCCGGCCTCCGCCCGCGCAGGTGTGGTGCCCACCAGCCCAGGCTCGCTGACCCTTCCGCCCGGCCTACGGCTCCACCGCAGCGTCAGTCAGGCCGGGGCCCGTCTACCTGCGAAGGCACTGGGCCTGTCGGGGTCTTGTCGGTGGCGCGGAAGGCCGGCTGCTGAGAAGCCGAGCAGACCGCCTCGGGCCCGGCACCCTGGCTGGCCCGGCCCCGCCACGTCCAAGGCTCCCGCCCCCGGGAGGAAGCCGCGCGAGCACTCTGGGGGCGGGGAGAGAAAGCTGAAAGGAAGGAGGTACCACCAGGCACTCTCTCGCGAGAGGGCGGGAGAGCCGCTTCGACGCTGGCGTGGGCCCTACGGGGACGTGTGAGGTCTCCGGAAGGTCCGACGCTGTCCTTGGCTTCCCGTTTGGGCTCCCCGGACTTGGAAGTGGAGGCGGGTCCCCTCGGCTTGCAACTGGGGGCCGACTCCGCGTTCACTGCTCCCTCCGGACTCTCGGGATCGCGGGAGATGAGACAGCGACCGGGGCTGAGGGGCGCTGGGCGCCGCCAGAAGCCCACGCCTTGGGAGCGGGAAACCCTTAGAGGCGAGCTCCGGCCGCGCGGAACTTGTGTCTTGGCTGGAGCAGGGCTGTCAGTGAGCAGGCCGGAGTTCGAGGCCGCCTGCCGCCTTCGCGCGGAGAATTTCATTAGGCGCCGAAGCAATGTTCCGATATCCGCGGGACTCAGGTGCCCAAGGCCCGCGCCCAGATCACAGGAGGGCCACTTGGTGGCATTGAACCCAGGAGCTGGTACTAGATGGCCTCTCTCATGAGAGTATATAACCTACTGTGCCCAAGTTACGTCCTCGTGCCTGGGTGACGATGATGTAGCCGTTGAATATTACGGAGCACACACAGTTGTCTTCCGCCATATATCTCAGGAAAATATTAATAGACGAGATCACCCAGCCTTAAAGAGGATTCTCCGGATCACTGAGAGTTTTCCGAGGAAACCTACCATACACTAAGTCATAGAATAGTCCCAAAATGTCCCCAAATATTGCTTTTTGTGAGGAGTTTTGTTTTCTGATAACAAGACTGGAGTTTGGGGGTGTTTTGTTTTCTGTTTGAGCGCATAGTTTGCAAATTCAAGGACTATGGCGAGGAAGACATGGCATGCCTTAAATAGTATGAGGGGAACAACAGAGAACCAAAAGCCCTAGGAAAGGAGATAAACTGCTCATTTCAGTCCATAAAATGAAAATGCGGTCAGAGCAAATTAGTAGTAAAAGCTGAGTATGCCGAGCTGCAGCAATTTGCAAAAGCCTTTAATAGACAATAATTTCTGTTGCAGTAGAAAAACTTTATACAGTTACTGATATACCAAGTTATGTTAGCCAGGGAAAAGATGGTTACGCACCTGAATGTGTGTACCAGGTAGGTAAAATACATTTAGTCAGTTTCCTGTTATAGAAATCAGAACATGGCCTGGAAAATCCTAATGGTTTACCTGTGACTCTACTTCCATAAAGATAAATCATCCCAGAGACTATTAGAGAGCCTTGGAAATATTCCTCTAATCTACTCTACTTATCCCATTTAAAGGATAGCATCTGAAGATTTAATAACAAAAAAAGTTAAAGAATTCAAAGCTGGATAATCAGGTAATTTTAAAGGATCGTGAAAAAGCATCATTGTCTCTCCACCACAAAACCCTTGCTCTATTTTTTTGTATTCTGTTTTTTTTGGTTTAGTCTTTTTCTTGTCTGTTTATTTAGATCCTATTCACATTTCATATCCTAGTTCAAAAGTCTCATCTCTGAGAAGCTACTCCTGATTACTTCAGCTCAAAATGTTCTTGACTTATTCTAAATCTAGTACACTTTCGGGGTATAGCTCTTTGGTCTCAGCAGTACTGTCTTCGCTGTTTGTTTCATGGTTATGTCTTGTGCCTTCCAACTAGAATGTCAGCGCTTGACTACTGACGGAGAGCTCATTGTTACTCAGCAAATGATAAATAAATGAGTTTAGTGAGAAATTTCTTGTGTAAGCATTGTCAGTTTATACACAGTTCAGCACCGCTTGGATGGAAAAAACCCTTGATATTGTTACGAAGAGTTTTGTATTTTCAGTCTGCAGTTTGAGAGATTCCTTATGTGAGTAAAGTGTATGTTACTCTTTTTTTTTAATTGAATAATCCCAGAACCTCCAGGTTTGACTCTTGAAGAAGATGCTACTGTTGGGAAGAGTGGATGGATTATGCAGCCCTGTTTTCTGAGAATTCATTTGTTCTTGGAGTTTTTCACTGCTTGTCACCACTACCACTTGGCCTCAAAGAACAAGCATGTAACCCTTCCTTTCCTTCATATTTTACTACACAGCTGAGAAGAGACTGAATTTGGATCCTTTAGTGGTACAACTGGAATATTACACAGTTTAGAGTAAGATGGCTTATTTAAAAGTATTTTTCTAATAGGAGATAGAAACTGGATATTAACAAAATAAGGGTACTCTCATGTACAAAATACAACTACTTATGGTCAACTTTTATTTAAGAGATGCCACCACCCTGTGGCAGAGGCCATTTTTTAACTGGTCTTAACCAAGGAGTAGCTCCTAGAAAACTTCACTGTTTAAGTTCAGGCCTGAGTACAAAGGACAAAATAGAGTTTACCTGCTTGCCTTTATTGGCACTACTGACATTTTGCACCAGATAATTCTTTTTTTGTAAATATTTGAAGTATGGTTGACTTATTATGTTAGTTTCAAGTATATAGCATAGTGATTCAGTACTTTTGCAGATTAAACTTCATTATAGGTTATTACAAGATAATGGCTATAATCCACTGTGCTATAGTGTATCCTTACTGTTTATTTTATAAACATAGTAGTTTGTCCCTAACTTGTCCCTCTATCTTTTGGTGACCACAGGTTTGTTTTCTATATCTGTGAGTCTGTTTCTGTTTTGGATATACAGTCAGTTGTATTATGTTAGATTCCACATATAAGTGATATCAAGCAGTATTTGTCCGTAAGCCAGACAATTCCTTGTTGTGGGCAGCTGTCCTGTGCATTATAAGATGTTTAGTGGCATACTTGGCTTCTACCCACTACCTGCCAGTAATACCCCACCCCTACTTGGAACAACCCAAATCAACTCTAGACATGGCCAAATGCCCCTGAGGGGTGTTATGTCCCTTTCCCACTTTCACTGAGAATCACTGGCCTATATAAGGGCTTTTCTGCTAATTCTGGTTTCCTGTCCATCCTATTTGACAGCAGGAATCATCTCTCCCTTAAAGACAGAATTCCAGTTCCCCAGAGAAGTATAGCTTTGGTCTTGTTGGCCTCCACCAGATTACCAAATCACTGGTTAATAGTAACCCCAAATATTTTATGAGAGATACTACATTATAAATAACAAGGACTTTAGTTTTAGCATCTAAGTAGCAAATTACCATCAACACTTTATAGGTAAATTTCAGAATTCTACATTTCAGAATTCTTCAAGTTACATCTTCATGAGCTGGATCACTGAGGATTTATGAAATTTAACTATTCTGTATATCTCCACTGTGCTTGTGGTTGGGGCAGGGGCAAAGACTGTAGAAATTCTAGATGTGTTCAAGTGTGGAGGCGGTCAAGGAGCTAGGATGGAAGGCCTTCTTGTAGTGGACAATAAGTTAAAGGTGAGTGTGCCTGTGTAGTGCCATTCTTCTCTATAATAAACTCAAATTATGAGTAAGCAAGACTTACAAATATTTGATATATGCAAAATGCAGTCATGGTGGTCTTTGCTGTTTCCTTTATTTCATTCGCTTTCTCCCTCCTCACCTTTAGAATGTTTGATTATATAGCATTCCCTGTATTTGATATAACAAAGGCAACTGATAATTCTGAAGATGATCTAAGTAACTAGGAGATTTAAAATTAAACTTTCTGGAGAAGGAAATGGCAACCCACTCCAGTGTTCTTGCCTGGAGAGTCCCAGGGATGGGGGAGCCTGGTGGGCTGCCGTCTATGGGGTCGCACAGAGTCGGACACGACTGAAGCGACTTAGCAGCAGTTTTATCTTCTTTCTGTCCAAAGGAGAAGACCAGTACTTTGCTGCCTTGGTTTCCCTGATTACAACAAGGGAGTATGCCTTGGTCTCTGAGGCATGCTGCCTTTCTTCTTCCAGAGTCCACAGCAGATGTAAGAAGTTTGATCACAGCCTTTTTTTTCCTCCTTTGGGCTCAGTTATAACTTCATTTCTCCCCAGCACCCCAAGCAGTCACTCTTCTCAGATGATGCCTATACATGCAGTGAAACTTATCGGTGAGCCCTGGACTGGATAATCCAAAAGAGCACTTTAATAACTGACATCTTAGGGTTCTGTAACTTTACCAACAGCTGTGAACTTAGGAAGGGTCAGTATGTTCGCTCTGGAATGCCATTCCCCCTCCCTTGTCACTATGACTGGGAAGAGGTGAAACATCCATCTGAATTTTAAACTTAGGTTCTAGCACAACACAGACCAAAAGCTTTAGGAATCTTTTGAGCTTTGAAGTCATGTTTTATGAATTTAGCACATTCATCTGCACAGAGAGAATCAATGAATTGTCTTTCTATTTATGAAACCTCTTGCACTCCCCACTGAAGATTGATTGAGATATAATTGACATCTAATATTGTGTGAATTTAAGGTGTACAGTGTGATGGCTTGATACATTTATGTGCTATAAAACATTTACCACAATAGGGTTGGTTAACAACTCTGTCATCTCATATAACTATCATTTCTTTTTTGTGTTGAGAACATTTAAGATTTACTCCCTTAGCAACTTTCAAGTATGTAATACAGTATTGTAACTATAGACATGCATGCAGTACATTAGCACCCCAAACTTGTATCTGTTATCAAGTTTATACCCTGTGACAAACATCTCCCCATTTTACCCACCCCTCAGCCCCTGGCAACCACCATTCTATCCTGTTTCTATGGGTTAATTAAATTAATTAATCTTTAAAAAAAAATAAATAAATAAAATTAAACTTTCTACCTTGAAGGTGATGTACTTTTTTAATGTCCATATTTATAAACATTTATTTCTAAATAACACAGAAAAATCTCAATTTTAAGTTATACTGTCTGATACCAAAGCAATAAAAACAAGCTATTCGTTCTTTCTCTTTTTTCTTTAAGTAGAAGGAAAAAAGAAAATTTATCTACTATACAGTATGGAAGCTAAGAGGAAAATCTCTAATTCTGGTTCAGGAGAAAAATCACAATCACTGATTTACAAACTATTTAGAAAGTAATGACAATGAGAACAATAAAACAACATAAGTATTCAGCTGAAGTAGTACATAAAGGAAAATCACAGATCAATGTTTTAATACTAACCAATATAGAAAAATATTAGTAAATCATATTAGTAAATATTAGTAAAATCATAGTAAAAATATGGTTTACCTATCACTTATATAGTACTTAATGTGTCAGACACTGTTGTGTTCTATAAAAATTAACTCATATGAAGCAAGTAACATTCTCCCTTTTTTATCAATAAAGAATCTGAGGCTCGGAGAGTTTACTGTTTTCCTGAAGTTCACTCAGCTAATAAGTGATAAAGTCAATAACCAAACCCAGTTCTTTGACCACTACATTACACTGCCTCTTATCTTAAATGAGAAAAACACAAAGTTTTAAGGCACAGCAGGCAAAATAATAATAGTAGACTGCAGTGAATTAGAATCCAGAAATACAGAACAGATCATAACAGGAAAGAGCTGGTTATTTGATATGTTCAACAAAATAAATATGGCAAAATAAAAGCAAAGATTTTAAAACAGGAGAGACGATGTTAGACATGAAAAAGGAGGGACTTCCCTGGTAGTCCGGTGGTTGAGAATCGACCTTCCAGTGCAGGAGACTCAGTTTCAATTCCTGGTCGGGAAACTAAGATCTCACATGCTGCAGGTCAACTAAGCCCGCGTGCCACAACTAGAGAAGCCTGTGCACCACAGTGAAGACCCAGAGCAGTCAAGAAGAATAAAGGAAAAAGGAGATAGACTCTGATAACGGAAACTGTAAATATGAAAGAATACAAGCCCATGTATTCATAAAAATATTTTGTTGAGCACCTACCACATAACATGCCGGCTCTATACATGTGGCTAAGGATATCGTGGAGAAGGCAATGGCACCCCACTCCAGTACTCTTGCCTGGAAAATCCCGTGGACGGAGGAGCCTGGAAGGCTGCAGTCCATGGGGTCGCTGAGGGTCGGACACGACTGAGCGACTTCCCTTTCAGTTTTCACTTTCATGCATCGGAGAAGGAAATCGCAACCCACTCCAGTGTTCTTGCCTGGAGAATCCCAGGGACGGGGGAGCCTGGTGGGCTGCCGTCTATGGGGTTGCACAGAGTCGGACACGACTGAAGTGACTTAGCAGTAGCAAGGATATCGTGGTTAGCAAAAAGATGCAATTTGTGGAATTTGCTTGACAGAATACTGGAGAAAAAGGAATCTTAATCTTCTTTACTCCGAGAAAATGTACAGAAATCTTGAGTCTTTGGCTGACTGCTTGTGACTACACATGCTAAATCTGAACATGTGTAGAGTAATACTGTGCAAGGCCAAGCAAAGATCAACCACCAAGAAAAGAACAATTACCAGGGAGCTATAAATGGAAAAATTCCCAGAGCTCATAATGGACTGGATGACTTCAGAGTTACCAGCTGGAGTAAATACCTCACTGAACACTGAGCAATTAAGTACAGACACCTGAAGGCTTATATGTTAGTAGTAGGGCTACATTAGCCCTAGATTAAAAGCTACTCTAGATGTAACCTAGTAACATCTTGAAAAGATCAAGCTGATCCACAAGTAACTTAATTTCCTCCCAAAACAAGACTCAATACTTACACACACACACACACACAAGACAATCAGCAATATAATGTTTACAATGACCAGTATATGAAAAATTACTAGATATGTGAAGCTTCAGCAAAATTTGACCCATAACCAAGACAAAAATCAGTTGACAGAACTAGAGATGACAGAGATCACAGAATTAGCAATAAGACATTTAAAAAGCTATATGAATATAATGAAGAATTTATAATTAAAAATATGAACATTATGATAAAAATGGAAGATATGTAGAAGAATGAAATCCAACTTCTGGAGATGAAAAATACAATATATGAAAAAATTTTTAAATCACTGTAGAACCTTAACAGCAAATTAGATGCTGTAGAAGATTGCTGAACTTGAAGCCAGCAGTAGAAGCTATTCAAACTATAGCACAATTTAAAAAAAACTATAACACATAGTTACAAAGGCAAGAGTTTAAGCTTCATGGGGAACAATATGACATGCTCCAATATGCAGGGCTTCCTTGATAGCTCAATTGGTAAAGAATCCGCCTGCAATGCAGGACACCCCAGTTTGATTCCTGGGTCGGGAAGATCCTTGGAAAAGGGAAAGGCTACCCACTCCAGTACTCTTGGGCTTCCCTTGTGGCTCAGATGGTAAAGAATATGCCCACAATGTGGGAGACCTGGGTTCGATCCCTGGGTTAGGAAGATCCCCTGCAGAAGGGAAAGGCTACCCACTCCAATATTCTGGCCTGAAGAATTCCATGGTGTATAGTCCGTGGGGTCACAGAGTTGGACATGACTGAGCAACCTTCACTTTCACTTCAATATAGAGATAATTGGAGTACCCCTGAGAGAGGGCAGTATTTGAAAAAACAATGCCGCAAATATTTCCAAATTTGATGAAAACTATACTGTCATAGATCTAAGGAGCTCCATGAACCCCAAGTAGGATAAACAAAAAGAAAACATCAAAGCACTTTATGATCAATTGCTGAAAACCAGTGAGAAGAGACACTCTTAAAAGCAGCCAGAAAACAAACAAACAAACAATAAATACATAAGAACAAAGAATTGTCACTTACTATATATCAGAAACAGAAAAAACAAGACAGTATCTCTAAAGTGCTGAAAGAAAAAAAAGTCAACCTAGAATTTTTTTATGGAGCAAACTTTTCTTTCAAAACTTAAGGCAAAATAAGGACATTTTCAAATAAAAGCCAAGAGAATGTGTCACAACAGACCTATGCTATGTAAAATATTAAAGGAAGTTCTTGAGATCGAAGGCAAATAATATCAGGTGGAAATGCAGAACTACACAAAGGGATGAAAAGCACCAGAAATGGTAAATATCTGGATAAATTTTAAACGACTCCTTTCTCATTTTATAATTTCTTTCAGAGTTGACTGTTTAAAGCAAAAATAATAGCAGTATACTATGGGGATTATAACATATAGAAAGAAAATATATGCCCATAATATCACAAAGAATGAGAGGGAAAAACAGAAGTAAACATATATATATATTATACTATGTATTATAGTATGATTAATAAAAATAGACTATGATGCGTTCAAGATGCACATTGTAAAACTTAGAACAACAGAAATGATGAAAGAAGCATAGCTAAGGCAGTCAATAGAGTAATTAAATGGAATATTCTACATATTACTCAAAAAGGAAGACAAGAAAGAAAAAAATTTTAAATGTAGATTGGACAAATAGAAAATAAATATCAACTATATCAATAATTCATTGTAAGTAGTTTAAACCAGGCAATTAAAAAGACAAGCCTCTCCAAATAAAAAAGCAAGGTTCAATTATGTATTGTTTACAAAATATGATGTAGTTCTTACAAAAAAGTCACCATCAACATAAAGACACAGGTAAGTTCAAAGTAAAATGATAAAAGATGTGCAAATACAGTAAAGCTGGAATACCTATATTATTGTCAGACAAAATAGACTTTAGGAAAAAGAATTTGGCCTATCCTCAAGACCAGGGATAAACAGGGATGTTTCATAATAATAAAATGGTCAATTCATCAAGAAGGTACAGTAACAAAGCTTCAAATTACATGAATTAAAAACTGGCAACAGAAAAGAGAAATAGACAAATCCACAATTATAACAGATTTCAACGTTCACCTCACAGTTTTTGATAGATAAGTTGATTTAAAAAATCAGCAATGATATGGAAGTCTCAAACAATTTTATCAACCAATTTGACCTAATCAATATGTATAGAATTCTACATCAAACAATGGCAGAGTACACATTTATTTCAAAATGTATATGGAATGTTCCACCAAGATACACCATAAACTGGAAGATATTTTTTCTAATTTTCAGTAAATTTAGAAATGACTGAAAGTACTAGTCAAGGTCCAATCAGGAAACAGAAACCACAGTAATTTGACCATGTAGTTTAATATAGAGAATTATAACTACGATGAGACTGGGATAACAACGGGTTCGCTAATAGAAAGTAAACAGAACTCTAAATATAATAGGAATATCAGATAAAAGAATAATTACTACCCCCTAGGGCTAAGATAGATTCCCCATGGTACTCCTGGGCCATGCCCCAACTCCAGGCTGAGATGCAGACCTTGCAAGAGGACAAGTTGTTGTGTTGTTGTTTAGTTGCTAAGTTGTGTCCAACTCTTCTGCGACTGCATGGTCTGTAGCCCGCCAGTCTCCTCTGTCCATGGGATTTCCCAGGTAAAGATCCTGGAGTGGGCTGCCATTTCCTTCTCCAGGGGATCTTCCTGACCCAGGGATCAAACCCGTATCTCCTGCATTAGAAGCACTCTTCACCACTGAGCCACCAGGGAAGCCCATAGAGGACAAGGCCATGGCTTGCCTACTGACAAGCAATTTGCTTTACTTCTGTACCAGTGAGGCATGCTGGAAATCCATCTTCTGGAATTTATTGAAAATGTACCCTCTTGGGTGCAGAGAAAGTTGTTCATGGGTAGGAGTCTTGTGGGAGCCACTCTGCTCCAAAATAGTCTGAAGGTAGGGGATCTAGGGAAGCTGCTGAGTGCTGGAGAAATTGCCCATATTGCAGGAGCCTGGTGCTAGGGGACACACTTGTACTGCAGGAGTCAGGAGCTAGGAAGCCACCGAGACTGCAGGAGCCAGGCAAAGGAAAAGCTGCAGGCACTGCAAGATGAGGGGTGCAAGAGAAGCTATGTGTGGTCCAAGTGCCAAACAACAAAGCAAGCAAGAATTAAGAAAGAAAATTCTTTCCAGCACTCTCTACTGACATAGCTTAACACTGTACCAACTGGCAAATGAGAAATATTTAAAGAGCATAGTTCCAGTTTTAGAACAGGCAATGAATCTAGGAGATAAAACAGTTCTTAACACTACTGGTTAAAGAAGAAAAATCTTATCTGTCTTCTCAACAAATACTGAGAAGGCATTTGATATTAAAATTTAACACCCATTTTTAATTTAAAAATCTTTGATAAATTAGGAGTTGAATACATCCTTTACTAATAAAATCAAATATTTTCTTCTAGAAGCATGGCTGGTAACGTTCTTAGAGGGGCCCTTCTCCTATAGAATGGGTATAATCTGCCTAAGACATGCTCTATTATTCTCAAGAGGTTAAGAAAGTCCTAAGGAATTTCTTCTACCACCACACATGCTTAGCCCAGGCTAATCAGCAAGCAGATATGAGGACCTATGCTGATATCAGCTGCGATGCTAATACACTACCCTGGCCCAGTTGCCAGGTGGAAAGCCAAGCATGCGAGTCCCTACTGAAACAAGATTCTCTAAGGGAGCTGAATTCATTTTAAGTCTGTGTTGTTCTCTGGCTATGAGCAGAAAAAGAAGCAAAACTTTCTGAAAGTAAAGATCCCCAGTTTAGGTTAAGAGGACTCCCAAAATTAAGGTCAAGAAATGAGGTGAAGGGAGCTTTCTGGCAGTCCAGTGGTTTAAGATTCCACTCTTTCACTGCCAAGTCGCCAGGTTCTATCCCTGGTTGAGGAACTAAGATCCTAAAGCCAAGTGGCATGGCCAGAAAAAAAAAAAAAAAAAAAAAAACAGAAGAGTTTACAATCAAAGAACTACAAGCACCAAGAAGCCAACCTTTTATGAGTGAGTATATGCAGAAATAATATTCAATAGACATATAACTCCAAAGGCCATAGTAGTAGAACTGATAAAGTATAGAATATCTATGTTCCAAATGTTTAAAAGAGTGAGGGATCTTCATGTTGCTGTACTGCTGAAACCAACACAACACTGTAAAGCAATTATCCGCCAACTATTTTTTTTTAAGGGACATAATCTGACTTTGGTATTGACCATCTGGTGATATCCATGTGTAGAGTCTTCTCTTGTGTTGTTGGAAGACGGTATTTGCTACAACCAGTGCATTCTGTTGGCAAAACTCTACTAGCCTTTACCCTGCTTCATTCTGTACTCCAAAGCCAAATTTCCCTCTTACTCTAGGTATTTCTTGACTTCCTACTTTAGCATTCCAGTCGTCTATAATGAAAAGGACAAATTTTGGAGGTGTTAGTTCTAGAAGGTCTTGTAGATCTTGATAGAACCGTTTACCTTCAGCTTCTTCAGCATTACTGGTCAGGGCATAGACTTGGATTACTGTAATATTGAATGGTTTGCCTTGGAAATGAACAGAGATCATTCTGTCATTTTTGAGATAGCATCCAAGTACTGCATTTTGGACTCTTTTGTTGACTATGATGGCTACTCTATTCTTCTAAGGGATTCTTGCCCAACTAAAAATAACTAAAATATGAAACTTAACTAAAATATAAAATGTAAAAATATAAAAATAACTAAAAATATGAAAGAGATAATTAAGAGATGGAGGCTAGGATGAGAGGGTCAGTCGTTTAACTAACAGTAGTCTCAGAACAGAGTAGAATAAAAAAGAGGCAGTAGTCTCCCCTAACATTTTACAAAACTTTTCAAATACACAGAAAAGTTAAAAGAATTGTGGAGTGAACACTCATATATACCACCTAAATTCTATTTAATATTTTGTTACATTTGCTATATCATTTAAAGAATCTGCCTGCCAATGCAAGAGATGCAAGAGACACCAGTTTGATCCCTGGGTCAGGAAGATCCCCTGGAATATGAAATGGCAACCCACTCCAGTATTGTTGCCTGGAGGGCTACAGTCCATGGGGTCGCAAAGAGTCAGACACAACTGAGCAACTAACACACACACACACACACACAGCTATAACACAAAATCATATCAAAAAACAGAACATATTCGTCACCCCAGAAAGTTCCCTCAGGCCTCCTGTCAGTCAACCCCTGCCCTCTGTCTTCACTGGTTACTAGTGTCCTAATGAGATTAAAATTTTAATACTTAGTAAATATTTAATATTTATTAAATTAATTAAATATTTATATAAAATATGTAATATCAAATATTATAATATACGGTATTTGAATAAATATATACATATTTACCTTTTGCAGAAAGGATGAAAACAGGTACTTGCTGTTTTAAGAATCACAACATAACCAAAGCAGGATAAATAAAAAGAAATGCATAATGACACATAGTAAATGAATGAAGAACTCTTAAGACTTTAAAAGCAGCCAAAGGACAGACCACTAGCAGAAGAACAATTAAAATGACAATGGATTTCTCAGCATCAATGGAAGCCAAAAATTAATGGAATAATAGCTCTCAAGTGCTGAAAGAAAATAGGTCAGCTAGAATTGTGTACTTACCCAAGCTATTGTTCAAGAACAAGAGTAAAAAAGAAATACTTAAGATAAATGAGAAATGAGAGTTTACCTCAGAGACCTGCATTAAAGGAACTCCTAAATGATACAAGGGAAGGGAATCAGTGTTTCAAACAGGTTAAGAGTATTTACTTTGGAGACTGACTGGTGTGAATCCCTGTTCAGCCATTTGCTAGTTGTGGGACATTAGGCAAGTGAGTTAACATCTCTGTGCTTCAGTTTTCTCATTTGTAAAATGTTGACCTCATGGACTTGCTATGAGAATTGAATGAGTTAGTAGAAAATAGCAATTAGAACAAAGCCTGGCATAAAGTGAGAACTTTAAAAAAAATTTACAAGGGAATTATCCTAGAATAGTCTGAGATGCAAGACAGAACTGAGAGTGAATCAAAGGTAAACAAACTTGTCAGTCTAGTTCAGTTCAGTTGCTCAGGTGTGTCCAACTCTTTGCGACCCCATGGACTGCAGCATATCAGGCTAAACACTGTCTAAAAAATGTGTAATCTGTGAGGTTTAAAAAATGGACAGAATTAGTATTTTGAATAAATAATAATAGCATGTAGGTGTTGGGAGGAAGAGTAGTCAATAGAGTTAAAATGATTCTAAGATCATTGTTTTGTTTAGAAGAAGGGTTAATATACTGTTTACATTTTGTTAAATTAGAGGTACAAGAAAACATCTAAAAAGAACAAATATAGAGTGTACCAATTCTAAATAAAGAGATAAAAATGGAATTTTAAAACTGAACAAAAGTTAATTAAAAAAAAATCCCCCCAAAAAAGGGCAAAAAAAAAAAAAAAAACCCAGCTCAGAAAAAGGTAAACATAAAAGATGTAGAAATAAATTCAAATACATCAAGAATCAAAATAAATATATATGTATTAAAATTGCTTTCACTCCAATCCCAAAGAAAGGCAATACTGGAGAATGTTCAAACTTCTGTACAACTGCACTCATTTCACATGCCAGCAAGGTTATGCTCAGCTGGTTTCAGCAGTATGTGAACCAAAAACTTCCAGACATACAAGCTGAATTTAGAAAAGACAGAAGAACCAGAAATCAAATTGCCAACATTCATTGGATCATGGAAAAGCAAGGGAGTTTCAGAAAAACAACTATTTCTGCTTCATTGACTACACTAAAGTGTCATTGACTATGTGGATTCCAACAAACTGCGGAAAAATCTTAAAGAGATGGGAATACCAGACCACTTTACCCATCTTCTGAGAAAGTTGTATTATGGGTCAAGAACCAACAGAACCAGACATGGAACAACGGACTGGTTCAAAATTGGGAAAGGAGTATGACAAGGCTGTATATTGTCACCGTGCTTATTTAACATCTATGCAGAATACATCATGCAAAATGCCAGGCTGAATGAGAATTACAAGCTGCAATCAAGATTGCTGGGAAAATACCAACAACTTCAGATACGCAGAGTGAAAAAGCTGGCTTGAAACTCAACATTCAAAAAACAAAGAACATGGCATCCTGTCCCATCACTTCATGGCAAATAGAAGAAGAAAAATTGGAAGCAGTGACAGATTTCATTTCTTGGCTCCAAAATCACTGTGGACAGTGAGTAACTGCAACCGTGAAATTAAAAGACACTTGCTCCTTGGAAGGAAAGTTATGACAAATCTAGACAATGTATTCAAAAGTAGAGGTATCACTTTGCTACAAAAGTCCATATAGTCAAAGCTATGGTTTTTCCAGTAGTCATGTATGGATGTGAGAGTTGGACCATAAAGAAGGCTGAGCACCAAAGAATTGATGCTTTTGAACTGTGGCGTTGGAGAAGACTCTTGAGAGTCCCTTGGACTGCAAGGAAATTAAACCAGTCAGTCCTAAAGGAAATCAACCCTGAATATTCACTGGAAGAACTGTTGCTAAAGCTGAAGCTCCAGTACTTTAGCTACCTGATTCGAACAGCCGACTCACTGGAAAAGACCCTGATACTGGGAAAGACTGAAGGCAAAAGGAGAAGGGGGCAACAGAGGATGAGATGGTTTAGATAGCATCACTGACTCAATGGAAGTGCATCTGAGTAAACTCTGGGAGATAGTAGAGGACAGAGAAGCCTGGCATGCTACAGTCCATGGGGTTGCAAAGAGTCAGACATAACTTAGTGACTCAACAACAACAATTAAAATTACCAAAGATAGAAATTTTTAAGAAATCTAGCTATATGCCACATAAAAAACACTCTCAATTTCAGGGAACTGTTTCCAGGATCCCCTGAGGATACCAAAATCCATAAATGCTCAGTGCCCATATATAAAATGGAGTTGTACTTGTATTTAACCTAATACATACATTCTCCCATATACTTTAAATCATCTCCAGATTACATATAATATCTAACAGAATGTTAATGCTATGTAAGTAGCTGTTAGCACGTGGCAAATTCAAGTTTTGCTCCTTGGAACTTTCTGAAAATTTTTTTCCAAAGATTTTCGATCTGAGGTTGGTTGACTCCACCAATGCAGAGCCCTCAGATAGGGAGGGCTGACAGTCTATATAAGGAAATGGTTTTTCAGACACAGGAAAAAACAGCTGCAAAGCCCTTGAAGCAAAAACAAAGTTCAAGGAAGGCAAATATTAAAACTTTTAAAATTTGTATAGAATCAATGTTTTTTTTTTTTTTCAAGTGAAATACAGAACCCTTACCACCACATAGGCCCATTGATCTTCTCCCCTGTATGTTCTAGTTGTCATCAATTACATCTACATGTGTCCCAGGTGGCACTAGTAGTAAAGAAGCCATCTGCCAATGCAGGAGACGTAAGAGACACAGGTTGAATCCCAGGGTCAGGAAGATCCCCTGGAGGAGGGCATGGCAACCCACTCCAGTATTCTTGCCTGGAGAATACCATGGACAGAGGAGCCTGGTGGGCTAGGGTCCATAGGGTAGCAGAGTCGGACACAACTGAAGCGACTTTAGCACACGTCAAAAAAACCCTTCAGACAAAAGTGTAATTTTTGCTTTTAACATCAAATACGTTTTATAAACTCAAGAATAATCTACCATATTTATACAAATATTTACCATTTCTCGTGCTCTTTCTTCATTCCCGATGTTCCAGGTTCTCTCCTGTATCATTTCTCTTCTGTCTGAAGAACTTCTTCTAGCAATTCTTTTAGAACAGACCAACTGGCAATGAGTTCTTTTAGTTTTCCTTCATCTGAGAAGGAGGCCTTTATTTCACCTTAGTTTCTGAAACATATTTTTACTGCATATATTATTATGTGTTGACCATTCTTCTACTGCAGCACTTTAAAAACATGTTACTTCCTTCTGGACTGCATGGTTCCTGATGAGAAATCTATAGTAATTCAAACTGATGTTACCCTGTAGTAATATGTTGCATTTCTCTGGCTGTTTTCAAGACTTTTTTTTTTGTCCTTTTCAGCATTTTGATGAAGATGTGTCTGGATACAAATTTATGTTCATTATGTTTGGGCTTTGTTGAGCTTCTTGAATCGATAGGCTTATATCTTTTGCCAAACTTGAGACTTTTCATTCATTATATATTCAAAAAATTTTCAACACCTTTTGCTATTATCCCACAGGTCCCTGAGAGTCTATTCATT
Source organism: Bubalus kerabau (assembly GCF_029407905.1). NCBI lineage: Eukaryota > Metazoa > Chordata > Mammalia > Artiodactyla > Bovidae > Bubalus > Bubalus kerabau. Next base: position 22,351,975 of record NC_073639.1, read on the forward strand.
ATTTATCCAATTTTCCCCTACTCTGTTGTTCAGATTGGATAATTTGTATTGATGTTTTCAATTTCACTGACACTTTCCTCTGTCATCTCCTCTGCTACTGAGACCATATGGTGAATTTTTATAATTAATTTTGGCTATTACACTTTTCAATTTTAAACTAAATATTTGTTTCTTTATATTTTCTGTTTTTTGCTGATACTTTATATTTTTCCATTGGTTTCAAAAGTGCTTTTTTTTATTGCTTGTTAAGAGAATTTTTATAACAGAATTCGGAATTTTGAAAGGTCTGGCATTTTACTTTACTTAGAAGTTAACAAGTTAGGCTGTTGCAGTTTAATGCATAGTGGTGAAGTTGTGAGTCTCCTGAATCAGAGACAAAGGACAATTTATCACTCACTGCAGTAGTGGGAAGTAGAATATCAGGATTTCTGACAGTTTCCTGAGTCCCAGTTCCTACCAAGTAACGCCAGGAGGACCAGGTAATACCTGTGTATGCAGTGAGTTTCCTGATAGGAGAGGAACTTCATGGGGAAACTCCAGTTTGTAATAAAGGACTCACAAACCTATCCAACTGAGTAATGGAGAGAAACGCATCTTTTTTATTCTAGACAGCAAACAAATCTCCCCTTGGGCCCAGAGGAAGACATTATCTCTGTCTTCTAAGGATGTTTGCTACACAGACATCCCTGAAAAAATCAGGAAAAAGCTGTTAATGCCCTTGCCTAGAAGACATGCAGAAATACAAGAGATTAATGGAGAGCTGTCTTCCCACAAATGACTGCTTCAGAGCCTTTGTCAGGTAAGTCCACTATCTGTGTTCTCTCAGCGCTGACATCTTTTTTTCCCATGTGAATTGCGATTATCCTGGTTCTTTGTATGGTTAGTAATTTTAGATTGTATCCTGGACATTTTGATTCTTCTGTTTTGAACCTCTGTGTATTGCTTACATTCTATTGAGAATGTTTACATTTTTGTTTTAGCAGGCTTCCCAGGTATTGCTAGTGGTAAAGAACCCACCTGCCAATGCAGGAGACCTAAGAGAAATGGGATCGATCTCTGGGCAAGAAAATCCCCTGGGGAAGGGAATGGCAACCCACTCCAATATTCTTCCCTGGAGAATCCCATAGACGGAGGAGCCTGGCGGGCTACAGTCCATGGGGTCGCAAATAGTCAGAGATGACTAAAGTGAGCACACAGACACAACCTGGGTAGATTCAGGCTGTAGTGTAATGGTGTGCACCTCAAAGGAACTAGGATTTTTGAAGGAAGGGGAAACGTTTGGAATTGGGAGCAAGCAGGACCTGAAGGATTTAAAGCAGAACAAAACAGCTACAACTTGAGAGTACTGCAAGGAAACAGTATTACAGGAGACGACTAGGTTTGGGGTTAGAGTAAAGGGAATGTTTAGAAAAGCTGTTAAGGATAATAGGGGATTTGACTGATAACAGCACAATGAAAGAATCAAAACAGATTAAGAAAAGTGGGAAGTTAGGCTAGATTAAAACAAAGCATTATGGGGTTAAGGTCTATATGTCAGGGCTTCCCTGGTGGCTCAGTGATAAAGAATCCGCCTGCCAACATGGATTTGATCCCTCATTCGGGAAGATCTCGCATGCTTTGGAGCAACTAAAGCCTGAGTGCCACAACTATTGAGCCTGTTTTCTAGAGCCTGGGAGCCTCAACTACTGAAGCCTGCAGACCCCAGAGCCTGTGCTCCACAAGAGAAGCCACCGCAGTGAGAAGCCCTCACACCACAACTGGAGAGCAGCCACTGCTCACCTCAACTAGAGAAAAGCCCACACGCCAACCAACTCCCAGCACAGCCAACAAATACATCAAAGTATTACTTGAAAACTTGATGTGATGAACCTGACCTGTTAAAAAAGGCAATGAGTTATGATGGAATTATTTCTAATTTTTTTAAAAGGGAAATTATAGCCAGTTGGGATTGTTCTTTCAAACAGCTTGTAGCCGGTAATAATGGTCTCTTGGGATTGTCCCTTTAGGCAGTTTGTACTGGTGAAGCAGGTGGATCCCGTGATTTGGGAGGAAAGGGAAAAGAGGACTGACCAGCCGCACACTGAACTCTGGGAACCTCTAAAATCCACGTGGGGTTGCGGCTGCAAAGACTGCGGAGCCATTATTTAAATCTTTGAACACTGACAGTGTTTCAGCGCTGTCACTGAAAACCCTAGAAGCCTCCTTTACAGGCTAAATCTTTGGTGTCACTGCCACTGGACAGTCTTCCAGGAGCATGGAGACCCTGCTGCGGGGTGGGATGGGGGCACATATGATGATATAAATATCTACTGGGAAAACCCAAGAAAAACAACATCATTTTAGGTCTCTCCTCAAAGTTCAACTTATCAGAGGGGGCTTATTTAAACGCATTATCCAAAATCGAGTTTTTTGTGGTCAGTTTCCCTCCTCTTACTATGCTTTCCCACCTTCTTAGCACTTAGCACCACCTGTCGTATATTTATTTGTTTAGTATTTTCTTTCAGTAGAATGTAAAGATCTTGAGAACAGATTTTTTTTTAACTACTTATTTCCAAGGCCTAGAATAGTGCATTGCACACTGTAAGCACTCAATGAGTGTTTACAAAATGAGTGAAAGGATAGACAAGAGTATTAAACCCGATAAGTGAGTTCAGTAACATGGCCAACTACAGAATCAATAACCCTGCAATTAATAGAGTTTCTACATGCCAGCAAAAGCCATTAGAAAAATATCTTTACAGATAGTGTTTATTAACAGCAGCAACAACAAAAATATCCTGAAGTAAGCTAAATGAAAACTAAATAACATTGACATTTTTCTGACAGAATTGAGTGACTAGAGAAGTATACCATACTGCTGGATGGAAAGACAAAATATTGGAATGATGCAGATTCCACCACCCCCCCAAAATTAATCTGTAAATTTAACACAGTATCAATCAAAATCCCAGTGACATTTTTAGGGGAGACAGAGGGTCAGAATTTGATTAAAAGATTTAAAATTTCATCAAGAAGAATAAAGGTTTTAGATAGTCAATTAAATTCTGAAGGAAGGCTCTAATAAGGGACCTTGCTCTACCAGATGCAAAAACAAAAAACAGAGAAAAGGGGTGCACAGCCCAGGCATTTCACTTCTGGAAATTTTTCCAATCAGTGTTTGCTAAGTAGAGGATAGTTCAAACAAATCATGGTTTAAACACATACCTGTGGAAAATACCATGGAACTTTTAAGAATGATGATTTAGAACTACATCAATTGCTATGGAAAATGTTCACCATATAATTTTGTGTTAAAAAATAAACTGATTACAGAACAATATATGGTACCCCATTTCTCATAAAATTGAAAAATAATAATTTACATGTATATGTGAAGAAATAACCTGGATGGAAGGTTATACATCAAAATTTTATTGGTATTTCCTTGGGAATAGAGGTTATGAGTGATTAAACTTTTTTTGTTGTTTACTGAAAAAATTGGGAAGTTCCCCCCCAAAGTGGGACAGCCATAAAACTCACTACCGCCACCTGGTGGCTACCATGGGAAGATTTCTTACTTTTTTCCTATCACCCTAAGAAACAACATACATAACAAAGGTCATAACTATAAAGTTGTAAAGAAATCTGCAGTATCACCTAGTTCTATCGATCACTGTACAGCTGAGGAAATAAAAGGCAAAAAAGTTTAAGTTGTCTGTCTAGAGTCACACTGATAGTGAAACTTATTAATAGTAACACTCTCTTGTGGAGCCCTTTGGCTAAGTACTTTATAGACTGACTCATTTTAGTCTCATAGGAACCTATGAGGTAGTTCCTATTTTTACTCTCATTTATCCCTATTTAACAAATGAGGATCCTAAGGCTCAGAGAAAATGACCTACTTGAGGTTGCCCATTTGGGGCAGCGCAGGCATTCTGAGGTCCACATTCCTCTCCCGCACCTCCGCTAAGGTGCCATCTTAGTCTCTGAATTGCCCTTGCCCCTTCCACTATATCCCACTGCCTCTTCCTTCAGTGATTTTGGTGAGAACTCTTAAATATGTCCAGGGTTAAATTCCTCCAGGTTAAAAAGAGTATAAACATTAAGGGAGAGCAATATAAAGAAACAAAGTAGCCCTGCCCCAGCTGCTTGTAAGAATCTTGTCCAGATAGAAACAGACTTACTCTGCATTGTTCCGGTGTCCAGATGCTAAGTAATCTTGGGACTATAGATAGGCTTCCCTGGGTTCCCCTGCTCCAGCTTTCTCCACGGTATGCTCCCCCACTTAAGTTTTCATTCCCCAGAGCTGAACAGTTACCATCACAACATGCACGTGTTCATGAACTTCTTCCCCTCTCCTAGCTCTTGCCCAAATTCTTAGGAGAAATGGTCTCTAGCTCTGGATCTATCTTTGAGCATCAAAAAAAAAAAAAAAAAAAAAAGGCATATGTCCTAATAAGTGCAAAAATTGTACTAGGGATGATTCTTCAGAAAGTGAGATTAGAAATGAGAAATAACTAGTGCCATTAGCTTCTGAGAGCCTTGAAAACCTAAACAGTATTTCAGAACTGCTCCCAAAATGATACATACCTTTGAATCATCATCTAATTAAAGCTGACTTTTCTTAAGTACCATAGATTAAATATTTTAATTTGATTAAACTTAATACTAGTGCTATAAAAGCATTATTTTCTAAGTTAGTGACGAGCTTAGTTGTTAAATTAAAATTCACAAATAAGATGACTTGAATAAACTATTAAATCTAACCTAAATTATAATTTTTATCTCTAAAATCAAGAATAATAACATTACCATAGGTGGTGGGGAGGATTCAAGTTGACACATAAAAATCACACAGTATAGGCATCTAGCAAATATATCCAATACATTTCCTTCCCTTTTCCCTGTGTAATGTACTTATTTCATCCAAACGTTCTTCATATACCTGGGCTAGGGTTTCTTTGAAGGAATCAATTCTGTGTTAGCCAGTGTTCTATCTGAGGTGTTTAAGGCTCTTCATTTCCGTTATTTCACATCCCATCTTCAGTCTCTCAGTAAGACCTGTGGGCATCACTTTCAGAATCGATTCCCAATTGGACTAATTTTTTACCCTTTCACAACTACCATGTGGGTGCAAGCCATCATCATCTGTCATCTGACGGTGTAGTAACTTCCTAACTGAACTCCCTGCTTTCACTCTTGTTCTCTACCATCTATTCTGCACAGGCAGCCTGATTATTTGTTCACAGATTGTATCAGGTCACTTCTCTATTCGAAACCTTCCAAGAGTCCTCAGCACGTTCAGACTAAAGGTCTAAAGTTCCCACTAAAGCCTACTAGAGCTCTGTGCCCAGAACCTTGCCTACCGTTCTCATCCCTCTCTCCTGCCTTCCTCTGCTGCGGCTGTGCGGCCTCCTTACTGTTTTTTTAATTGAAGTATAACTGATTTCCAATCTTAGTTTCAGAGAGCTTCCTTACTATTACTCTTCGATGCTGCCAAATATAGTCCTGCCTCAGAGCCTGTATATCTGTTGTTTCCTCTGCCTGGAATAATCCTTCTAGATCTTTAATGCCTTGCCTTTTCATTTCCCACCTCAAAGAGGCTGATCCTAGACACCCTATTTAAACAGATACCCTTTCAAGTCTCCCTCCCTAAGCTTCTTTACGTTTTCTCATAGCATTGACCAACTACTGGGGTTTTGAAAAATACATACATATGTATTTCTCTATCCACTTGCCTGACATGTAAGTTCTATGGAGATGGAGACCTTGTTTTGTTCTCTTTGTATCGCTAGCATCTAGAACAGTGCCTGGCATGTGCCAGGCATTCAAAAATATTTGTTGAATGAATAAATGAAAAAACGTAGCCACCTGCCTGCCATCAGATCAGCAAACTTACCTCCTTCTATAGGCATCCTTTTCCCCCTCTTCCTTCACTAAGCAGAAGAGATGTTTTCCTTTTTTTGTTTGCTTTCCTGTTTTATTTTGACCATGCCTCAGGGCATGTGGATCTTGGTTCCCAAACCAGGGATCAAACCCAGGCCCCCTACAGTGGAAGTGTCCTAACCACTGGACAGCCAAAGAATTCCTTGTTTTCCTTCTTATCTGCGGTTAATGTCTCATCTATGTCCTGCCTCCTCAATGACTTTGACTTGGCCTTTACATTCAACGCTCCGGCCTACAGAATTTTCTTGCTAGCAGGCACAAGTCTACCCCATCTTGAGTAAAAATTACAAGGAAAAAAATCTTCTGTCTGCATCTCCTATCACCTGCCAATCTCACCTGCTCCTAACAGCCACAATTTTTGCAGTATTTCTTTATGCTCGTTGCATTGTCTCACCTCTCTTTCATTCTGGTTTCTCTTAAACTCCTTAGAAATAGCTCACTCCTGCTGTCATCATTTTCTTCCCTGACCCTTTCGGAGACAATCCTCTTAATGTTTTCTACTACTTCCCTGACTGCTACTCTTCTTGTCCCTCCCCAAAACTCTTATGTGTCTGAATTCTGATCAGGGTTCTTCTTATTCTACAGATTCTCCCTTGGCAATCTTACCCATGTCCATAGTTTCAGTTATCACCCCAAACTGTATGCCCAGCCCTCCTCTCCATCAACTGGACTCACAATTTACATGACCAACTACTACCTGACCCCACTTGGATTTCCACAAGCACCTCAAAATAAAGATGTCATTTTCTTCCTCCAAACCTGTTTCTCCTCCACTGTTACTTAGTAAAGGGCACCATCCGCCACCCAGTTGTTCATGGATGTTACCCCTGGTTTCCCCTTCCCCTCCAAACCCTTCACCCCCATTCAGCCAATCAGTAGGGTTCCATTAATTCTACTATGTTGGGTCAAATTGTGTCCCCCTCTCCCCAAAACATATATCCATGTCCTAAACTCCCGGTGCTTTGAATGTGACTTTATTTGGAAACAGGCTCTTTGCAGGTATGATCAAAACTGTCTCGAGATGAGAGTATCCTGGATTTTGGATTGGCCCTAAATCCAATGACCAGGCTCCTTATGTGAGAAAGGAGAGGAGGATGAAGAGGGAGCTGTGAGGTGCAGGCACGGGGAGAAGGCCAGTGAAGATGGAGAGAGTTACCAGAGTTATAAGGCTACAAGCCAGGGAACAAGGATTACCAACCCTGCGACTGACACCTTGCTTTCAGACTTCTGGCTGTGAAAGAATGAATTTCTGTTGTTTTATTCCGCAAGTTTATAGTCATTTGTTATGGCAGTCCCGGGAAACTGACACATCCACCTTCCAAATATCTTGAAATCCACCCACATTTCCCCATTGTCATCCACATCTAGTTCAGACTGTGATTACAACAATCTTGTCTCCATGCTACTAGTCCCAGCCCATCTTTCTAAAATACAGGAATTTTACTCCACTATTGACAATTTGTGAGTGAGTTTGCCAGTGACTTCTGGATTAAGTCTAAATGCCTGGTACAGAATATATAGTTTTCTGCTTACTTGTGTAGCCTTATTGCTCACCTCTTTTCATCCTCACCCTTAATTCTATGCTCCAAGCCCAGTAATAATTTTTTATATTTATGGAATACTCTGTGACACACACTGTTCTAAGAGCCAAACCTCACAACAGCCCTACAAGGTAAGAAGCAGGCTTCTTTCAATGTCTCTGTCTTCCTTACTCTGCCTTTGGGACTCTGAGCATGCTGTTCTCTGCCTACAATACTCTCCCTTTCTCTTCTCTTGCTCTTTGTCCCCTCTCCTCATAATTCACACCCATATGTAAGGTCTCAGCTTACTCAGCACTTCCTCCATGAAGCAGTCCTTGATCTTCCTAAATCTGTCTGGGTTACCTGTCCCACCTCCATTGTCCATATTCCTATTATACCCTCTACTTGCCCTATTGTAATACAAATTATTACAATTGTCTATTTACTGGTGTCTTAGCCTGTTTAGGCTGCTATAACAAAACACCACAGACTGGGTAACTTATAAACAACAAAAATGTATGTCTAGCAGTTCTGCAGGCTGAAAGTCTGGGATCAGGGTGCCAGCATGGTCAGGCGAGGACCCCCTTGCGGGCTGCAGACTTCTCACTGCATCCTCACATGATGGGAGGGGTAAGTAAACTCTTTCTGGGGCCTCTTTTATAAAAAGGGCACCAATCCCATTCATGACCCGGTCATCTCCCAAATGTCTCACTTCCTCATACCATCACCTTGGTACGGATTTGGGCCAGGATTTCAACATACGCATTTTGGAGGAACACAGACATTCAGACCATTCAACAGGCCTATAGCTTAGACTATATGTTTCCTGTGCAAAGAGGCTGTTCATTCTCTTGCCATTGTAGCCCCAAACCCACAATCTAGCACAGTGCCTGGCACACAAGGGATGTTCAATCAACATATTTGAGTAAATCAGAGGCTTGAATAAAGGCTGTATCTTATGTCGCTACTGACATAGGGTAGGAAAAAATGCACCCCTAGACCTAGTTGCCAAATGTCTGTCTTCACAATCTGTGCCTCCTAGGCCTTTGCTCAGGCCAGTTCTGAAGCACTCTTTTCATAGGAGTTTCCTAGACTCGTGAGGCCAGTTAATTCTCACTTCCCTATCACACTCAGTACCTGACGAACAAAAGGCTGGAATAAAAAATCTTTTTAAATAAAAACATCAAATAATCAAGAACTAAATAACAGTTTGAGCTGACGCAAACATCAGATATTCTGATGTGAGTAGAAAGGATGGTAAAGCTGAATTTCTAGGAGGGGAGCATCACTGTGGGTTAACATGGTCAGGGACACATCACAGAGAAAGGACATACGCTGTACTCGGAAAGGAATGGGAATTGCATGGTGAATTCCATGCCATAAGAATGGAATGGGCAAAAGCTCCAACTTTAAGGGTTGGTGTGAGTTAGTTTGGCTGGAAGGGAGTTGTGACTAGGAGAGTTGTGGGAAATCAGATTGCAAAGGTAAGAGGAAGCGAGACTATGCTCGTTGCCAATGACAGATGTTGTATGCAACTGTCAAAATTCTGCTTATATATATATAATACATATTTTATCTTAAATGTCCCTGTCATATCAAAAGTACCCATTCTAATGCTAAGACCACAAGCCTGGGACATGGCGGAATAACAGTATCATGGCAACAACACTCTGTTTCTAATGTTGGTGAAGGACATGGTAAAAAGCTCACATTGCTCCAAATGTATTTAAGTGTCCAATGGATGCTCCCCTTGGAATCCTAGCACAATCCTCAAGAAGGCTGATAATGGAACTAATTATGACTTTCCTGTTTATCGCAATATACTGAGTACCAACCAGGCATCTAATATACACTTTGGGGGATTTAAAGATGAATAAATGTGATTTCTGCCCTTAAAGAGCTTACAATAGTATAAAAATAAGATACACAGCCAAAAAAGTTTAAGTTAACACTACATATAAAGATGAATAAAAGAAAGATGATATGTGCTAAGAAAGATTAGAGAAGAAATTCTACTTGGCTGAGAACAAGATGGGCAGAATTTGCTCAGTTGGTAACTGAGGAAAGAACATTTCAGCAAGAGTGAGAAGTTTGAAAAGACTTGACATGGGAAAGCACAGGGAGTGTCTGCAGAACTGTGAATAGTCCAGTGACTTATCTGTTCATAGATTAAAAGAAAGCAGGTTTCTAGTTTTTTAATTATGATGTGCTGATTTCCACTTGGGTAAGACACTACAACAATGGAAATGGCCTGTTCTTTCAACTTTCAAAGTTAGTATTTTTAACAAGCCTCCAGTGTGGTCCTCTTGACCACATGGTGAGTAAAGCTAAACCTGAGACTTTCATGAGCAATGATGAAAGAGCACACGAGGTACAACGTTAATATAGACTAATATCATTTTATTGGCTTTTAGTTGCTCATGTGCACCCACGGTTGATTCATGTCGATGGAAGGCAAAACCACAATATGTAAAGTAATTATCCTCCAATTAAAATAAATTAATTAATCAAAAATATATAGATTAGTATCAGACCATTTTGATCAGAAAGATTCATTTAAATGTCTGAAAAACACAAGTCCCAGTGCTTCATGGTAATTTCTTCATCTAACAGCTCAAAATTGTTTTTTCTAGAGCACCTGTAGGGGGTTATTACTCAACACTAAAAAGGAATTAGCCACTGATACATGCAACAACCGGAGAAGGCGATGGCACCCCACTCCAGTGCTCTTGCCTGGAAAATCCCATGGATGGAGGAGCCTGGTAGGCTGCAGTCCATGGGGTCGCTAAGAGTCGGACACGACTAAGCGACTTCACTTTCACTTTTCACTTTCATGCATTGGAGGAGGAAATGGCAACCCACTCCAGTGTTCTTGCCTGGAGAATCCCAGGGACGGGGGAGCCTGGTGGGCTGCTGTCTATGGGGTCACACAGAGTCGGACACGACTGATGTGACTTAGGAGCAGCAGCGGCACATGCAACAACACAGATGATTCTCAAAATAATTATGATGAGTGGAGGAAACCCAATTTTAAAAAATAAATACTGTATGATGACCTTTTACATAAAACTCTAGAAAATGCAGACTAACCTGCAGACATAGAAAGTTGAGGCTGGGGGCTGGGATGGATGGGAAGGAAGGATTACAGACGGGCCCGAGGAAACTTTCTGGGGGAATGGGTATGTTCGTTGTGGTGATGATTCATGGGTGTGCACATGTGTCAGTGGTACATTTTAAATATGAGTTTACCATATGTAAACTATACTTCAATAAAACTGTTTAAAAATATACCTCCCTTTGAGGACCATCAGCTTCATCTTTTATACCATTCATTCTACATCAAATCTGAGTAAATGGTTAGTGTAATGTTTTAATAAGATCTATGTATGTGTGTGTTTTAATTTCCAGACCAGATAAGATAATCATGAGAAAAAGGACAAAGGCACTTAAATGATTAGGTACTATTAAATAATTAAATACCTTGCATAAGGTATAATGGTCTACAACATTTATTTCTATAGGGTGAAACTGCTCAACTTCATTAGGGAATTAATGCTAGGGAATACTTAAATTCAGAATATAAGAAGATAATGGAATAAACAGTCCTGTTATTATTACCTCATGCAATAATGTAAAACCAGGCCATTCACTGACAGAGAAAATTTGATCAACTTCTTCACTTAAGACGCAAAGACAACATTGCCATCTAGCTGTTGAATACTGAGTATATTGTTGAAACATTCTTGACAGTGTTCAATTTCTCTTTCATACAACTACTTAAGAAACATACAGAAGGCCCCAACCAATTAGATTTCCTTCCAAAGGGTGTGAACGTGACTACCAGTGTGGCTTAGGCTGCTCCACTACGGATAAGGCGGGTGGGTGACTGTGTCTCCTCTGACCACCTCATGCTCAAGGCTCTCCTGGGAAAAATTTTATTAAGTACTTTTTGTGTTTAAGGCACTTGACATACAAAGATCCATTATCTCCAAGATGTATATATAACTCAGAAATGTTAAGTAAACTGGCTAAGAAGCTTTCAGGATTCAGACCCAAGTGTGTATGAGTCCAGGCTTTTTCCCCTGTATCATCAGTTCAGTTCAGTTCATTCAGTAGTGTGCCAACTCTTTGCAACCCCATGGACTGCAGCATGCCAGGCTTCCCTGCCCATCACCAACTCCCAGAGTTTACCCAAACTCACGTCCATTGAGTCAGTGATGCATCTAACCAACTTATCCTCTGTCGTCCCCTTCTCCTCCCACCTTCAATCTTTCCAAGTATCAAGGTATTTTCCAATGAGTCTGTTCTTTGCATCAGGTGGCCAAAGTATTAAGAGTTTCAGCTTCAGCACCAGTCCTTCCAATGAATATTCAGGACTGATTTCCTTTAGGACCAACTGGTTTGATTTCCTTGTAGTCCAAGGGACTCTCAAGAGTCTTCTCCAACACCACAGTTGAAAAGCATCAATTCTTTGGCTCTCAGCTTACTTTATGGTTCAACTCTCACATCCATACATGATTACTGGAAAAACCATAGCTTTGACTAGATGGAGTTTTGTTGGCAAAGTAATGTCTCTGCTTTTTAATATGCTGTTTAGGTTGGTCATACCTCTTCTTCCAAGAAGCAAGCGTCTTTCAAATTCATGGCTGCAGTCACTATCTGTAGTGATTTTGGAGCCCAAGAAAATAAAGTCTGTCACTGTTTCCATTGTTTCCCCCAATTATTTGCCATGAGGTAATGGGACTGGATGCCATGATCTTAGTTTTTTGAATGTAAGTTTTAAGACAGCTTTTTCACTCTCCTCTTGCACTTTCATCAAGAGGCTCTTTAGTTCCTCTTCCCTTTCTGCCATAATGGGGGTGTCATCTGCATATCTGAGGTTATTGGTATTTCCCCCACCAGTCTTGATTCCAGTCTGTGCTTCCAGCCTGGCATTTTGCATGAGACTTATACTCTGCATGTAAGGTAAATAAACAAGGTGACAGTATACAGCACTGACGCACTCCTTTCCTATTTGGAGCCAGTCTGTTGCTCCATGTCCGGTTCTAACTGTTGTTTCTTGACGTGCCTACAGGTTTCTCAGCAGACAGGTAAGATGATGGTCTGGTATTCCCATTTCTTGAAGAATTTTCCACAGTCTGTTGTGATCCACAAAGTCAAAGGCTTTGGTGTAGACAATGAAGCAGAAATAGATGTTTTTCTGGAGCTCTTGCTTTTTCTGTGATCCAGCGGATGTTGGCACTACTGTATCATACTCTCTCCAAAAGACTGGCGAATGAAATCTTTTTCAAAAGCAGGAAAAAAGGGAATTGCATATTATGTAAAGCACAGATACTGATCCTTATACTACAGAGGGTGCAGTCCTATAGAAAAAGTCCAGGGGTCCTGTTCTCTAGAAGATGGGGTGCTGCACACCAGTCAGAGTGTGGTAAATCCACAGTGGCTTGTTTTAAATCACAAGGAAGTCCAGCAAAGACTAGGCCAAATACTTCCATACTTAACTTTCTGCAGAGCAATCCTTGCAAAGCAGCAGCAATTACCACCACACCACACTCCTACAAAGATAAGGCTAAACACTCCCTGGGACCCTCAGTTAACCAGTTGTGTCCAAAACAACTGGATAAAAAGCTGAGAAACCATAGTTCCATCCCAACTTTTCATTCCTGGTCACTGCTCAAAAGGCAGCCTCCTCACCCATCCATCAGCTTCCTGTCATTTCTCATCTCCTGACTGCTGCGTGCCTGATAGCCTGCCCTCTTGACCCCTCACCTCCACCTTCCCCACAAAACCCTCCCTTGGCCCTTGGTGTGGGCCTTGGCAACATATTCTGCAATAAGTAAACTCACCTATATCTTTACAGCCTTTTTTGAAGACTCTTAATTCCTTGACTTCTTTCTCAAAGATACTGTCTCCTTGGCAGTTTCCCCAAGCTGTATGTTCCACAAAGCTCAGAACTGGTATTGCCCTTTTTTGTCCCATAGTCCCTTCTAAAGCATTTCACTTTTCTATAAAAACTTGCATTCCTTTGAAGTTTACTCCATCCAATTTTGCTATTCTTTGCCTTGCTTTTGTCCTTCACATCTTAATCTCCAGGTCATTCTCCAGAATAACATTATACCTGGATCATTTTATTTCTTTAATTCACTGCATGAAACATTTCCTATTTCCATATTTGTGTGGATGGTCTGTTGAACAGCCAAACATCACAGATCAAGGGCTACTTCAACCTCATTCCGTGGGCTGCAGTCTCTGCTTTGCTATGGAGAATCTCGGAGTGATTTCAGTACCCTTATCCTTCCATCCAAAGTGCCCTCAGTATGCCTGATCCACAAGCTCATCAAGACCTTCATTCCTATAATACTGCCTTTGCTTCCAGGTTATTCTTCATTCCATTTCCTTCCATATCTGGCTCTTATTTGGTGCTTCTAATCCCCCTCCATATGTTCCCTTCCCTGCTCTCTTCCAACACACACTTATAGAACATCACTGTATCTTGCTGGGTATGAGTGCCCTCAACCCGCTTCCCTTCATCCTCACCTATCTTCTCTGTACCTCATCCAACTCACAGTTCTCGGTCAGTCCTGTAACATGCCTGGTTCTATGAGCCATTCAGCTGAGGTACTAGAAACAATCAGAAAATCACTATACTTTCATGATTTCCAAAATCAATTCAGTGGTTAACACTGTTCATTAATGTTTTTGTCTTTAGTCAGATGCTTATTCCAAACCATCTCCATCTTCTTTTCAAACCCCTCCCTGGCTTCACTTCCCACTACTCTGTGGAAACTGATTTTGCAAAGTTTGTGAAGGACTTCCTAACTACAAAATGTAACAAACATTAGAATTGTGAGTTTATGCTACTTTTCACTAGTGGTAATGTTTTCTCTCATTTTATTCAGGAAGAGTCACTCTTTGGTTTGAAGTATAATATTGTAGTTGGTGTGAAAGGACAAAATAGACTCAATTATCTCAGTTATTAATCATAATACTTTAGCAAGACAGCCTGACAATCTCCAATAATCAATACATCTATAACTTACAGCTCTTGGCCAGGTTACTATGGGTATCTTAGCAACTGCAGTTGTTTCTTTCACTGCATGTAAATTAAGGAATAAAGGGTGAATTGGTAAATGATCTTAAGGGATCTTAAGGGATAAAGGAGGAACTGGTAAATGATCTTAAACATCGATCTTCACTATGTTAAAAATTCACTTCCCACTGAGTGGAAATCCAAACATAAAAAGGGGTTATGGGGAAAAAAAGGTTAAGTTTGAAACAAAGCAGTGTCAACATAAAATATGTTGTATATAGCAAAGTGAAAGTGACAGTGAAGTCGCTCAGTTGTGTCCGACTTTTTGCGACCCCGTGGACTGTAGCCCACCGGGCTTCTCCGTCCATGGGATTCTCCAGGCAAGAATACTGGAGTGGGGTGCCATTTCCTTCTCCAGGGGATCTTTCCGACCCAGGGATCGAGCCGAGGTCTCCCGCATCGCAGGCAGACACTTTAACCTCTGAGCCACTACTGTACAAAAATGCATAGTTTAGAAAATATCCATTTTTTAAAATGGCAGCAACTTTCTTCTAAGACACTTCTAAATAGCCAAGGCATTTAACCTCAGTAATAGCTCTTTAAGGGGCTTCCCTGGTGGCTCAGAGGTTAAAGCGTCCGCCTGCAATGCGGGAGATGTGGGTTCAATCCCTGGGTCTCCAGATTCCCTGGAGAAGGAAATGGCAACCCACTCCAGTATTCTTGCCTGGACAATCCCAAAGACGGAGGAGGCTGGTGGGCTACAGTTCATAGGATCACAAAGAGTCAGACACGACTGAGAGACTTCACTTTCACTTTTAGCTCTTTAAGCAAAATAATGTGATCCAGGAATACTGTGTAGTTTACAGTTTGCCTTGAAAGGAAAACCTGGGCTCAAGTTCTGCTCTAACATCTAGTTTCATGGACTTGAACACCTAGTTTATAGTGGTAGAAGGAACACAAGGAAAGATGCTCACAGGTCCATTGAACCAGCTTTCTACTACTAGCTGGATACTCTTTAGCCAGTCATGTAATGTCTCTGAGACACATCTCTTCATCCATAAAGGAAGGAAAATAATACCTACACATGAGCACTTTGCTCTCCAAGGCCAAACTTGCCTATTACTCCAGTTATCTCTTGACTTTTGCATTTCAATACCCTATGATGAAAAGGATGGGAAAAAGGCCAGTTTTCACTTCAATCCCAGACGACAATGCCCAAGAATGTTCAAACTACCATACAATGGGGTTCATTTCACATGCTAACAAGGTCATGCTCAAAATCCTTCAAGCAAGGCTTCAGCATTATGGGAACCGAGAACTTCTGGGTTTAGGACAGGCAGACGAACCAGAGATCAAATTGCCAACACTGGTTGGATCAGAGAAAGCAAGGGAATTCCAGAAAAACATCTATTTCTGCTTCATTGACTATGTGAAAGCCTTGACTGTGTGGTCACAACAACCTGAAAATTCTTAGAGAGAGAATACCAGCCCACCTTACCTGTCTCCTGAGAAACCTGTAGGCAGGTCAAGAAGCAACAGTTAGAACTGGACATGGAACAACTGACTGGTTCAAAATTGGGAAAGGAATACATCAAGGCTATATATTGTCCCCCTGCTTATTTAACTTCTATGAAGAGTATATCATGTGAAATGCCAAGCTGGATGAAGCAGAAGCTGGAATCAAGACTGCCGGGAGAAATATCAACAACCTCAGAAACACAGATGATACCACTCTAATGGCAGAAAGCAACGAACTAAAGAGCCTCTTGATAAAGGTGAGAGAGACAGTGAGAAAGCTGGCTTAGAACTCAACATTCAAAAAACTAAGATCATGGCATCTGGTCCCATCACTTCATGGCAAATGGAGAAAAAGTGAGAACAGTGACAGATTTTATTTCTTTGGGCTCCAAAATCACTGGTGACTGCAGACATGAAAGGAAAAGATGTCTGCTCCTCTCAAGGAAAGCTATGACAAACCTAGACACTGTATCAAAGACATCTTTTTGCCAACAAAGGTCTGTATATTCAAAGCTATGTTTTTTCAGTAGTCATGTATGGATGTGAGAGTTGGACCATAAAGAAGGCTGAGCGGCAAAGAATTGATGCTTTCGAATTGTGGTGCTGGAGACTTCTGAGAGTCCCGTGGACTGCAAGGAGATCAAACCAGTCTATCCTAAAGGAAATCAACACTGAATATTCATTGGAAGGACTAATGCTGAAGCTCCAATCCTTTGGCCACCTGATGCGAAGAGCTGACTCACTGGAAAAGACCCTGATGCTGGGAAAGACTGAGGGCAGGAGAAGCGGGCAACAGAGGTTGAGATGGTTAGACAGCATCACCAACTGAATGGACATGAGTTTGAGCAAACTCTGGGGGATAGTGAAGCACAAGGAAGTCTGGCACGTTGCAGTCCATGGAGTGGCAAAGAGTTGGACATGACTTGGCAACTAAATAATAAATGAGTACTTTGGAAATTACAAAGGGCAATGTTTTATATATTATTTGAGTCTCTTTTCTTCTGGAAAAATTGTTACACATCCTCCAACTGGGTCTCCCTTGCTGTTTGGGCTTTCCTCTAGTTGTGGCAAGCACGTGCTTTTCATTGTGGTAGGTTTTCTTGCTGCAGAGCACAGGCTCTAGGGCTCATAGGCTTGTCGTTGTGGTTCCCAGGCTGCAGAGCACGGATGAGTCAATAGTTGCAGAGCATGGCTTAGGCGCTGCACAGTATGTGAGATCTTCCAGGACTCGGGACTGAAACCATGTCTCCTGCACTGGCAGGTGGATTCTTTACCACTGAGCCACCAGAGAAGCCCCCTCATCACCCTTAATACATCAGTAAAAGTATCCTTAACCTTCTGGGAAACCAAAGAAGCATTTGTTTTGACTACAGATTTTTTTCTCTGCTTTCTGAGTTAGTATTATCTTAGTATATTTTTGTCCACCCACTTTTATCCAATAGGGAATTAAAAATTTTTTTTTTAACTTTCTAAAAAAGTACCCCACCCCAAGTGAACAAAAACACCTAATGTTAACATTTTGCCGTATCTATCTCAAACATGTTTTTTAAGAAATAAAAACTATAGGACCCTCACGTTCCCAACATGACTCTTCTTGTTTAAAGAGAACCAGTGTCCTGAATTCTGGATAGTTTAAAATTCCCAAACCTGTTTTTAAACTTTTACTTTATGTGAATATTCAAATAAACCATACTTAGTATTATCTGGCTTAAAAAATTTAGAAGAAAAAATTTTAATTTCTACATATAAGAAATATAATGCCATTTAACTTCCTTTTTCTTGTGGATCATTACTGTTTTGGAGAGCAATTCTTGATTCACTTAATCCTAGCTTATTTAACTGTAGAGCATTTCATTAAATGAATATACCACAATTTACTCATTTATGTTACATTTTATTTCCAAGTTTCTTTATTATAAACAATACTGCAATGAACATCCTTGCATGTATCTGGCAAATGTGTGGGAATGTTTACAGGGCATATTTCTATATATCTACTGACACAGAGATCTATATCGAGAGTTAGATCTATAGATACAGGTATCCTATCAGAATAGCTGGTTTATGCACGTTTCATTTTAGTAAATGAATATTGCCCTCATAATGATTATACCAATCTATACACTCAAAGACAGGATACCTGAGAGTTCCTCTGTTGTTTTTCAACACCTTAGCCAACATTTGATATCCAGACTTATTCCAAAATGTTAACAACTAGATCGATGTGAATTATCGTGTCTTGATTTTGAATTTATTGACCCCAATCCTTGAAAACCCTTGATTCCTCAAAACTATTATTTTCAAAGTCTAGCTTCTTGACTACTAGGTTCTTTCACTAGCGTCTCTTCCTCTACCCCCTTTTCTTATTCTCTTTGAGCACTCTTGTCAAGTCATACCACTCATGGCTCACTCTTCGAGTCACTTTTCTTATTTTAGACTCATACCTAGCTGCCCACTACACGTTGTTATATGCCTAAAATTCATGTCTGAAAAGACCTCTTTTCTTTTTCCCTCAATTTCTCCCTCTCAATTCTTGACCCTGTTTAATGATAATGTTAAAGATAGTTTTTTTTTTGCCAAAACCCTGCGCATCACTGCTAACTTTCATGTCTCGTTGATGGAGGTGCTATCTGCCTAACATTTCTTGTATCCTTGGCTCTCTTCTTCATGTTAATACTTAACTGCTGCTGTCCTCAATGTCCTCACTTCTTTCCAGTTGTTATACTGATCTGAAGCAAGCACTTTGTTAGTCATACCTGGGCCTGAACACCTATTTTTCTCACTCACAAACTATGTGACCAGAGGAAAATTATGATTCTCAAGCTGTTAAACGGGAACAATACCTACCTCCTATTTTTTTAAGGTTTAAGTGAGCTAACCAGTACAAAATGCTTACTACATTGCCTGGCACAGAGTAGGAACTCAGGAGTATTAGCTCAGCTTGAGTCTTCTGATTAGCCTTGGTGCCTCCAATCTCACTCCCTATTCCCACCATCACATTGCTAGTGGAATTTTCTCAAATACTTATCATCTTTCCCTAATTCTTCAATAACTGACCTTTGCTTCTGCTGCTGCTAAGTCACTTCAGTTGTGTCCGACTCTGTGTGACCCCAAAGAGCCAAATCTAGTCTTTTAGTAGGCCATCTATGTATTGCTAATTTGAGCTCCAGCCTTATTTCCCAGATTCTGTTCATACTATTTTACAGTCCCTGAATACATGACCTTGTTTCATGTATCTGAACCTTTAGGCACATGCTATCTTTTGTCTGTATATGAAATTCATCTTTATCTCTCCAAGCTCAAGGAACATACTCTGTTAAGCTTCTCCCTGTTCATCCAAACACTGAGTACTGATTCCTAGGGGTTTATATATTGCTGCTGCAATCATTTCTTGATTTGCCCGTCTCCTTCACTCACCTGTGAAAACTGTGAGAGCAACAGCTATGTCATATATCCCCAGTATAAAGCATAGTTTCTGGAGGTGGTAGACATTTACTAACTACTGAATGGATGAAAGGAAAGACACTGGGACTGGTCTTATTTTGTATCTTCTAAATAACTATAAAAGCAACATCAGGAAATCTGCCAAGTTCACTAACACTAGTAAGTTTCCATGAATGTCAGAATGATGGGAGGACAGAGGTGTTACTGGTGGTTTTCTCTACTGTATGAAAAGGCAAAATAATCCAAAGTGCTAGAACATGTAAAGTAAAACACTAGGGGGAAAAAAAGCATAATTTGAGCTGTTAATATCTACAAAAAAATTATAAACTATTTCCTGAGTATACTGGTCCAGTGTACTACAGGAGATAAACAGAGATAATCAAATAGAACGCTGACAAGTAAACAGAAGAGAACATCCTTTTGCAAATACTAATACTTAAAATGAATGCTTATAAATAATGCCTATGAATATTTATAATGAATCCTTATATGTCAGGCTTTCTGATAACCACTTATATACAATATGTTACTTAATCCTTCCAACAACTGTATGAACTAGGAATTCCTAGTATCTTGCCTAAGATACCTGAGCCAGGATTTAAACTTGGTTCTGTCTGATCTAAAAACTTAAGGTAAAGGAAAACCATCCATGTCTATAAACACAAAAATGGCAATGAACAGTATTAGCTTGTCTCCTTCATCAAAATCTTTAACCAATCAGGAATAAAGTAGATACACACCAGGTTCTATACCAACAAGCCATATTTTAATTCTGTCTGTCACAGAATCAGGGTTCTTCTCATACCTGAGATTTGTAATAGAAATTCATTCATTTATAGAAATGCAGGGATGTGCCCGGTGGCCCAGGGGTTAAGAATCTACCTTTCAATGCTGAGGACAGAATTTTGATCCCTGGTCAGGGAACTAAGATCCCACATACTGCAGAGCAACTAAGACTGCACGCCACACCTAGAGCGCCCACACACCGCAACCACTGAGCCGGCGCACTCTGGAGCCCATGCTCCACCAAGAGGAGCCTGCATGCCGCAACTAGAGAGCCCACACACCGCAACCACTGAGCCGGCGCACTCTGGAGCCCATGCTCCACAAGAGGAGCCTGCATGTGCAACTAAAGAGCCCACACACCCCAACCACTGAGCCGGCGCACTCTGGAGCCTGTGCTCCACAAGAGGAGCCTGCATGCTGCGACTAGAGAAAGCCCGCTGCCACAGCAAAGACGTGGTGCAGCCGAGATTTAAAATTAAAATAAAAATGTTTAAAGTTAACTTTCAATTAAAAGAAAGAAGGAAAATGTAGTCCTTTATGGAGGAAAAAAAAACAAACCCTACATATTTGATTGGAGGTTTAGGTATGCATATTAGGAGTGTATGAATTCTCACCACCAATCCTTATTTAAACGACTTTGTGCTTTGCTTTGGTATTCATCCATTCGAAAACTCAATCATGCATCTACAGGAATTATTGCTTAAATGAAGCCAAGTTACCAGGACATGTAACAAAACTATGTAGAAGTGATTTTTTTTCCCCTTTCTTTGAATACCAGCATCTCAGAACAGGAAGATCTCCTGGAGTAGGAAATGGCAACCCAATGCCGTATTCTTGACTGGAAAATCCCATGGACACAGGAGCCTGGTGGGCTACACAGTCCATAGGGTCTCAAACAGTCAGACACTACTGAGTGACCAAGTGTACACACACACATCTCAGGTAGTAGAGCAGCAGAATGAGGGAAAAAAGCAAAATACAAATTCTTCCCCTTAATGTAAGATAGGGGGAAATTCATCTTTTTGCTTTAAAATATTTGAACTTCCTCAAAAAAAAAAAAAAAAAAAAATCAAAACAGTCTACCTTAAGAATCACTGGGGTAGTCTTTAAAGAAAGAAAATAAAGGACCAATTTCCAGGCCTGGCTCCAGAGAATTTAAATCAGAACTTTGCAGGTGGGCCTGGGCACTGGGGTTTGTGGCTTTTAAATAATCCCCCTGGGACTTTAATATATAACTAGGATTAAGTTTTAAAAGGTTCAATTGCCAGCCCTAAGTAGATAAGATCAACTAGACCACAATTCCAGTTGTGATGAACACTGGCTATCTATAGGTCAAGTGTTTAGAGATAACTACTACAGACCTCCACCTAGTGTCTCTCCTTACCTGTAATGATTAAAAGTGGAGATACTATGATCCATGGGGCCGCAGTCAGACACGACTGAGCAACTGAACTAACCACCATGCAGAAAACAGAGCCTTAATAAAGGTTAAGTGGTTTGTGTTACCAGTCTCCCTATACTGTTTGAAAGAAAGAAAAATGACTGAGTGACAATCTTTGAAGTAACTTAATTCCACTGGACGTGATTGTTACCTGGCTGGTTGGTTGCTAAAGACATGAAGGATGAGAAGATTCATTGCCAACTAATGCCACAATGAACAGGCAACTGAGAAAGAGGATGGTCCTTTAGTCATCTGCTTCCTACAAGGCCAGTCACAACCACTCCTCTGACAAACTATAGGAAGAAAACCAAAAATTAGATGTCAGAAGTTCATTCAACATAAAAATAAAATAAAATGGATCTGTGGTATTCTGAGGAAATCTCTGAAGCCCAAGAGACAGGGGCAAAGGGAAGAAAAATGGGAATATTCTAAATCAATAGATTAAAAAAACTCTTTAAGCCTTTGCACCAAATGACCTGAAAGTTAACAGTGCTTTATTGCTATTTTCTACCACCTGTAGGCCAATATTCATAGCAAATTTCACAAAGATTTGAATATCAACTATGTACTTAGTCACTACCCTAAAATGTACCCCGTGTAAATTCTTAAGATTTCATACATCACATTAAAAATGGCTTTTCATGAGTTTGTTAATTAATACCAAAGTATTAATCATTTGACATTGTAATTAGGTATTTCTCTAAGAAACAAGTATCCTAGCAGGTCACTGAAAAATACTATGAGAAATGGAATGCGTCAGCCAATAGTAGGACTCTTCAAAGGCAAATATTAATAGTTCAAAAGAAAGATGAGAGGTGGTTAGTTATTCACTATTAAGAAACACCAAGAGTTTTAGAAGAGTACTTTAGAAAACCCAGTACCTAGACCAGTTGTGATAAGGCATCAGGCACTAGACAATGGACTTGATAAACCTGCAGATCAAAGTAAACAAATGGCAGGTTTATCAAAGCTCAATGCTAGAAAACTATGGTAGATTGCAAAGACAGCCAAAAAAATGGTATGGAGACTTAGACAATTCACAGGTAACTAAATACAGAAGGCAAATTTAATTATTAGCTGAAAGCAGGCCATGGGATCCAGAATATATTCAAAAAATCTCTTCACTCCTATGTTGTTTCTGAAACTTTATACTTATTGAGGCCAAGTTGAGGATTTAAGCAACAGCAGAATTCTTTATAACACAGATAGGAAATTTCCCATCACCATCAATTTTTTTTTTTTTTTTCAGTTAAAGAGAACTATACCAGTTGTATAAAATAAAACAGACTCTTTAGACACCAAAAAAATGTGTATTAAAAAATGTAAGAACTATATTACAATCTTATTAGATTGCCAAGGATTACTTTTGTTACAAGAAGCCTTGAAACAAAGTGTATTCTATTTCTTGCACATAGAACCCTTACAAATAGCACTGAGGATTAAAATTCCAAGTTTATCTATAGTTGACAGTTCAGTAAGTTTTAATTTAAATAGTACCAATTTTTCTTTCTTTGGCTATAATCCCAAGATGGCATCACTTCAAAGGCCAACTGGGTAAACCAAGAGGCTGGAAAAGTCTCTCCTACAACACACTGCTTCCCTTACTGCTTCCCTTTCCTTCTGCCCATTTTTCCATCACCATAAGGGAGGGTATGTCCTGATGGACGCAGCAGTGTTAAATAGGCTGTGTAACCTAAAGTATGTACCCAATAATCCGCTTCATCAAAGTGACAGCATTCTTTTCTCCAGAACCTCCTGCACACTACCAACATCCCTCTAGTAGGAGCATACTGAAAGTGCAATTCAACAAAGAATAACCTTTTCCAAAAATGTTTTATTGCTACAAGTTGTGAGATTTCCAACCATCAAAATTGGAACAAAACTTGATAGGTTCACCCTCTATGGGGCAGCATGGCCACTTCATAGGAGTTTTTCATGTAGATCTGGCAGTGGATTTAGCAAAGTTCAGATGTCAGCAGGATGGTATCAAGAAACCTTGCCTGTAACTTAAGAGGTGGAACACAAGGTAGAACAAAACTACCTCCCATCGGAAAGGTCAGTCTTTCTTTGAATTCTTAGTAATTTCAAAGTTTAAGGCTGGTAATTATTAAGACAAATACATACATATCTTGTAAGAAAATCCAACACTTCACTTTCAAACTTTTTCCCGAACAGATGCTATATGTGGTAGCTGAAATATTCCTAGAAATGGTGTACAAGAGACTTCCCTGCATTTATCATAAATGATAAATGATCTAGACCTACCTGATCTAGACCACATTTTTCTGGCCTCTTCTTACAGTCACAGCTTTCATTTCACAGCTCTAACAGCAATATATCGTGGAGTACAAACAACACTGTGAAAAACAAGGGAGTGATAAAACGCACAGGAAAGCTGTTCACTAGTATCGGGACTACTTTTAGTCATGCTATCAGATCGCCTTTATTCTTGTGCATAATAAATAGGTACAGAAAAATGCTGAAAATGCTAAAGACTCAACTATCGAATTAAAGCTGAGGAAAACTAACCTGATAGTCAGATTTTAGTTTTTAAATGAGAAATGACAAGAGTAGTAAATATAAAGAAAAACAAAAAGAACTTTACTTCTCCTATGTTAATACAGGTCAAGGGACCCTTTCTTTTCAAAAGGGTTGATAACACCAGTTCTTAGCAATAAACATAAGGCACTTGTTTAGATTACAACATTACTGCATTCCCCGCCCCCCACTTTTTTCCTAACCCTGTTTTCCCCCACAGCATCATTTGGAATAGAGTGAATGAGGCAAATCTGAGATGATTCAGTTCATACTATCCAGGGTAAGATAGCACAGTACAATGTTTTAGGGGTGATGTCTGGACATTAAATGAACCTGTCAATATCCTCTGAGACCAGACAATGTATCCACTATCAAGTAAACCTGAAAGAAAATAAAATATTTATTTAATAGTTCCAGTAAAATTGGTTTGGAATACAATATACATGTTAGGAATTTAGCTCCTCATGGGTGGCCTCTGCATCAAGAGTTCTTAGTACTTATGAATATTCATTCTAAGACAATCTACATCATTTGAACATTGTCAAGACAAATATAAGAATTTTGTTTCAATATACAGTAGAGTTTAAACATAATTCACACATAGACCCCCTATTTTATGGCTGGTGCCTCCTCCAAACACCTCATTAGTGGCAGAGGTAGCACTAGTGTTCTTTACCAACAATAAGAACTTCAGTTGCCACTCACAGGAGAAGTTGAAAAAAGTTTTGTTTTTTTTGCCATCTGTTAAGATGTTCCTGAGTCAGGGCCAGTTAATAAACATAACAAAGCTCTAGAGTCCAGTCTGTACTTGTCTTTACACCACTAAATTACTAGACTGGGATGTGGAATGCAGGTCATGTACTATGAAATGCTGAGTTTAGCACAACTGTTCAATCAGTAAAAGGATCAGGTCTCCTGAAAATTCCCTTTAGAATATACTTTCTATAAACTAAAAGTACCACAAAAAGGTCAATTATATATACAATCGATTCATTTTACTTAATATCCTTATTTGCTGAGATCTTGAAAATGCAATGAGAATACAGAGCCTCTGGCTAGTTCTCAGTGTTTGGGTTTAAAATTTTAAGGCTCACTTTCTCAAACAAAATAGCAGTTCTCACTTTTCCTTTCAAATTACTAATATATTCATAGTACCTGCTGCCATCCTAGCCCTCAAGGAAATCTTAATGCAGGAACAGCACTATGCTTGCTTAATGGAACTTCCCTGACACCAACACTAAGTCCATTCCAAAAAGTTCCCGTCTGAACTAGCCTTACAGCACATTACACTGCCTCTGGCTTGCACCTCTGTTTCCACCTGTGTATTTTCACAGAAGCCCAACACATATTAGTTGAAATATTCACACAACTGTTTTTCAAAACAATTTATTGCATCATATTTGGTACCTTATGTTTGACAACAAAAAGGAAATTACATCTGTAACTGCAGGAAAAAGAAGCTGGTCTGTTATTGAAAAAAAAAAAGAAAGAAAGAAAGAAATCTTGGGCCCTTTAAAAATTACAAAGTCTTGGGCTTGCCTGAAACAACTGAGCAAGAAATATATTCTTAGAAATGTAGGGCTTCAAGTATTACAAACCTGTGACACTGTGGAAAAATTCCAGAGGTATCTAAACTGCAGCACATTTTTTTCTGCATATCGTGAACAAGGCCTGCTGAGGTTTTTAACTATTAGTCTCTTGATCAGTCATAGAATGGTAGTCAGGAGTTCTGCTCTTTAACTTCAAGCCATGGTAGATTTTCTTTTTTCACTCTTGGGTGAAAAGTTCATGCTTGCTAATTAGTTGGTGCCACATCACAGTGCATTTGGTTCTTGCATTACAGTTTTAACAAGTTTGGCCAAAACAATGCTGAAAGGTTTGCATTGTTATTTTAGTTCTTCAAGTTTTAGTTAGAATTGAGATTGTTCCAACTGGTTCCTTCAGTTAAAAACTGTGGTACAAGAACACCAAACTGATCATGTACAGTGAATTTTGGAAACACAACAAGCGTATTGAACACCCTCTAGGTTTTCTTATAATTCTGCTTGGTATCTATATGTCCCAGCTTCTACAACATCAAGCATCTGTTGTAGGTTTCTCTGTAAATAGTGATTCACATTGCATACTTCCTATGGTCATAATCAACCCCGTAACAAAATCAGTTAGATGCTAAAGCCCCAACAACTCTTTGTGCTCAGTGAAAGAATCCAGTGCTAAAACAGCATTTATGCTGTCTGAGATATAGTAAAATCTCACAAGACAAATTTAAAGTAATATTTCTGCCACACACCTGCTTTGTTAGCTGTAACAGCCTCCAGATTTTATATAAATTAGTTTAAAAACATGGGTGGGTAGGTAGGAATAGGATAAGGTATCTTTTTTTAACCCCTCAATTTTAGCAGCTTTTAATTTTTTAAGAAACTGAACCTATATCCTGTAATATGTTAGATATTTTATATATACTTTTTCAGCAGGATAAAAAACGTAAAACACTATTTGAAGGCAAGAACATTTACTCTTCTCATTCTGTGTAAGTTAGAGCAATGCAGCAGGTGCGTGACAAAAATATTATACACTAGATATGGTCCAAAGTCATTCCGTTTGCTTGTTTGATGATGTTCAAATTTCATTGGCCAGTTCTTCAGTTTCTGCAGAACTATCTCCATTAACTGTGATCTTCATATCCTCTTCATATCCAGGAGGCATGAAAGCCAAAGCGTAAGGGAAAAGCTTATGACAATTTGCTCTATAAACTTCAGCAGCTTCTTTACAGTCTCCTAGGCTACCATCACACAAGGCTTCTAATACCTCCATACATGTCTGGAGAAAGAAAAAAGGTCACATTATAATTTGCTTAAAAGGAAAAAATTCACTGTGAATTTATTGGACATTTCATTACCAAAAGCTTTTCAAAATGAGAGGCAAAGTGTACATATATAGAGAAGTATTTACTCCCACTATGCATTCCATTAGAATTATGTTCTTCAGAACTGCAAGGTTTACACAAAAGGATGGACATATAAACAGGGTCAGGACTAAGGTGACACAAGCAAGGTGCTACATCCAAAGACACTCAGCTCTCAGCAGGTAACCTCTGGCAATGCTGCCTGAACCTACCTGGCCCTGTGCGTTAAGTGTTGGAATTTACATGCCACTGTCAATGACTATACCCAAGTCTTTAATTTTTTTGGAGGCTCAGAGCCAGATGGCAAAAATCAAACATTATTTTTTAACCTTCTATTCAAATTAAAGAGAACCTTTATGGTATGTCCACTGATGAAGAAGGAAAGAGAGTCTCAGAAACACAAAGCATATACATCCAAGGAAAAATTTTCATGAATACTAGTAATTCTTTCAACCAAACCTTTAAGTCAGTCTGCTTATATTTTTAAATGATTCATGGTGACTTGCATTTCTGATGTTTTCTTTCTTCACCTTTTCACTTGGAAAACACTACGAAGTTTCCAGATATTTAGTACCCCACAAACTTTGACTCTTTACAAGGTTCTAATCTAACTGAAAGTGGAAGTGTTAGTTGCTCTGTCCTATGAGATCCCATGGACTGTAGCCAATCAGGCTTCTCTGTCCGTGGAATCTTCCAGGCAATAATACTGGAGTGGACAGTAGCCATTCCCTTCTCCAGGGCATCTTGCTGTATATGTGTGCACACATATACAATCTTAAATAAATTTAAGATAAACTAAGTTTCTGAGATGGAGTCATAATCGTTTGGAGAAGAGTATGCATAAATAACAAAAAAAATTAATCGGTGAAAATTATTCTGGTGAAAACAGAAACAAAAAGAGTCAAGTAACTCTTCCAGAGAAATAATGAAAAACTCTTTACCTGGAGGTTTCTGTTAGTGAGGGATTCATCAAGTGTTGTTGCCAACTCTATAGCTCGCTTCTGACTAGAAGGGTCTAAATAATATACCATTTTGGCAGCTAAATGAGAGGGAAAACGAAAATGTTTATTTCAAGGTAAACCCAGCATTTTTACCTGCTATCCATTCAAATATAAAAAGCAGGATCTATGTGCACACAGTGTGGCACTTTACTAGAAAAGTGCAAACAGCCATTTGAAAACTGTTATTTGAAAAAACAAAAACCTTAGAGAGTAGACCAGAAAGTCTAACTGTCCAAACCAAGAGAATGATTAAGGTAAGAGAGACTATGAAAAAACACCAATATTTCTAATAATATTTGTCTTTGTGTGGTGGGACCATGGATAGCTTTCTTCTTTCTAAAATGAAGGTAATTTGGGATTAAGGAGAATACTTGTGTGTGTGTTTTGACAGGTAGGGGTGTGTGTGTCTTGACAGGTAGGGGTACGTGTGTCTTGACAGGTAGGGGTACGTGTGTCTGTGTCTGGTGTGACAGAGAGGGGTGTGGGAGATACCCAACCCTGACAGGTATGAGTACACTGCTAAAGCACTACCCATGGTCCCATCAAGTCCAGACTTTGGCTCATTAGCACAGACTCTCGCCAGATGATCCCTGCTTGTGAGATGGTTTTTAGGTGTCCAGCACTGTCAAGTTTCACAGCTTATATAAGCATGAGAAATGAAAGACGATGCTTGCATCTAAGTGAATTTTAAGAGCATGCTAATGAGAGAAAAAAATAAAAAGATCCTCCTTCAGTGTATGTAATAGATAGCTAAATTCAGTTACACTTGCTTCTTTATAATGCCTATGCAGAACCAGGAGAAACTACTAAGCTTGATTCATAGTAATGATTTTATCTAAAACATTAAAAAATGTATAGGAGGTTAAGCTGCCTGTTTCATAGGATTAAAATGTGACATATACACATTTGCCTCTGCCATACAAAAAGTGTGTAACCTGTCAATGACCCACTAGAGTAAAAACTGAAGCTGTTTTAGAGGCTGAGATAAGGACAAAATAAACTGATTACCTGATAATCTGTGTGGCAATGAATCAGAATTCCTTTTCAGAAAAGTTTCATTAAAGTTCTTTGGATTCGTTGCTCCAAAAAGACGATTCATTTCTTGTTTTAATACTGTTCTAACTGCATCGGGTAAATCTTTACTTTCACACACTGCTGAACAAATTAAAATCAAACTCTTATTAGCAGTTAGATACTGATACAATTTATGGAATTAAGAAATTACCTACCTGATGAGGTCAATAAAACAAAGCAATTATATATACAAAGACTGGATAAACTTACTAATAATCCAACAATTTTCTAAAGGCTACCAAATATAGTGCAGAAGATTAAAAGAATTTTCCTCACCCTATCCCATCTTCTTCTATATCCAAGTAAACCATTACAAATTTATCAGTTTAAAAAAGCCATGGATCTTTATATTCAATGATTATGTGAACTGAGCTATCACTACATAGTAATTTCCAAGCGACCGCCAAAGCATTTTCCTGTAAGGGACACACTGCTGTCATCACATGCTTTGGCATTCAGAGATGGAAAAGCTGACTCCCAATCTCTCCGGGCTGAATCCTAGTTTGGTATAGAGAGACAGTCTGGAGCTTTAAGCCAGACAGACCTGAGCATGATTTGAGTGTGGACAAATCATAAGCTCTCTGAACCTATTCCTTGATCTGTAAAATTGAGGTGATATCTAACCCAGAAGACCACAGTAAGAAAAAGCTACAAATAAAATGTTATTGTTTAGTCGCTAAGTCGTGGCTGCCTAGCCAGGCTCCTCTCTCCATGGAATTTTCCAGGCAAGAATACTGGAGTGTATAGCCATTTCCTGCTCCAAGGGATGGTCCCAACAAAGGGATCAAACTGTATCAAGCCCATGTCTCCTGCACTGGCAGGTGGATTCTTAGAGCTGAGTCATCTGGGAAGCCCCACAAATAAAATAGCTAATGACATAACAGATATTCCATATACTGTAGGTACTATTTTTGTCACAGACTGAAGAAAACATAAATAGATTTTCCTTATGATTATGATTAGAAACTATTGTTGTGGCTTTCAAACTCTTGACTACAACCAAGTATCTGTACTCTGATAAGCATGTTTCCTATAGACATAACTTATTATGGGAAGCAAAAATTTCACAGAACACTGACCCTTACACTGTGCAGCACATTCTTGTATCTTATACTCTAATTTATTTCTATTTTAAGTTTTCAAATGCTTTCAAACGATAATGACCCACTCAACTTTCATTTTCTCACTAATAGATCACTACCCTACGTTTAAAAAACACTGAACTTTTGAATAGCAAACTTCCAAATGAAATATTCTACATGTAGTCAGTAACTAAATAATTGATTGATATGTTCCCTTTGCTGGTTGAACAGCATTTCTTCTATCATTCTATAGAATTGGTTAACTCAAATAAATGAGCTACTAATTAAAGAATTTAGCTTAATCTCCATTATGCCTGTATTTTCAACTTGGATTTGGCAATTTTATCAATATTTGTCTTGCGGGTGGGGAATGGGCTTAGGAGTACAGAGTGAACTGGAAGGAGAAAATCTGTTCAAATAGGTTATAGCCAATTACAATGAATATTATGTCAACAAACAGGTATCTATAAAATTTATTACTTCTATGGGCCTCAGTGGTTTGCCTGAAATGCTTTCAGGACACTTTATATATGCACACAGGAAAGTAATTTTATGGTTCATAGCCGGAAACCATACATTCCATGTTTTTCATCACTTTTATTAACTTGTTTTCCTCAGATTAAAAAAATCTCAGAAAAATAATTTTTAAAAGCCCATACAGTTAAAAATACATAAATATATACGTCTTGTGTTTAGGATGTGTCAAAGAGGGAATATTTAAATAACTACCAACATCGACTAATAGCTATTTCCCTTTTTTTTGTATTAATAGTTTATATTAATAAAGCATTCATTTATTTAACAGATTAAAAAAAGAATGTTTCCAAAAATACTTCCTTACTGATTCACAAATTGTTTTTGGTCAACTAACTCAGTTTTCTCCTCTAATTACTAATCATGTAAACTGGAACTGCAATTTCCAGGAAGATATTACAATCAATCAACCAATCAATTCTACTGTAGCAAAATTTAGAATGTCCTATGGAAGGAGCAGCCTCAAATGTCCCAGATTTATTAAATAATCTTTTATGGGTGAAGACTAATGGAGGCACAGGGAGTCAATCTAAATATTTTGTGACACTGATAAAAAACTAACCAAAAATTACTGACATCTCAAGAAAGTAAAAAATCTCAGACTATCCAATTGTCTTCCATGATATATTAAACCTTTTCCAAGGGGCCTATGAGTTGAGTCCTGAGATACCCTAAAATTAAAACAACGTTTGGTTCATGTTATTATCAGACTGAATAAGTTTAGTTATCATCAACAATTAAAAGTCACATTAAAGAGGGGGCTGATTCTTAGCAAAAAGAGTTTCCCTGGGTTCCCACACTAGCCAGCATTTTTTGGCTAAAATTTCGGTAGAAAAGGATATTTTGTGTGAGATAATTATTACTCACTACTGGTTACAGTACAAGCTACTAAGTGATTACTACTCAACACAGCAAAATAAATAAATGACCATATTAATTAAGCGAGGTTTTTTTTTGGAGGAAATACATTACATAAGTACAGATGAGAAATAATCTGCAGAGAAAAGGAAAAAATGAGTTTGTACAAATGAGAGAGGAAGATAATATACGATTCATTATAGATTAAGGTGACCAAAACTTACTAATTTTAAAAACATTTAAGGGAACATAAACATGTAAGCAGGTATCAAAACAAATGAATACCTAAGGTCCTAATTCTACTTAGAACTGACCAGAAATATAATAAAAATTGCCTTAAGTTCTACAATTTAAAAAAAAAGTGAAAAACTTGGAAGAGATACTACCATTCTCATAATTAAAGGGGGAAGGGGACATCCTATACAGTAAACGACTTCGGGGGCGATTACTACTTACACTGGTAGTGTCATGTTCTGGAGATTTGGAGACGCTCATAACCATGCTACAGTGAACACTCACCTAGAGAACCTTCTACAACTGATGAAGTAAGTGTGGAGCCATTGTTTTTTCTTTTTCCTCCATAATTTCTGGAAAGGTGTTATTGTGAGGGTTTCTTTGTAAAGAAATGACTACAATATAACTTAACATGACAAGTGTGTTCCTGAGAAGTTACTTCAAAATCAAGTATTTTTCTCAAGAACTAAATATATTAATTAGTAAAAGGAACTCAGGGGGTTTGCAGTAAAAAGATGCCTAAATTTAGTCAAAATAAGGATTACTTTGTAAATCTCTTCCTGACAATGATGTCAGATAATACCTGAAGCAATGACAACAGGTAACATTAATGCCACTCAATTAATTCTTACTTTTAATGTTGGACCATTCTTTGTTCTTTTAAAGTTCATAAACATTTTAATTTTCTGAAACAACTGTTCCAAGAAAATGGTTATATGTTCATCAAGCCACACACTCATTAGAAGTATATGTTTGTCACTTCCAATTTATATTTCAAATGAATATAACTCTAACTCCATAAACTTTATATGTACTATTTTATTATCTTTCAGGAAAGGACTGTATAAAAATGAAGTGTGTATATACTGAAAATAGCTTGAATGCATTTCATCCTAACTGAAAATGATTTATGGCTGTTATTTCCAGCCTTAACTTTTTGATTCATGATTTCAAAAATTTTTTTTCTTTAATACCAAAAAAAAAGACTAAAAAGAAACTTCCTTATTTTCACTAAATACAGCAATTAGTTCTACTTTCTATAATATGACTACATTCTTACTTTCAGAATTTTTTAAAATTGGGGGGAAATTTTCTATGATTTAGCCTCTGTAACAGGAAATCACTTTTTTGACAAGCATAAATATGATCTAAGTAAGGCTTTACCTTTTCTTATAAGTCAAAATAATGTTAACTGGGACAGTTTAGCATTTTCAAAAGAATGATTGGGAAACCTGGTTTAATCTCACTATTTTTATATAATGCATGGATTCACATGGGGTTGAGTATTTAGCAATGAGACAGCTAACAGTATTTTCAAATTCTGCAGACTGTTCTACTAAACACTGAATTTCTCCTTATCCGGTTACTTAAAAACCAAAGCAAAAAAAACATTACTTGACTACAGAAGTACTTTATTCTAAATTTAAAACTCTGGTAGTAGAAAGAACAATATGAAGATCTGGGTCTCATTCCTGTTTCTTTACTAATTATTGGTGTTACCGTAAATAAGTAATTTAGTGTTTTAGCGTCCTAGATTTCTCAACTATGAGAGACAATTGGCATAATATTCCGCCTTTTGTTTCTAAAATTCTGTAGCTTTGCTGCTGCTGCTAAGTCGCTTCAGTCGTGTCCGACTCTGTGCGACCCCATAGACGGCAGCCCACCAGGCTCCCCCGTCCCTGGGATTCTCCAGGCAAGAACACTGGAGTGGGTTGCCATTTCCTTCTTCAATGCATGAAAGTGAAAAGTGAAAGTGAAGTCGCTCAGTCGTGTGTGACTCCTAGCGACCCCATGGACTGCAGCCTACCAGGCTCCTCTGTCCATGGGATTCTCCAAGCAAGAGTACTGGAGTGGGGTGCCATTGCCTTCTCCGAACCTTTACTTCACATTAAAACTTACATATGGATCTTACTGACTAAACACTTGAAAAGGACAACAATTTGTTTTAAAGTTACTTTTACCCTACATTTACTGACAAAAATTTTATGATTCAAATCATTATACTAGAGACAGGTAAACGAGATAATTTGTCAATTTCAAAGAGATTTTTTAATTTTACAACAATTAACTACATCACATAATGAAATACGATTCAAAATTTCAACTTATTAACCTTTAAGAAACAGAAATAAAGATGATTCTCAAATATCTGGACGGAATGATTCTGTGTAAAAATCAACATTTCTAGCCTTAAAATAAAGACCTTCACCACAAAGAAAAGACTTGTTTTTTCCACA
This sequence comes from Bubalus kerabau, assembly GCF_029407905.1. Classification (NCBI taxonomy): domain Eukaryota; kingdom Metazoa; phylum Chordata; class Mammalia; order Artiodactyla; family Bovidae; genus Bubalus; species Bubalus kerabau. Next base: position 22,386,102 of record NC_073639.1, read on the forward strand.
GGCTAATTTAATACACAACAGCTTTAAAATGATTTGAGTTTATAACAAACTTGTATAAATCACTTATTCAGTCACTATCAGCTGCTGTAGTCAAATACTTAAGTAACAGAAAATTAAAACATACCAGTACTAAAGAGTCGAATCATACATTCATGAAGCCAGGGATGACTAGAATCAATAGCAAATGCTCTCTTTACTGATTGTAGCATCAAAAGAAACTTTTCTAGAAAAAGAAAAAGATATATTTTGATCATTTAATAAAAAGAGATACCCTCCTGTAGAGGACTAATAGTATTTTACAAATAGAAAAACTCATTTAGAGTCAATCACATCTGGACAGCAACATATGACTGAAGCAACTGACTTCCTCAGGTTAGCAACATTAGCTAATATTTTCCACACAACATTAAGAAAAATGGTTTTATTAAGTATAAAAAATTTAGATAGAAAACTTCATTGTTTATGCTTGAAAGTAACATTGCTTACACCTTTCTTGTGTTTTGCGACATGTGAAATCATTTCCCTTCCACCTCACTGTTCCTCTCCGGTCAATCCCTGGCTTCTCTTCCCCATCAAAGGTAGAGTACTGACCAAGGTTGTTTTTAATCACTTTCTAATCTTTCCCAATGCTATCTCTTCCCACCCCATCCCTCATGTTTTCCAAGCTTTAGTAGTGTCTCCACCTGTTGGATGGAAAAGTGCACCCAAATACTCACCACAATTCCAAGTCTCATCCACAGCCGTCTTTGTTAAGACTTTTCTAATAGGGTACAACTCTCCAAATACCAAAATTTGAAACCCTAAGCTCCTCTGACAATTCCTTTTCCCCTAACCGCTACACTCAGAAAGCGAAAAATACAGCTATGTCCTTTATTATTGCCCTTTCTATGCTGTAGCAATGGACTCCAAATGCTGGAGAGTGACTGAGAGGTAGTACATAGCAAAGAAGCCAACTCAGTAGGATTCAGACTGCCTTTCACTACTTAAAGCAGAATAGCTTTTGTATTTTACACTTTGGGGTTCCATGCAAAAATATTTGTTTAAAAAATATTTGCTTAAAAGAGAGCTATGTTAACTATTAACAAAACTTTAAAATTACTGGATTATTTATTAAACTAATTTTCCCAATTACGACAGGAGCACTGTGGAAAATAGAAAATATAGAAAAAAGTATTTTAATCCCTCAAACTCCATCAAGAGACAATCTCTTATGTTTTGATCTTTTTTCTTCTTAGCTAGTATTCTATTTTACATACTCATATAAGTATCTTAATAAAGATTAAAATAAACTATAGTTAGTTCTGAACCTTATTTTGAAACAATGTTATACAGTAACCTTTCCCCAGAATTTGATAATCATGATTTTTTAATGGATACTCTACAGACGTATCATTTTATTCTATGTCTTTTAGCAGGACAGTTACTGTTTGGAGGAGTAACTTTTGTCAGATGTTACTAACCACGTTCTCTTTCCTTGAATACATATCACCTTAGTGATAAAATTTTTTTTTTCAATGAACCATTTGGATTACATCAATACCATAAAATCTTCTTAGTATATCTACTACATATAGCTTATAAGAATTCTAAATCTAGCAACCAAAATCCTCCATCTAACCTTTACCTGGCTTAGGCAGGTAACAAAGGCAACCTCAACATTATTTATACACACTTGTTTTCTCTTAATAGATATTCTTCCCTTCTATGCATCTTTTCTTTTAGAAGTATGGTCTGTTCTTTGAGATACACCTCAAACATCGCATCTTCTATCTGTAACAATGGCTAATGGTTGACATTATTTACTGCTTATTGTGTACCAGACACTATTCTAAGATCTATGTGTATTATTTAGTTACTAAATTTTATCCACATATGAGCATGATAATCACTATATTTCACCTTAATTTTAGTTACATACTGTAAATCTATTTTTTATTTTAATGCCCCAGGAGAGAGAATCACATCACTGTACGTCCCCGTAACATGTTGTAAAAAGCAGGCATTTCTTTGTGAGGAAGCAGCACTTGCATTTGTCAAAATATCCTACAGTGGTGAGGCCATCAGAATTGGCAACTATATTCTGAGAAATAGTGATCAATTTTATCAGAGCCACTATTCCCTAATTGCCTACCTTTCCTAAAGTAAATCTCAAAGGCAAAAAGATGAGTTTCTATCTTGTTCTTCACCAAGTTCTTCAATGGCGTTAAAAATTTAATAGCTTCTTCCAATGGAGTTTCAACCTAACAAAAATAAGAGATATTATACAAATGGAAGCAAGATTTGGGGAGGGGATGTCAATTTACTCTTTCTATTTATTAAAAACACTTTTTCGGTAAAAACCACTTACCAGTCACCCAGAAATACACTGCCATATTTTACCCTCCCACAATCTAAAGGAAGGGGATTCTGAACTCCTCATTCACTGAGATTATACATTATCTGTGGATAGAAACTATCCAACAAGTAAAGAAGAAGATAAAATAGAATGAGAACCAGGAAAGGAAAGACAGGAAGAGAAACAGGTAAGATAGCCAAGGGCGGGGGCCGGGGGGAGAAAGGATGTGGAACAGGATGACAGGATGACAAGGGCTAAGAACTGTAGAGAACATTAAAAAATGAGAGGAAGTTGAGTATAATCAAGCCATTAAAAAATAGTACAATATCCATTCTGTGTTGCTTTGTTCCACTCCGAATTCTACAGAAATCCATATTTATTCAAATGCCATACTACAGGTGCGGTGTCATTTGAAAAGTTTTACATTTACAGAATGCTGTCTCTACCACCCTGTGAGTACTGAGACAGGCCTAGTCTCTGTAGACTGGGGCCGGGCTAGGGCACAACACTATATTCGCACTCAGCACTGGGTCCTTATACTTGCCCTCTCTCATCACTGAGGCAATAACAATGTACCCTCAGTGGAATTCAGATGTGCCGTATCTGTCCAACATGACTCTGCCCATACAGTAATTTGTGGTTTCACCAACACAGATTTAGGCCAAGGAAATTATTTAACAGCATTAAAAACAAAATCAAGTTAAACAGCAAGTGGTGTCTATAGGATTTACCCTGTACTAGTATGTAAAACCGGAGAAGGCAATGGCACCCCACTCCAGTACTCTTGCCTGGAAAATCCCATGGACGGAGGAGCCTGGTGGGCTGTGGTCCATGGGGTCGCGAAGAGTCGGACACGACTGAGCGACTTCACTTTCCCTTTTCACTTTCATGCACTGGAGAAGGAAATGGCAACCCACTCCAGTGTTCTTGCCTGGAGAATCCCAGGGACGGGGGAGCCTGGTGGGCTGCCATCTATGGGGTCGCACAGAGCCGGACACAACTGAGGCGACGCAGCAGCAGCAGCAGCAGCAGCATGTAAACACCTAGTCATTATTCAAGGATATAAGCTCTAAACCAGAAATCAGTATGTGGCAGTATCACTACTGTAATAGTTGTAGATATCAAGAGACGGAGGAGAAAACAGGGGCCCTCATAAGTATACCTTTCTCACACTGGTGAATATTCTGCTTCTTATTCCCATGACTCTTTTTTAATTAATTTATTTTTTATTGAAGAATAATTGCTTTACAGAATTTTGCTGTTTTCTGTCAAACCTCAATAACGCTATGCTTTAATGAGTTAGAATTTGTGGTATACAGGGGAGAAATGGTTACCAGGGAAAGTAGAGAACTGGAAACTGAAATTACCACCCAGCTATAGCAAGCTTTTCAATTCCTTAAGAAGTACACACTGAAGTGAAGGTCACTACATTGACCAGGATAATTTACTGGAGAGAGACATGGCTGCTATCATTATAAAATAGAAACAAAAAAGGATATTTTGAAGTTGAATCATTACAAGCATTGGTAGTGGTGATGAAAGCCACTCAGTCATGTCCGACTCTTTGAGACCCCATGGACTATACAGTCCATGGAATTCTCCAGGCCAGAATACTGGAGTGGGTAGCCTTTCTCTTCTCCAGGGGATCTTCCCAACCCAGGGATCGAACCCAGGTCTCCCACATTACAGGTGGATTCCTTACCAGCTAAGCCACAAAGGAAGCCCATTACAAGCACTACTGTGACTGAGATTGAGTATTTTAATTTAAAAAGAGAAAACAGAGAAATTAATTCTGTCTGAAACGCTAATAAATGAAAACATATGCCCTCAAAGGAGATGTGGATTTCTTGTCCCCACATGCTTCTGTGGGCCTCTCAAAGGTAAGACTTTGTCAAGTTAAATTTAAATGATAAAATATTATGAACATAACCAAGACAAAGCTAACTACATTCTACAGCTACATATATATAATGCAGGAGAGAGTGATATAAACAAAAGCATATAAATAGGGATGATGTTCCACAACCAGAGCTTTAGGATAAACTACCCTTGAAAATCCCTGAAGTTAAGACACACAGATATAGCTATGAATATACAATATCACTAGTTTGTGTTGTATGTATGAAAACCATATATTTAAGTATCAAAATCGCAATCACTGTAGTAAGACAGTCACACTATGACAGGCATATAAGAACTGTCATATAAGAGATGGCCGTCAAACCTCCCACATCTCAAACTCAGGTGGGGTCCTGATGTTCACTGAGATAAGCACTGGGTGGGACTGCCAGCGTTATGTACACTCTTTTCTGTCTCTCTCTCAAAAATGCAGGGGGTGCAGATTCAAGATCAGAGTTAACATCCCACAAGCCTTGCAGCCAAAAGCCCAAAACAGAAGCAATACTGTAACAAATTCAATAAAGACTTAAAAAAATGGTCCACCTCCAAAAAAAAAAAAAATCTTTAAAAATACCAACTAAAAACTACTGCCTCATGGTAGTTGGATAAGCAAGCAATACATTCCATCAAGCTTTCAGATTTACATTCAGTTAATTCAATATTAAGCTAATAAACCTCTTATTTTCCTTCTCTCTTTCTTAACTAGAATAGCTGCTAATTTAACAATGCTTTTATTTAAATTACCTTGATCTAGTGAACTAAATTTATCATTTACTACCTGGAAGAATGATGAAATATAAGATCACCAAAACAAAAAGAAACAAGCAAAAATAGCAACTATAGATTACAGACCCATAATTGGCAGGCAGTTTTTAAAACAGCCTGCGACGCCCCTCCTGATTGTGACAGCGTGGTGTAAAGTCTGGCCTTGCCACCACTTTGGGGTATGGGTGAGTGTGGATTCTATTAGATGCAGGCATCTTGGATGCAGGCATCCTAGAAAAAGAAAGGTGTTACGTGCCTAACAGGTAAGAACAGTGTATACTGAAGAGGAGTCCATGAAACCGGGTGCCTTCCACTAGGCTCCTTCCAAATAAAGGAGTCAAAAATACTTTCTATAGTGCTTTTGCTGTGAGACTTTACAACGCTCTAGCTACAAATGATTAGACTATAACTTGACATCTGGCCCCAAAGCAGCTATCACAGGCTAAGCAAAGAAAATGGAACAGCGTGTAAGGAGACCAAGTGTGAGAAATCTGCTATGCAGGGCACTCCTTATCAGATAGCAACTACAGACAAACAGAGCCCTTCTTTAAACTATAAAGAAAGACATAAAGAGTTACAGGAAAAAAAGTCATTAAGTCATGAGACAGAGAGAAAATGGAAAGAATGAGAGTAGCAGGCAGTCAGTGATGGTGGTAAAAGTGGTAGTAAGAAAAAAGCGGAGGCATAAAGATGGAAGGCCCGTAAAGTTGGTATTATCCCAAAGGAACTCTGCAGTTCTCCATGGGGCCTGAAAGGTCAATTTTCCGTGCTTCTTCACATCCCTGTATAGTAGTCTTTCAATAAACTCCCAACAACAATAAAAAGGCAGTATCTTTGTTTCTAAAAAGCACAAAATTATTTGTCAATACAGCTTTGTGAAATCCAACCTACATTTATCAATGGTTCTTAAATAGCAATAATGCTATATTACTGTCCATCTGCTAGGATATAATTCTAAAAGCATTTTCGAACTTTATTTGTTAGGTGTTACAACTTTCCTTAGTTACAAACCAATCAATGACTTTGAATTTTTAGTTACTAATAAGGCTCAACTCTAGGGTTATTATTTATTATATTGCTTTAACATAATAAAGGATGCAGTTACTCGCACATGGAGTAGGAGGGTGTCAAGGGTCAGAAGAAAAGTGCATAGGTATGTTACTGATCAAAATGATTTACATGACAATGAATGCCTTGGTTTCAGTCTAACAGTTAAAAATGGCGGATAAGATTTTTGGCTTAGGGAAAATATTTGAGGACTTTAAAGATATTAGGTACAAATAGTTAAGTACAATACCCTGTAAGTTGACAACACGAGTGAGAAACATATAGAATTCACTTTTTAAGACGCTCAATTTAGACTATATAAAAACTTAAATGCTACCTACCACTTATAACTCTGATGCTGGGAGGGATTGGGGGCAGGAGGAGAAGGGGACGACAGAGGATGAGATGGCTGGATGGCATCACTGACTCCATGGATGTGAGTCTGGGTGAACTCCAGGAGTTGGTGATGGACAGGTAGGCCTGGCGTGCTGCGATTCATGGGGTCGCAAAGAGTCGAACACGACTGAGCGACTGAACTGAACCACTTATAACAGACTACATTCTTTACACATATATTTTCTCTAGTCCTAACATCTTGTCTAGTAATGATTTTTCCTAGTCACATTTTATAATTGAGAAAACCATCAGAGAAGTTAGACAGAGTGTCTAAGATACACAGTGACATCTAAGAGCTAACTATGTGGTCCCAGATCAGAATGACTCAAAAGCCAAAACTTTCCAATATACCATACACAGTACTCAGAATCATTATTTCAAGTTTTAAATGTGACATACAATCAGAAAAGAGAGAAGAGAAAGGAAAGAAGGAAAACGAAAACTTACTCTAAAATCTATCATCAAATTGGCTAAAAAGACTATAAAAACAAGAGCTGGTCATGAAATTTCACTCAGTTGTGCTAAGTACTATTTTTAAGTACCTTGGCCAGTTTCTCCGGAATAAGCTCTTCTTTTGGGCCTCCAATTTCCTCATCATCATCATCCTTCTTCTTTTTCTGATTTCTCTGCTGCTTTTCTTTTTCTGCATTTTTTTTCTCTTCCTCTATCTGGGCTTTCTTTTGAGCTCTTCTTTGTTTATTACGTAGCTTCTTTAGCTCTTTATCAGACATGTTTGCTGTAAGCAGTGTTAATAAAACCATCACATGTTAATCAGATTTATAATGATCAATTACTACTATATATTAAGAATACTCCCAACTCCCATTAAAAATGTTTCATATTACACATGTTCATGTGCCTTTAATAAGGCTGCATTTGTTAAAGTACATAAACATCTTCAAAAAATTTGTGAAACCAAGAGGAGACCTACTGTGACAAGCACAGCAAAGCACAAAAGCATGAGTTCCTCCAGCAAAATTAAACTACTCGCAGTTCTAAGAATGTAACACGCGGTTTCAGATCCCTACGGCACTGTACTATGCTTTCGTTAGGCCCTCTCTAATTCCGTCAAACAGTGCCGCCACCATGCCTTACGTATTCTGCTTGTCGTGATACTTTATACATCTGTTTCTCTTTTAGACTGTGAGCTCCTTGGTGGAAGAAACTTTATTTTACTCAAAATCTTTCTGCTGTCAAGGCCTAGTAGCATACCAAAACACACAGAAAACACTCAAATATCTGTTGAAGGAAGAATGAATAACTGTATAGTAAATTTAAAATGTGACATTAAAAATTAACAATTATTCTGAGGTACAAGCCACAAAATGTTTTAAAGAAAGTCTAGAAATCTCTGATAAACATGCTATAATACAGTGGGAAAACTGTATTGTGTAGACTTAAAGCAATAAATCTGAAAGCCACATGTTCAACAGGTATTTGAAAAACACTTGCTAATGAAATGAAAAAAGTCATTCTAAAACACTCTACCACTATGGTGATTTTTAAATATGCCCACAAATTCTTCCCTTCAAAAAGTAAAGCCTATTTCCCCTTCCCTTGAATGTGAGCTATACTTAGTGACTAGAGTCTAACTAATAGAATGTACTAGAAGTGAATATGTATGACATCCAAGATTAGGAAACACAAGCACTGTGGAGTCCTATTTGCTTTCTCTTGGATCACTCAGAGGAAGCCCGCTGTCATGTTGTGAAGAAACCCAAACCACCTCACGCTAACACCCATGTGGCCAAGAACAGAACTCTGGCCATGAGTAAGCCATCCTGAAGTAAATTCTCCAACCCAGGCCAATCCTTTGATGCCTTGGCTGATATCTTGATGTCAAGAAGAGAAAAATGGGTAATAGAAACCTGTGTACTGACATCCATACAACATAGTTTTCAGTATGACTTTATAATAAGCTTTGGGCTTCCCTGGGGGCTAAGGAGTAAAGAGTCCACCTGCCAAAGCAGGAGATGCAGGTTCAATTTCTGGGATGGGAAGATACCCTGGAGAAGAAAATGGCAACCCACTCCAGTATTTTTGCCTAGAAAATCCCATGGACAGAGGAGCTTGGCAGGCTACAGCGCATGGGGTTACAAAGAGTCAGACACGACTTAACAACTAAACAACAAGAATAAATTTTAATATATGTGAGAACAAGACACCATGCCCACAATCCACCAAAATATTTTTTCAGAGCTTAGATTATGATAAAAGTGACATTTTAAACTTATGGATAACCTATTCAAATAAGAACTATTTTGAAGTCAGCAGTGTTTTATTTGGAGATAAAAAGCCACCCTTCACCTCCCATCACATATGAAAGTTATCTCCAGATGATCACACAGCCAAATGTAAAAATAACAAAGCAAACATTACGAGAAAACAAAGAAGATATTTATAAATGTGTTACACATTTTGAAGGAGAAAAGCCTTTCTAAGCCAAGACCCAGAGGCCATAAAGGACTAAAATAGTTTTGTCTTAGAAAAATTAAAACTTTTACATAATGAAAGATACCCATCATAAAGAAACCTAAGACCTAAGCAACAGGAAGAAAACATTTGCAACACATAAATAAGGATTAAGGTCCTGAACACATACAGAGAGATCTCCTACAAACCAAGAAGTTTCAAAATAAAATAGGTAAAAGATATGAACAGGCAATTCATGTAAGAAACCCAAAAGCAGGACTTCCCTGGTGGTCCAGTGATTAAGAATCTGCCTTGCAATTCTTCCCCCTTGAAAGAGACTCAGGATACAGGGAACTAAGATCCCACATGCCTCAGAGCAACTAAGCCTGCAAGCCACAACTACTGAGCTCTGTATCACAATTACTGAGCTCTGTGCCACAACTACTCAATCCGTGCGCTGCAACAAAAGACCCACACTATGCAATGAAGCTCCTGTGTGTTACAACTAAGACCCAAAGCAGCCAAATAAATAAATGATTATAAATTAGATGTTTTCCCCTAAGTAACAAAAATGTAAAGGATGAACAATTTTCACTGTTAGCAATAAAATAAAAGACAATCTCAATACACTGTTGGTGGCAACAAAAACTTTTATGGAAGGCTATGCAATTCTCATCATCTTTGACCTAGTAATTCCCTATTCTAACAATCCCTGCTAAACAAATATGTGCACAATGATGACTTACAGGACATTTACTTTAGCACTGTAACGGGGAAGAGGGAACCCTAGTTCCCATTAACAAAATTTAAAATGTTGTAAATTTTAGAACATTGTGAATGATATCATCCCATTTATGGGTTAAAAAAATAAAACGAACAAAACAACCAAAAGAACCACCCTGAAACATATGTGCATATGAAACTGAAAATGGTAATTGTGCACAAAAGAAACTGAACATTTAATAGGGATAGCCCTTTGAAAGGAGAAAACCTTCAGGAGGGAGAAAAGTGAAGACAGATTTTCACATATGCTAGGTGTTTTTTCTGAGTTGCTTTAACTGTGTATATTCCAGAGTTAATTGTGTATGGGGACTTCCCTGGTGGTCCAGTGGTTAGTACTACACACTACCACTGCAGGGGGTATGGGTTCAATTCCTGGTTTGGGAACTAAGATCTTGCATGCCACATGCGTAGGAAAAAAAAAAAAAGTTAATTGTATATTATTTGCAGAATTCGAAGAAGATGTGGAAGGCAGGAAGAGTAAATAGGAAAGTAAATAAGCAAAGCCAGAGGATCACTGATATCATCTTCAGTTATAAATTGTCCTATAGATTCTCACTAGCATTTTCTTTCCAGCTGAAGCAATAACAACAGAGATTTAAGTGAAATCTGTGCAAGGGTTTCAATATGTGACCTTAGAATCTTCTAAATTGTTCTTGCTGCTGCTGCTAAGTCACTTCAGTCATGTCCGACTCTATGCGACCCCATAGATGGCAGCCCACCAGGCTCGCCCGTCCCTGGGATTCTCCAGGCAAGAACACTGGAGTGGGTTGCCATTTCCTTCTCCAGTGCAGGAAAGTGAAAAGTGAAAGTGAAGTCGCTCAGCCCTGTCCGACTCCTAGCGACCCCATGGACCGCAGCCTACCCGGCTCCTAGTCCATGGGATTTTCCAGGCAAGAGTACTAGAGTGGGTTGCCATTGCCTCTTAAATATTGTATAACAACAAATTAACAAAAGGACCCAAAGGTCTTTAGCAGGAGGAAGAATATAAAAAGTAACCAACCATAACCTCAGAAGAGGAAGAAACTCAGGACTGAGGAAAAAAATTCTGACACAGTTTTTATACCCCAACTCCTGTAACATTTTTGCCCTGAATAAAGTCACAAAATTTTTGGACAATTAATTTTTTATCTTTTTACATGTGTAGATCACTTTTATTCTGAGATCCTTTCCCAAATAATTATTTTAAGGAAGACTTCTTCCTACACATCCTGACATCTTGCTATTAAAATGGCATGTTAAAAATGGTCAAGTGATAAATCACTCAGCAATGTTACTGGCTTAATTTTAATTCTAACCTGGGTATTAACGTTCAAGCAATATCCATCTTTTAGTATGTCATGGCTTGTGCTCAGTCATGCCTCACTGTATTTGCGATCCCTCGAACTGTAGCCCACCAAGCTCCTCTGTCTATGGGATTTTCCCACCAAGAATACTGGATTGTTTTAATTGTTTTAATCTGGGTTGCCATTTCCTCTTCCAGGGGATCTCCTCAACCCAGGGATCAAACCCCCGTCTCCTGCATTGGCAGGCAGATTCTTTACCATGGAGCCACCATATTAAGTTAAAGTTGATGAAATGCAACTCCTTAAAAGCTAATGATCTATGGCTGATTCATGTTGATATTTGGCTGATAACAACAAAATTCTGTAAAGCAATTATCCTTCCATTAAAAAATAAATTAATATTTTAAAAAGCTAATGATCAGTTACAAATTCTTGCTTAACTTTTAAAGACTATAGTCAATAGTATTTTTCTTTTGTTGCTCAGAGAAATTCACAAAACAGCCATCACCGTTCTCTAAAGCATGGATAACATTGTCCCACAATGTGCAAACAGAAAGCTCAGGAAAAAGGCTTCCCTGGTGGCTCAGTGGTAAAGAATCTGCCTGCCAATGCAGGAGACACAGGTTCGATCCCTGATCTGAGATGATTCCACATGCCGTGAGGAGGCCAGGCCTGTGCAGCACAATTACTGGGCTTGTGCTCTACAGCCTATATGCCGTAACTACTGAAGCCTACGAGCCCCAGAGCCCTGCTCCACAAGAGAAGCCCCAACAAGAAGCCCATGCAAAGCAACTAGAGAGAGTGGCCCCTCCTGTGCATAACTAGAGAAAAGCCCCTGCAGCACTGAAGACCCAGCACAGCCGAAAATAAAATTATTAAAACAAAAAACCATCTTTCAAAAAAAAAAAAGCTCAGGAAAAATCGATGTTACACAAAAACATAAATATACATATAAACACCACAGAAAAGAATAACTCTTTGAATATTATACCTGTATCAGCTTCATGTTCTTTATTCTCATCTGTAAGAGGGCTGTCATGAAGCTTCAAATAGATCTCTATAGCAATTCTTGCGGCTTTGAAGTAAAATGGATGCTGTCGAAGTACATCTTCTAGCTTTAGTAAGTCCACATATGATCTAAGGGTAATCTTCCTCATACAGTATGTATGAAAGTCAAACTGGTCATCAGTGATTTCTATAAAATGCTAACAAAATTATCTTTTTTATTATAGTGAAGTACAGCAAAGAAGCTACAAAAATGAAAGCCTTGGAATTACTTGTTTCCAGGGCATGAAAATAAAAATCAGTAAAATTTTAAAATATTAAAAATTACAATAATTGGATTTGAATACTTTACATATCAATTAAGCAAATACAACAGGCCATTACCTAGCATAGTTTGTGGCATACATTAGTGACTGAATTATTTGCTGAATGAAAGGAAACACAATGCTTTATTTTTTTCTAGTTATTTTATGTTTATTTGATGAATTCACATTTTAGAATATCAATAAATATCTTTTTTTCACAATGATGCTTTAAAATATATTATTCCTTCCTTAATCATATTTAAATAAAGCTATTATCATAAATGCAACAGAATTTATTAGCATACATAATGGTGCAGTACAGTAGATTTACATGTTAAACATTCAGCTTTTATATTTAGAACAATCTGCAAAAGATTTTAATATGTAGTATTTGGCAATTTTTCTGAGAATACAAATCTGAATCCTATGCAATGAAATGTTGGTATGAGGGAGAGAAATTAGTTAGGAAGTAAGTCAAGCAACCAGAAATTAACACATTTCAACTAACCTCTGGGATTCTCAACTTGTAGTAACAAAAGAAGCATGAATTTATATAAATTATTTATATATATATTAAAAAACATTTTAAAAAGTGAAAGCCAACTACTAGTGATAGAAATGACTAAAAAGTGAAAGGACTAAGAAAAGAATAAACTTATCAGAAAATGAGAAATTATATAGGTTACAGAAGTACTGTGAAAAGGCTTCAAAGCTTGTATCTAATATTTATCAAGGGCATATGGCACCACCAATCAAACTCACAACCATGAGATTTCTAGCATAGCTTAATGAGCTTTGTATGTATTAATGAAGAAGCAGCATCAATTTGAAAGAAACATCCAAAAATCAATGAAAACATAGTCAAGATACAAACTTTCCATTAAGTTTTTCACATGAATTCTGATGGGAAGAGTAGACAATGGAGAAGTCTGCTGAATATGTAATCTATATTATTTTTATTATAAACTTTGAAAAATGTGAATAGTGATGTTTAGCAATTACTTGTTATGCATTAGAAAGTGAGAGAAAAGAAAAAATTAAGAGGATTTCCCCAAAACTGTCAATGGGTAACAGAATAAAATGAGAAACTTTTATGTATATATTACTTACTCTCTCAATCTCATGACATTTCTTAAGTGCTTCACCAAATTTATTCATTGCCTTATAAGCTTGGGCACATTCTGTCTGGAACCACATGCACTGCATTTCATTTAAGTTCTCGACTGCTGATGTTCCTTCCTATATGAAAAGCAGACATACTCAAAGACGATTTCTTACCCAAATACATTATTACACCATGGGATTTAATTGACTGAATTTTCAGAACAATTTTCTATTTTTTTAAAACCATTCTCACAGTAAGAGGGAACAGTTAATATGTGAAAAAAATTAGAATTATATTTCTAACCACTAAAAAACCCTCATAAATGATTAATCAAAAAGATCTACATAATTTGGGATGGGACAGTAGCACATACTCAATTAATATGAGTATATTCACCCCTAAAAATTTCAATTGAACATATCTCAATATAAATCAGAGTTTAAAAACCCACTATAAACCTTATTTGAAAAATGATGTGGTGTGTGTGCTCAGTCATCTCCACCTCTTTTGTAACACCATGGACTGTAGCCCACCAGCTCCTCTGTCCACAGCATTTTCCAGGCAAGGATACTAGAGTGGGTCGCTCTTTCCTACTCCAGGGGATCTTCCCAACCCAGAGATCGAAGCCTGGTCTCTTCCATCTCCTGCACTGGCAGCACATTCTTTACCACTAGTGCCACCTGAGAAATGTTTTATAGTAATACTGATTTCAATTTTTTTTGTCAAGGCAATTTAATTAAAATCTTGTCTTGATATGAAAAATATCAGAAGTAAACTTTGAAAAATAAACAAGTTATACAAGTATGAACTTTTTATTCATAAACAAACAAACTAGCTGTACAAACCCTTGTAAACTTGGAGCACATTTCTTCAGCCTCTTTTATCAAATTGGCTTTTAGCATGTATTTTGCACACTTGGAGTTGATAAACCTGTCTGCTGTGTCCAAGGCCTGGGCCTCATCCATCCACCTTGCGGCTTCTTTAATATTCCCAGCATGCTAAAGTAAGAGGACACAAAAACAAAATAAACCTGTCAGCATGCTAATTTTACTACACAGGTAATTTCTTTCCTGTTCATAAATAACTAAGACACAAATGCTTCCAAAGGTAACCTTCTATCTCTTACAACCCTAATCAATGTAGATGCATACCATCTACTCTAAGTTCTGATACCTTTCTGGCAATGTAGACTATAAGCTCTCTGACAGTAAAGATTTGTTTTAAAAATTTTGTCTACTGTTATAACCTCATTGGCTACACACTACAACAGTGCCTGGCATATAGTGAATACTGAAAAATAATGGCTGAATCAAAGAATCAAAACCTTTAAGTGAGAACAACATAATTCAATGTAAAGGTCATAACAGGCAAAAGGATGGCCAAATTTCTACTCTAAGCTATCATGGAAACATTACAATTAGGACCACTAGTGGACATTCCACAATGATCCTCATTCTTAATTCATCTAACTAGTGCATTTGGCAAAGCCACAAAACTAATGAGCATTACCCTGGCATTTAAAAACTGCTTTAAAATGTTACTTAATTTCATTATTTTTTGGTAAATAAATTATTGGTTTAGAACTTCTTCCCCAAGAACTTCTATTATTTAATTTGTATTAAAAATTTTAAAATGATACTAGAGATTCTCAAGCAAGACACAGGAATTGAAGAAGCAGAGATAACATGCAGAATTCACAGTAGAAATCTCTAGTTTCATTTTATTAAGATTACCAGATACTGATACATGATCATATTCAGATGTTAAGAGAAACAAACATTTCCCAGCAAATTTAATTACTTTTGATTATCTATCTCTTTGCTAGTTAAAATCAAGAAAATAACCAGATATGTATGTGTGAATGCATGAGAACATATATTATGAACAATCACATATATGAATAACCATTGTGTGTATTTGTATACACGTGTTGGTGTATATATAGATACAAATAATTGAGCAAATTAGCATGACCATGAAAAGTCTAAAAAGCAATCAGACTGAGAAAAATATTTGTTATTCCATGTGTGCTGAGCTATCCAATACATCATTTTTCTTAGAGCATTTAGAATGCAACATATGTTCTTAAAAATTTATGTCTCATTACCTCATAAGAAAAAAAGCAGAAATGATTTTTACCTTATAGATTTTAGCTTTCACAAGAAAGAGTTCTATCAACGTGGGTGTACTTTCAATAGCGGTATTTATGTATTCCAGAGCAATAGATGGCTGACCAATTTTATCATAATGTTGTGCCAAGTAGTACTGGACCCAAAGTAATGTGGTTGGTGGTTCCTCTTTTCCATCATCTTTAAAGAGTGGGGGAGGAGGTAGAGAAAAATTAGTCATTATCTATATTAAAGAGACTAGCCACCTCAAAGTGGCTCTATCTTTATTAATAAGGAAAGTAGGTCAAATCGTGTTATTTATGCATCTAGTTATGAAACTAGCTCTAAATGTATAAGATCTTTGGACAGCACCACACTTTCTGCTCTGTATCATTATAGCTCCTAGCACAATGCCATGCTTATCATAAACATGGCAGATAAATGAGATCAAAGCTATAACAAATTACCCAAAAAGAAAACTGGGGGGTGGGGGATAGAGACAACAAATTGTACTAGAACTATGGTCAGGATGTTATGTATGAGGGGGGAAAATAAGAATAAAGAGAAAATTTCCATTAATGTTAGGGTAAAAAAAAAAGAAAGAAAAAAAGAAAGGCATGACTGCTTAACTGGGTTTCTAGCTAATGTACCAAACTATACATAAATATACTTGTGATGTGGTTATTTTGAATTCTGCTGATAAGATTCTTAATATTATCTTTATTTTGAATATGCAAAAATGCATACTTTGGGTTAAACTAAAAATTATACCAAAAAATGAGATAAGTAAAAATACTTATTCTGTATTTCAGTTCAGTTTTATTTTTATATACTCACAAGAAAATGTGTAAGTTAAATATACAACCCACACATTAAAAAATGCTTTTTAATACAAATTTCTAAAATCTAAAGAACTGTTATTTGCTTTCAAAGAAAGCAACAGATTGCTTATTTTTATCCTAGTAGAAGTAGGATGGCTCAGTGGACAAACAATAGGAGTGGAACTCACCAACTCCCGATCTGATAGATCTGCAACTAAAGTGCTGCATATTCTTGGGCATGTCATTGAACCTCTTCCACATTTGTAAAATATGTAGGAAAATGCTGATAATCAAAGGAACATCATGATGATTAACCAATGAAACCATGGTAACGCCTTCTAAAAAGTACTATTAAAATTCACCTGAGACCTAGAAACAGTGATCAACTCAATAGCAATATGCACCCCAGGTCCCATACTGGGTTATCCCACTGTAGGAAACAGGGTTCCTTGGGGAAAACAACCGATTCCAGGTCTGCTATGGGCAAGTATACAAGATGAACTAGAATATTTCTTTATACAAAACTGCAAGGAAACTATCAACTACTACCCTAGTATGTGAAGGCTGGAACCATTTGAAACTGCAATGATTTAAAACATCAAATATGTTTAAAGCCATGAATTCAAAATAATACCTTTATAACACCTTTGAAGGATGCTACTAATAGTCAATTCACTATTTTGAAATTCATTAGTTCAAACTGGTGAAGAACAAAAAAGTAGGAAAAGCAAAGGTGAAAAAGCATTTATCTTGCTTTTTCTGTATAACCTGAAATGCTACATTAGCAGATATTAATATTACTAGTTTGTAATTTGTAACAGTTCATGTAACACATGAAATAAACACTTCATGCCTTCTGATCAAAGGACACACCACCACCTGTGGAATAATCTTGCTCATCTCTTTGTCTTTAAAACAAAATGAGGGAAAAAAATAAAATTTCATCAAACCTGTAGACAGTCAGACCTGTCCATGTGAAGTTTCTGCAATGATGGAAATGTTGTAGATCTGCCCTGTCCAATATGGTAGGCATTAGATTTACAAAGCTATTGAGCAGCACCTGAATGTGACTACTGTGACTAATTAAATTTACTTAATTAAAAAAAATTTAATAGCCCCATGTGACTAATGGCTACCATACTAGACTACATAGCTCTATATTTAACTTACAATGTATAATAAATCCAGAGGACAGAGAAACAACTTGTTAAGCAACAGTATATTCAGCAAAAATTAGACTACAGAAAAACTAAACACACACACACACACACACACACACAACTAATTAATAAATTGCAGGAAAAAAGAAAAAACAGAGGGGAAACTTACAGATTTATAAAATAAAGTTAAAGAGACATATCAACAAAACTCAAAGTAAAGATTTCATCTGGCTCTTCATTCAAATAAACTTCAGAAACAAAGAGAAAAAATATTTTTAAGGTACCTGGAAATGTAAGCATGGACATTTTCCTTTGATATTAAGGAAGCATTAATGTTCAAGTATGGTGATGCTATTATGGTTGTGATCTTTAGAATACTGAAATATACATGGATGAAATGATGTGATTTGGGGGATTTGTTTTCTAATAACAAGGGAGTAAAGGGAAACAGGTAAGAAATACAGATGAAATAAGGTTGTCCATGAGGTAAAAATTACTGAAGTTGAGTGGTGGGTAAATGGAGGGTCATTATATTATTACATGTAGTTTTGGAGATGTTTTAAGTTCAACATAAAATTTTCAATAAGCTACTGTTATCATCTTATCAAATATTTTCACATAATATACATATTAATGCATCTTAAAGGGAAAAATGTTTAAATATACTAAGCTTATTGACCAAATAATGAACAATACTGACCTTCTGATCAAGAATTTCATAATATAGTAAGGTTTTTAAGACTTTTTTAAAACATAAAACTTGAGCACTTACCATTGGGGTTAAATAACCGGCAGCTTTTTAGAGAGGTTTCATAACCTACTACTAATTCTTCTATGATTGCCACCTACAGTACAAACACACAAGCACACTTTAGTAAAAAAAAGAAAAAAGAAAAATTATTATATAGTTACTATGCTTGTGCAAAGCATGTTATTTACTATTAGAGGGCTAAATAAATATTCCTATTCCCTCTCTCTTCTGATTCCACCCCCGGTCTCTCACATACACACCTTTTAACCTATGGATAAAAATTTAAGACTATACACTTTTGAAGGTGTGTTGTAAGGCAAAACTTACAGGATGGACAAAAAGAGGTAATGTTATGGATTATTTTTTTTAATCTTGGTTCATTTTTATCTTAATTTACATAAATAATACCCACAGTTAATATCTGCACTTCAGGAATCAAGAATTAAATACTGTGTGAAAAGAGAAATTCCACCAATAGATGACAGCATCAACTCTCAATTTCATCACCCAGGGGAAACCACCAGTTAAACAGAAGCATGGAACAGGAGGTGGCTTTCTGAGATCTAGGAGAGTGAGTGGCTATCCCAGTTCTGGTTTCTCTTGAGTCATGACTATACTACTGACTCCTGGCTTCGTAAGAGATCTGTGAATACTTTTAATTTATAATCCCCTTCTTTGCTTAATCCATCTATAATGAATTTATTACTATAGAAGCTCTCTTAAATAACCTCAACTTCACTGACTCAACATATTAACACCAGCTCTCTCCATTATCTCAGAAAACTGCGGTCACAGCTAGGCTATTCTGAAACATCCATGTTCTTCAGCTCCCATAAAGTGAGCTACATGTTTACGAAGAGTTTTGTTTTCCCAAGCCTGTTTGAATTAGTTGCATTCATTATCATCATTGCAAGTTTAATCCAATATTACATAAATTTAAGAAATGAGAACAAAAGAAAGAACTGTTTCTATAAGTTGAATGAATACTGTGTGTGGAAAGACTCAAAGATGAATTAGGTTGTTTTCTTTTCACCAATCTAGGTTTAAAAAAGACAACCATAAAGGGAGAAGTCATAATAATATATATAATTCTACAATCAAGACTGCTTCACAAGCATCACATTCTCATGCTGCCAAAACTAGAAGAAAAACATTTTATTAATGTGATTTAAGCAAGGAAAAAAAAAGAAAAGTGAAACAGTCGTCAATAAAGCCCATATCCTAGACCTCTCAACAAAAGACTGGCAAATAAGCGCCCTTTCTGTGCACTGGCTTCCCTGGTAGCTCAGTTGGTAAAGAATCCATCTGCAATGCAGGAGACCTGGGTTTGATCCCTGGGTTGAGAAGATCCCCTGGAGAAGGGAAGGCTGCCCACTCCAGTATTCTGGCCCGGAGAATTCCATGGACTGTATAGGCCAGGGGGTGGCAGTCGGACACCACTGAGCGGCTGACTTTCACTTATGACTTAAGACTGTGCTTTAAGTGTTTAGTATGTTTAATCTGTTCCATCTTTGAAGTGTTTTTGGTTTTGTTTTTTTTAATCCAGCCAACATGTCTTGTTGTCACTGCACTTAAAATAATCTAAATTAAGATTAAAACACACTTTAACAAGCATTTGAATACTGTATTCATAGCTGAAAGAACAAACTGACTTACTGGGACATTAAACAAACTCTTCTGACAGAATTTTTTTTCTACCAACTAAAAAGGATAAAGATTACTAAGCTAAAACTTAGTTTAGTTTAAAAACAAAAAACCACTTCTGGCTTTCACCCTGAGGAGGGAATAGAGACAATATTGAAGAAATCACTACTATACCAACTTTTCATACCTGCACTGATTTATTAAAAAGTACAGACCAGAAACAAAAGATAGAAAACAAACAGGTGGTAAATTATTCAGCTAAAGAGAGAAGACAATGAAAAGGAAATAAACAGAAAGCATTTAAAGTCTAAGGGCTGGGAAGACTGTTAGCAGATTCACAAAGTGTGTACTACCTGCATGGGTAATCAAAAACCAATTATCCAAACACCAAGCAAAGAAATCATAGTCCAAAAATAAAACAACCATTGTATTTTGCTTTACCTTTTCTTTATCTTTGTATAACGACCTCAAAGTATTGAAGACTGGTGGACAACCCTTGCTGAAGTTCATCCTTAGGAACTTATCCAAACATTCTTTAAACTTCTCACCTTGGAAGAAAAAAATCTTGTTGACTTAAACATTTACCCAGACAACTCTAACACAGCGTACCTTAAAATCTTAATATGCATACTCATATATTTAAAACCAAGGGCAGATATTGTATACCATAATATAATTTCCATTCCTTTGCAATTATTCTCACTTACCAGATAAAAAGTTTAATGGCAGTCTTCTTGGCACTAATCCCCTGGGATATTTAGTCCAGGCCTCCTCATAAATTTTTAGTCGTTCTAACATATTAGCTGCAGACCAAAAAAAATTTTTTCCTTATGTAATTATACATTTTGCTAGAAAATTACAAATTTCTGAAAATATATAAAAATTACCATATTAAACAGAAAATTTGAACATGGGGAAAAATTATCATAATGTAACCACCTAAATATATCAACCATCATTTTAGAATAATTCCTTCTAAAATTTCCACATTTTAACCCACAATTACATAAAATACATGATTTTCCTTATCCTGTTCTGCTTTAGGTGGCCTTTCAAAATCTGATTCCTCTACTTAGTTCTAAGAAAGGCTCGGTTATTATGTTTCCATAATGGCTTTTCTAATGTTCTCTTCAGCCTCTTCTCTAACGTCTCTCCTTTGATTTATTTTGGAACGTTGATTTATTATCTATCCTCTATCTTGATTTTTTCATATTTCTTTTATATTTTCTTTTACTTTCAGGTGAGAACTTTCCTTGTTCAATCAGTCTTCCACTTCACTAATTTTCCTCAGGTATGGCCTCTCGTATTTAATCTATAAAAATTTTAAGTCACATCAGTAAGTAGGTTTTGTCACCTCCCAGATTCCATCAGGTCCTTTCTCATAACTGTCCGTATTTCCCCGCCTCTCTTCATCGTGGACTCTTCTGTGCTCTCTACTCTGCCTTTCACCCACACTCTTATTTCCATGCTAGTGTTACTACAGAGAATGGCCACTGTTACAAGGTTTCTCTCACATTTATCAATGTACAGGAATAGTTCACTATCAGTTGTGTAGGAAATTCTGCTTCAAATTGTATCATCCTGGATAAGACTCTGGCCTTTTTGTAGATAGCATGTTTCTGGGACTTGTCCTCACAAGTGGGTCCCATTCATGCGAGAAAATGGGTGGGGGGAGGAGTCTCTGGACCAAGTTTATTTGCGTCCTTCTTCTCACATAGGAAACAGTGCTTCCCTTTCAGCTTGGCGACATTCACTTGCCCTAGCAGGCCACACTCTGCTATAGCCACAGGTTACCACAGAGTTATGCTTCCTTCTTTCCTTTAGGGAAACAGTTCCATTTCTATAAGTTAGCATTTTCCTTTCATATTTCTGACACTGCTATTCATTTGTGAATTTTTAAAACTTGTTTCCAAAACTCTTTTTACAACTATTTCTATGAATTTGTAGTAGAAGAGAGGTTTCAGAAAACACCTCGCCTGCCATACTAAATGGAAGTTCACAAATGTACTTTTATATTCAGATTTTGAACCAATTCTTTACCAGTTTTTCTAGTCAGCATTTTCAATGAATTAACACAATGTATGTTAACAAAAGAAGCAATTAAAGCTTAGAAAGTAAATTTTAATCAGTGTTACCTGGCTTGAGTGCCTTTTCCAAGCCTTTGTAATAGGCCCAGTTTTCAGGATTTCTCTCTTGCAATCCTCTGTAAACATCAGCTGCATCTTCCAAACGACATAATTGCAACAGAAGTTCCCCTGATTTAAAAAAAAAAAAATTGAGTTAACTAAGTATGTTTAACTTTTCCTTAGACTTTCTCTTAAAACCCCTTCAATATTGGGAAGTGGGTTCTCAACTCCCTTCAATAAGACTATTTACAATGTTACAGTATTGTCTCTCCTTTTTTAAAAAGTTCATATGTAGAAATGTTATCCTCTTCACATCCTCAATTTATTCAGGTATATGTCTAATTCCAGGCTACTTTCTCAAATTGACTGAACACAGTCACTAAGCCATCATCTACTCAGTTACTCCTGACAACATACAGACAATTTCAAAATCTAAATTAATGGCCAGTCCATTACCCTAACCTTATGATGTTTTAACCAGCTATGAAATGATTCTGCTCTAGCAGCCCAAATCATGGCCACATTGTCTCTCTTCCAACTAATGAGTTTACTCTCTTTTTCATCTACCAAATACATATCCTGCTTTAAGCTTAACCATCTTGACTTTCTTCCTATCTCACCAATCCTACCCTTCAATCTTAGAGAAAAACTGTTCCTGTTTCTTCAGGCCTTTCAGCAACCTTTAAAAAGACACTGCTTGTCTTCCCTGAGCTGTATGACCAGTCTCATCCCTGAATGACATTAGCAGCCGCAAATATGGTAACTAATCTCAAAACCTAGGCTCCCTGGTTTACCAGTTTTAAGGTCTGTATGATCCCAACTATTCGCTTGCTGCACACCTTCTCGTAAAAGAAGCTGCCAGATGAAGGCACTGGGGCACTGGTTTCACTAGAAGCATATTAGCTCCAAACTCACATAAGCCTCAAACACTGCTCAAGAATCCTTTTCCCTACTTTAATGGGCTCCCATTCACCAAAGGTATTATTTTCAAGCCAAGACTGCACTCTTGCACCCCTTTTTATTATCAGGTAATAAAAATGAACACTTACTGAGTGTGAAAATGACTTTTCAAATGTTTCACATGCATTAACTATAACTAATTCAATTCTCAAAGCTCCATGAGATAGGCTACTATTATCTGTGTCATTTTAAAACAAAGAAAATCAGTAAATGTGCCAAGGGTCTCTCAGACAAAGTTAACTGTTAAAGAGTCAGGATTTGAACCCAAGCAATTTGGCTAAAGTAACCCATATTCGTAATGTCTCTATTCTGAGTGGTTCTTACCAGGTGCATTTTTGTCATCCAGGAGACATTTAGCAATACCAGAGGCATTTTCAGTGTCACAATAGGGAAGCGGGTGCTACGGTATCTGATATAAGCTGCCGATACTGCTAAATATTATGCAACATACAGGAGACTTCAATCGCCAACATCTCAGTCCCAAAATGTCAACAACACCAAAGTTAACAGTCTGCTCTACACTGACCAAAAGACTGCTTTACTAAAAACATAAATAATATCCTGTAACCTTTCTCCCATAGGCCACACCCATCCATATTTCCTTCTCATAATCTTTACCCACCTTTTCCTTGTAGAAGGAACTGATTGCATAACAATTAACAATGAAATTTTCTGCCTAACTATGCCAACCACTCACTCCAGGAAATTCCTAAATTATCCTGACCACCTATCACTAACATCAATGCCTTTGTTACTGGAATGCCCAATGATTGATGATTCTACTTTTAGTTCCCTTCTATTCTCTTTATATTCCCTGTCCCCACCACCTGATTCACCATAGATATTCAAAACATATTTTGTGGAATGAACTGATAGCTGTTTCCTATTTCACTGGGAAAATGAAAGCAAGATAAACTCCCAAATTATCCACCACACTGACACATCTACTTGCCCATACACTCCATCATCTCTAATTACTGTGGATGAACTATTCATGTTGTTATCTAAGGCTAACCCTTCAATTTATCCACTAGATCACATCCCCTCTACTGTATCAAATATTCCATCTCATTATCCGGTGAGCACAATAAGTACAATCTGCAAAAATCTTTTGATTCTGCAACCCTTCCACCCATCACTACCCTGGATGTGCTTCCTATACAGCACAACTACTTGGTTGAGTCATTTATGCAAGCTATCCCTCAACTCCTCTACTAAAATCTCATTGAAATCTACTTGACCTGTTTGGGGTTTTACTACCCTCCTTCCAAATGTTCAGAAAGTCCTTTTGGTAAGGTCATCAGTAACTTCCAAATTGCTAAAATCCATAGGTCAATTCTGAGTCCTCAGCTTGATCTGTCATTCTTCCTCACTAGTAAAAGTTATCAAAAGAGTAAAATAAAACAATGTACTTAAGAGTATTTGGAACAATGTCATGTATTTCCACAAAGAAACTGAAGCCCAATCTTGCCCCTCATCATATAGCTGGCTGGTAGACAATGAAGGAACTGAAACTGGTTTTTTATTTTTAATCTCATCATCTTTCCAATTAGTCAGAAATCTACTCCTTTATAACTAATAGACTGCTCAGGAATGATCAACTCATGTGAAAGTGGCTGTCTTGGATCTAGAGTTCACAAATGAGTTCCAGGCGCCTTGGACTTCCATTTTTTTTCTTGCCAGTAGCATTATTCTCTGCTGAAAAGTTCATCACAGGAGAATAATGGCTAAGTCTACTCTGCACACAGACACCACACTTCTCCAGTGTTCAACTTCAAAGGCAGTGAGAAATTTGAAACCAACAAACTTCAGCTGCCTGGTCTAACAAAGGCAAAGCAACATTTCAGAAGGCAAGTCTTAGAAAGTACTCAATTACTTGTTGTTTTTCTTTTGTTTTCCATAATCAGTTCCTGAACTTTTAAAACTACAAAGACTCCTTTTTCACAGCCCTCTAATAAATGGTAACACTGGAGATCTTTATTTAAGGAACTACCCATCCTCCTATCATAATCCACACATACAAACCTGAGTTTCTAGTTCATGTTTTCTGTATTCAGAAAGATATTCAGGTAAACCATATAAAGAAGCCTAGGAATGTCCCATAAGCACTTCAGGGAAGTCTGATTTATCAATATATATTACTGACAATAAAGAAGTCTGTTGTACACATTCAGTTTTGCTAATAAGCAGTTTCTTAGAAACTTAATCTTGTCTTTCAAAATTGAGCAAACTGCCTCCTATATCTTAATCAAACTGTAATATTTTCAGATCAGACACTTAAATAAACAATACTGCACTGAGTCACTTCATTCACCAATTTATTGTTCACCATTATTTTTTCCTATAACAACATCTGCTGTTTAAATGTGTTTTTCCTACATTACAAATTATCTGAAGTGCATGAATAAGAAATAGATTTTGTCATCAAAGAGCTATATTATATGCAATGATTTTTCAGGCTTGTTTTTTGTCATAGTTAAATATCAGAATAAATTGCACTCTTAAAAAAAAAATACCTTTGGTTTCTTCTACAGCAAGTTTATCACAAATCTGCTTTTCATAGGTACAAAGATGTTCCAGAGCTTCTCTATAGAGACCTGCTTCACGAAGAACTTGATTCTGATATAAAAGGAGTTCACTATATTCATAATCCACTTTATCAGGGGATGTCTACATATGGATACAAGGAATACTAACAGTGAGAATTTTATTTTCATATTAAACAACTTTTCACACTTAAATACATACAAGCAGTCAAAGGATAATATAAAAATTCCTAAATATCTCTCTAGGAAGCAACTAAAACTGACAATATTAATTTAAAACCCACTGAATAAAATAAGAATCCATAAGTCCTTACATATAAGAAATAAATAGGGGAGAAAGGAAAGCTTACTAAAAGTAGAATGTCAAATAAATCTAGAAGGAATAAGACAGAAAAATCACCATTTTGCCACTATCACAGGAATAGCTTATCCAAGGAAGAATCATAATCAAGGAATTTTGCTAAAACTAGTGGTGAAAGTCTGATGAGGAAGAGACTACTCATAAAGCCTCACATTATTTATTAAATACAAAAAATAACTGGTTTATAGTGAAGAAACCTGACAGTCACCACCTTAACCAAGAAATCAAACGGATCAGACACCACATGGCTTTTAATGTGGTGAGCGGAGAAGGGCTCAACATCACTTCTGCAGTCTTCTGCCAAAAATGCATAACAGTATCAATACTGAGGAAACATCAAAGAAGTCCAAACTGATGAATACTCTACAAAGGCACTTCCATGACTCTTCAAAAACACCAATGTCATGAAATAAAAGAAAGCCTTCGAAACTTCCAGATTAAAAGAGACTATAGAAAAATGATAATTAAATGCGAGGTATGATTCTAAATTGAATCATGGAAATGGAAAAAAAAAAAGAAAAAATCCTAGAAAGGATATAAATAGGCCAGTTAGTAAATATTGAATATCAGTTGTGGATTAGATAGTAACAGTCTATCAATGTTAAATTTCCTAATTTTTTGATAATTTATACAATACTATCTATAAGAGTTAACAGCTATAGAGATTCTTAGGAAATACCACACAAAAGCATTTTAGGAGTAAAAGAGCATGGTGTCTACAATTACTCTTGAATGTTTTAGGAAAAAATAGCTAAGTACATACAGAGACTATAAACTAAATGTATCAAATATTAACAATTACTTAATGTGAGTGAACTTCTATTATGTTCTTTATTCTACTCTTGCAACTGTTCTATAAGTTTGAAACTATTTCAAATAAAAAGTTAGTAAATCTATATACACTTCTTTGTTTTAGTTATACTAAGAATCAGACCTAGTTTACTAGGTCTAACTTCTAGTTGTTACCTGCTGTGTTTTCCTAAATTCTTCTAAAATCTTTGCTGCCATTTCATAATCTTCTAATAAATGGTAAGCAATAGCATAACCAATCCATGATGCTCTCTGTGCAGGTCGAAGTTGAAGTAACTGATACCTCGTTTCCTTTAAGGGAAAAAAGAACACTTTTTCTTAGGTTTACAAGTAAATGCTCCTTGAAGATCATATTAACTCACAACAGTAACACAATGATGGAAATGATAATAAAAAATAGTTTTAAACATCCATATTGTGTAGCTTTATGGAAGCATACAAGTATTTAATAAGCACAGTGAAACTTCCAAGATAATCTTAGAAATAATTTTTTTAAAAGTTAAAACATAAGACATGGTACCCTTTATTACTTACTCATCTACTTACTCTGAGAAGAAAGAATGGAAAAGATAGTCCAAAGGTAAAAAGTTTTTTATAAATGCAGTGCCCAACTACTGAGTTAAGATCTTCAGAAAACAACTCAGTAGGCACTTCATGGAAGAAAAAAAAAGAGGAACTAAATAAATCTGATTTGATAGAATGATTTTTAAGGGTTAAAATACAGCTATAGTGGTGATCATTTTGCAATGTATAAAAATATCAAAACAGTATGTTGTGCACCAAGAACTAGTATGGCAGTTAAGGGCAGTTAAACTCCAAAAAAAAAAAAGCCAAATAACTAACTAATGAAACTCACAGAAGAAGAAATCAGATTTGTGGTTACCAGAGGTGGGAAGGGGGCAGGATGGTGTACTGCATGAAGGTGATAAAAAGGTACACACATCCAATTCCAAGACAAAATTAAGTTCTAGGGATGTAATGTACAAAATGATTAATATAATTAACATTTCTGTAGGCTATATGTAAAAACTGTTATGAAAGTAAACCTTAGGAGTTCTCATCATCAGGAAAAAATATGATTTTTTTTCTTTTTGTATTATTTTATATCTATATAACATGATGCATGTTCACTAAACTTGTGGTAACATTTCATGCTGTAAATCAAATCATTATGATGTACACCTAAGATGTATGCAATACTGTACACTAATTGTATTTGAGTAAACCTGGAAGGAAAAAATCTCCCCTCACCAATGCAGCTACAAAAACAGAATGTCAGTCTCTATGGAGGTAAAAAGAACAAATGTGTGTGTGTGTGTTAATTTTTTACTAAATTAACTCAATCTTGTACAGTAATCCAACTCTGCTTCACAGTAAAGTAACTTTTAAATTTGCTTACTCCAGTTACAAACACAACCACTATTGGAGGAAGGAGGCAAATTCAATTAATTTTTTTTAATGGAAAATTTTGTTATCAAAAAGTACTCAAAAAAGTTTTAAATACATTAACAATATTTCCTCATTAGAATAAAAAAAATTCTCTACTTACCCTGTAACCCTCTAGATCTCGCATTTGAATTTGTAATAAAGAAAGGTCCCTTAAGATTTGAAGATTGTCTTTATCCCATTTTAGCGCATTTCTGTAACACTTAATGGCTTCATCGTATTTCTTGTCTGACCTCTGGAGAAGGCCATAAACATGCCAACCTAAAGGATTTAGTTAAGGATACAACCTACAAGTCAAGAAATAATATTCCAATAATGTTCTCCAGGAAACTCAGAAAGTTAAAGCTGTTTATAAAATTACAAGCTTAAAAGAGATGGAGAAGGCAATGGCACCCCATTTCTGTACTCTTGCCTGGAAAATCCCATGGACGGAGGAGCCTGGTAGGCTGCAGTCCATGGGGTCGCTAAGAGTCGGACACGACTGAGCGACTTCACTTTCACTTTTCACTTTCATGCATTGGAGAAGGAAATGGCAACCCACTCCAGTGTTCTTGCCTGGAGAATCCCAGGGACGGGGGAGCCTGGTGGGCTGCCGTCTATGGGGTCGCACAGAGTCGGACACAACTGAAGTGACTTAGCAGTAGCAAAAAAGAGAAAAAATATAAGGATAGTAGTAGTTTGATAACAACGGAAAACAATACAGCTCCTCAAGACAAAGAAAACAGGTCTAGCCTGCCTTATTTTAAATAAGTTAATTTAATCTTACTATGTTTCCTTAATTATAAAATGTAAATAAAGAGAAAGTCCATACAGCAAAGCATAGCAGTATGGTGACAAAACAGAATAACATGTATAAAGTGCTCAGTGGCTGACCCAAATAAATGGCTCAATAGATATTAAGAATTATCTATTTTTGAAAGAGAACAGGTATCCACAACATAGCATGACATACATTAAAATTTCATAAGTCTAGTAAGGAATACAGGTAAGTAAAATTACAGTAGGTCATACAACTGTACTACAAAGGGGAAAAATATGTACAGAATCCCACTCTCCTAATACAGGTCTTTTTTCACGTTAGATTTTGATTATTGCAAATCATCCAACCTCCTGCAGTTTCTCTGCTTTCACTCTCACTTGCCAGAGTAATCTTTCTAAAATATATACAATCCAAAGAAAAAAGTCTATTTCCCTTTCCAGAACGTTAATAGTATTTCTCTCAGATCAGGTTCAAACCTTCCAATCTGACAACTTTTACAGCAAGAACCCTTAACGGAGTCAGGACATGCAGAATGTCTAGGGTGACATGTATAACTAAAAATATATATATAATGTTATAAATTTTATTTGAAAAATGATCTTTGCTTTTATAATGCAAATCTTCTCAGTTGGAACATGGCTTTAAAAGACTGAGATATACTACCCTTCAAAATCTGGCCCCCATAACCTATTTTCTCATTAAGCCCACCCCCATTTCAACAATACCCTATTGTTTGAGGACTTGTTCAACTCTCTTGAGCATTGAAACGCCTTTTAACTGCCTCTAATCTTCACCGGTGGCTCAGTGGTAAAGAATCTGCCTGCCAATGCAGGAGACACAGGAGATGTGGAAAGATGCCCAAGAGGAAGAAATAGCAACCCATTCCAGCATTCTCGCCTGGCAAATCCCATAGACACCGAAGCCTGGTGGGCTACAGGCCACAGGGTCGTAAAGAGTTGGACACGACTGAACACACAAGCACACATAAATCATCACCTTCTAAAAATCTATCCTCAAAATGTTTAACACTGCTAAAAATTTAAAGAAATTTATGTTCATCAAGAGGAACAGAATTATATAAAGCATGGTAAGTCAACAGAGAACACTACACCAATATTAAAAATGATGGAAAAATATTTACAACAGCCTTATTAACTAACCCTTTGCTTACCTTTATAGTTTCTGGTTACTCCTAACTCACTTCTGCCTTACTGGATTAGCGGTAATTTTTGAGCAAGCTTTAGAAGTGTTAAGCTTCTATCAAATATCTTGCTGCACTAGGCTCCTAAGATCCTTGACAGCAAAATCCATTTCTTTTCTAACTTTATATTATTCCAGTGGTTCAGTTCAGTTCAGTTCAGTCGCTCAGTCATGTCTGACTCTTTCCCATGAATTGCAGCACGCCAGGCCTCCCTGTCCATTACCATCTCCCGGAATTCACTCAAACTCACATCCATCGAGTTGGTGATGGCATCCAGCCATCTCATCCTCTATCGTCCCCTTCTCCTCCTGCCCCCCCATCCCTCCCAGTGCCAGAGTCTTTTCCAATGAGTCAACTCTTCTCATGAGGTGGCCAAAGTACTGGAGTTTCAGCTTCAGCATCATTCCTTCCAAAGAACACCCAGGACTGATCCCCTTTAGAATGGACTGGTTGGATCTCCTCGCAGTTCAAGGGACTCTCAAGAGTCTTCTCCAACACCACAATTCAAAAGCATCGATTCTTCGGCGCTCACCTTTCTTCATAGTCCAACTCTCACATCCATACATGACTACTGGAAAAACCATAGCCTTGACTAGACGGACCTCTGTTGGCAAAGTAATGTCTCTGCTTTTTAATATGTTGTCTAGGTTGGTCATAACTTTCCCTCCAAGGAGTAAGTGTCTTTTAATTTCATGGCTGCAATCACCATCTGCAGTGATTTTAGAGTCCAAAAAAATAAAGTCTGACACTGTTTCCACTGTTTCCCCATCTATTTCCCATGAGGTGATGGGACCAGATGCCATGATCTTAGTTTTCTGAATGTTGAGCTTTAAGCCAACTTTTTCACTCTCCTCTTCCACTTTCATCAAGAGGCTTTTTAGTTCCTCTTCACTTTCTGCCATAAGGGTGGTGTCATCTGCATATCTAAGGTTATTGCTATTTCTCCCGGCAATCTTGATTCCCGCTTATGCTTCTTCCAGCCCAGCGTTTCTCATCATGTACTCTGCATATAAGTTAACACTTAAAAATTTGTTGTTTCAGCACTTAAAACTGTTAGCCAACAAAACAGGTAAAGAAATATTTGTTTAAACCTATTTAAAAAATAGCAACCCACAATTTTGTCTCTATCTTCCCTTAGACATTTGTACTTGTTCTGACTCTTACACTTCCCTTAATGAAATAAAATTTATCTCATACAGTACTTAGAATTATCAGGGACTATGTTAAGCATCATTAAATCTTTACAAGACCACAGTGAAGTGGGTATGATTATTCTCATCTTACACATGAGGTCTATGCCCTAAGACCACAGTTAAAAAGAAGCTGAGCTGAGATTCAAGCCTAAGTGAAGCATACTCCAAACCCTGGGCTTAATCAGTACACTATACTTGACTTCTAACATGCCTTATCGTATATCCTTCTCTAAATTCATGCTATGATGAAACTGGCAGGGTGCCTCTTCTTTAAGTGTGGGAAGAGCTTTCACAGATATTAAAATAGGCAAGTCCCATTTATCTGTAAATAGTTATAATGTTAGGCCACGGTAGGTATACAAAAATGTTTCCTGAATGAAGGCAACTGATGGTACTCAACTGAAGAAAGAATCATCTCTTCTTGAGTTACACAGTAAGAGAGATCTAAAACTTCTGACTCTCATTTTGCTGCCTAAACTCAAGCCATCCCAATTCAACCCTTAAATATATCTCAAAAAGGATACACACATGACTCTTCAAGTCATTTCTCAAACCTCTACGAACCAATTCATAAGCTTCTTCCTTTTTCCCCAAACAGTTCAATGTTAATCCTTTCATAGCCAGAGTTTCTATTTAAAAAAAAAAAGAAAGAAGGAACTTAAAGATAACCAACAACAACAAAAAAGGTACTATAATCTCAAAAACAAATGTTACATTATCTTAACTATTTAAAACTTCAAGGAGATTATTGGGAAAATGTCCAGGCTTTTACAGAATTAAAAAATTTTAAAAATTGACAAATGAAGTAACTACACATTTCTATAAAAGAGGCCTTCCTAGAAATGTTTTTTAGATAAAAAGATACATAAATGCATGTATATCTGGTAATGTATATGGTAACAAGACAAAATTATTTTCCATGGGATGATCTAATTAAACCAATCCTTTCTCTGTGAACCCAAGTTACACAGAAATTAAATTCACTGTTCGATGATTAAAATATATCCATCAATTATCTACATTTCTGACTTTTACAATTTGAAAATGATTCTTTGGGTTTACTATTAAAAATACAAACTAAAGATGTCAGACATCCACCATTTACAATCCAAAGAGTTGAGGAAAATACTAATTTTCAGAAAGAGAAAAAGCAATACTTCTACTTTTACAATGTATATTCTATGAAATACAAATGAGTATAAAATACTCATTATGGTTAATCTGCCTAACTTTTAGGACTACAAATTAAAATTTATAGAAAAATTAGTTAGGTATAAAAGATAAGGATTAAAGATAGAAAGGAAGAATCAATATTTATAGTATATAAAGTATATATATATAGTATATAAAGAAATGGAAGCAAAAAAAAAAAAGTATGTACTAATCATCATAAATCTGTATAAATTCAAGGAAAAAAGAAACAAACAAAATATATTTGGCAAGTAGCCAAATTAGCAAGGTACTATAGAAAGTAACACTTTGTTGTTAAACAGATAAAAATCTATTCTTGTAAGAAACTCCTTCAAGTGGTTT
The DNA here is from genome assembly GCF_029407905.1 of Bubalus kerabau. NCBI lineage: Eukaryota > Metazoa > Chordata > Mammalia > Artiodactyla > Bovidae > Bubalus > Bubalus kerabau. The sequence goes on from NC_073639.1 coordinate 22,418,857, forward strand.
CATGAAAATGTAGCTTGTCAGTAAGTTTAGAATAAATCTTAACTTATTGCTGTTAAACACTATTGCAATTAAATTATGACACTTCATATGCAACCTGATTTCAGATGTGTTCCAATATGAGGGGAAAGTACACTTTAGAAACAATGAAAGCTGGTTCTATGCTGTACTCAAACTCTATGGTGTCTATACCACTAAGTTACATTACTGTTACACATACTTTCGGAAAGAATATAAAACAACCTAATATACAACTGGCTAGCATATATATATACACCATGCAGCATGGCACACAGGATCTTAGTTCCCTGATAAGGGACTGAACCTGTGCCCCCTGCAATGAAAGCATAGAGTCAACCACTGAATGTTCAAGGAAGTCCCAAGCAAAACTATTTTTTAAGAAGGAAATGGAGAAAGAAAATTCTACACACTTAATACCCACTGCTTTCTGTCTTTAAACAATGTTATTATAATGAAAATATGCAAGAGTAAAGAAAGCTAACAGAGAACTATTACTCTCTCTCTTCAATACTAAGAGAACACTATCAAATTAACAAAGAACCATGTTTCCTAACTAACGAATGGGACCTGTGCGAGTTCACTGCTCCTTTGTCTCTTCCGAAGTTGAGCTACAAGCTCTGCCTTTACCCTACAAACATCTCACCGTCCAGTCTTCTACCCTCACACAGGCCAAAGCTACATAACTTTCACAATATGTATAAATCATGTCTTAAACATGACTGTCTTGAAAAGCTAAGATACAATGCTCTAAATAAGAAGATGCTGGTTCATGAGCAAAGGCCCAAATGGACACTTTCTGAATAAGTTTATTGTAAGGAATAAAATTTCTTCTGCTCAACCAAAGTTGTCAAGCAAAATTTTCTTGTAACCATTTTAAATAAACTTACTTATTAAACTTAAATTAGTATATTTGTTTTACTAGGTTCTTTTACTAGGTTCTTTTTTCACCCTTCCTATGGTGCTAATATTCAAAGCAGAAATAAATCAGAACTCAAGTAGATCGTGTTATCCTTTTCTCAACAATAAACTGAATACTAAGTATCTTCCCACAGACATAAGGATAAGGTCCATTCTCTCTGGAAAATAGTCTTGGCATCTGGAGTAACAGAGCCCAAATAAGTGAAATCAGGTAAGTAAGCAGAACCTTACCTACTTATGCTTACATGCCAGTGTACTACATTTACACTTACCTCCATGCTCAGCAAATTTGGGATTAGAGAGGATTTGTTTACAGAATTTCAATCCATTTCTGTACTGTTTATGTTCATAACACCTCTGTCAAAAGAAAAAAGAAAAAATTTAAGTTTAGTAAAAAATGTAAACTTTAAATTTGGTGCTGCACTTTTGATTCTGTTAAACACAACAAAATGATCTCATGTTACTGCCATATTCTAAATTCCACAAAAACGCCAATTACACACACACACGGAACTCCCTGGTGGCCTAGTAATTTGGATTTGGCTCTTTCACTGCAGTAGCCTGGGTTTAATCCCTGGCTGGGGAACTGAGCTCCTACAAGTCACATTCCACATTCAAAATTGAAAAAAAAAAAAAAAAAAAATACAGTCATACTGAGCAACCAAATTTTTTTTTTAATATAGACAGTTCAAATACAGAAAGTAAAAGGTAGACAAAGGGACAAAACACACATTAGAAAAAATAAGACAAGCATTAGCGGACTTCAAAAGGTCCAACAAGTGTTAATATAATGTGAAAATTGGGGTGGAGGGTGTAGAAATTATACTTTAAAATAACATTTTCTTTTTAACTGAAGGAAAGAAGTCTCTGAAGCCACAAGAGACAAACAAGTGCATGCAAATTAAAGAAGGAGGAAAAAGACACACACGTCATAATGAAAATTCAAAGCCGAGAAATAAAGGTCCTTAAAAACTTCCAGAGAGAAAAAAAACAAGTCACATAAAAAGGATATGTAATCAGAACAGCGCTGAAGGTTTACTCTAAAGTAAAAATGGTATACTGCTGAAAGTTATAAAATATCTACACAGAGTCTTCAAAATTCAGAATTCCTTACCCAGCTAAATTGTCAATCGAGTATGTAAGTAAAAGGACATTTTAAGGCTTCTTAGAAAGTTAAAATTATATCTTTGCACTCTTCCTTAGGAAGTTATTGAAAGAAATCAAAACAAAAAAGACAACGTGGAACTTAGTAAATAAATAATCTAATGTAGACAAAAGAACAACCACTCCAAAATGAAACAGGATTCCAGAGGCCACCATGGAATAGGTTTCTAGCAAAGTCAAAAATGGAACCTGTGTACTTCATAATATGGAAAATATTATTTATAAGCACATGACAGAATACAGGCACATTTGGGGAAAATGACCAATGAGTCTACAGAAAACCAACTGAATAAGACAGATTTTAACTCCAGGGGAAATAAAGGCTTATATAAGAAATTATGGTCTTAGTGTAATATTTGGCTCAATAATAAATAATACACATATAATTATAGAAATGTAAATATTTAGTTCTGGTTTATCAAAATACTGTGATATAAGCACAATGACAGAATGAGGAAAAGACAAGTGAGCAAATGTGGTAATTAAGTTCCAAGTTCTCTTTTTCTATAAATGTATCAACATGTGCTTTCATAACAGTAATTTTTAAAGCACTGTATTCATTACAGAAAATCTCTGCACCTTAAAGATATGATAATTTATGTCAGAATTTACTGTCCTAAGTTGAAACAAATTTTAGTCTTAATTTTTGAAACAATAACACTCAAAATCTGGCTGAGATAGTTAATGCAAATGATAATAAAATCATAGGAGAAAAATGTGTAGAAACAAAAATATAAAATTTTACACTCAGCACCAAGAAATCAACTGGCTAAAGCTCAATGCAAAAGCCAACCACAGAGCTGGTCTACAATCAACTATGTACTCACCATCTCTATTTTATTGTTCACGTCTCAAACCTAATATACAGTCCAAAACACAACTGATTTCCCCCCCACCCCGAGAATCTATTCTTCACCAAGTCTTTACCATCTCAAGAGATGCATTTCCTTCAACTCAACCTCATTCAGATGACAAAACAAGAAACCTAATTATCCTCTGTGCTTTCATCCCTGAGACTCCCATCCTCTAATAGATTCATCAGTCCTAGTTTCTCTGCAATAGCTTCCTAACTCTCTGCTTCTCCCACAATCAACAGGCAAGGTGATCTGAGGGATACAAGGGAGGGGAGAGCAGAAGCAGTAACTTAACCATACACAGCCAAAGAAACATAAGACTAAGCAACTAAATTTAGTGTTCCTATTCACTCAGCAGAAAGCCTAAAGCAACCTTTTTCTTATAATAATAGTAAAAGTCATTACAGGACGCTAATTAAAAGCAATACTCATGACTTCTCACTGTTTTCCAAGAACTACATCAAGGGCTTCCCTGGTAGCTCAATGGGAAAGAATCCTCCTGTCAATGCAGGAGACAAGGGTTCCATTCCTGGGTTGGGAAGGTCCCCTGAAGAAGAAAAGGGCAACCTACTCCAGTATTCTTGCCGGAGAAATCCCATGGTTAGAGGAGGCTCGTGGGCCAACAGCCCATCGGGTCACAAAAGAGTCGGAAAAGACATAGAGACTAAACAACAACAAGAACATACATACAAAGAACAATTTAAGTACATTGTTCTTAAAACATTTAATTAGCTTTCTACAATTTTATTTCTGTAAAAATGCAGTAAGGGAAGTTCCACTTTTGGCCACAGTGAAGTGAGGAGAAATGTGTCCTTTTATCTTAAACAACAAAATGAGACAAAATGCATAAAATAACTGTTGTCAGACACTGGACAAGAGGCAGCACGGGCTGTGAACCATGGAGGCGGGGGACAGCACGATACACTGGGTAATGTCACTGCTCTACAGATCACAGCACAGGAAGAAGGGTCTGAAACAGCACACGATAGTCCACAGAGATGATGAGACAAAGACTGAAGTTCAGGGAGGCTGAGCTATTCGGTAGGACAGAGTACTGAAAATGATGGAACTATTAAGAAAAAAGACATCCCAAAATCTGCATGGGCTCCTTCATGCATCTCCTGCCAGAAATTACAAACCAAGTCAGGGGCAAAATACCTAGAGAAGTGTTGGAGGGCTTATCAGTTGAGGCCCTCTCTGAGTCAGTCCCGGTTGAGAGCTCTCTGCACCACAAACAGAAATTTTATTAACATTTTAAGTATTATTAAAGCCCAGAGCTGTCATCTTCTAACAGATCTTCCAATCAACAAATTCAACTTTTATCTCACCTTTTGCTTCTTTGTTTATTCAGTGCGTGCATGAGTGCGTGCATACCTTCGTGCAAAGTCAATTTGGTAGTGTCCAATTCTGTGTGACCCTATGGACTATTGGAGAAGGCAAAGGCACCCCACTCCAGTACTCTTGCCTGGAAAATCCCATGGATGGAGGAGCCTGGTAGGCTGTAGTCCATGGGGTCGCTAAGAGTCGGACACGACTGAGCGACTTTCCTTTCACTTTTCACTTTCATGCACTGGAGAAGGAAATGGCAACCCACTCCAGTGTTCTTGCCTGGAGAATCCCAGGGACGGGGGAGCCTGGTGGGCTTCCGTCTATGGGGTCGCACAGAGTCAGACACGACTGAAGCGACTTAGCAGCAGTAGCAGCAGCAGCTATGGACTATAGCCTGCCAGGCTCCTCTGTCCATGGGATTTCCCAGAATACTGGAGTGGGTAGCCATACTGGAAGATCCAGGAGATCTTCCCGACCCAGGAATTGAATCTGTGTCTCCTGCACTGCAGGCCAAGTGAGCCACCAGGGAAGCCAAATAGGCAATAAAAATGCCAAAAATAAGGTGACAAAAATGAACACACATAAAACAATTAACCAACTAGAAAATTCCCCCAAATAACTGAGTCTGCCAAATGAAAATTAAAAACCACTCTATTTGAATATGAGATGCTACAGTACTTAGCTTTTTACTTTATCACACTTCAGAACAGTAATTATATTTCAGTTCCTAATGATTATGTTCCCAATTAATGAAATTTGGTAGTCTTCCATATTGAAATTATACTCAATGCCACTAACCCAATTAGCTCTGTCAATGTGACCTGTAAAAATAATTAAAGATGGCATACCCTTCAGTGTGCATTTAAGGAAACAGACTTCAATTTATTTTTCTTTCTAAAAAGCACTACTCCTACAACAGGTCACTCATTACAAATGAGAGTAGTAGTCTCACAGTTTACTGGAAAAAATAACAATAGACATTCAACTTACTTTATCCCATAAAAATTCCTAAAAAATTCTGCTTTTGCCCAAGGATAAACTCTAATGGCATACAGGGTTTACAAGAAAAATAGGAAAGAGTGCATCATATTTCATTCAATAACTTCTTTCCTCCAAACATAAGACCAGATATATGCATAATTCAGCTTTAATATAAGTGTCTATCTAACCAAAATCCAATCTTATAAAAGCAGTCTTAAAATATAATAGAAGATATAATCATAAGATGTCCTTTTCTGAACCATTTAAAAGATGTAAATGAATTAAAAAATAGCAATTTGCTTGTTTTTGCAACTCCCATGTAACACTATCACTAAAGTTCATTCTACAGAACCACTGAAATAAATTTACCACAATAAGATTCTTTCTTTTTTTTAATTATAAGGTTCTTAATATTGTTTTAACCAAACTTGTAGACTTAAGTTAAAATTTTTAGAGTATTTAGGGAAAAAGAGATGGAAATACTACACAGTATATTGTGAGCAAAGATTTCACATCAGTTCATTTAAAACAAGCTTTGTAAAATGACATAGCAGGCAGACATATTAAGTCTTCACAGTAAAATCATCAAACTAAATAAAAATACATGTCCACAATTCTGTCTCTGAAATTCCTGTATATGGAGAGTTCCTGAAATTTCACAATTATGAATAAGGGTCTCCCTTAGCATGCAATGAATACCATATTATTCTATTTTTCACCTGCCTTGTATTAATTCAAAATTAATCATAATAGTATCAAGATATTAGAACACTGTAGACTGTTAAGTTTTCATTAGCAACTAAATTTTAAAATATCAACACTGCTACATAAACAGTAAAGCTAAACAGGACATAATTAAAACAGAATGACCTGTTCAAATTCCATGTGCTAAATGTTGACAACATACACTGAGACTCCTGCTTCTAAATGTATAGGAATAACTGATACAGTTAATGCTCCTTCCAAGCATGAAACTGGTTAAGTAAATAAATAACTATTTTCAGCCACTGAACAAGGGCCAACACAGGATTGTGGACTTTCAGAAGGCAAACAAGGTAAATCTCAAGAAAACCTTTTTTTTTTTTTTTTTGCCCAGAGGCATTTTCCAGACTGTAGAATAGAGAGGAAGAACAAAAACAAAACATGGTAGTCTTACTGATCTAAACAGGTATCAGAGTTAGAAACTGTCTGAAAAGATGAAATTTATAGAGCAAGGTATCATCAAAAAGAACTGTACAGTTATGAAGTTTTAGAAATCTGCACAAGAGTCATGGTCAAATATTAAATTGGTCAGGTACACTACAGAATTCTACTCAAGTTGGCAAAGAAATACTACCAAGTAGTATGAGCTAAACAGCTATTGGCTGGGAGACATTTGAGTGCCAAACAGTTAGGCTGCATTAAATACTCAAAACCTTAGGAATAAGGATAATCTAGACGCATTTTGGAGAAGGCAATGGCACCCCACTCCAGTACTCTTGCCTGGAAGATTCCATGGACGAAGGAGCCTGGTGGGCAGCAGTTCATGGGGTCGCAAAGAGTTGGACACGACTGAGTGACTTCACTTTCACTTTTCACTTTCATGCATTGGAGAAGGAAATGGCAACCCACTCCAGTGTTCTTGCCTGGAGAATCCCAGGGACGGGGGAGCTTGGTGGGCTGCCGTCTATGGGGTCGCACAGAGTCGGACACGACTGAGGTGACTTAGCAGCAGCAGCAGACTCATTTTTATTAAAACTTAAAAATAAGAACAAGCTGATGCACAAGCAAATTAACCACTTCCCAAAACAAAACTTTATTACAAAAGAACAAGATCCAGACACTTAATATCCTAGCGTCCATAATATACATTACGAAAAAAGAGGAATCATTAGAAAAGTGAAGAAACAGGAAATTGTGACCCTGACCTACAGAAAAAAAAAAAAAAAAAAATCAATCAACAGAAACAGATTCAGAAATAATGGCAGAAGTAGCAGGCAGACTTTAAAAGTTTCTGTTATGTACTATTAAAGGATTGAAAGGAAAACCATGAACATAATCAGAAAACAAACAGGAAATCTCAATAGAGAAACGGAATTATTAAGGAATGGAGATTGTACAATAAAAAATATAGCATCAAAAATGAAAAGTTAATGATATGGGCTTAAAATATTAAACACTGTAGTGAACCTGAAACTTGTGCAGTGAACAAAACCATGACAGAGAACTTCAGTGGCTGCGTGAACTGGAAAACATGTAACAGAAACAATCCAACACGGACGATGAAAGGGTAAAACGAGAGACAGAACACAGAACTCCTACCGATGGCACAATATCAAGTGGTCTAATGGCCTAGCACATATATGTAACAGGAGTCAGAAAAGAGGACAGAAAACTAAAGTGGGAAAAGTATCAAAAACTGCAAATTTGATAAAAACTCTAAACCCAAAAAACCCACAAATCCAAGAATCTCAACAAACTCCAAGCAGGATGAACTAAAAAAAAAAAAAGAAAGAAAAGAACAAACAAAACAAAAAGCAAGCAGAAAAAAGGGGCGCATCACAATCCTAATGCTAAAAAATAAGGACAAAAGAGAAAATTATGAAAGCAGTCAGGGAAAAAACCTGTATTCTAAAAGATCTCCAATTATCATCTCAGCTTCTACCCTAAGAAATTAGAAACATAAGAGCAAATTAAACTCAAAGCAGAAAAAACAAAAGTAAAAAGAACAGAATTAATGAAACAGGAAAAAACAAAAAGGAAATCAATGAAACCAAATGCTGGTTCTTTGAGAAGATCAATAAAATCGATAAACTTCTAGCCAAATATGGGCATGATCACAGAAGTATGCAGCAGAGCAAAATAAGGAGAACCCCAGCTTTCTAGTTAGAGGGTGAGATAAGGAGCCAAGGAAACAAAATATCAGAAACATCACAAAGGAAGTGGAACTGGGGAAAGCAATCTCATAAAGATGTTTATGAATTCCAGGGTTCATAAACATGCATGGATCTGATCACAACACACAAGACTTTGAGAACTGAAACAATAGATAGATCATGCAGGCCTCAGACCAGCTACTGGATGGCACATAAGCAGGACAGAGGCAACAGAACCACAAAGATTTTAAAAACTGAACTGATGTAAGAACTAGGGTCCATAGAAATAGTTGGGGCTTACAGCCTGAATCTAACCAAATTTGCTAAAACAAAATTAACATTCTCCAAAGGATTTAAAACAAGACCCAAAGTCTGATACTAATATTCAGAACATCCAGGATAAAATCCAAGATTATGTGGCATTTGAAGAAATAGGAAAATCTCAACTTGCATAGGAAAAAAAAAAAATCAACCAGACAAATACAGAGACTTCTATTCAATACTTTAAATTAGTTATTATGAAAATGTTGGAAGAAGTTAACTAGTGAACCCTTTGCAACATCTTAGAGGAGATGAGGACAGAACTCACTGTATAGACCCAAAACTAGAAAGGAGATAACTGGAAAGAATCACTGTACAGGAAAAACAGACCAATAAAATGTATCTAATCTGGATAACAGAAAAGAGTTTTAAAAACTGGTGGTGATGACCCAATCAAAAAATGGGCCAAAGAACTAAATAGACATTTCTCCAAAGAAGACATACAGATGGCTAACAAACACATGAAAAGATGCTCAACATCACTCATTATCAGAGAAATGCAAATCAAAAAACCACTATGAGGTACCATTTCATGCCAGTCAGAATGGCTGTGATCCCAAAGTCTACAAGCAATAAATGCTGGAGAGGGTGTGGAGAAAAGGGAACCCTCTTACACTGTTGGTGGGAATGCAAACTAGTACAGCCACTATGGAGAACAGTGTGGAGATTCCTTAAAAAACTGGAAATAGAACTGCCTTATGATCCAGCAATCCGACTGCTGGGCATACACACTGAGGAAACCAGAATTGAAAGAGACACGTGTACCCCAAAGTTCATCGCAGCACTGTTTGTAATAGCCAGGACATGGAAGCAACCTAGATGTCCATCAGCAGATGAATGGGTAAGAAAGCTGTGGTACATATACACAATGGAGTATTACTCAGCCATTAAAAAGAATACATTTGAATCAGTTCTAATGAGGTGGATGAAAATGGAGCCGAATATACAGAGTGAAGTAAGCCAGAAAGAAAAACACCAATACAGTATACTAACGCATATATATGGAATTTAGAAAGATGGTAACAATAACCGTGCATACGAGACAGCAAAAGAGACAATGATGTATAGAACAGTCTTTTGTACTCTGTGGGAGAGGGAGAGGGTGGGATGATTTGGGAGAATGGCACTGAAACATGTATAATATCATATATGAAACGAGTCGCCAGTCCAGGTTCAATGCACGATACTGGATGCTTGGGACTGGTGCACTGGGACGACCCAAAGGGATGGTATGGGGAGGGAGGAGGGAGGGGGGTTCAGGATGGGGAACATGTGTATACCTGTGGCAGATTCATGTTGATATATGACAAAACCAATACAATATTGTAAAGTTTAAAAAAAAAAACTGGTGGTGATTTAGCCACTCAGTTGTGTTCAACTCTTACGACTCCACAGACTATAGCCCACCAGGCTCCTCTGTCCATGGAATGTCCCAGGTAAGAATACAGGGAGTGGGTTGCCCTGCCTTTCTCCAGGGGATCTTCCCAACTCAGGGATCCAAACCTGCTTCTCCTGGATTGCAGGTGGTCTCCTGCATTGCAAGCAGATTCTTTACCACTGAGCCACCAGGGAAGAGCAGAACCTGCCCAGAAGGGAACCCTCTAGGTGTTCTGGCTCTGTCCATCAGCACCTTTGCTCAGCTGAGGCACTGATACCAATGGATCATAGCATCTGAAAGTCACAATTTTAAGATTTTTTTGTCATAATATGGAAAGTATGTCAAGGCTGAGAAAGGAGTACATCAAGGTTGTATATTTAACTTATATGCAGAGTACATCATACAAAATGCCAGGCTGGATGAAGCTCATGCTGGAATCAAGATTGCTGGGAGAAATATGAATAACCTCAGATATGAAGATGACACCACCCTTATGGCAGAAAGTAAAGAGGAACTAAAGAGCCTCTTGATGAAGGTGAAAGAGGAGAGAGAGTGAAAAAGCTGGCTCAACATTCAAAAAACTAAGATCATGGCATCCAGTCTCATCACTTCATGGCAAATAAACAGGAATACAATGGAAACTGAGAGACTTTATTTTCTTGGGCTCCAAAATCACTGTGGACGGTGACTGCAGCCATGAAATTAAAAGATGCTTGCTTCATGGCAAATAAACAGGAATACAATGGAAACTGAGAGACTTTATTTTCTTGGGCTCCAAAATCACTGTGGACGGTGACTGCAGCCATGAAATTAAAAGATGCTTGCTTCTTGGAAGAAAAGCTAGGGCAAACCTAGACAGCATATTAAAATGCAGAGACATTACGTTGCTGGCAAAGGTCCATATAGTCAAAGCTACTGTTTTCTAGTAGTCATGTATGGATGTGAGAGCTGGAGCATAAAGAAGGCTGAGCACTGAAGAAATGATGCTTTCGAACTATGGTGTTGGAGAAGACTCTTGAGAGTCCCTTGGACTGCAAGGAGATCAAACCAGTCAAATCCTAAAAGAAATCAGTCCTGAATATTCATTGGAAGGACTGATGCTGAAGCTGAAGGTCCAATACTTTGGCCACCTGATGCGAAGAACTGACTCATTAGAAAAGACCCTGATGCTGGGAAAGATTGAAGGCAGGAGGAGAAGGGGACGACAGAGGATGAGATGGTTGGATGGCATCACTGACTCGATCGACATGAATTTGAGCAAGCTTCAGGAGATGGTGAAGGACAGGGAAGCCTGGCGTGCTACAGTCCAAGGGGTCACAAAGAGCCAGATGTGACTGAGCGACTGAACAGCAACAAGAAAATTATTTCACTGACCCTTTTAAAAACTTATTTCTAATTTTGCTAATAAGAATATGGAGAGTGAGAAATCTCCACAACAGTTGGCTACTTATATACATAAAATAGTTGGATAAGCTGTGAAAAGTTCAGACCTATTGCTAACAGGAAGTTCATCCTTTTTTTCCAAACCCTTGTTACAGGAAAAAAATGTTTCCTGCCAAAGAATTGATGCTTTTGAACTGTGGTGTTGGAGAAGACTCTTGAGAGTTCTTTGGACTGTAAGGAGATCCAACCAGTCCATCCTAAAGGAGATCAGTCCTGGGTGTTCATTGGAAGGACTGATGCTAAAGCTGAAACTCCAATACTTTGGCCGCCTCATGCAAAGAGTTGACTCATTGGAAAAGACCCTGATGCTGGGAGGGACTTGGGGGCAGGAGGAGAAGGGGACGACAGAGGATGAGATGGCTGGATGGCATCATCAACTCGATAGACATGAGTTTGGGTAAACTCCGGGAGTTGGTGATGGACAGAGAGGCCTGGCGTGCTGCGATTCATGGGATCACAAAGAGTCGGACACAAGTGAGCAACTGAACTGAACTGAACTGACTAAAGATGTGGGAATGTGACACGGCAAGTAAAAGACTCTAGGCTATTTATGTTAAAAGAAAAGAATGATTTAGGTGATTTAAAATAGAAGACTTAAGATTATATGTAACACAAATATATACCATTTAGATTTGACATTAACATTACACAGTGCAAGTGCAAGTCGCTCAGTTGGGTCCGACTCTTTGCGACCCCATGGACTACATAAACCATGGAATTTCTCCAGGCCAGAATACTGGAGTGAGTAGCCTTTCCCTTCTCCAGGGACTCTTCCCTACCCTGGGATTGAATCCAGGTCTCCAGCATTTCAGGCTGATTCCTTACCAGCTGAGCCACAAGGGACGCATTACATTATGTTAACATTAATCTTCTTTAGATTTAAATACACCTTTTCATTGTCTTCTTCAGTGCAATTTTTTTCAAAATTGTTTAAAAGGAATTCAGCGTCAAGTCAAGCTAAATGATAAAAGCAAAATTTAGCTTTAAAAGTCAGCCATTTTGAAATGATGCCTGGGATTTGACAAAATGATCCAGGTGGTAGGGGTCACAGATGAAAAAGAATAAACAGAATCACTGTTTTCATATGCTTGAAATTTTCACAATTAAAAAGTTAAAAAGAAAACAAACCTTAGATACGCTAAAAGCAATTCAAGAAACATTTATTTATTAACTTAATATGAGCCTGGCTAGCACGTGGCAGGGCCAGTGTCCTGTAGCTACCTTAGTAGTCCTGCTTTTGTACAGCAGAAAAGTGTGGAGAAAGGGCACCTGCAGTCTATACGCTCAAGAGCTATGGCTATTTAACATCTTAATCAGTTAGTATTAAATATAATTTTAAAATTTTCAGCAAAGCTCCTCAGCTACGCTAAGCACATCTCAGGTGTTCAAATAGCCACATGTGACTAGTGGCTAACGTAGTAGTAATTCAGATACAGAACATTTCCATCACAAAAAATTCTATTGGACAACACTGCTCTACAGTCTAGAGTTCAATTCTTAGCACTTAACAGTTGTGTATCACTGGCTTAATTAAATTCATTAGCGCTTCAACAGTGTCACCTGCAAAATGTGGACATTAACAACCCTGCAGGGTTAAAGTGAGAAATACAAATGTATATAAAGAATCTGAGTAAGCACTCAATAGAATGTTGATAAAGTACAGTGTCAGTTCTAGCTTACAATAAATACTTAGACCGAACAAAGCTTGATTACAGAGAAATGTGAAAGCAGAAACTGAATTAAAATACGCAATCAAGAGGAACAAGGTCTCTATTCTGAGGTGACGTTAATGTTCTACCAACACATCTTAAAATGGGCATAGGCTGCAATGGTTTGTGATGTGTCAAAACTAAAACAAAAAAAAAGACAACTAATAGAACAATACACTTAAAATCCTGTGCATTTCACTGTAGGTAAAAGTGTGTTTTAGTCGCTCAGCCGTGTCCAACTCTTTGTGACCCCATGGATGTAGCCTGCCAGGCTCCTCTGTCCATGAAATTCTCCAGACAAGAATACTGGAGTAGGTTGCCATTCCCTCCTCAGGGGATCTTCCCAACACAGGAATCGAACCTGGGCCTCCTGAACTGCAGGCAGACTCACTGTAAGTAAGTATACTTTAACTTTTTTAATGTTTTTAATCTCTGAAAAACTGCCTTTATTCTCCCTTTCCTTTAATTCTTTTAGTTGGAGCTTCCATTCACAGACAATATGCTATCCTTTTCATATCCTACAGTTTCTGTCAGACTATTACAATCATGAAAACAAACTTAAGGATGATTTCTTCCCCTCCTGGTTTTATACTATTTTAAAAAATAATCTTGTCCTCAGTTCAGTCAGTTCAGTTTCTCAGTCGTGTCCGACTCTTTGTGACCCCATGAATCGCAGCACACCAGGCCTCCCTGTCCATCACCAACTCCCAGAGTTCACTCAGACTCATGTCCATCGAGTCCATGATGCCATCCAGCCATCTCATCCCCTGTCGCCCCTTCTCCTCCTGCCCCCAATCCCTCCCAGCATCAGAGTCTTTTCCAATGAGTCAACTCTTCACATGAGGTGGCCAAAGTATTGGAATTTGAGCCTCAGCATCAGTCCTCCCAAAGAAATCCCAGGGCTGAGCCCCTTCAGAATCTTGTCCTACTTCTATAATAAATGTCATCTAATGCAAATGGTCACAGAACTCTTCTGGTACCAGCTCACTCAACTGAAATGTTTTTAGTTGTATTGAGCCAAACTCTATATCCCTCTAGCTTCTGTTTACTGATTCTAGCCCTTAAGAGTTCGGTTTTCTTTCATTCAAGCTAAACATCTTTGTTCTTTTCACTGTTTCTCACATGAAAGTTTTAAGTCCTTTGACATTTTGTGCCACTCTCTGAGGTGGATACAATATTGTTCCCAAACTTGTATATTTTATTAAAACCAGTAAAATTTTTTTAAAAATCAATTTAAATGGGGTAGCTTAATTGTTAAAAAAAAAAACAACTTTTTAAAACTCCATCAGTATTTCACAAAACAGAAAGCATTTCAAAAATCCAAAGTAACAAGTACACAGTCTCAGAATAGAATTAAAAGGTCTGTGAGAACTTTACACCAGTATTTTTGTAGTGTGTCAGCATTAAGGAGTCATCATTGGTCTGCATCACTCCAAGTCTTGGGTCTAGAAATTAAAATTAAAGATAAGGTCTTACTAGCAGCAGAACTGAATGTGACCATCATCACCTGCTCACTAGATACTATAATCCTGTTAATGCATTGTGAAACATGCCAGACTTCCCTTACCTTTCTTTTTTTCCCCATCAGCATTAAATTATGTCACTTGAGAAAAGAAAATTTAACGAAATTTTAGAATTCCTGCTTAATATGTGTAGAACTCTGCTATGAATGTGAGTGTTTAGGGACAGGACAAAATTCAATAATAACTCCAGGTATATACATATGATTAAGAGCCAGCTATTTAATTGTTCAGTCGCTAAGTTGTGTCCGATTCTTTGCCATCCCATGAACTGCAGCACACCAGGTTTCTCTGTCCTTCAGTATCTCCTGGAGCTTGCTCAAACTCATATCCATTGAGTCAATGATGCCATCCAACCTTCTCATCCTCTGTTGCCTCCTCCCCTTTCCCTCACTCCTTCCCAGCATCAGGGTCTTTTCCAGTGAGTCGGCTCTTCACATCAGGTGGCCAAAAGCACTGGAGCTTCAGCTTCAGCATTAGTCCTTCAAGTGAGTATTCAGGGTTGATTTCCTTTAGGATACACTGGTTTGATCTTGCTGTCCAAGGGACTCTGAAGAGTCTTCTCCAGCACCACAATTTAAACGCATCAATCAGCACTCAAACTTCTTTACAGTCCAACTCTCACATCCATACACGACTACTGAAAAAACCATAGCTATTTAATAGAATCTAATTATTTCAATGAAAAATAATCCCAACGAGCTTAAGGAAAACAATGGAGTGGTCACGGGGACACAGAAAGAGAAGTACAAGTGATTACTCAATTATACAAACGTAAATTATAAATTATTTTAAAGCAAACATTTTTATTTTCCAGCATAACACATAAAAACAGAAATGAATTATTTATAGGATAATGACTGGCCCCTAATTTCTAAACATTACAGAAGTCCTCATAAAAAACATACAGGCCAAGGAAGAAAGCAAATAAAATCACCCAGAGCATTACAAAATGAGACAACTAAAAGCTAACTTACATCAGATCAGATCAGATCAGTCACTCAGTCGTGTTTGACTCTTTGCGATCCCATGAATCGCAGCACGCCAGGCCTCCCTGTCCATCACCAACTCCCGGAGTTCACTCAGACTCACGTGCATCGTCGGTGATGCCATCCAGCCATCTCATCCTCTGTCGTCCCCTTTCCTCCTGCCCCCAATCCCTCCCAGCATCAGAGTCTTTTCCAATGAGTCAACTCTTCACATGAGGTGGAGAGTTTCAGCTGGAGTTTCAGCTTCAGCATCATTCCCTCCAAAGAAATCCCAGGGCTGATCTCCTTTAGAATGGACTGGTTGGATCTCCTTGCAGTCCAAGGGACTCTCAAGAGTCTTCTCCAGCACCACAGTTCAAAAGCATCAATTCTTCGGCGCTCAGCCTTCTTCACAGTCCAACTCTCACATCCATACATGACACAGGAAAAACCATAGCCTTGACTAGACAGACCTTTGTTGGCAAAGAAATGTCTCTGCTTTTGAATATGCTATCTAGGTTGGTCATAACCTTCCTTCCAAGGAGTAAGCATCTTTTAATTTCATGGCTGCAGTCACCATCTGCAGTGATTTTGGAGCCCAGAAAAATAAAGTCTGACACTGTTTCCACTGTTTTCCCATCTATTTCCCATGAAGTGATGGGACCGGATGCCATGATCTTCATTTTCTGAATGTTGAGCTTTAAGCCAACTTTTTCACTCTCCACTTTCACTTTCATCAAGAGGCCCTTTAGTTCCTCTTCACTTTCTGCCATAAGGGTGGCGTCATCTGCATATCTGAGGTTATTGATATTTCTCCTGGCAATCTTGATTCAAGCTTGTGTTTCTTCCAGTCCAGCGTTTCTCATGATGTACTCTGCATATAAGTTAAATAAACAGGGTGACAATATACAGCCCTGACAAACTCCTTTTCCTATTTGGAACCAGTCTGTTGTTCCATGTCCAGTTCTAACTGTTGCTTCCTGACCTGCATACAGATTTCTCAAGAGGCAGGTCAGGTGGTCTGGTATTCCCATCTCTTTCAGAATTTTCCACAGTTTCTTGTGATCCACACAGTCAAAGGCTTTGGCATAGTCAATAAAGCAGAAATAGATGTTTTTCTGGAACTCTTGCTTTTTCCATGATCCAGCGGATGATGGCAATTTGATCTCTGGTTCCTCTGCCTTTTCTAAAACCAGCTTGCACATCAGGAAGTTCACGGTTCACATATTGCTGAAGCCTGGCTTGGAGAATTTTGAGCATTCCTTTACTAGCGTGTGAGATGAGTGCAATTGTGCGGTAGTTTGAGCATTCTTTGGCATTGCCTTTCTTTGGGATTGGAATGAAAACTGACCTTTTCCAGTCCTGTGGCCACGGTTGAGTTTTCCAAATTTGCTGGCATATTGAGTACAGCACTTTCACAGCATCATCTTTCAGGATTTGGAATAGTTCAACTGGAATTCCATCACCTCCACTAGTGGTGGAGTGGTGGAGTTTGTTCGCAGTGATGCTTTCTAAGGCCCACTTGACTTCACATTCCAGGATGTCTGGCTCTAGGTCAGTGATCACACCATCGTGATTATCTAGGTCATGAAGCTCTTTTTTGTACAGTTCTTCTGTGTATTCTTGCCATCTCTTCTTAATATCTTCTGCTTCTGTTAGGTCCATACCATTTTTGTCCTTTATCGAGCACATCTTTGCATGAAATGTTCCTTTGGTATCTCTGATTTTCTTGAAGAGATCTCTGGTCTTTCCCATTCTGTTGTTTTCCTCTATTTCTTTGCATTTATCGCTGAAGAAGGCTTTCTTATCTCTTCTTGCTATTCTTTGGAACTCTGCTAACTTACATATAAGTGCATAAACATTCAGGACCAGAGCTCCAAGTTTCAAAAGGATATGTCCAAAAGAAGAATCCAAAGATGTCCAAAAGCAGGGTCCTAGTGGCCACTGAATATGGGTTATATTAACTAGGATTCACCCAAGTAAGAAGTCCAAAGGAAGTACTGACAGACATGATGGATGAGGGCAATGACTACTGGGGAGTCAAAATGCAGAGGCTCAAAAAGTCTGTAGGAGCAAAGGTGACAGGTTCAGTAGGGCACAGCTTTGGAGCAGGAGCCACCTCGAAAGGAGGGACTGTCGCGTGAAAGCTGGATGGCGAGGGAGCACTGAAGAGAGAGGCCCTGCTAAGTCAGTGCAGGACATGGAGGAGGGGGACTCAGTTCATTGTTATTTATTTATTTTTTTAATAGTTTGATAGTTTCTGCTATTTAGGCCGTGGCTGGTCTTCATTGCAGCACATGGGCTTCTTTAGTTGTGGCAAATGGGTTTAGTTGCCCTGTGGCATGTGGGATCTTAGTTCCCCAACCAGGTATCAACCCAAGTCCACTGCACTGGAGGGCAAATTCTCTAACACTGGATCACCAGGGGAAGTCCCGCGAGGACTTATTTTAAAAACTGCATTTGACTGTAGCAACAAAGAGGGTATTCCTGAACTAAGAGACTGAAGAAACCGCCCAACCTCACCCCAAAATAAAACTGTCTGTATTGCTGGTACAGTAAAACCCATCACAAATAACCTGAAGAGAAAAAAAGAACTCAGCATCCATACCAAATTACTTACATAGAATTTTTAAAAGTGAAAAATTTGGGCAGATGAAAACACACCGAAAACTATAGCAATAAAACTGTATTTTATAGTTTTATTGCTATAAGGAAAGATGTAACACTCCATCACAAATAAGAAATAACTAAAAAAACAGATGCAGACATAAAAGAACATCTCAAATCAAACACTCAAAATTTTAAATAGAGTGAATAAGAAGTTTAAATAACAGGAAAAAAGTGAATTTTAAATAGAAAAAAAAAAAAAAACCCACAAAACCATCTCAGAAATGAAGACTAAATTATAAGATATACAATATAAAAGATCTGAAGGAACAATAAAAGAGATGCAAAGATCCAATAAGCAAAGGTCACTGAAGAATGAAACAGCTGAACTAATATTTGAACTAATATTCAAAACTATAATTACTGACTCAAAGAAAACATCAATCTACAATCTGAAAACACATACCAGGGAAAATTTATCTGGAATAGTCAACAAAGAGACATAACTAAGAAAAATAATTCAATTTTACAGATAAAGAAAAACTCACATCTTCAAAAAAGACCACATCATCAACAAAGAAAAGAAAACCAGGTTGGCATCAGCAACATATAAACAAGACAATGGCAGGGCAGTCATTTTTTTTTTTTTTTTTTAGAGATTATCAGATTTAATTTTTTTAAAAAGCAAGACCCAACTATACTCTGCCTTCAAGAAATGAACTTCAAATATACATACACAAATAGGTTTTATGACATAGTAAAAATAGATGGGAGATGATACACCATCAAAAGAAAGGTGATGTATCCTCATTAATATCAGACAAAGTAGATTTTAGAGCAAAGTATACTACCAGGGATAAATAACGTCATTTCATGATTAAAAGATCAGTTAATCAAGAGTACACTACTATTCTAAAGACTTAGGAACCTAATAACAGAGCTTCAAAACTTATGAAGCAAAAACTGATAGACTGTAAAATAAAATAAACAAATCTACAATTTTAGTTTATATAGTTAAATACAGGGGCTTTGTTCAATAGCCTTTCTCAGTAATGGATAGATAGATGTATCAGACAAAATCAGTAAATGTATAGATTTGAACAACACTATCGATTAACCTGACTTAACTGACACAGAATTTTCCACCCAATAACAGCAGAGTACGCATTCTGCTTAAGTGTATATGAAACATTTACCAATAAAGACCACATTCTGGATTACAAAAAAGTCTCTATCAATATAAAATATTTAAGTCCTATCAAGGACATCCTTTGAAAACAATTTAATTAGAGATTAGAAAATTAGTGATCTCTGAAAAACTTCAAATATTCCGAAACTAAATAACATACTTCTAGAAAACCCATAGACTAAATAAGACATAAAAATAGAAAGTAAAAATTATTTTAAACTGAGGGAAAATAAAACAACACATAAAAATGTGTGGAATACTGCTAAAGCAGTACTTAGGGGGAAGTTTATAGCAAACAAGCTTTGAAAAGGAAGAACAAAATAGGAGAAGTAATACTACCTGGCACAGATATATTAAAGAGGGTGGAATTAGTGTAAAGTGGACAAATATTGGCCATCTTCACTTTTCACAGATTTTGTATTTGCAGGTTCACCTCTTTACTAAAATTTTATCAAGGGCCATTAGAAAATGCTTGAAATAAAAGATGTGATTATTATCTTGATTGTTGTGGTAGTTTCACAGATGCATACACACTGTAAAAACTTATTAAATTCTACACTTTAAATACGTGCAGTTTACTGCATGCCAACAGAACTGTTAAAGAAAAATTGGAGACTCAATATTTACACCTGCTTTCTACCATGCTGGACTGACATTTTCACACATCCCCTGAGAGCTTACTAAATTTGTAGATAAACTGAAAACAATGATATAAGCTAAAAATTCCACTGAACAGAGTACAGACTTTTCTGTGATGTTTTAGAGGACACACTGGACTCCATTAGTACCTCCAATCATCAATATGTCTGTGGATTATCATTTTCCTATGGAGCCAGAAGCTTAGGATAAACCAGTGGTGGCTTTGCTTTGAATTTCCTTGTTAATACTGAGATATATGCAGGAGAATCAAAACTCTTCCATTCACAAATAATTAAAGGTATGCTATGCTCTGCTATGCTAAGTCACTTCAGTCGTGTCCGACTCTGTGTGACCCCGTAGATGGCAGCCCACCAGGCTCCCCCATCCCTGGGATTCTCCAGGCAAGAACACTGGAGTGGGCTGCCATTTCCTTCTCCAATGCATGAAAGTGAAAAGTGAAAGCGAAGTCGCTCAGTCGTGTCCGACTCCCAGCGACCCCGTGGACTGCAGCCTACCAGGCTCCTCCGTCCAGGGGGTTTTCCAAGCAAGAGTACTGGAGTGGGGTGCCATTGCCTTCTCCAAAGGGCAGTCATTTTTAAGAAATGTAAGAATATGTGAGTCAAGCTATCCTTCAAACATCAAGACTGCAGGAAAGCACTTTTAACATCTAAGCCCTTAAAAGGTTTCCACAAGCGGGGTTGAGGAATCTCTACTAGACAGTAAGTTTCATCCAGCCAAGAGACAATAAAACTTCAGAAAAAGGTCAGTCACTTAATAGTAACTCTATTTATAGAATTAAATCTAAAACAAAGGTATTGATGAGGGTAGAATATACATAAAATGGCATGTTCTCACAAAGTAATAAAGTCAAAGGAAAAGAGACTAGAAAAATAATTAAGTAGAATAAGTTCATTCACACATTAATAATCACAGCATAAAATTCCCTCCCCTCCACACCCCTAAATAAGAAAAAAGAGAACTAAAAGAATTTTTTTTTTTTGGCCACACCTGCAGCTTGAGGGATCAAACCTGGGCCCAGAGCATAAAAGAGTTGACTCTGAACTGCCAAGGACTGGAGTCCAGAGTCAGCTGGACTGCCAGGGAAATTCCCAGGAATTTTTAAAAGTATAAATATAAAAGTAACTCACTAAAACAAAAATATAAACCTCCTTAAATGCCAAAAAGTATACAAAACAAAATAAAAATATTTTTTAAAATTACAAAATAAGTAACATAAAACCCAGATAAGGTCAATTCAGTGGAAAATATAACATCTTTCACAGACTATACCTATATTATACATTTACTAACACATACGCTTTAGCACTTACCAAGGACTTTTATACATATCTCACTATCTGACCAGTAAAATAGGACAGAAAAATACTGTTTTTCTCTTTTTACTCAAATTTACAAACTAACGCTTAAAAAGCATAAAAGATAAAGTAAAGCAGTCAGGATTAAAACCCATCATCTTAAAACACAAATTGAAGAAACATGTAATATTTTATTTCCTGCTTTAAAAGTGTTACTTAGCCACCCCTTTTCAAAACTCTTTAGAAGGAATTAGCCTGAAACTTTTTATATTCTGGGCACAAAGCTTCTTCGAACAAAGAAAATGTCTGAAGAAGTTTAAGTCTATTTAATGGCAGTGGCAACTAAGTTGGCAACGAATGTGACACTATCTCAGGTACTTGATGCAAGAAGTTCTGGTTTGCTGCTAAGTCGCTTCAGTCGTGTCCAACTCTGTGCGACCCCATAGACAGCAGCCCACCAGGCTCCGCCGTCCCTGGGATTCTCCAGGCAAGAACACTGGAGTGGGTTGCCATTTCCTTCTCCAATGCACAAAAGTGAAAAGTCAAAGGGAAGTCGCTCAGTCATGTCTGACTGTTCACTACCCCATGGACTGCAGCCCACCAGGCTCCGCCGTCCCTGGGATTCTCCAGGCAAGAGTACTGGAGTGGGGTGCCGTTGCCTTCTCCGATCTCAGGTACTAGATACAAGACGTTCTGGTTTAGTAAATGACGAACAGCAGAGTGAAGGAAGAGCTACTCAGACCCAGGCTGTGTGATTTCTAAGTTCACGTTCGGCCACTTCCAGTAGAATACTAGTTTTGAAAATACATATTTGCTCCAACACGATTGATACTTACAGGCATTTTGAGCACACTAAAATAGAGATGGCAAGAATACACAGAAGAACTGTACAAAAGAGAGCTTCACGACCCAGATAATCACGATGGTGTGATCACTGACCTAGAGCCAGACATCCTGGAATGTGAAGTCAAGTGGGCCTTAGAAAGCATCACTGCGAACAAAGCTAGTGGAGGTGATGGAATTCCAGTTGAACTATTCCAAATCCTGAAAGATGATGCTGTGAAAGTGCTGCACTCAATATGCCAGCAAATTTGGAAAACTCAACCGTGGCCACAGGACTGGAAAAGGTCAGTTTTCATTCCAATCCCAAAGAAAGGCAATGCCAAAGAATGCTCAAACTACCGCACAATTGCACTCATCTCACACGCTAGTAAAGGAATGCTCAAAATTCTCCAAGCCAGGCTTCAGCAATATGTGAACCGTGAACTTCCTGATGTGCAAGCTGGTTTTAGAAAAGGCAGAGGAACCAGAGATCAAATTGCCAACATCCGCTGGATCATGGAAAAAGCAAGAGTTCCAGAAAAACATCTATTTCTGCTTTATTGACTATGCCAAAGCCTTTGACTGTGTGGATCACAAGAAACTGTGGAAAATTCTGAAAGAGATGGGAATACCAGACCACCTGACCTGCCTCTTGAGAAATCTGTATGCAGGTCAGGAAGCAACAGTTAGAACTGGACATGGAACAACAGACTGGTTCCAAATAGGAAAAGGAGTTTGTCAGGGCTGTATATTGTCACCCTGTTTATTTAACTTATATGCAGAACATCATGAGAAACGCTGGACTGGAAGAAGCACAAGCTTGAATCAAGATTGCCGGGAAAAATATCAATAACCTCAGATATGCAGATGACACCACCCTTATGGCAGAAAGTGAAGAGGAACTCAAAAGCCTCTTGATGAAAGTGAAAGAGGAGAGTGAAAAAGTTGGCTTAAAGCTCAACATTCAGAAAATGAAGATCATGGCATCCGGTCCCATCACTTCATGGGAAATAGATGGGAAAACAGTGGAAACAGTGTCAGACTTTATTTTTCTGGGCTCCAAAATCACTGCAGATGGTGACTGCAGCCATGAAATTAAAAGACGCTTACTCCTTGGAAGGAAAGCTATGACTAACCTAGACAGCATATTCAAAAGCAGAGACATTTCTTTGCCAACAAAGGTTCGTCTAGTCAAGGCTATGGTTTTTCCTGTGGTCATGTATGGATGTGAGAGTTGGACTGTGAAGAAGGCTGAGCGCCGAAGAACTGATGCTTTTGAACTGTGGTGCTGGAGAAGACTCTTGAGAGTCCCTTGGACTGCAAGGAGATCCAACCAGTCCATTCTGAAGGATCAGCCCTGGGATTTCTTTGGAAGGAATGATGCTAAAGCTGAAACTCCAGTACTTTGGCCACCTCATGCAAAGAGTTGACTCATTGGAAAAGACTCTGATGCTGGGAGGGATTGGGGGCAGGAGGAGAAGGGGACGACAGAGGATGAGATGGCTGGATGGCATCACTGACTCGAATGAAGTGAGTCTGAGTGAACTCCGGGAGTTGGTGATGGACAGGGAGGCCTGGCGGGCTGCGATTCATGGGGTCGCAAAGAGTCGGACACGACTGAGCGACTGATCTGATCTGATCTGATCTGTAGGATTTGTCTACCAGAAATAGTAGTTGAATCAGAAAACTGCACTCAGCTGAAATGTGCCGAATAGGCACGCACAGCACTGACACACACCTCAGACATCTAAGCCCCCTCAGTTCATCTCGTGGGTTACCAGTCACACCCATCCACCTCTGGTGTTACAACTTTCTCTGAGATTTAAGGTAACTTTCCTTTCATCACTTCACAGTAATTCACCAGCTGCAATACTTGACACCCACTTCTACAAGTAAACTTCCAAAAGGCAGTTTTTGTATTACAGTATTTACGTATTTGTTAGCCATTTTACATATGTAAAACTGTGCTCTGTTTTATTAGGTTCTTACCTTGGTTTCTAATTTGTTATCAATGAATTTTTTAATTGTTGTGGCCCAACTCTATTTTTCCCACAAGCTCTGTGGGTTATTACCTGATTTTAGTCAGCAATTGCATAATGCACTGACTTTCAAGAACTTATGTCCTGATATAGCACAACTAACTGTATATAAAGCAATTAGAAATAAACTTTAAATAACAGAATCATAAGTATTGTTTATACTTATTACAATTTCCTCAAAAGAGTAAAACAAGGTTTAGATCAGCTAATATGGGGTTGGGGGGAAGCCTAGCGCAGAATCTAGCTCAAAATAGATGAGCAATAAATGCCAAGTTACTACATTTTCCCTTTCTTAAAGATTCTTAGTTCCAAAGCACTGATAACCAAAGGTGAAAAACAGGATACCATATTAACTGAAAGCCATTAACATAGGAGAAAATTTTTTTTCTTAAATCAGAACCACCACCATGTATGGAAGTATACAACCAACTCCAGGGACTTTTTTCCCCCTAGGTCTATATTCTTAAAAGTAAACTTTCATTTCTCCTTTCACACACTATCAGATAAAACACCTCTTACAGATTACACACAGAAAGTTCAACTATCTCCTTTATAAAAAAATAATCTTTAAGATTAAAATTAAAATCAAACAAGACTGTAACTGTCTCAGAAGGTTTTAGGTGAAATTTCTAAAGTATCTCAACTGAAAATGTGTTCATATTATTTTACTTATGAAAGAAAATCTCAGTGGAATACAGCATATAAGGTAACAAAAACACTAACATCACCATCAGTTATTTCTATATTTCAATTTACATCTTACTTTTAAATAGCCAAAAAGATTGCTTTTATTAATCTATAATGGATTAATTCTATAATAATGGAATTATTTTAGTTTCAAATTAAGTAGTGAAAATACAACTCATACCTTACCCACGGACGGGGGGGCAGGATCACATACAACACATCAAACTAGTTTTGTTTTGTTTTTTAAGTTACAACTTTAATACAAGTTTGTACAGCATGCATCTTAAAACAGCTTAAATGTAAATGTACTGCTGACATTCCAGGGAAATTCCCTGAAGTCAAGAATAAGGTTTTCCTTCCCTCCATATTCTACTATATACACTAAGGACCATCACTTTTGAATTTCCACTTGTTCTTCTTACCATCAACACCTCAACTGACATTATTTCTGAGATCACTTTTCACTAAAAATCTTAAGTTCTTCTCTTTTCAGTAGGGCTATTGCCTACTAACAGAGAGCAGAGTTGTATTAACATTTAGATGTGAATGCTGACAGTTGGCTAGGCTCAATGATTAAATGGCTTGCTCTGCCACACCAGCTTGCCAGCAAGCCTTTCTCAAACTCCAAGAATTCAATTTGATTTTTAAGTTTTCTAAAAAACACCTACAAAGCAACTCTAAATTACAAATGTTCTCCCTTCTAACATTTTATATTCCTGTCTCATAATATCATATACACTGGTCCTCACCCCTGACTTTATCAGAATCAGTTTTAGAGCTTTATGAAACTACAGATGACTCACCCAACAGGGTCCACATGATAAACATCCTCATTTAATCCAGGTACCATTTTTCCTCCAATGCTAATGTAACCAAAAAACAAACAATAAAAATTTTCTCTTATGCTTTTGTGATGGGAGAAAGGCCATGTAAACAAACCTAATACTATGATTCATTCATAAATACAACTTCCAAGGCTTTACCAAGTAATACAGGTTCTGCCTGATATCCTACAATTACCTCATATAATACTCTATTCTACAATGCCAAGGCCCAGGTTAACTCCCTTCTCCAAAAACCTTTACGCAAGCACAAAATCCAAAGATAAAGATTTCTCTCTCTTGCCCTGTACTCACTGTCTTCATGCTCACTTCATGCAAAAATATGTACTGATTAACAAAGTCCCTATTCTCATAAAACCTACATCTTAATTATAGAAGACATGTGATAAAATTTTTGTATATATATATGTGTGTATACACACACACACACACACACACACATCAGATACGTCAAATAATGATTAGGAGAAAAATACAGCAAGGAAGAAAATACAGAGATGAGTTGAACAGGGCTTCTGGTCAAGGAAGGCCGCAATATAACATTTAGAGAATATCTGAGCAGAATTCTATCAATAAAAGAAATAAGAGAAGAAATGAGCCATGCGGGTATCTGGAGGACAAAATTCTGAACAAACAGCCTCTGTATATGATCCCTTCTATAACCTAGCTTTTTATGTCCAAAAGCACTTTTATGAACAAAGAAAATAAATTTGAATCAATGCTTTCTAAGAAATGCATTATCAGAAGCAGAAATATTAAAGGAAATAAGAATGCACACTAAACAAAGAGAGCCCTTCTGTTAAAGCCAGTTGGCCAATAGCTCTCCTGTCCATCAATCAAACAGAGCAGCCATGTCTGCCTCTGTGGAAACTGCTTTTAACCAGTCTTCAAAGTTAACAGTTGGAATGGCAACTCTTTATCATCAAATAACTTAGTTTGTATAATCCCCAGTAAAGGTTCAAGACTGCAAGGCTTTGAAATACTCACAGAATCGAACATTAAATTCAGGTTCCTATTAGCTTTTGTCTGCTTTTCTACACATATAGTGTTGTCTATTACAATCAAAAACTAAAATGTAGTCATTCATTTTTTTTAAAACCCAAATACTCTATTCCCCAAATATCTGCACAAACAAGTATTATAATCTACTCTCCTAACCCAAAAGCATCATTTCTTAAATAGTTCATGTTTCTAACACAATAAAGCATTTAAAAATATATATGCTTTGTCAATTCACATAAAGACATATACTTATGTGTGTGTTCACCCTACACGCATTCCAGTAAGGATTTAGGATAGTTAAAAGAAAACAAATTAGTGAATTTGCAACATTATCAGTTGATTTTTTAGACTTTTTATTAAAAGCATTAAAAAATAAACAAAAAACTTTAAAAGTATGTTGTGCCTTATAAGAATATAGTGTTTATTAAGAATATAGCTATGCAAAACTGCATTTCATTTCCTAATTCACCTTTAAACAAATTCATTCTAGTTCAAACGTTTGATTACCTACTGAATACAGAAGAAAGGGAACTTCAGAACAGCTAAAACTTTGTATCAATTTTTTGTTTTCATTATATTCTAAACATATACAGTACAGGCAAAGTATATTAAAGCAAATTTCAAGGTTACTATCCACACTCAGTTGCAAAACTATTATTGTCACACAGAAATTAAAGTCAGTTGACCTTCCCATGTGCATATGGAAATCTCCTTGTTAAC
The DNA here is from genome assembly GCF_029407905.1 of Bubalus kerabau. Lineage (NCBI taxonomy): Eukaryota > Metazoa > Chordata > Mammalia > Artiodactyla > Bovidae > Bubalus > Bubalus kerabau. The sequence continues at coordinate 22,446,178 of NC_073639.1, forward strand.
AATTCCTAATTTTAATTTAGTTCATGTGCAACTCAATCCAACCTACATATCATTAACTGTAGAAACAGCACTTTTTCCAAAAGCAATAACTAAAATGAAATAATTTACCTACAATATTTTAGGTACCCACAACATGTGTAGCCACCAACAACTATTAAAACTCCTTTTAACTAATAAAGAACTAGATGGGTGTAGTATAAGTGCCCTGAAAAAAGTTTCATTCCTTACACTAGCTGTTAACCTTAATCTTAGTGTGTTCCTTAATAAACATGTCCCTATCTTGAAATGCTTTGAGACTAGAGAAGGATTCTACAAGTGCACTCACTGTTCACTGTGGCTATGTGAATTCAAATTAATTAAAATTAATAATTCAGCTCCTCAATCACACTAGCCATAGTTCAAGTGTACAACAGCCGCAAATGGTTAATGGCTATGATAACGGACAGAACAGATATATAACATCTCTATCATCACAGGGAAGTTCCAGTGCACAATACACAGAGTAAGCTTCCAATAAACTGCAAATACTATCACCATGCTATGCTAACTTCTCTTACCACTTTTCTAGGAAAGAAAAATTTTATCCATTAGACTTTTAACTAAAGACATAAATCATTCAGGCTACAGTCCAAAAATAGATTAATGCTGTACATATTTTAAGTACTTCCAACTTAAGATTTTTTTTTTCTTACAGTTCACACTAACATCTAAAAAGAAGAGAAAATAAAGCAAAGGCACTAAGAGTCAACAAACTAGCTTCACTGCAAGGTATTAGGGTATGTCCAACTACTTTTCCAAGTGGGCTAAAATCTAAAAAGGTGTGGATTTCACTCTACCCTGGCAATCTCATTATTCCTACGCTTAAGCTATATCCCAAGAAAGTCGTGTAAAGATCTGGTAATACCCCTCAAACTATTTAGATAAACAAATATCACGAGTAGGCAAATACACATTTTCTAATAACTCAGTTTTCCAAACTGTTAAAATGGTATGTAATTACAACAACAACAAAACACCTCTGGCAAACACAAATAACTCTTCTTTAAACTCCCACATAATATCACGTTAAATTCATCACCTGTTTTTTCTGCAGACAAATTAAGACATATTTTGCAGACATTTTGACCAACTCATGGCAGGGCTTTAGCATTTCAGAACACAGCAGAGTAAAATGGGGGGAAAAGATGGGCCAAATATGCAACAAAATTGAATTTCAGATACCAACTAAACTAGAGCAAGCCAGGAAAATCCACTACAGAAATTCTGAAATTTTTTTACACACCAACGTGTAAACCAGGTTTCTTTTGAAAAATTAAGGCAAAAACATACTTCGTTATTTTGAAATCAGTGTTTCAAATTTTTAAAAAATACAAACTAATTTCATTCTTATACAACTTTACCACAAACAAGCAGGATACAACTAACAGAGCACTAGCTGAGAAACTGAATGCTAATGGAAGGATTTAACAGTTACTAACCCTGCAACACTTGATTACAAGGTATGCAAACTTTTGGTGGGGAGAGGGGCAGGCGTTGAAATCAAAAGCAGTAACCACTACAAGTACTGAAGAAGCAGAAACAACTTTGTAAGAGCAAATACTAACCACACTTCGGTTAGTAATATTTTCATTTTTAATGTAAGAAAACAATAAGGAAATTATATTCCGTTTCATTTAATGATTTTTACACTTCCTCTGCATACACTTTATAACAAGAAGCCCTTTAGCACCTTGATTTTAGCAATGAATTTAAGGGACTTCCTCCACTATCACCAAATAATTTTTTTTTTAAGTTTAAGATGTTTAATCAAAAACTGTTATGCTATGAATGGTAAAGAAAACTGTGGTACATCCACATCGTAGAATTCTACTCAGCAATTAAAAAGAACAAACTATTGATACACTCAACAATCTGGATGAATCTCATGGGAATCTGGTTACACACACACACACACACACACACACACACACACACACACACACACAAAAGGCTAATCCTAAAAAGTCATGTACAGTATGACTCTTTTCAGTAAACATTCTTCAAATGACCAAATTATAAAAACAGAGAACAGATTAGTGGTGGTTGCCAGTCTCAGGTTAGAGGAGATGGCAGGAACAGGAGAGAGTGCAGTTCTAAAAGGGCAACAGAGGGATCCTTGTGCTCGTGGAACTGTTCTGTATGTTGACTGTAATGATGGTTATGTAATCTACACGTGTGGCAACACTGCAAAGAACTAAATATACACACAAATTAGTACAAGTAAAAGGGAGAAATCTGAATAAGACTGGCAGACTGTATCAACATTATGATATTGAACTATGGCTTTGCAAAGCATTAGCAGTGGGGAAACTGGATAAAGGGTACAAGGTAATCTATTATTTTTTTAAATTATGTGCAACTCTACAGTCAAGCTCAAACTAAGTTTTTTTTTAAAGTGCTGCCCTAACAAAAAACTGGATATTAGACAATATCAGGGAGTGATTATTAATATTATTATGGTTATACAAAACGATATCCTTACTCTAAGAGGATGCTTTGCTGAAGCATGTAGGGATGAAGATCAGACCAGCAATTTCCTTTTAACTCTTGTATATGTGTGAGGACAGAGAAAAAGCAAATCTGGCAAAATGTTAAATGTTTACAGAATTTACAAGGGCTCCTTGTACTCCTCTCAACTTTTCAACTTGAATTTTTTAAAAGTAGAGTTGGGGAGGAAGATTAACGACAAACTACTATCCTAAAACTATGTTACAGTCGAACCTACACACCAATTACTCCTTTAAAATATATAAAAACAAGCTTCTGGTGAAATAGTGATACAGTCCTACATACACTCCATTAGTCTAAAAACAAAAAAATTGGCATAACGTAACTAAGAGTTACACCGTATTGGATGTGACTTTCTTACATGTGTTTCCATACTTAATGACTAAATCTATAGGCATATGGATGTTTTTGTAAAATCAAAGTTAGTTCAACATGGGTCTAGAAAACCCGGGTCCTTGGAGTCGTTATACTTTTCAAACAAACGAAATACACTTAAATTGCAAAAGGAAAACACTAACACTTCCGTAACACATACTCCAAATTTTAAGACTTAAGTTTGGTTGTTGTTGCTCAGTCTCTAAGTCGTGTCCGACTCTTTGCGACCCCATGGATTTCAGCCTGACAGGCTGCAGTTTGGCAGTTTGGTAAACGTAGTTAATTCTTTCAAAGAAATGTCTGCATGACAGCGGCAACCCACCCAGCCAAACAAAAACGTGCTACAGAGTGTTAATTATAGCACCTAAGCTACAAGACATTTTACAACGTAAACAGTCGCTCCAAACATCATCTTATTAATGTATTAAAAAAAAATGCAAACTGCACATATCTGAAATGCAGGAAATTATCGAGCCTAAGCTACCGTCAAAAAGATCCATTTCAAAAGTTCTTATATTCTCTTTTCTCTGCTAATTTCTTGCATCCGTGTTAGCACACTTCAGTCTATAAGTAAACCCTTGTCTAGAACTTCTCAACTAAAAGCTCTCAACTTTTCACTTCCTACTGGACCGCCCCCTCGCAATGGGCCCCACCTCCAAGGAGGGTGATGAGGTGGGGCTGTTTCCCGCTCGGAAACTAAGAAATAAATGTCTCTTCCCTACTCCAGAAAGGAGGGAACGAGAGAGGCCAAGAAGCTGGAGACGCAAGCATCCCTACTGAGTACCAGGGTAGTCGTTTAGAAAGCTTCCTCTCCCCTTCAGAACGCCTTTCTTCCTTCCCTCCTCCCAGGTCAATCAGTGACCCCGAGTCGGGCGGGGACAGGTGAATCCCAAGAGGAGAGTAAGAGGGAGGGACGGACCATGGAGGGAGAGCCGCGCTTGGGCAATGAATGAGCGGTGCGGCATCTGCACCACCTGTTCCTTCCAAGGGTGCCACCCTGGCCTGCCGGCAGCGTTCCCACACCAGCCGGGCCGCCGCTCCTGCCCCTATCGCCCGGCTCCCTGCTGAAGGCAGGCCTCTCCTCCCTTCGCTCGGGACGAATGAGAACCGGTCGTCTAGAAGCTGGGAGCAAGGGGCCTACTCCGGAACCACGGCCTTCGGAGCGTGGGGACGAGAAGGAGGAAACCTGTGGTCCCGGGCGCGCGGGCAGTAGAGGGAACCTCAAGGAAGGGACGAAGGAGTGCATTCAGCCTGACTAGGAGTACGAAGGCGGGGTCCCGGGCGGGGGTGGCCCGGTGCCCGGTGGGCCGAGGTTAGGGGTGACAGGCCCGTGTACCGGCTAAATCCTCCTCGCTGCCTGCCCGGAGCCTCACACTTACCAGGATCCGCTTGAAGAGCGCGTTCTCCTTGGGCGGGAGGCTCACGGCCGGCATCGTTCCGGCTCCTCCCGCTGCTCCCGTCACCGCCCGGCTCGGTCAGCCTGTTTGTCCGGCCGCCGCCGCCGCCGTCGTCCTGGCTGCTTCAGCCTTGATTGCCCGGATCCACCGCCGCCACCAGGCCTCAGGTGTCACCGCGTCGCCCAACCCCGACACCCCCTTCCCCTCGTAGTCTTTTTTTCCTTTCTCACTTAACACTGCCGCCGCCTCCCCCCCCCCCCAACGGGTCTCCGTCGGCGGTTCACGTGGTAACTGAACAGACCGACAGAGGCAGCCAAAATGGCGGACGCCAAGGGCTTTCCCACCCGGGTCACACCTACTAGCGCGCAGGCGCGATGACCTCCTTTCCCCACCTCCTCTGTCCCAGAGCTTGCTGGGAAACCTGGAGGCCGTCAGGCCCGCGGAGGCCTTAAGGGTCTCGACAGGCCCCGCCCATCCTTTCGGTTTCTTGTCCTGGAGGCGCTGGGGAAGCATGGGGAAAGTGACCGGCTGCGGTTCCGACCGCCTCAGCATCGCGTCTCCACTGCTAATTGCTAGATTGGCCTTTCATTCATTGGGTAGGCTCTCCCAGTCTGTATAATCAGAGTTTGAGCCTGAAGTGCTAAAATGCGGGTGTTCAAGAAGCGCTGTGTTTGATCGTGGACAAAGTGCCTGCTTGAGCAGCAGAGGCGGAGGAGACTTGTAAACTGATACAGAGAGGATGGAGCTTAATGGAGTCGGAAAAGCGTGAAAAAGTTAACCAATTAAATGGGCCTGGCTGGGGTATCCAGGATCTACTTTATTACTTTAAGAGGACCCTGGAAAGGTAGTCAGCCAGATCATATTTGCACTGCCAAAGAAACGTCTGAAGGTTAAACTGTGTTTCATTTTATCAGCGAGTTCATGCAATGCAGTGTTGGGTCACCTTGGGGTAGTGAAGAATTCAAGGTCACTGACTCCCTTGGAGCTGGCTTCAAGCAAGTGCTTAATACTCTGCTGCCCGTCGCTAGAAATCCTTAAATCTTAGGAAGCCGAAAAGTATCTGGCAAGGATACTAGAGAACTTCTGCAGTAAGCAAGGTCAGACTGGATACCGAATAGAACCTCTTCGAAGTCATTTCACTAAAAATCGACAGTGAAGCTATTTTAAAAGTGGCATTCTATCAATGACTACAAATTTTCACATCATATGAACAATTTATATCCTTGATTGCTCTTGATTATCTCTCTTCAGATCCTGAATTCCATCAGTAGTAGCATTTTTTACATCGAGTCGTTAAATAATACTTCCCGTAGCTTTGATCTTTTAATCATAGTTACACAGATATTTTGCTGGTTTTGGCTTGCTCTTTAATGCGCCATGGAAGGTGTGAGTTGAGTAAGATGTTTTCCTGTGGAAAAATCTGGGACTAATACTTTTTTCTGGCTTTCTGGCTGTTATCTTGAATGCCCTCTCCTTTTGCCTGGGTCACCAGTAAGATCGTTGCAGTCAAATCCCAGAATTTCTTCCAATTCTTTGATCTCTTTAAAAGTTCCATTAAGAAAATCTGCGTATAAGAAAGTGTTTGAGTTTTGAAATATGACCAGTTTTTTAACTTTAATTTTAAAAGAAAAAAAACTAATTTAGAATTCATAAAATACAGTTGTTATTTAGTGATAACCTTCAAACTTCACACCCCCCCCCAACAGGTTTTTCAACTATCTGAACTATTAAAAAGTAGAAAAATTGTGTAACTCAAGGTGATAATTTTAGCTTAGCTTCTCACTTGAGTTTCCAAATCTCTAGCTTCATATCTGAAAGTACTTTTAGCAATATTATTTGCTATATTTTTCTAAATTTCTCCTGTAAATAATATTCTGTTTTCACCATGAGGGAAGAAATTTTCTGATCTTTGAAACAAACAGTAGTTTCCACCAGAAGCTGAGTAACTGAATAGATGAGCCAGCAATATAGTTTGGCAAATATGTTCCTTTTGGCTGATGACAAATAACAATATTTAAGACTCAGTGAATACTAGTCTGATTCAACATTTATGTGAGTTACATCCTAGTTCAAATGCACCTACTGATAGTTGGACCACACAGTTCGTAATTTGATAGCCTGAACTCAAGAAAATGTCTGATAGATCACCACTATTTGACAAATAGAAATCCCATTTAACAGGTTATACTGTGAATGACAGCTATGTAGAGAGTTAACACATCCAAGGCTAGATGTGAGGTGGTGACGATGATGATAATGGTTAGTTCATCCATCTTACCCCATGTATTTGCATATCACTTTTGTGATAAATCAACCAGAACCAGAGGGCTCAGCGGTAAAGAATCTGCCTGCAATGCAAGAGCTGCAGGTTCCATCTCGGGTGGGGAAGATCCCCAGGAAAAGGAAATGGCAACCCACTCCAGTATTTTTGCCTGGGAAATCCCATGGAGAGAGGAGTCTGTTGGGCTCCTGTCCATAGGGTTGCAAAAGAGTCGGACACAACTTAGCGACTAAACAACAATCATAAATATATAACTTTGCAAACCTTAATTCTACAAGAGGGAAATGTAGAGTGAAATTCTTCTGTCTTCATATATGTAAGATGTTCTCTATTGACACTTTTAGATCTTTACATATTTAAATTTTATAGAAGGAAACAAAAGAAATCTATGTATTTGCCACTCAATGTTTACAAAATATTAACATTCTGTGATTGCTTCTTTCTTTTAAATAAAAGCTTTCAGATACTTCCATCCCTGTCTAGATTCTGAATTTGGTGTATAGTACTCTCATGCTTCATAAATCAATAAACAGTTGTTCGGTCACTAAGTCATGTCTGACTCTTTACAACCCCATGAACTACAGCACGCCAGGGTTCCCTGTTCTTCACTATCTCCCAGAGTTGGTCAAATTTATGTCCATAGAGTCGGTGATGCTATCTAACCATCTCATCCTCTGCCGCCCCTTTCTCCTTTTGCCTTCCATCTTTCCCAGGATCAGAGTCTTTTCTTTCACATCAGGTGGCCAAAGTATTGGAGCTCCAGCTTCAGGATCAGTCCTTCCAATGATGACTGCTCAGGGTTGATTTCCTTTAGGATTGACTGATTTGATCTCCTTGCTGTCCAGTTCAGTTCAGTCATGTCCAACACTTTGCGACCCAATGGATTACAGCATTCTAGGCCTCCCTGTCCATCACCAACTCCCAGAGTTCACTCAAATGCATGTCTGTTGAGTTGGTGATGCCATCCAACCATCTCATCCTGTCATCTTCTCCTCCTGCCTTTAATCTTTCCCAGCATCAGGGTCTTTTCCAATGAGTCAGTTCTTTGCATCAGGTGGCTAAAGGATTGAAGCTTCAGCATCAGTCCCTCCAATAAATATTCAGGACTGATTTCCTTTAGGATTGACTGGTTGGATCTCCTTGCAGTCAAAGGGACTCTCAAGAGTCTCCTCCAACACCACAGTTCAAAAGCATCAATTCTTCCGTGCTCAGCTTTCATCGTAGTCCAACTCTCATGTACATAACTACTGGAAAAACCATAGCTTTGACTAGACAAACCTTTGTTAGCAAAGTAATGTCTCTGCTTTTTAATATGCTCTCTAGGTTGGTCATAACTTTTCTTCCAAAGAGCAGGTGTCTTTTAATTTCTTTTTTTTTTTTTTTTTTTTTTTTGTCTTTTAATTTCATAGCTGCAATCACCATCTGCAGTGATTTTGGAGCCCAAAAAAATAAAGTCTGTCACTGTCTCCATTGTCTCCCCATCTATTTGCCATGAAGTGATGGGACCAGATGCCATGATTTTAGTTTGCTGAATGCTGAGTTTTAAGCCAACTTTTTCACTCTCCTCTTTCACCTTCATCAAGAGGCCCTTTAGCTCCTCTTTACTTTCTGGTATAAGGATAGTGTCATCTTCATATATGAGGTTATTAATATTTCTCCCTGCAATCTTGATTCCAGCTTGAGCTTCATCCAGCCCAGCATTTCACATGATGTATTCTGCAAAGTTAAATAAACAGAGTGACAATATATATACAGCCTTGTTGTACTTGTCAGTAAACGTGTAGAAAGTACGTTTATTTTTCTATACTGATTTCAGTTCTTGCTTTACTTTAACCCTCCCAGAAGATGTGAGTTGACTGAAAAATCTGGGACTAAAAATTTGGTTTTTCAGCAAAATAGATAGACCTGGAGATTATCAGACTAAGTGAAATAAGTCAGACAGAGAAAGACAAATATATGATATTGCTTATATACAGAATCAGATCAGTCAAAGAGTCGGACACGACTGAGCGACTGATCTGATCTGATATACAGAATCTAAAAAGAAAAAAATACTAAGGAATTTATTTACAAAACAGACTCACAGACTTAAAGAACGAAATTACGATTACAAGGGGTAAGTGAGAGGGGAAGGGATAGACTGGCAGTCTGGGACTGACATATACATATTACTATATTTAAAATAGATAATCAACAAGGTCCTACTTTATAGCACAGGAAACTGCTAAATATTCTGTAACAACCCAAATGGGAAAAGAATTTGATAAACAATAGATACATATATACGTAAAAACAAAACAAAATCATGATTTTTTTTTTTTTTTTTAGCTGCTAACTCTAATCCTTCCCCTTTGCCTGGGTCATAAATAAGGTGTTAGCATTCAAATTCTGGAGATGCTTAAATGAATGTCATGTAGCAGCTTCTACCAAAATATAGCTATTAGCTCCTGGATGGAATTGCTTCATCAGGATTCTTTTTAAGATGGAGTTTCACCTACAGCTGCCTACTCCAAGTGTAGGGTTCCATCAGCTCTAACACACTGAGAGAAATGTGCTTATACTTCATCACTTTCCCAAAATATACACTAGTAAAAGGATACGGGGGCAAAAGAAGAAAACGGCCTTTTTCCAATAGCAGTAGTGAAATTTAGTAATTTGCCTAATGGGTCTGTATGTGTGTGTGTGTGTTTGTGTGTGTGTGCGTGCTAAGTCACTCAGTCATGGCTCTTTACGCTCTGACTAAATCTGGCTTCTGTTCCAACTTGTTGGAGTCTAGCAAAAGCTGTGTCAGGAGAAGCTTCCAAGGGATGGTGTAGAAAGGATATACAACTGACAGGTTGCTGAGTGGACAAGAAGCCAACAAGTTGAGAACTAACAACTGACTCAGCATGTTAGCCGGGTGCTTTGCTTACTTGAGCATGAGCCCAGGAGGCTCAAACTAGGTTACAAACTATAAAGTGACCTACAGTGTAGCAATCTCTGTAGCCACCAGTTGAATGTAAAAATGAACCAAACATCAAACAAATATTTTACTCTTCAGTCAATAATTTTTGGTTAAAAAATTTTTCAATAACATTGATAAAAAATATATAGAAGGAAAAAGAAATTTGCTAACATTTATTTTGCCTTTAACATGAACCTACATGATATTATGTTTAAAAGATTAAAGTATTAAAATTTATTATTTATTTATTTAGTTCAGTCACTCAGTCGTGTCCGACTCTTTGCAGCCCCATGGACTGCAGCATGCCAGGCTTCCCTGTCCATCACCAACTCCCAGAGCTTGCTCAAACTCATGTCCATTAAGACAGTGATGCCGTACAACCTTCTCATCCTCTGTCATCCCCTTCTCCTCCCGCCTTCAATCTTTCCCAGCATCAGGGTCTTTTCCAATGAGTCAGTTCTTCACATCAGATGGCTAAAGGATTGAAGCTTCAGCTTCAGCATCAGTCCCTCCAATAAATATTCAGGACTGATTTCCTTTAGGATTGACTGGTTGGATCTCCTTACTGTCCAAGGGACTCTCAAGAGTCTTCTCCAACACCACAGTTCAAAAGCATCAATTCTTCGGCGCTCAGCCTTCTTCACAGTCCAACTCTCACATCCATACATGACCACAGGAAAAACCATAGCTTTGACTAGCTGAACCTTTGTTGGCAAAGTAACGTCTCTGCTTTTCAATATACTATCTAGGTTTGTTATAGCTTTTCGTCCCAGGAGCAAGCGTCTTTTAATTTCATGGCTGCAGTCACCATCTGCAGTGATTCTGGAGCCTAAGAAAATAAAGTCTGTCACTCTTTCCATTGTTTCCCCATCTATTTGCCATGAAGTGATGGGACCGGATGCCCTAATCTTAGTTTTTTGAACGTTGAGTTTTAAGCCAGCTTTTTCACTCTCCTCTTTCACTTTCAAGAGGCTCTTCAGTTTCTCTTCACTTTCTGCCATAAGGGTGGTGTCATCTGCATATCTGCCGTTGTTGATATTTCTCCGGGAAATCGTGATTCCTGCTTGTGCTTCATTCAGCCCGGCATTTCTCTCCATATGTACTCTGCAGATCAGTTAAATTTTCCACAGTTTGTTGTGATCTACACAGTCAAAGGCTTTGGCATAGTCAATAAAGCAAAAGTAGATGTTTTTCTGGAACTTTTGGTTTTTCTATGATCCAATGGATGTTAGCAATTTAATCTCTGGTTTCTCTGCCTTTTCTAACTCTTCCTCTGCCTTTTCTAAATTATTTCTTTTATCTGTACATATTTTTACATGGTCTTCAAACATCAGTTTGAATTGAGAGCTAAATGCATTAAAATTTTTGGTTCAAATGTAAAAGACAAAACCTATTGGTCAGTATACTAGGTATCAAAGAAAATGAAGTCACTCAGTCGTGTCTGACTCTTTGCAACCCCATGGATTGTAGGCCTACCAGGCTCCTCCATCCATGGGATTTTCCAGACAAGAATACTGGAGTGGGTCGCCATAAGAGATCAGCAAAAGCAAGTTGTTTACAACTACCAGGTATGTTTTAAGCTTCCCAGGGACCTATAGCGTAGGTGTTCTGTTACAGATATAAAACTGAGGCATAGAGTTTAATCTGCTTCAAAATCATTTAGAATGACTCTTTGAACTTGGCTCTTTGAGCCTGCTCTGCAGCTCTTGGCCTCAGGGGACTGTTTAAACCTGTTAGGTAGGGTGAGGAGGATAGATCTGGAGTCTAAAAACCTCAGTCTAAGAGTCCCTGTTTCCCCAAAAGTATGATCTTGAACTGGTCAGGGAACTTCTAAAATATTAGGATTCTCTTTTCCTCACAGGGCTGTGAGGATTTACTATGCTACTGAGTATAAACAAGCTTTGGGAACTGTAAGAGGTCCTCTCAAATATAAGGTATAATAATAGGTCAGGGTTTCCCTGGTGGCTTAGAGGGTAAAGCGTCTGCCTGCAATGAGGGAGTCCCAGGTTCAATCCCTGAGTTGGGAAGATCCCCTGGAGAAGGGATAGGCTACCCACTCCAGTACCCTTCCCTGGAAAATCCCATGGACGGAGGAGCCTGGGGGGCTGCAGTCCATAATAGGTCACCTTGGATAAATAGCTTGTCTTCTTTGAGCTTCATCTATAAATTGAGAATAACCACAGCGTGTTAGGTGACTGCTGTGAAGGTGAAATGAGACCATGCATATGATCACATCAGATCAGATCAGATCAGATCAGTCGCTCAGTCGTGTCCGACTCTTTGCGACCCCATGAATCACAGCACGCCAGGCCTCCCTGTCCATCACCAACTCCCGGAGTTCACTCAGACTACGTCCATAGAGTCAGTGACGCCATCCAGCCATCTCATCCTCTGTCGTCCCCTTCTCCTCCTGCCCCCAATCCCTCCCAGCATCAGAGTCTTTTCCAATGAGTCAACTCTTCACATGAGGTGGCCAAAGTACTGGAGTTTCAGCTTTAGCATCATTCCTTCCAAAGAAATTCCAGGGCTGATCTCCTTTAGAATGGACTGGTTGGATCTCCTTGCAGTCCAAGGGACTCTCAAGAGTCTTCTCCAGCACCACAGTTCAAAAGCATCAATTCTTCGGCGCTCAGCCTTCTTCACAGTCCAACTCTCACATCCATACATGACCACAGGAAAAACCATAGCCTTGACTAGACAAACCTTTGTTGGCAAAGTAATATCTCTGCTTTTGAATATGCTACCTAGGTTGATCATAACTTTCCTTCCAAGGAGTAAGCGTCTTTTAATTTCATGGCTGCAGTCACCATCTGTAGTGATCTTGGAGCCCAGAAAAATAAAGTCTGACACTGTTTCCACTGTTTCCCCATCTATTTCCCATGAAGTGATGGGACTGGATGCCATGATCTTCGTTTTGTGAATGTTGAGCTTTAAGCCAACTTTTTCACTCTCCACTTTCACTTTCATCAAGAGGCCCTTTAGTTCCTCTTCACTTTCTGCCATAAGGGTGGTGTCATCTGCATATCTGAGGTTATTGATATTTCTCTCGGCAATCTTGATTCCAGTTTGTGTTTCTTCCAGTCCAGCGTTTCTCATGATGTACTCTGCATATAAGTTAAATAAACAGGGTGACAATATACAGCCCTTACAAACTCCTTTTCCTATTTGGAACCAGTCTGTTGTTCCATGTCCAGTTCTAACTGTTGCTTCCTGACCTGCATACAGATTTCTCAAGAGGCAGGTCAGGTGGTCTGGTATTCCCATCTCTTTCAGAATTTTCCACAGTTTCTTGTGATCCAGTCAAAGGCTTTGGCATAGTCAATAAAGCAGAAATAGATGTTTTTCTGGAACTCTCTTGCTTTTTCCATGATCCAGAGGATGTTGGCAATTTGATCTCTGGTTCCTCTGCCTTTTCTAAAACCAGCTTGCACATCAGGAAGTTCACGGTTCACATATTGCTGAAGCCTGGCTTGGAGAATTTTGAGCATTCCTTTACTAGCGTGTGAGATGAGTGCAATTGTGCGGTAGTTTGAGCATTCTTTGGCATTGCCTTTCTTTGGGATTGGAATGAAAACTGACCTTTTCCAGTCCTGTGGCCACTGCTGAGTTTTCCAAATTTGCTGGCATATTGAGTGCAGCACTTTCACAGTATCATCTTTCAGGATTTGGAATAGCTCAACTGGAATTCCATCACCTCCACTAGCTTTGTTCGTAGTGATGCTTTCTAAGGCCCACTTGACTTCACATTCCAGGATGTCTGGCTCTAGGTCAGTGATCACACCATCGTGATTATCTGGGTCGTGAAGCTCTTTTTTGTACAGTTCTTCTGTGTATTCTTGCCATCTCTTCTTAATATCTTCTGCTTCTGTTAAGTCCATACCATTTCTGTCCTTTATCGAGCCCATCTTTGCATGAAATGTTCCCTTAATATCTCTGATTTTCTTGAAGAGATGTCTAGTTTTTCCATTCTCTTGTTTTCCTCTATATCTTTGCACTGATCGCTGAAGAAGGCTTTCTTATCTCTTCTTGCTATTCTTTGAAACTCTGCACTCAGATGTTTATATCTTTCCTTTTCTCCTTTGCTTTTCGCTTCTCTTCTTTTCATAGCTATTTGTAAGGCCTCCCCAGACAGCCATTTTGCTTTTTTGCATTTCTTTTCCATGGGGTTGGTCTTGATCCCTGTCTCCTGTACAATGTCACAAACCTCATTCCATAGTTCATTAGGCACTCTATCTATCAGATCTAGGCCCTTAAATCTATTTCTCACTTCCACTGTATAATCATAAGGGATTTGATTTAGGTCATACCTGAATTGCTATTGCTATTGCTAAGTCACTTCAGTCATGTCCGACTCTGTGTGATCCCATAGACGGCAGCCCACCAGGCTTCCCCATCCCTGGGATTCTCCAGGCAAGAACACTGGAGTGGGTTGCCATTTCCTTCTCCAATGCACGAAAGTGAAAAGTGAAAGTGAAGTCGCTCAGTCATGTTCGACCCTCAGCGACCCCATGGACTGCAGCCTTCCAGGCTCCTCCATCCATTGGATTTTCCAGGCAAGAGTACTAGAGTGAGGTGCCACATACCTGAATGGTCTAGTGGTTTTCCCTACTGTCTTCAATTTCAGTCTGAATTTGGCAATAAGGAGTTCATGGTCTGAGCCACAGTCAGCTCCTGGTCTTGTTTTGCTGACTGTATAGAGCTTCTCCATCTTTGGCTGCAAAGAATATAATCAATCTGATTTCGGTGTTGACCATCTGGTGATGTCCATGTATAGAGTCTTCTCTTGTGTTGTTGGAAGAGGGTGTTTGTTATGACCAGTGCATTTTCTTGGCAAAACTCTATTAGTCTTTGCCCTGCTTCATTCCGTATTCCAAGGCCAAATTTTCCTGTTACTCCAGGTGTTTCTTGACTTCCTACTTTTGCATTCCAGTCCCCTATAATGAAAAGGACATCTTTTTTGGGTGTTAGTTCTAAAAGGTCTTGTAGGTCTTCATAGAACCCTTCAGCTTCAGCTTCTTTAGCATTACTGGTTGGGGCATAGACTTGGATTACTGTGATACTGAATGGTTTGCCTTGGAAACGAACAGAGATCATTCTGTCATTTTTGAGATTGCATCCAAGTACTGCATTTCAGACTCTTTTGTTGACCATGATGGCCACTCCATTTCTTCTGAGAGATTCCTGCCCGCAGTAGTAGATATATGGTCATCTGAGTTAAATTCACCCATTCCAGTCCATTTCATTTCGCTGATTCCTAGAATGTTGACATTCACTCTTGCCATCTCTTGTTTGACCACTTCCAATTTGCCTTGATTTATGGACCTGACATTCCAGGTTCCTATGCAATATTGCTCTTTACATCATTGGACCTTGCTTCTATCACCAGTCACATCCACAGCTGGGTATTCTTTTTGCTTTGGCTCCATCCCTTCATTCTTTCTGGAGTTATTTCTCCACTGATCTCCAGTAGCATATTGGGCACCTACTGACCTGGGGAGTTTCTCTTTCAGTAGCCTATCATTTTGCCTTTTCATACTATTCATGATGCCTATAAATCATATGATGGATTAATACACAGTTCCTGGAACACCAAAATCAATCAGACTGATTCAACACACCTTCATTTTCATTTATCTGGTTCACATAGGAAGTGCAGTGAAGTTGCTCAGTCGTGTCCGACTCTTTGCGACCCCATGGACTGTAGCCTACCATGCTCCTCCATCCATGGGACTTTCCAGGCACGAGTACTGGAGTGGGTTGCCATTGCCTTCTCCAGGAGATCTTCCCGACCCAGGGATCAAACCCAGGTCTCCCGCATTGTAGGCAGACGCTTTACCGTCTGAGCTACCAGGCAAGCTCACGCAGGAAGGTTTTGGTAAATCCCTAGGGTGGGGGTCTGAAATAAACTCTCAGAGGGCAGAGAACTGGCTAAACTACCTTCTCCCGTATCCCCTCCTGCCTTGCAGTCATCCCCTTCCTAACCCCACTTTACAGAATGAGAACTGAGGACAAGGGTCTAAGGGTACCTGGCCTTATCTGCAATTCTCAGGGTTAGGCGCCCATGCAGCGTGGCCTCCGAGCCACGCAGTTCCGCGCCTTCACCCGCCAGGGGGCGCTCGGCCCAACGTCGGCCACGGGAGCTGCGCGGCTGGAGGAGGCGGAGCCCAGGAAGCCAGGCAAGATGGCGCCGTCCGCGTTGTTGCGGCCATTCTGGAAGCTGCTGGCCCCGGCTAGGTTCCCGAGTGTCTGTAAGTGTCCTTCCTCGAGCAGGCCCGCCCGAACTTTCAGCCTGCGGCTCCCAGGGTGAGCCCAGCCGTGCGAGGGCAGGAGGGGACTGCGCCCGGGCTTGTCCTGCAGTGACCTTCGCCGACCCTCGTCCCGGAGCCCACGCCTGCCTCCACCCGCGACTCTCGGCTCCTCATCACCCTCTGCCAGCCCTCCTCCCCGTGCCCCCGACCTTACTGGGTCTGTGCGAGTGGACTTAGAGTCCTTCCTCCTACAGACGGGGGAAAGGGGAACCCTTCCATGGGCGCTTCCGAGTCGTCTGAGGGTTCGCAAAAACCAATATAGAGCGTTTGAAGGCGTCCTGGACGACAGAGGCCACGGTCTGGCCCAGCCGGAGGCCCAGGGAGAGTCACTCGACCTCTCTGAACCTCTCCGTGGCTGTTTAAATGAGGAAGTAGAAGGGGGAATGAAATGCGATTATACGTATTTAAATGGCAGGTTTATTCCTACAAGGCGCTAAGTTACAGATTTGGAGAGCCTTTCTGTCCCGTTTCAGCTTCATCTCGGTCAAAGTTCTACATTCAGGAACCGCCGCATGGCAGTCCTAACTGGCTGAAAGTTGGCTTGACCTTGGGCACCTCCTTTTTTTTGTGGATCTATGTAAGTACTTATCCCTTCAATCGTGCCAATCCAACCTTTTTCTCTATGAGGGAAATCCTAAGGACTAAAAAATGTTACGATTTCAGAGGCAGGTACACACTACTATATTTAAAATAGGTAACCAGCAAGAACCTACTCTATAGCACGGAGAACTCGGCTCAGTATTCTATAATAACCTAAATAGGAAAAGAATTTGAAAAAGAGTAGATACTTGCATGAGTATAACTGAATCACTTTTCTGTACACCTGTAACATCATTGTTAATCAAATATAAAACAAAAAAATTTTTAAGTGTAACCAGGATGAAACATGTCATTGTTCCTTTGCATGGTTTTGTGAATGGCAGTTCTACTACATATTATTTATCCTTTATTTCTTAATGAAGGTGGAGACAGGTTGAGGTTTTATGAAGGAACTTTTTTCAGATGTCCCTATGGACAGATTGTAAGTGAAGAAGAAGGGGGCAACAGAAGATGAGATAATTGTATGGCATCACCAACTTAATGGATTTAAATTTGAGCAAACTCTGGAAGATAGTGAAGGACAGGGGAGCCTGGCATGCTGCAGTCCGTGGGTTCACAAAGAGTCAGACACGACCTAGCAACTGAACAACTAATACAAATTAAATCCCATGCAATTTGTTAGACATAAGATTTTAACAGTGTAAATACACTGTTGGAAATTATACCTTTTTGTTTGAAGTGAAGTCGCTCAGTCGTGTCCGACTCTTTGCAACTGGACTGTAGTCTCCCATGCTCCTCCATCCATGGGATTTTCCAGGCAAGAGTTTTTGGAGTGGATTGCCATTTCCTTCTCCAGAGGACCTTCCCGACCCAGGGATCGAACCCGGGGCTCCTGCATTGTAGGCAGACGCTTTACCGTCTGAGCCACAAGGGAAGTACTTTTTGTTTACTGTATGCCAAATGATTTACCTATGAAAACTTACTTAATCTTTTCTAAATACAACACTATGTGGTAGCGCTATTATTATTGACCTTTTATGGATGAAGAAAACACTTGGAGAAATTAATTTGCTGAACCCAGTTCTCCCTAACTACAGAGACCACTGTGTAAATTGTGTCTCTCTATAGATAAGTTTTTTAAAAGTTGACTTAAAGTATTGATGCTCCGTTAGATTTAAATTTTTTGTTTTGTGGCTAATGGTTTTGAAATTTTCACCACTGCTGCCCACCTTCAACTCCTAGACCTGTATTTGGGGTTTTTTTCATTAAAATGATTCAGCTCTTTGACATGGAAAGGAGTAAAGATACTGAAAGTCACTTACAACTTAATAATAGTAACTAATCCTTTTTTAATGGAGAAGGAAATGGCAACCTACTCCAGTTTTCTTGCCTAGGAAATGCCATGAACAGAGGAGCCTGGCTGGGCTACAGACCATGGGGTCAGACAAGACTTAGTGACTGAACAACAATCCTTTTTAAATAATGTTTGCTATAATGTAATTTTGTATCTTCTTAAAGTTTTCCTAAAAAAGAAACATGTTGCTGAGAGCTCTGATTGGTAATGAATCGTTGCAACAAATGTCACCCTGTATCAAGGCATTGTTCCAGTTGCATAATCCGTCAGACAGTTATTCTAAGAAAGTGGCTGCCCTCCATGACATCTAATTAACACATATATAATTGGGGAGTGCAGGTTGGTCACTCACTCACAGTATGAAACTTCTAAGGTTAGAAGTATAATACATATCCACCAACCTCATTTAATAACCGAGTTCTGCTTTGGCATGTTGGTGTGGCCCCTCTGTGGTAAGGCATTGCAGTCCATTAATTGCCCACTGAATGAAGTAATTTTTTTGCAGAAGTTGGATTTAAACTTTGGAGGGTTGCCTTCTCAAATTAGTATGTCAGATTGTGGTGAACAAGTATATATCATTCATTGTTTTGGGACTTTTTTATCCCTTAACCTTTTATTTCTAACTAGAATAGTTATAATTCTTTTAATCTGTCCTCATTTCTCTTGTGAAATATAAATATCAACTGTTGGTTTCCTTCTTTTAAGTTGCCAGGAAAATTACATTTCTGATTTTAACTGTTACTTACTTCTAGCTCATCAAACAACATAACGAAGATGTTTTAGAGTATAAAAGAAGAAATGGGTTGGAATAAACTTTTGAAATACTAAAACAGTAAGTATACAATTTTATAGGATAAACAGATGATGCAAGATAATTTGACCTCTTTAAATGTGTTTTGCTTGTTATTTTATCAGGTTTATACTTTTCAGCACCTATATTCCTGTCTTTGAAAAATTTATAAATTTTTAGTACCTGATTCAGATATCTCTTAGCATAGTCATTTTTAACCATTATGCTTTGACTGCATTCAAAGGAAGTTGTGCTTAAGAGTGAAACCAAAATCATATTTTCTTAAATCTAATAGTGCTGTACACAGTGCCTTTCTAGCACTTAGGACAAGTTACCATTGCTTGTGGATGACTTTCTTACTATGCCTTTGTCATATACCACACTTGAGTGTAAAATTCGGTGAAAACAGGGCATTCGATTGTTAAAAAAAGTTTTTCACTGCATGATGATTTCCTTATGATTGTCACTACAGCTAATACCTAGTTGGACAATTCGTAGTAAAACCTAGCTGTGTATATGGGTGCCATATTTCTAAAAATCCTTTTAAACAAATCCTGTATTGAGCCTTTTGTAAAAGGAAAAGGCACTCTTCTAAATCTCAGTTTTCATGGATTAGGTTGAGTAAACTAGATAACTTAGATCTGCTGGATAATAAAATAGTAATCACTCATGTATTTATCACCTTGCTATTTCACTGCTTCGGTCAACCAGTCAAGATAAATATGAAATAGGTATTTAAATTGAAACCAGATGCTTTTGCTACTCATGTAGTTGGGATGAAAAAAAAGCTTTTTGCTAAAACTTAGATAAAAATGAGGAGTTGATATTTTTTGTGGATTTGGTTTTTAAACTTCCCCTGCTGCTATAAGATGAATTATTCAAAATGGTCTAATTTTAATATTATTTCTGCTGGTTAATGCTATAGCTTTCTTTTCTTTTTTTCATTATAGGTGTGTTCCATATAGTGATTATAGCAGTTCCTCTGGATTCACGAATCTGTTGAGTTGTAAACGTGAGAGAAAGAATTACGTGTGAATATATGTCAAGTCAGCATTTGTGTTTTGCATGATTAAATTAAAAATACTTCTGTATTCTTCAGATTATGTATATTGTGACAATGTATAGAATGTCAATTCTAAGGTAAATTATTAAAAGTATTTTAATGTCGAACATGCCATCTGATAATAGGGTCAATGATAATTAAGGACACATTGGTAAGAAAACTTAAGGATATAGATTTTTAAAAAGTCACTGCTGGAGGATTTACTCCTTATATCAACTTTTAATTTCTAATCAAAGCATTTATTCTTTAGTGATCAGGGTGGTAGAGCCCCTCCTATTCTATTGTCTAAAATACAAAAGAACCCAAATACTGTTTTCTTCTAGAGGAGAAAGTGAAGGTGAATCCTCTCAAAAAGAGTTTCTTCTGACTCCAATTCCTTGAATTTGGATGATTTCCGTTTGGGTAACAGTTTTTACACCTATATGGCCACACAGCGTTTGTGACCTCTTTTTGCTAACATGAATTTCATCCAGTGAATAGCAGACTAATTCAAAAAGTGAGGGAGGCAGGGTTGGTGGAAGTTAATAGACACAAATTAACAAACACCTCATTTATCCCTCATCAGAGCCCTTTCTTATGAATCAGTTAAAACTTCTTTATATGCCATTTCACTCCATTCTGATGTTAAATAGAAAGTTTCATTGGCTTTGTGTGTGTTTGGGGCTCTGGCCAGCACTTATTCTGGGAGATTGATGGCTCAATGTCTTTGGAAGTTACTTCCAAACATAAATTCACAGTTAAATTATTTCAGAATAAGTATTTAATCCAAGTTCAGCGAAAGACCAAATATAATAATAACTATTAGCATTTGTCAGTTCAGAGTTTTAGCTGGTAGAAGTGAAAAGGACCTTAGGGGTCATATAGACCAATTTCATAATTTTACATGTGCAAAAACCAGAGGCAAAAAGTCATTTGCCCAGCATCAATGGAAAGTAGAATAATGGATCCTTAAAGATGACCATGTACTATTCCCTGGAGTTTGTGAATATGTTAGGTTATATGGCAAAGGGGAATTAAAGTGGCATATGGAATTAAATTTGCTAATCAGACATACAGATAGATTATCCTGGATTATCTGGCTGGACCCGATGTAATCACAAGGGTCCTTATAAGTGGAAGAAGGAGGCACCAGAGTGTGTCAGAGTAATGTGATTGGAGAAGGATTCAGTCAGCTGTGGCTAGCTTTGAAAAGGGAAGAGAGCCAAGGAATGGAGAAGGCAAAGAACTTCTCCCCTGGAGCCTCCAGAAAGGAACTCAGCCTTGCTAACACCTTGATTTTAGCCCAGTGAGACCCAGGTTGGATTTCTCACCTACAGAAATAGAAGATGATAATTTTGTTGTTTTGAACCACTAAACTTGTTAACAGCAGCAGTAGGAAACTATTATTGTCACATAGTATTGGACCGAGAAGTCGGGTACCAGCTCCCAATTCAAAGAACTTTAAAAGAAATGCTTAAAATTCACATCCCTAAAGGAAACAGAAAACTCTAAGACACTTTAAATTCTGGAAGCTGATGGCCTCAGTTGACAATAAAATACAGCTTTAATAAGCAGGATCTACTATACCTCAGGCCTTGAAAGTACTGCTACCCTGTGTGAGCTTTAATCATGATTGTGCCAGTGGACCACATGGGGAGCCATCGTGAAGACTGGGGCTGCCCAAAAGAATCTTCTGCAGCGATGGAAGTGTTCTGTCTGTGCTACCCAGTGCAGTAACCCCTACTTCCATGTGACTGTTGAGTGTTGATTTCATTTTAATTCTTTTAAATAGCCACATGGGGCTGGTGGCTGGAGTATTGGACGGTAGAGGTGCGGATTCTGAGTAACATCTCCTAGAGTTGTGCCACATAGGGGCACTGGTAGAAGATGGTTTCTAAACTGTTGAAACCTAACTCATATTAAACTAACAAAAGTTAAGAGGCTACAGAATGACTCTAAGACCCCCTTAACAGGCACACACCTGTGCCCAGGAATAATTGAGGCCTGGAACTCAAATGTCATCAAGACTTTTGGTGTTGGCTCTGTTCTCTGTATATCTGCTTTATTGCCTTTGCACACAGACCGTCTCTTCCCCAATTCACATTCTAAAGAGAAGGCAACAGTCAGTAGCCCCTGGGTTTACACCTCAGTTTAAGAGAGAAGCTGAACTGAACAAGAATCGTTTTGATACTAAATACCTAAGAGAAACTTGGCAAAATGACAGTTCCTTTAGCAATACCATAAAAGAACTTCCATAAAAAAGAAGATGCAGGCAAAATCATATGTCCAATGCTGTCAAGTTTTTAAGGTCAGAATCAGACCTTTTTTTTTCAGATTTAGTATCTGTGAGATAGTCATTTAAATTATTTTCTTAAGTTGCAATAGAAAAAAAAAAAAGCTTTATGAGCTTAGTTTTAAGACATTGTGGGTTATGTTTTGGCCCCAAAAAGCTAAGTGAAGTCCTGACCCCCAGTATCTCAGAATGTTACCTTGTTTGGACATAGAGATGTGCAGATGAGTGTACTGAAGTAGCGTGTGTGCTTAGTTGTATCCACCAGGCTCCTCTGTCCATGGAATTTTTTAGGCAAGTATACTGGAGTGGGTTGCCATTTCCTGCTCTGCGGGACCTTGCCTACCCAGGAATTGAACCTACGTTTCCTGTGTCTCCTGCGTTGCAGGAGGATCCTTTATCCACTGAGCCATCAGGGAAGCCCTTTGTAAAATGGATCCTTAATGCAATATGACTGATACATTTCTAAGAAGAAAAGAGGCGGAGAAGATAACCTTAAATGAGGGAGGCAGAGATGGGAGTGATGCGTCTGCAAAGCAAGGATGACTGGTAAACATCAGGAGCTGGAAGAGGCAAGAGAGGATTCTTGCCTACAGGTTTTGTGCCTTGATTTCAGACTTCTAACCTCCAGAACTGTGAGAGAATAAATTTTGTTGTTTTAAACCATCCAAGTTTGCAGCAGTTCGTTTTGGTAGCCTTAGGAAAATAATATGGAAATGGTAAGGAATGTCTTGTTTCTTTTACTACAGAAGAGAAAGTGAATAGATGAGAGGAATGCTGAGGAACCTCCAAGAAAAATAACCATCTTGATTACCCTTTCTCCATTTTATTGAAATATTTTAGGCCATTAAAAGGGTGCTTATCAGCACCTTCTCAATTGCTTGCCAATTTGTCATCTTAGATACTTTTTTTAAAGTATTTATTTGGCTGCACAGGAGTCTTGGCTGTGGCATGCAGCATCTTTAATTGCCCCAGGTGAGAGCTAGTTCCCTGACCAGGGATTGAACCCGCCCCCCACCCCCTGCTTTGGGAGCACGGAAGTCCACCACCAGGGAAGTCCCCCTATATTCTAAATTGTTTCACCTTATATCCATATTGATCTGTTGAAAGTACAAGTTATAGCCTAGGGATTTAATATTAAGAAAAACAAAGCTGTTTCTAGCTTTCTATGGAGTCTAGGAAGTCAATCTTTGAAAATTGCCTTTAATTATATGGAACTTAAGCCTTGAATAAGTATTAATATTGTCAGTAGATGATTCTTACAATATGTTTTCAAAGTTAATACTGTCTTTGTCAACAATCACAATTAGGCGGAAATCATTAGACAAACCAATTTAACTCCATCCCTAGATGCTTGTTTTCCCAACAAGACCAAGAAAAAATGTCAAGGATGTGCTCAAGGGCAGCATTATAAACAGTGTGACCAACAGCTGGGAAACTTGTCTGAGCCTTACAGAGTCATTTGTGGCAAAGACTTACTGTTAAAATTCTCTTGGGGTTCTGGAGAAACAGCTTCCTATGTAGAATGAATTTGACAACCCCCAGGCATGTCCGCTCTTGGGAAGTTTTTCATCAAGATGTGAAAAGAGGCTGGCATCAAAATGGAAAGCCACATATCCTACAAGAGCAGTAGTTCAGTCGCTCAGTTGTGTCCAACTCTGCGACCCCATGAATCGCAGCACGCCAGGCCTCCCTGCCCATCACCAACTCCCGGAGTTTACCCGAACTTATGTCCATTGAGTCAGTGACGCCATCCAGCCATCTCATCCTCTCGTCCCCTTCTCCTCCTGCCCCCAGTCCCTCCCAGCATCAAGAGCAGTAGAGTAGGCAGCAAATTCCCTTTGATCCAAGAGGCACAAGCTTAAAGCTAAGATGAAAAGGGATCTGGAGAAGTGGCACTGTTTATCACAGTTCTTGCCTCTCTCAGCTAGAATGGCCACATCCAACACAGAGGACACAATAAACTCCCCACTGGACTTTACCATATGATGAGATGGTGGAATATAATGGATCCTGTCATATGCCCACTGAGCGGCTTCAGGACATTGTAAGGGAAACTTGAGCTTCAGTTTAGGCTGGAAGTCAGAAGCTAGCACTGCATCCCCCAACTGGCTGAGCACCTTTTATACCTAATGTGCTTTTGCGCTTCCCAAAACCCTATGAGTAAAAGAATTACCCACATTTCACTCAGACCACTAAATTAGAACAGGTATGTGACTCCCAAACTCAGACTATTAACAACAGTGTTACACTACCTTGATTTTCTTCATGTGTAATACAAGGATAATCAACATTCCTCCACCTACTCCTTAGGCTTGTGTAGAGGACAAAGTACAGATGTGACAACATGTTGGGAAAAATTATATATATACATGTGAGTTGGGCTTCCCTAGTAGCTCAGCTGGTAAAGAATCTGCCTGCAATGCAGGAGACCCTGGTTTGATTCCTGGGTGGGGAAGTTCCCCTGAAGACAGGATAGATGACTCACTCCAGTATTCTTGGGCTTCCCTGGTGGCTCAGAGGTTAAAAGAATCTGCCTGCAATGTAGGACACCTGGTTTCAATCCCTGGGTTGGGAAGATACACTGGAGGAGAGCATAGCAATACACTCCAGTATTCTTGCCTGGAGAATTCCCATGGACAGAGGAGCCTGGCAAGCTACAGTCCATTGGGTTGCAAAGAGACACGACTGAGCGACTGAGCAAAACACAGCACATACATGTGAGTTATTTTTTGTATTGTTCAAATTAGTTGGTTTGCATTGTTTAAACCAGTTTGGCTCTAACCAGCACTCTTCTTTTACATTTATTATTGATATCTGGTCAGAGATATCCTTGTGATCATTGACCCCCATTAATGGGAGGCTTGGCAGCCACTACTGAGAAAAAATGTTGCTTCCATGTCTCTGTAACCTGAAACTGTGAGCGGTACCAGAAATCATATCTTGTTCGTTGAAGAATGCCCCGGAACACCAGCGATAAGATACTTGGTAAATATTTGTTAAATAGGTTATAAGCAGTCCTCAGCATCTAGAACACGTATGTTGTAGGCATTCTGATAGATCCTGATAGTGTGAGTGACTGACAGCAGGTGGCTGCTGTGGAACCTGGGGATGATCCAGAGAAGCTCAGCCTATACTAAGACCCTGAGTCTACATTGGAATTCCGAAGGGAGAGGTCTAGAACAGCGTTCTGGGAGCCATTACCATTTACAGGTGTTTACTCAGAGAGAATCCTGTTTTAGGGGAGCTGCCAGTACACTAAATACCAGTGTAATGTGTAATGTATACACTAGTTCTTTTTCTTTTTTTGACTGTGTCACCCCTCTTGAAATATCTTAGTTCCCTGACCCTGGATTGAACCCAGGCCCCCCGACAGTGAAAGAGCCTAGTCCTAACCACTGGACTGCCAGGGAATTCCCTGGCATTCTTTTTTCCCCCCCTACATTAATTTATTTAAATGCATTTTCTGCCTTTGACTATTTCCTCTCCCTGGAAACTTTCAAAATTCAGACCTAAGTAGGCCAAAGAAAGAATGAGCTGTATGGTAGACAGATTTTTTTTTTTAATCCAGCAGCACCAAATTGGAAATGGTTAGGAGCTCTCTCCACTGATTTGATTCTATTTGTCAGTCTGTTCTCTCTGCTGGCAGTTCATTCCAGGATGTGTGCTTGATGCTGGCCAAAGGTAGCAAGTGTACTAATCTGCATTTTGTTATATTTCAGGACTACCTAACTTCTTGGTGGATGGTCTGGGTCTAGCCCCATCTTCCAGGCTTGGAAGTCTAAATTAGACCTCTCATTAACAGCTTGCCTAATTGCTCTTAAGATTTAGTCGCTAGGAATAGCTCATTATTCTGAGCATCAAAAAATAAAAAAACCAGTTCTGATCATTGGCTTGTACTCCTTAAATGAGAGTATATTAAATATTACAATTGGGTTAAAACTAGAACCTCTGAGGAATGTTTAGTTATTTGCATAGCGAATGAGCAAATATTTTGCCTGTAATACGCCCAGAGAACTTGAAACTAGAAGGACCATGTTCATGTCCTTAAAAAGTCACCACCAGGTTGTTCGCTAAATGGAATAATTGCCACCTTCCTCAGAGGGGCGAAATGAAAATTAAAGGAGAAAATTATGTGAAAGTGCTTTGTAAACTGTCAAATGCCAAACATGCATAAGGGGTTATTACAGTAGGAAATGGTCCCTTTCAAAGGTTGATCATTTCAGGGAAGTCCCAAAGATTGATCATTTAAGAAATGTTACAAGCATAAATTACTAGTTTCAGTATTCCTATTATGACAGATTCTTGCAGACACAATGAGGGAAGTAATTGAAATTTGGAGGAAAAGTCTAATTAGTGTTTTTAATTGATTTGGAAATACTAGTTTGACATCCCGGAGAAGGAAATGGCAACCCACTCCAGAATTCTTGCCTGGAGAATCCCGTGGACAGAGGAGCCTGGCGGGCTGCTGTCCATGGGGTCGCACAGAGTAGGACATGACTGAAGCGACTTAGCAGCAGCAGCAGCAGCAGTTTCACATCCCATAGAGGAATATGCAGTCCTTTTGGAGTTTATATTTAAAAGTCATTGTAATAATGAATTGCCTAGAGATTCAGCCATTACTCGAGAATTTTCTTAGGATTCTGAACATCACCCAGAGCACCAGTGGAATGCTGAGGCTATCTCTTTGATTTGTCTCCTGGGAGCTTGCAGCTACCCTTTCCACTCCTAGGAAAGCTAGTGGAGTACGTGAGAGAAAGTGGGTTCCGATTTCATGGGGCATGATCAGTCATGTCTGTCTTATTCCAGATGCGAGGTCCGAAACATTTCCAGTCCACTCCGAGTGGAAGATAAGGCAGTGGGCAGGCAGATGACAGCGACTTCACGTTTCCCTATCCCGATTCTGAGGTGCCGCCGTTAGCTGAGTTCTCAGGCCCAGGAAAAAGCAAGAGTCTGGAGACTGGGTTGAGGGAGGATGGTGCAGAAGACCAACCCCTATGCACATCCCCAGAGACCGCCCGAGCGGGGCGGGCAGGGGTCGGTGCCCCTCCCCGGGGCGGGGCTCGTAGCCCCGCAGCCGGCTCAGGGCTAGAGAAGCTGCTTCGCTGCTAGCAGCTGGCGCGATGTACCTCCGCCGGGCGGTCTCCAAGACCCTGGCGCTCCCACTGAGGGCGCCCCCAGGCCCCGCGCCGCTCCGGAAAGACGGTGAGTCCCAGGTGACGACCGGGGATCCTCTCCCGGCGTCCAAGCCTGAGGACAGGTGCCTCGCGCACAGATTGCGCGGGCGCTCCCAGTACCAGTCTGCCCTTGATGGGTCAAATCCATCCCCGGGCAGCAGAAGCCTGAGGTTGATGGGGGAGAGATGGGGGAGAATGGCCGGGAAATTATTGGAGATCTTGGAAGTAGGGAACCTTTCCAGCGCGGGCTTCTGAATCCGGACTAGATTTCCTGAGTTCGAATCTTGATCTTGGGCAAGTGATTTAACTTCAGTTTTCTCAACTGGTAAATGGACAACAATTGTTGTGAGTTTTAATGAATTATTATGTAGTTAGAAGCGCTTAGAAAACTGCCTGGCTAACGTAGGCATAGCTTCCCACTGGTATCGATATAGGGACCAAGGCGTTCTCCATCTTTACGAGGAAGCAGAGGTATTGGTGGGCAGATCTGCGGGCCAGGCGGGTTGCGGGAGGCAGTGTCGGTCCAGTAGAAATTGGGTAAGTGCTCTTGAGAAATAAACTCCAGACTTGGCCAGGACTCGGCCCGCGTGGGCCGTGACATCCCCGCTGAGGAAGCGGCTTCGTCACACCTTCTGGCTGTTCGACTGCGGCGCCCCTGGACCTGTCACCCGTAGATTTTCTAAAACATGGGGAAAGGGACATATTTCCTAGAAGTGAAGTGGCAGTGCGAGTTGGAAGCTTATTAAATAAAAATTGACACGTACGAAACCTCTAGCATAGGGCCTGGGACATCGCAGTTGCTTAAGCGTGAGCGCTGAGAGCATCTTTCCCGGGCAGCCGGCGACCCTGGGCCCAAGTCCGCGCTGCCGGAGAACTTCTGCCCCGGCCGGCTCATTCCTAGTCCCCATCCATCGCCCCTGTCGTTTCTGTCCCTGATTGGGGCTCCGGCTCTTAGACAACCTCATGGAAAATTCTTAGTTCTCCCTTCACTTTGCCTCTCTCCTAAGGCTTTAGCATAATTCGTGCGTTGGAGTCGGGGAGAGGGGAAAGAGAAAGACTCCGGCGGAAAATTCCATGGCCCATTTCCACACACCCTCCCCTCACTTTGATTAAGCCTGTGGTGGTGGTTAGTGATAGTGGGAGGGAAGCAAGGTCTGCCTAACTAGCATTATTTTTCCTCTTAAAATGCTCCTGGGAAGAAATTGCCTCCATTAACAGAAATAAGGAGACTTCGTTTTCCTTGATCTTTATGCCGAGTAATATAGAGCACGTTTTTCGCTGGTGAAATAAGAGGAAACCATTCATTTGAAATTTCTGAAGATAACGGGAGAGACACATGAGCCCCCTGACCGTGGCCTTTCGCGTTATCTCACCGCAGCCCCCACCGGCCACACGGACAAGCATATATATCTTTTTACTTTATTTTTTTGGTGGCTGCACATATTTCAGATAATTACTTGGGGCAAAAGAAAAGCAATTTAAAAATTCTAAATAGGTTAGCAATACTGGTTGTAGCAGTACTACAAAAAAAGACCAGTACTTTTTCTCATTTTCACCTAATTACTTTTTTTATTTATTTCAGTATTTTCAGAACTGTTATTGACGGAAAATTTGGCTTTGGTCGTGAGCATTAACCTTTTATTGGTTCTTTCTACTTTGATGAAAAATGTAGTTGATTCAGTTTATTGAAGGATAAAATTTTTACTGTGCCTCATCAAATTTTGTTCTCTGGTTTTTGCTTTAAAAAATGTAAAATTTTAATGAGTAAATAAATTAGGTTTATAGTAAATCACCAGAAAAACTCAGAAAGGCAAAATAGAAGTCGCTGATAAATCCTATCACTAAGTGAATACCACTGTTTATTTGTATTTTAGTATACACAGTGTTCCACACCTTTTTTTCTCCCTACATTTTTTTCTTTGTACATTGCTTCCACAAATCTGGGATAGTCCTATAAAGATTACTTTGCTGTAACTTTTCACTTAATATATTGTAAATATTTTCTCATATTGTCTTCTGCAAAAATTAAAATATTTATGTTTCACATTATGAATATGCTAAAATTTATCTAATCCTTGCTGAATATTTATTTCCAATTTTACTGCTCATTTGAATATCTTTGTCATAATTGTATTTGTATTTGTCTTTACTTAAACGTTTGTAATTTTCTCTATTTCTCCCTATTAAAAAAACCTTTATGATATTTATGCCTGGTTGCTGACTATGAAAGCTACATATTCCCTATTTAATAAAAGATGTATTTTTAAACCAACAAAAGCTCCACTAGATGTCAAAGACATAACTTCTTACCATAGCTTCTCTGGGCACATTTGTGGGAAAAAATGGTTTTTTTCTAAGCAATGATCATTTATATCCAAACTAAGAACATATATACAAAATCTTTCCAGTTCTGCTACTACAGAGATTTGTAGTTTGTGAAGATGTCTTAAGATTTGCTTTCTGCAAATCAGAGCTTCTTCCTGGTCCCCACACCCTTATTCTCTGTGTCAGGTCACATCAAAATACTTTGCATTTTCCTCATCACACAGGTCTCATGCTTTTGCACACACTCTGCCTTCTGCCTCCAGCGCCATTTTCCCTCCCCTTGTTTATCTGACAAACTCCTCCTTTCCCTCAAAGCTAGGTCATGTCTCTTCAACTGTGACAGTTACATTGAGCCGGCTAGCTGAGTTCTTTCACTGCATTTTTCACTGCATTTTCATGCTGTTGTTGCTTCGGCTTTCATATTTCATCTATTACATCATTTGTCATACTGCATTGCAGTTATTTGCCTACAATTTCTTGTCTCGACATCTTTTCCTTCTCTTTTGAGGCTAGGGACCTTGTGTGTTGTGCTTACAGTCATATTTTTGTGAAGATAATTTAATTAATTTATTTATTTTGGCTGTGCCTCAAGGCATGTGGGATCCTAGTTCCCCAACCAGGGACTGAACCCACACTTTATGCATTGCAAGTGCAGAGTCTTAACCACTGGACTGCCAGAGAGGTCCCTTCAGTTATACTCTTAATGCTTCTAACAATGCCAAACACATAATAACTGTCCAACTGTGTTTGTCAAATGAGTAATAAATGTCTCTCTTTTTTATCTTTAAAATAGAGAATTTGGGCTTTCAGCTTCTTCTAGCTTTGAGTTTATTATAAAAAATTTCAATTCCACAGCATACAGTATATACAAATTCTAGCAGTACACAGTTAATATGTTTAAGTAGAGTAATAGAGTACCTTATCTATTTCTATTAGTTTGTACAAAATTGCCCTTCTATTTTAGATATGAACTTATTGGCAACATTTGTCTTTAAAAAGTTTATTATATCTGCCCACCTTTAAAGGTTTTATATTAGAAGAATTAAAAGTTTCTATGTCTACATTTGTGTTATAGATTTATAGAAACATGTTGTATTTCCACATAAATTTTTATTTAACACAAATTTTAAGCACAAATTATTTTAAAAAATGCCCTTTTCCATTGAATGCTGTGGTATAGTATATATAATAAATGGATTTCTTTTGCTAACCTGTATTTCATTTGACTGTTAAAATTGTTTAGTGCTTTTGTCATTTCTCCTTACTCACGCCTGCATTCCTCCTAAGAAAAGCATGATGCTGAGCGTCAAGACGACAGGTTTCCTAAGTAATTATCAAATCAGATTGAGAAAAATGTCAAGTGGAATTATTGCCCTACCTTGTAATACTATATTCCTTTAAGCTAAAATCAGTTGATGTTAATATAGTCTATGCTCACTGAGGGGAAAAAAATTTTTTTATGTAATCATTTAAAATAGTTTTGCCCATGGTGGAGCTAACTGTGTTTAAACTTGTTTTCTTAGCATCTCTTCGCTGGATATCATCTAACAAATTCTCTGGATCATCTGGATCAAATATGATCTATTACCTGGTTGTAGGTG
The DNA here is from genome assembly GCF_029407905.1 of Bubalus kerabau. NCBI lineage: Eukaryota > Metazoa > Chordata > Mammalia > Artiodactyla > Bovidae > Bubalus > Bubalus kerabau. Next base: position 22,477,149 of record NC_073639.1, read on the forward strand.
TCACGGTCAGTGCTGGTGGATACTATGTAAGTGATTACATGACCTTGGTGTTCAGGAATTCATATATTTTACAACCTGTGGTAAAACTCAAAACAATGTCAGGATCAGGACCTAGGAGTAATTGAATATACAAGATTATGAGAAAGGAATTTAAGTATAAATGCTTAATACCACTAAGTATGGATGACTTCCAGTAAAAAAACAATGTTATTATAAATACTAGTAGTACTAATGGCTGACATTTGAGACCATATTTCAGACTCATGACTCATTTAATAATTACAACAATTCTTTAAGGTAAGTACTATTAATAACATTCACCAAGAACTGTTTTGAGAGAGAAACTTTTTAAAAAATTAATAGACTTTATTTTAAAGACGCGTTTTAGGTTTACAGGAAAATAAGCAGGAAGTGCAGAGAATTCCTATATTCCCCCCTTAACCCTCTGACCTCCTTCTCCTTATCAACAACCTCCCTTTAGTGAGCTACTGTTTCTTACAACTGATGAGTCAATACTGATACATTGTTATTAACTAAAGTCTGCAATTTATATTGGAGAAGGAAATGGCAACCCACTCCAGTGTTCTTGCCTGGAGAATCCCAGGGACAGGGGAGCCTGGTGGGCTGCCATCTATGGGGTCGCACAGAGTCGGACACGACTGAAGTGGCTTAGCAGCAATTTATATGAGAGTGCACTCTTAGTGTTGCACATTATATGGATTTTGACAAAGATGTAATGACGTGTATTCACCATAACGCCTTCCCTGGTGGCTCAGCGGTAAAGAATCTGCTTGCAATGCAGAAGTCTCAGGAGAGGCAGACTCGATCCCTGGGTCGGGAAGATGCCCTGGAGCAGAGCATGGCAACCCACCCCAGTATTCTTGCCTGGAGAATCCCCATGGACAGAGGAGCCTGGTGGGCTACAGTCCATGGGGTCACAAAGAGTCGGACACGACTGCAGCGACTTAGCATGCACACATGCACGTTCATCATTTCGGTAGCATACAGTCACCCTGCCCTAAAAGTCCTCTGCCCTCCAAGGAGTCATTCTTCCTTCTTTCCCCACAATCTTTTTATTGTCTCCATAGTTTTTATTAGCTTTATATTTTTTTGTTAAAAAGTAATATTTATCCATATTTTTTAAAAAATTCAAAATACCCACATATATAACATCAAAAGAATGTTTTCCTGCCTGGTTTCCCTTATTCACTCCCTGCCCGTAATCACTATAAAACAATGCTTTTAATAGTATGATTTTGAAGCTAAAAAAAGGAAACTGAAACAGGGAATTCCCTAGCAGTCCAGTGGTTAGGACTCAGCACTTTCAGAGTTGTGGGCACAGTTCAATCCTTGGTCAGGGAACTAAGATCCCGAAAACTGTGCAGTGTGGCCAAAATAATAATAATAATTCTATTAAATTGAATCAATCCTCATTTTGTCATAAACTTTCTAAATTGAAATCGAATCTTTATTATGAATAAAAGTAGAATAAGTATTATTCTTCAGAAACCATAAGACTACACAAATCACATTTTGGTTTGACACTACAGAAATATACATAAAGGGATTTTTAGTCTTAATTACGAGCAGTTTGTAGGACTATGAAGACAATGAATCCAAAACGCATATTCTAATCTTCAGGAATTTGAAAGCCTCAAGAATCTAGTAAAGTTCAAAGATGTCATTTTTATTATTGTCGTCCTCTAATCGGCTTTCACTCTTATGTAGATTCCTTTGCTTTTACCATCTTTCCACTGCTTAATATTGAATTCACTGCCCACGGCTACTCTAGTCAGATATATCTAGGCCACTGGATAAAACAGATTAAACTAGGTCATGTGATTATGTGGGAAGCTGGAAGACTGAATTTCATCTGGACATCACCACATCCCTAATTATGCGTACTAGTGCCAGCCATGGCACCCCACTCCACTGCTCCTGCCTGGAGAATCCCATGGACAGAGGAGCCTGGTGGGCTGCAGTCCATGGGGTCGCTGGGAGTCGGACATGACTGAGCGACTTCACTTTCACTTTTCACTTTCATGCATTGGAGAAGGAAATGGCAACCCACTCCAGGGTTCTTGCCTGGAGAATCCCAGGGACAGGGGAGCCTGGTGGGCTGCCGTCTGTGGGGTCGCACAGAGTCGGACACGACTGAAGCGACGCAGCAGCAGCAGCAGCAGCAGTGCCAGACATGAACCTCTCCAGTCCGCTAAATCTTTCTTCACAAAAGCAGGAGTAAACTGGACGGTTAGAAACTGGCTACTCGTCAGAGCTCTTTCTGAGCTTGTTCTCTGACCGTGGGAGTGGAAATTGGACAAGGCAATGATCTCTAAGTCTCTTTCCACCTCTAAGATTATATAGTTTTAATTTTGAATGCTGGAAGCCTTAATTCCCAAGAATCTCAGGCTACTTTCGGGAGGAAATACAGAATGTGAGGCACTCTAAAAACCTGTATTCTTATAATATTATTCTATTCTATTAGAATAATATTATTCTAATATAGAGTAATAAATTCTGTATTAGATTTAATCCAAATTGAATCTACAGATGTTCTGTAGCCAAGAACACTTTTTCATTTCCAAGTAAAATCTTCTACTATGAGAGCCTCTTAAAATCTGAGAAAGGCCCAGGTCACTTCAATTTTTTGAGAGGCCAGCTATATTTTTAAAAAATGATTTATTTACTTCTGGCCACCCAAGTGGCATATGGAATCTTAGTTCCTCAACCAGAGATTGAATCTGCACTCCCTGCATTGGAAGTGCAGCATCTTAACTAGTGGACCACCAGGGAAGTCCAGGGTCTGGGTATCTTGAAAAACGAAATGCCAGACTGGGTTTTAAAAGCTGTGGTAGATTTTAAATGCTCACATTTAATAAATGTATAATGTCATTTGGAAATTATTTCCAAAGTCTAACTCTGAGACCTTCTCTTTTAATCGATCTTTCTTCTACTCTGCTTGATTATGTTAGATTTTTAAAAGCTAGATGAAAAAAATAAATAAATAAAAAGCTAGATGCTCTCAGTTACACATGAGTGTGAGCTATTCTTATATCTCTTTGATTCTACTTTGACAACTCAATTGTGTTTTAGCCCCTTGAACAATAAGACTAACGTCCTTGGGATGTTGCTGCTGGGATGGCCATTTCAGGGCCGTGAACTTGGACACAGGTTCAGCTTTACTGTACTGAGAACTGACTCAGCAGACTAGTCCTGTAAGCCGTCAGGATCTCCCACCCCACTGGGAAGATACTCCTTGCTTTTATATAAAAATGTTGACTCTCTTTCCGGCTGATCATGTTTGCTCTGTGTATTTCAAAGCCAGATGGTTCACGTCAAAATTCACCAAACCCTGAGGGTTGCTTAAGGGCCACTTTTGCATCATTTTCACCATGAGCTTATACATTTTCCATTTTCATAGTCTAATTTTAACATGCCAAGAAATGGTTTGTAACTTGCATAGGAAAACTTCTAATGAGATTAATGATTATGATTATTAGAAATTTAGAAAATGCTACATATAAATTTGTTTTTGTTGTTTAGTTGCTCAGACTCTTTTCCAACCCTCCAGGCTCCCCCCGTTCATGGGATTTTCCAGGGAAGAATACCGAAGTGGGTTGCCATTTCCTTTTCCAGACAATCTTCCCAATCCAGGAATCAAACCCATGTCTCCTGCACTGCAGGCGGATTCTTTACCACTGAGACACCTGGGAAGCCCCACATATAAATATACAATTTTTAAAATTTATCATCCTACCACTAAAAGAGAAATCTCTATTAACATTTTTTAAGCTGAGATAATACAATATTATCTAACTAGTGAGATTTTCATTTTTAAAATATCATTGTCTAATATGAATACAAGCCAGAGATTACTGCTTGAATTGGAAATGAAAAGACACCTGTACAGTGTATCTAAGGTTAAGATAGCTTTATTCCCAATTCTGTTTTGCAAGTAACCTATGGCAGGTCATATTTCTGCTTTTAATGACTAACCCTAAAAATCTTCACTAGGGTCTACAAGTCTGTCATTTTAGAAGATTTTTTGAAAACTTCTTATTGTGAGAGAATTGAGTTTCATATGCAGTTATAATAACTAATACCAAGATAGCTTATATACCTTTCACCTCATTTCCCCTGTGCCAACATCTCTCCTAACTATAATACAATATCACAGTCAGGAGACTGACACTGATACGATCTGCAGCCCTTATTCAGATTCCACCAGCTTTACATGCACTTGTGCGTGTGTTTGCGTATGTGTGTGTGTGTGTGTGAACACTTAACTGCATGTATTTAGTGCTAAGCAATTTTATCATGTGTGTAGATTCATGTGTTTACCACCACAGTCAAGAGACAAAACTATTCTTTCATCACAAGGATCTCCAGTGTTGTCTTTTGTAATTGTGCTTCCTTCCCTCCTGCTCTCTTCTCCCTTCCTCCTACTTCCTGGCAACCACTAATCTATCCTCTATTTCTATATTTCTTATCATTTCAAAAATGTTACCCACCCCTCAAACAACATTAAGTAGATGGAGTCTGAAGGTATATAACCTTTTGAGACTGGCTTTTTTCACTCAGCATGATTTACCTGGAGATTCATCCGAATGGTTTCCTGTACCTATAGTTCACTCCTTTTATCTATAGTTCATCCCTTTTATGGCAGAGCAGTATCCCATGTCATGGGCACACCACAGCCTCTGTAACCAACCAGCCTGTGTAGGACTTCTGGACTGCTTCCAATTTTTTGGCTATTACAATTAAAACTACCATGAATGTGTGTGTTCCGGTTTTTGTGTGCACATAAATTTCTGCTTCTCTGAGATGAATGCCAAGGGATATTTTTAAATGCCTATCAGAATATTTTTACTCTAGCATAATTTATTATTTTCTTCTTTGTCTTTATCTACTTTGTGTGTTTACAGTTATCTTTGACCTCTCTCAGAGCATTTCTTTCTTTTCTTTTTTAAATTTAATTTGGCTGTGAGGCACATGGATTCTTTGCTCCCCCAGCAGGGATAGAACATACAGCCCCTGCATTGGAAGGGTGGAGCCTTAATCCACTGGACAACCTGGGAAATCCCTCTTTATTTTTAGAAAGCATTCTACTTAATGAAAAAGATTTCCAAAGGGGAAATAGAAGAATAGATAGTGTGTATTGGTTTTTCCTGCTTGAACTGTAAATACCTTTAAACTTGGCATGGTGAACCTTCTTGCTCAAGAAATAAATTTAAGCACACGTTCACTTTCAGACTTACAAGAGAGTCACATCAGGGAAGGCCAAACGCAGCGATCACGTAACAGATTTGAAAGAAAAAAACAAAGCGGAGTTACATCCACCTCAAGGTAAAGTGAATTCACTATTTTCTTTCTCCTTGAGGCACTGATTTTCATCATCATAGTCTAGTGATGAACACTATTTGATTTTGGCTTCTTTACTTAGTCCAGAATGGCTGTGGGTAGGAGTTCGTTCAAAAAGGAAAAGTCCAACCAAAGCCTAAAGACATTTTGGATGAGTGCGCTTGGTAAATGAAAACACTGTACATTTAAACTGCTGACCAGCATCTTTGACTTCTTTGTGTGATGACATTACTTTTCCCCTACTCAGGCTTCCATTCATGCCTATGAGCTTGACCTTTCATTTCTCTCGTTATTTTTTTAAGTTACGAAATTCATTTTGTTTCAATTTTGGCTAAGACCATCTGTGTGCAGTTCAGATGATTGATAAAATGGCAATTAGTAAGAAGAGAAACTTCATATTTTCACCCTAATGTATACTTTTTGCCTTAAAGTGCTTGCTTTATATCATAGTTTCTTCATAATATTCAGCTATCACGTCATTATTATCAAATACTATGATCACTATTAAGGGACAAGGAAAATACCTTCTTTGCACCAGTTTTAACCTTTTTGTCATGAGAACAAAAAGAGAATATCATTAATAAACATATTGAATATAATCATGAGATGGTTGACTATAATAATACTAAAATACGGCATTTCCATAGCATTTCCTTGGTTTTAACCATTTTCATATATATTATTTTAGTCAATCCTCCCAATAACGTTGTTAGGTAGATATTATTAATATACCCATTTTACAGGAGACAAAACTGAGGTTGAGGGAAGATTAATGACTCTTCAAAGTCATCAGTAAGTTGGTTATTTTCCCATGCTATTGCACATGACACATGGCCTGTTTATTTTCATGACCTGTATTTGAATAAATAATACATGTAAGTTATTATTTTTTAAAGTTCAAGAGTTTCCAAAGGGTTTGCAAAATAGCAGATTCCCCATTTTCCTCTCCAGAGGCAACCAGTAACACCAGTTTCTTTGTGTCCTCCTGGAGAGTCTTTACAAATATAACTGTTTAGGTTTAATCTTACCCTCCTTTTGTCCTATCACAAATAGTACCATACGTGTACACTGCTCTTTTCCACTTAACAGACTACCTTGAAGACCATTTCATATCAGTACTTATTGATTTGTCTCAGTTTTTAATTTTTATATATTTATTAAAAAAAATTTTTTTTTGGCGGCAAGGCATAACACGCGGTACCTTACTTCCCTGACCTGGGATGGAACCCTCACCCTTGGTAGTGGAAGTACAAAGCCCTAACCTTTGGGCTGCCAGGGAATTCCCTGACTCAGCTTTTAAGATGACTGTAGAGTGTCCACTGTATTCCCGTGCTCTTTTAACACTTTTTTTAATGGACTAAATTTTAAAGGTGAAAAAGAGAACCTTGTGGGTGCTGAGGAAGCCAGTTTAGAAGCCCCTGAAGTATCTTCAACGGAAGCCTCTCCGGTGGGTACTGAAGATATTCCCGATGCTCCAGCTGTGGTCGTAAAAGAGGCTCCCCCCTGTCCAGATGACGCCGAGGCTGCTCCTGCGGAGACCGTGGTGGGCGGTGCAGAACCTAAGCCAGAGATGACAGACGCGGCGACAGTGGAAACAACAGAGGTCAGCACTGAGACGACCTCAGAGGTCACGAGCGCGGCTCCGGAGGAGGCTGCTGCCGTGGATAGTGCTGAAGGTACAACGGAGAACGAAAGCCCTGGTGAATGTGCTGAACTGGAAGAAAATTCTCCGGTTGAGTCAGAATCCTCTGCTGGGGAGGATTTACAGGAAGAAGCCTGTGCAGGTTCTGAAGCCGCCTCAGCCCAAGGCTAATCTCATGCTGATTGACACCTCAGCAAAAAAATACCGTAGAGGGGCTGATAGGTGTTTTTGTAGTTTTAGTAACCTTAGATTGAAAAAAAAAAAAAAAGCTTCTTTTCTGGAAAATGGTATCGTGCCTTGAGGATTTTTGTTTTTGTTATCTACTGATCGATTTCAGATTGGAGAGATTGGAGATTTTACATGTCTGAATAGTTTTCTGCTCTCTGGGATCAGAGTATGACATAGCAGAAAAGAGCTTAAAGAATTTCATCTGTGAATTTAAATTTTATGTGACAGAGATTGAGCTATCTTTACAACCTGCATTCACATTAATTTTGCTATAACTCTACCTTTCTTTAATGTATGTAAATCTGGGTTCTTGAGTTTTAATTTGAAGTCTAAATAAATTTGGAAAATCTTTAGTGCTTCTATTATTATTCACTCACATCTATATGTATGAATAGTATATATTAACATGCACACATATAACATCACATGAACATTGCAGTGTTATCAAAGAAAACATAATCTATGGAAAACTCTGTGTATGGCAATATGTCTATCCTTTCTCCCATCTATGTTACATGGGGACTGTGCCGATATTTTCCATATTAGCTTAGTTCTCTTTGAGCAATGTTTATTGAGGACTTACACTTCGTGCTAGGGATCATTCATTCATTCCTATATTCAGCAAGTATTAACTAAGCACATATAATTTACCAGGCACTGTTTAAGTGCTGAGATTTAAAAAAAAAAAAGCAAAAATTCCTGTCCTTCCCAGCTCATGTTCTAGGGTATATATATTAATAAATACTCTGTGCTGTGCTTAGTCACTCAGTCATGCTCCTCTCTTTGTGACCTCATGGATTGTAGCCCACCAGGCTCCTCTGTCCGTGGGGATTCTCTAGGCAAAAATACTGGAGTGGGTTTGCCATGCCCTCTTCCAGGGGATCTTCCCAGCCCAGGGATCAAGCCCAGGTCAACAGATAATAAATAGTAAGCAAGATAAATAAGAAAACTCTAAACAGATATAAATAATAAATAAAATAAATATAGTCTATTAGATACTGATAAGTATTTGGGAAAAAGTAATGAAAGTAAAGGAATCGTATGTGTTGGTTTAGGGGTGGGGGTTGTAGGTTTAGGAAGTGCAGCCAGAGAAGACCTTATTGAGAAGCTGTCTTGTGAGTAAAAACCTGAAGGATGTAGAAGGGACTGTGTCATGAGAACATGGGAGGGTAGAGAGCAGCAGAAAAATATTCCAGATGAGAAGACTAAAAGGATCTGAAGCATGAATGTGTTAAAGAATTTGAGGAATTGCACGGTGGCCAATGTGTGGCTGCTGCTGCTGCTGCTAAGTCGCATCAGTCGTGTCCGACTCTGTGCGACCCAGAGACTGCAGCCCACCAGGCTCCGCCGTCCCTGGGGTTCTCCAGGCAAGAACACTGGAGTGGGTTGCCATTTCCTTTTCCAATGCATGAAAGTGAAAAGTGAAAGTGAAGTCGTTCAGTCGTGCCTGACTCTCCACAACCCCATGGACTGCAGCCTACCAGGCTCCTCCGTCCATGGGATTTTCCAGGCAAGAGTACTGGTGTGGGGTGCCATTGCCTTCTCCGAATATGTGGCTAAGGTGGAATAAAAAAGAAAGAGTAGTGAAGATGATTTCAGAGAGAAAGAATGGTTATGCAGGAGTGGGCTAGATGACTCAGAATCTAGTACAGTTTTAGTACAGCTGCCCAAGTCCTAGATCCCCTTAACTGGGCCAGTACATACACTCCCTGCTGCTGTGAGTGTTACACACACCCTGCTCTAAGCTCACCCCCAGTGGCTCACAGTGATGACTGACTACCGTGCTGGTACAAAAGGTGGTGCTGACACCGTGGGACACCTCAGAGCTCCCCAGGGGCTCAGGTTGAAGCTGGTTTCCAGCTGAGATTACATCATTGCTTGGCTATTTCTCCTGTTATATTTTTGCTTGCCTCCCTCGTGTTCTCCTGAGAGCGCTCCTTGAATAAATCACCTGCCTCCAAATTCCTGTTTCAAGCTGTTGCCAGGAAATCCACCTAAGATAATTGTACCAAATGTCCTACGAAGCAGACCCTAAGAATAGGGCTCTGGAATTGTATTACTCGCCAGCTAGATCGCAATAAGGACCCCATCACTGGCGGTGGGTGGAGGACCGCTAGTCCCTGGCCTTCTGTAACAGTGTGGTTGCTAAGATGTTCACTCAAGGTAAAGTAGGGTAGACTGTAGGTGGAAGGTGGTATACTGGCTGGTTTAATCCCTTTGGAATTTGAGAGGTACCAGGAAATAATAACTAGGACTTGATCGTTGCAGAGCAACATTGCATTCTGAAGTACAGAATGTACCTGGGATTTGTTTTGAATTTGCCTCAATAGCAATTCTGCATTAGACTTGTAAGTCTATGGTCTACACATAATGAAGGGATGCTCTTTCACTCAACGTTCTGTAAAATGGAGCAGAAATACTACCCAGTACCACTCTTACAACCTCAAAATACACACAAAAATGCATTCTTCTCCACTGTTTTGGTTAGGACGGTTTCTGCTGCAAACAACAGAAACCAACTCAAAACTAAAAAAGTAAACAACAGAGATAGCTAACTATCTAACCAGCTCTCCAGAGGTCAGGCAGCTGCCAGGTTGATTTATTCTGTGGCTCAGTTGTCGAGAACCAGGTTATTTCTATTATTCTGCTCTACTACCAAGAATGTTTTGGCTTTATCCTTGGTCGGCTTTCCTCATAATCACAGGATAAATCACCGTAATTCTAGGTATTTTATTCAGCCACAGTAATGTCCACTCAGAGTCTTTCAAAAACAAGAATTTCCTCATCTTAAAAAAAAATGTATATATATTTTTTCTTTTTAATGTTGTATTGTGGAAATTTTCAGACCCAAAGAATGTAGAAAGAACAGTATAAGAAATCTTCATGTGCTCTCACTCAGATTTACCAGCTATCAACTCTTGGTAAATCTTGTATTCATAGTCTCACCCACTTAATCTTCTACCACTACCACTGCCTGTATGTAAAATAATAATAATTATTATTGTTATTAAATAATAATAACAATAGTAACTAATTATCTAATCAGAAAGCAAATTTCCTCAACTGCCTCATAAAGGATTTTCTCCCTACCTTCAGTTTGTTTTTTGGCTCAGAATCTGAAGTCCACAAATTGCAACTGGTTAATATATCCTTAAGTCTTTTTTCTATAGGTTCCCCCTTCATCTCCCTTTTGTTTCTCTTTGTAATTTTTTTTTTTTTAATAAACTGAGTCCTTTAATCTATAGAATGAGCAGATGATTCAGAGTCTGGGTTTTGCTTATTGCCACTACATGTATTTTTTTGGTTTTATTTTCACATGTTCTCTCTTGTACTGCCTATAAGTTGGTGTTTAGAGCTAGAGGTTTAATCCAATTTAGGCTTATTGTTTGGACAGGAATACTTCATAGTATTCCTGTATAATACTATCAGGGCTTACAATGTATAACTGTTTTTTTCTTTTTGATGAAGTCATCCATCCATTATTGGAATCACTCATTATTTCACTAGCAGTTGTAAAATGGTGATATTGTAATTTTATCATTACATATGAGCAGGACTATTTCTATAATGGAGAACTTCATTCACCAACTCTTTGATTATACTGAGGTAGATTTCATATAGGAAAGATAGATTAAATACTTGGGTCTTTCTTTTTTTTTCTTTTTTTGGTGTGGACTAGTTTTTAAGTTTTTATTCAGTTTGTTACAGTATTGCTTCTCTCATGTTTGGGGGGGTTTTTTGGCCCCAGAAATTGTGGGCTCTTAGCTACCTAACCATGAATCTTAAGCCAGCATCACCTTCATTGGAAGCCGAAGTTTTAACCAATGGACCACCAGGGAAGTCCTGGATCTTTTTATTTCCAAGTTTCAAAACATGATGGCTCTCCAGCATGCTCCATAAGTGACCAATACATTATTTTTTATGATCATTATGAACTCAGCAATTTAAACATAAATTATATGCTTTAATCAATTGCAGTTATTATCTTTATTAATACTCAGATTTCCCATCCTTGACAAATGGGAGATTCTTAAATGCTCTTCCTGACTTTTTTTGACTCAAAACTAGTAGTCTTGGATAGCTTCTTTGCTTTCTGTATATAGGCTATAAAAATCCTATCCCAAACCTGGAATCAGCTATTTCTTTAAGAAGCCTTGCTTTTTTTTTTTTTTAAGAAGTCTTGCTTCTTTTTTAATGTGATTGTAGTATTTAAGGATTTAAGTATTGAAACTACAATCTAGGTGACTAAGGGATGTCCTTTGCTACTGGGTTGGTCATTGTATCTAGGCCTTTAAGTAGACATAGTCATGTCATTTCACATTCCCCCAAACAGCACTCTATGTGAATACTTGTTTCCCGTGAGAGTATATTGTCAAATGTTCAGATTTTTGCTCACATGATGAATAAAAAATATCTAAGTTTGGGTTTACTTTGCATTTCCTTTATTAACAGTAAGGTTGAGCATTTTTTCATTTGTTTAACAATCGTGTACATTTCTTTCATGCAAACTATTTGTTCATATCTCTAGTATATTTTCTATAGTGTTATCAATCCTTTTTTCATTTTTAGAAGTCCTTTATGTAGCATAGATAGTAAACTTTTGTCTATAATGTAGACAAAAATATATTTTTTCAAGCTTGTCATTAATCTTATTCATTTGCTTACAATGTTTTTGTAATATAAGAGATTTTTAGGTTTTATGTAATCAAATTGATTAATCTTTTTCTGTATTGTTTCTGAATTTTGAGCTATGATTAGTGTAGCAGATTGGGAAAAAAAAGTAGCTACACATTCTTCCCTTGTATGCACACTCCTGTGAAGTATGACTTTACATCTCTTCCTGTAAAGAGATGGGGATTATTTTTTTACCTCCTTGAATTTAGGCTTGCCTTGTACTTTGCTTGGTAGAATGCTGAGGAAGTGACCTCATGAGAATTCTCCCTCTCTTGGATCTCTGGAACCACTGAGTGGAAAAGCCTGGACTAGTCCATGAGGATGAGAGACCATGCGGAGAGAGAGGCCCCATCTGTCACTGGCGCCAGCCCCGGATCTGTGAGTGAGATCCCCCTAGATCAGCATGCCTGATTGCTGCAATTGTGAGTGACCTAGGCAAGACCAGATAAGAACCACCCAGCTGAACACAGACCAAATTGCTGGTCCTCAAAATTGTGAGCAAAAAAGATGGTTGTGTGTTAAGCCGTGAATCTGGAGCAGTTTAAGCAGAGGTGTAGTTAAGATATTAGGAAATAAAATTTTCAATTTGGTGCAGCCCAGCTTTCATATGTTGCATTTCACATTCCTTAACTGGGATGAAGAAAGAACTAGCTGTGCCCAGCAGATACAGAATTGATCTGGCTTAACCTCCTGGCCAGCTGTTGCCTTTTCTGAAATTTTTTTTTTAGAACTACTAAATGCCAAGTGTGACTGTACACAGAGGATTTTTTTTTTCTTTTAAAACTCAATATTTATTGAAAATAATCTTTTCAAGTCTAACAGCAACTTATATTTTATTAACTTTTTTTGACTTTAACAACCAGTGTAATGAAAGCTTAACAATGGTATTCTATAAGCAGCATTTTAACGATCAGACCACTGACTGATTTTAATAGAACAAAAAGATGCATTTAAAGAAAAAGTCAAAGTGGGAGAAATACAGAGTGTGGGGCCTAAGATGGAAAACCCATTGCAAAAGATAAAAATTGGCATTAGAATCAGACAACCAAGTTACTTCTCTTTGATGAAGACAGAGATATAAAGGAAGAGTAAGTTTAGGAAAATGTAACACACATTCTAATCAGTGACATGCTCATGAAATTTAAATATTAGTTCAACTGTGGAAAGAAATGTATGGAGCAGTCTTGAACAGTGGATCTGAGGTAACTACTCTGTCCAGTTTTTCAAAATGTGAATTTTCTATTACAAAGTACAGTGTATTCCACAGCCAGCTTTTGAGAGTTGAAGCTGAATTCAAAGAAGATTAGCTTCTGGATGTGTTAGTAGTTTCTGGGCCAAGTATTAGTCCTGTCAGATAGCATCTGTTGACCAGAGGCAACACTGTCCTTTATAATAAAGCACATCATACAATGTTTTCCCTCATTTAAAAATCCCTCTAAAGAAATTTCTAGAAGAAAAATGTATTTATTTTAACTTTGGGGGTAAGTTTTTAGTGAATAAGCTGGAGGAATTTAGAAAGTTCAGCATTATTATTTGACTTTTTCACATGGATATATAATTTTAAATATTCATTGCCCCTATTACTGATTAAACTTAACCTGAAAAACTTAACCTTTATTTTCTGAGATTAAGTCATATGGAGTGATTTCTAGGTTGAAGGATGAGAATAAAGAGAAAATTAACATTAAGGAGGAATTCGCTAGTGGTCTAGTGGTTAGGACTCTGAGCTTTCACTGCTGAGGGTGACTCTTCAGTCCCTGGTTGCAGAATTAAGATACCACAAGACAGGCAGCGTGAACAACAACAATAACAAAAATAAATAGGATGACCAATTAAACTGATTATTAAAACTCATATTTAGATGATAATTGATTGAATTAATACTGAAGTGATTTTTATATGAAACTTTCAATAAGGAAAATAATATATTTTATAAGAACTCAAATAGTAGCAAAATATTCTGAAATTAAGCTTTTTTACAAATTTATCACCATGACATCTCTAACTCCTCCCAGTCCATTTCATCTCCAAACTGTCTTGAAATTGTCACCTTAGTTCAATTCCTCATACCTGCAGCCTCTTAGCAAGTCTCCATATTAGTCAGCTCACTGTTATTTTTCTAGAATGGTTAGTTGATCATGTTATCTCCCAGTTTAAATTCTTCGATAACCCACCAATATCTGATTGAGGACATTTGAATTTGTGACTACTTTGCAGTCAAAATTCTTACTTTATGGTATGATATTTAGGGCCCTCCACAAGCCACAACTGCCCAATATCTCTTCAATCTTATTTTTTTGTCTTTACTCCTATTTTCCTACAGCTTCCAGCAGCCTCCCCTCTCCCATGACCCAAACAACCTCAATGACTTAGCAGCATCGTTACTTGAACTTCCTATCCTGTATTTTGCCTCAAAGAACTTGTATACATGGTTCACTCCAAATGGAAAGACTCTCCCAATTCCTCAGCTGGCTCAACTTCTTTCTAATTACTCAGTTCAAACATTATCTGCTCTGCAACACTTTTCCTCACCTGACTGAGCTGAAGCCACCACACCTTCTTTTGTGTCAGTCTATACCTCACTCTGCAATGGCACCCCACTCCAGTACTCTGGCCTGGAAAATCCCATGGATGGAGGAGCCTGGTAGGCTGCAGTCCATGGGGTCACTAAGAGTCAGACATGACTGAGTGACTTCACTTTCACTTTTCACTTTCATGCATTGGAGAAGGAAATGGCAACCCACTCCAGTGTTCTTGCCTGGAGAATCCCAGGGATGGGGGAGCCTGGTGGGCTGCCGTCTATGGGGTTGCACAGAGTCAGACAAAACTGAAACAACTTAGCAGCAGCAGCAGCAGCATACCTCACTCTAGGGCTTACCAGGTGGTGCTGGTGGTAAAGAACCCACCTGCCAATACAGGAAAGATCCCCTGAGGAGGGCATGGCAACTCACTCCAGTATTCTTGCCTGGAGAATGCCATGGAGAGAAGGGCCTGGTGGACTATGGTCCATAGGGTGGCAAAGAGTCAGACACAACTGAAGCTCCATAGCTTGCATGTACACACCTCACTCTATTATTGCACTTATCAATTTTGTTTTTCAGTCATTTGTTTATATTTTGGAACCTCTAAAGAGACTGGAAGTTGCCTGAGATGAAAGACCATGTTAAGGCCCTCAGTAAGTGTTTGGTGAATGAAATGATGCTCACAGAGTTTGGCCTGTTTTGTAGAGTTGCTTCTATGGAACTGCTGATATTCGGCCGTTCTTGACCTACCAAAATGGCATTTTTATAAAATTCAACCTAAATATATTTCCAAGAGGTAAATCTTGAGAAATGTTCAGATTGCCAATGTTGTTAAAATATTTATAATTTTGATTGTAAACACAGAATTTTCTCAGATTATTTGGAAAATCAACTGAAGAAATCCCCAAATGTAGGTGTATATATATGTGTGTATATATATATATATATATATTTTTTTTTTTTTTTTTTTTTACTTTTTTTTTTTGGTAAAGAAATCAGCCTATATTTTTCTTCTTTTAATACCAAGCCTACTTGTCATTTTGAATTGAATTTTCATCCCATTTGCACTTTTTTTTTTTTAAAGAAAACATTACTTCATGGATATCTTGCTAAGGTTTCCATCCAGACCTTTTCCTTCCTGCCTTTGTTGACAGTCTAGAGAGGGCAAGCACAGGCTTTGGGTTCGATAGTGCTCTGGGAAGACTTTTCAGCTTTGGAACAAGCATCACCATGTTAATCAATTTACATGAGAACTGTAGCTGCGGGCAGATTCCAGTGCAATCACATGTGCCACCTCACATTACTTCAGCTTCACTGTTCCTGAAGAGATTGTTTCCCAAGTATTTCAACACAACTCCACAATAATGACTGTCTCTGTCCTGAAGGGGGAAAGTTGAACAGAAATACCCAATATCTTCAGATTATTCCTCAAAATTCATTAAAAAATCAAGTCAATATAATAAAGTTGATCTGGGAGCTTATATAAGTTTTTGTAAAAACATTTCTCATCCAACAAAAACTCACTTCAAAAGATTTATCCATGAAAACAGTAGTAGTGAAGCAGAGTTCATCTGACTCTTCTTTACCTATTGGCTATTTTGGTTACTGTAGTATTTTCTGCTTCTCCCTGAAAGTCAATTTCCTCATAACTCAGCATTAATTGGAAGCAGAACTTCTCATACTCTTAGTGCACGCAACTGGCCATCATCTGGACTGTGTGGATTATCTCTGTATGGATGAGTTCTGTCTAGTCAAGTTTCCATAGCTTTCAGTGTAATATAAATATATGGCTAAAAATGTATGGTGAAAAATGAAGGTAGTTGTGTGATTGTTAACTATACTAGATATAAAAACTCATAAAGCTATAGTAATTAAAGTATTAATAGTTGGTATAGCTGAATAGTGGAGAAGGAAATGACAATCCTCTACAGTATGATTGAGCGACTAAGCAAGAGCAATAGCTAAAGAGATGAACAAACAGCAGTCGAAAAAAATAAGCAGCTGACAACAAGCCTACACATATCTGAATAGGAATATTATGATTGGTTTGAAATCACTGAAGAAATGATGAACTCTTTAGTAAGTGATACAGGGACTACTGAGTATCCATATGGAAAAATAAAATAAAACTAGTTTCTTATCTCACAACACACACACACACAAGTCCAAATGGATTAACAATTTAAAAGTGAGAAGAAAAATTCTAAAATTTTTGGAAGAAAATATTTCTTTGACCTCAGGAAAGAGAAGGATCCCTCAAGACACAAAATTACAAAGCAGAAGAAAAAGACTGATACATTTGATTACATTAATATAAAACCTCTATACAATAAAAATAACCATGATGAAAGTGAAAAGATAAGACACAAGATATAAAACCTTCAGAGATATAAGAATCTAGGCTATTTCAAGAATTTTTACCAATAAATAGAAAAAGAGAAACATCCTTAGCAGCAATTCACAAAGAATAAGAATTCATAGATGAAAGAAGCTAAATGGCTAATATATATACAAAAAGATTCTCAGCTTTAGTGGTAACCAATAAAAAAGCAAACAAAAACAATAATATGCAAAAAATGCATACTATCAAATTGGTAAAAACTTCAAAAATCTAATAGTACCAGTTCAGTTCAGTTCAGTTCAGTCACTCAGTCATGTCTGACTCTTTGTGAGCCCATGGACTACAGCATGCCAGGCCTCCCTGTCCATCACCAACTCCTGGAGTTTACTCAAACTCATGTCCATTGAGTCGGTGATGCCATCCAACCATCTCATCCTCTGTCGTCCCCCTTCTCCTCCCACCTTCAATCTTTCCCAGTGTCAGGGTCCTTTCCAGTGAGTCAGTTCTTCACATCAGGTGGCCAAAGTATTGGAGTTTCAGCTTCAGCATCAGTCCTTCCAATGAATATTCAGGGCTGATTTCCTTTAGGATGGACTGGTTGGATCTCCTTACTGTCCAAGGGACTCTCAAGAGTCTTCTCCAGCACCACAGTTCAAAAGCATCAATTCTTCAGTGCTCAGCTTTCTTTATAGTGCAACTCTCACATCCATACATGACCACTGGGAAAACCATAGCTTTGACTAGAAAGACCTTTGTTGGCAAAGTAATGTCTCTGTTTTTAAATAAGCTGTCTAGGTTGGTCATAACTTTTCTTCCAAGGAGCAAGCATCTTTTGTAATTTCATGGCTGCAGTCACCATCTACAGTGATTTTGGAGCCCCCCCCCAAAAAAAAAGTCAGCCATTGTTTCCCCATCTATTTGCCATGAAGTGATGGGACCAGATGCCATGATCTTACATTTCTGAATGTTGAATTTTAAGCCAACATTTTCACTCTCCTCTTTCACTTTCATCAAGAGGCTTTTTAGTTCCTCTTCGCTTTCTGCCATAAGGGTGATGTCATCTGCATATCTGAGGTTATTGATATTTCTCCCGGCAATCTTGATTCCAGCTTATGCTTCATCCAGTGCAGCATTTCTCATGATGTACTCTGCATATAAGTTAAATAAGCAGGGTGACAATATACAGCCCTGACAAACTCCTTTTCCTATTTGGAACCAGGCTGTTGTTCCATGTCCAGTTCTAACTGTTGCTTCCTGACCTGCATATAGGTTTCTCAAGAGGCAGGTCAGGTGGTCTGGTATTCCCACCTCTTTCAGAATTTTCCACAGTTTGTTGTGATCCACACAGTCAAAGGCTTTGGCATAGTCATTATAGCAGAAATAAATGTTTTTCTGGAACTCTATTGCTTTTTCAATGATCCAGCAGATGTTGGCAATTTGATCTCTGGTACCTTTGCCTTTTCTAAATCCAGTTTGAACTTCTGGAAGTTCACAGTTCACGTACTGTTGAAGCCTGGCTTGGAGAATTTTGAGCATTACTTTGCTAGCGTGTGAGATGAGTGCAATAATGTGGTAGTTTGAGCATTCTTTGGCATTGTCTTTCTTTGGGATTGGAATGAAAACTGACCTTTTCCAGTCCTGTGGCCATTGTTGAGTTTTCCAAATTTGCTGGCATATTGAATGCAGCACTTTCACAGCATCATCTTTTAGGATTTGAAATAGCTCAACTTGAATTCTATTACCTCCACTAGCTTTGTTCATAGTGATGCTTCCTAAGGTGCACTTGACTTCACATTCCAGGATATCTGGCTCTAGGTGAGTGATCACACCATCGTGATTATCTGGGTACCAAGGGATGTGTTTAAATATTCAATGTTTATTGGTAGATCCAATTTGAAAAGGTATTTGGCAAACTCTAGTAAAGATGAAGATACCCTGTGACCCAACAATTCCATTTTTAGGAATATATTCTAGAAATGGCAACTCTCACATGTGCTCTTGGTAATATGTACCCGAATGGTCAGAGAAACACTGTAATAGTGAATAAAATAAAAATAGCCTAAATTAATCTTAATAGAAAATGGAAAAATGATTTTGTTCATTGGTATAATTGTTTTCTGGAAAATTGAGATTTGGGGTGGATTTCAATCTGTTTGAGCTCTTGATTCATTTTTTTACTTGGTTACAAAGAGGAATACCCTTATCTATTAATTATACTTTATAATCAATTATATATCCCACATTAACAAGAAAAAGTTTAGGGAGTTCCCTGGTTGCCCAGTGGTTAGGATTTCACCGTGGTGGCTCAGGTTCAATCCTTGGTTGGGGAACTGAGATCCCACAAGCCATGTGGCTTAGCAGGGAAAAGAAAAGTTCAGTGTTTTACATTAGCAGTCAGGTGACAGTGATTAATATGAAAAAGTTATTGAGCAAAATCAACCTCCTATGCAAACCTAATTTATAAAGTAAACAATTTTCTGCAGCAAACATTTTAGCAAACATAATTACTTACTCAAGTAAACCTTTAACAATTTTTTTGGCCATTTTTAGTAAACAAACTTAGAAAAGCTATTTTCTGTTGATAGGATAGAAAAAAATATGTATTTAGATTTCACTTAAATTTTTGGTAACTAGTATGAGAAACGCTGGACTGGAAGAAGCACAAGCTGGAATCAAGATTGCCGGGAGAAATATCAATAACCTCAGATATGCAGATGACACCACCCTTATGGCAGAAAGTGAAGAGGAACTAAAGGGCCTCTTGATGAAAGTGAAAGTGGAGAGGGAAAAAGTTGGCTTAAAGCTCAACATTCAGAAAACGAAGATCATGGCATCCAGTCCCATCACTTCATGGGAAATAGATGGGGAAACAGTGGAAACAGTGTCAGACTTTATTTTTCTGGGCTCCAAAATCACTACAGATGGTGACTGCAGCCATGAAATTCAAAGACGCTTACTCCTTGGAAGGAAAGTTATGACTAACCTAGAGAGCATATTCAAAAGCAGAGACATTACTTTGCCAACAAAGGTCCGTCTAGTCAAGGCTATGGTTTTTCCTGTGGTCATGTATGGATGTGAGAGTTGGACTGTGAAGAAGGCTGAGCACCGAAGAATTGATGCTTTTGAACTGTGGTGTTGGAGAAGACTCTTGAGAGTCCCTTGGACTGCAAGGAGATCCAACCAGTCCGTTCTGAAGGAGATCAGCCCTGGGATTTCTTTGGAAGGAATGATGCTAAAGCTGAAACTCCAGTACTTTGGCCACCTGATGCAAAGAGTTAACTCATTGGAAAAGACTCTGATGCTGGGAGGGATTGGGGGCAAGAGGAGAAGGGGACGACAGAGGATGAGATGGCTGGATGGCATCACTGACTCGATGGACGTGAGTCTGAGCGAACTCCGGGAGTTGGTGATGGACAGGGAGGCCTGATGTGCTGCGATTCATGGGGTCACAAAGAGTCGGACACGACTGAGCGACTGATCTGATCTGATGCAAATACAGTATTAATCCTTACATTTCTTTCCAAAGAAAGAATACATTGTTAATGTGGTTCTTGAAGTTCTCAAAATCTCCTTTCACTGGCTTCTTAATATTTTCTACTAAGTGCCATTGAAATTTATGATCTATTATTTCAACTTCTAATCAATAATGAATTTTAAGAATGGAGGATTATACATTTGTATAAGCAGAAAAGCACTGAGGTGGGTAGGAAGAATGTAAATAGAATATAGCAATGAAAGTGAAAGAAATAAAATGTCATATATCAACATGGATAAATCTCAAAAATATAAAGTTGAATGGAAAATGCAAGTTGTCTGTAATGTATAATTGTTGTTTAAGTTCCTTAGTTGTGTCTGACTCTTTGCAACCCCATGGACTATAGCCCCCCGCAAGGCTTCTCTGCCCATGGGATTTCCCAGGCAAGAATACTGCAGTGGGTTGCCATTTCCTTCTCCAGGGAATCTTTCCCACCCAGGAATCTAACCCACGTCTCCTGCATTGACAGGTGGAATCTTTACCACTGTGCCATCAGGGAAGATGTGAGAATTAATACAGAGAAATGTAGAAGCAGATAGAAGGAAGAGGCAATATTTACAGATTTATGAGTAAGTTTATTGAATATAAACCCTTCTAGTACTTTAAACCATCCACTCAAAGTTAATCATTCACTACAATGACTTCAGTCAGCTGTCATTTTAAAGGAGAATGAATATTATATTTCTTTAACAGGAAAAAGAAGTATAGTAGTGAGAATTCATTCAATTACAATGTAATTGACACCTACTTAAAGCATTTTAGAACTTAGGAAAAGTCACCAAGGGAATCCTTTTCTGCCTCCCTACACGAGTCCCAGGAAACTCTGTAGGAGACACAGAAAACATGAATACATTGCATTTCCCTATCACATTCTCCACTCTCAGATAAGATAAAACCAGGGACTTCAGTGTCTAGGACTCCATGCTTCCAATGCAAGGTGGGGGGTGGGAACAAGTTTGATCCTTGGTTAGGAAACTAAGATCCCACATGCCACCCTGCATAACCAAAAAATAACAATAAAATTTTTTTTTAAAAGATAAAACCAGTTAGGCACTTCCCCAGTCACTTTTGGCTTGGAAGCAGAGCTGCAAGTGACAGCCAAAATGCTCTCCTCAGCCAAAAGAGGCGGACAAGAAGTTGTCTTCTCTCCTCCTTTGGACTCCTGTCATGTAGGAGGTGAGAGAGAATCCTGGTGTGGGCCCAGGTATGAATGATAAATGACCCAGTGGAAGGAGAGTTGAATCATGGTGCATGATGGTATGGATAAAGGCATTATAGAAGGGTTTTTTTTGTTTTCCTCTTTGAGATTTTGAGGATTACCTATTACTTGCTTTTTTCTCCCTTGGCAAGTTTCAATTTTACAAAAATTCCTTTCCTCGAAATGGTTTGAAAATACTTGATTTTCTTCCAGGCATTTTATTGAAGCAATTTCCTGCTTTATTTTTTAAAAAATGTAAAATGTGGAATGGGGATAAAAAAAGATCTACCTGACTTTAGAACAAATCATGCTTATTTAAGGCCTTATCCAAAGTATCCCAAGAAAACTGCATGCTTACCATCTTTCATAATTGGTTGAAAAAGTTAAAAAAAAAAAATGTCTGTTACTTGATTGCCCTATAATAAATATGGAAAATGATTCCAGTTTCATTTTGAGCCTGCCCAAGTTATAGGACTGAGTACTTTCTTATGATTCCTTTCTGAAATCTGTTACAGGTTCTGTGATTTGCTGAGTGATCTAAGACCTGTGATTATGCCCCTCTGCATAACCTCTCAACTGGAAATTTAAGAACAGTTTTTCTCTTTAGCCATAGGTGTTGCAGATTAAATGCTAGATTCTCATTTTTTGTTGTCAACAGGAAATTGGGAATGGGCCATCCTGAGCTTGGAAGAGAAAGAAATGGTCCAAATTGTCCAGAGCAGTTGTTTAGTTTGCTAAGTCGTGTCGGACTCTTTGTGACCCCATGGACAATATATAGACCACCAGTCTCCTCTGTCCATGGGTTTCCTTCTGTACGGGATCTTCTCGACCCAGGGATTGAATCCCAGGGATTCAATCTCAACCCAGGGATTGAGTCTCCTGCATCTCCTGCATTTGGCAGGCAGATTCTTTACTATTCTACCATCTGGGAAGTCCTATATATATATATTTACATATATGTATAAAAATTGTATTTAATTAATTAAATAAAATGTTTGGGATATGCAGATGATTCCTGTAGGGGGCATTGCTACTGTTCTAATTAGGGTGTATGCCCCAGTAGGCTAGATGAGTTTCAGTGCTACCTAGAGAACTAACCAGGTGGATATAAGGTTATATACCTTAGTTATCACAGAGCAGGGACTTGTTTGGACAGGACCATTGCTTTGCTGGTCTTTTTCCACAGTTAATGCTGTCTTCAGGACTAAAGCATTCCCATGCTTTCACATGAACCAAAAAAAAAAGAAAAAATTAACGTAGGTATTACATAATCAGAACACTAGTTCCTAGAGGCAATGCTTTTTGCCATTAGTCAAATATTTAATTTGTCTCAGTTAACCCATCTGGACTGCTTTGTACTATTTTTCAACTGCAGAAAGTTTCACTTTATTTTAAGGCAATAAAACATAAGACAATTATGATATTCTTGGGCATTTCCTTGTTCAGAAGTGAGAAATACAAAATAAGGCATTTTATTAGATGATTTGAATTTAAATTTTAATTTTTCAGGGAGAATAATACATACATCTACATCCTAACCATTAAATTGTAGCCTGGTTCCAAATAGGAAAAGGAGTACATCAAGGCTGTATACTGTCACCCTGCTTATTTAACTTATGTGCAGAGTGCATCATGAGAAACGCTGGGCTGGAAGAAGCACAAGCTGGAATCAAGATTGCCAGGAGAAATATCAATAACCTCCGATATGCAGATGACACCACACTTATGGCAGAAAGTGAAGAGGAACTAAAAAGCCTCTTGATGAAAGTGAGTGGAGAGTGAAAAAGTTGGCTTAAAGCTCAACATTCAGAAAACAAAGATCATGGCATCTGGTCCCATCACTTCATGGGAAATAGATGGGGAAACAGTGTCAGACTTTATTTTTGGGGGCTCCAAAATCACTGCAGATGGTGACTGCAGCCATGAAATTAAAAGACGCTTACTCCTTGGAAGGAAAGTTATGACCAACCTAGATAGCATATTCAAAAGCAGAGACATTACTTTGCCAACAAAGGTCTGTCTAGTTAAGGCTATGGTTTTTCTAGTAGTCATGCATGGATGTGATAGTTGGACTGTGAAGAAAGCTGAGCGCCGAAGAATTGATGCTTTTGAACTGTGGTGTTGGAGAAGACTGTTGAGAGTCCTTTGGACTGCAAGGAGATCCAACCAGTCCATTCTGAAGGAGATCAGCCCTGGGATTTCTTTGGAAGGAATGATGCTAAAGCTGAAACTCCAGTACTTTGGCCACCTGATGCAAAGAGTTGACTCATTGGAAAAGACTCTGATGCTGGGAGGGATTGGGGGCAGGAGGAGAAGGGGACGACAGAGGATGAGATGGTGGAATGGCATCACCGACTCGATGGACAGGAGTTTGAGTAGGCTCCGGGAGTTGGTGATGGACAGGGAGGCCTGGCGTGCTGCAATTCATAGGGTCGCAAAGAGTCGGACAGGACTGAGCAACTAAACTGAGCTGAACTGATGACCCATTTAAGAGATATCATTATTTGAAAGGTATTTTCTAATATTCTTTCCATCTCTCTCCACTCCCTTGTTAAAAAACCCAAAAACCCTAAGCAAGGTTACAACTGGACCATGCAAAGGATGATTTCTGTTTCTTAAATCTGGTTACTTCTGTCTAGAACCAAGTCAAAAGTCCCTCTCTTGGGAAACAGTCAAAGTTTTTGGAGGGCACATAGGAGCAAGGAGGGAGTTAAATCACTCCTGAGCACCAGTGGGATGACAGGGCACCCTCACTCTTGACTTGCTAGAATGAGCTAGTAAAAAGCTTTCCTTTAGATGAAATCATGCTTGACTCAAAGATCACTGATTCCAGAACTTGCCTGCCTTCATTGGCCTCCAGGGTCCTTGCCTCCCTGCCAGGACAGCTGTTGTGCTGAAACTCAGATAGAATCACAAGTCAAGGGCCTGGCTGGGTGCTCACTCATACATTCTTTCTTTCATTCATTCATCTTTACATAAGTCATTGTTGAGTACCTGCTACATGGCAGGAAGTGTTGGAAACAGACACCAAAACAGACAAAAATCCTCGTCTTCAACAGACTTCTAATCAAAGGTACGTTTCTATTAGCTCTGGTGCCCTGCTTTCCATTTCCATGGCTACTGATATAGGTGTCTGCAAGTATGGCTGGGGTTCGGTGTTTCTTCCAGGCATTTTGCTACATGCTAGCCAAGTAATGCTCAAAACTCTCCAAGCCAGGCTTCAAAATACATGAACTGTGAACTTCCAGATGTTCAAGCTGGATTTAGAAAAGGCAGAGGAACCAGAGATCAAATTGCCAACATCTGCTGGATCATAGAAAAAGCATAAGAGTTCCAGAAAAACATCTGCCTTATTGACTATACCAAAACCTTTGACTGTGTGGATCCCAACAAACTGGAAAATTCTTAAAGAGATGGGAATACCAAACCACCTTACCTGCCTTCTGAGAAATCTGTATGCAAGTCAAGAAGCAACAGTTAGAACCGGATGTGGAACAACGGACTGGTTCCAAATTGGGAAAGGAGTACGTCAAGGCTGTATATTGTCACCCTGCTTATTTAACTTATATGCATAGTATTACATTATGTGAAATGCCAAGCTGGATGAACCACAAGCTGGAATCAAAATTGCTGGGAGAAATATCAATAACCTCAGATAGGCAGATGACAACACCCTTACGGGAGAAAGCGAAGAGGAACTAAAGAGCCTCTTGATGAAAGTGAAAGACGAGAGAGAAAAAGTTGGCTTAAAACAAAACATTCAAAAAACTAAGACCATGGCATCCGGTCCCATCACTTCATGGCAAATAGATGGGGAAACAATGGAAACAGTGACAGACTTTGTTTTCTTGGGTTTCAAAATCACAGCAGATGGTGACTGCAGCCATGAAATTTAAAAATGCTTGCTCCTTGAAAGAAAAGCTATGACAAACCTAGCTGCTGCTGCTGAGTCGCTTCAGTCGTGTCCGACTCTGTGCGACCCCATAGACGGCAGCCCACCAGGCTCCCCCGTCCCTGGGATTCTCCAGGCAAGAACACTGGAGTGGGTTGCCATTTACTTCTCCAATGCATGAAAGTGAAAAGTGAAAGTGAAGTCGCTCAGTTGTGTCTGACTCTTCGTGATCCCATGGACTGCAGCTCACCAGGCTCCTCTGTCCATGGGATTTTCCAGGCAAGGGTACTGGAGTGGGGTGCCATTGCCTTCTCCAATGACAAACCTAGACAGCATATTAAAAAGCAGAGACATTACTTTGCTGATAAAGGTCCTTCTAATCAAAGCTATCGTTTTTCCAATAGTCACACATGGATGTGAGAATTGGACCATAAAGAAACTGGGCACCGAAGAACTGATGCTTTGAACCGTGGTATTGGAGAAGACTCCTGAGAGTCCCTTGGGCAGCAAGGAGTTCCGACCAGTCCATCCTAAAGGAAATCAGTCCTGAATATTCATTGGAAGGACTGATGCTGAAGCTAAGCTCCAATACTTTGGCCACCTGATTCGAAGAGCTGACTCACCAGCTGACTCTGATGCTGGGAAAGATTAAAGGTAGGAGGAGAAGGGGGCAACAGAGGATGAGATGGTTGGATGCCATCACTGACTCAATGGACAAGAGTTTGAGCAAGCTCAGGATGTTGGTGATGGACAGGGAAGCCTGGTGTGCTGCAGTCCAGGGGGTCACAAAGACTCAGACACGACTGAGTGACTGAACTGAACTGAACTTTTAGAAGTGACTTTCTCAATGAGGTGCTTCTGATTGATTATTTGCAGACACTTTCCCCCCTGCAAGGCATTTCATAGTATTTAGGGAAGGAGAAATTCATGCCTCAGCTTACACTGTGCCCCAGCCAATGATTCAATGTACTCCAATGTACAACAATTCAATGTACCTCCAATGATTCAAGTACTTTGGAAAGGTCTGGATCATCAGCTACATTGTCCCTTCCCTACAATAAAATTTTCCCCAAGGATTTTCCTCTCCCACTGCCACTTTTTAAAAATTAATTTTTATTGGAGTATAGCTGCTTTGGGCTTCACAGATGGCTTAGTGGTAAAGAATCTGCCTGCCAAACAGGAGACATGGTTTCAGTCCTCTGGTCAGGAAGATCCCCTGGATAAGGAAATGGCTACCACTCCAGTATTCTTGCCTGGGAAATCCCATGGACAGAGAAGCCTGGTGGGCTAAAGTCCATGGGGTCACTAAAGAGTCAGACACAACTTAGTGACTAAAATAGCAACAATATTGTGAAGTAAGGGGTAATTTTTTAAATTGGAGGATAATTGCTTTACAATGTTGTGTTAGTCACCGTACAGCAAAATGATTCATATATATACATAGCACACGCTTCTCTTTTTTGGATTTCTTTCCCAGCAGCAGTAGCAGCAGAGTATTGAGTAGAGTTCCCTGTGCTATACAGTACATTCTCATTAATAATGTATTTTATACATAGTATCAAAAGTGTATATATGTCAATCCCAATCTCCCAATCCCTCGCACCAGCTCTTTTCCCCTTTGGTATTCATACGTTTGTTCTGTATGTCTGTGTCTCTATTTCTGCTTTGCGAATAAGCTTTTCTGTCTCATTTTTTCTAGATTTCACATATATGTGTTAATATACAATACTTGTTTTTTTCTTTCTGATGCATTTCACTCTGTATGATAGTCTCTAGGTCCATCCACATCTCTATAAATGACCCAATTTTGTTTCTTCTTCTGGCTGAGGAATATTCCATTGAATATATGTACCACATCTTCTTCCTCCTTTCCTCTGTTGATGAACGTTTAAGTTGCTTCCGTGCCCCGGCTGTTGTAAATATTGCTGCAATGAGCCCTGAGGCGCGTGTGTCTTTTTGAATTATGTTTTTCTCTGTCTATGGCCCGTATCTCCCACCGTCATTTTAACTGTACGACTCTTAGCAGGCTTCCCACAGCCTTCTTTGCCATCAGACATGTGCTACAAATGTGATCTTAGAAGGGAGGATCTACATCCAAAACTCTAATCTCACAAAGGTTCATGCTTTTTTTTTTCTCCCACCTCTATGTAATTTTGTAGATGTAAATAAAAATGAGAATAGAATACTTTCCAGCTTCACTGGACAGCATCCAAGCTCAAAGTCCAATGGTTGTTGCCTCTCTATCTAAGTGTCTAAGCTCCTTTGTTAAGCTAAAATAATCTCCCATTATATATGAAATATTTCTGTTGTTCATTTGCTCAGTTGTGTCCAACTCTTTGTGACCCCATGGATTGTAGCATGCCAGGCTTCCCTGTCCTTAACAGTTCCCTGGAGTTTGCTCAAACTCATGTCCATTGAATCAATAATACCATCCAGCAATCTCATCCTCTGTCGCCCCCTTCTCCTCCTGTTCTCAATGTTTCCCAGCATCAGGATCTTTTCCAATGAGTCTACTCTTTGCATCAGGTGGCTAAAGGATTGGAGCTTCAGCTTCAGCTTCAGTCCTTCCAATGAATATTCAGGGTTGATTTCCTTTAGGATTTAAGTATAATATAGGATATAAGTAAATCCTTTAGGATTTAAGTATAAATCCTTTAGGATTTAAGTATAATACACACATACACACATATAATAAACATTTCTACTAAAGGTGACTTTTTAAAAAGCTATTTGAATATTTCCTGGTTTTTTATTTTAAATTAAGTTATTCCCATGTGCTTGCTTCAGCAGCACATATACTAAAAGTAAGCTCTTCCCAATTTTTATTGTAAAAATAATATATAATCATTTTTAATTAAAAAATAAATGTAGAGAGACAAGAATATAAACAATGTTTTACTAACCAAAGGAAATGATACTTCTAATTCCATTACATTTTATATATTCCTATCTCGCAAAAATATTTTAAAATAATTTTTAAATAAATTATTGCCCCCCATATCGAAAAACATAGAGTATTAAAAAGTTCCCAGTTTTCCCCCAATAGCATTGTTTAACCACTAAGTTGTGGCTGTCCTCCTAGAAATTCCTATGTGTACTTATTTCAGTCTTTTTGAAAACATAGGGTTTTGGGGGGAGGCTGGTTTACAAAATGTTATCTTTCTTTTTTTTTCAGTAATTATGTTGCAGCATATTTTACGTATCACATATTTCACTCAAGTGTAGAATTCAGTAATTTTTTTTTTTTTTGGCCACACCATGTGGCTTGTGAGGTCTTAGTTCCCCAACCAGGGATTGATCCTGGGCCTTCCATGATGAGAACACGGAGTCCTAACCACCGGACCATGAGGGAATTCCCTCTGATTTTTAATACAATTATTTTAATGTTTTACATGTGCAACTATCCCCATATATCCCCATGTTTTAAAATACTTCCATCACTCAAGATTCTTCACACACATTTACTGTCAACCTCTGTTCACCTGAACCTCAGCCCAGGCATATACTAACTTTCTGTTTAGAGCTTTGCATTTTCTGGGCATTTTATATAAATGGAATCATACAAAATGTAGTTTCTTGTACGTACATTCTTTCACTTAGCATAATACATTTTCAGAAAGTGGAGAAAAATGTTTATGAATACTTAATAAGTTTTATTTGAAAATTATCTCTCACAGGTAAATACAAAGAAGTTTTATTACTGTCAATGTTAAGGCAAGAACTAACAGTAATTTTCAGCCGTTGAGGACCAGTGCAAGATATCCAAATTTTTTGACATTCCACTCTTCCCTCTAGTGGCCAAGATGAAAAAAGCATATTGTGTTTGTTCTAGTCCAAACACATTCTAGATTCTTCAAATGCTCCTGGATGATAGACATTACACTTGGGAATTTCATGTGAGAGAGATTTCCTTTTTGTTTATTAGAGGCCTTTTATAAAGCAAGTTTCCTGAGAGGCATAATTTATCATTCTCTGCAGTTCTTCCCACCATCAAATTTACTGCCCTCCCCATGTGGAAGAATTTAGTATTAGTATTAAGAACTCAATATGTGGGGTCCGATTGCCCAAGTTCAAATTTCAGCTCTGCCACTTCCTAGTTATGGGATCTGGGGCAAGTTACCTGCAAGTTAGTGGCTGAGTTTCTTCTGTAAAATGAGGATATAGTAATACCTGCCTCGTGGTGTTATTGTGAGGACTCAATGGATTAAGATGTGTGGAACTCCTTAGAATGTCCTGGCACATGGTGGGAGTTGAATAAATCGTACATATCCTTCATTCCGGGCTTCCCTGGTAGCTCAGCTGATAAATAATCTGTCTGTGATGCAGAAGACCTCTGTTTGATTCTTGGATTGGGAAGATCTCCTGGAGAAGGGATAGGCTGCCCACGCCAGTATTCTTGCCTGGAAAGTCCCCTGAACAGAGGAGCCTGGCGGGCTACAGTCTATGGGGTTGCAAAGAGTTGGACATGGCTGAGCAACGAAGCACAGCACAGCAGAGCATCCTGGGTTCCATTTTTTCTGCCTTCATTCCTGCTACAGTAAATGCCCATGCCAGCCCTTCCCTGTGCTCTCCTATTGTCCCCACCCTTCTTCTTAGTGACTTTGCTCTGGTAATTTTCTTATCTTTCTCCGTTCTGTGATTTCCTCCTCTTCACCTGATCATCCTGCTTCCTTCCATCACCAGTTCATGCCAAAGACGATCCCTGCAGTCTTGTGATCAGTCCCCTGCTTCTATCCCTAGTGTGCTGCCACTCAGCACCCTGAGTATTTAAAAAATATTAACCAAAATTTACTTGCTTCTGCTCAGAATTAATGTTTTGTGGGGCTGAGTATTTGGCATGTTGTGTGTGATGGATGCTGAAAGGCTTTCTTGTCAAAAATAGCTCCTCCAGGGCCAACTCCCGATGCCTGAAAGTCCTTGCTTTTCTGTTTTCTGGGTCCAGCACTGTAACCATGGACTTCTCAGTTTTGGAGACAGTCCTGACAAAGGCAAGCAATATATAGAGAGTCCATTTTCACCCACAGATGGTGTCTGAGATTAATCTTACTGGTATTAGCCCTACAAACTTGTGGGGTGAGCCAGGGTACCCTAACACTACTATCCTGTAAGCTGCACACCCTCCCCAAACACCTGTTATTTTTGCTTAGGGTATGTCTGCTTTAGACCCCAGGACCATCTGTGGGAAGTAGAATCTTTCCTGACTACAAACACTGGGCTTGTAAAATGCTTAGGCTTTGTCATTTTTCTTTCCAAGGGGTTAGACTGAACCTCCATCCCCCATAGCTTATCTGAGGTCTTGCTGGAGGCTAGGTGTACCACCCAACACTGCCATTCACCTCACTCTGAATAACATCCTTCCCTAGGAGAGCCTGTTGACATGTCCTGCCTGCTAGATGACAACTCCTTGGATATCATGAGGTGTGGGGATGCTTGAAAAGTGAAAGTGAAAATGTCGGTCACTCAGTTGCCTTGCCTCTGATTCCTTACAACCCCATGGACCATAGTCCCCATGGACAATAGCCCATCAGGCTCGTCTGTCCATGGGATTCTCCAGGCAAGAATACGGGAGTGGGTTTCCATGCCCTCCTCCAGGAGATCTTCCAGACCCTGAGATCGAACCTGGGTTTCCCGCAATGCAGGCAGATTCTTTAACGTCTGAGCCACGAGGGGATAAGCCTGTGGGGATGCCTATTTTCCCTCAGTTCTAACATATGCGATTGGCCAAGTTCCATATTATGTTTATTTTGCCCCAAGAGTAGGGAATAGGTCTGCTCCTCTCTTAGCCCTGTAATTCCCAAAGCACTCCCATATGATAAATTCACCAGGACAGGCTCCCTCCCTCCATTTCTTGCTGCAACAGGACTACAAGTTATTGAGGCTAAGCTGGAGTGAGTAGCCTTTCCCTTCTTCAGGGGATCTCCCCAACCCAGGGATCGAACCCAGGTCTTCTGCATTGCAGGCAGATTCTTTACCAGCTGAGCTACAAGGGAAGCCCCTAGAAAGTAGGACAAAAATTCAAATGGAAGCCCACATATTAAATGTCTACATATGTATAGATCATCAATCAAGTGGACAACTTGTTCAAGAAAATCTATTCCATCCTCCAACCTTGAGAAATATACCTTCAAAGTAATAAAATTGAAATATGTGTTAAAGCTATGTCTTTTAATATGACCAAAAAATTGGCAAAATATTCAAGATGAATGGTTTTAATTATTACTGCATGTCTGGGCATTCTACTGATGATAATAAAATAAAGGTAATCATAATTCATAAATTTTTATGTATTTTTCTGGTCATCATCTTAGCAAATCATTAATTATGATGTTATAATCAAGATTTTTACAATGATTGGCCTTAACACTTGCTGTTTCAGTACTATTTTGGGGAATGGCAAACCTCCTTTGCTCTGGCTTCACATCTAACATTCCTGGCCTTTCTCTGCTCCATTCACTGTCTGGTCCCTAGGGGAGGAGTGATGTATTTGAAAGGAAAGTTTGAGAGAAGAAACTGAAATTATCAAGTTCATTCTCCTTTTTCCTTTGAGTTTTGTCTGCCCTCAGGGTGCACAGTCTTCTCTGCTTTTCCAGATGATTGTCCAGCACTGCCTATGAGGAGGTAGGTAAGTTCAGTTTAGAGATGACGCAGTAAATGGGCTAACCTACCTAATCTACATCCTTCAATACTTTTAATGGTAACAAAGGTAGTATTCTTGCTCTCTTGCTGCTTTACTCTTTCATTTCTCTCTCAGTAGGTTCCATGTTTTGGCAGGAAACAGAGCTATCATCCATTGGGTCCTATCAACTCTAGCACACGTGGTGGATGAGGTTCACATGAGCACATAGCCTGGACATTGTGCTTCTTTCATTGATTTGCCAAAATGTGGGTTGTTTTTTGTTTTGTTTTGTTTTTTCAGAATCACAGTTCCCTGACCAGAGATTGAAACTGAGCCATGGCAGTGAAAGCCTGGAATCCTTACCACTAGGCCACCAGGGAACTCACCAGTGTGGCCCAACTTTTAGCTAATTCTCCATAACACAATTTAAACCATTGTTTTATCGAGCAGGATTTCAACACAGAAAATAACTTACAACTACAGCTCAATCCCAAATCTATCCTGGAGTCTTGGTCCAAGTTAGTGCCCTGCTTGGCTCAGGCACTATTGTTATTGATCTCAGAGAGCTTGCTCTTTCACCTAAATATCTGCTTCATTACTCTAATCTTGCCCTTCTGTCTCAGAAGCCAGACACCACAACCACCCAGTCCCTGCAGAGTCTCAGAGAATAGGAAGACTTCTGTCCCGAGTCACAGTCCACTTCTCGTAAGTCCTCAGCTTCTTCTGTGCCTGAACCAACTTTTCCCCAAGTTGAGCAATAATGGGAACATAGTTTGTCAGAGAAAAGTTCACCTCCACATATAGGTGTGAATTCTGGCCCTCTGGTTCTTACAGTGCAGTTCAAAAGTATATTTTCCAAAGTTTTAGTTATATAGTGTTAAGTAGTATTATGGGTAACAGTAAACCAATCGGTTACATAATTCACAGTGAACTATATCAAGCCCTAAGATCATGGCATCTGGTCCCATCACTTCACGGCAAATAGAACAGGGAAAAAGTGAAACTAGTGACAGATTTTATTTGCTTGGGCTCCAAAATCATTGTGGGCAGTGACTGCAGCCATAAAAATTTTAAAGACATTTGCTATTTGAAAGGAAAGCTGTGATAAACCTAGACAGTGTATTAAAAAACAGAGATATCACTTTGCCTACAAAGTTCCATATATAGTCAAAGCTTTATTGACTATGCCAAAGCCTTTGACTGTGTGGATCACAATAAACTGTGGAAAATTCTGAAAGAGATGGGAATACCAGACCACCTGACCTGCCTCTGGAGAAACCTATATGCAGGTCAGGAAACAACAGTTAGAACTGGACATGGAACAACAGACTGGTTCCAAATCAGGAAAGGAGTACCTCAAGGCTGTATACTGTCACCCTGCTAATTTAACTTATGTGCAGAGTACATCATGAGAAATGCTGGGCTGGAAGAAGCACAAGCTGGAATCAAGATTGCCAGGAGAAATATCAGTAACCTCAGATATGCAGATGACACCACCCTTATAGCGGAAAGTGAAGAGGAAATAAAGGGCCTCTTGATGAAAGTGAAAGAGGAGAGTGAAAAAGTTGGCTTAAAGCTCAACATTCACAAAACGAAGATCATGGCATCTGGTCCCATCGCTTCAGGGGAAATAGATGGGGAAACAGTGTCAGACTTTATTTTTCGGGGCTCCAAAATCACTGCAGATGGTGACTGCAGCCATGAAATTAAAAGATGCTTGCTCCTTGGAAGGAAAGTTATGACCAACCTAGATAGCATATTGAAAAGCAGAGACATTACTTTGCCAACAAAGGTCCGTCTAGTCAAGCCTATGGTTTTTCCAGTGGTCATGTATGGATGTGAGAGTTGGACTGTGAAGAAGGCTGAGCGCCGAAGAATTGATGCTTTTGAACTGTGGTGTTGGAGAAGACTGTTGAGAGTCCCTTGGACTGCAAGGAGATCCAACCAGTCCATTCTAAAGGAGATCAGTCCTGGATGTTCTTGGAAGGACTGATGCTAACGCTGAAACTTTGGCCACCTGATACGAAGAGTTGATTCATTGGAAAAGACCCTGATGCTGGGAGGGATTGGGGGCAGGAGGAGAAGGGGACGACAGAGGATGAGATGCCTGGATGACATTACCGACTCGATAGACGTGAGTTTGAGTAAACTCCAGGAGTTGGTGATGGGCAGGGAGGCCTGGCGTGCTGCAATTCATGGGGTCACAGAGAGTTGGACACGACTGAACTGAACTTGGTTTTTCCAGTAGTCAAGTATGATGTGAGAGTTGGACCACAAAGAAGGCTGAGCCCCGAAGAATTAATATTTTTGAACTGTGGTGCTGGAGAATACTTCTAAGAGTCTTTTGGAATGCAAGGAGATTAAACCAGTCTGAGAGAGTTATTTCCTAGGCAGATTGGTAAGAATTCTAGGGGTCCCCAAGGAGAGAGGGATCTGGAATTCTCAAGGAGGAAGAAAGGACAAACATTTTTTCCCTCTACATTCCTTAGGATTATATAACAATAATGTATCCTCCCTGAGGACAGTCTCTGGATTAAACCTTCTGGCTAATCCTGTTATCTTAAAATGTAAATTATGGGAGTAGGTCTGGTCTTTACAAGGATTATATAACAATGTATCCTGCCTGCAGACAGTCTCTGGATTAAACCTTCTGGCTAATTCTGTTATCTTAAAATGTAAATTATGGGAGTAGGTCTGGTGAGGTCTTTGCAACCTCCAGACATTCTTTGGATTCATTGGAGAGTATATAACTCCATTGCTAACACTAGCAAGGGGGAACTCTTTTTACCCCTTTCTGATGTCTATGTCAGAAGCTTTCTCTATCTCCTTTATACTTTAATAAAACTTTATTACACAAAAGCTCTAAGTGATCAGTCTCTGGCCCCGGATTGAATTCTTCTCCTCTGGAGGCCAAGAATCCTGGCATCTTTGCGTGGTTCAGCAACAACCTTTCATCTCAATCCTAAAGGAAAACAACCCTGAATATTCACTAGGACTGATGCTGAAACTCCAATCCTTTGGCCACCTGATGCTAAGAGCTCATTGGAAAAGACCCTGATTCTGGGAAAGATTCCAGGCAAAAGGATAGGAGGGCAGCAGAGGATGAGATGGTTAGATAGCATCCAGACTCAATGGAGATGAATTTGAGCAAACTCTGACAGAGGGCGAAGGATAAGGAGGTCTGGTGTGCTGCAGCACATGGGGTTACAAAGAGTTGGACACGACTGATCAACAACAAAAATATCAAGCCCAGAGCCTTTCCTTCTGCCTGAAGAGAAGACTAAGCCTGTATATTTCTCCTTTATGTTTCCTCTCTGAATTCTGCCCCTCCAAACAGCTACTCTAAAACAATGCAGGACTCATTGAAAGCATGGGCAAGTCTGGTTGCCTAACACTCTAAAAAACTTTAGCAGACACTTAGTGAATTACTGCCTAGCAGTTACAGGCTTTGTGAAGATAATGTCACAGTTGATCAGATATCCTTCATCAGCTATCTCCAACCTCATTATTTTTCATATGTGTCAGTAGGGTCTAAGGAAAGCAGATAATGAGACAGAGTTAGATTTATTGGAATTAAGGCTATGAAAGATAAAGGGAAAGGATAAAGGATGGGCCAAAGATAGCCTTCAGAT
The DNA here is from genome assembly GCF_029407905.1 of Bubalus kerabau. Lineage (NCBI taxonomy): Eukaryota > Metazoa > Chordata > Mammalia > Artiodactyla > Bovidae > Bubalus > Bubalus kerabau. Next base: position 22,512,790 of record NC_073639.1, read on the forward strand.
CTTGATGTAGATATGACATGGAGGAGCAAGTAGGATGGGGCAGAGAGAACCTCAGGCAAACATAGATCTGATAAAGGCTCAGCCAACTGTCCAGAGCAGATTGCCTGTTAGAGCAGATTTCTATTTGGGTAGAAATGACCAGACCTAGTAACCTCGCTGTGCACAGTCATTGGCTGGGGCTGCCCGGGAGGAGCAGCCTGAAAGCCAAGATGGATAATTCCTTGCAGCTGAACAGCAAGTTCTTCCCTGAAAAGAGATCCAAACATGGACACTCCTTGGCTTTCACAGCAGGGAAATTTCTGTCAGCTGACTTTCCATCCGGGAGAGGACCAAGTGAAACTTTACAAAGTGTCTTGCTCATCACTTTAGCAAGATCCATGTCCTAACTATTCTCTTTCTTGCTTGCTTCTTTCCATCACTACCGCCAGGCTCCACTCCGAGCCTTTATTTCTTGCTCGAACTATTGTAGTCATCTCTACTGGTCTTCCATGCCCACTGTTGCCCCTTCCATTCTGTTCTTCCCACTGCATTCAGAGCCATCTTTTCAAATCTAAGTCTAATTAAAACCCCTGGTAGCTTAGCATTTCTCTTAAAACACACAGTTAAATTCCTATCATCTTTTTCAAAGTCCTAAGGGTTGCTGCCAACTACCTCTTCAGCCTAATCTCATACTCTTCATTGGCTATGCGCTAATACAGCAGCCATCTTTCTAATCCTAAGAAATGTGCTTTGCTTCTTTCTTTCGCTGGGCTTCTACATATGCAGGTTTCTCTGTCTGCGATGTTTCTGGCATTCTTTCCATGTCTGAGAAATACAGCATGAAGTGGCTGGGGTTTCTTTTCTCCCTATTGAACATACTCCAAATTTCTTTTTTAAAATTAAACAAAATATAGATCAGAGGGCAGCATTTTTTATAAAAATAAAAGTATAAATAGACATGTAAGATATTGAAGGACAATATTACCACCCAAGTCACTTGTAGAAAAAATTTGAATACAATGTTGTTTTTAAGAAATAATTTATTCATTATTTTAAAATTATCTTTCAGATCACTATAAAGAATAAATTTACAGCCAATTATTTCTATGGAACCATGAAAAAATTATGCAATGTCCTTTGAAAAAAGTGAAATACAAATTGATAAATATAAGACTTTCATTTCTAGCAGTTCAGGCAACCAGACAACTGGAAAAACTCCTTGCCATATAATATCTAGAAATTGTAGATAAAAACATTATAAATATTCCTTTCAATGCATAGCTGAGAGATATCTCTAAGAGAAAGAGAGAGAGGGAGAGACAGAAAGAGAGAGAAGATACTAATAACTGACAAAATCAGGTGAGGTGTGTGTGGGTATTCTTTGAATTATTATTATTATTTTTTTTACTCTTCTATGTGCTTGAAATTTTTCAGATTAAAATAAAGTAACACAATACAAACAAGATAGGCCCCAAATTAACAGAATATCAGGCGAAGCAGGAGAGAGGTTGGGGGGGAGGGGTGATCAAAATGGTAGCATTTCAAGGTCCTTGTGTTCTACAGGAAAGTAGAGATAACTTTTGTTAACTAGAGAAAAAAGAAGCTATACGTATTTTTCAATTTCTGATAAGTATTTTTTATTATATTACTGTATATTAATTTTTAATGTGTGTTAATCCCAAAGACATTACACAGCCTCATTTAAATACTTCTAAAAGCAGTGAAAAATATGCACAATGACATTTATTGCAACATTGCTTACAGTAGCTTCACAAATTGTAAACAGCCTACTTTAGGGTAATACTGTGCAATCATAAATAATAATGACGATCCCCCATATGTATTGACTTGAAAAGATTTCAGGCTTACGACTGAGCAAAATAGGTCACAGAATACATGCAGAAACACATTTACATAAAATTGCTTTTATACATCCATGATTATGACAATGATTGTCTCATGACAAGTGACTAGATGGTTTGACTTTGTGCCTTACACTTCTGCATTTGAATTTGTTAAAATGTGCATAAAGAAATAAAAAAAGTAAAGATGTTCTTAAAGGTAAATGATAAAATAAATTACAAGTACATTCTGCTCAACGTGGAAACATGTACATTATCATATGTAAAATAGATAGCCAATGGGAATTTGCTGCATGACTCAGGGAACTCAAACTGGGGCTCTATAACAACCTAGAGGGGTGGGATAGGGAGGGAGGCGGGAGGGAAATTCAAGAGGGAGGGGACATATGTATACCTATGGCTGATTCATGTAGATGTTTGGCCGAAACCAACACAATATTGTAAGGCAATTATCCTTCTATTAAAAATAAATGAATTTAATTATTAAAACAATTCCAAGTACTTTCTGCTCTTTCATTTCCACCTGGGCTCTGTTAGCAAAGTTGTCTGAAACCATTGCACATAGAAATGAAGAGAAAGCGGAGACTAGAGCACAGCTCCTCTTTTGTAAGCAGTTGAGTGTGCACTTTGCAATAGGACTTCAACTTTCATAACAGTGAGTATTGTATTCTTCTTATCTGAAAGTCAGGAATACAGGGCCCATTCCTGTCTGGCTAGGACATCTGCCCAGAGAAAGGGGTCATCGTTTCCCCAGGCCAGTGAAAAAAGGGTTGCTCAAGGCTCAGCTGCCACCAGGGATTAGAAAAGCAGCTGTGATCAAGTAAGTGCCCTAAGGCTGAGGAACTCAATATCAAAGAATCCTTTTCCATTCCAGCATTCAAGATGACCCCTCCCTTCACATTCTTTCAATAGTCCACCTAATTCATCTAGCAGAATACTTTCCAGTTCCTTCTCAGCAATTCATTCCTGTCTTTTCTAAACTTTGCAGTAAGACACTGCTTCCATCAGGGATTTAACACAGCATGCAGGTGCACTAGCAAGCTTTTTTCCGATCTGGGTGCCTCCTGGGGCCCAAAGGTGCACCCAGGTTTGTAACTATTAGTATCACAGAAAAAGAAATGCGTCCGAGAATTTAAAAAGCATTTAATACCAGAACGTGTCTCCTGACCTCAGTGCCTTCGCTGAGCCTCCTGTTTGTACAGTTATGAACATCTGTCCAGCTTTTAAGTGTTAGTCACTCAGTCGTGTCCGATTTTTTGTGACCCTATGGACTGTAGCTCATCAGGTTCCTCCGTCCGTGGGATTCTCCAGGCAAGAATACTGGAGTGGGTTGCCATTCCCTTCTCCAGGGGATTTTTCCAAACCAGGGATCGAACTCTGGTCTCCCGCATTGCAGGTGGATTCTTTGTCAGCTGAGTCTGCAAAGTCCATTTTCAAAATACTATAGGTTTCTAAATGTTCAACTCCTGGTGGGAGTGCAGCGTAGGAGCACTACCGGTGGGAGTATAAATTTTTACACTCTTTTTGAAAGAGAAAAACATTGCTATGGACTAAACTATGTCTCCCCAGATTTGTACACTGAAGCACTAACCCTGCCCCAACAATGTGCCTGTATTTGGAGATAGGCTCTGTAGGGAAGTAATTCAGGTTAAATGAGGTCATAAGTTCAATTCAGTCTCTCAGTAGTGTCTGACTCTTTGTGACCCCATGGACGGCAGCATGCCAGGCTTCTCTGTTCATCACCAACTCCCGGAGATTGCTCAAACTCATGTCCATCGACTCAGTGATGCCAGATGAGTGTATCTTTCAGATGGGTATATCTTTCCTTTCTCCTTTGCTTTTCTCTTCTCTTCTTTTCTCAGCTATTTGTAAGGCCTCCTCAGACAACCATTTTGCCTCTTTGCGTTTCTTTTCCTTGGGGATGGTTTTGATCACTGCCTCCTGTAAAAAGGAGGTCTTAAGGGTGGGGCCCTAATCCAATGCAACTGGTGTCTCTACATGAAGAGGATGAGACACCAGAACTCTCTTCCTGTCTCTGCACGTGCACAGCAAAAGGCCCTGTGAAGACACAGGGAGAAAGCAGCATCTACAGGCCAGAAGGATCTCTCATCAGAAAGTTATTTGCTGGGCCTCTAACCTCCAGAATCTTCTGTTGCTTAAACCATCCAGTCAGTGGTATTTTGTTACGGTAGCCTGAGAAAACTAATACAGATACCAAAACTTCAAACAATGCTTAACGTTTTACACAGTTCTACTCTAGGAATAATCTCTAAAGAAATCATCATGAATTTACACAAAAATGTAAGTTCAAGGGCAGTCTTTGCAGTCTTATTAATAATATGAAAATAATTAGAAACAAATATCTAGGTCCATATGATTGAATAAAGGTGCGTGTGTGCTCAGTCACTTCAGTCGTGTCTGACTCTTTGTCACCCTATAGACTGTAGCCCACCAGGCTCCTCTGTCCCTGGGATTCTCCAGGGCAGAATACTGGAGTGGGTTGCCATGCCTTCCTCCAGGGCATCTTCCCAACCCAGGTCTCCTGTAGTTCCTGCATTGGCAGGAGGGTTCTTTACCACTACACCACCTGGGAAGCCCTGAATAAAGGTAGATTGAGCAAGTAAATAAATGATGAAATTCTGTCTTTTAATATGCTGTGGAAGGATATTTAACATGGGAAAGGAGTCATAAACATATTATTAGGTGAAAAAACAAGGTTATGAAATAGTGAGTACAGTCTAGTTGTTAGGAAAAAATATTGTTATGCACAGAAAGAAGTGGGGAGACTTTCCTGGTGGTCCAGTGACTAAGACTCAACTCCGAAAGCAAGGGGCCTGGGTGAATCCCTGGTCAGGGAACTAGATACCACAAGCTGCAATTAAGGATCCTGCTTGCTCCAACTAAGACCCAGCACAGCCAAATAAATAATAAACACATTTTAAAAGATTTGTATGTAAATGCAAGTTTACAAATAATTTATTTAAAAAGAAAGACATGAGGATGGATTTACTTATATAAACACTTATTTTTTTTAATATTTATTTTTATACCAAAACATTAAGAATAATAAGGTCAGGATGATGGATTAACTAGCAATTTTTAGTTTCTTTTTTTGTTTATATACATGAGTTTTTTTTTTTTTTAAATCACAGTGAATATGTGTTAATAATTTTTGGAATAAGAAAAAAAAACCCTACAAAGTTTGTTACCTTCCTATAGTTATGAGCTTGACAGACCAAAACATCAAGCTGGAAAAACAGGCTTGCGTTCAGAGTCAAACTGTAAATTTTCAGTAACGAAACAAACTAACTGAATATCAATCCTTGGGTTTCAGGTGATGATAAACTCACCTAGAGCCAACAGTACAATACGACTGCTAAAAAAAGTTAATATAATATTAGGTTGCACAGCAGAAGTACAGCTTATGATACTTTGTTTAGCCCACACTAGGGCTTCACCGATGGCTCAGCGGTAAAGACTCCAACTGCAACGCAGGAGATGCAGGAAATGCAGGTTCGATCCCTGGATCTGGAAGATCCCCTGAAGGAGGGCACAGCAACCCACTCCAGTATTCTTGCCTGCAGAATCCTGTGGACAAAGGAGCCTGGTGGGCTACAGTCCATAGGGTCACACAGAGTTGGACACCCTGAAGCGAATTAGCACACACACATGCAAAACGTAATACTACCACATTTAAATAAAAAGAATGCTACATTCAAAAACAGATAAACTGAGTTCATAGGAAAATAACTGAGACAATGTAGGCTCACATGGAGGTCAAATGAGGATGCTTACTGGGCTCATAAAAGATAAGAAGGCTAGACAGGGAAGCTGGCAACAGAGGGCTAGCGTATGAAAGACAGAACTGATTTTGTTTTCTATGTGCCCTTGAGAGAAGAACTAGAATGAATAATTATTGCTTACAGGGAGGCAGTTTTCATATTAACTATAAGGAAAAACTTTCTAACAATCACCCTATAGCAATAGGATGGGTGGGAAGCTGTTGAGTAAGGGTTGAGATAAAGGAGATGTAGAAAGTTGTGTATCCAGGTGGAAATTAGACCAGGTAACCAGTCAGGTCCATTCTACACCCAGGGTTCCAGGTTATTTTCAGAGCATACCGCTGAACTCTGTGCTCGTAATAAGGAAACATATCTCAGTGTTCAACAAGGCCAGTCAGGCAGCCTGAGAGCTGCGACTTCAGGCTCTTTCCCACTCCTGTCACGCTTGTTTCTCATGTATTTGTTCCCTTCCCTGCCCCCTCCCCCCACCCCATAGAAATATCTTTACAAAAATGATTTAAAAGCAATATATATGCTCACTGTAAACAGCTTAAATAATGCAAAAGTGTGAGACTGAAAAAACCCTCCAGACTCCTTTCTGCTCTCTATTTCAGTATTCTTATATATAAACAATGGCTTCCCTGGTAACTCAGCAGTAAAGAACCTGTCTGCCAATGCAGAAGAGGCTTGTTCGATCCCTGGGTTGGGAAAATCTCCTGGAGAAGGAAATGGCAACCCACCTCGGTATTCTTGCCTGGGAAATCCCATGGACAATCCTCTCTCCAGGACAAAGGAGCCTGGTGGGCTATAGTCCATTTGGTTGCAAAGAGTCGGACACGACTGAGCAGACTAACCATGAGCACGACACTACTATTATAACAATGATTTTACCTAGACCAGTTGGAAGCAACCAAGTGTTCATCAGTTGGTTCACCAGCTGGATAAACATTTAGGATAAACTAAATTTGTATATACACAGAGTGGAATATCATTAAAAATGAAGGAAATTTTGTCACATGCTACAACACAGATGAACCATGAAAACATTATGCCAAGTGAGATGCTGCTGCTGCTGCTAAGTCGCTTCAGTCGTGTCCAACTCTGTGCGACCCCATAGACGGCAGCCCACCAGGCTCCCCCGTCCCTGGGAATCTCCAGGCAAGAACACTGGAGTGGGTTGCCATTTCCTTCTCCAATGCATGAAAGTGAAAAGGGAAAATGAAGTCGCTCAGTCATGCCCAACTCTTAGTAACCCCATGGACTGCAGCCCACCAGGCTCCTCCATCCATGGGATTTTCCAGGCAAGAGTACTGGAGTGGGGTGCCATTTGACTAGATGAGGGGAAATGCGAAGGTGTTGAATGAGTATAGAATTTCAGTTTTACTTGTTGAAAAAGTTCTGGACATCTGTGTATAACAATGTGAATAAACTTAACACTACTGGACTGTGCACTTAAAAACAGTTAAGATGGTAAATTATATATTACGTGTTTATTACCACAACTTAAAACTTTAAACATTATTGAAAAATCTTCATAGACCATTCAGATTTGGGGACCATTGGATTCCACTGCAGCTGAAACTTTTCTCCTTACACATCGTGATCATGATGGTTTATAAGGTGTCTGTCTCTAAGCCCTTGGAGACAGTTTTAGCAGTTGTGTGTGTGTGTGTGTGTGTGCGCGCGCTAAGTCGCTTCACTCATGTCCGATTCTTTGCAACCCCACAGACTGTAGCCCACTAGGCTCCTCTGTCCATGGAATTCTCCAGGCAAGACTACTGGAGTGGGTAGCCAGTCCCTTCTCCAAGAGATCTTCCCAACCCAGGGCTTTTAACCCTTATGTCTCCTGCATTGGCAGACAGGTTCTTTACTACTATGGCCAGCTGGGAAGCCTGTTTTATCAGTTACACTGCTGCTAAACTTTTATAAAAAAACAGAACTCTTCTACACATCAAATTGGGTTCCAAATTGGTTTCATTTTCAAACCCAAAAGAGACTGTTTAATTTTATATTTTGTTAGTGACACCTTTGGGTTTATAGTTTAAAATCATTTTTACATGTTATCTCATTTGATCCTCATAACAACAAACTTTGGGGAAGATAAGGTAGATTTGCTATTTTCATTTCACAGATGAGAAAATTGAGGCTTAGAGAGTATACGTGACTTGACATGAGTCAGAAATCCAGTTAGCAAATACGAGAATAGTAACCTAGATCCCCAAACTCCCAGAAGAGAGCTCTATGCTGTGAAAGTAATGAATATAGTAGGTACCATTTCACATTCATTTTAGCAACTTCAAAGTTTATATTTTGGTGAAAATCACAATTTCACGAGGAAGCAAATTTATCTCTTAACCATGAGAATCACGTCTCTTGGAATTATCAGTTTGGGGACCATGAGAAAAAACCAAAACACTGGGTTCCACTGGTAGCAGTATAATTTAATCTGGTCAAGGTCAAGGACACTTCACAAACAAACTTTAGTAAAGTGATGGCTAATTTATCCTCACTGCTCACAGTATAGAAGGTCAGATCTGGGAGTCTGGGTCTGGGCTTTGTCCTTTTGAGTCTGGGTCGCAGCGGACAGGAGTGAAGTTGAAGGTCCTGATGGGGAAAGAAACCTGAGTGATCATCCACAGTGTGGGCTTGATGCCACCCTCATTCTCTATGCTGAGTGTCTCTATCTCAAATGCTTTTTTTTAAAAAAAATTTATTAGAGTATAGTTGATTTACAATGTTGTGTTAGTTTTAGGAGTACAGCAAAGTGATTCTGTTATACATATATTCATTTTCAGATTCTTTTCTCATATAAGTTATCACAGAAGACTGAGTAGGGTTCCCTGTGCTCTACAGTAGGTCCTTGTAGATAATCTACCTTATATACAGTAGTGTGTGTATATTAATCCCAAGCTCCTGATTTATCCCTCCCTCCCACCCCCACCCCATTTCCCTTTGGTAACCATAGATTTGTTTTTGATAACTATAAGTCTGTTTCTGTTTTGTAAACAAGTTCATTTGTGTCATTTTTTCCAATTAGATTTCACATAGAAGTGATGTCAGATGATATTTGTCCTTCTCAATCTGAGTTACTTCTCTTTGTATAATGATCTCTAAATTCACCCAGATGCTTCTGAACTAGCATTTTCCCCACTCCCACCCAGTTGTAAACTGATTAGAATAGAGAATGTCATCCTCTGTCCTTCTCTGCCCCTTCAGCAGGTAAAGAAGATGGCAATGGAACAGTCATCATTATGGTGATGCTTTAAACATACATTCCCTTCTGTTAAAACAGTATTAAAAATGTCAGCATTAATGTAGCGAGATAGATATACCCTGTCTAATGAGAAAGCAAGCAACCTTCGTTTTGTGCGACTTTTAAAGCTGTTGATGTTCTCTGAATCAGAAACATGGGAATTTAAAAGTTATTAGGCATAGTTTTGGATAAAGAAAGGGAGACAAAACTAATTTTCAGACTCACTGCTGTTGAGGTAATGAAAACAAAGTCCTTTTGAACTTGTTTGTTGACTCCCACATTTCTCAGAAGCTTCCATTTACAACCTGCCCACAAATTTTCAACCTGCCCCACAAACCTGCTAGTTTTGCTCCCAATAATTTCAAGTTCTTTCAGGACTGGTTTTGTTTGAGGCTAAGGTAAACTGTCTGGATGCGCACTGAAAGTTTTAAACAGAAGAGGGCATCAAGTCAGACAGCTTCCAACAACACGCTCACCAGAAATGTGAGAGAAAGAGAGAGCGAGAGGGAGGAGAGGGCAGCGCTGGCCAGAGGCAAACACGTGGAGGAGGGAGGAGAAGAAAATTGAAGCAGAAGAAGAGAGGCACGATGGACTGATGAGGATTCAGAATCAAACTCAGTTGCAACTGCAAGTCAGGAAGGAAGTAAATATTCACGCGATTTCTCTCTCATGCTGGAAAGCAACTGGGATTTGGTGCAAGGCATGCAGCTTGAGATTTTGTGTGTAGCACTCTGAAGAGAAGAGTGTGGCTTGAGAGGACTGAGAAGAGTTAGTGTGCTGCATCTAAATGCTATGTGTGAACCAAGGAAATAAGTCAATGAAAAGATGCTGTCTGTGTATTCCCTGTGTTTACATGGAAAAAGGTCAGGTGATGATGAAACACATAGCTTTGGTCTTACTGCCAGTATTTAACAAAAAAAAAAAAAATTAACATGGAAGTATTTCTGTAAATTTTATTAAGTTCTATCCTAGAAGGAAAAGTACTATACTGTTTTTTTGTCCACACTGGAACATTCTTTTTCAAATATTTTGGGTAAATTATTGACGGAAGTGTCAGAGGATTTCACTTCTCTGCTGCCGCTGCTGCTAAGTTGCTTCAGTGGTGTCCGACTCTGCACGACCCCATAGATGGCAGCCCACCAGGCTCCCCCGTCCCTGGGATTCTCCAGGCAAGAACACTGGAGTGGGTTGCCATTTCCTTCTCCAGTGCATGAAAGTGAAAAGTGAAAGTGAAGTCGCTCAGTCGTGTCTGACTCTTCACGACCGCATGGACTGCAGCCTACCAGGCTCCTTGGTCCGTGGGATTTTCCAGAGTACTGGAGTGGGGTGCCATTGCCTTCTGGTTGAACCTAAAAAGAAAAACTTCATAAAATGATGGCTTTGGAACAGATTTGGGAGTAATACAATTCAAGACAAATATTCCGGTATCCCATCATAAGAATAATTTCTTATTTTTTAGGTTGGAAGCTTTCCCTTCTTGGGAGAACTGCGCACACTGTCCCTCCCCTCCCTGTCTCCAGGATGTGCAGACAAGGGTTAACCAAGCTCTACCTGCTGTAAGAAAATCTGTTCAGAGCAGCACTGTCCATCAAAAACATAGTGCCAGTTATGAGTACAATTTTCAGTGTCTCAGAAGCCACGGGAAAAAAAAGCAAAAAAGAAACAGGTGAAACTGTCTTAGTATATTTCACTCAATATATCCAAAATATTATCAAGTCAATATGTTGTCAATTAAAAAAACTATTATTGAGCTATTTTACTTTTTTGGTATGTCTTTGAAATCCAGAGTGGTTTACACTTACAGCATGTATCGATTTTGACAAGCCACAACGAAAGTGCTCAAAGGCCTCATGTGGCTAGTGGCTACTAGACCGAAAAGTGCAGATCTGGAACGTATTATTTTTTGGTCATGAAAAAAAAAAGCAACGGATCAGTGAAGTGGCAATTCTAATAATGTATCTAAAAGATGCACTGCCATCTATAATTTTAAACATAATTTAAAATTTAACGTTTTTTAAATGTACCACTTAACTATTAAAATAATTTGTTGAACAGTTTTAAAATACCAAATATCCTTTTCATGCAGAATGTTTACATAATGTTTCCCCTCCTGTGGGTATTAAGAACAAGAAAGGAAAGTTTCAATGTGAAAGTCATCTTTTTTTTTTCATTTTCAACAAAATTATTAAACTACTTAAAAATATATTTATTATTTTTAAATTATTAATTAATTAATTAATTTTTGGCCGAGCTGGGTTTCCCTTACGGCTGCGGGCTTTCGCCAGTTGCTGCAAGCAGGGCCTGCTCTTCCTTGCGGTGCACAGGTTTCTCACTATAGTGGGGTCTCTTGTTATGCAGCAAAAGCTCTAGGGCTTACTGGCCTCAGTAGCTGCAGCTCCTGGACTCCAGAGCATGGGCTCAGTAGCGGCACACAGGCTTAGCAGCTCCACAGCATGTGGGATATTCCCAGACCAGGGATAGAACCTGTGTCCTCTGCATTGGCAAGCAAATTCTTATACACTGTACCACCAGGGAAGTCTTACTTATTTTTGTTTGGCTGTGCTGAGTCTCAGTCTTGGCATGCAGGATCTCCCTGACCAGGAATGTAACCCAGGTCTCCTGCATTGGGAGCATGGAGTCTTAGCCACTGGACCACCAGGGAAGTCCCTGAAACCAATTTTGAAACACAAACTTGAGGAGCCATTTCCCCACCACCTAAGAATCTCATAGACACAAAACTCAAAAACACTAAAGGCAAAGTCTAAGAGACTGGCATCTGAGGAACAGTAGCTGCTTTGTAGCCTAAACACAGAAGTCAAGGGGAAAATTTATAAGCAATTTATATTAGTTTTGTAAATATTATAATAATATTTTCATTATATTGATGATGCTATTATGGATCTTACATTTCTCCATAAAGATCAACAGAATGCTGCAAATTTTCTTTCATTGAGATGGTTTCCTCTATTATTCTTAAGTAATGAAATACAAATGGAAAGGATATTCAAAATAAAATAACTCAAACAATCCAGGAAATACATATCTTTTAAATTCTATTTTTCATTTCATCTACAATTTTACATTCAGAATTGTATATGAATAATGTGGTATTGATTCTGATTGGAAAAACTTTTTAACTTAACTTTTCTAAAACTTTAATATGTCTGAACCCTCTCTATAGTTCTGATTGGAAAAACTTTTTAACTTAACTTTTCTAAAACTTTAATATATCTGAACCCTCTCTATAGTTCTATGGTGCATGGGCTTAGCTGCTCTGTGGCATACGGAATAATTTTTGCTGCCTCATGTTGCTCTGTGCAGATGACTATGTTTTTAATGAATTCTTTGAACTTATAATGCTAAGTCACTTCAGTCGTGTCTGACTCTGTGCGACCCCATAGACGGCAGAACTTATAATAGTGAAGTAAAATAAGAAATTATTTAGCATGCTTGTTTACTGAGGACACTTTGGTAACTGCTTCCTCCACCCCAACCCCAATCCTTTACTCTGGGTACAAACTCAGGTCAGCAACAGATTCTTCTCCCATAGTTATTCCACAGGTGGGATCCCTGGGTTAAATATGGTCTCCCACTGTCTCAGTTGGCTTAAAATAACCAACATCTAAATACCAAAAAGGTTAACTAAAAAACCAAATGTTCATCTGTTTGTCTTTGCTGCCATTTTAACATGGCTCCTTTTTTAAAAAAAAAAAAGGATGTTCTTTAGATACTGGCTAGTTTATGGATTTACTTTCTTTGTCACTATTCATTCTTACATTTGTTACTTTAGAGAGTTAAAGATTTTTTATTTTCGCTAAAAATTCCCCTCAAAAAAAAAAAAAAGAAGGACATCCTACTCTCCCTTTAGGAGTTTCTTTACCTTCCACTCAGATCTATTTGCTTAAATCCCACATTCAGTGAAACAATAAGGTGTAAATGTCTAGCACAAAAGATAGCAAATGCTTCTTTTCCTTTTGCAGGTCTTTCCTCCCTCCCTTCCTTTTCTTTTTAAAAATTTGTTCTTTATTTTTTTCCCAGTTTTACTGAAATATAATTGACATATATTGTTGCTGTTCAGTTGCCCAGTTGTGTCCAACTCTTAGGGACCCCACTGACTGCAGCACACATATAATCCTGTATAATTTTATTTATTTATGTATGTATCTATTTGGCTGTGCCGGGTCTTTGTTGTGGCATGCAGGATCTTCAGTCTTCATTGTGGCACCCTGAATTTCTAGTTGCCACCTATGTGATCCAGTTTCCTGACCAGAGATGGAATCTGGGCCCCCTGGGCCTGGAATCTTAGCCACTGGACCACCAGGGAAGTCCCTAACATTGTATAATTTTAAGATGTACTAAATAACCATGTATACATATATCAAATCGTTATTTAGTACATCTTAAAATTTTACAATGTTAGGGACTTCCCATATCAAATTGTTATTTAGTACATCTTAAAATTATACAATGTTAGGGACTTCCCTGGTGGTCCAGTGGCTAAGATTCCAGGCCCAGGGGGCCCAGATTCCATCTCTAGTCAGGAAACTAGATCGCACAGGTGGCAACTAGACCATTGGAAAAGACCCTGATGCTGGGAGGGATGAGGGCAGGAGGAGAAGGGGACCACACAGGATGAGATGGCTGGATGGTATCACTGACTCGATGGACATGAGTTTGAGTGAATTCTGGGAGTTCGTGATGGACAGAAAGGCCTGACGTGCTGTGATTCATGGGGTCGCAAAGAGTCGGACACGACTGAGCGGCTGAACTGAACTGAACTGATAGAGTACATCTTTCTTTTTCTAGTCTCCATTCAAGTTAAATGCCACTGGATCCAATAATGTCCAAGCAGCCCTGGCAAAAGTTTGGGCTCAAAAAGTTACCATAAGGAAACAGCAGCAGTTATAACCTATCTATACATTTACAATTCTGCCCATTCAACTAGCATATTTGTATACACACATAGCCTTGTTGTGCCCTCCAAGAGTTCAATGATCTGAGTCTTCAAACTTTCCTCTCTCTCTAGGAAGAAGCAGTGTATGTTCTGAGTGTTGCTTTCTGTTTTTCTTCTTTTGAACATTCCTTTTGAATGGATGTTTACCTTATTTTTACTCCACCATTGTATATTTAGGTGTATTGAGGATATTTAGATTTATTGTTTAAGTTATAAGGTAACAAGGCACCCTCATCCATCCTGATCATGAATTGACATAAAGATCCTGGAGCTGGGACAGGGATATGGGCAGCTACATAGAGCTTTGTTGTTCAGTCATTAAGTCGTGTCCAACTCTCTGCAACCCCATGGACTGCACCACACCAGGCTTCCCTGTCCTCCACTATCTTCCAGAGTTTGCTCAAACTCATGTCCATTGAGTCCGTGATGCTATCTAACCATCTCATCTTCTGCCGCCCCTTCTCCTTTTGTCTTCAGTATTTCCCAGCAAGCATCAGGGTCTTTTCCAATGTGTCAACTCTTCACATCGGGCGGCCAAAGTACTGGAGCTTCAGCTTCTGCAACAGTCCTTCCAATGAAGATACTGGTTGATTATTGGCGGCTATACAAGGGCATTTTTGGAATTGTATGTATGGGAAGAAGAGTATATGTATTAGCGGTGGGAGAGGCAACAGTCAAAGAATATAGCAAACAATTTTTTTCTTTCAACTTTTTTTATTCTTCTGGAAATAGCACTCAAGTTATTTATTGGTCCACTTTCTATCTATGAGGCCCATGGATATGTGAGGATGTGAGCCTGAAGCCCATAGTATTTCTCATGTAGCAGATGACTTGAGAGAATAACCCAGACAAGAGAAGTAGAGAAGAAAGATGGAGAGCAAGCATCCTGAAAGTGAGAGGTTTTGTTCCTGTTGTCCTTCCCTGTCCTACGGTTTGGATATGTGAGCCAATAAATTCATTGCCATATTTGGCTAAGCTGGTTCAAGTTAGTTTTTGTCATGTGTCACTGGGAGCCTAGCTAATTCAATGGGTGAAATGAAAAGTTCTTTCTTCTTTTATCTTTTTTTCCCAAAGCTACAATTGTAGCTCTACAACCTTCACCTCTAATTCACTCTCAGCACAGGCTATTCTTACCATACTGAGAATGACCTTCACATTTCATGGAGGCTGCAGTCCATGGGGTCGCTGAGGGTTGGACACAACTGAACGACTTCACTTTCACCTTTCACTTTCATGCATTGGAGAAGGAAATGGCAACCCACTCCAGCGTTCTTGCCTGGAGAATCCCAGGGACGGGGGAGCCTGGTGGGTTGCCGTCTATGGGGTCACACAGTCGGACACGACTGAAGTGACTTAGCAGCAGCAGCAGCAGAAGTCAATTTACTTTATAGTTTTAAAAGGCATGGATTTATCCTCTTAGTGTTTTAAAATTTTTTAAATGGTCATGTGTTATTTTTATAATAAGAAAAACGGTTAACTTTGTTCTAAAAAATTAAATCTTCAGATAAGAAAGGATAAAATCAGTATTTCTGTTTGAGGACCCCTAACTTCTGGATAAGCGTTACAGTAAAGCAATCTCCATTTTAAAGTATTTTCCCAGATTTTGCTCAAAATTGTTAACACAGAAAGGAAGTTCCCTTATCATTTATTTTGGCTCTCATAGTGAAGGTGGTCTGCCTGGTTTTGTAGGCAAAATGCTCTACTGTTTTACTTAAAAGTACTTGAAAATGTTTAGCTCTTATTTTCCCTTTGCTTAAAATTTTGTTTAAAGATTCTTAATTTTGTAAATAAGCTACCTTTATCTTACTACTACTACTGTAAACCAGGTGGGATTGGGGCCTCCCCACCCTGGTGCTAGTACCCTCATAATTTATAGACTGTGAGAGTCTAGATCCTGCCTTGAGAGTTCTGTGAATCCCAGGAAGCTCTTGCTTCCTCAGGGTTCCTTGGGTTTCTGCCTTAGGCAAAGATGGCCATTAGTTTCCACTCAGTTCCTTATCTGACAAGTATTTTGTGATGTTAATAACTTTCCCCAGGATGTGTGAGACTGCTGGAAGGATGAATCTCAGAGGGCAGAACTAGCTTTCCAGCTTCTCTCAACAGCTCCACCTCCCCCCTCCTCCCTCTCCCTCTCCAGTGCAATCCCTTTCCCTTCCTGGTTCTAGGCTGGGCAGTGATTCCTCTCACTGAGGTCTCAGCTTCCAAGCAGGCTAACCATGGAATTTTCCCAACAGAGGAGAGTCTCATTCAGTAAAAGATCACACCAGTTGCTAGGAAAAGAACATTTTCCCATTTGTTAAACGAAGAGGAGTATTTGACACCTACCTGGGTCAACAGAGCTCTATCTGGCTGACACCTCTGCATCTCATTGACGGGAAAGGTTATTTCAAGATGCTGCTGTCTGACAGTCTCCCATTCTTTCTCTCCATGTGGTCGCTCTGAAAGATGTGAGCTGTAAAAAGTGAAAACCTTCCTAAACAAGTACATGTGTAGAAAAATGTATCTCTGACAGTGGAGTATTTTATTTTTAAAACTAATTTTTATTGGAATTTAGTTGATTTACAATGTTGTGTTAGTTTCTGCTGTACAGCAAAGTGAATCAGTTATACACATACATATATCGACAATGGAGACTTTTAACTAATAGACTATGATGTCTTTTAACTAAGTCTTCTAGTAAAGTTAACTTCCAAATTTCATGTTTGTTATTTGTCACGTTTTTGAGGTCAGTTGATATTATTATCTTTATTTAAAAGACAGGAGATCTAAGATACAAAAAGATTTGTAATCAGTTACAAACACATGATTATATACTTCTTGGTGTCCTGGCATCATTTCCAAGGTGGTTTCAAACCACAGATGGTGAATTATGAGCTTTAAAGATCAGCTTTTACAGTACAAATGTCCTTGGTAAAACTCAGAGAAGCCAAAGTCAACATTTACCCCTAAGTAATTCACATTCCAACTCTGGTACTTGAATACCTCCTTATTCAGGAAGTTATTCAGCGCCACCTGGGGGAGTTCTTACAATGAAGAACTTTGCCGAAAATGGTAAAGACAGTTTAAGAGTGTAGAAAAGTTATTCAGGCATTCATGAATATACATTTCTTTTATTTCTTTATGAACTTGTAAAAATCAAATCAATGTTAACTCAGTAATTTGGAAGGGGGCAACATTATCTGATTTTCAACTATTTTTTGAGTGACTCATAAGTACCAGGCACTATTTTGAGTCACTGCAAGGACATAAAGTTGTGTAAGATAATGTCCCTGTGCCCAGGAAACTTTCAATAGGGAGGCCATAGTAGTGAAATGATAATAATAATAATAATAACTAACCTTTATGGAGTATTTTTTCTATCATAGGCACCCTTCTTTTTTTTTTTTTCATAGGCACCCTTCTAAGTGCTTCTCATCTAAAACTTTTACAAGTAGGAAAAGAAAGAGAGATAAATAATAATAATAGGTAATATTTCCAGAGAATAGACTTGTGGTTGCCAGGGGGAGGTAAGTAGAGGAAAGGAGGATGGGGAGATAGGGATTAGTAGATGCAAACTAGTATATATAGGATGGATAAGCACCAAGGTCCTACTGTATAGTACAGGGAACTATAGGCAGTGACCTCTGATGAACCATAATGGAAAAGAATATGAAAAAGAATATATATGTATAACTGAGTCACTCTGTTGTACAGCAGAAATTAAACACAACATCCTAAGCCAACATTCAGTAAAATTTTTTAAAAATTTAAAAAATAGATAATATTTATTGAGCACTAACACATGCCAAGACTTTCCTATGTGCTTTACATATATTAGCTCATCTAATTTTCATTTACAGCCTAGAAAGTAAATAGTATTATTTTACAAGTTAACTAATTTAACTGTTACAAGTTCATTAATTTAATTAGGCCTTAATACTGTCCCTGTTTGCAGGTGTAAACAGAGGTGTAGAGAAAGTGATTAAATAACATGGCCACGGTTCTGTCAGGGGAAGCACACTGATTGAAACCACCCACCCCGGCCAGGCACCCCAGTAACCATTTGCATGAGTTGTTTTACGACAGGAGGTCCTGGTAAGGAACAGGGAACTAATACACCTCCACCAACCAGAAGAGTTCGGGAAAGGTCAAAAGGAGACACCACCTGTCCGACCACCTCCCAGAATCCTTCTCTCTGGCATCCATCTTGGCTGAACAAGGCGTGCACCACTAGGAAGGACTCTGAGTCAGAATGATTGGCTAAAGACAACTGGGAAACTAATCCCATTGCCGTAAAAACCTGAGACTGCAAGCCATGGGACAGAGCAGTTCTCCTGGGTTCCCTTACCCTCCTGCTCTCCACCCGGGCGCCCTTTCCCAATAAAATCTCTTGCTTTGTCAGCACAGGTGTCTCCTCGGACAATTCATTTCCGAGGGTTGGACAAGAGTCCAGTTTCGGGCCCTGGAAGGGATCCTCTTTCCTACAACAGTTACATATTAGTAAGGGGTGGAGCCAGGAATCAAAATGCTATCATGGGTGCATTTAATTTACATGAATTCAACCATCAGAACTGAGGCTAACAGAAGAATTTAAATGGGAGGGGCAGTCCCTCTTCTTCTACTCAGTTGTCACTCGCTTTGGAGGGAGTGCGTTATGGGACATGAAGAATTGTCCTGCTGGGCTTCTGTGACTCTCACAGAATGGACATTTCGCCAAGCCAAAGGTGATCCCTGGTGGCTCAGACAGAATCTGTCTGCAGTGCAGAAGCCCCAGGTTCCACCCCTGGGTCAGGAAGATACCCTGAGAAGAGAATGGCTACCCACTCCAGTATTCTTGCCTGGAGAATCCCATGGACAGAGAAGCCTGGCGGGCTCCAGTTCATGGGATCGCAAAGAGTCAGACACGACTAATACCCACAGCACATATAGCAGGGTTCTTCCTTTTAGGGCAACTCGTCTCGGCGGGGGTGCAGCCGAGGATGTCTTCCGATTATGCTGAAAGAGAGTGCTGTTGATCTCAGGAGAACAGTTATTAATCTTAAACTGTCACCTTCTTAGGAAATTTTGAGAGATTTTTGGCACTATAACTTCTTGTGTCTGTGCTCACTGACTTTGGAGCCTAACTCCTGAGTAAGATGTAAGGTGGGCTTCCTCAGTGGCTCAGCGATAAAGAATCTGCCTGTAAGCAGGAGACCCAAGCTCGATCTCTAGGTCCGGAAGATGAACCCCTGGAGGAGGGTATGGCAACCCACTCCAGTATTCTTGCCTGGAGAATCCCCCCATGGACAGAGGATCCTGGTGGGCTGCCATCCATAGAGTCGCAGAGTCGGACAGGACGGAAGTGACTGAGCATGCACACAAGATGTAAGACTGCTGTATACAGTGACAATAAACTAAGGACAAATACTGCATCATTGAGGAGTTAAGAACCAACAAAAGCTACAGTGAGTCAAAGTGGGGCAAAAATCCTATTTTCCTAGGGGAATAGAGATTTGCTGTGAACTCATGAAAAACTTCATAAATTGAGAGGATATTTGAGGCAGACCCTGAAGGATCTGTAGCTCTGGCAGCCAGAGCAGGAGAGAAGTAAAGTGTAGAGGAGGATCCTGAGTGAAGGCAGAGGGGTGGGAAAGTTCAGGGTGTGATCCTGAGCGGCCTGCTGCTGCCTGGGCCATGCCTCCACCAAGGGAGGTGGTGGGAAGTTGGCCTGGAGAAATGCCATAGGTTCTTACAAAGAGGCCGCTGTAGGGGAGGGAAGGTCTCCTCTACCCTCTTAGGGTACCTGGCTGGGTCTGAGAAGTAAACTGACAAAGCAAGATTGACAGGGGAAAAGCATACACACTTATTTAATATAAATTTTACAGGACATGAGAGTTTTCATACAGAAATGAAGACCCAAAGAAACAGACCAGTGTCCTTTTAGGCTATGCTGGATGAAGAGTAGGCTTCCCTAGTGGCTCAGACAGTAAAAAAACTACCTGCAAGGCAGGGGACTTGGGTTTGATCCCTGGGTTGGGAAGATCCCCCAGAGAAGGGAAGAGCTACCCACTCCAGTATTCTTGCCTGGGAAATCCCATGGACAGAGGAGCCTGGCAGGCTGCAATTCATGGGGTCACAAAGAACTGGACAGGACTGAGTGACTAACACTTTCACTTTTGGATGAAGAGTGGACAGTTGAGGAGTATGTTCAGTTAAGGAATGGGAGGTGACTGTAAGAAACTAGGGGGAAGTTAGCAAGGCCTCTGGTTATCATTCCTCTTGGTGTCCCTTTGTCTTTGGAGATAAGGATGCTCCCTTCCTGGGGACAGAGAGGTCACATTTCACAGGAGAGTTTTAGGGTCTGTTTCAGGAAAGAAGGGGTGGGGGAAGAAGAGTCAGAGTGACCTTGTTTCTCCTATTTAATCAAACTCCTTCAGTTTAAAATATTCAGTACACCAAGGTGCCATATTTTGGGACAGTGTGTTCTGAACTTCACCACCCTCAATGCCAAGTTGAGGAGTTTGTACTCAGAGGTTCTGAGCAACGACATCATTAGGACTATGCTATAGGGAGATTTATCTGGCAGGGATGTATAAAATCAATTGGAATTGGGAATAGTATTAAGCATACTAGTTACAGGTTTAATGCAATAATCTGGGAAAAACAGAATAGAGTCTTGTAGGAAATATTTTGGTTTGCAAAAAACGGAAACCAACTTGATGTAGCCTAAGCTGAAAAGGAGAGTATTATAAGGGAACTGGCACATTTGGAGAACTTTGGGGCAGGTGGACAGCTGGGCCCAAAGTTAATAAACTTTAAGGTCAGTGCGTCTTAACTGACTCCTAAGGAGAACCTGGAATGAATCCCACCAACATCTCACATGGTCGAGTGTTTTGTAAAATTTGTTAAAGTAAGACTTTTCAACCAAAGTTGGTTCAGATCCGTCTTCCTTCTCTACTCACTCATTCCTGTAGTCTGCGCCAGCCATTTCTGGCTATTTTTTCTCTTGGGAGAGCATTGGAAATCTGCCTCCACACCTTACCTGAAGCTGCGGACTACTTCGGTATTTTGCTACAGTTATATGTTCTTTTTTCAGGTTCACGTGTCAGATGAACCATCACTAATCCTTAGATGGAGCATTTAAACACACATGCCAACTTATTTCACTTTAGGCTCTCCATATAATAGGATACTTTCTCCACTGTCAAACTGTTCAAGCCTTGCAACATAGGTACAATGATAAGCTGAGGATTCTAAAAATATGTATTATGAAGATTCAGAAGAGAAACTCATATACAAACGAGTGGTAAAATATTTATTCAAAAGATTCATAAGGCTTAAATGTGCATTTTACTGTAATTTGAAAAGGCATTTTGGAATATTTCAAGAGAATAAATAAGAACTAGATTCCTGATTTGAATAGATATGAAGAGTACCTTCTTATCATTTTAAAATTTAAATTTGAAAATTATTGAATTTGTCTATTTTAGATAAATATATTTATTTAGATAAAAATTAAAGGACTATGAGACAAAAGTGATAAAGATGATGGTTACATCAAAAATAGAAATTCTAGATCATAATTTCAAAACATATCAAAGCAAACATTCAAAGGAAAAGATAAACTTGAAAATAAGTAATGAGGAAGTTTTGGATCATACCAGAATTGACAGGAATGACTCATAGGAATAAACTGGTAAAATATGTAAGTACATGGCTGATTTGACATTAAAAAGTGACATCCATAGAGATAACACAATATATCATCACTACTCTCTGAACATCAAATAGCAACTAATTTTTTTTGTCTAAAAGGCATTTAAAAAAAATTTTACTTAACTATATTTGATTTAAAATGTTGAACTAATTTCTGCTGTACAGCAAAGTGACTAACTTGTACACATATATATTATTTTTCATATTGTTTTCCATTATGAATATAGGATACTGAATATAGTTTCTTGTGCTATACAGTAAGACCTTTCTGTTTATCCATCCTTTACATACCAGCTTTCTAATACTGTTTTCAAAGTCAAAGAATATCTAAGATTAGTAACAGTGTAAGAAAACTGGAATAAACTAAAATCTTACTTCTGTATGAAAGAAACATGATAGAAATTCCTGCAAATTGAAAACTTTCCTAAAATGTATATATTATCAATAATAAGTTATAAGGCTAACAGAAACATTTCTAAAGCATCAGTAATAAAAACCAAATTTTAATATTCTAAGCTAGAGGAAAAAAATGATCTTTCTATTCTTTCCATGAAACTAATATTGCAAAATCATCATATGAAGGAAGAAGAGAGTATGTAGCCAATGAATGTAGGAAAATTATTTTATTGGCATATCAAGTAGTTAATCAAAAAACAGTATATTTTAATTTTCTGTCTCCATTCAGGCAACCAAATAACAATGCAGACATTGTAAGCGGACACTGGAATTCTCTAGCAGAATGTAAGCCCTTTTAGGTTTGTTGAATTGTGAACTGGGCTCCTTCACCTACTTTAACTCACAGGACAGCACAGGATCCGGAGAAGCCGGCCCGACCCGTCGCCTTCAGTCTTGGAGATGATGCGGAGGAGGAGCAGGAGGAAGCTGAGCCGAGTGTTGAGAGCAGGGAATCTGGAGCCAGTGTGCTTAGTTTTCCTGCCTGGCCTCACTACTCACTTGCTGCTGGTCTTGGAAAAATTATTCTTCACCTTCAGTTGCCTCAGTTTCATAATCTGCAAAATGATAATACCTTCCTGATTGTGTTGTTATGAGGATTAAAAAAAGCTTAAAAGAAAATACACATTTGATCTACACTATTAGGATGGTGCTAAATTTCAAAAGCATTTTGTTGGTATTTAGGACTCTGACCAGGGCTTCCCAGGTGGCTCAGTGGTAAAGAATCTGTCTGCCAATGCAGGAGACACAGGAGACACGGGTTTGGTCCCAGGGTTGGGAACATCCCCTGGAGTAGGAAATGGCAACCCACTCCAGTATTCTTGCCTGGAAAATTCCATGGACAGAGGAGCCTGGCGGGGTGCCAGTCCACAGGGGTCACAAAAGAGTCAAACACAACTGAGCACACACACAGGATTCTGACCACATATAAGTACAGATATTATCAATTACTATACTAATTCATAGACAGCTGAATATTAATTTGAACCACAGAACTATTTTTGTTTCCCTCTCTCCTTTACAAAATGAGAGTGTCCAGTCTTTCATATACATTCACAGTATTTTAGAACTCTCCCCTTCCCATTTATTCCATTCTTTTCTGTCCGGCATTCACATTTTAATTATGGTTGTCCTGTGACCTTTTATCCTCCATATTGATTGGATTCTTATCCTGGCCTTAAATTTCCCTCTTTCTTTTTGCTTAGCAGTCAGTGTCATCAGCAGATAATGGAAAGTCTACTCAGACACAATGAGACAGACAGGAAGAACAGGATACAGGAGCCACAGGCCAGAGTACAGAGAAGATGTTGGCAACCAGAGGAAAAGGGAGTATCTGGAGAGGCAGATAGGGAACACAGCCAAAAACATTCAACTGTCTGCAGCAGTGCCTGCTGTGTTAGGCAGAACAGGGATGCCAAACAGAGGTGAGTAGGGCTGCAAGGGCAGTGCCCTACGAATTTGGGGGAAATAGGACAGGAGGCAGCTGTCAAGGCTGAAGCAGACGGCAATACTTATTATTGTTGATGTTTGGACAAGAACAGTTGAAACAAGGCTGCATTTTAGGTGCATTCAATGTTAGTGGTTGAGAATACAGGCTTGGAGGAGTAAATCTCCAACTCCACTATCTACTGCATAACGTTATAAATTTTTTTTTTTTTAATGTTTTCGCCACACAGCATGCAGGATCTTAGTTGCATTCCCTGCAATGGAAGCACAGAGTCTTAAACACATAGTAGAGGGAAGTCCCTCTACTATGTAACTTTGAACAAGTTGGTTAATCTCTCATACCTTCAACATGAACTGTAGTATGGGATAATTACACAGAATTCATAAGATTAATGAACACAAAGTATCCAGCTGTATGTATACTAACAGGGGCCAATATTATTGCTATTATTATATCTATCTAATCTAATAATAATATGTTGTATATAATAATAACAATAATATATTATTGTAATCATTGCTGTTATTTACTACTAATATGATGCTACCCATTCTGATTAGCTGACCAGTAGGAAAAACCACCACAGAAGAAAGTAAATAAATAATGGAAAAACATGGCTTTTGGTATGCTTTTGTAATCTTTAGGGTGCTCCAGGAAATGAATGGACAGAGAAGGCAATGGCACCCTACTCCAGTACTCTTGCCTGGAAAATCCCATGGATGGAGGAGCCTGGTAGGCTGCAGTCCATGGGGTCACTAGGAGTCTGACACGACTGAGCGACTTCGCTTTCACTTTTCACTTTCATGCATTGGAGAAGGAAATGGCAACCCACTCCAGTGTTCTTGCCTGGAGAATCCCAGGGACAGGGGAGCCTGGTGGGCTGCCGTCTCTGGGATTGCACAGAGTCGGACACGACTGAAGTGACTTAGCAGCAGCAGGAGGAAATGAATGGAAAGAAAAATTTCTACTAACTCATTTTATCTTAGTAGCATGAAAAAAACAGTTACGTGTCCTTGAAAACTAGTCAGCCTGAAGATATGGCAATTTATTTCAGATCTTTCTCCACGGAAGACATTTATCTTTGCGTTTTAATTAACTACTATAGCATTAATCCTGAATTTTATTAAGAAATCAATTTCATTCAGAAACTTTGCTTGCTTGCTTTGTTTCAGTCGTGTCTGACTCTTTGTAACACTATGGACTGTAGCCCACCAGACACCTCTGTCCATGGGATTCTCCAGGCAAGAATACTGGAGTAGGTCGCCATTTCCAACTCCTCGGGTTCTTCCTGACTCAAGAATTGAACCCAGGTCTCTCGTGTCTCCTACATTGGCAGGCAGGTTCTTTACCACTAGCACCACCTGGGAAGTGCTAAATCAGAAACTTTAAAGATTAAATATAATCCTAAATCACTAATAAAATATCTTCATATACATTTCACTTGAACTTTTAATTTTATGGGTTTCCCTAGTGGCTCAGATAGTAAAGAAACTGCCTGTAATGCAGGAGATCTGGGTTCAATCCCTGGGTTGGGAAGATCCCCTGGAGAAGGGAATGGCAATCCACTCCAGTATTCTTGCCTGGAGAATTCTATGGAATTATTTAATTTAATAATAAAGATAAGGAGGCAAAATCTGCTTATAAAAATTGTTTTTAACATTGACAATGTTAAGAAATCCTAATCAGAATAAAGTGTTCAGTTCAGTTCAGTTCAGTCGCTCAGTCGTGTCTGACTCTTTGTGACCCCATGAATCACAGCATGCCAGGCCTCCCTGTCCATCACCAACTCCCAGACTTCACTCAAACTCATGTCCATCGAGTCGGTGATGCCATCCAGCCATCTCATCCTCTGTCATCTCCTTCTCCTCCTGCCCCCAATCCCTCCCAGCATCAGAGTCTTTTCCAATTAGTCAACTGTTTGCATCAGGTGGCCAAAGTATTGAAGTTCATCTTTAGCATCAGTCCTTCCAAAGAACACCCAGGACTGGTCTCCTTTAGAATGGACTGGTTGGATCTCCTTGCAGTCCAAGGGACTCTCAAGAGTCTTCTCCAACATCACAGTTCAAAAGCATCAATTCTTCGGCGCTCAGCTTTCTTCATAGTCCAACTCTCACATCCATACATGACCACTGGAAAAACTTGACTAGACGGACCTTTGTTGGCAAAGTAATGTCTCTGCTTTTGAATATGCTATCTAGGTTGATCATAACTTTCCTTCCAAGGAGTAAGCATATCTTTTAATTTCATGGTTGCAGTCACCAACTGCAGTGATTTTGGAGCCCCCCAAAATAAAGTCTGACACTGTTTCCACTGTTTCCCCATCTATTTCCCATGAAGTGATGGGACCAGATGCCATGATCTTCGTTTTCTGAATGTTGAGCTTTAAGCCAATTTTTTCACTCTCCTCTTTCACTTTCATCAAGAGGCTTTTGAGTTCCTCTTCACTTTCTGCCATAAGGGTGGTGTCATCTGCATATCTGAGGTTATTGATATTTCTCCTGGCAATCTTGATTCCAGCTTATGCTTCATTCAGCCCAGCATTGCATATAAGTTAAATAAGCAGGGTGACAATATACAGCCTTGACGTACGCCTTTGCCTATTTGGAACCAGTCTGTTGTTCCATGTCCAGTTCTAACTGTTGCTTCCTAACCTGCATATAGGTTTCTCAAGAGGCAGGTCAGGTGGTCTGGTATTCCCATCTCTTTCAGAATTTTCCACAGTTTATTGTGATCCACACAGTCAAAGGCTCTGGTATAGTCAATAAAGCAGAAATAGATGTTTTTCTGGAACTCTCTTGCTTTTTCCATGATCCAGTGGATGTTGGCAATTTGATCTCTGGTTCCTCTGCCTTTTCTAAAACCAGCTTGAACATCAGGAAGTTCACGGTTCATGTACTGCTGAAGCCTGGCTTGGAGAATTTTGAGCATTACTTTACTAGCGTGTGAGATGAGTGCAATTGTGTGGTAGTTTGAGCATTCTTTGGCATTGCCTTTCTTTGGGATTGGAATGAAAACTGACCTTTTCCAGTCCTGTGGCCACTGCTGAGTTTTCCAAATTTGCTGGCATATTGAGTGTAGCATTTTCATAGCATCATCTTTCAGGATTTGAAATAGCTCAACTGGAATTCCATCACCTCCACTAGCTTTGTTTGTAGTGATGCTTTCTAAGGCCCACTTGACTTCACATTCCAGGATGTCTGGCTCTAGGTGAGTGATCACACCATCATGATTATCTTGGTCATGAAGATCTTTTTTGTACAGTTCTTCTGTGTATTCTTGCCACCTCTTAATGTCTTCTGCTTCTGTTAGGTCCGTACCATTTCTGTCCTTTATTGAGCCCATCTTTGCGTGAAATGTTCCCTTGGTATCTCTAATTTTCTTGAAGAGATCTCTAGTCTTTCCCATTCTGTTGTTTTCCTCTATTTCTTTGCATTGATCGCTGAGGAAGGCTTTCTTATCTCTCCTTGCTATTCTTTGGAACTCTGCATTCAGATGCGTATATCTTTCCTTTTCTCCTTTGCTTTTCACTTCTTTTCTTTTCACAGCTATTTGTAAGTCCTCCCCAGACAGCCATTTTGCTTTTTTGCATTTCTTTTCCATGGGGATGGTCTTGATCCCTGAATAAAGTGTAATCCATGCTAAATACTTCAAATATTTAAAAAAAATAATAAGATATTCTTTGAAAGTAATTTATATGTGGTTAGAATAAATACAATGCTTCCAACTAAAGCACTATTTTAAAGTAAAGACTGCTTTGTAAGTATATCAAGAACTCAAATTATGAAATGACTTTAAGTACTTATTTTACAAGAAAACATTACATGGTAAAATTACACATGCAACTCATGAGGATTTGGCATCCATTCTATATTAAAATCTTTATACTTTCTGCTTATCTGGTTGCATTTGATGGTATAAATTTCATTCTTAAGAACTCTTTCATTGGATTATGGAAACTTTACATGTGCCTCCAAAATTATTTTGGTTTTCATCATTCTCTCAGGCAGGCCTATTATAACTTGATTAACATACAATGTTTAAGTGATTCTGACTTATAAAAGGCAAGATGGTATCTAAAGCAAAACATGAGTTTGGGGATTGGGTTTCTTTGCAGACACAGAATATGGGAGAGTTATGAATAATTATCTTTGGAGACACCCAGAAAGGGGTGGTGGGAGGGATGGATATAGTAACTCACCAACAAGGTAGGTTAACACTATAGTATAACTGGACAGTTGCCCAGAACCTCTTACTCTTTAAAGAGACCAAAGAAGACATTTTTCTGGCTGTTTTATAAAGTTTACATAGTTGCTGGTAACCTGTGATTTGCCCTCCTGCAATGAGGGAATCCAACAAGTTAAAAACCTATGTCAGTCACTCAAAATTCACTACTGTGTCAGGGCCTTGTGACACCCAGGTTCCAACATGGCCCTAGTGATATTCATCTTCTGGTGTTATGTCCTTGTGTAGTGCCATCCCACGTTGAGTTAGGAGTGGTCTGTATGACCAGTAGAATACTGGTTAAAAAAGGCAGCATGGCCTTCCTTTGTTCTCTTGGATTATTCACTTTGAAAGGGAATAGAGCCTTATTTAATCAACTATAACTCACAGTGCTGAAGGATTTGCCCCAAATAGAGAATTTTCAATTTGGGAGGGGCAAATTATTTACAGGCTACCACTCGGAGAATTTAGTCTTGTCCTTCATTCCTCATGTTGATTACCACTTCCACCCTTAAAACAGGTGCTAAGGGGTCCTTCTTCCATTTAACATTCTGATATAAAAGTGATGATATCCTCTTCTCTTATTTTGCCTATCATATTGAAGACAGGCTGAGTAGTCTAAGATGATCTTAAAAAGAGATTTTCTTAGTGAAAACAAAAGGGAAAGAGAGAAAAGTACAAAATTATTCTACCTAATATACATATGGCAACCCACTACAGTACTCTTGCCTGGAAAATCCCATGGACGGAGGAGCCTGGTAGGCTGCAGTCCACAGGGTTGCTAGGAGTCGGACACGACTGAGCGACTTCACTTTCATTTTTCACTTTCATGCACTGGAGAAGGAAATGGCAACCTACTCCAGTGTTCTTGCCTGGAGAATCCCAGGGATGGGGGAGCCTGGTGGGCTGCCGTCTATGGGGTCACACAGAATCGGACACGACTGAAGCAACTTAGCAGCAGTAGCAGCAGCAACATACATATAATCTTATTAATATTTGGTCTCTATATATACAGACCAAATCTGTTCCTAACTTAGAAATCAGGGCTTTTTGCATACTCTTTAATATGCCATGTTATGGTCATGGAGATACAGTAGTACTGAATATTAATTCCTTACAAATATAAAAAATGGACAATAGTGAACTTATGCTCAGGCGCTTAAGTCCAATCCAACTCTTTGTAACCTCATGGACTGTAGCCCGCCAGGCTCCTCTGTCCATGGGATTTTCCAGGCAAGAATACTAGAGTGGGTTACCATTTCCTACTCCAGGGAATCTCACCAACCCAAGGAATGAACCTGAGTCTCCTGCACTGCAGGCCAATTCTTTACAGTTCCCTTAAGTGATAGGCTATTTTACAGGAAATAGGGCATTAGAAATACCGCCCTAGAAAGGATGCTGTTTATAGTATCCTGTTTAATGTGTATGAAAGATTTGAATGTTATAGGGAAAGTTGCTCAGTCGTGTCTGACTCTTTGCAACCCCATGGACTATATAGTCCATGGAATTCTCCAGGCCAGAATACTGGAGTGGGTAGCCTTCTCCAGGTGATCTTCCCAACCCAGGGATCGAACCCAGGTCTCCTGCATTGCGGGCAGATTCTTTACCAGCTGAGCCACAAAGGAAGCCTTGAATGGGCTTTATAAATTCTTTAATTTAGAAAAGTGGCAAGAGTCGCTATGTTTTAAAACTCAGGAATCTATAGAACTTCATCAGAGTTTAGAGGATCTCTTTGACCCTATTTGCTATACAGATTTCCCCTATGTTTAAAAGCAAAAAATCTCTTAAGAAAAAAGTACCCAGAGTTGCTTTTTCAGATAGGAAAGAATCCCCTCACAACCTTCTTGGCTTCCCAGTAAATATACAGGCATTATTAGCTTAAAAAAAGAGAAGATCATTAAATTCCTCGCTCTTCAGAGACTTCTATAAGAGGGCCTTCTGTGATTCTCTGAAGTTTGAGCCTTACTGTAGAGTTATTTCCACGGTTCCCACGTTACTTTCAAGAACAGCTATCTCTTATATCCTCAGGGTTTTTCCCTCGTTCAGGACTGACGGTGGAGCCTCAAAAAGAGTGAGACTGGAGCCAGGAAACGAACCTGCTGAACACTGTGACGGGTCCATCGGAGTGCGGCTGCAGGAGCCCGGGAGGGGACCAGAATCGGTCCCCACGCGCACTGGGACAGTCTCGGTTCTTTGTTGAATAAATACAAGAAAATGCGGCGGCGGCCAAGTGTGTTGGTGGGGGAATACGTTGAGGCGTTTATATGCATAACTGTGCGTAAGAAAGATCATTAATGAGGCGCTACAAACGCAGGACAACCCTGGGCACCGTGTCATTGGCTTTTGTGTACTTGGAGGCGCGTGAGTGCCCTGCTCAGAGATTCCTCTTTGTGTGAAACGGGGGAAACCAGAAGCTTGCAGCTACAACTGGGTTTTCATTTTTTTCGAACTCGCAGGCACTCAAATACTCCCGCATCAACACTCTCCCGCATTTCCTCACCGACAATCCTCGGACTTCAGTTACTTGTCCGTCCGTCGCCGACCGAGCGAGGAGCGACAATGGCTCGGTGCGGACACCCGCAGCTCCCCGGGGCCAGAGCCAGGGGACGGCCCGCCGCGCTCCGCAGCTGCGCGCTGAGCCCAGCCGCCCGCCCGTCAGCAAACGCGGGCACCAACCGTCGCGTGGCCCGGCCGTTGGGCGGGTGGTAATTTCTGGGAATGGGGCGGGGTCCGCAGGGTACAAGGCCGGGCGTTTGCAGGCTAGCGGGAGGAGGAGGAGCGGGCTGCACGGAGGGGCGCGGGCAGGGAGGGGCGTGGCTCCACGAGCGTCACTGGCCAGGGAGGCACCGGGGGCGGGGCCGGCGGCGCGCTCCTGCCCGCCCGCGCCCCCGCCTTCCACTTAGTCCAGGCTTCGGAGTGGAGATGCGAGAGACCCGGGCTAGGAGTTTTCACAACCTCCAACCCTCAGTGACTGTCAGGCTGCCCGAGGGCCGAGCCGTCCCTGGAGGAGAAGGGCGGGAGTCCAGAGCTTGGGGATGGGGTGACAGCCCGGGCCCGCGGGGGCCCTCAGAGAGGGGCAAGGGTGTGAGTGCGGTCCGGGCCGGCGGCCGCTGCAGGTGCACGCGCGGCCCCGCTGCCCCCCACGCGCCGGCCCGCGTTTGGGAGCCCCCGCGCCAGTCCCGGGCCCGGGTCGGAGTCGGGAACAGGCTGGCGAAGCGCCGAGCAGGAAGCGGGACAAGTGGCTAGAGTCTTTACCCGAGAAGGCGGGTTTGAGAAGTTGGGGGGCTACAGGGCGGGCGAGATTCGAGACGGCCACGGAAGCATGGTGGGCGGGCTGGTGCGGGTAGAGGGCGGCGGGGCCCCGCGAGGTATAAATAGCCGGCCCGGGTTTGACAGGCGCGGCGGTGACTGGCGGTGCCGCCGTACCCCCCCCTCCCCGCCGCCGCGTGGGGAGGGGAGGAGCGCTCTGAGCGGGCGGGGTGGGGGAGGCGGACTCGAGTGTCCTGGTGGCGGCGGCAGGAGGCCGAGGGGGAGGAGCCGAGGCGGGGGGTGGAGGGCGGGGGCCACCATTGCTCCCCGCGCCGGGCTCAGTGTCGCCGCCGTCGCCTTGGCGGTTGGGGGGTCGGTGGGGCGGCGCGGGCGGGGGGCTCTGCGCGGGGCGGCGCGCCGCTGTTTTGTCTCCTCCTCTCCCAGTGGAGCGGCTCGGGCAGCCGGGGAGGCCCCGGCTCCCTCCGGACGCCTGGCCAACGGTGGCGGCGGCGGCGGCTAGTCCGCGGCCCTGCCGGGAGGGAAACCGACGCGGCGGTCTTCCTGGGCGACGCGGAGAGCAGGTAAGAGCGCGGGCCGCCGAGGCTGGTGGGAGGGAGGGAGCGCGGAGGGTGCGGCGAGAAAGCCTTGCCGTCCCGAGTGCCACCGCCTCCCTCCGCGCCCCCGCCCGGCGCCTGTGTTGTTTGCTCCGGGGTTTGCGGAGGGTTTCCGGAGGCTGTGGCGGTGACACCGGCCGGGCGCTGGGAAAGGGGACTGAGTGCCCCGGGGCAACGGTCGGGGAGCTGGACTTGGAGAAAGGGGAAGGCGCGCGGCGCGCCCGCCCGCGAGGAGCGCGGGGCGCGGAGCAGGGCTGAGGGAAGAGGTTACAGACCCCGGCGGGGGGGATGGGCCGCGCGCAGCTGGTCTCGCTGTGTTTACATCGCCGCGCGAGTCACCTCTGCCGAGAAGCGGACTGAACTGACCCGCCTTATTCCGCGAGGAGGCCAGGGCGGGGGTCCGGCCCTAGAGGAAACGCGTCCTGGGAGGGTCGGGTAAGGCGGGAGGCGGCGGCCGGCGCCGGGGCAGGGCGGCGAGCCCGGGGCGGGACCTGGGCGGCTGCGGCCGCGTGGGGTGGCGTGGACGGCTGGAGAGCAGTTATCTCCGCCGTCGGGCCTCCTAGCCGCCTCTTACCTTTCCTGCCCTCTGCTGCTAGCTGGCACGGCAGGTTGTACTCGGTCATTCTTTTATTCTCTCACTCCACACCGGCCCCCTGCTGCCACTTCCCCCTGTTCCCGCGGGAGTGTGGAGGCTGGGCTCTGACAGGAATCTGTTTTTTAAACAAAACAAAAACGGGCTCTGTAACACGCGCGTCCAGTGACCGCCTTATGGAGCCTCTCTTCGCGAAGCTGGCCCTCCGGGACCGTGTTCCTGGGTATTGGAGGGTGGTGGGGACGCGGCAGGAGGACGGTGAAGGCTTGGCTAGGGCTGGAACTGACTGCCTGAGCAGCTTTGCGAGCTGGGCAGCCGAGTCCCCTCTCTACTTGGGTATTTTTATTCCATGCCAATAGAGAACAGAGAAAATACTCCATTACCCCAAGAGTAATCTAAATTGAATAGTTTCTAACGTTTCTCATGTGCCAGCATCCTGGGCTCCTTTTTTGTAGGAGCTAGCTACGCTGCAGAATAGCCTTTAAGTTCATCGTACTTCATGAAAGAAGAGGTGAACACTTTATTGTACAACTATGAATTTCACCCCCTATCTTGTGTTCATCAACATTTATTTCAACTGTGTGGTTTAAATTTTAATCCGGTGATGATAGAACAGTAATCTGGTGTTTAGTAATCAGATTTGCCTTTCTTTTTAACTGTGAGTCTGTATCGTGAGGTAAATTATGCACTTTGTCTAGTGCTGTGGTCACAGAATAGTGCCAGAATGCACAGAATAATGTCTTCTTTACCAAGATAGGATTGGATATTTGAGTTTCAGAATTTCTTCTTTTCTTCAGAAGGTAGTATGACTTTATATAAGACTGGAAGCTAATTACATTTAAAGGGGTTTAGGAATAAGGTTTAAATATGATGTAATAGTTTACAAAGTGAGTTTATATGACTATTACTGAGATATCTTCTTAAAACATGAAGTAGAAAATTCATATATTTTGGGCATTTGAAATTGGACAGTTTAATGTCAGTATTTTTTTAAACTTAGTGACTTGAACTAATTGCTTTGTTAAATCATTACTTTTCCTTTCAGACGTATATACTCATTTACAAAATAATCACAGTAGGTTGGAAAGAATTTGTAACTTTGAGATTTTTATATCCTAAGTAGATAGATTGGAACTGTGGCTGTGGTAGGGCCTTATCAGTGTTGATGGCTTTACCTGCTCACAGATTGTACACCAAGGTTTATTGTCATTGATGATAATAACAGCTTTATTGAGATATAATTAACTTACCATTCAATTCACCAATTTAAAGTGTTCAGTTCAGTGGTTTTTTAATATATTCACAGAGTTGTGGAAATAATCAATTTTAAAACATTTTCATTATCCCCAAAAAGGAACCTCATACCCATCAACTGTTACTCTCCATTTTCCTCCAACACCCTCAGCCTTAGGCAAGCACTAATTACCTTCTGTCTCTATTCTGGACAAATTGCATAAATGGAATCTTACAGTGTGTAATCTTTCATTAACTGCTTTCTTTGACTTAGCATAATGCTTTCAGAGTTCATTCATGTTGTAGCATGTGTCATTTCATTTCATTTTTATTGCTGAATAATATTCCATTGTATGGATGGATATACCACATATTATTTATCCATTGATTAGTTGATGAACATTAGAGTTTCTACTTTTTAGCTATTACAAGTAATGCTGCAATGTACATTTTTGTACAAATTTTTGTGTGGATATGTTTTCATTTCTCCTGAGTATATACAGTTTTTTAAAAAATTAGTTTTTTGAGTTATTTAATACCCCAAATTAATTCTGGATGCAAAATTTAATAATTTGTTAGTAAATATATTGAGTTGTTAAATTATCACCACAAGCCAATTTTAGAACATTTTATTACTTCTAAAAATTCTTTCTAGTCTTTTTGCAGTTAACCCTTATTCTCACTCCTGGCCCCAGTTGACTACTGATCTGTATTTTGTTTCTATAGATTTTCCTTTTCTGAATATTTCATATAAATGGAAACATAGAATATGTAGTCTTTTTCTTCTGGCTTCTTAACATGTTTTGAGGATTCATCCATATTGTAGCATGCATCAATATTTTGTTTCTTTTTATTGCTGAATAGTATTTTGATGTATGGATATACCATATTTTGTTTTATCTGTTGACCAGTTGATGGGCATTTGGATTGTTTCCAGTTTTTGACTGTTACAAATAATGAAGCTTGAAAGTTTAAGTCTTTAGTGTGGACATATGGTTTCATTCTCTTGGATAGATGCCTAGGAATAGAATTTCTGGGTCATCTAACTTTTTGAGAAACTGCCAAACTGTTTTTGAAAGTAGCCTTACATTTTATATTCCTATCAGCAGTGTACAAGAGTTAAAATTTTTTCACACCTTTGCCAACACTTGTTATTGTCCTTTTTGTTATAGCCATTGTACTATGAAATGTTTAACTCTTTGTGATTTTAAATAGCATTTTTCCTAAAGATGCAAGGTGTTAAGCATTTTTTCATATGGTATTCATATATCCATTTAGGTGGAAAAAGCCCTTCACGTCTTTTGCCCATTGTTGTATTATTATTGACTTGAAAGAGTTTTTAATAACATTCTGGATGCAAGTCCTTTCTTAGATACATGATTAACAAATATTTTCTCCTAGTCTGTGGCTTTTCTCTCTCTCTCTTTTTTTTAATTGGAGTCTTTTGAAGCACCAAAGTTTTAATTTCCCAATTTTTCTTTTGTAGATCATGCTTTTGTTGTTTTAAGAATTCTACCTCATCCAAGAGAGTAAGGATTTCTTTTTTTTTTCCTTTTAGATATTTTATAGATTTTGCTCTTAGATTTATGATCTATTTTGAGTTAATTTTTGAGTATGGTATGAAATAAGGGTCTAAATTCACCTGTTGTATATGGGAAGATCCCCTGGAGGAGGAAATGGCAACCCATAACAATATTCTTGCCTGGAGAATCCTATGGACCAGAGGAATCTGGCGGGCTGTGGTCCATAAGGGTCACAAAGAGGTGGACATGACTGAAGTGACTTAGCCCACACATAATGGGTTGTCTTAACACCATTCATTGAAAAGATTGTCATTTCTCCATTGCTTGTAAATGTAAAGATTTAATTCTGGACTTGCAACTCTGTTTATCTGTACATCTGTCCTTGTGCTAGTACCACTCTGTCTCTATTGCTGTGCTTTATGGTAATTTATGAAACCAAGTGGTGTAAATCCTTAAATTTTGTTATTTTTTAAAATTGTGGCTATTCTGGGTTACATGTAAAATTTGAAAAATTGGTTTGTCATTGTCTGCAAAAAAATGTTTTGGAATTTTGATGGGGAATGCATTGAATCTGTAGATCAGGTTGGGATGAATTGCTGCCTTATAATATTCAATTTTTAAATACAGGCACATGAAACTTTCTTTTTATTTACTGATCTTTAATTTTTCTAAGTGATGTTTTAAAATCTTCAGTGTACAAATCTTTTACTTAAATTAAAAAAAATTGTGGTAAGAACACTTAACATGAGATCTACCCTCTTGATTTAAAAAAAATTTTATTTATTTTTGGCTATGCTGGATTTTTGTTCTTGCTTGGACTTTTCTCCAGTTGAAGCGAGTGGGGCCTACTCTTGTTACAGTGCTCGGACTTCCCTCTTCTGTGGCCTCTCTTGTTGCCGAGGCACAAGCTGTAGGAAGCATGGGCTTCAGTAGTTTTGGTTCCTTGGCTCTAGAGCACAGACTCAATAGTTGTGGCCCATGAACTTAGTTGATCTGCAGCATGTGGGATCTTCCTGGACCAGGGATCTGGTGTTTCCTGATCAGGGTGTCTTCTGCACTGGCAGGTGGATTCTTGAACACTGAGCCACCAGGGAATCCTTTCTTTATTTTTTAAGAATACAGTATACTGTTGCTAACTGTGACAAAATGTTGTATAACAGATTTCTCTATTTGATAGAGGGTTCCTTTCTAATTCTATTTTATTCAGAGTTTTTTTTTTTTTTTTTTTTTTTTTTTTTTATCAAATTTTACTGAAGTTTAGCAAATGTGTTTTCTGCATCTCTTAACATGACAAACTGGTGCAGTTGCTCAAGCTGATCCTGGTTTTAGTACTGGAACTCCTGCTTCTTGGGAAACTCTTAGTCCCAGACAAAACAGAACGGTTGGTCACTTTAATGTCTGAGATGATCATGTGGTTTCTGTCCTTTATTCCATTAATATAGAGTTTTATATTAACTGATTTTTAACAGTTAAACCAGCCTTGTATTCCTGGGGTAAATCCCACTTGATCATGGTATATAATTCTTATTATATGCTCCTGGATTTACTTTGCTAATGTTTATTGAACGTTTTTGTGTCTATACTTACGGAAGATACTGGTCTGAAGTTTTCTTGTGATCTCTTTGGGTTTTGTAATATAATTATACATTTTAATCCCAGAATAAATTGAGAATTGTTCCCTCTTCTGTTTCCTATGAGTTTGTGAAGGATTGGTGGTATTACCTCCTTAAATATATTCATAGAATTCATCAATGAAATATTCTGGGCCTAGATTTTCCTTTTTGGAAAATTCTTAAACTACTAATTCAGTTTCTTCACTGGACCTATTCAGATTTTTTTTGCTAAGTTTTGTGTTACTAGTTTTGGTAATTGTGTTTCTAGGGATGTGTCTATTTCATCTAAGCTATTTAATATTTTGGGCATGTACTTTGTAATAGTCTTATGTATGCTTTTAATTTTGCAAGCATAGGAGTGATGTCTTTGTTTCATTTCTAATTTTGGTAGCATGTTTCTTCTTTTTTACTTAGTCATTTTAGGAAAAGATTTGTCAGTTTCGTTTTCAAAAAAAAAGTTTTTCTGTTTTCTACTTCACTGATTTCCATTTTAATCTTTATAATTTCATCCCTTCTGTTTGTGTAATATTTAATTTACTTTTCTTTTTCTAGTTTCTTAAGGTAGAAGCTTAGGTTATTGATCTGAGATCTTATTTTCTGATACAGGCATACAAAACTATACATTTCCTTCCAAATACTCTTAGTGACCATATGTTTTTATATGCTCTGCTTTTAAAAATTTTAATTCATACTTTCTCATTTCCTTTGTGATATCTTCTTTGACCCATGGTTATTTAGAAATGTATTATTTAATTTTCAGTTATTTGGGGATTCCCTAAATTTCATTATTGTTCATTTCTAGTTTAATTTGCCTGTAGTAAGAGAACATACTTTGTATTTTTTCTCATTTTACATTTATTGAAACATCTTTATGACCTAGTAGGTAAGCTATTCTGAATAATGTTCTGTGTGCACTAGAAAGGTATTCTGCTACTGTTGGGTGGAATGTTTTATAGGTATCAGGTCAAGTTGGTTTTTTGTTGTGATTTTCTGTCTGCTGCTAAGTCGCTTCAGTCGTGTCCGACCCTTTGCAACCCCATAGATGGCAGCCCACCAGGCTCCCCCATCCCTGGGATTCTCCAGGCAAGAACACTGGAGTGAGTTGCCATTTCCTTCTCCAATGCATGAAAGTGAAAAGTGAAAATGAAGCTGCTCAGTCGTGCTCTTAGCGACCCCATGGACTGCAGCCTACCAGGCTCCTCCGCCCATGGGATTTTCCAGGCAAGAGTACTGGAGTGGGGTGCCATTGCCTTCTCCGATTTTCTGTCTAGCTTTTCTATTAATTATTGTGAGTGAGATATTAAAATCTATTATTATTGAAGTGTCTGTTTTTCCTTTCAGTTCTGTTAATTTTTGCTTCATATTTTTGGGACTGGTGTTAGATATGATATATGGATATAATAATACACATACATACATTTTATAGTAGTATTTTATCTGGTGTTAGTGTGTGGCTATTCCAGCTCTCTTATGTTTACTGTTTGCGTTGCATATCTTTTCCTGTCTTTTTACTTTTGTTTTGAATCTAAAGTGTATCTTACAGACAACATATAGTTAAAATGCTTATTTTAAAAAATTAATGTGACCACTTCTGCCTTTTGATTGGAGAATTCATAATCTGCTCACATTTAATGTTATCATTGAGAGTCAGATTTATGCAGTTCTGCTATTTTCCATGTGTCTCATTTCTTTTTTATTTCTTTCTTTGGCCTCTACTGCCTATTCTGGATTTAATAGTTATCTTACAGGCTATCATTTAAATTCCTTTGTTAGTTTTTTAACTGGATTTTTTAAAGTTATTTTCTTAGGTTGCTTTAGAGATTACAGTGTGTATCTTAATTTATCAGTTTGCTTCAGAATTGACTGATTTAATTATAGTAAAATACAAAAACTTTGCTTTATTTTTTTTTCCTGTCCTGTATATTGTCATACATATTAAATTTTTATGTTTTAGAAGCCCAACAATACAATTTTACAATATTTTATTTATTTTTTTCAATTTTACAATATTTTAATGTAATTGTATGTTTTTAAAAATAGTTAAGAGAAGAAAACAAAGTTTTTAAAATATTTATCACATATTTACTGTTTATGTGTTCTTTATTTCTTTTTATGTATTGATTTATGGGCTGATTATTTCCTTTCAATTTCATGGGCTTCCTTTTGGATTTCTTGTAAGGAAAGTTTGTTACTAATGAATTATCTCAGTCTTTGTTTCTTGGGCTTGTTTTTATTTTGCCTTTATTTTTGAAGAGTACTTTTGCTGGATATAGAATTCTTTGCTGCATTTTTTTTTTTCTTTTAGCATCTTGAGTATGTCATCTTCTGCTTTCTGGCCTCCATTGTTTCTGATGAGTAGTTTTTCTTTTTGTGCTTTCAAAATTTTCTGTCCTTAGTCAACAGTTTTACAGTGATATGTCTGGGTGTGGATCTCTTTGTGTAATCCTCTTTTGGATTCAGTAAAGTTAAATGTGGTGGTTAACATTTTTAAACCATTTGGTAAGTTTTAACTATAATTTCTTCACATATTTTTTCTATTCTTTCTTCTCTCTCCTTTTTTTCTAGGACTCTCATTATGTGTATGTTGGTATGCTTCATGGTATTCTTAAATCTCTGAGGATCTGTTCATTTAAAATTTTTTTATTTTCTCTTCTTCATAATTGGTGGGCTTCCCTGGTGACTCAGATGGTAAAGAATCCACCTAGAAGGTGGGAGATGGGGGTTTGATCCCTGGGTTTGGAATATCCCCTGGAGGAGGGCATGGCAACCCACTCCAGTATCTTGCCTGGAGAATCCCTATTGACAAAGGGGCCTAGTAGTCTACAGTCCATGGGGTCGCAAAGAGTCGGTCACCACTGAGCGACTTTCACACGCATTGTAATAGCTTCAAGTGCATTGGCTGTTTCTTCTGTCATCTCCAATCCACTTTTGAACTCTGCTAGTGAATTTAAAATTTTGGTTCTTTCTCTTTTTTCCCCCTGCACCCAGTGGCTTTTGGGATCTTAGTTCCCCCACCAGAGCCCTTGGCAGTGAAAGCTTTGTGTTCTAACTACTGGATATCCAGGGAATTTCCTCAAATTTTGGTTCTTAATATTTTTCTACTCTAGAATTGTTAATACTTTTTAACTCCAGGATTTCCATTTATTCCTTTTTTTTAAAAATAATATCTGTATGTTTATTGAGATTGCCTATTTTATGAGTTATAGTTGTCATACTTTCCTTTAATTTTTTTAAACATGGTTTTTTTGTTTGGAGATGAAATTAAATTTTAGGTAGAAGATGATATCACAGCTATGTTAAATACTAAAATGAAGGTTGTTTTATTTCTAAATGATATTCAATATTTTAATCTGTATTTCATGATATACATAAAAGTATATTACTCATAAATGCTAAATTTCATCTGATAGTTTCTTTTTAAACATAATTAGCAATTTGCTTACAATACTATTTACTGATAAGTAGGATCAGTGTACAATTTGAAAGACATGCTATTAATTCTGAAACCTTAGTTCATTCTCTGAACTGCTTATAATATAAAGTCTACATGTTTATTTGTATTTCTTGCTGCTTAATTCTCTCACAGTAGGTGCTAATGGGTAGAAAAGAGCAGAAGAAGCCAAAGAGAGCAATATAATGTGTTAGAATGGTTATAAAATATAAAAATCTGTATATGAGCCTGCACATTTAGTAGTAGAGTATTTATTCATTTTAGTTCCTTGAGAGATTATAGTAAATAAGATAAATGTAGCACTTGTTTTCATGGAACTTTATAGTCTGTTAGAGGAGACATAGGTTAAACATATTAACAAGATAATTTTAGAGAACGATAAATATAATGAACAAATAAAATAGGGTAAAGTGAGAGTCGCTCAGTTGTGTCCGTCTCTTTGCTACCCCATGGACTATGCGGTCTGTGGAATTCTCCAGGGCAGAATACTGGAGTGGGTAACCTTTCCCTTCTCCAGGGGATCTTCCCAACCCAGGGATGGAACCCAGGTCTCCTGCATTGTGGGCGAATTCTTTACCAACTGAGCCACAAGGGAAGCCCAAAATAGGGTAATGTGATCTCAAATAGAGAATGATGAGGCAGCTACATGGAAATGTGATATAATTTTGGTGGGAGGGGAGCCATGAAGAAAATGTCTCTCTGAAGAGGTGGTATTTGAAGTGAGATCTGCATGATGGGTGAGGAGGATTCAGTCTGTTCATGATCTGGAAGAGCTTTGTAGCCTAGAGAATAGGAGGTGCAGGATAAGCTTGGAGTGTTATAGGAGCAGGGCCAGTGTGGCTGGAGCTCAGCAAGCCAGTGAAAGAGAAATTACGGGATGAATGAGATCAGAGAGGTGGGGTGGGCTTCCACTGGGTTATCTTTATAAAGACCATGTTAGAGTTTAGATTTTTTTCCAAGTGTTGTGGGAAAACAGTGGAAAAATATTTCAGTGACTTACATTTTTAACTCAGGAGTTAATTTACAGGCTGAAGCCTGAAGCCAACTGATGCAAAGAGCCGACTCATTAGAAAAGACCCTGGTGCTGGGAAAGATTGAAGGCAGGAGGAGAAGGGGATGACAGAGGATGAGATGGTTAGATGTCATCACTGACTCTATGGACTTGAGTTTTAGCCAGTTCCGGGAGTTGGTGATGGACAGGGAAGCCTGGCATGGGTTGCAAAGAGTTGGACACAACTGGGCAACTGAACTGAACTGATATGGTTTTATTCTTTTTAGCAACTTCTGAGTGTAAGTAAATTTCTGAAGGGTTTTTTATAAATGATTTTAGCTTTATAAAGGATAGAAGGGAAAGTAGCTTCTTCCCTATTTCTTCCTTGAAATTTACTGAAAAATACAACAAAAAAAATCAATATCTGTAAAACTTTGAATTTGTAGTACAGTTGTAGCAGTGGCAAAGATTCTTGCCTAGAAATTAGAGTTCCAGGTGCAATGGAGAAGACGATATTTAGTCAAGTTAAAATAAGCACGCATTTGTTCATAAGTAGTTCAGGCCTCAGAGTGAAAGACTGGGTGCACTTTTCTCCCTAACTACTTCTGCAGGGCCCTTTTTATTTAATATTATGAGAAAGTTTATATTTTGGTTCCAGGTATAATACATATGGTCAAATCTTAATTAAGATCGAAAGCCTATGCCTGAGAAGCTTTGTTTGTTACTAATACAGAGTTGCAGGCCAACACTTCTTTCTAAAAGAAAAAAAGCTCAACCCTAGAGAGAGCAAAGGAGAAAGAACTTATGCTGTCGGTTTCTCCCTAAGGCCTGCAGGACTTAATATGAGAGAATTTGTGAGTTAAATAATTAATTCCCTCCTCGCCCCACTCCCTCTTTTTTGGGGGGGAAAGGGAGAAACATGTATGCTTATATAGATGTGATATATATAATTCCCATTTACCATATTTGAACCTTTCTGATTAGCCTTTGTTATGAGCCAATAAGTAAGTAGGTAGAGAAATCTCGCAGGGTGGGGTGGGAGAGGTTCTATGTGATTCTTTCACAGATTTAATGTTAAAAACAGTTGTATAATCATGAGGCAGAAAAACTTAAAGAGCATAGACTCTGGATCCAGACTGCTTAGGTTGAAATTCTGACTCTCCATTTGTTTGTTGTTTGACCTTGAATAAGTTCCTTTAAAAAAAAAACAAACTCCTGGTGCTTCAGGTTCCCCAGATGTAAAATGGGGAATTATACTTGTTTTGTAGGATTGTGTAGATTTACTGGATGAATACATATAGCAAGTTTAGAATAATGCTGGCATGGAGTAAGTGCTCTATAAATGTTAACCACTATTATCCCTTGGTTGTTTGGAAGAAGAAAAAATACTCTTAAGCTAGGCTGGTCATTGACTTTCCTTTAGGATAAATTCACACTAATGAATTCATATCCTGTTGAATCAGAATATTAAAAAGGTTGTTGTAAAGAGCAGTTCTTTGCTTCCTTTTAAATTACAAAAGGGAAGAAGTTGGCAGAGGCTTTAGAATGATCTGTACTAGGGTCTCTCCTTCAAAAAGAAAAATTTTCCCAGTTTGCTTTGCTGAATAGAGCCTAAGTAGATTTGAGGTTTCTTCATGACTGGGAATCTGCCATACATTCAGATCACCGCTAGCTTCAGCTTCCCATAAAGCAGTTGCTTGACTACCTTAATCCAGTAGAAACAAGTCTTTTAAGTATCTCCTTTTGGATGTGCAAGAGCTAGAGTGACCAGGCTTAAGATTTTTTAAACATCTGCCCAGTGGTCATGGGATAAGCCAGTGACCTTTTTTTCTTAAATTTTGCTGTGCCAGGTCTTAGTTGCAGCACACGGGCGGGATCTTCGATCTTCGTTGTGGTGTGTGGGATCTTGTTCCCTGACCAGGGATCCAACCCTAGCCCCCTGGTTTGGGAGCATGGAGTCTTGGCCACTGGACCACCAGGGAAGTCCCAAGCCAATGACTTTTGATTGTTACTTTTTCCCTAACCAAACATCCAAGTACATATTCTTTTATCTGGTTCTTGCTTGATTTGGAAATGTCCTTATTCATAGAATATATGTGGCTGAACATTTATTTCCACCATTATAGTATTTCTTACAGATAGTTTGTGGGGTAAGAATGGAAATGAATGTTCATTTAAGTTTAGGGTTACTGATTAATGATCAAACCTTTGGGGACTTCCCTAGCAGTCCAGTACTTAAGGCTCCACCCTTCTACTGCTGGGGACTCAGGTTCCATGCATACCTCTTGGTGCAGCAGGAAAAAAAAAATCAGACCTTTGTTGCTTATCTGCATCCTCAAGATAGGTTGGATTCTAAGATGTGCTTAATGTGATCAATTCCTCCCTTATTATGCTTATTTCCTTATTACTGTCCTGGAATTTAAGCATATGTGAAATGGTAATAGAGATTAGGAGGAAAGAATATTAAAGGAGTATAGCTAGGCAGCAGTATCAATTTTAGCTCCAGTGGTAACTGTGGGCAGCCAAGTCAGTTTGATTTTGTCTTGCTGTTTCTTTGCTCATCAGTTCTTTAAATAACTCTAATGTTTGATTATTTGGAGTATTTTTAGATGATAATTCCCTCCTAGATTTTCACCATCCTAAAATAAATTGAACAAACCAACATTTGTTACATTACGCCCAGAAACCTGGCCATTGTAGTTCTTTGGTTGATGAAGAAACCAACTGAAACATGCCTGGCAAGCAAAGCATCAAAATACCTTAAACAGAACTTGGATGATGTCACAGATTATCTAAGTTTACTTCTTATCTGTGTGTGGTTCTGTGTCTTTTTCTGTGTGTCAAAACTGAGGGCCATGAGTAAACATGGATTTTAAGATATTGTTATCCCTGGTACAGGACTCTTGAAATGCAGAATTGTTTTTATGCTTGGCAAGTTATCATACTTGATTTTCCAGTTAGCCTCTTCGATCTATTTCTTCTTCTATAAAATGAGCTCTAAGATCTCTTTTAGTAATTTAATTCAGTTTCTTTTGTCTTGTCAATTTCTGGCATCCAATTTATAATATCTAGATGACTCACCTTGCCCTAAAGTAAGTCCCATGACAATGACCTCTTGCTGCCCAGATAATTTCCAACCCTGACTTATGGGCCCAAATATTTGTAAACTATATACTTCTTACACTTAGTTCCATTTTCAGAAGGAGATTCTTCTTTCCTTAAAATATTCATTAGTTTACTTTTTATCCCTTTAAAATGTTGTACTGATTTTTGTTTTAACAAATAACACTGAACATCTCAGTTTGGCATGAGGAGCAGTTAGGTTTTAGGTATAATCATCTATTCTGATACTGCTTTATTCTTAATATGAAGCTTTGGCAGTATGATACAACTCTGATTAATGCTGTCAAAGAGATAATAATAAGGTCACATTCATTCAGTATTCATAGTGTGCCAGGTACTTTATATAAAGGCTTAAAAGAACTGAACACACTGACTTCCTAGGATTGTTTCACCATCTTTTTATGGATGAGAATATTGAAATTTAAAGAGATAAAT
Organism: Bubalus kerabau; assembly: GCF_029407905.1. Classification (NCBI taxonomy): domain Eukaryota; kingdom Metazoa; phylum Chordata; class Mammalia; order Artiodactyla; family Bovidae; genus Bubalus; species Bubalus kerabau. The sequence goes on from NC_073639.1 coordinate 22,557,239, forward strand.
GACTGTCCAAGGTCACATAGAGGTGAGGCCAACAGTCTACAAATTCTTATTGAGTACCTACTGTATTCTGGGAATACAGTGGCCAACAGGCTCTTAAGTTGCACATGCTCTTAAACATAAAGAATTCTGTTAAACTAGTCGTCATTAATATGGGGATAAGTACTCCTATTTCATATAGTTATTAGAAGAATGAGAAGACAATGCATAAAATGCATGATTTCATAACAAAGAAATAAAAAAATAGATATTGATACTATTGAGCCTGTCATATATTAGCATTATAAACTACATATATAATTCCCATCAGACTTGGTAGATAATTAAAATAGAACAATGAAATATGAATCAAAACTATTTTAGGAATTGAGTTCCAAATTTAAAAGGATTAATTTTACCAATAAAATGGCTAAGAACAGTTAAGGGTTTTTTTGGGGGGAACTAGTTGTGAGTTAAACTGTATATAAGTTTAGATTATCAAGCTGTAGTTTTTCTTATTATGATGATAATACTGTATAAGAATGTCTCTTTAATGGGTTAAATTCAAATTTGTAGCATTGTCCTCTCCTTTTAAAGTCTAGTTTACTGACATTCAATTACAAGTAGTGAAATTTATCCTTATATTTCCATCATTTTGACAAATTCAATTTGTATAATTATGCAGTCACCACCACAGTCAAGATGTGAACAGTGCTATCACCCCCAAAAGTTCCTTGTGCCCTTTAAGATCAACTCCTTCCCACTGATCTGTTTTCTGTTCCTATAGGACCTTTTCTTTAAATGAAATTGCCCTTCCTCTTACTGACCTGTTAGGCTGTTTAGATATAGTTGCTGCACTAGCAAGTAAGATAACCGTGACACTCTGCTGCTACAACTTTGTTACAAATTAGGGATTGCATTAAGAAGCAACTAAATCAGGAAAAAGTGACACAGCCTGTTGGAAAATTGGAAACAAGTTTGTCAATGGTTTAGTATTAATGTTATTTAGTTTACCCAATATATTTGCTGCTGCTGCTACTGCTGCTAAGTCACTTCAGTCGTGTCCAACTCTGTGCGACCCCATAGACGGCAGCCCACCAGGCTCCCCCGTCCCTGGGATTCTCCAGGCAAGAACCCTGGAGTGGGTTGCCATTTCCCTCTCCAATGCATGAAAGTGAAAAGTGAAAGTGAAGTCGCTCAGTCGTGTCCGACCCTTAGCGACCCCATGGACTGCAGCCCACCAGGCCCCCCCGTCCATGGGATTTTCCAGGCAAGAGTACTGGAGTGGGGTGCCATTGCCTTCTCCACTTAATATATTTAAAAGGAATCAATTCACGTGAATGGACTTCACATTTTAGATGTTGTCATTATTATTCACTCAGTCGTGTCTGACTCTGTGCCCCCATGAAGTGCAGCATGCCAGCCTTCCCTGTCCTTCACCATCTCCTGGAGTTTGCTCAAACTCATATCCATTGAGTCACTGATGCCATCCAACCATCTTATCCTTTCTCACTCCCTTCTCCTCCTACACTGTAGATGTGAAACTAATAAAATCAGTTTTAAACCTCTCCTTTGACCAACCTCAGTTGTACAAGATTCAGTTCGTTTGCTCAGTCGTGTCCGACTCTTTGCAACCCCATGGACTGCAGCACGCCAGGCCTCCCTGTCCATCACCAACTCCTGGAACTTACTTACTCAAACTCAAGTCCATTGAGTCAGTGATGGCATCCAACCATCTCATCCTCCAAATGTTGGAGCTTTAGCTTCAGCATCAGTCCTTCTAATGAATATTCAGGACTGATTTCCTTTATGATTGACTGCTTTGATCTCCTTGCAGTCCAAGGGACTCTCAAGAGTCTTTTCCAACACCGCGGTCCAAACCATCAATTCTTCAGTGCTCAGCTTTCTTTATAGTCCAGCTCTCACATCCATACATGACTACTGGAAAAACTACAGCTTAGATGGACCTTTGTTGGCAAAGTAATGTCTCTGCTTTTTAATGAGCTGTCTAGGTTGGTCATAGCTTTTCATCCAAGGAGCAAGCGTCTTTTAATTTCACGGCTGCAGTCACCATCTGCAGTGATTTTGGAGCCCAAGAAAATAAAGTCTGTCACCGTTTCCATTGTTTCCCCATCTATTTGCCATGAAGTAATGGGACCAGATGCCATGATCTTAGTTTTTTGAATGCTGAGTTTTAAGCCAGCTTTTTCATTCTCCTCTTTCACTTTCATCAAGAGGCTCTTCAGTGGTGTCATCTGCATATCTGAGATTATTGATATTTCTCCTGCAATCTTGATTCCAGCTTGTGCTTTATCAGTTTGTCCACAATTAGATAAATCATCCGTGATTCATGACACAATGATTTACCCAGTCATTGTTGTTTATTGTGATCACACATGAGTCCATCATTCAGATGAGAACTAGAACTTTTTTTTTTTCTTTTTGGTCACACTGGTGTGGGTAGCTGTTCCCTTCTCCAAGGAATGTTCCCAACCCAGAGATCGAACCTTGCAGGAGGGATCTTAGTTCCCTGACCAGAAATTGAATTTGAGCCCCAGTAGTGAACAAAGCTAGTGGAGGTGATGGAATTCCAGTGGAGCTGTTCCAAATCCTGAAAGATGATGCTGTGACAGTGCTGCACGCAATATGCCAGCACATTTGGAAAACTCAGCAGTGGCCACAGGACTGGAAAAGGTCAGTTTTCATTCCAATCCCAAAGAAAGGCAATGCCAAAGAATGCTCAAACTACTGCACAATTGCACTCATCTCACATGCTAGGAAAGTGATGCTCAAAATTCTCCAAGCCAGGCCTCAGCAATACGTGAACCATGAACTTCCTGATGTTCAAGCTGGTTTTAGAAAAGGCAGAGGAACCAGAGATCAAATTGCCAACATCCGCTGGATCATTGAAAAGGCAAGAGAGTTCCAGAAAAACATCTATTTCTGCTTTATTGACTATACCAGAGCTTTTGACTGTGTGGATCACAATAAACTGTGGAAAATTCTGAAAGAGATGGGAATAGCAGACCACCTGATCTGCCTCTTGAGAAATTTGTATGCAGGTCAGGAAGCAACAGTTAGAACTGGACATGGAACAACAGACTGGTTCCAAATAGGCAAAGGAGTACGTGAAGGCTATATATTGTCACCCTGCTTATTTAACTTCTATACAGAGTACATAATGAGAAACGCTGGACTGGAAGCAAAACAAGCTAGAATCAAGATTGCCGTGAGAAATATCAATAATCTCAGATATGCAGATGACACCACCCTTATGGCAGAAAGTGAAGAGGAACTCAAAAGCCTCTTGATGAGAGTGAAAGAGGAGAGTGAAATAGCTGGCTTAAAGCTCAACATTCAGAAAAGGAAGATCATGGCATCCGATCACATCACTTCATGGGAAATAGATGGGGAAACAGTGGAAACAGTGTCAGACTTTCTTTTTTGGGGCTCCAAAATCACTGCAGATGGTGATTGCAGCCATGAAATTAAAAGACACTTACTTCTTGGAAGGAAAGTTATGACCAACCTAGATAGCATATTGAAAAGCAGAGACGTAACTTTGCCAACAAAGGTTCGTCTAGTCAAGGCTATGGTTTTTCCTGTGGTCACGTACGGATGTGAGAGTTGGACTGTGAAGAAGGCTGAGTGCTGAAGAATTGATGCTTTTGAACTGTGGTGTTGGAGAAGACTCTAGAGAGTCCCTTGGACTGCAAGGAGATCCAACCAGTCCATTCTGAACAAGATCAGCCATAGGATTTCTTTGGAAGGAATGATGCTAAAGCTGAAACTCCAGTACTTTGGCTACCTCATGCGAAGAGTTGACTCATTGGAAAGGACTCTGATGCTGGGAGGGATTGGGGGCGGGAGGAGAAGGGGACGACAGAGGATGAGATGGCTGGATGGCATCACTGACTCGATGGACGTGAGTCTGAGCGAACTCTGGGAGTTGGTGATGGACAGGGAGGCCTGGCGTGCTGCGATTCACGGGGTCGCAAAGAGTCGGACACGACTGAGCGACTGAACTGAACTGAGTGAATCCCAAATTCTAACCACTGGGACTGCCAGGGAATGCCTGAGAATTAGAACCTTGACAAGAATTTACATCACATTTATCTGTGTGTGCCTTAATATATTTTAAAGTCTTTAATAGATTTTGGTTGTGTATATTTCTTATTAGTAGGAGTTCTCCTTTTCCCCCCTTTTTGGAGGGAGGGGAATTACTTTACCTAGTCTCTTGTCTTTCAGTTTTGTTTTTGGATTCTGTTAAGAATTAAAAAAAAAATTTTGTGTAGTCATGTTTAGTAATTCTTTATTTCTTGCTTTCCATGTATTTAGTAATTTTTCCTTAATTGTGAATTCATGAAGATATTCTCTGTTTCCTTCTAATTTGAAAAAATTTATGTATTTAGGTCTTTAGTATACCTGTAATTTATTTTGTGAGTGGTGAGAGGTGGTAATTTAATTTTTGTCTTGTATGGATAATCACCTGTCCCAGCATCATTTAATAGTCTTTTTTTTTTTTCCCCATTGATTTTAACACTGCCTCTTTGTACATTGTTTCCAATATGCATGTGTCTTTTTCTGACCTCTGTATTCTGTTACATTGTTATATTTGGTTATGTCTACACCACTGCTTACTGTCTGATTACTAGACTAGACTAGGTAGGACAGTTCTTTTCCAGGGGCTTTGTTCACTTTTGCCAGTTTCTCTTGTGTACACTTTCCCCCTCTTAACTATCTTTGTAAGTTTTTTGTGAAACCCTCTTGGGATTTTTGACTGGAAATATATTGAATTTGTTGGGCTTCCCTGGTAGCTCAGCTGGTAAAGAATCCGCCTGCAATGCAGAAGATTCTGGTTCGATTTGTGGGTTTGGAAGATCCGCTGGAAGGAATAGACTACCCACTCCAGGATTCTTGGGCTTTCCTGGTGGCTCAGATGGTAAAGAATCTGCCTGTAATTCAGGAGACCTGGGTTTGACCTCTGGGTTGGAAACATCCACTGGAGAAGGGAACAGCTACCCACTCCAGTATTCTGGCCTGGAGAATTCCATGGACTGTATAGTCCATGGGGTCGCAAAGAGTCAGACATGATGGAGTGACTTTCACATATTGAATTTGTTAGATGAATTTGTTGAGCATTGATATCTTTAAGATATTGAGCTTACCTATCCAAGACTGCCAGGGAATTCCCAAGACTTCTTTAATCTCTTTCACTAGATTTATTTATTTTCTCCATAGAGGTCTTTGTTAGGTTGAGTCTTAGATATCTTGTGCAGCTGGTGGGATTTTAGTTCCTGGACCAGAGATTGAACCCAGGATGTGGCAGTGAAAGCGCTGATTCCTAACTGCTGAAATTCCATAACTGCCAGTGAATTCCTAAGTCTTAAGTATCTTATATTTTTGTAGTTATTGTAAATTACATCCTTTTTAAAAATTACACTTGCTGTTTGTTGCTGGTATATAGAAAAGACACTTAATTTTTATATATTGATTTGTATCCACACAAATTGCAAACCCTCTTCTTCTAATATCCAAAGGTTCTTTTGGATTTTCTACAGTATGTAGAGAGTTTTATCATTTATAAACAATGATAGCTTCATTTCCTCCTTTCCATTTCTTACGCCTTTTAATTTTTCCTTATCAAACCCTTCTGGTCAGGATTGCTAGTATGGTTTTGAATTGAAGTGGCAATTGTAGGTATGTTTGTTCTGTTCCCAGTATTGGGGAAAGTTTTAAATATTTTGCCATTGCGTCTTGGCAGCTTTTTTCTTTTAATTATAAAATTTTATCAAGTGATCTTTATTGTATCTACCAAGATGATGTATTAATTATTACTACATAACAGATTACCTGCAACATGTGTTGATGGGGATGTGGAGAAATTAGAACCTTCATATGTACTGATGAGAATGAAATGATGTCATTTGGCATTTTCTCAAAATGTTAAGCATAAAGTTACTATGTGTTCCAGCAGTTCCACTCCTGAGTATATACCAAGAGAAAAGAAAACATGTCTACAAAAAAACTTGTACAGGAATTTTTATAGCAGCATTATTTTATAATAGTTAAAAAGTAGAAACAATTTTGTACCAATTGATGAATGGCTAGAGAAAATGTGATATATCTGTGCAATGGAATCTTATTCAGCAATAAAAGAATTGAAATACTAATACATGTTACAAATAGATGAATACTGAAAGCATAGTAAGTGAAAAAGTCAGTCACAGAAGTTCACATATTTAAAATCCTATTTATATGAAGTGGCCAGAAAAAGCAAATCTCTAGAGAGAAAATTAGGTTAGTCTTGCCAAGGACTAGGGGTTGGGGAAGGATGGGGAGGGACTGCTAATGGACATGAGGTTTTTTTTGAGAGAGAGTGCTAAAGATTTTCTAAAATTAGATTGTGGTAATGATTGCACCACTTCATTAATGTACTATAAACTTTTGAGCTATATGCTGTAAGTTGGTGAACTGTATGATATGTAGGTGTTAGTGTTAGTCACTCAGTCATGTCTTACTCTTTGCAACCCCTTGGACTGTAGCCCACCAGGCTCCTCTGTCCATAGAATTCTCCAGGCAAGAATACTGGAGTGGATAGCCATTCCCTTTTCCAGGAGATCTTCCTGACCCAGGGATTGAACCTGAGTCTCCTGCATTGCAGGCAGATTCTTTACCCTCTGAGCCATCAGAAAGCCCATGATATGTGAGTTATATCTCAATAAAACTTTTTCAAAAGGTAAGTACATATGTAGTTTTGTTAGATATTACCAAATTTCCCTCCCAAAGTGTGCCAATTTGCATTCCCATACATTTACAGTGTATAAATGTACAGTTTTACCAACAGATTATTGTTATACTTTTTAATTTTTACCAATCTGATAGATGAGAGAAATGGTATTTCAATTTTTAAAAAATTTGCGTTTTTCTGTGAGTGAATTTGAATATCTTATGTTTAAAGGCTGCTTTTATATCTGGTTTTGTGAATTGTGTGTTTTTCATATTTCTCTTTTATTTTTTTGGTCCTTAATTCTCTATTTTGTTGTTGTTCATTCATTAAGTTGTGTCCGACTCTTTGCGACCCCATGGACTGCAGCATGCCGGGCTTCCCTATCCTTCACTATCTCTTGAAGTTTGCTCAAACTCATGTCCATCCATTTGGTGATGCCATTCAACCATCTCATCCTCTGTCGCCCCCTTCTCCTCTTGCCTTCAGTTTTTCCCAGCATCAGAGTCTTTTCCAGTGAGTCAGCTTTTTGCATCTGGTAGCCAAATTATTGGAGCTTCAGCTTCAGTATCAGTCCTTCCAGTGAATATTCAGGGTTGATTTCCTTTAGGATTGACTGGTTTGATCTCCTTACTGTCCAGGGGACTTTCAAGAGTCTTCATCAGCACCACAGTTTGAAAGCATCAATTCTTTGATGCTTAGCCTTCTTTATATGGTCCAACTCTTACATCCATACATGACTACTGGAAAAACCACAGCTTTGACTATATGGACCCTTTTTAATATACTCTCTAGATAATGCCAGCTTTTCTTCCAAGGACTAAGCTTTTAGTTTCATGAAAGCAGTTACTGTCCGCAGTGATTTGGAGCCAAGAAAAATAGTCTGTCACTGTTTCCATATTTTCCCCATCTATTTGCCATGAAGTAATAGGACCAGATGCCATGATCTTAGTTTTTTGAATGTTGAGTTTCAAGCCAGCTTTTTCATTCTCCTCTTTCACCCTCATCAAGAAGCTCTTTAGTTCCTCTTTGCTTTCTGCCATTAGAGTGGTATCATCTGCATATCTGAAAAAGTGAAAGTGTAAGTCACTTACTCGTGTCGACTCTTTGTGACCCCATTGACTATACAGTCCATGGAATTCTCCAGGCCAGAATACTGGAGTGGGTAGTCTTTCCCTTCTCCAGGGTATCTTCCCAACCTAGGGATCAAACCCAGGTCTCCCGCATTTCAGGCAGATTCATATCTGAGGTTGTTGATAAAAAAATTTTCTCTTTTAGTAGTCTTTTGTGATATAGTATCCTATTTCCAATATCATAGATTGAATTTTCATTGTTTTTGTACTTTATATAAATAAAATAATACACATAAACTGTTTTGGGGGGAGAATGTGATCTGTATTCTAAGCAACTCAATTATAGTCTGAGGTGAATTTTTTCTGAGTGATACTTAAGTTTGCTATCATTTCTCAGAGTTTTTTTTAATCTGGAGAGTTCAGTTAGTATTCATTATTCAAAGATGTTTCTCTTATTGTTATGCCAACTTCCACCCTTTCTTCTAGTTCCAAGCCAAATGGAGACTCTCTAATGAATTCTCTCTTGAATCTTCCCACCCCCACCAGGGCTGATTGGGTGTTCCTTTTTTAAATATTTCCACTGTACTTTGTAGTTTCCTTACATTTACATTAATGTAATTGCTTCAAGTGTTTCTCCTTACCATATTCTAAGCTGTTTGAAGGGTGAGTCCTAGCTTTCTATTTTTGTGTTCCTGGCATAGTGCTGTATTTGGTATATAGTTAAGTGCTTAATAAATGTTACTGAAAGAACTAGTATGGTAGAGAGAAGAAAGAGGTGATGTTATTATAGGGGAAACGTTGTCCTTGGGGGACAGGTAGAATTTGAATAACCAAAGAAGAGGGCATTCCTGGTGAGAGAAGGGAACCAGCAAAAGGATAGGGACGGGAATGAGCTTGGTCTGTGTAGTGAACAGTGAAGATATTTGTCTTATTGGGACATGTTTGTTTATCCTTGTATTCACCACATCTTTACAGTGTATCTGCTGTATGAAACCCCTGGTTTAGTTGGTATAAATCACAGATTTTTAAAACCTGGATACACAGGTGTTTAAACTTGGTGCTTTGAGAAAGTAGTAAGAAGATAATATTAAGATGGTAGAGAAGCAAGATTTTAAGGAGCTCTGAAGAAGGGCGTTAAGTGTTGGGCTTGATATGGTTCATCGGAGGTGGTAAGTGGATGATCCGCTGGAAACTGTTATTTTCCTGATGTTTTTGTGAGGAAGGTATATAATGTGGATTGGGGGGAGAGAATTACAGAGAATATTGATCCCTTTGGTGATGCAGGTACTTTAAAGCTGAGACCTGTTAAGACAGCTAGGAATTGGCCAAATGGGCAAACAGAGGAAGGATGTCAAGAGAGAAGAAATAGAGAGCTGTAAACAACTGTGGTATTAAACAACCACAATGGAGGGAGTAAAAAGGGAAGAGGAGGCTGGACAAGGGAGCATGGATTAGATTTGTGACTTCCATACCCGGAGTGTATCAGAATGAACATTTCATAACTTCTGAAAAAGAGACCTAGACCCCTTACTTGTTCTTACTAAATCAGTATGCTTGCAAAGATTGAAATTTCATCGTGTAGGTGATGATGAACTGTTTAAGAATTTTGAGAGGGGCTTGACATTATTCAGTCTTGGTTTACCCTGCTGGTGTGGTTAGATGGACTGGAAAGGAGGGGAGATTAGAGGCCAAGAGGCAAATTCTGAGGCTCTTACAACTTCAAAAAGATGATAAGAACCTCAGCTAGGGCGGATCATATGAGATTATAGAGAAGAGTCAAGAGTGAAAGAAGATGATAATGATGGAAAAAGAAGCCACAGATGCCTTTAGCATCTGTTTATTAGGCAACTTGTGTAGGTGATGGTGTGGTTTTCAGAGCTAAGCACAGTAGGAGAGGTCATACTGTGGGGGAGGTAGCAGAGAAAAAATTTAGTTTGGGACATATTGGGTTTCTCTCACATTTTTATTCATCGCACTTAATGGCTAATCCAAGTGCTCTGATTGATTTCTCTGGAGTCATTCTTGACTCTTCTCTTTCATTCACACCCCATATCCAGTTTGCTATCCAATTTTGCTTCTTTTATCTACAAAAATTTCTGAAAGCTCGCTGTTGACTCACTACCACTCAGCCCTCACCACTGTCGCTTCCCACCTGATTGTGATAGTGGCTTCTGCACTGATGTCTGCTTCCGCCTTGTTCTCCTGCCTGCTCTCAGTCCAGTATCTGGTGAGTGATCCTTTTAATAATCAGCGCGTCTCTCTGCATAAAATCCTCCTTCTCCTTGGATAAAAGTCAGAGTCCTCAGAGAGGGTTTCCCTTTTCCCACCATCCCTTTCTCTTTCCTCTCTGTCATCATCTTCTGTCTTCCTTTTACTCACTTCACTCCAGCTCTGTTGTTGATATTTGAACTACTCAGGCTTATTCCCTTTTTAAGATCTTGAATTTTCCCTTTCCTTTCACTGGGGAGCTGCCCTGACTTCTGCCAGTCATTAGCACAGCTCATTCCTACTTCCTGAGTTTTCACTCATGTGTCACTTTTTCAGTGAATTCTTCCTTGATCACCCAATTTGAAATTGCAACCCTCTTCCTTGCTGAATATTCTCTCCCTTTGGCTCATTTGTCTCCTTAGCCTTTATCACCATCTGCACATGTGTAATACATATTTTGCTTATTTTCTTCTCTCCACACTGGAATTTAAGATGCATACGAATAAGGACTTGTGCTTTAAGAAAAATATGTTTATTTTTTATTGTGTTGGGTCTTCGTTGCTGCACAGGCTTTTCTCTGGTTGCAGCGAGTGGGGGCTACTCCCTTGGTTGTGTGTGGGTCTCTCATTGTGGTGGCTCCCTTGTTGCAAAGCGCAGGCTCTAGGGGGCTGCAGTAGTTGCAGCATGTGAACTCAGTAGTTGCGGCTCCCAGGGCTCTAGGGCACAGCTTCAGTAGTTGCGGTGCGCAGACTTAGCTCTGTGGCTTGTGGGATCTTCCTGGATCAGGAATTGAACCCTTGTCTCCTGCATTGACAGGTGAATTCTTTACCACTCAGCTACGAGGGAAGCCCAGGACTTTTGCTTTATTCACCACTGTAACTCTAACTGAAAACTGCTAGTACATAAAAGGCGCTCAATTAATATTTATTGATTGGTTGAATTAATTAATGTAGTCCTTGGGATATCCTGGAATAGATGCTTGCTGTTTAAGTTTGCAGGGAAGTATAGGCAAGAAAATATCTAGTAGACAAACTGGCACCCATAAAATGATTTAGACTGGAAGAGAGATTTGAGTGAAGCCAGGGCAGTGTCTAGGATAGTTAAGAGAGAGTGTGAAGATCTGAAGAGGACTAGGGAGGGATGGCGTCCTGGAAATACCTGCCAGGACTGACTAGAGAGTTACTGTCTCCTTAGAGTTATCCAGGCGGGAATCCTAGTCTGGGCCTTGTGCTTTAGAGGTCCTCATCTGGCCTTTTTCCAGCTATACCGCTCCTGATAGGATGAAGATTTTGAGGGACTAGTCCATCTGGAACCCGTATCTAGATCAAGCTAAGAGTATTTGTATCCTCAAATTCCCTGTCCACGTGGGTCCTTCACAGGTCTCTTCCCTGATTCTCTCCTCTTAGACTGTACCACATGTATGTATCCCTGGCCTAAGGGATGGCCAAGTGGCAGCTGTTTGCAGGCATGTAGGCAGAGGTTAGACATGTTGCTGGTATGTCCACATGTATATATATGAGGCTCCTTGTAGTATGGAGTGGAACCAGAGATGGGATGAGGAAAAGGCAGGCTGCATGGTGGTGGGGAGTATGGTCTTCCCATTCCCCATCCCCTCCCCCCCCCAGTTGATGTTGAGTCTGAGAATGCCAAATCAGAACTCAGCCTTTTAAGTTTTTATAAAAGTATATATGTCAAGATAGTGGGATAGAATAAAATTTACTAGCTTATTAGTTTGGTTTATAGCTTTAAAATATTTAGGCATATGGTATATGGGCTTACATTTGTACTCTTAAAGCTCCTTGAAGACTAGGGGTGGGCCTGCAACAGGAAATTGAAAAAGAGTATCTGGAGAGGGAGAAGATAAATTCAAGATAGTTTCAAGGAGGGAATGAACAACAGTGTCACATGTTTCAGAGACATTAAATCCTATGAAGACAGAAATGTATCCTTTAGATTTGATAACCAGAATTTAATAAAATTTCACTTGGTGGTGATGGATACTAAACTTCTGTAGAAGGAACACCTGAGAAATCAGAAAGTGGAGGCACAGTTTAAATGATTTTTTTTTTTTTTTTAAGTAGAACTGTATCTGAGAAAGGAAGGAACTAGAGGGCTATGCAGCGTCGTGGAGGAGTCATGTTTACAATGAAAGGGTCTTGAATTTCCTGGCGGTCCAGTCGTTAAGACTCCATGCTTTTACTACAGGGGCGTGGGTTAGATTCCTGGTCAGGGAACTAGGATCCCACATGTTGTGTAGCATGGCCAAGAAATTTAAAAAAAAAAAAAAAAGAGTCTTATAAATATTTGGATGTTGAGGAAAAGAACCCAGTGTTAAGAAAGAGAAAAATAAGGAAAAAGAAGGAATAATTGATGGAACAAGGCCTAAGATCCAGTGCATCGGTCAGTAGATCAGCTTTAGAAAGCAGAAGGGCTATTTGAGGAGGCTTGGAGTGTTTGAATTTTGTGTGAATGCTAACTTTTGAAGAGTGAGCAAAAAAGTGAATGGCAGGAAAGTTTAACAGGCAATAATATATTAATGTTGTTCAGTAGTAGTTTTCTGAGTTAGTCTTTTTTTTTAATTTAAAAATTTGTTTAAGTTTAAATTAATTGTTTTTTTAATTGAAATTAGTCTTTTTAAACTTGATTTAATACTCCTGGAGTTCTGGAGTTATACTTGCAGCCATGGGTTAAAATCCTATTGGCTGATTGAAATATAGCCCATAATGTGGGGTATAGGCTATGTATGTGGGAATCTGTTGTTATTCAATAATTGTCATTTAGTGATGACTTAAAACTTTAAGTCTGATAAAAAACTTTTGATTCTTCAGTAGCTTAGAAGTAATTTATTATGTTCATTATAAAATGTGTGCCATCAGGCTTGGAGATGATTTGTTGTAGTATAAGTACATATTGTCTGAATCACATCTATTTTGAGTAAAATATTTTTAATAGAGTTATATTAATACTGTTTTTTTCCCCCCACTAGTAGTTCCAGGGAACTGCTGTTTTATATTCTAACTCTTGCCAAATTGTGAAACTAGTGAAGGATGCTTAGACTACTTAACATTAAAATTGTAAGTAAAATTTATTTCTGCTTTTATTATCTGTATGATTAGAAAACAGAAATTGAAAATAATTGTTACCTTATGTGATAATAGTGAGATTCAGTGTGATGGGATTGAGGATTTTTCTTAGTTTTTATTCTTAAGATACAAATATTTCCTATCCCATTTTCTGTTGATAAGATCAAGAAGAAGACTAATAATACTGAATAGGTCTTAGGTAGTGAGGTGAAATTTTGCCTTTTTTCAGGAATTTTCTATTTGTTATAGAAGTTTATGGAAATTCTTTATTATTTTATTTTCATATTTAATATAGAACATGTTATTAATGGAATGATTAATTAGAAATGATTATTTTCTCTTTAAATATGCTTAGTTTTTCTGTACTCTTAAATTTTTGTGTGAAAAATTCTATTAAAAAGCCCTGTGATTTCTTTGTGAAATATTTAATGTACACAAAAGTAAAACATAACTTTTTAAGAAATAATCTAATACATAAATCAAGATGATGTACATATTGCCGTTCATCTCCACTAGGGAAAAAAAACTTGAATTATATTTACTTGAAACCATTTGCTATATTGCATTTTGAATCAATAACAAAAAAGTTATTGAAGAAAGAATGAGAAAGTAATATTAAAGGCATTCCAAGTCATTTCACTCCTTTATTTTCAAACTATTGTATTTGAAAGTATAAGTAACTCAAATTAATCTGTTTTACAGATCTTGTAGAGTATACAAAATGTGAACACAAAATGAGCCTGCTACTGTAAGCAAAAGATAATTCTAATTAGTTATTTATATACATATATAAACAACACAAACATAAATTCATATACATAAACAAACCAAATGAGCCAAGGAAGACTGAAATATTTACAAACCAATACATCTTTTAATTTGTTAAATAGGTGAATAATTTTAGAAGTTGTCTTGGTCCAGCACATTTTATGTTTTTAGTGCATAAATTTTTTTTTTAATTTCAGAAATTCTTACCAAAATATTTCAGGAATAATAGTACATCTTCATAAGGGGAGAAAGTTGTAACATTTTATTTCTTAGAATATAAACATCATAAGATCACCAATGTGCAATAGCTTGGTAAGAACTGCAGATTGTCAACTTGACTGCTCTAAGAGGAATGCTCATAACTGCCCTCTTTTGACACAGCTGTATAAGCCTAGCTCTTTTTTTCTCAGTTTATAAAAATGTTAAAAAATTTTATTGCAAAATAGTTTGTGCTGCTTTATATTCTTGTATTTTTTTTAATAGTTTTTCAAATTCTTCTTCTTAGGCTCTCTGGTTAATCATCTTAAGAAGACTGGATTTCTGGATATCAACTCTACTCCATCTCTATTGACTTTTAAAACATGATAATGCAAACCTATGACACTGACAATCATCCATGAACCTTTAATTACATTGATTGGTAGCGTTTGAAGCTTCCTCAGGGAGTAAACAATGACATCAGCAGTGGTTGACAGTGGAGGTTCTATTTTGGAGCTTCCCAGCAATGGAGTAGAAAATCAAGAGGTTAGCCATCCAATGTATTACATTTCTTTTTTGTTCATAAAATCAATGCATGAACTAATGAATTTAATGGGAAAAACAGGTATTTGAGAGTAGAAATGTATAGTGCATGAGACTGTGTATCTCTGTCATGTGTCCTCGTATAATTAGGTTCTAGAGCATTGAGGGAGGTAGTGCTGGGCCTGAGTTGCCTGAGTTGTTGGAACTTCTATATATTGGAATGAACTAGGAGGGAAAAAAGAAAGAAAACAATAGTATTAGTTGAGAAATAGATTTAAATCTCTGATAAAATCCATTGTTTTGGATTTTAGAGTATATAGGTAAATACTGTATCTAAATACCTAAATTATATTCATACTTTAGAATTTTGTATCTCTTCTTGTTGTTACCTTTGTCTTTTGATTATTCTAATTCATGGGAATCCATTGTATTTTAAGTACGTATTATTTATACTTAAGAATTTAATTTAGATAATTTGTAAATCAGAAGAGAAACTCGGTTTTGAAATTTTATACTTGAAGAATTTTGCAATGTTAGTGTATTTGGTTTTTTTTTTTGTTGTCGTTGTTATTGATAACATTAAAGAATAAGAGATAGAAATAGAAAGCAGCAGTACCTGAAATACATGGACTTTCAGGGCCTGGCTTTTATTCTCACCATTCGGTAAAGACTGACTATTGGGAATTATCTAAATTAAAATATAATAATACTGTCACAACAATGGTCAAATACTTGGACAGAGATAAGATGGGAAAATGGAGGAAAAAAGTCTGTTTTTCTACATTCTGTGAAAGATACTGCTGTTACTGGTACTTAGTATTATGACTGAGGTACAAATTAGGATGTCAGGCTGTGTGTTCTGGGTCTGGATTCTTTTTCTTGCTTGCTTGGTGTCTGTTCAGAGGTCTGTTCAGTCCTCTGAGATAGCGATGGACAAATTCAGTGGGTTTGTTTTCAGTGGACTTGGTAACTGAAATATCCCTGTAGTATTTGAATCTAAAACTGTTTCAAAATGTACTGAGAGAAACAAAGGTAAAGAACATGTTTTATTCTCATAATCAAGTTCTGCTTCCTTCTTGAAGTTTCACTTTCTGTATGATCACTTCCAAGTATGATTCACCCAAGAAATGAGGGACTTGGGATTTCTATCCCCTCCAGTATCATCCAGGACTTGCTTCTTCAAGTACTTTCCTTTTGCCCCATGGTTTTACTCTGTTGATATTAATTCTGTGGGGGAAGCTGCTAAGAACAGTTGGTGGAATATATTTACCTTGTGGTGACTGGGTACCACCATTATGGGAAAAATGAACAGAACACTTTGTTTCTGGAAGACTCTCTATACCTCCCTTCATTTACATGGAACCCCATGTGTTCATGGCTTGACAAACTGTTTGTAACCAAAGAAAGAATCTGACAAATGAAAATAATTTAGTCAAGACATTATTGACTAATGATTTATGCAGTAGTCTTCAAAGGTGGTCATAGGCATTTTAGGAAGAGTGGCACCAGAAAGGAGGAAACTATTCTCAGGAACTTTTTCTTTACATTATGTCATGTGGATACCTACTTACTTTCATTTCATTTATTCCTTCAACAAACATTAATTGACCTCTTACTGAATGTCAGTTACTTTTTTAGGCACTAGGGATAAAGTATTTCAGAATGGCTATGAAGAATAAATCAGGGCTAGAGATAGGGAATTGGTAGAGTATTTTGATTAGAATGGACAAGGAAGGCTTCTCTGAGCAGGTGGCATTTTAGTGTAGACCTAAATAGCATAAGGGATTGAGCTGTAGAAACACCTGGGGAAGAAAATTCCTGGAAGAAAGAAAAGCCACTAGTTTCTGTAATATCTCCCAAGTTTTTAAAGTGAGTTTTGGGGATAGTGGTATTAGAAAGATAGAATTTTGTCTTTATAATGTATTTATAATATATATCTATACTACTTATACTTTAAAATATAGGCTGGGGTGGGGAAAAAATGACCTTATTACCTTAGCTTCAGAATCTGAAGAAAAAATAAATGTTTAAAATATGATGGGCAACACATTTTAAATCAATTGTACCCCAACAAATTTTTTTTAATTATTAAAAAAGTGGTGGGCATTTTGGAGAGTTATTAGTGATGTTTAGGCTTTATTTCTTATAGTTTTATTCTTGATTATGTTTTCTATGAATATTTTATAAAATTAGGATAATTCTGTTTCTGACAAAGATAGCAAAAAAAGTAGACTGTAATCTTATTAATGAGTGTGGATACAAAAATCATAAATAAAATAGTAATACATTTATAAAATAGTCATATATTTAAAAATCCAGTTACCAAATAGGATTTAGATACATAAGGATATCCAATTTTAAGAAAACAAGTAATATATACTCCTACTAATATGACATATGATATAATGGTAGGATAAAATACTTGATGAAATAGGATTTTATAAAGTTCAATATCCTTCCTGATAAAAACTCTAAATAATATAAGTGTATATTTCCTTAACATTATTTTAAAAAATATATAAATCAAGAGCTAGAATCCTATTTAATGGGGAAATACTGGAGTATTTTCTCTGAAATTGGAGAGAAAGTCAGTATGGGCACTACTATTATTTAATATTTTCCTGTAATCAGACAAAATAATGAAAAAAATATATAAGTATTAAAAAGACCAAATTGCTGTTTGTAGATAATATAACTCACCACCTGGGAAAACCAAGGGGAAAATCCATGAATACCCATTAGAACTAATAAAGAGTACCTAATAGTTTGGTGAGTGCAAAATTAACATAAAAATATCTTGCTTTCTTTTAAGGACTGTAATTAGTTAGAAAAAAATCATGGAAATAAACTGTATTTCAGAAAATTAACAAAAATGAATAAACTGTTGAGGAATAAAAGTAAAAGATATATAGGACTTGTTTGAAGGAAACTAATGATACTTAAGTAGACTTTAATAAACAAAGAGATATATTTTGTATTTGGGTAAGAGAAATGGGAATGGTCAGTATTGTGGAGGATGTCAGTCCTCCAATTAATCTATATATTTAATTCCATGTCTATAAGATGTTAGGGCCAGTTGGGGGAAATTGATCATATGGGCCTAAAGATTGTATGGAAGAATAAACATAGAGGAGTAGCCAGAGCAGTTTTTGAGAAGGAAATACATATCAGGTAGGTCTCATAGAAATGGGGAATTAATGCAGAAAAAATAAAAAAGGATTTAGGTAAATTTAAAAAACAAAATGAATGCAAGTTTTAGAGAGCATCTGCTTCCAGACAAAGAAGATTGGGACTTCTTCCACTTCAGGTTGTGATGAAACAACTGAAACAAGATTTGTACTCCAACCATAAACAACTAGGAAAATGAACAAAACACGTGAGCCCACAGTGTTTATTTGTGCTATGGTCTTGAATGTTTGTGAACCTCTCAAAATTTATATGTTGAATCCAAACTTCCAAAGATGATTATCATTAGGAAGGTATTAGGAAGTAGGGCTTTAGGAAGGTGATTAGGTAATGAGGAAGGAACCTTTACAAATGGGGTCAATACTTTTATAAAAGGCTCTAGGGAAAAAAAAGGTTCTAGAGAGACCCCTTTCCCTTTCTGCCATGTAAGGACAAAAGAGAAGTCTGTGACTTGGAGGAAGGCCCCCACTCAGTCATTCTGGTACCCTGATCTTGGATTTCTAGCCTCCAGAACTATGAGCAATACATTTCTGCTGTTTTTCAGCCACCTAGTCTGGTATTTGTTATAGTAACATGAATGGATTAAGACAGTTGGACCACAGACGGTGCAAGACTGTTCTTCCTGAGAAATGATTGCACTGGCTTCCTGCTTGGACCTACTTTCTGGAAAAACATGGGAAGGAGAAATTCAAGCAGAATGTAGACAGTCTCACTGTATTGAGGAAACCAAAATTCGGAATTTGGAGAGGCTAATGCAGCCTAGATAGCATATTCAAAAGCAGAGACATTTCTTTGCCAACAAAGGTTCGTCTAGTCAAGGCCATGGTTTTTCCTGTGGTCATGTACAGATGTGAGAGTTGGACTGTGAAGAAGGCTGAGTGCCGAAGAATTGATGCTTTTGAACTGTGGTGTTGGAGAAGACTGTTGAGAGTCCCTTGGACTGCAAGGAGATCCAACCAGTCCATTCTGAAGGAGATCAGCCCTGGGATTTCTTTGGAAGGAATGATGCTAAAGCTGAAACTCCAGTACTTTGGCCACCTCATGCGAAGAGTTGACTCATTGGAAAGGACTCTGATGCTGGGAGGGATTGGGGGCAGGAGGAGAAGGGGACAACAGAGGATGAGATGGCTGGATGGCATCACTGACTCAATGGACGTGAGTCTGAGCGAACTCCGGGAGTTGGTGATGGACAGGGAGGCCTGGCGTGCTGCGATTCACGGGGTCGCTAAGAGTCGGACACGACTGAGCGACTGATCAGATCTGATCTGATCTTAATGCAACTAAAAATGGGAAAACAATGGAATAGATGGGGAAACAGTAGAAATAATGCAACTAATAGATGGGGAAACAGTGGAAATAGTGACAGACTTTATTTTTGGGGGCTCCAGAATCACTGCAGATGGTGATTGCAGCCATGAAATTAAAAAAACACTTGCTCCTTAGAAGAAAAGCTGTGGCCAACCTAGACACCATATTAAAAAGGAGAGGCATTACTTTGCCAGCAAAGCTCCGTCTAGTCAAAGCTGTGGTTTTTCCAATAGTCATGTGTGGATATGAGAGTTGGACTATAAAGAAAGCTGAGTGCCAAAGAATTGATGGTTTGGACTGTGGTGTTGGAGAAGACTCGAGAGTCCCTTCAACTGCAAGGAGATCCAACCAGTCAATCCTGAAGGAAATCAATCCTGAATATTTATTGGAAGGACTGATGCTGAAGCTGAAACTCCAATCCTTTGGCCACCTGATGTGAAGAACTGACTCATTGAAAGAGACCCTGATGCTGGGAAAGATTGAAGGCAGGAGGAGAAGGGGATGACAGAGGATGAGATGGTTGGGTGGCATCACCAACTCAATGGACATGAGTCTGAGCAAAGCTCTGGAAGTTGGTGATGGACAGGGAAGCCTGGCATGCTGCTGTCCATGGGGTGGCAAAGAGTCAGACATGACTGAGCAACTGAACTGAACTGAATGCAACTAATTTGAGGGGCAAAGTATCTGAAAGGAAGAAGCTGCCCAGAGGAGGAACTCAGAACTCAGCCTTTGGTTCCCCTAGTCTTTAGCTGAATGAGTTCCCTGGTGTAGTAAGAAACTGCATGAAGCCAAGCAAAGGATGATCAGAAAGGTGTAAACTCAGGAACCTACTGAAAAAAATCTACATAGTTCACTCAGGGCTGGAAGATGCTAGAATTCCAACCAGTTGGAAAAGTGGGTTTTTGTTAACTGCCCAGGGCACTCATTAGAGATTCCAGAAGGGTCATGCCCACATAAGTGGAGCTAAACTAGCTCTGGAATAAAGGGGAGTCCAAACTTGCTCTTGAAAGATTTCAAAATAAGCCTTGAAAATTGATCTACAAGTAACATAACTGTCATAGTAAACATGAAATACCCAATCATGTTAAATGCAAGGATGCAGGAATAATATAACTTAAAACTTGGAGAAAAATTTGTCAATGAAAATAAATAGAAATGATAGATATGTAATTAACAGATAAACTTTCAAAACAACTATTACAGATATGCTCTAGAAAGGTAAAGAGAACATGAATCGCAGAGGAGAGGTGTAAATGACATAAAAGAACCAAGTGAAACTTCTAGAAATGAAATATATCCTATATGAAAAGAAAAATCACTGTATAGGATTACAAATAGATTAGGTACTGCATAAGAAAAAACCAGTGAATTTGAAGGATAGAAACTATATCATTAAGTGCAGAAAGACTGAAAAAAGAAAAAAGATGAACAAAAACTTGGTTACCTGTGGGACAATATCAAGTTGTCTAATATAATGTAATTGGAGTCCCAGAATGAGAGAAGAGAACATAAAAAGCATGTAAAGAAATAATGGCTATACAATTTCCCAAGTTTGATGAAAATAGAAACCCATAGATCTGAGAAGGGGCTTCCCTGTTAGCTCAGCTGGCAAAGAATCTGCCTGCAATGCAGGAGACTCTGGATTGATTCCTGGGTCGGGAAGATCCTATGGAGGAAAGGATAGGCTATCTACTCCAGTATTCATGGGCTTCCCTGGTGGCTCAGACAGTAAAGTGTTTGCCTGCAATGCAGGAGACCTGGGTTTGATTCCTGGGTCGGGAAGATCCCCTGGAGGAGGGCATGGCAACCCACTCCAGTATTCTTGCCTGGAGAATTCCTGTGGACAGAGGAGCCTGGTGGGCTACAGTCCATGGATTCACAGAGATGGACATGACCGAGCAGCTAAGCACAGCACAGATCTAAGAATCTTAAACTCTAAATAGGATAAAGCAGAGAGTAAACAGACTGAGGTACATCACAATAAAGCTGCTGAAAGCAAACTTCAAAAAGAAAATCTTAAAAGCTTCTAGAGAACTTCTCCTGTGGGAGCCACAGGGTTGAGAGGAGTGTGGCCTTCTGTCCCGCCATGGCCTGTGCTCATTCACTGATACCAGTACTCCAAAAAGGGGGAGTCATCTGGAAAAATGCCTCTTTTCCTGCTGTGTTCAAGGCTCCCATTTGACCAGATATTGTGTACTTTATTCACACCAACTTGCACAAAAACAATGGACAGCTCTATACTGTCAGTGAATTAGCAGGTCATCAAACCAGTTCTGAGTCTTGGGCTCCTGGCAGAGCTGTGACTCCCATTTCCTAGAGTTTGAGGTGGTGGGACTCACTGTTCTGGCCAGGGTGCTTTTGGAAATATATGTTGTGGAGGCCACATGTTTGCACTAATCAAGGCCTGGTAATGTTGGCACTTCAGACTGAACACAACGCAGAAATGATACTCTTGTCTGCTCTGCACTGGCTGCCTCAGCGTTACCAGCGCTGGTTGTGTCATCTTATTGAGGAAGTTCCTGAACTTGCTTTGGTGGCTGAAGATAAAGTTGAAGGCTGCAATAAGACCAAAGAGATTGTTTTCCTTCTGAAGAAACTTAAGGCGTGGAACGATATTAAAAAGATCTGTGCTTCTCAATGAATGAGAACTGGCAAAGGCAAAATGAGAAGCCGTCACTGTATCCAGCACAGGAAACCCTGCATCTTCTTTAATGAGGACAGGGCAATCATCAAGGCCTTCAGAGACATCCCTGGAATTACTCTGCTTAGTGTAAGTAAAGTCAGTATTTGAAACTTGCTCCTGGTAGGCACGCGCGATGTTTCTGCATTTGGACTGAAAATGCTTTCCACAAGTTAGATGAGCTGTTTGGCACTTGGTGTAAAGAGTAACTGCAAACTCCCCATTCACAAGATGCTTAATATAGACCTTTGCAGAATCTTAAAAACCCCAGAGATCCAGAGAGCTCTCCAAGCACCATATAGGAAGACTCATTGCAAAGACCTGAAGAAGAATCCACTGAAAAACTTGAGAATCACATTGAAGCTGCTGCTGCTAAGTCACTTCAGTTGTGTCCAACTCTGTGCTACCCCATAGACGGCAGCCCACCAGGCTCCCTCATCCCTAAGATTCTCCAGGCAAGAACACTGGAGTGGGTTGCCGTTTCCTTCTCCAATGCATGAAAGTAAAATGTGAAAGTGAAGTTGCTCAGTCATGTCTGACTCTTAGCGACCCCATGGACTGTAGTCCACCAGGCTCCTACATCCATGGGATTTTCCAGGCAAGAGTACTGGAGTGGGCTGCCATTGCCTTCTCCTTACATTGAAGCTACTAAACTCATATTCAAAGACCATGTGCCAAAACACCATTCTTCTCCCTACCAAGAACCACAAAATTCAGGTGGACAGCAGCAGCATTAGAAGCCAGATCAGATGAAAAGGGGATTCCAGGCAAGAAGACTGTGGTGGGGAAGAAAGGAAAGAAGGCTCTTGGCACTAAGAAGCAGAAGCGTTGAGGGGAAAAGAGGCTGCAGTGATAAAACAACAACAACAAACAGCAACTGAGAGGAAACCCACAAAAAGGAAGCCCAACACAGAAGAAAAGAAGTCTGCTGGATAAACTCAAATTTGTTTATTCTGTAAAGGTCAAATCATTTTGTACAGTTAATTTTGAGTAAAGACCCGATCAAAGAGGTAGTGAGAAGCATGGGGGGAAAAGGCTTCCAGAGGAAAAAATTCATTACCTACAGAAGAATAAAGATATGACTGCAGACATCTTTATTAGAACCATGCAAGTCAGAAGATAATGACTTCCTTGAATTTCACAAAACTAAAACTTGTCAACCAACCTACAGTTACATATCCAGTGAAAATGTGCTTCAAAGTGAAATTTTTCTCAGCCCAACAAAAGCTGAGAGCATTTATCACCAAAAAATGCATATTATAATAAATGTTAAATGAAGATCTTTAGGCAGAAGGAAAATGATACCAAATTAAAGCATATATATAAATTTATACATAAAGCATTGAAAAGTGCTAGAGAAATAGTTAATGTGTGGGTAAATATTTTCCAAAATTTGTTTTAAATTTATTAAAAAGATAATTGTTTAAGACAAAAATAACCGAATTATATATATATATGTATGTATATAATAGCTGAATTATGGGGTTTGCAATGTGAAGCAAAAGAAGTGAATGTATAACAACAGTCGAACAAAGGATGGGAGGCAGTATTGGAAAAATACTACAGTGCTGTAAACTTTTTACATTAAGCATTGTTGGATATAAACTGTAATATGTTAGGAAGCCTGTTGTAAGATCTGTGCTTTGCTGTGCTTAGTCGCTCAGTCGTGTCTGACTCTTTGTGACCCCATAGACTGTGGCCCAGGCTCCTCTGTCCATGGGGTTCTCCAGGCAAGAATACTGGAGTGGTTGCCGTGCCCTCTTTCAGGGCATCTTCCCAACCCAGGGATCAAACCCAGATCTCCGACATTGCAGATGGATTCTTTACCATCTGAGCCACCAGGGAAGCCCAAGAATACTGGAGTGAATAGCCTATCCCTTCTCCAGGGGAACTTCCCAACCCAGGAATTGAACCAGAGTCTGCTGCATTGCAGATGGATTCTTTACCAGCTGATTGTTCAGTGGTAAAAATCTGTCTGCAATGCGGGAGACCTGGGTTCGATCCCTGGATGGGGAAGATCTCCTGGAGCAGGAAATGGCAACCCACTCCAGTATTCTTTCCTGGAAAATTCCATGGACAGAGGAGCCTGGCAGGCCATAGTCTGTGGGGTTGCAAAGAGTTGGACAGGACTGAGTGACTTTCACTTCACTTCACTTCTTTACCAGCTGAGCTACTAGGGAAGCCCATTGTAAGATCTAGTGCACCACTAAAAAATAAAGAAATCTAGATAGTAAGCCATTACTATGTATAAATTAAATAGAATTAAAATGGATACTAAAAAAATTCTTAATTAAAAACAAGACTGAGAATGAAAGGATCAAGGAATAAATGAAGTAAATAACAGAGCAGATGGTAGATTTAAACCTTGTTTTATTGATAATATTAAATATAAGTATTCTAAATAGCCCTATTTAAATGAAGATGTTGTTTAAAATGCAGATTAGATTTTTTTTAAAAGCCAAATCTGTTAGTTTCATCCAAAGAACTCACGTGAAGTATAACCACACAGTTTAAAAGTGAAAGTATAGATATAGATGATACCATGCAAATATTAATCATAAAACCAGGTGAAGTGGTTTCAAGACAAGACCAGGGATAAAGGTAGACATTTCATAAATGATAAAAGGACCATCTTTTCAAGAAGACTTAACATTTGTTAAGTCTTCTTGAAAACTAAATGTTTTCGCATTCAACATGAGAGCTTCAAAATACATAAAACATAAACTGATAGAACTGAAAGAATAGATAAACCCACAGTAATGGAGTTTGCAGCATTCCTCACTCAGTAATTGATAGATTGATTAGAAAATCAATGAGGATATCAAAAACTTGAATAACAGCATGAGCTAACTTCACCTAATGGACTTCCATGAAGCACTGTGGCTAACAGTATTAGAACACATATTCAAGTGCACATGGACAATAAGCAAAAGTAGATCATCTGCTGGGTTGCACATCTCAGTAATTTTAAAAACTTTCAAAGGATTGAAATTATATAGACAAATTGTGACCAAAGCAGGATTATGTTAGAAATTAACAAAAAAATATGATTGCAAATTTTTTAATACTTGCATATTAAATAGTCTACTTCTATATTTGTGTAACCCATGGATTAAAGAATAAATCACAAGAGAAAGTAGATGTTCAAACTGAATGAAGATGAAGGCACAGTACATCAAGTTTGAGGGATGAAGCTAAAGCAGTGCTTAGAGGAAAGTTTATAGCTTCATATATTTACATTGGAAAAGGAAAATCAATCTTAAGGTTTTGCCTCAACAAGCTAGAATATGAAGATCAAATCAAACCCAAAATAGAAGGAACAAAGTAATAAAAGTAAAAACACAAATCAATGAAGTTGAAAGTGGACAACCTCTAAGTAGACTGCACAAGAAAAAGGCAAAATACACTAAAAGAAAGAAAGATGCATTATTATAGACAGTAAACATTAAGAAGAACTTTAGGCCAGTAAGTTTGATAACTTAGGTGAAATGGGCCAATTCCTTGAAAGTCATTCCAAAAGGAAAAGCAGGCCTGCATAGCCCTCTGTCTTTTAAATAAGAAATCTTTTAAAAAGGTATCAATGTCTTTTAAAAAGGTATATTTTAAATAAGATATTTAAGTAACCTTTGGATTTGTAGTCAAGGTCTTTGCTGCAAAGAAAATTACAGAGCTAAATGGCTTTCTTGATCTGCTAAGTATTTATGGAAGAAGTAATACCCATTCTACACAACTCTTTTAGAAAATAGAGGACAAGAGAATTTTATGAGGTCAGTATTACCCTGATATCAAGACCAGACAGAGATTTTATAGGAAAAGAAAACTACACGTCCATATTCTTTATGAACATAGAATCAAACATTCTTGATAAAATACTTAAAATGAATCCCGGGGCATATAAAAGGGATCATATGTCTCAAATGGGGTTTATCCCAGGGAGATAGGTTTAATCAATTAGTGTAATTTTCCATGTTAACAAAGGAAAATGGAAAAATCATGTGATCATATCAGTAGCCACTTAAAGCCCATTTGCTAAAAGCCAATACCTATTATACAAATTCAGTAAACTAGTAATAAAAGGCAGCTTTCTCAGTCTGGTAAGTACATATGTGAAAAACTCACAGTAAACATACTTAATGGAGAAAGAAAATGTTTTCCTTTTAAGGTTGAGAACAAGGCAAGGGTATCTGCTCTAACTACTGCTATTCAACACTGCACTGGCGAAATTGGTACAGGGCAAGAAAAATAAAAGACTTACAGATCGGAAAAGAAGAAATAAAAACTGTCTTTATTGTTAAATGATGCAATCATATACATAGAAACTCCTAAGAAATCTGTGCAACTGTTAAACTAATAAGTAAATGTAGAATAGTTGTCTATGTAAAAATCAGTTGTATTTATATATTCTGGCAAAGTTCAATTCAGAAAGTAAATTTAAAAAGTAATACTATTTAACAGCAGCATAAGACCAAAGGGTTAAGTTTAGTGAAATCTGTACTTAGAAAACTACAAAATACTGTTAAGACAAATTTAGTTCAATTTAGTCACTCAGTTGTGCTCACCTCTTTGCGACCCCATGGACTGCAGCATGCCAGACTTCCCTGTCCATCACCAACTCCCAGAGCTTGCTCAAACTCATGTCCATCAAGTCGGTGATGCCATCCAACCATCTCATCCTCTGTCATCCCCTTCTCCTCCTGCCTTCAGTCTTTCCCAGCATCAGGATCTCTTTCAGTGAGTCAGTTCTTCGCATCAGGTGGCCAAAGTATTGAGTTTCAGCTTCAGCATCAGTCCTTCCAATGAATATTCAGGACTGATTTCTTTCAGGATTGACTGGTTGGATCTCCTTACAGTCGAAGGGACTCTCGAGTCTTGTCCAACACCACAGGTCAAAAGCATCAATTCTTTGGCGCTCAGCTTTCTTTGTAGTCCAACTCTCATATCCACACATTACTATTGGAAAAACTATAGCTTTGACTAGACGGAGCTTTGTTGGCAAAGTAATGCCTCTGCTTTTTAATATGGTGTCTAGGTCGGAGAAGGCAATGGCACCCCACTCCAGTACTTTTGCCTGGAGAATCCCATGGATGGAGGAGCCTGGTGGGCTGCAATCCACGGGGTCGCTGGAGTCGGGCACGACTGAGCGACTTCACTTTCACTTTTCACTTTCATGCATTGGAGAGGGAAATGGCAACCCACTCCAGTGTTCTTGCCTGGAAAATCCCAGGGACAGGAAGCCTGGTGGGCTGCCGTCTATGGGGTCACACAGAGTTGGACACGACTAAAGTGACACAGCAGCAGCAGCAGCTATATTGGTCATAGCTTTTCTTCCAAGGAGCAAGTGTTTTTTAATTTCATGGCTGCAATCACCATCTGCAGTGATTCTGGAGTCCCCCCCCCCCCCCCCCCCCAAAAAAAAAAGTCTGTCACTGTTTCCATTGTTTCCCTATCTATTTGTCATGAAGTGATGAGACCAGATGCCATGATTTTAGTTTTTTGAATGTTTTGTTTTTAGCCAGCTTTTTCACTCTCCTCTTTCACTTTCATGAAGAGGCTTAGTTCCTCTTTGCTTTCTGCCATGAGGGTGTTGTCATCTGCATATCTGTGGTTATTGATATTTCTCCTGGCAATCTTGACTCCAGCTTGTGCTTCATCTAGCCCGGCATTTCGCATGATATACTCTGCACATAAGTTAAATAAGCAGGGTGACAATAATACAGCCTTGACATACTCCTTTCCCAATCTGGAGGCAGTCTGTTGTTCCATGTCTGGTTCGAACTGCTGCTTCTTGACCTGCATACAGATTTCTCAGGAGGCAGGTAAAGTGGTCTGATATTCTATCTCTTTCAGAATTTTCCAGTTTGTTGTGATCCACACAGTCAAAGGCTTTAGCATAGTCAATAAAGCAGAAGTAGGTATTTTTCTGGAACTCTCTTGCTTTTTCTATGATCCAGTGGCTGTTGGCAATTTGATCTCTGGTTCCTTTGTATTTTCTAAATCCAGCTTGAACATGTGGAATTTCTTGGTTCATGAAGCTGGCTTGAAGAATTTTGAGCATTACTTTGCTAGTGTGTGAGATGAGTGCAGTTGTGCAGTAGTTTGAACATTCTTTGGCATTGCCTTTTTTTAAGATTGGAATGAAAACTGACCTTTTCCAGTCCTGTGGCCACTGCTGAATTTTCCAAATCTGCTGGCATATGACAGTAGCACTTTAACAGCATTATCTTTTAGGATTTGATATAGCTCAGCTGGGAATTCAGTCACCTCCACTAGCTTTGTTCGTGGTGATGCTTCCTAAGGCCCTCTTGATTTCTTATTCCAGGATGTCTGGGTCTAAGTGAGTGATCACACCATGGTGGTTATCTGGGTCATGAAGATTTTTTGTGTGTAGTTCTTTGTATTCTTGCCATCTCTTCTTAATCTCTTCTGCTTCTGTTAGGTCCATACCATTTCTGTCCTTTATTGTGTTCATCTTTGCATGAAATGTTCCCTTGGTATCTCTCATTTTCTTAAGAGATCTCTAGTCTTTCCCCTTATGCTGTTTTCCTTTATTTCTTTGCATTGATCATAGAGGAAAGCTTTCTTATCTCTCCTTGCTCTCCTTGAGAGAAATTAAACATCTGAATAAATGGAGAAATATAACATAGCTGTGGATCAGAAGATTTATGGTTTAAGAACAGAGTTGGAGGGCTTACATACCTGATTTAAAGACTTACTGTTAAGATCCAGTAATTGAGATAATGTGGTGTTGGTATACAGACAGACCTGTGAATCAGTGGAACATCGCATAGTCCCGTATAAGACTGATTAATTTTCAGTAATGGTGCTAATGTAATTCAGTGGAGAAAGGATAGTCATTTTAACAGATGAGGTGGAACAACTAATCCCTATGCAAATAAATGAACTACAGTCCTTTCTTGCATCATACACAATGACTAAATGTTTTTATAATTAATTGTTAAAATAGTGTAAATGGAGAAAAATGAGGAAATTTTTTCAGCCTTGAAACAGGCAGTAATTCCTTAGATTGATAATAAAACACATGAATCTTAAAAGAAAAAAAATGATAAAGTTCATTTAAATGAAAAGCTTCTATTCCTTAAAAATATCCCATTAATAAAATGAAAGGGCAGGAATTCCCTGGTGGTCCATTGGTTAGGACTTCGGGCTTCCACTGCAGGGGGCTCAGGTTCTATCCCTGGTATGGAACTAAGATCCTTCATGTTGTGTGGTGAGGGGGAAGGAGGGAAAGGTAAACCAAGGATTGGAAAGGAGTTACAATGCATAACCTGTATTCAGACTATATAAAAGGACTTTTATTCAGATTATATATAATAATAAGTTGGAGATAATCCATTAAAATTAGAAGAAGATTTGAGCAGATAAATATATGAATGGCTAATAAGCACACTTTTAAAATGCCCAATATTATTAGCTATCAGGGAAACACAAACTGGAAACACAAGGAAATACTACTACATACTTAGAGAATGGTGAAAATTGCAGAGCATGTTTGGAGAGGAACTGGAATTGAACCTTTCATACATTACTGCTAAGTCACGTCAGTCATGTCCGACTCTGTGCAACCCCATAGACGGCAGCCCACCAGGCTCCCCCGTCCCTGGGATTCTCCAGGCAAGAACCCTGGAGTGGGTTGCCATTTCCTTCTCCAATGCATGAAAGTGAAAAGTCAAAGTGAAGTTGCTCAGTCGTGTCCGACTCTTCACGACCCCATGGACTGCAGCCTACCAGGCTCCTCCGTCCATGGGAGTTTCCAGGCAAGAGTACTGGAGTGGGTCGCCAGTTACTAGTGGTCACAGTGTGACCACTTTGCAGAATAATTTGACAGTCCTTTTAAAACTAGATGTACAATTACCGTATGATCTGGTAATTTGATGTGTAGGTAAATATGGAATGGAGAGGGAGGGAGGGGAACAGCAAGACATTAATAGGAGTATTGCTGCTATTTAGTCACTAAGTCATGTCCATCTCTTTGTGACTCCGTGGACTGTAGCCTGCCAAGCTTCTCTGTCCATGGGGTTTTCCAGGCAAGATTACTGGAATGGGCTACCGTGCACTTCTCCAGGGGATTGTTCCTGACCCAGAGACTGAGCCTGTGCCTCCTGCTTGGCAGACAGATTGTTTACCACTGCGCCACCTGGGAAGCCCCAATAGGAGGGTTACAGTCTTGCGTAGAGAGGTCTGTCAGTACAGTGGGAGTCTCAGCAATGAAAAGAAATGATCTACTGAGCATGCAATGACAAGTATAAATCTTAACATTATGCTAACTTAAAGAACTCAAATGCAAAAGAGCAAAACTGTTGACTCCATATATATGAAATTTTAGGAAAAGAAAATTTATAGAGATAGAAAATTGGTGATTAACCACATGGGTGGATGTGTAGATGGGGGAGTAGATGGTGGTATGGTGGTGATTGTGAGAGTTTGACTGGTATGAGGGGTGCAAGGGAGCCTCCTAGGGTGATAGAAGTATTCTGTTTCTTGATGGTGATGATCGTTACAGGGATTTCTACATTTATAGAAATCCATAAAACTGTACACTTAAAATGGTTGCATTGTATTTGCATAAAAATACATTGGTATAAAAATACATTGGTAAAGTTGATTAAAACTAAATAATTTATTTTGTTAGTTGTGATATATTATCCTGCAAATTTTATATTACCAAAATGGTATTTCTTTTTAAATTACCCCTGTAAGTTTTAATATATATATATTTTCTGGTAATTGTTATTTTTCCTTTGTTTTTTCAGTTCTCTTTTTTTGTCATTGTTATATTTAAACAGGAAAAAAAGTATTTTGCTTTTTCTTATACAGGATTATTGTAAAAAACGAATTCAGACACACTGAGAAAATGAAAATTCTTTTTATGTGTTCACCTCTCTTACAGTGTTATTAGTAGTTTGAGGTATATTCTTCAGATTTTTTAATACATATGTAAAACAAATATGTTTATAAATAGAATCATATAGTAGTACTGTTCTGTTAATCGTTTCCCTCTGATTTATTTATATCATTCTTTTAACCAAACTACAAGTCCTTAAAGTGACAGTTTAGTTTATATGAGGTATTGTTGAGGAGGATACAGTAATTGACTCTTAATATTAAAAATGGGCTCTTGCTCTTAGTCATCTTACTGTCTTGTCAAGGTGTTGGATATGTAAGCAGGTAATTATAATACAGGATCATGTGCAGTGGTGATAATAGGGAAACAACTTTTTCTAGAAGTATTTGGTATGGAAAAATTGATTCAGATTAGAGGATTGTAGAAGACTCTGTGGAACTGTGCCCTGAGTGGATAAAAAGGGTTTGGACAGATAATGGAAGCAAAAAATCATGGAAGTTTCACTTTTGGGAACAGTAGACACTGTCTCACAGTTCTGCAGTCTAGGAGTTTGAAAACAAGGTTGGCAGAGTTGATTCTTTCTGAGGGCTGTGAGAGAGAATGTCTCCCATGCCTCTTTGTTAGCTTTTGGTGGCTTCAGGTGTTCCTTGCCTTGGATGTGGTCTCCCCAGGTAGTGCAGCCCACCAGGCTCCTCCACCCATGGGATTCTCTACGTAAGAATATAGGAGTGGGTAGCCATTCCCTTCTTCAGGGGACCTTCCTGACCCAGGGATTGAACCCAGGTTTCCTGCATTGTAGGCAAGTATTTTACCATCTGAGCCATCAGGGAAGCCCATGCTTCTCATTAATCACTGTTATTTAACTGGGTGGTGCTGTTGGCAGGCTGTGATTATAAAGCTGATCAAGAAGCATGATCAGCATGAAGATTCAACTGTCACTATATCCAATTGGTGAAAAAGAATTTTTTTCTAATGTTAAAAAGTTGGACTCATTTCTTACCTTATACACAGTAAGAAATTCAAGGTTAGTATTCAATATGTACTTTCTTTTTAATTCACCGTATCTTTGTTTTGTAATTTATTTAAAAAATTTGTGCAATATTTTATACAAAATGAAGAGTATATAAGATATTATGTTTCAATCTAAGAATAACAAAAAGAGGACATATTATCTATCATTCAGGTTAAAAAAATAGAAATTATTGATATTTTAGAACACTAAGTGTGCTGCACCTCCTGTCCCCATACCTGTTCCCTGAGGTGCCATGATCCTGACTTAATGTGTTAACAGTCTTTTACTTTTCTTTATAGTTTTATTCTCTCTGGATATCTCCTAGACAACATATTATTTACTTTGAGAAAATGCATAGTGTACTTAGCTTTAGAGTTAGGAAGGGACAGCATTACTATAGTTAATAAAAGCTTCCGGGAGATAGGCTAACTAGTCTGACATTGGATTCACTGAGCTTCCAGAGATTCTACTCAGGTAATCCTTAAGCAGTGTATTGAGTTAGTTTTGGAAACAGAAGGCCATCTTGATCAGACATATGGCAGTGCTAGGGTATGGGCTTGGTATTGCAGCCTTCTTCAATAGGTATATGGTCATATGGAAAGAGTGCTATTGTGCTGTTGTTTATTTTTGGTTTTTGAGCTCTTTGTGGTCTTCCAAAACTTAGGAGTAGAGTAAATAAAGCAGAATACATCTGGGAGGTTCTCAGCTGATCCAGGTAGCAAGGGAAGGTGGGGTGAGTAAATATAGCAAGATAAGCCAAATATAAATAAAAATCTGGAATAGGCTTATGGGCATCCTGTCCTTAGGACCAGTGTCAGTGGTCATCTTGGTGATGACAGTTCATCCTGCTGTCTCAGGAGTTACTTTGCTGCAACTGAATTAGTTGCCCTTCAGATCCAGTGCACAGCTGGTGTCCTGGAACCTCTCCTCACAGTCTGATCCTCCTAAACATTGGTATTTTCTCTCTCCCATATTAGACCTTCTATATTCTAGTTATCATCTTTATTAAACTTTTACTTTTTTAGTGGAATACACTCTCCAGTTTCTTCTTGAGAAAAGATGCATGGAAGGTAAACATTTTGAGATCTGTTGATTTGTCTGAGAAAATATCTTTACTTTTTTATAAGATTGGGTGAAGAATTCTAGATTGGAAATAATTTTCCTTTATAATTTTGAAGAAATGGTTCCATTGTCATCCATCTTCCTTCCAGTATGACTGTGGAGAAGACTGAAGTCTGAGTCCTGATTCTTTGTATATGACCTGTATTTTCTTTCAAGAATCTTATAGAATCCTTTTTTTGTTCCTTAATTGTGATATTTCACAGTGGTGTGCCTCAGTGTAGGTCTCATTCTTTATTTGTTTATGCTTAACAGTTGGTAGGTGTTTTTAAATGGTCGCCTCATATCCTTCCACGCTACGAAAATTTCTGAAATTTTTTTCTTTCTTTCCAGCTTTTTTCTTCCCTTGTTTTCTTTTTCTGAAACTCCTGTTACTCAGGAGCTTGGTATTGAACTGAACATTGGTCATCCTGGATTGATCCTCTAGTAGTGTTCCCATTCTCTCCTCTTTTTTCTCTGGTTCCTGGGAGACTGCCTCAGTTTTATCCTCCATGCCTCATTTTAGCTATTGTGTTTTTAATTTCTCAGAACTCTTTATTTTTTAATGTTCTTTATTAATTTGTATTTTGTTTCTGCTTTTTGGCTATATCTTCTCTTATTTCTGTGAAGAATATAAATTTATAAATGTATATGTAAGTAAATGGTATGTTTTGTGTTAGAGGCTTTTGCTTGGATGACTAGTAATACTTGGCTGTCTGCTCATGGTTAAAAGTGGAGGACTAAGAAGCTGATTGGGAACTCTACTTTGGGTACAGAATTGATACTAGTAAATGTGCCTATGTACCTCAAAGATGCTCTTGTTTTTCTCTCTCCAGAAAGTAACTCTCCAATCTTCTGCTGAGGTGGGGAAGGGCCGGTTGCCTAGCATCATGGAGGAGGGAGCAGGTCTAGGAATAAAAGTGCTTTTCAAACAACTTTAATGGAATCTTCCTTGTTTTAACCCCCCTCTTCTTTCTCCACCAACTGCTGCTCCTCTATTTCCAGAAGTAATTGGTATTGCCTTCTGTGGATTCTCCAGTGTAAAGTGTGTTGTGTCTCATTTATTTTTTGCTGCCAGGCTATGATTTGGCTTTCCTCGGTCTGCTAAACCACTTATTAATATTCATCCATTCACTATCAGTCTTTCAAGATTTTGTTGCTCTTATCTCTTCTTATGAGTTTATGTCTAAAAGTGTTTTATTGCATTTTAGTGGGCTTTCATGAGAGAGTAAAATTATATGCATGTTTTTAATTTGCCATCTTAATCCTAAAGCCCTGACTATTTAAAATGTTTAACATATGTCTCACCTTTTGAGACTTGAAAAGATTATTAAAATGAGTCCTTTTCATCTCTTGCTTTGGTTTTTACATTCATATTTATAATACATGAAACTCATTTGAACTCCTTGAGACTATATGAACTCAAGGATTTATAAATGAATTCAGAATTTGTGAATAAAGAGGCTGATTGTTTTTTTAAATTTGCTCTTGTAGGAAAGTGGAAAGGTTTCTGAATATCCAGCAGTGATTGTGGAGCCAGTTCCGAGTGCCAGATTAGAGCAGGGCTATGCAGCCCAGGTTCTGGTTTATGATGATGAGACTTATATGATGCAAGATGTGGCAGAAGAACAAGAAGTTGAGACGGAGAATGTGGAAACAGGTAGACATCTCATAAAATGTTCATTATTTTTAACTTTCTCATTTTGTAAGTGTCAACATAACTATTGCCAATTGAATAATATACTGAAAAAATCTCTTTTTTAATGCTATTTAGTATAGCTCGGAAATGAGTGAAACATTTCTTAAGAGAGTTTATATATTTATGAAGTTCTACATAATAATTCTTTGAGGTATAACAATCTCATATCATTGACTTCTAAAGAAAACTTACAGACCAATAATAATAAAACTATTTTTGTCATTTTTTTCCTGGGAGTGGCAATATTGACTAGTTATTTATTTGTAGACATCAGTAGACCAGTATATGATTTTTCTTAATTAAAAAAATAAAGTATCCTCATTCCATAGCAGATTAGAGTTTCTTTTAACCAGTAGCATTAGAGCGGTATCATTTCTTTTTCTCTAGCTCAAAAGCATCTTTGTAGTAGTGTATCAAATTTCTCTTTGCTTTTTGGTCTTAGAAATTTTGGTATTTCAATAAGTCTGTGGTGAGATAACTGTATGTTTAGTTGGGCATTGGTATGTATAATTCTTGGAGAAACCTTTTCATTTTTTGCCATTGACCCTAAAGAAAAAAGGATTTTTTTTACCAGAAAGATTATAATGACAGTTTTATAAAATAAACATTAAAATTTTTCTTTATTAGTTAATAGGAAAAGAAATCCTTATATTTGGTTTACAATCCTAATAAAAATTTCTAGTACTTTAGATAAATTTCTTTAAATGTAGCAGAATCTCATGATTAAAAATTTTTATTTGATGTCTTTCTGCTGGTTGAGGCCCAGTTGTATTCCCTAGGACTATTAGCTTCCTCCAGCTTAAATCTGTTCTTCCTCCACAGTTCTATTTTTTGTTGAGCTGAGGGATTGAAACTTACCTTGCTCTTTGGAGGTACAGTGATGACAGCCGTGCCGGCAAACCCTGTGTAGAGTGGGAATCAAGTCATTTTATTAAAACAGATAGCTAAACATTCATAAAGACTTCGTGGCTATAGTCTGGAGTGATACTTGATTTACAGTGCAAGTGGCAGGAAGATACTTCTTTTTTTTGAGAGTTTGGAGAGTTTTCCAGTCTGAAGCTACAAGTTTAGTGGCGGAGATGAATTTTCCTCTTGAGGAAAAGAAGAACACTTATAAAAAGTATTATGCAGGATGATATTTTGAAGTAGATATTGTAACTGATTTATTACAGGGGCATAACTAAGTAGAACTAATGGAACAAGAAAAATGTGATTGCTTAAGTTGAATAAAAAAAATAGAACCGATCGAAATTTCTGGAAAATGTTTTGATCAAAAAAAATAAAAACTATGATTTTGGTAGTAAATTGTAAACTTGGAAAAATGAAAATTACAATGCCAAATTTATATCAGTAGAAATTTAAATTCAGAGCCTGTTCACCACATCTTACCGGTTATACAGTTAATGGTCAACAGTTCATTAATTTAAATTAATATGGCAAAAAGAATTCCAAATAGGAAGTGAATATAATCCATTTAAGAGATTTTATTTTCTTCTTGAACTCTCTGAGGGGTGATGATATAATTTGCATTACAGAGATAAAAGTGATTATTTAGGGACTTCTCTGGTGATCCGGTGGCTAAGTTTCTGTGCTCCCAATGCAGGGGGCCCAGGTTCAATCCCTGGCCAGGGAACTAGATCCCACATACTGCAACTAAGACCCGGTGCAGTCAAATAAAAATAATTGAAAAAAAAAGTGATTATTTATAATATTGAAAAAGAGGATATACAAAGTCTGGATAAAAGAACAATTACTTTAATGGCATTATGAAAGTAGGTTTTGAATACTTGATAATATTTTTTAGATTTATTTTTCTTCAACACTAAAAGGAAATTTTAATAAATATATTATTCTGAAACAGACTAAAAGTACTGAAAAGTTTGTCTTACATTTTGTTTTTAATTCCATTCTGTCTCATGGATTTTAAAAGTCATTTTACTTCTGAAATCCATATTACTTCTAAAAATATAGAAGAGGATAGTGTAGCTATTCTTGGCTCTCTTTATAGAACAACACTGTAAGATATAAATTCAGATATAACTTTTTAAAAAGCAGTGCCAAATTCAGAATGAAAACTACTTGTTCATACATCTATAATCAGAACACTCATATTTATTCATCATAAGGCATGCAGAACTTGGAGACTACAATATACTAATTTATTTAAAAATGCCCTGGCTCATAGTAACTTAGTAAGATTGTTAATATACATAGATTAGTTTAAAATCAGTTAATCGAGCTGAATTATGTTTTTTCTTAAAGACTAAAATGCGTTTTTACATGAGTTAAAATCTAAATAAATTTTAATTTTCCTGATATCTAGAACCTACACAGATGAATAAAGGTTGTTATGACTTACTGTAATATATGTTTCCTTTTAGTGGATTTGGATCAGGTTCATTTCTTGTGGTGATAATAAATATTTCATTTAAATCTCAGATATATGTAGGTTTTGGAGAAGAAAATAATTGGGAAGGAAAGGAAAGGAATATTTATAAGATGGCTATAGCAGTTTCTGTTTGGTGAATTGGTAGAAATGAGATCTGTATAGAAAAGAGTACCTTTTGCACATCTGGGAAACACTTCTTGGAATGATCCTACATTATCATTTAGATTACATTAGTCTACAAATGTTCATAATTGTGTTTATTGGTCTGTTATATCAGTTCTCTGCATGTTTTCATTGAAGTTTTTCTTCTTTTATTCCTGTATACCCATACATACATGTCTGTATGAGACGCAATATCCATAGTGTCATCTAGGCAGGAGTACTAAAATCATATAATGATGTACATTTAGCTGTCTTCATTATTTTGTGTATAAAATGATTTCTTATTTTGTTAGTGATAACTATAGGCTGTCTTGCTTCACATTTTTTATAGACTGAATATCTACATTTTCCTCACATTGCTTGTGTGTAATAGTAATCTTCTCTTAAGTTATATAGGGAAAACCCAAATATATTTGAAACTTTAAAAAAGCAGACATATTCATCTAAACCTATAAGTTGCTTTTTGATGATAACTAAAGTTTAGTAATCATAAGGAACTTTTGAGGAATAGTAACAAAGTATGGATGAAGGGTGGTCTCGACTCTGGCAGACGAAATACCTTTGCCCGTGGCTGCAGATTCCAGCAGTTTTAGGAGGCTGCTGGAGAGACTGATGTGTTGAGTTGGGGGTGGAGAGGCATCTCTTAGATTCCCTACTAAGATGTGGAAACTCAGTTTTTATGTTCACTCTTTAAAAATATGTGTATATATATAAATAATATAAATTTTAAAAGGTTGTTACAGATTACCATGTAAAAAGTAATAAGTTTATACCAATACAATCAATAATATGTTTTCCTAGAAAACTTTTTTAAGACTTGCCTGAAAAGATCTAGTTGTTTAGCATCTGCTTCTTCATTTTGTAGCTTAACTTAAACTATATTTACACTCATCACCCTCCACTTCAATTTATGAAAACATATTAGTAAATATTTTGTGTTTGTTATGTGCCAGGGCACTGTGTTCAACATGTTTGTTTCCCACAGGGAGGAAGTGATTTATATTTTGTGGAGATAAGATACATATATTATAAAAAAAGATAAACCAACATAAAATCAATTGAGCACTATTTATAAATTCAAAGAAATGTTCAGAAGAGGAAAGTTCGATTACAGGATTAGGGAATGTTTTAGAGAAAGTAAAGGAGGAAGACAAATGATAGGATTTGGGTGAGGTAGGCGAATGGCATGAAGAATGAGGGAAATAGAGTTAACAAATGGGTGGAATGTAGAAATTCAAGATACATTTAGGAGATACTGAATAAATAAGATATTAATAGGTTCCATTAAGAATTGTGACTAGTTTATAATTTGAACTTAAGTTAATAATTAAGCATATAAGAAACAGCAAGATTTGGAGGGTTTTGAGTAGATAATCATAGATGCTTAGTAGTAGATACAGGATGAATTGTAAAGATGAAGCAGAAAGACTAGCTGTTGTAGTATGAGGCAGGGATGGCTTGAGAAGTACTGAGACAAGGTAGAAGTAATAGGGGGCTTCTCAGGTGGCACTAATGGTAAAGAATCCACCTGCCAGTGTGGGAGACTAAGAGACTTGGGTTCAATTCCTGGTTCAGAAAGATCCCCTTGAGGAGAAAGGGCACTGTACTCCGATATTCTTGCCGAGAGAATCCCATGGACTGCGGAGAGCTGGACACGACTGAGTGTCCAAGCCCATGCACAGAAGCAGTAGGAACAGAAGGGGCTTATATAAGCAATACTACATAAGATCTAATAAGACTTGGCATGATAGATTATGGAAAGAAACAGTTAAGATATTACTCAGTTTTTTTTAACCTTAATAATGATGAAAGTATCATAAAGGTGTTTGGGGAAAGCAGATAAGTTTGACAATAAGCATGTTGATTTTGATTTGAAGCAGGGCATCTGAGGGGATATATTTAGGTATTTAAAAAGACATGTAAGTGTATGGTCAGTGTCCCATCACAAAAGAGAGGGCATATTCAAATTAGGATAATTGAAAGAATGTTTTAATAAATGGATAGTTACAAATATGTCAGCGAGTGTAGAGTGACCATAAGTGATAGCGTGGTACTCCTGAGCTAGCAATAATAGAGTTATTTCTTTCCTTTGGCCCAAGGGCCAGAGGGAAGGGTTACTGGAACCCAGAAGAATAGAGCCCTGGAGAGAGGGTTACCTTGAGAGAATCTGGAACCTTTGGTCAAAGGACATAGCTGACTTGAGGGCAGTGCCACATAGAAGGAGCCCAGGGAAGTCAGCCTCCTGGGACAGAAAACAGGATGGAGGGTGGGGAATAGATCCATAGAGCAAATGAAAGACTTATCTGGTACAACTGAAGCTTAGTACAGAAAGGTCAAGGAGAGACTAATTGGAGAATCATCCTCATTGAAGCCACGGAAATAAATGAAAGTGGGAGAGGATTTTGAAAGATTTCCTCAGGGCAAGATTTTAAATTCTATATTTGTCATTCTGTGATCGAGAACAAAGGACACAGAATTAAGAAATTAACCTTAAGGAATGTTTACATTTTGAAGATGTGAACAAGAGCCAGAGAGTAGTCAAATATGATAGAAAATCCTGGGTGACTAATCTTGAGCTTAATTTTTTTTCTTTTAAGCCTTTTAAGTAGCTATCTTTAATAGGAAAAGGAAGAATATTGATTGGGTTAGTTAGTCTTGGTTTCAGGTTTCCACTTATCACTTACTTGACAATAATTAACCTTTTCATGAGTCTATCTTAGTGCCATAAGATAGGAGTTCAAGGTTGTGAAGATTATATAAAATAAACCTATAAAACACAGTGCTTGTGATGGAAGTACTCCGTAAGTGTTCCTTAACTTCATTAACACCTCTCTTTGTACCTTCAGATATGGAGAAGGCCTTTTATACATTGAAACACACTTTTGTTTAATACTTCTCTACTTCTCTGTTGTAGTACTTCTCTTTACTTTCACTTTGACTTTTTAAAAAGACAAATGTTTTATACCATAAGTCTGTACTTTTTCTTTCTTGTTCCTTCCTTAACTTACTGTGCTCTGGTATCTACATTTATCATTCTCCTGAAGTTCTTTTGTTTATCAGATTTCCAAGTCCACTCCTCTACCAAATTCATTGACCCACGGAATCATCCAGAAGTAGAGCCTTTTAAATCTGGCTTTCTTATCTACAGAAGTGCTATACTCTAGCTGTTGCCTTTCTGCCCTCTGCGTAGCTGTGCTACTTATGCTTTTGAGCTTTTGCTCAAATATAGTTTTCTATCAAGAATGTCAAGTATTATTCATACCTTCCGGCCCAGCTAAATGAAACTGCTCACACTGCCTCTCCTGATCTTCTGTTAGACCATCTGGATGTAGGCACTTGATCATTTACTTTCTTATACTATTCTTGTGTGTATACTCCTTTTGTTTTCAAAGTAAGCATACAAGCCCCTTGAATACAGGGCCCATACTTTTCTTCTATTTATTTTATTTGAATATAATATATAATATAGTGTTTAACACATAACTGTTAGGAAATATAGACTGAAGCAAATTGAGTTTTGACTTAGAATTGCAATATAATCAAGAATCATGTATGTAAAATCTTAAATGTGTTTTCTTTTTTATATAAGCTAAAAAAAGTTATTGGATACTGTTGGGTTATTTAAAGTATAAAAATATATCTATTTTTTGTTATTTAAAGTATAAAAACATATCTATTTTTTGTCATCCAAAACATAACTATTGTCATCCAAAATATATCAAAGCCATAATGTTGTCATACTTAGATTAACTTTATCTTAAAAATCACAGTAAGCTTTATTCATTCTTGCTTATACCTAAATTTGACTTTTTATTTTCGTCTAATAAAAGCAATACATGCTCACTGGAAAAACTGGAAAAGTATTGCAAAGAATAAACAAACAGTGAAAATCACCCATAATCTTACCAGTGAGGGGACTGTAACTACCACTTTTCTAAATTCCCTGCTGATCTTTTTTAATGTATGTTTTAAGCATAATTAGCATCATGTTATATAATGCACATAGATTTATTTATTAATCTTTACTAACAAACATTGACTGAAAGGGATCTGATAGCTTCCTACTACTCTCTTCTGATTATTGGGAACAGGACTTTGATTTCTAACCAGGTATCAAAATATAAAAGGTTGGTCTTACTAGTTAAAGTAATTGTCAAGAGAACTCAGAAAGCTTTTTTTTTATGATCAACAAAATTGTGTCTAGAGATTAGCTGAAAAGATAGATGAATGAAGAATTTTTATACACTTCAACAAGAAAATAGTGCTTTTTTTTTTTAAAATAAATGAAAGATAAGCTTTTTTGAAATGGAGTTTTAAAAAATAAAAACCAGATTTCTCTTGAAAAATAAGGAACCAGATTTCTTTCTTGAAGAATCTCAAGACTAGGTTGACTTCATGATGAGTTGTGAATAACGTTTGTATTTGTTATATCGTCAGAAATCCTCCCTGTGGCACAAGAGGACTCTTTTAATTAGAAAATATTGTTGCCACAGGGAGGTAGAAGATCGACATGAAAAACTGGGGATCTGAAAAGGAGCCCCTTTCCTAGGATTACCTGAAGGGGAAACAGATTGAGCCAGAAGGAAGACAATGCTGGTAGGTTGGTCTTTAATTTATTAAGAATGTTTGCAATTTACATTTAATTACAATTATTTCTACTCCCTCTACCATATTTTTGTTTAAAGGCTGGCAGTGAGTCCTCCTTATAGGAGAAAGATTAAAATAGTATTTTTCCTCCTAAATAATTTGTTATCTAAAATTAAATCCTCTGTCTTGTTCCTAATACTTGTTTCTTTTTATGGATAAAACTCTAGGACTATTTCCTGCCTCCACTTCCTTGGAAGTTACTACTGACTGAACATCTTCAAGTCTGTTTCTTTTTTTTTTTTTCATGTCTGTTATTTCTGCTACTAATCTATACTTTTTCCTAAAATAACTTTTTAAGAAGTGTTTTCTTTCAGTTACCTATTTTCTTGAGTTTAACCTGGTCACTAGTTTTCTAAAAAGGTGAAGTGTAAATCTTAAGTTTATTTAGTTTTGATTCTAGAATGTTTGAGTTACAATTATACTATTATTTAGTTAGAAAGCATTATTAGAGAAAAGTTTTCAATATTTTATTGACAGTATTTCATTTAATCTGAGATGCCATCAATTGTAAGAAAATTTTTAGACCACTGAAAGAAAAAATGCTGCCAATTGTGAAATACACTGATTTCAGAGATTCCAAAATGTGAAAAAATGTCTTAGAATTAATGAACTATGTTATCATGCAATTATTAATCTTCCTGAAATTCCCATTATCTGGGAATTAGATATCAAAATATCTGGTTTATGAAAAATGAGATGAGTTGCAGTTGTGGGGCTATCTATATATGCTGCTGCTGCTAAGGCTCTTCAGTCGTGTCCGACTCTGTGCAACCCCGTAGACAGCAGCCCACCAGGCTCCCCCGTCCCTGGGATTCTCCAGGCAAGAACACTGGAGTGGATTGCCATTTCCTTCTCCAGTGGATAAAAGTGAAAAGTGAAAGTGAAGTCGCTCAGTTGTGTCCGACTCTTCGCGACCCCATGGACTGCAGTCTACCAGGCTCCTCTGTCCATGGGATTTTCCAGGCAAGAGTACTGTAGTGGGGTGCCATTGCCTTCTCCCCTATGAATGCTAAGATCTCTAAATTCTTTACTGTCTTTTAAGAGAGGGTATTTAAAGCACCATTTAATTATATTGTTTAAAAGTATACACAATAACCATAAGATACAATTTTAAATTATGGAGGGTATAGAAGATGAAAAAGTATTCTAATATGATGCTTTTACTTAACTCAGTAGGAAGAGTTTGGGAATTTCCTGGTGGTCCAGTGGTCAGGACTTGGGTGCTTTCACTGCTAGGGCCCTAGTTGGGGAACTGTGATTCCTCAAGCCACCGCAGGGCCAAAAAAAAAAGTAGAATTTTATCATAATTGGCAGTTTTTAATTGAATTTTGTGACCTAGAAAGCTTTTAAACTATCATTTTAAAACAGGATCCTTTAAAGGCTCTTTTAAATAGCCACAGATTTCTAGTGGTCAAAAGCAAAGAACTACCCCATCAATTAATAAATGAAAAGGAATGATTTAAATGGTATTTGTATACTTTTCAAGAAACATCTGTTTTATACAAAAGGAAAGATAAGTATATCCAGACAGTAGATCATTAAAGGATATTTGTTTAGTTTGGGAAACTAGTAGCATTCATTCCTTTGTACTCAGACTTGTTTTTTTAAACACTAATAACTTCCAATTTTATATATAACAATGTATCTAAGTAATACAGTTTTATTAACTCAGACTCTGGAGAGGGTTAAATGCAGATTATATAAAATTTTAAATGAGTAGCACATAAGGTTACAAGTGTTACAAAGTAGGGATAGCTCAGGCTTCTTTGGTTTACAAATAGGAATGCTTTAAAACTGTAGGCAAATCCATTCCTCTCCCAGGTCTTACTGCGGACCTACAGCCTGTCAGGCTCAGAGCTGAAATTCTTGTGATAAGCAGGACCCTGCCTTTGCCCTCACCAGGCTTTCAGCTTTGTGGAAAAGATGAACAGTTACATTGCTGCTGCAATACAATGTGATGAGTTAGTGTTATGGTAGGATTAATGAAAGGTTTAGAGAGCATACAGCAGAGGAATGGCTAGGAGGTCAGAATGCCTTCATGAGGAAGTGACATTTAAACAGGTTTGAAAGGTGTGAAGTAATTAGCCATGTAGTGAATAGCATGTCTGAAAGTCTGGAGGAAGGAGAACATAGTCTATTTAATTAGCAGAAAGGTATTCAATATGGCTAGATTATGGTTTATGACAAGGAAAGGGGATTAAAATGAAACAAAAGAAGTAAAATCTTAACTGGTGAGGACTCTGAAACCTTTATATCTGTTTTTTGGGCCTTATCTAAAAGGTGGTGGGAAGCTTTTTTAAGAATTTTAAGCAAAGTATGTTTTTTATACAAATTTGTTTCCAAAATATTGAGTACTGTAAATGAAAAGTAAAGTAAGACAATAAAAGCATTACCTGAAATAAAGACTGAAGTCCTTAGCTCCTCATTCACAGTTTCCTAATTTTAAGCTAGTTGACTATTCTTATTCACTTTCCACTAAATTGTCTGCCTCTGCAGATTTGGGCTATAGATGTGCTTATTGCCAATTCTAAGCTGTAAGTTAATAGAGATTAAAGTAGTTGCACAACTAGTGTTTCTTTTAGTAATCAAGATGTGGGTGCTTTGATATAATGCTGTTTCAGGAGGAGGAATCATTGTCCCTTCTGCACGCCCCATGCCCTGTTGTAAACTTGGGAAAGGGTCTATACATTTTCTCAGATTTGTTAAGGGGCACATAACTTAATAAGAGGTCAAGAACACTTTTAACACAACTGTTAACTATTAGCTTTTGCATGATTTTTTAATGTTTTTGTATTGTGGGCCTTTTTGGCCATGTGGTAAACCCTGTGGACCTTCTCTCATATTTAACGTTTTTAAATACATAAAATACCTAGGAATACCAAGGAACCAAATATATTGAAATATAGCTTTTAGGCTATTTTTAATTGTGATATAATAATACATGTTTCCTTAATAATGTATTAAATAATGAGATTTAGTGGCAGATCAAATTTACTGCTATAATTTCAAAGTGGTGATGACCATCAATTATATTTTGAGAAATATGTAATAACTATAATAGAATATGAAAATATTTTATGATTTCTGTTGGTCATGAGGTCACAGATAATGTGACTGTGAAAACTACTGTGGTTTGTACTTTATTTAAAATTAAGGTGCT
The DNA here is from genome assembly GCF_029407905.1 of Bubalus kerabau. Taxonomy (NCBI): domain Eukaryota; kingdom Metazoa; phylum Chordata; class Mammalia; order Artiodactyla; family Bovidae; genus Bubalus; species Bubalus kerabau. Next base: position 22,602,019 of record NC_073639.1, read on the forward strand.
AAATTTCAGGTGGATCTAAAAAACAATTTTTTTCTATCTCATTCATGTCTTATTTTAGCTGTCTACCTTATCTTCCTTTTCTTCTCCATATTCTGCACTGCTTCTGTTCTCTTTCCTTAAGAGCTCATAGTAGGGATCTGAAAGCCACTTTAAATATATTTCTTATTGAATACAGTTTTATGATTTCTGCTAAGGAAAAGGAAAAAACCTCTTAACTGTATAGTGGTAGTTTTTCATGTCACTTAATGGCTTGACTTAACTTATTCTAAAAGCATTCTAGTGTTTGTACATCAAGTACATTTCTTAAAAGCCTCATCTAATCTTTCTTTACTTTTTTGTTGGTTTGAGATGCCTTCAATTTCCATGAAAAAAATTTCTGTGACTAGTGGTTCTCAAACTTGAGCATACGTCATAATCATCTGGAGTGCTTATTAAAATACAGATCGCTAGGCCTCACCTCCAGGATTTGTGGTTCAGTGGGGTGGAATTCAAGAATTTGCATTTTTAACAAGTCCCCAGATGATGTTAATGCTGCTGGCCCAGGGATCATACTTTGAGAACCATTATCTTGACTGTTGGGAATGATAGCATTAAAAGAGCTTCTGCCACTGTGAGAACTCAGTTAATACTGTAGTTTCTTATGTGTTGTATTTTACCCATCACAAAGATTGCTGTTGAGGGTGCTGCTGTCGCTTCAGTCATGTCCGACTCTGTGCAATCCCATAGACGGCAGCCCACCAGGCTCCCCCGTCCCTGGGATTCTCCAGGCAAGAACACTGGAGTGGGTTGCCATTTCCTTCTCCAATGCATGAAAGTGAAAAGTGAAAATGAAGTCGCTCAGTCATGTTCGACTCTTCACGACGCCATGGACTGCAGCCTACCAGGCTCCTCTGTTCATGGGATTTTCCAGGCAAGAGTACTGGAGTGGGGTGCCATTGCCTTCTCCAGCTGTTGAGGGTGAAAAACGTACTAAAGTTCTTTCAGGTTTGTATGAGATGATGTAGTGCATTACTGTTATTAATTAATTCACCAGTAAACCTTGATTGAGCATCTGCTATATATCAGGCACTGTTTAAAGCATGGGCTTCCCTTGTGGCTCAGCTGGTAAGGAATCCTCCAGCAATGTGGGAGACCTGGGTTCGATCCCTGGGTTGGGAAGATCCCCTGAAGAAGGGAAAGGCTACCCACTCCAGTATTCTGGCCTGGAGAATTCCATGGACTGTCCATGGGGTCACAAAGAGTTGAACATGACTGAGTGACTTTCACTGTTTAAAGCATGGGGTTAGAGTGATAGACAAAAGAGGCAATGTCTTCATTCATGCAATACTTAGGCTCTAGTGGAGAAAATATGTAAATTCCCCTTGGAGTAAAATTTCTTTATCACAAAGCAGATTACATAAATTAACAACTCCTGAAATTGTTCTTTACAGTTAGTATTTTCAGTTAAGCTAAAATAATAAATTCATGAACCATTTCTTTTCAAGCAATTGAAGCAACAGGTTAATTCTCCCTTTTCCTCCTCCATATGTCAGTTTTTAAGCATAGTTGTGATACTGGTGAACTAATATCTATCGTGTACAAAGTACCTATTATATGTAAAGTACTGTCACAGCTCCTAGGGAGTAAGTGATTCAGAGTTAACTATAACATGGTGGCTGGCCTCAAAGAAGCTTACCAACTAAGTTGAGAAAAACAAGCATTTGAGGAAATAATAGTATTAAAGTAGATAAGCTTGGGGAAAGGTGAGGAAAGACAAAAAATAACCAAGTATAGTAGTTAGTCTGTAAGTTCCAGATTGAATTATTTCTACTGTGGTGGGTCATATTTAAATTTTATCATAAGGGCATAGTTGACTGTTAAGGCAAAGGGTTTAGGGACAGAGAAGCAAGTCAAATGGAATTAAGCATTTGTAAATCTCACCTTTTTTTTTTTAATCGTGTGGAAATACTGCCATCAGAAGCATAAGTTACTTCTTCCCATTCACAAAAAATCAGGGAATAGGGCTAAGAACTCAGTGTGTTTGCGGTGCTTAGTTACAATTTGGGAATGGGATTAGGAGATGAGATAGGACTAGTTTTTATTTAAAATTTTTTTTACATTTCTGTAATTTTTTTGAGTATATCAAGGAAAGAAGGAATATAGCTAATTTCCTTTCTTTCTCTTAGACATTACTAAGATGAAGTACAGATTTTTATAATGGATATCCCATATTCTCCACGTTTAAATTCAGCATTTGGTTGTAACTGTTTGATTTCCTTTTACTTTTAAAATCAGCCAAAATATAAGTCTTACTTAAAAGGAATGAACAATTAAAAATTTTTAATTTAATGTAAATACTTTTCATATGTTTTCTGTAAGACTGAGTCATGATAATAAGTAGTTATCCTCCAGGATTTTTTTAAGAGTATATTTGAACAAAATGAATTATTCATTAGCCAGAATTTAGAGATTTTCTTATGATTAGATGAGCTTACAAAAGATAAACCTAGAAAGTTTTACATCAAAAAGAAAAGAGTTTTGTCTCTAAAGCAGTTAGCAAAAAAGGAGTTCTTATTATGCATGTTGTTTGATGCGACTTTTAGGAGAATCTGAATCCTGTTTTTGTTTTATTTTTCATACCTTTTTTTCCTTCAACTTAATTCTCATAAAATAAAGACTTAGAATAATAACTTAAAATGCAAAATTGTTTTGAAGAGGGAACCAAGGATTTGGGTGAAGAGGAGAAAGAACTCAAATAGTTAGCATAGTTAGCATCTGTTTGGATTTACAGCAGTAAGCTGTATCCATTTGGTTTGGAAAAAACAAGGCTGGCAGAATAGCATTTGTTTTTAATTCGATTGCTACATTACATGTCTACTTAGGAGACCCTTAGAAGTTCCAATTATCTTCTTGAGATAAGAAGACACTGATTATTATGTCTAGGCTTCATCTACAGGCTATATTCTGGGAAGAAAGGCCTTCACACACAAAAAAAGAAAGAACTTTTGGTGACCCTCATCCTTGGGAATAAAAGTAAGGGGCATTCAGTTTACCCTCTCACAAAGGGAGTCAGGAACTGTAAATTAAAGACCATTATTGTAAGATAATATAACCCTGTGTTTAATTTTGTTGTTAACTTTCATTTTTCAGTAGAATTAACAGCAAGCACTTCAACAAAAAGAATCCCTAAATACTTGTTTTTGGTGGCTTCAAGAAATTGGGATGCCAATGAAAAACTAGTTAATTCTGCAACTAATCTAAAGGGAAACAGAATCCCCAAAGATAGAATAATTGAAAGGAGAAGAAAGCAAACTGAATTTCCTTTCAAGGAAAGAAAAGAACTTGAGAAGTTGCCTTGGCTTTGAGACCATTTGTGGGGTTATTCAAGACTGCCTGTACTGCATGTAGCACTTTTTTTTATGTGGGCTAGAACAAGAAATATAGCCTTGACTGACTATAAAGTAACTTGCCTCTATTAGGGAAAATATATATTTAGGAAAAGAGCTCTTTATAATGTACAGAGTGTTGTGAGGAGGAGACAGCTATTAGCTCCTGTGATAGAAAGTTCGTGTTTTAGCTGAGCCTGGGAAGATAATTCTCATTTGAGAAGTGTTAAAAATATATATATAGTGACAGTCATTAGAGTACATACAGTAAGGAAGACTTTATTCAAGATTTGGGGCTGGGTATTGTAAGAAGCCATCATTTATACCCTTTCCTCCCTTAACCTCCTAGTCCATTACCAAATCACATCAGTTTTACCACCAAAATGTATCATAAATCTAACAATTTCTTTCCAACTTTATTGCTACTAGCCTAGTCCAACCTGTAGTTATTTTTTAAATTATGAGCTATTGTGATGACCTTTAGTCTTCCAGTAGATCTTGTTTCCATTCCTGCCCGCTGCCCCCTGCCCCCAACCCTAATCAATTCATTCATGTTGATTTTAAAAATATATTTATAAATTGCAATGTGATATTCCCTTCTTGAAGAACCTTTTAGTGGGTTCTGACTGCACTTAGGATAACTTTCAGGTTTATTTATTTGTTTACTTGGCTGTGTCAGGTCTTAGTTGCACCACTCGGGATCTTCCTTGCATCATGTGAGACCTTTTCTAGTGGTATACAGATGCGGACTCTGTAATTTTGGCTTTTGGGCTCAGTAGTTGAGGCAGTTGGGCTTCGTTGTTCTGGGGCCTGTGGGATCTTAATTCCCCTACCAGGGATCGAACCCATGTTCCCTGCATTGCAAGGTGGATTCTTAACCACTGGACCACCAGGGAAATCTCAATATTCAGGATTTTTAACACGGCCTTCAAGACACAGAATAGTTTGTCTCCTCTCATCCATCTAGAAACAATAACAACAATAATAGCAACAAAACCCAAAACTCTTAATATTAATATATCTTTACTATATTGCCTGGAATAGTTCTTAGGGCTTTATATAATAGATTTAATACTTTTAGCAACCCTAGGCTGAATAACCTTTCTAAAGCTAGACAGCTATTTAAGTGGTGGAACAAGAACTTAAAGTCAGATGATAAGTCAGATGGTAAGTTAGCTAGGGCTCCAAGGCCCAAGCTCATAAGCATTACACTCTGATGAATTACCCAGTACCCTTACCCCAGACATACACATACCCTTCCTTTAAATCAAACTTTATCTTCCTAGGGTGCTCACATATGCTGTTCTCTTTCTGGAACATATTACTTTCCATTTTTTAGCTTTTAATTCCTAGGCATCTTTCAGATATCAGTTTGAAAGTCACTTTCTCAGAGAGAGGATCTTTAGCTGATACTCTTCAGTCTCAGTTGTGACAGTTCTGGTATTTTGTTGGAGACTCCCATTCCTTTTTTCTTTTTTGATTAGCACCTGCAAAACTTATGATACAATAAACTCCCATGATAAAGTAATAAGTAATTCTAAAAAATTCAAATCACAAACGTGATTTGAAATATGACATTATTGTGAGTTTAATAAAATGACCCGAGTCAGTCTGTGTGGATGAGGAAATGTGTGTGTGGAATTCAGAATAAGGTATCCAAATCAGTCTAAGGTCAGACTTAGGTGGTTTGGTGCCACCTGCTGGTATTTGTGTTCTCCAGTGACTGCTGTTGGAGAATATAGAGTGCAAGATGGGTGCCAACTCCCAGTTAAAATTTATCTGAATTCATGAAGTTTTACTTTATTATATTTATATTTATTGTTTAATCTTTTCACTCCATGCTTCATAAAGCCAGAGACCAAATCTGTTGTGTTTACTGGTATTGCTCAAAGCCAGGCACCAAGTGGGTTTTGAGTAACATATATTTGTTGATTGAGTGAATGAATCAGAAAACGTCATGAACCAGAACAGAATTTCAGAAATTTTGTATTTTATTTAGAAGCTGATAAGTAATGTAGTTTAAACTGGTAAGTAATGTAGTTTAATTAGGCTTCATAGATGTATATGGTTGAGAGAAATGAGCCTAGAAAGATAGAGTGGAACCAGATTTTGGTGGCCTTTGAATAAAATAGGAGCTGTGTGAAACATGATCTGAAGAAGATGAGAAGTGAAAAGAACATTTATTTTAAGTAACTAGAGCATACTAAAATAATAGAAATAGAAAGTATGGCTTCCAAAGTACTAAGTTGGGGGGTAGGTTAGGGAATAAATTAAATTTTTAACCAATCTAACAAAAAAGCAACAAGAGGGGGAGGAAAAAACTATGGAAATATAAATCATAAATCCAGACAGTAGAAATAGTCCAAAATATCAATTATATTAAAATTACCAATTGTGATCTTAACATAAGTCTGCTATTTTTAACATACACAAAACAAAATTAAATAAAAACAATGGAAAAACATGTTTATCAGAGAAATACTAACCAAATAAAGCTAATGTACTATAATAGAATTCAGAGTACAAATTAATTGGGCCAAAGGCTCTCAAACTGCTAAGAGGAACAGTCCAGAAAATATAATCATCATAAACTTATATGCATCTAACAACATAGCCTTGTAATATCATTTAAAGTAAAAACGTTTGGGAATTCCCTGGTGGTCCAGTGGTTAGGACTCCTTGCTTCCATTGCAGGAAGATCTACTAAGATAACACAAGCTGTGCAAGCTACCACCAAAAAATAAAGTAAAAACTTAAAGAATTACAAGGCTGAGTTGATGTGTCTACAAAACTGGGACTTTAAAAACACCTCTGTCAAAATTGACAAATTAAGCAGACACAAAATTTAAAATGACATCAAAGAACTGAACCACAGGATTAACAAATTTGATAAACTAGAGATATATAGAACATTGTACCTAACTAAATAAAGTACAACCTTGTATATTTTTTTCCAGTTATATTCAGGTCAGTTTTTAACTGTTATAGCATAGTCTCAACAGTGACTGTCATAGCAGAATCTCAACAATGTCTGAAAACATCAGTATCATTCAAAACACACTATTTCAAACTTCCCTGGTAGTCCAGTGTTAAGAATCCACCTGCCAGTGCAGGGCACATGGGTTCAATCCCTGGTCCAGGAAGATCCCTCAAGCAGCAGAGCAACTAAGCCTGTGCACCACAACTACTGAGCAACTTAACAACAACAACAGGTAGATTTTAAAATTGCTTAGAAGGTTCATCAGGGTTGCTGTGTATACCAGAGCAATGAGACAAAAAAAGATCCCATTCACATGGTTTTAAAAATTTAATTAGGTACAGGTATATGCAATACCTGTATGAAAATAAGAACTTTACTTTATGGAATGACATAACTAAATGAAGAGATACACAACTTCCTTAAGAAACAATAGAAAAACAGACCAAACCGATTTTATTGGTTCCTTTAATCTTTAACCCATAAACACATGGAAAACTGGACATGGTAAAGCTGTTAATTTTTCCCCTATTAATGTATAAATTCAGTACAAGTCCAGTCAAAATTCTAAGAGGACCTGTTTTTGGTGGAATTGACAAACTGTTAGATAGAGATCCAAAAGTAGTCTATACTGCAAAAAACAAAATATGTGGTACTTACCCTCCTATTCATAAAATTTTTGAATGTGATATTGGCCCACAGATGAGTAGTTGGGTAGAATAGAAGATTAGAGAGCCCAGAAACACAGTAAGCATACATTTATGCCTGGTATATAATAGGCTGGGTTTACAGAAAGGAAGAATTATTCAATAAATTATATTAGGACAGCTAGCTTTTTATAGAAAAGTAAAATATTAGTAGATCCGTGTTTCATACTTTTATTTATTTTTTAATTTGTTTATTCCTCTTTACCCCTTTTATTTATGTAAAAATCCAATTTTCCTCCCTCATAGCCATCAAATTTAATTGGATTAATGGGTTTTTTTAGTGTATTAACTGTATATATGGACATGAGTTTGAGTAAACTCAGGGAGCTAGTGATGGACAGAGAACCCTGGTGTGCTGTAGTCCATGGGGTTGCAAAGAGTCGGACATGACTTAGTGACTGAACAACAACTGTATATATATAAGGTTGTATAAACTTAAAGTTTATAGAAATGGTATTATGTATCTTAGTCTGTTTTTTAGTAAGTCTGTTTTTACTATTCTTAATACCCATTCATGTTGCTTTGTATGTATCCAATCTGTTGTTTCTAACTGCTGCACAGTTCTCCCTGATAGACATCTGCCACATTTTATTCTCCTGTTTGTGGTTGTCTGTGGATCAACTGGGGAGCTTAATGACCTAGGATGGTCTCAGCTGGGACAACTCAGCCCTCTTCTCTCTAATCTCCAGTCATCTTCTTTTTTATTTCTTAAGATATTGATCAAGCAACTCTAATATGCTAGAGAGTAGTTATATTAATTGGCATTTCTTGGTGGTTTTTTTTTTTTGGTAATGGATTTTCTTTTAAATTTTTTTTTAATTAGAAAAAATTTTAAATGAGGTATAGTTAACTTATACATTGTATGTATCAGGTGTACAATAGTGATTCATAATTATTATAGGTATTATAAAATATTGGCTATGTTTCCTGTGCTTTATAACAGCTTATTTATTTTGTACATAGTAGTTTGTACCTCTTAGTTCCTTACTCCTATTTTGCCCCTCCCCCTCTCCATTCTCCACTGGCATGTTTTCTGTATCTTTGAGTCTGTTTCTTTTTGTTATAATAACTAGTTTATTTTGCATTTCTTATATAAGTGATATACAGTATTTGTCTTTCTCTGACTTATTTCACCAAGCATAATAACATTACAAGTCCATCCATGTTGTTGCAAATGGCAAAATTTCATTCCTTTTTTGTGGCTGAGTAGTATTCCTGTATATATATTTGTGTGTGTGTGTCTCTGTGTGTGTCTGTCTGTCTCCATAAACACACCACGTCTTCTTTATCCATTCATAGGTTGATTGATACTTTGACTGCTTTGTATCTTCACTGTTGTAAATAGTGCTGCTGTGAACACTGGGGAGCATGTATCTTTTTGAATTAATGTTTTTGTCTTTGAATATATACCCAGGAGTGAAATTGCTGGATCATATAGTAGTTCTAGTTTTAATTTTTTGAGGAACCTCCATAGTGTTTTCCACAGTGGCTGTACCAATTTACATTCTCATTCGCATTCCTGTTTTCTTCCAAAATCTTGAGAGTGTATCTGAAGTTTCAACCTGAAGTTTAGTGTTTGTTGTAGGTTTTAGTATATAATATATACCAGGTTAAGGAATTTCCATGTAGGACATTGGTTTTGCTTTTGTGTTAGTTATTCATGGAATCCTATCAGGTGCTTATTCAGCATTCTTTGATAAGTTATGATTTTTCTTCATTAATATGATCAGTTAATTGAAGAATTCTTAGGCATTGAACTCCCCTTGCATTTGAGGATACATTATCTTGCTCTTGTTTTACTGTTAGTTAAGGGCCTTTCATAAGTAGTATGGAACTATAATTTCTTGTATTATCTTTATCTAATTTTGGAATCAAGATCACACTAGGGTCATAAAATAATCTAGGTTGCTTTCACTTTTTTTATTTTTCTGCTATAAGATAAGAATTAATATAAATTTTGCTGGAATTTTCTTAAAAGGACATTTAAGCCTGTAATTTTTTTTTTGTTTTTGTAAAGGAGGTTTAAGACTACATTTTCTTTGCTGCTTAGTATTCTATTCAATTTTTTTCCTTATACACCTTACACAGTTTCTTTATACAGTTCATCCAAATTTCAACTTTGTTAGTGTGTAATTACTGTTCATAATCCTGATTTATTATTTTTGTATGTATTATATCTGTGGTTATTTGTACCTTCTTTTCTTGGTAACTCTTGCAGAGGTCTATCTGTTTTATTAACCTTTCCAAAACCAATTTTTGATTTTGTGAATCTTTTGTATTTTTAAAAATTATTGCTCTCTATTTCATTTTTCCTGCTTATTATTTTCTTTCTTATTTTTTCCATCTTTATTGCTGAATGTTTAGCTTATTTATTTTTATTTTTAATAATTTATTTATTTATTTGAATGAATCAGTTAAAAAATTTTTTTATATGATATTATACGTGTTTTAATTCCATTCTCCCAAATCACCTCCCCTCTCCCTCTCCCACAGAGTCCAAAAGACTGTTCTATACATCTGTGTCTCTTTTGCTGTCTTGCATACAGGGTTGTCGTTACCATCTTTCTAAATTCCATATATATGCGTTAGTATACTGCTTATTTATTTTTAAACCTTTTCATGTCCTGGTTAAGTACTGTTTTAGCTGTGTTGCATATAGTTTCACATATTGTATTTTTATTGTAATTAATTTCTAATATTTCTTAACTAGTTTATGATTTCCCTTTTATTCTATGGGCTATTTAAAATACACTGTAAGTGATAGCACACATTAGTTTGACTATATCAAAACTTAAAATTTCTGTAGGACAGAGGATACCATAGACCAACTAAAGTAAAGTCAAACAGCAGGCTGGCAGAAGATATTTGGAACACTTATCTGAATTATTATTATCTAGTATACACTACGGAGAAGGCAATGGCACCCCACTCCAGTACTCTTGCCTGGAAAATCCCATAGACGGAGGAGCCTGGAAGGCTTCAGTCCATGGGGTCGCTCAGGGTCCGGCACGACTGAGTGACTTCACTTTCACTTTTCACTTTTCATGCATTGGAGAAGGAAACGGCAACCCACTCCAGTGTTCTTGCCTGGAGAATCCCAGGGACGGTGGAGCCTGGTGGGCTGCCGTCTATGGGGTCGCACAGAGTCGGACACGACTGAAGTGACTCAGCAAAGCAGTATACACTAGATAATTAGTGTTGTTACACTAGATGTTAACATTCTACACATAAGTAAGACAGAAAGTGTCATAGAAAGATGACAAAGGATATGAATGGAAAATTCATAGGAGAAACGTTAATGGGCAGTAAATATGAAAAAAATGTTTATTCTCAGTACTTATTAGGTATATGCAAATTAATACAGCATTGAAAATTTTCCCACCATCCAGCAGATGGCAAACATTTTAAAAGTCTGATTATATTTTATATTGACAAGAATGGAAGAAAAATGGGAACTCTGACACATTACTAGGAGTATTTTAGACTTAAACTGCTACTTTGGAAAGAGTAACAAATAAATTAAAAATACACTTATTCTTTGACCTAAAAATTCTCTCTGCAGGTATGTACTATGGAGAGACTGTAGCATGCGTGCTTAAGAAAACATAGATAAGATTCTTTTTTTGCAACATTGTTTATAAAAGTAAAAAATGGAAACAACTTTATTTGCCTATCAGTAGATAATTTTTTAACAAAATGGGGTATTTTTATGCCCTGGGATAATTTGAAGTATGTAAAAAGCATAGCTATATCTACTTATAATAACATGGATAGAATGTAAATCTTGAATGAAAAAAGCAAATTTTAGAATGGCATATGTAGTATAATGTCATTTATGTACACAAAGCGTGTAAAATAATACTGTATGTCATTCTGGGATATATGCACACACATGTGAACATGTAAAAGTATACAAAATAGGCTGGAAGAATATACACAAACTCATGATAGTGGTTTCTTTGGAGAGATAGAATGCTGAATGAAGACTGGGGATAGTTCTCAAAGGTGTTATTATCTTCATTTGTAATGTACTGTTTCTTAGGGAGAAACAACACTTTCAAGTATAAATAACAAAATGATAATAGTTGTTTGTTCTGGATGGTGGGGGCATGAACTGTCTGTTTATATATATATATATATATATATATATATATATTTTTTTTTTTTTTTTTTGGTAATTTCACATACATTTTAAAATTTCCTTAAAAATTATATGACTTTCTTTTCTAAATTTTTTTATATTGCTTTACAATATTGTGTCAGCTTCTGCCACACACCAGCTTGAATCAGCCACAGGAATACACATATCCCCTCCCTCTTGAACCCCTCTCCCATCTCCTTCCCCACCCTACCCCTCTAGGTTGCCCAGAGCACTGGCTGAGCTCCCTGTGTCACACGGCAAATGCTCACTTGCTCTCTGTTTTACATATGGTAGTGTGTATGTTTCCTTGCTGTTTTCTCAATGCATCCTACCCTCACATTCCCTCACTGTGTGCGCAAGTCTGTTCTCTATGTCTGTGTCTTCCATATGGATGCGTTAACATATGGTATTGTCTCTCTGACTCACTTCACTCTAATAGACTCTAGGTCCATCCACCTCATTAGGATGGACTCAAATGTGTTCTTTTTTTATAGCTAAATAATATTTCATTGTATATATGTACTGCAATTTCTGTATCCATTCATCTGTCGATGGACCTCTAGGTTGCTTAAGAGATGACTTTTTAAACTAGGAACACAGATGACTCAAGATTTCTAGCCTGGGATGATGCAATGTTATTGATAGAGGAAACAAAGGAGATTTGTAGGTAAAAGACCTTTAGATACCACTGGGTTATCCAAATAAAGACATTTACCATACAACTGGAAATTAGAACTTAGACCTAAAAAAAAAAAAAAAAAATTAAGCCTAGAGATGCTCATTTTTGAGTTAGTTCAGAAATAATATTGAAAGTCTTGTTGGTGCATGGATATTAACTGTCATTCTTCAGAGAGTGGAGAATGAAGAGAGAAGTTGGCTAAGGTTTATGCTTTGGAAGAACAGTCACATTTGAGGGTTGCGCAGATGTAGGCTAAGTCAACTGAAGAAAATAGGGAAAAAAACACGATCAGACAGTCTATTATTGTGAAAGTCATATGAAGGGAAGAAGATTAATAATGGATAGTCAAAAATGTCATTTGTTTGAAGAGGTAGAGTCAGGTGAAAACTAAGAAGAGGTCCTTGGGCTTGCTTGGCAGTTAAAAGCTTGAAGGGACTTTTGAAGAACTTTTCAGTGGGTAGGTGCAGAAGATACATTGTAATAGTAGAAGAAATTAGTTAATTTGAATATTCCTTTTAGAATCAAAATAGAATTTGACTTACAGTTGCAGTATATTTTAGTTAAGAACTCCACTGTAAATATTCTCATAAATATGCCAAACAAGAATCCTGCATAGCCCTTGTACTTTTACAGGAATTTAAAACAATTTCTAGAGTATTTAAGATACATTCCCTAATGATAATAAAGAACTCAAGTCCTTGAAATCAGTTGTTATAAATGTTATTTAAAATAGATCATTAACCATTTTAACTCACGTTGTATGGTATCATACACATAAGGGTACTTAATAAATGCTTTTGGAAGACAGTTATTTGTCCAACATCCATTAGAAAAGACCAGCTACAAGAATCAGTTGATGTGCTGTTCTAGGAGTGGCTGCTAAGGATTAGAAAGTTTTTTGCTTAGTATAAACTGTAAAGTGAAGAATCAGCAGGCTCAAAGAGAGTTTGGCCCAGGGATAGCTTAAGTAAAATGCAGAAAACATGAATAAAATTAAGCTAGATTATCAGTTTCAAAAATGGTACATGCTGGATCCTTACTCATCATAGGTTTTTATGATCCATAAATGCATATGTGGAGAAAATTTTATGATAAAATAATTTTTGGGAATCATAGACCTTCTTGAGAATCTGAATAGTCATAGTTCTTTTCTTCAGAAAAAAATGCTATTTTTTGCTAACAAAATATTTTGCTAACAATTTTTCCTTTATGAACCCCCTATCAAAAATTCATACCTTATGAAGGATTTTATACATGTAAATATAGAATATACTCATTACTACTATAATTTCATGTATAGGCAATTTTGTATATCACACTTGTCTAAGAATTTCACCTTTGGTAGAGGTTCTGTGTGAATTGAGAAGGCGTAATTTTTTTTCTTTTGTTACCTAATTCAATGCTACCAGTAGTATAGGTGCCTACAACAGAAAGTGTTGTACAGAGTGCCTACAATACTTACTTGCTCAAAGTAAGTGCTGGTTAATTATTTGTTGAATAAATGAATGGATATGTGGGTTCAAACATCTTCATTTTAATAATATTTTATAAAACCTAACTATAATATTAAATAAAATGTATCAGTATAATAAATAACTAAAAATAGAGGATTAACCACAGTAGTTTAAAAATATTTGAAATAGTCTATCTTTTCTGTTTGTAAATTTACAGACTTGCACACCTGTATGTATTTGTCTCCCAGTATTGATGAACTGAGCTTTACTTAAAGGTCCTAAATCTCTTGATTCCAGCTTGTTGTCCTGATAGATATATTTATCTTAAACCTTAGTTTTCATGACTCTTTTTTTCCCTGCTAAACATGCCCAACACACCATACCCCAGCTTTGAGTTTCATTGTTAGTTTGGCTGTATCAGAAAAACTTAGACTGACCCCCTTTTATTCTTCTCCCACCATTCACTGCTCAAAATTTTTTTTCAATTTTTTCTTAATTTCTCAGGAATACTCTTAACCATTGCGCTAGCGTTCACATTAAAAAGTAAAACATCAACACTTTATAATTTATAAAATGGTAAAATGGGTTAAACTTTTCATCCATGTTGTAACTTCTAAGTTTTATAGAATATTGTTTTGTAGAATTTTTAACCTTGAAATCATAAGCTACCATGTGATTTTGGTTAAATTATTTAACTTCTTGGGGGTTTAGTTTCCTGATGTGTAAAATAGGGCATTGGATAAAGCTGGTGATTCTCAAATAACCCTACCATTGGTGGTTACCGAGTTACTATCGCTAAAATAGGAAGTTTTTATCCTTCTCCAAAATTACAGGATGTTAAAATTTTGTATATGACATTAAATGGATAAAATTTCTCCTTCATTTGATTCCTACCTGTAATTTTTTTAAAGCTTGTTGCCCTTGGTACTTGTATCTAATAGAGCACACAGTTACATATTTGGTTTTAAAGTGTAATATATTTGATTCATGGAAGTCAGGAAAAGAGATCATGATGTTCAGTTCAGGTCCTTAATTTTTTTCAAAATCTCTAGGTGATGTGGTCTCTAGGCACCTTTTCAACCATAAGATTTTATGATTCTCTTTTCTAGATAAAAGATACAAAGGAAATAACCAGAATAAGCTAAAAACATTAAAATCGGTATGGTGTAAGACACAATTGTATGTTTACATACCTCTAAAGAATTTTTACATCCTGGTTATTCCAGGACCATAAAATCATTCAAATACCCAAGGATATGTAATTATTTTTGGTTCTATTAGACCTGGATTCCTAGGTAGCTCAGTGGTTAAAAAAAAAAATCCACTTGCCAGTGTGGGAGCTTCAGGGGATGTGGGTTTGATCCCTCCGTGAGGAAGATCCCCTGGAGGAGGACATGGCAACCTACTCCAGTATTCTTGCTGGGAAAATTCTATGGGCAGATTAGCCTGGTGGGCTACAGTTCATGGCATCACAAATAGTCGGACACGACTGAGTACACATGCATTCATTCGTTCATTCATTCATAGTAGACTTTAATGGTAATGATTATATTTTGATGACTTACTTATTTTTAAAATGGAGAGGCTGGAGGAGGAAAGAATTGATATTCAGACTATACAGACAGACATGGAAAGAACTGCTCAGGACTCTGTAGTTGAAAGTTACAGGTCATTTTTAAACTTTTTCCTTCTTTCTTTAAGCTGTAAAATGTGACGAGTTGGGAGTTTAAACTGCTCCTTTTTTGTGTTATCTTTTGCTGATTAACAAATCATCCCAAATTTAGCAGTTTAAAACAATAAACATTATATTGTTTAGTTTTTGAGATTAAGGATTGGAGATTGACTTACCTGCATGGTTTCTAACTCAGGGTCTTTCATGAGGATGGAATCATCTGAGGGCTTGATTAAGGCTGGAGGGTTTGTGTCCTAGAGAGTTCAATCACAGGACCGTTGGCAGGATGCCATTGTTCCTTGTCTAATAGGCCTCTCCACAGAGATGCTTCCTCAGATTGACCCAATAGCAAGAGATCAAGCACTTTCTGAAGTCACATACGATCACTTCAACTCTGTTGTTTGTTAGAAGTGAGCCATTAAGTTCAGCCTACACTCAAAGGGAGAGATGGAAATTATATTCTACCTCTTGAAGGAAGGAATATTAAGGAATTTTCAGAAAAGTAGGTACTAAATGCATCATAACGGATAAACAAGCCTTGTTACTTTGGAGCTTGGGGAAGTGTTTGCCGTTTGGGGACACCCAAAACGGGAGTATCATGGTGGAGAGGTCTGACAGAATGTGGTCCACTGGAGAAGGGAATGGCAAACTTCATTCAGTATTCTTGCCTTGAGAACCCCATGAACAGTATGAAAAGGCAAAATGATAGGATACTGAAAGGGGAACTCCCCAGGTCAGTAGGTGCCCAATATGCTACTGGAGATCAGTGGAGAAAAAACTCCAAAAAGAATGAAGGGATGGAGCCAAAGCAAAAACAATACCCAGTTGTAGATGTGACTGGTGATAGAAGCAAGGTCCGATGTTGTAAAGAGCAATATTGCATAGGAACCTGGAATGTCAGGTCCATGAATCAAGGCAAATTGGAAGTGGTCAAACAGGAGATGGCAAGAGTGAACGTCGAAATTCTAGGAATCGGCAAACTAAAATGGACTGGAAAGGGTGAATTTAACTCAGATGACCATTATATCTACCACTGTGGGCAAGAATCCCTTAGAAGAAATGGTGTAGCCATCATGGTCAACAAGAGTCTGAAATGCAGTACTTGGATGCAATCTCAAAAACAACAGAATGATCTCTTGTTCGTTTCCAAGGCAAACCATTCAATATCACAGTAATCCAAGCCTATGCCCCAACCAGTAACACTGAAGAAGCTGAAGTTGAACGGTTCTATGAAGACCTACAAGACTTTTTAGTACTAACACCCAAAAAAGATGTCCTTTTCATTGTAGGGGACTGGAATGCAAAAGTAGGAAGTCAAGAAATACCTGGAGTAACAGGCAAATTTGGCCTTGGAGTACGGAATGAAGCAGGACAAAGGCTAATAGAGTTTTGCCAAGAGAACGCACTGGTCATAGCAAACACTCTCTTCCAACAACACAAGAGAAGACTCCACACATGGACATCACCAGATGATCAACACTGAAATCAGACTGATTATATTCTTTGCAGCCAAAGATGGAGAAGCTCTATACAGTCAGCAAAAACAAGACCAGGAGCTGACTGTGGCTCAGACCATGAACTCCTTATTGCCAAATTCAGACTTAAATTGAAGAAAGTGGGCAAAACCACTAGACCATTCAGGTATGACCTAAATCAAGTCCCTTATGATTATACAGTGGAAGTGAGAAATAGATTTAAGGGACTAGATCTGATAGACAGAGTACCTGATGAACTATGGATGGAGGTTTGTGACATTGTACAGGAGACAGGGATCAAGACCATCCCCATGAAAAAGAAATGCAGAAAAGCAAAATGACTGTCTGCGGAGGCCTTACAAATAGCTGTGAATAGAAGAGAAGCGAAAAGCAGTGGAGAAAAGAAAGATATAAGCTTCTGAATGCAGAGTTCCGAAGAATAGCAAGGAGAGATAAGAAGGCCTTCCTCAGCAATCAATGCAAAGAAATAGAGGGAAACAACAGAATGGGAAAGACTAGAGATGTCTTCAAAAAAATTAGAGATACCAAGGGAACATTTCATGCAAAGATGGGCTCGATAAAGGACAGAAATGGTATGGACCTAACAGAAGCAGAAGATATTAAGAAGAGGTGGCAAGAATACACAGAAGAACTGTACAAAAAAAAAGCTTCACGACCCAGATAATCACGATGGTGTGATCACTGACCTAGAGCCAGACATCCTGGAATGTGAAGTCAAGTGGGCCTTAGGAAGCATCACTACAAACAAAGCTAGTGAAGGTGATGGAATTCCAGTTGAACTATTTCAAATCCTGAAAGATTTGAGTGCCACACTCAATATGCCAGCAAATTTGGAAAACTCAGCAGTGGCCACAGGACTGGAAAAGATCAGTTTTCATTCCAATCCCTAAGAAAGGCAATGCCAAAGAATGTTCAGACTACTGCACAATTGCACTCATCTCACATGCTAGTAAAGTACTGCTCAAAATTCTCCAAGCCAGTCTTCAGCAATACGTGAGCCGTGGACTTCCAGATGTTCAAGCTGGTTTTAGAAAAGGCAGAGGAACCAGAGATCAAATTGCCAACATCCACTGGATCATTGGAAAAGAAAGAGAGTTCCAGAAAAACATCTATTTCTGCTTTATTGACTATGCCAAAGCCTTTGACTGTGTGGATCACAATATACTGTGGAAAATTCTGAAAGAGATGGAAATACCAGACACCTGACCTGCCTTCTGAGAAATTTGTATGCAGGTCAGGAAGCAAGTTAGAACAGGACATGGAACAACAGACTGGTTCCAAATAGGCAAAGGAGTACGTCAAGGCTGTATATTGTCACCCTGCTTATTTAACTTCTATGCAGAGTACATCTTGAGAAAAGCTGGGCTGGAAGAAGCACAAGCTGGAATCAAGATTGCCAGGAGAAATATCAATAACCTCAGATATGCAGATGACACCACCCTTATGGCAGAATGTGAAGAGGAACTCAAAAGCCTCTTGATGAAAGTGAAAGAGGAGAGTGAAAAAGTTGGCTTAAAGCTCAACATTCAGAAAATGAAGATCATGGCATCTGGTCCCATCACTTCATGGGAAATAGATGGAGAAACAGTGGAAACAGTATCAGACTTTACTTTTTTGGGCTCCAAAATCACTGCAGATGGTGCTTGCAGCCATGAAATTAAAAGACACTCCTTGGAATAAAAGTTATGACCAACCTAGATAGCATATTGAAAAGCAGAGATATTACCTTGTCAAAAGGTCCATCTAGTCAAGGCTATGGTTTTTCCAGTAGTCATGTATGGATGTGAGAGTTGGACTGTGAAGAAAGCTGAGCGCTGAAGAATTGATGCTTTTGAACTGTGATGTTGGAGAAGACTCTTGAGAGTCCCTTGGATTGCAAGGAGATCCAACCAGTCCATCCTAAAGGGGATCAGTCCTGGGTATTCATTGGAAGGACTGATGCTGAAGCTGAAACTCCAGTACTTTGTCCACCTGATGGGAAGAGCTGACTCACTGGAAAAGACTCTGATGCTGGGAGGGATTGTGGGCAGGAGGAGAACGGGACGACAGAGGATGAGATGGCTGGATGGCATCACCGACTCAATGGACGTGAGTTTGAGTGAACTCCGGGAGTTGGTGATGGACAGGGAGGCCTGGCGTGCTGTGATTCATGGGTTGCAGAGTCAGACACGACTGAGCGACTGAACTGAACTGAACTGAAGTGTTTGAGAGTAAGGGCTCTGGAGTTAGAGTTCTTGGGTTCAAATCCTGGCTCTGCTCTCTTGAACACCATGACCTTGCTTAACATTCTTCATCTATAAAATGAGCAGAGTGTTAATATCTGTTACAGAAATGTAAAGCAGAATAGGTGAAAAAACTTAAGGTAAAGCTCTTACCCTGGTGGCTTTGATTTCAGTAAAAGTTATTATTTACCTTTTTTCCCTACTAGATCATAGGAATACTTTGATATAAAGGATGTCATTCTGCAGTGTTATGAGCAGGATATGAATTTGCTATAAAGTTTCTATCATGCTAACCTAACCTTACTCAATTTTTAAAATTCTGCTTATGAATACCTGCTTAATCTTAAATCTTCAGAAATGCAGATGTATGTATGTGAATGTGTATATATACACACATATATGCATTATATACACATATTTTCACAGTCTACATGGCTTGAGTGATATTGTATGGAAGAAATGCATTATATTTTAGTCCTGCCACATTTATATTTTAACATTTTACGATGTTGTTAAAAATTCTTTGAACATGTTTTTAATAAAACAGTTCATTGAATTTCTTGATTATTTCCTCAAGCTAGGCCCTGGAAATGAAATTCCTAGATCAGTATATATTTACCTCTTTAAGACTCTTGATATCTGACACTCATTGCTTTTTTGAAAGTATGTACCAGTTTATATTTCCAGCAGCTATAATTTCTAAAATAGTAATGTGGATTTTAACTTTTCATCCATTTTGTAACTTGGTCTCACCTTGCTTGTTATTCCTATTATATTGGTGTTTTTTGAAAGCCTAGTTATAGGACCAAAATGGAATTGCATTAAACTCTAGGGAATTATGTTTCTATAAGAGCTTTACATATATAGGAATATTTTCTAGCCTTTCTACATAATTTGTATTAATATTTCATAAATATTATATATGTGTATATATTAACTGAAGTATTATGCAGAAATAGACACAGTGTCTGTTCCCTTGGAAGTTAAAATATAAGGCAGATATGGGTCTGTATAATTAAGATTCTGTTGTTTAGTAGCTGAGTCATGTCTGACTCTTTTATGACCCCATAGACTGTAGCCCACCAGGCCCCTCTGTCCATGGGATTTCCCAGGCAAGAATACTCTCCCAGGGATCTTCCCTACCTAGGGATCAAACCCACATCTCCTGCATTGGCAGGCAGATAAGTACTGAGCCACTAGGGAATCCCCTTAATTAAGATATATTCGGAGTAAAATAACACAGACACACACTGTTATCTTCCTTAAAAGATATACCTCAAGAAGCAAATAGTAAGATGAAAGTTATGTATGATGCTTCACCTCAAGAAGCAAATAGTAAGATGAAAGTTATGTATGATGCTTCAAAGTGACTCCCACAGTGAGAAGATAATTTGTTTCCTTTTGAGCCAAGTCAGATTGTTGCCTCTAGAAAAAATAAACCTTTAGTTTTCCTCACTCTCTTCCTTTCAAAACATATTAATATCTGTTGACTGATAAGAGTGGAAATTCGGGTTTGTTATCAATTTCAGTGTTCTGTCTAAAGCTAGAAATTAGCTCCTTCATATTCCTTATCATCCTCTCATCTGGAAACTCTCAGTTTATGATACTGCCTGTAGATTGATGGTCCTTATTTTAAATTAACTAGAAATTAAAAAAAATAAAAGTGACCAGTCATACAGTTTTTTTGTCCAATAGGTGGCAAGTTTACCTAACTACAGGGAAGAAATCCCTGTTTGGTTTAAGGGAAGGTTGTACTTTGGAAATGGCAGATAGGTTCTTTTTGCGGAGGCTGGGGATTATGGTGGTAGGATTAGGGGAAAGGTCCAAGGGAATCAATGAATATTTAGAAGAAAAGAAAAAAGTCATGGACTGTGTAATCTACTCTGAAGTTGCACTGACATGTTGGGCAAATATTTGTAAAATGACATTGTATTAATACTACCACTGGAAAAAGTTTTTTGTATAGTTATCAGTATAGTTCATTAAATCTAGATCATAAGAATTACACCTTATTAAAAATAAGTAACAAAATTTTATTTTGTTTATTCAGCAAATACTTTTTGAACACTTATTCCGGAGGGAGGCACTGTTTTATGTTTTGTGTAGAAACTATACGGCAACATTTTTTTATTTAATATTATGAAACTCTGAAACCAAGGAAGCATTTTGTGTGTGTGTATGTTTAATGAAGCTTCATCTAAGTCATTTTATAGGCTTGATTTCTTGTGTTTAAGTTTGTAGTCACTAAGTGGCAATTTAGCTCCTGCTTCTACTATATTTTAATATGTAGGTTATTTATAATAAGGTTAGTTTGATCAAAAAGATCTTTAAAAGTAGACGATGTGAAGTACGTTTGCTTCAGAATGAACGAAATATAAGAGGGTACATAAACTTCATGACTAGCAAACTGGGGGAGGATAATCTAATCTCTCAGAGGTTGGCATGTTCTGTTTGTTAATAAACAGTTATCTAGAGTGCTAACACTTCTGCAGAGGAGAAAGGACAAAGTCGGTCCCTGAGAGTAACTGGATGCTCCTTACTTTGTTCAAGGAAAGCTTTTATAATGTTTTCCGGGTATGACTTTTTTTAGTTGGTATTCCTGTTTTAAAGTGCAGCCTTTCAAGTGAACGGGTTACATGTAGCATAAGCTTTGACACGGCCAAACAAGTTAAACAGCTACCTTTATTTACAGCTGCAGGACTAGGATAAGATCTTTTCCAGAAAGAAAATTTGATTAATGACTCTTTTCTAGAGTGGGGACAACTGCAGACTTTTCTTTCGCAGAGCGTGAAATGTGCCTCTTCCTGCCGAGGGGCCTCGTCCTAGCCGCGGCTCGCGGGGCGACTTCCAGCCTCAGGTGTCCCCTTAGGCTGCGGGCCGCGGCCGCTCTCCGGGGCGGGCGTCCGGGACTTCCTGTCTGGGCGCGGGGCGGAAGGATCGCGTTGCCAGCCGAGGCGGCCACCGCCGCCGCCGCCGCCCCTGCCGTTAGGTGGTGGGGTTTCTCAGCCCGGCGGCGGGAGGCGGGCCGGCCTCGGCTTCCTGTCGGAGGACGCGCAAGGATCCGGGCGTCTGAGTGTGCGAGTGCGTGAGTGTGTGTCGGCCACACGGCGTGTGTCTCCGGCCGCGGGTTCCGCCTCCTCCCCTGCCGCCGCTGCTCACGGTGTAAGTCAATGTGAAGCAGCAGCTCCAGCCCCGGGATAAACATGGCGACGTCTCTGCATGAGGGACCCACGAACCAGCTGGATCTGCTCATCCGGGCTGGTAAGGACAGGGGAACTTTCCTCCGGTGCATCAGTGTAGCAGGAGAGGGGGTGCACAGGAGGCGGGGTGGCTCCCCTGTAGCGGTCAGTGCAGGGGGGACCATGTCCATCAGTCACTGGGGCGGCCGGGGGAAAGGGGGGTAGTGAATGAAGTAATGGAGGCGACGAATCAGGAAGTGATCACCTTGGAGAGTAACCTGCCTCGAATCCGGCGCTGTCGCTTCAGGGTGGGTTTGTGGAGCAGCGGCGGCAGCTGCCGGGCGGAGCGCTGGCAGCGGGTGCCGGGGAACGGAACCGCAGTTAAGTTGGGGACTCGGGGGCGGACGAGTTGTGCGCTTCACCCCAGTTGCTGAGGAACCAGGAAGTGAGTGAGGCTGTTGTCTCCCGGCAGCGCCTGCCACGCTGTCTGACCCGAGAGGCCGCTACTGCCTGCGGTCGGGGGCGGCCGGCTTCTCGGGTGGACGCTCGCCACTCCCGCCCCGTCCTTCTTTCAGACTTGGTCCACAAATCCTCGACTTCCGCATAGACGAGGCAGCCCCGGGCCATGTCCGGTAGATCGATACGCGCCAAAAAAAAAAAAAAAAAACTGACTCTCGTCCTCACATCTCCACCTTGTGCGGTCTCAGGAGTAACGGTTCTGGAAAGGATCACTTAATAACGTGGAGCGGCCCGGGGTGGTGTTTCTCTCAAGGGCCCGCCTCCCTTTCCTCGTTTAGTGGGCGGCAGTGGAGAAGTAGGTTTATGCCCCTTCCCTCGTGGGTTGTTTTTTTTAGGGGGGGAGAATGGAAAAGACACGGAATGTATTTTGTACCCCTGCCCCGGAGCGTTGGGGCGTCAGAGAAGAACGTTTATTTTGGTAAACAGTGGGTGAAGGTGGGGCGGGCGGGAGGGAGTCTTGGCCCTAGGGAAGTCTCCGCAAGGAATTGCCCCCCTTACCCCTCCCCCCCAAGCCTCCCACCTTAGCGGAAGCGCCTCGGAGAGGACAGAACGGACGGGATTGACAGGCCTCTGGTTCCAATCTGCTCGCTGAGTTGTTCCAAATAAGAACGTTGGTTTCTGGGGGCGGGACTCCGGGCCCGCGCTGGGCCAATGAAGATTGGGCGGGAGTGAAGCTGACAATGTACGCATGGAATTGGAGGGAAGAGGAGTGTAAACACGGAAGTGGCCGCGGGGGTGGGGGATGTGCAGCGCCACTGCTGCAGCGGAAGGGCACGGACTTAAGTTACATAGAAAAAGCAGCTTTACTTAATAGCAGACAGCGCAGTGAGAGTCCTGAATAGGCGTAGCAGTGCTTGAGTACGATTTACTTACTGTAGTGAACATAAATGTTCCTTTCCCTGGGTTCTGTTTCATATCGCCATCGATGGGAATTGGAAGATGGGGAATAGTCATCGAAGAGCATTGCTGTGAAAGGTCTTACGTCTGTTTTCCATCCATTGTTTTTAGGCAGTGAAGTTAGTAGTTTAGTTGGGGAAACTGTTTCAGTTCGATTGGGAGAAATCATAAATGTGTATTTAACAGAACTTAATCTTTAAAATGTAACACTGCACAGTCCCAAAGAAAAATCACAGTGAGTAGTGATGAAAGCACATTTGACAGTTATTTTCTGATTAGAGCAAGATCTTAAATATTAGTGAAAAAGGGGCAGAGTACAATGAGAACTTGGTCCCTTTGTGTAAGTTCAGTCTATTAATACTGTATGAATTAAGGGATAGAATTTTTGGCTTTATATTATTGGTACTAACAATACTTTTGTTTAGGTCTGTCATGTTGAGCATGTACCTTTTCAGAAACGTTCCTAGTGGTTAGGAGAACTTTAGGATAGCCCATGCAGTAAGAATTTTTAAAAATACTGTGAAGATAAGAAATCTTAATTTTGCCAAGAGAAGATCCTTTTTATAAGCTTTTGGCATTATCAAAACCGAATGTGATCTGTAGGTATTTTGCTAGGAGTGGATATGTACAGATAGTCTACAGTTTTAAAAATACAAAAGTTTTATCTTCTTTTGATGAGATTTTTTTTTAAAGTGAAATGCTGTTTTCCAGTTCTGCTGCATTTCACAAGGATATACAAATCTTACAATTGAAGTTTGTGATAATAGTGTTCTGTGAAGAATACATTTTAATACAATTGTTTTCAAATATTTCCTCAGTCATGTTCATGTAATCTGAAATTCCTTTATAAACTCTGTTTTAGAAGGAAATTTGAGACAGGTTTGCTAGTTTATCCAAGGTTTATTCATTGAAAAAGTTGGGGAGGAAATGTGACCTGGAAAATGAAGAATCATGGATCTAAATTTTTATTGCTGCCAGTTTCCAGTGATGTTCGGAGAGTAATGTTTAAAGGGTTTGTATTTGTAAATGGACATAATGATACTTTTATTCCCTTGAGCGAAGTCATCAAATGTTAGAATTATTCCTCACAAAGGTTTACAGTCTAATTGAGGAGACAGGTGACAATCTATATAATACATAAATGTTAAATTTAATTAAAGTGATTGCTGTATGGGTTTATGATAAGTGTAGAATAGAATAACTGATAGTAAGGAAAACTTTTACAGGAGATAAGCTTTAAACTGAATATTATTAGCATAACTTGTTTCTAAGTAGGTACAAAGTACTTAGAATTATCACTACTGTTATATGTTAAGATGTTAGAGGATATATTTTTGCTTTTATTTTCCTCCTTTAGAGACTTAACTGTCAACTTTAGCTATCAACTTCAGCTTTAGTTATCAGTGTTTATGTTGTCAGAGGTGTTTGAATGAAGAATGAAGTAAATATAAATACACTTGTTTATTAAAAATAACTTTCATTTTAACATACAAAATACTTCTTTGTGGTAGAGACTTGACATACTTTATTAAAAACTTTCACTGGCAACATGATATATGAGAAAGAGCCTTGACCCTGAGGTCAGGAGATAAGAATCTTCATCCTGCTGTCCCTAAACTGCTTTAAAGCTTCATTTTCTGTAAGAGAACAGGATTGACTAGGTGATTTCTACTAACTTTTAAAGCTCTAAAACTATAGGCAGCTCAGATATATTTAATGAAAAGTGAAGGTTCTCATTTTCTTGGATTTATTTACACCATGTGAGTGAATTTGTCTAAGGTCATTATGTAATGGCGAGGTTAACTTCTTTCACCAATCTTTGTAAGTGTCTGTATGTTGAATAAGACACAAGATATAGTTTATTTAATAATTTAGACCCATTTTTAGTCTGTAAGGAAAAATAAATATTCCTTAATATTTATGCAAAAGTATTGTGTACATGTGGTCTGTGTTTTTTGAAGACTTCAAGTTTAAAATATTCTCCCTTATTATCAAGTACATGCTTTCCTTGACTTTTTTTTTTTTCATCTTTTTTTGAGAAATTGAAAATTGGGAAAGTGGAGAATTAGAGAATTGAGAAATAGGGTAACCAAAAGTATTGTTCTGCTTTGAGTTATTGAAGGGAAGGGGGAAGGGGGAAGTTTTTCTGGAAATGCAGCCTGAGTATTTTCCCGGACAGAACAAATCTGTCTACTTTGTCAAAATTAATCATGAAATTTGAACTTGAAAATCTAATTTATTATAAACAGGAATACCTAGTATCAACCTTGAAAAGATCATTAATTTGAAAAAAAAATTTAGCAAGCAGTGAAAAAATGAGGGCCTGTGTTGAAATAAAATTGGAAGAATGGCATTAATTTTTTAAAAATTTATTTGAAAATGTGTTTAAGAAATTACTCTTCAGAATTCATTGCAGCATTAGTACTAAAATTCATAAAAAATTGAGTTAAAGAGTAAGTTATCAATATGTAAATAGTCATTCCAGGTAGTTCACCATCAGTTTCGTTTAGGGACAAATTTAACTGGTGGAAAGGGGCAGGCAGGAGAGTGTTTCTGATTTTTGAAAAGTTAAAAAAACTTCATGTGCAAGTAAGTTGACAAAATACTATCGTACTTATGGAAATGGAATTATAATTTTTTGTCCACGCATTGATTTTATGTTTAGAAGCTAAAACTTACAGAAATAAGAGGATAGAATTTGGGTGTTCTTAATTATGTTTGATACTAAATTACACCTGTGGTTCTTAAAAACTGAAATTCCTGGGAGTCCCCCCAGACTCTTTAAGGGGAGTCTGTGGAATCAAGTTATTTTCATGATAACGCTAAGATATATGCCTTTTCACTTTTACGAATGTTCACGGGAGTTTTCTAGAGGCTACATGGCTGGATGTAACAGATCAAATGAAGAAGCAAATATGAGAGCCCCAGTGTTTTCTACTATGTATTAAAAAGATTTGCAGAAATGTGAACTACTTTTTAAATTTTTGCTTTTAAGAAAAAGTTACTTTTTATAAAAGTAAAAGTTTTTTTAGTTTTAATTTCAAATAGGATAAATATCTAAACATGAGACTTATATAAGCAAAAGTGTAAAAAGATTCTTTGACCAAAGATGTTTGCAAATAGCTGTACTATAGTTTAATTAGTCTACACTTTGAGTACCATAGCGACTAGCCTTATTTGGCGATTGAGTATTTGAAATGTGATGGATAAACCAAATTTTTAATTTTATTCAAACATAAAAACTAACAGTAGAAAACTTCTTGACCATGTAAATTTCTTTTACATGTTGAAAAGGCAATGGTTTTGAATATACTGGGTTAAATCAAAGGTACTAATTTCACTTTCCACTAACTTTTCTCAATGTGGCTGCTGGACATTTAAAAATTACATGTGGCTCTTGTTATCAGACAGCTCTACTTTAGAAAATTATTTTATTCTCTTTCCGTTCTTAACCTTATAATGAAGCTGTAGAAAGTCAAAGGGGCACAGGTAAAGATGGATACCTTTATCTTTCCTCCTTTTCAGTGTGTTCATTTGTGTTCTTTACTCATCTGTTACTGTTACAGTCCTGGGACTTCAGAGAATAAGCTGTGGTAAGTCAGGTGTGGTAGTTGAGTGATGGCCTTGTAAATACTAGTTTATGGTCTTGTAGGGGAATACCACTATCACCTAATGAAGTGTTTTCTAATTTTTCCTATGGCTGTCAAATTGCTGTTAATTTTTATTTTTGACTTTTAAAAACATTGTTATGAGCTAAGTCTATTGCCAGCATTCTCTTCTGCAAAGCTGAGAGGTATGTCTCTTGTCAGACTTAATTACCAAGTTTGGTATTTAGTAACAGCTGTTGAGTGAGTCTGGAATCATCCACCATACAAACACCAGTTGATTAGAAAGCTAGAAATGGAACAGGACTCTTACCAATAGTAAAGGAAGGCATAAGCAAATTTAATTTTGACACTGATCAAAATAGTTTTGAAATTTATTTGATACATTTAGTTTTTCAAGGAATGTTGACCAGCAACCTAACTACTAGTGGTAACTAGTTGATGATGTGCCTGTCAGATAACTTTTTGCTTCATTGCTTCTATTTTTAAAATGAGGTTTTTTTTAACTCCCATAAATTTAATACATAGGCCTAGAAAAACACCAGTAAATCAGGTTTTAAGTAAGAGATAATAATTCTCAGCTGTCACTTGTAAGTTTACTTACTTTGATGGCACAACACTTTTATTTACCTTAAGAATTGTGCAGAATTTTAGTTGTATTTGAATTATTATTTAGTTATATTTGTATTGAATTCAAATTGTATTTGAATTACTGATAAGAATAAAATAGTATTGAAAAGTTTTCAATTATTACGGAAAGTTGAATAGGAAAAATATTTCTTAAATTTCTGTTACCAAAAACTACTTGTTGACTTATGTCAACAAAAGAAGAGTAAAAGGAGATAGTGTTGCCTTTCAACAAAATGGATTAAGTATTCGTGGAAACTGTCAAATTATTTTGCATCTTTGTTTTGAAATATTTTACTCCTGTTTATCTTTTCGATACTTTCTGAACTATTTGTATAAGCTTCATGAGGCCAGAGATCTTTCCACACTTGTATCTCAGGTTTGTAGCACAGGGTAGATCCTAAACAACCATTTATTGACTGTACATAGCAGAGTATAAGATCTGATCATTAGTTCATAGAGAATTGATGCATTTTTAATATTCTCATCCTAAATTTAAAGGATAAATGTGTTAATATTCTTCTTAAATTTGTATGTTTTCTCTTTGTTTTACTATGTACATGTACGATATTTTAGAGAAATAATATTTTGAACTTAGAAAGGGGAGGTTGAGGTTGGAAATAAGAGCTAGGAAATTTTAACTGACATAACTACCATGAAATCATGGTTTTGAAAATATACCTCAAGCTATGTAGGAATTCGGGGCAGCATAATATGTAACTGTTGGGAAATTTTGTTTATAACTTAAAACATTAAAATATCTGGTAAGATTCTATTGCTGTATTATTATCAAATACTCAGAGCTCTAACTTTAATATGGTAGAGTTTTAGGGTGTGTCTTAATACAATTACATAAGGAATTAGTTTACCCAGGGTAGTTTATTAATAGCACCTCAGACAACAGCTAAATTGCAACACAAGCAGACTTTAAAGAGAATGAAGTTCTTAGAATAAACTTTAAAACCCTGAAGCTGCTTCCCAAGGTTCTTTAGTGCACATGAGTATTGTAGGGAGGTAATTTGAAAAAAAAATACTTGAGAATGGTAATACATTTTGTACTTACTAATAGTAAGTTTCTTAAAGTTGAGCTAGAAGGACTGATTGAAGCCTCTGCTTCAGTGAAGCTGCAGATAAGAGTAAGCAGGGTCACCTAAAGATAGATTTACTTAGAGGTTTGGCTGCCTCTCTGGAACTGTTTAGCTTTGAGCAGATTTCCATAAATGGAAAGAGCAACTGGAGAGACTCGGTACCTTGGTTGAGAGTGTGGATGATGTGCAACAGGTGGTAAAGCAGTCACTGGATTTTTTATAAATGTTCTCCAAATGACTGGTGTTTAAGGCTGAGGCCTTAGCACTTGGTGAATTTTGAAACTAAGTGAAAAAATCTTTTTCAATTAAAAGTTTACTAGAAATAATTTTAAAAGATGCGTATCTTTAGTGTGTAGAACTTGTGAATATATAATGGTTTTACGAAATTTGTGTATTTCTTTTAGTCCTTGAGAGGACGTCTTGAGAAAGATCTATCAAATTAGAAACTGTTAAACATATTTGTGTTTCAGATCCTCTTACAAAGTAGATTTTCAGTATTTCAAATCAGGATGTGAAATTAATATATCATTAGGATAATGAGTTTGTGCTTGGATTGCTACTTTTCCTGTAAGGTCTGTCGGTTGTCCTTAACTTTAATAAATAAAAGAAATACTTACATACCTACTATATGAAGAATCTATGTTAGGAACTATAACAGATATAAAGGTGATTAAGACAGGCCTCCCTTGGACTTCCTTGGCAGTCAGTGGTTAAGGCTCCACGCTTCCACTGCAGGGGGCATGGGTTTGAACCCTGGTCTAGGAACTGAGATCCTTCATGCCATGCCATCTGGCTAAAAAAGTTGGGGGGGTGGGGTGGAGCTAGCCCTCCCTGATCTCATGGAGCTTATAATCACATAGAAATGATAAGAAATTATCACCATTTATTAAATTCTTAAGGAAATCACTGCATCTAATTCTCAAAACTATATGAGGTAAGTAATATTACTATTTAGTGAAAGAGGAAACTGGGCCATACAAGGATTTAAATTACTGGCCTTAGGTTACAGAAATAAGTGGCAGAAACTAGAACCAAAGCTTTTTCACAAATAATTTAACCAGCAAAGCATAAAATAAGTGTTAGAGAAGTTACAAAAGGTGGTAGAATTAGGAAAGGCTTCATGAAGGCTGGGGTTGGGGGGCGATAGGAACACTCTCTTTTGTCTTTCTAAATTTCTGGGGTGAAACCCAGCAAAAGCCAGTGAAATCGTGAAGAAGAAAGCAGATAATTGTGAAGAAAATTTCTAAGTTCTCTGGTGCACTCACCATGAGGGTTTGTAAGAATTGAACTAATTCATTAAAGTAATTTAGAAATATGAGTCTGACTGATTCTGATAGGTGTTAACCCCTGATTTTAGTAGCAATATGTTAAAATTACAATAGACTTCATAGGATTGTTAATCTACAGCTATCCTCCCCCCCCCACCCCAAGTTAGTTTTGGCTTAAAATTGATACAGAGTTCAAATTTCAAGAGTCTGTCTTTGTTTTCCTTTGGATAAGATTCAGAAATTTCTAATTAATCTCAATAGTTGCTTGTTAGTCAACATTCATTTTATAAATGGCAGGTTTGTTTTAGTTTTTAAATTATTGCTGTAATTTGTATAGACTAATATGCATTAATGGCTTATTTAGAGTTATGAACTAAACATGAGCATTTAGTTCAGTAATGTGTTCAATGCATTTTTATTGAGTGGAACTTATTTTCCCTCCAGTGGAAGCATCAGTTCATAGCAGTAATGCACACTGTACAGATAAGACAATTGAAGCTGCTGAAGCCCTGCTTCATATGGAATCTCCTACCTGCTTGAGAGATTCAAGAAGCCCTGGTATGTGAACTGTTCTTTATTATATTAAAGATATATCATTTCATGTATCTAGAATAAAAATTTTTTTTTAATCCAAGGGAATTATTGTTCTCAAAGTCTATTGTACATAAATATCTGTGACAGCAGTAACTGGTCTTTACCTGTCAATGTTCACAAGTCTTAAATCCTTTAAATACTTAATTTTCAAAATTAAGTCCTTCCTTCAGTGATAACGGGCAGTAGTTCTGGGACCACTCCCTGGAAGAGACAGGAGGCAGTGTCCACCTCTCTTCACACTCCCTTCAGGCTTCAGGTTTTCCATTGGTTTTGGTCTCTTTTAACAGATTGCCTTTGAGAATCTTTTTGTCCCTAATTTTAATGTCCAAATGTTAATTTGACTTAATACGGTAAGATTGACCCTTCTTTTAGGGATTTACAGTAAATACTAAGATCAACTGTACTTTTTAATTAGAGTAGTAATCCTGTGTGTTATTCAGGAATATGAGAAGAAAATTAGTGCACATTGGTCAGTGTATTAATCTATAGTAGTATGTATTAATTGAAATGGAAATGTCATATCCTACTCAGGCGCATTGAAAGGAAGCCAGAGTAACATTATTGTATGTAATAGAATACTAAAAATATGTATGCACCATTTCAGTGACCCAAAATATTAGGGACTGTTCCGTTAAATAAAAGATTGAAAGGTGATACTCATTTGGCTATAATGAGCAGGTTTTCTTTTCATATTTAAAATGAACTGTAGGAACTTCCCTGGTGGTCCAGTGGTTAAGACTCAGCCTTCCAATGCAGAAGGTGCAGGTTTGATCCTGGTGGGCAAACTTAAGATCCCACATGCCTCGGGGTGCAGCCAAAAGTTATTTAAAAAAAAAAAAGAGAGAGAGAGAGCCATAAGTGATTACTTTCACTGAATACGCTTTCATTATTTTAATGTTATACCAGGTGTATGTTTTACCTTGTTAGAGAATAATGATGAGTAAATAGAAGGAAAATAATTATTAACTCACTGTTATACTGTTTTATTTTCAACTGTTTTCCCAGTTGTCAAAATGATACAGTCTTTTACAGTGAACCTGAAGTACCTACAGTGTGAAGCAAGGGGGTTGACTCTCATGATCTCCCCCTTTACCCAGAAGATTAACATTTCCTTCAGGTCGAGTTTCTTTGCATCTATTTACTTACATACTTCAGATCATATCGTATATTCAACAAATTAACCTCAAGTTCTTACCCTGCTTTGATGAATTCTTAGTAACCTCACCTTTGCTAAAAATTGAATTGTCCATGCTAAGAGGCATTAATGGGGGTGGGAAATTTTAATTTTTCAACTTTTTTTTATAGTGGAAGTGTTTGTCCCTCCTTGTGTATCAACTCCAGAATTTATCCATGCTGCTATGAGGCCAGATGTCATTACAGAAACTGTAGTGGAGGTGTCAACTGAAGAATCTGAACCAATGGATACCTCTCCTATTCCTACATCACCGGATAGCCATGAACCAATGAAAAAGAAAAAAGGTAGGGTGTATTTATAAATTTCTGGGAAATTGGGTGAAATTTTTTCTAGTATCTTTTTTCTCCATCAAGGGAGATGGGAAATACATGTTGTATTTATGATCAATGTTATACTGATTAGATATTCTCAAAAAATTGAGATTTTTAATTGTGTCTTTTAACATGTTCATAGTGTTTAAAGGAGTTAGTAGTTGAGCCCTAAAAGTAGTTGCCCAAAAATGAGATTATAGTAAGAGCTTGATACACCAAAGGGGTCCATGGGGTTGCAAAGAGTCAGACATGACTGACCAACTGAACAACACAGAAGGAAGATCAGGGAGTCACTGCACATTTTTCTACTTTGTGATCCTTTTAGGTACTTGGTAACTTAAAAGTATTCTTGACTCTGTTTTTCATAACCTTATCTTCCTACTCTCTTGTGGGCATTTTAAAATAAAAAGCCCAATTTTCTTCCCCACTATCTTTGGCCTTAAAACATCAAGATTGCCCGTAGGGAATTCTGAGGAAACTAAACTCACCATTGGGTAAAGAGCATTTCCACTTACTCTTTGACTCCTGCTGAAACCTGTGTTCATCTGATCCTGGGGGTTGGGGCGGGTGGGGTGAACACAATGCTCCAGTCCATCTCCAGCATCCTGAGTGGGTTCTTTTTTTCTGTTTGAATCAAAGGTAAAATTTGAAAGAAGTGAAATTCTGTGTAAATGGGTACTCACCTAATTCCACTTTGTTCTCTGCCTCTTTCTGCACATTTTAGAAGGGGAGGGGGGGAGCGGATAAAATCAAAGGCAAAAAATAAGGGGGAAAGTTGTGTTAGGAATAATGGTATTATCTAATCATTTATTAGGTAGCAGTATTTCAGATTGCTGTGATGTTCACAGGTCTGTGCCTCATTGCTGTGAGGGACACAACAGAGAATAACACAGTTGCCTTCTCTCTTATAATATAGATTATATATGTATTTGAGATAAGGCATGGATGAGCGAATTTAGAAGGAAGAATTACTTTGCCCTGTAAATGTTTAAACAGAAGGCACACATGTAAATAACCCTGTTTACCCACTGCCCACTGTAGCCTTTGGCTGGTTGTATCTTATGCAAACTGTTAAAAAATACCTAAGAAAATTTTAGATTTAAATGAAGAGAGAAAAGACTATGAAAAGCTGGGAGTATTTAGGGAACCAAGATCTCTAGATAAATAGGTTGATCTGTGTACATGATAGTATGGTATAAACCAGAAAATAATTTGCCAATTTAATACTAATCTTATGTATTTGAAAATAGGTGGTCTTAATGAATGACAATTTAAAAATTACATATAACACTACCAGTTATTCATTTGTGGTTAAGGACATTTGGGACATAGAAAGTTAAGTAGGTTATTTTTAATAGTAGGGCCTTATTTTTATTTCCAGAGCTTTTAATATACTAATGTGCATTATAAATCTCCAAGAGATGATTATCTGCAGTTCTGAAAGTTAATTTGACTGTAGAACCCTTTTCCTACTGATGAATAACCTATTTGTCAAATAACATGATTTGGGACATGCTGCTATAGAAAACAAGCCTTTGGGGACTAACCTTTCCATTAAGGAGTTGGGCTTTTGTGCTTGAATTTAGGAGACAAAGAAGATGTTGGGTCTTATAACTGACTGCATATTTTGTACATATAAATATTTTGTACATATAAATAGTATTTAAATTGAGAAATTAGGCTCTATTTTTAATTAGGAGACTGGTGAACTTTGTTTTAATTTTTGCCAAAACATACTTCTTATTGATTAGAATTACCATAATGAAATCCTAGAATATAATAGCTATGCTTTTTCAAATATAAATTAGGGCATTTTAATTTAGCTCTAGATAATCCTTGATAATGAAGAGTAGAGACATCAGAAATCCCAGGTGTATGACAATCACCAAATCAGTAATATTATACTTAATATTCCCAGTCTCTTTCTTGAGACTTCCCTCACCTGCCAGCATTCATCTTTCAATGCTGAGGGTTGAACACAACACATTTCAGAAATACTCTTTCCTTACTGTAGAGAAGTGTAGCTCTTGCTTTTCTGTTCATTGTGGATGTTGGACTGTCTTGAGCACGGCTTAGGGCAGAAGTGAGTGAGGAGAAACGAAAGGGCACAAACATTTCTTAGACATATGAAGCAATTACTAGGAAGATTTTTTTTTTATCCTTATACCTGAGGTGGGGAAATTTATGCTTTAATTCTGGTGAATTGATTGGCTCAGAGCAGTAGAGAGTGTTTAAAATAATATTTTTTACTTTTCCTCATTTGAGCTCAAAGGGCTTCGCAGATTATCAGATCTTCTGCAATAGGTAGGTAAAGCTTTTTCTAACAATTCTGTAGAACAGAAAACAAAAGTTTATACTAGAATTTGTTTCCATTGCTACATTATTGGAAAAGGTTAGCAAATTGAGGCTGTGACCGTGTAAATAATAGGTTAGTAGTACCTGACTTGCCATATACATTGATTTTACTATCAATGCAAAGAGGGGTCGCAGAGTCGGACATGACTGAGCGACTGAACTGTAATTTATATTGCAGAAGTGCTTTTAATGTTCCTTTTAAAAGCAGCTTTTATATACACAGTATATTAATCCATAAATTAGTGTCTAGTTTCAAAAATAATGTGTTATCAAAAAGGCTGCTATCATGTTTCTGTTATTTTTCCTGTTTTCCATGTATGGTTTCAATATCTTCTTTTTTCAGTTGGCCGTAAACCCAAGACCCAGCAGTCGCCAATTTCCAATGGGTCTCCTGACTTAGGTATAAAGAAGAAACCCAGAGAAGGAAAAGGTAATTTGGGGAGGGCTGTTTTGTAGGTGAGATGGATATATATAAATTTTTTTCCCCCGGTCAAGTACATTTGTAGGAAAATTACTTCTAGTACGCACTGTAGTGCTGTCTTGGATTGTAATTCTTAATCGAGAGTGTATGAGCATCACACAGGGAGCTTTTTCAAACTTATCTCTGCCTGGTCCTTACCCAGTGAGGCTCTGTAGGCATAGAGAAACTGTTGGGAGTGAAGCTGGGCAAGCATTTGGATTTGGAAAAGGCCCTAAGTGCAGTCTGATGCACACCTGTGTTGTTTTGGACGATGTGTGTGTGTTTACACCCATCCTCATGGAGAGTCAAATGGAGGCACTTACATTTGAGAAGGTGTATGAAACTAAGACTTCATTTCTGATACATACTTTTTTAACTGATAGAAGCAAGGTGAATTTACTTTTCCAATCAACCAACTTCAGGCATGTCAGTAAGGATGTCTAAACAAAAATTTGATGTATTTTTTAAAAAATGTGTATATTGAATTTGTATATTCTCGTTAAAAGCAAAAATAACAATAAGCCTTCTACATTCTCTGCTCTCTTAATTTGTTGGATTAAGTCTTTAATAAAATTAAGTCAGTAAATCTACCAAGAAATTTGGTTAGATTTTTAAAAATCCAGTTATGTAAACCTCCATTTACTTAGGAACTGTTATTCAGTTTGGGACAAGTTTAGGATAGTTTTATTTTCTTTTCTGTCTTTGGTTGTTTTACATTCCTAACATCTTAGGTTTTATCTTTTAATTTGTATTGAAAACCTTAAAACTTTATTAGTAGTAAGTGTTAGAAATTTGAACTGTAAATATACAGTTATTACTGTTTTTAAAATTACTCCCATCATTAATGGTATCTCTTATATTCAAAGACCTTATGTTTACCACTGGAAAAAAATTTTGTGGTAACCTATTTTTACCAGTCAAAATCATCTTTCATTAAAATTTCAGTTTTGTAATAAACCTGAGGCAATATGTTGTCATGTGAAGATTAAAGTCATTACAGTCACACTTGGATTAAAAATCCAGTCAGTGCTTCATCTTCTGCAAAATTATGATGTCTGCATAGACTCCATGAACTATCTTATCTGATAAAGAAGGCTTCCCATTCTGAATTCTGTTTTCCTTAAAACCAGAAATAGAATTGTTCATTTTAACTTAGGGATGATAACTGGAATGAAGCAGTTGAAGATAATCTGAAGAATGTCAGTGGGTCTAACTATAACTAATTCATTAGACACCGGAGCATTCAGATCCCTACTATGTACAAGGCATTGTCTGTTGCACAAAAATTTCTTCTAGAATGAGTTCTTATAATCTCCAGGTCATAGACAGAATAAAAATCCCCAGCTATACCTCTTGATTCAGTTAAGACTGATGTAGTTGAAAGTTGTGATTTAACACTAAGAGTTTTTAGGTATTGACACTGATGTAATAGGGCTTCGGAGATACAAATGTAATAACATTGTAAAGTTGAAGATTAATCTTTTTAGGTCAAGAGAATGCACACAGGGCCCAACTATGGGTTATTGGATTTATTGAATTTTCGGGGAAATTACAGGATGAAAATGCTAGAGGAAGAGCATCAGTGTTTAGATTGAGTAGTGGAAGCCTCCCCACCCCAAGGGTCTTCTCATCTAGCTTGTAACTTGGATCTGAATTTTTGAGGATAGTAAAGGGTTAGTGGGCAGGAGCCTAGAGATGACCCGGTGGCTCAGTGGTGGCTTATGTATTCTAATCTTCTTCTCAGGACTCTCTTTCTCTTCTTTCATCAGTTTACGAACCTCCGTACCTAGAGGCTTATGGAGGGAATAAAGAAAAACAGCAGCCTGTCTTTAGTCTTCTCATAACACTGCCCACTACTCCTCCCCACCCTTCCGAAAAAAGAGTGATGCTCTCTTCTCTTTGGGACGAAGTTCCTTATTTTTCCTACCCACATTCCTTCCTTTCCTTCTGGTATGCAAATCTTAGCCCCCTGCCAAGACTTAATGTCTTACCAATCCACTTTATTTTCACTCCTGAGATCCCAGACATTATTTTCTGTCATTAATTTGAAATAAAATAGTGCATGGCCTTATGATATAGCTATAGTTTCAAAACTGTTATTTATTTCTTGAACTGTTATTCACTAGACAACACAGTTTGACACTGTACAAATGATTGATAATATAGTCAAGTATTTAATGGCAGACTCTTAGTACATTTGTTCTTTATCAGTAGTAAATTGATTTTTTTATTCAGCTTAAGTAAATACTTGCTTTTAGTTATGTTGATGAATTTTTAATCAGTGTCTATAATTGTTTTCAAAGGAAACACAACCTATTTGTGGGAGTTTCTTTTAGATCTACTTCAAGATAAAAATACTTGTCCTCGATATATTAAGTGGACTCAGAGAGAAAAAGGCATATTCAAGCTTGTGGATTCAAAGGCTGTCTCTAAGCTTTGGGGAAAGCATAAGAACAAGCCAGACATGAACTATGAAACTATGGGACGAGCTTTGAGGTAAGAACACAAGAGTTTTCAAAGAAAACTTATGTATCTCTTAATATTTAATACTATTAATACTTAAAGTGTGTGAGAGTGCTCAGTTGTGTCTTAACTCTTTGCAACCCCATGAACTGTAGCCTGCCAGGCTCCTCTGTCCATGGAATTCTCCAGGCAAGAATACTGGATTAGGTTGCCATTTCTTCCTCCAGGGGATCTTTCTGACCCAGGGATTGAACCCAGGTCTCCTGTGTCTCCTGTAAGGTGGATTCTTTACCACTGAACCACCTGGGAAACCTGATATTTAAAGAGAAGCTCTTAAAATCTCTTACTTATTATAGCTTTTAATTTTAATTTGGGTGGATTTTCTAGAGGAACTTCTTGGATTTGGAGGCAGATGGAGAGAGAGGTTTAGTCTAAATGGCTAAAATTTGAACACTATTGGAAAATCCATTTGTGGAAAATGGTGTGCCTTTAAGAAAATTAAACCCAAACATAATACAGTTTCCAAACTGAATTTGTTCTTTAGTTCCTGCAAATTTGTTATAATGGTTTTATTGTGATATGAAAATTTTAAGTTTTGTCAGTTTGAGGAACCCACATAACTTTATAATGTACACAGCTTATTCTAATTAAGGGTATTTGTAAATGAACATAGTTTATGTGACAGTGTTCACATATGCCACAAATTCATTTTTACTAAGTATGGTTTTGGTAATTTTCCCACATAAAACAAGTTGCTTTTATAACCTATGTAAATCAGAACTAAATTGTTGCCAGTATCGGTAAAATCCAGTTGTCCCTTAGTAGTATCTGAAGGGTGTGGCTCCAGAACCCTCCTTGGATACCAGAAATTCATGGATGATCAAAATCCCTCATATAAAGTGGGGTAGTGTTTGCTTGTAACCCACTTATATCCCCCCATATACTTTACATCATCTGTAGATGATAAAATACCTAACACAGTGTAAATGCTATCTAAGTAGTTGCTATCACATGGCAAATCCAAGTTTTGCTGTTTGGAACTCTTATGGAGATTTTTTCTCCTTGAGCATTTTCGATCTGTGGTTGGTTAAATCCATGGATGAGGAACCTATAGATATGGAGGGCCAACTGTACAATAATATATTCTGTATTTAGGTTAAATGACTTCCTTTAATAAAAAGTGAGCTTTTAGCTAATTCACAGATTTCAAGGTTATAGGCCATATGGTACCAAGTTCTAATTTCAGAGCTACTTCAAATTCTTAGTCTTTTGAATGGAGTCCCACCTTACCTCTTACTAGAGTAAGTGAATGTTTCTGTTAGCATCTCTTCATGGTATTTTTGTTTGGGGATTGTTGGGGGGCAAACATAATATACTTGACTTATATAATACTTTTTCCTTACAGATATTATTACCAAAGGGGTATCCTTGCAAAGGTTGAAGGACAGAGGCTTGTATATCAGTTCAAGGATATGCCCAAAAACATAGTGGTCATAGATGATGACAAAAGTGAAACCTGTAGTGAAGATTTAGCAGGAGCTACTGATGAAAAATCATTAGAACGAGTATCATTGTCTGCCGAAAGTCTCTTAAAAGCAGCAACTTCTGTTCGTGGTGGGAAAAACTCATCTCCTCTCAACTGCTCCAGAGCAGAGAAGGGTGTAGCTAGAGTTGTGAACATCACTCCCCCTGGTCATGATGCTTCATCCAGGTCTCCCACTACTACCACATCTGTATCAGCAACAGCAGCCCCAAGGTAAGTGAGGGAAACCAGTGGTTGTAATGTATTTAGTTTTTAGAAAACTCTTTGGCAACACTGGGATGTTCCTTTTTTAATATTTGCATTCTAAGAACTGACTCTTTGTCAAGACTTGGAAAAGTGCTTGGTATTTTTCAATGTATTAATTAAAATATTCTTCTTAAAGTAGATGTCTTTTCTTACTTGAATTGATTTTTATGATTTTATAGATGGAATTTAATGTAGGCTTTTAAATATATATATAAATATATTTAGCTTAGGTTTAAATATATTCATCTCATGTTATTTCATGCTGTAAACTTCAGAGATTTTCAGTACATCTGTAAAATTGGGTCCACTAGTTTTACATCTGTTGGATTTGCATTCACTTTTTTCTCTCTCTCAAAGAGACCTATTTAATAATTTAGCGTGACATATAATCAAATTTATTTTTTTAAATCAACCAGGACAGTTCGTGTGGCAATGCAAGTACCTGTTGTAATGACATCGTTGGGTCAGAAAATTTCAACTGTGGCAGTTCAGTCAGTTAATGCAGGTGCACCATTAATAACCAGCACTAGTCCGACAACAGCAGCCTCTCCAAAGGTAGTTATTCAGACAATCCCTACTGTGATGCCAGCCTCTACTGAAAATGGAGACAAAATCACCATGCAGCCTGCCAAAATTATTACCATCCCAGCTACGCAACTTGCACAGTGTCAACTGCAGACGAAGTCGAATCTGACTGGGTCAGGAAGCATTAACATTGTGGGCACCCCACTGGCTGTGAGAGCACTCACCCCTGTTTCAATAGCTCACGGGGCCCCTGTAATGAGACTATCAGTGCCTCCTCAACAGGCATCTGGCCAGACTCCTCCCCGGGTTATCAGCGCTGTCATAAAAGGGCCAGAGGTTAAATCAGAAGCAGTGGCGAAAAAGCAGGAACATGATGTGAAAACTTTGCAGCTGGTACAAGAAGAAAAACCGGCAGATGGAAATAAGACAGTGACCCACGTAGTGGTTGTCAGTGCGCCCTCAGCTCTTGCCCTTCCTGTAACAATGAAAACGGAAGGATTGGTAACATGTGAGAAATGAAACAGCCGCGCTCCCATGGACATTAGAATGTTAGTGATAGTCCTGATACAAGTATTTGCAAGGATGTCATCGACAGAAGTCAGAAGACTTTAAAACATTTTTAATGCATTTAAGAAAACAATCAAACTTACTGGAAATAAATTACCTATCCCATGTTTCAGTGGGAAATGAACTACATATTGAGATGCTGACAGAAAACTGCCTCTTACAATAGAAACAACTGAACCCGTCAATAAGGAAAAGGACTGAAAGGGACCAAGCAACTCACTACAATATCAAGTTACACTAAGACTTGGAACACTAACACTGTAAGAGGTTATATAGTTTTCAGTGGGGAGGGATTGGGATGGGTGATCTTGTTGTTACATATAGCAATTTTTGATGCATTTTATATGCATACCAGCAATTATTACTGTGTTCACACAGAACTCACTTAACTGGTGCTATGTGAAAACTGCTAATATAGGTATTTTAGAATGTGAATTGAATGGATCCAAAAGCTTCAGAAAGAGGTTAGCAAAAAAGATCTAGTGCGTTTTTTTTTTTTTTTTTTATCATATAGCTTAAGCTGATTTAAAACAAAGGCCTTAGACTAATTTTCGGTTTTCTTTATTGAAATAAGCTAATGGCTTGTTTGTGTAAAGCTTTTTTATTAAAAGAAAAATTTTAAAAATCTTGTACCTAGCACAGTATTGTTATAGAATTTACATGTAACATTTTATATGGTAGTTTAAGTCTGTCAGTTTCTTAATTGTGGACAAATTAACAGTTGGCTCTGGCC
Organism: Bubalus kerabau; assembly: GCF_029407905.1. NCBI lineage: Eukaryota > Metazoa > Chordata > Mammalia > Artiodactyla > Bovidae > Bubalus > Bubalus kerabau. Next base: position 22,642,907 of record NC_073639.1, read on the forward strand.
TTTTGCTATAACACGCCTGTTTGTCACTCACCTAGCCCTGGCATCTGTGCAGACATATCCGTTTCAGTTTTGCTGTCACTTGGAAGTTAAGGCTCAGCATGATTTTTGTCAGGTAACTCTAATACCTGGAGTTTTCTTTCTTCCTTTTTTTTTTTTAGTTGAAGTTTAAGAGGGAAAGTACCAGTGTTCAGATTTGAACTATAATAGTTTGTATATTCAACATTTGAAGTATATTCTATTTTGTTGTACTCTTGTTTCAAAGTGTATTCAAGTAGGTTTTCTGAAATATAGAAATGAAATTTACCTTGTGTTTTGGTCTCTGGTGATATTTATAACAATATTCAAAAGCTACTATATAAACATGTTGTTTTAGTTAAGAAGTAATAGAAGTCCTATTTTCCTTCCCAACTGCTGCTTGAAGAAATTATTTTGTTCCATTACATTAATATTTGGCAAATAACCTGCATGTTTCCACTTCCTAATTACTGTCATGTAATTATAATGTTCTACTTACCATAATGAATTTACTATTTTAGTGTTGGCCACACTTAAATAATTTATATTTCAAATCAGACCATATGTTTCTCAATCAGACCTTTTGTGGGTGAGGAAGAACAAATAATACTCTAGCCATTTTAGGAACTGGAGGGACCAGAGGAACATCATTTCACACCAAACTAGGTCCCGTAACTCCACATAATAATGTTCTTTCTACTACAAAGAGAAGTTGTCTATTTTTACATCTTTTAGAAATTTAAATAAACTGAAAATATTTGTGGCCTTTAATTGTGCATTTGGTTAGACACTACTTAGGTTGACAGATTTTTATAACAGCTCCCTTTGTAATCTTTTATGTTTTCCATAAACATACGTGATGGTACTTTTTAATAAAAGCTCAAAGAAAAACTCATTGATTCTTATCCCATTTGGGGTTAATCTCAAACTCTACTCCTTTTAAAACATTTCCTAAATATTTCATGTTTCAAAATCTGTATCATATGCCTTGACACATAACTCAATTGTCTTTTTTTGCACTGCAGTTTCATTTTTTGAGTTACGTCTCCCATAATATTCTTCTAGGGCAAAGAAGTCACGTGAAAAAGCGTTAGTCATTCAGTCATGTCCAACTCTTTGTGACGCCATGGACTGTGTAGCCCGCCAGGCTCCTCTGTCCATGGGGTTTTCCAGGCAAGAATAGTGGAGTGCATTGCCATTTCCTTCTCCAGGAGATCTTCCCAACCGAGGGATTGAACCTGGGTCTCCTGCATTGCAGACCAGTCTTTAACATCTGAGCCACCAGGGAAGCCCAAGAAGTTACATGGAAGATAGCTAATGAAACATATTTAAAATGAGCATTTCTTTTCCACCTATGCTGTATTACTAATTGGTTTTCATTAGGCTAAGCCAAGGCTGCTTGCTCACCTCTACCACTCTACCTTAACATTTTCCATGTCTCTTGCAGAGTAAGTTCACCTAAGGTCTCGATTTAGAAATACATGTTGACAGTATGTAATGACGAGGGTATTTCTTCTGATGGGAATTGTCAGTGGTATGGCTTTTAATTGCAACTCTTCTGTTAATCATTATAACTTGTATTTGCATTTTGTGTCCACTGTAACAAAGAACCACATAGCAATGACTTGATGCCACTACATTTTCTAGTCTGGCCAGGCTTTTGAACAATGAATTAGCAGTCAGCCCATTTATTCTTTGGGTCATCTTCCAGCAACAGTTTCAGCCGTTCACCACCATCCTGCTTACCAGCTGGCCAGTATACCTCTTTATAGAGAAAATCGAGGTCTGAGCTGTGAACTCCATTTCTGGACGGCTTGCTGTAAGAGCATCTCCTTATTCCAGCATCCATCCTGAACACCTGCCTTGGGAAGGAGGCAGGTGTGCTGTTCTCTTGTACTTATCACCTCCTCCCCTTTCACAGCTCTTTGGTTTCTTTGTTCCAACAGTCTGTCATTCTTCAGTAGCTTGCAGTTAATTCTGGCTTAGAATAAGTTCCCGCCGAGGTCTCCAGGAACCCAGTAGTCAAATCCAACAGATACTTCATTTTTCCACGTCATCAGCCTACTTCTTAAAACTCGCCTTTGTTTTCCCGTGACACCTCTCTTCTAGTGTACCTCCTGCCTGACTTCTTAGTCTTTGTTATGTCAGCTTTCCCATTTAAAGGTAGTATTTACCATGGGGTCTTTTCCTTTATAGAATAGTTGTATTTACTATTACGGTTTTGCTTGAACATAACTGTTCAATAATCTCATCCATGCATATGGTTTTTACTATCAAATCTATTGTCTTAGGCTAGACTGAAAGTCTCAAGATGGGTTTAATTACCTACTGGTTATTTCTTCCTGAATGTCCAATTGAACTCTTCTAAAATCTGTCCTCTTAGCTCAATAAATGACACTACACCAGCAACCAATTACTCTTGCCAAAAGAAACCTGAAGGCCATTCTAGACACTTGACTTCCAACATCCAATCTGTCACCAAGTCCTATTGACAGTTCATTCTAAATAACTTCCTTTCCCATCCTCCCTACCTTACTGCTTTGTAGTCTCAATCCTCTCTCTACTGTTTTCCATGCTACCAGTTGAATTTCTTTTTTTTTTTTTTTTTTTTTTCGGTCTCAGTCCAGTCCGTTCTCAGAACACGCTCCATCACCTAGTTCCCAGAACTCAGATTGCGCAGTGGTCACGTCATCATCGACCAGGGCTTGCAGGGACCACCCTAACGTCACCCAAATCTTAGCCTAACTGCCTCCCCCTAACCTCCCAGCCCCCGGGTCCCTGGGCCCATTTCGCCTGACACGTTTTCATAATCCTCTCAGGCTCCGGGCCAGCGGTGCCATCAGCCACGGGGCCCGATCATATAAGGAAAATACTGTGGCCTCATCCGGGGGCTGCATCGTGGACCCGGGGGTGACCCTGTCCCCTACGCCACTCTCTACACCCCAAACCTGCCAACCCCCCTGCCCCACTTCTCGCGCCCGGGCCTCTTGGGCGGGTCCCAGTTGAGTTTCTAAAATGAGTATTTTCATCAACTTCTTTGTGACTGCATTAAATTCTTCAGTGCATCTCATGCTAAAAAGATAAAAAACCCAAAGTCCTTGGATCTGGCATCTGCCTACATTCCCAGGTCTTAACTCTCTTGACTGTCCTATTTTAGGCATCTCCAGGCTACAGACCTACTGACATATATTTTCCCAAATATTTCAGGTATCTACCTTTGTTGAGCCATGTCATTGATGGCTTCTCTCTGGTCCAGTCTCTTCACCTGAATTTGAAGTGAAGGTGACAGACATCAAAATATTTCTGAAATAGGCTTGGAAGCCACAGAAAGGCAACAGGATAGATGAGGTCACATTTCAAGGTATGGTGGGAACATTCTCAAGTGTACCAGGAAGGGCCAAGCAAGTAAGGTCAAAGAAAAAGCCACCAAAATTGATGGAGTGGCAATAAAGAGGCAGTTCCATTAGGGGGATGACTGTGAAACCAGAATGTAAGGGACACAGCACCTGGTTCATTATCAGCCACTCTGACCCCTGTATGCAAATGAGTCAGGTTTAACAAGATTTGGGCTTATAAAGTACCTATCCTGTGATCCTTTAAGCCTCTTGGTCTACTTTATATGAGGACATTACATATGTGATCTATATTAGAGCACACTTTGGGGAGGCAAGAGGAACCCTACCTTGAATTCTACAGCCATTCCAGTAACTTCCCTTTTCATGGCTTTTCACTGTTCATAGTACAAGTCCTCTGTACTTGTGGTTCACCTGTCCTTCAGTCCCTTCGTTATTATCATCCTCCACAGTTAAAGCTCGGCCAGTCCTCCTGAGAATAAGACACTCTTTCCCCACCTTTGCAAGTACACTGATCTGCCTCCTGAATCACGCCAGAAACACAAGTGCAGCAGGGAGACTTGCAGGCACACTTCGTTTCACTAGGCTGCACTCGCAGATACACTGCTTTATACAGACCTAAGATCTGTGGCAACACTGCTGTCAACGTGTGTCTGTCACCGTCCTTATTCCAACAGCATTTGCTCAGTTTCATCTCTGGTAATATTCGTATTTCAAACCTTCCTCCTTCAGTGAAAAATAACTGACTCACTAAAGGCTCAGATGATGACTAGAGTTAATAAAGTATTTTTGAATTAAGGTACATAGTTTTCTTTTTTTTTGGAGATCATATTATTGCATTTAATAGACTAATGTCATGCAAATGTCACTTCTATGTTCACTGGGACACCGGAAATTCACATGATGCTTTATTCAGATGCTTCATTGTAGTGGTCTGGAACCAAACCCCCAATATCTTTGGGTACACTGTATTTGATTTGACATTTATGTACTTCACTTTTTATGTACCTATAGCTATCTTTTTAAACAGTGCACTTCAGCAGTAATGCTCTGGGTTCAGGACTTATAAATAAATGATATATTACAACTTCCAAGTTAAGAACTTAGAAAAACATGAATATTTAATGCAAAATGCTCCATAACAAAAACAAAACTCTAGACTAAACTAACAGCTGTTTTCTCCCATTGTATGTTTAAACAAAAAAATCTTGCTTATTTTACAAGGTTTTAATGATGTGATAAGTGCATGAAAGGTGGGTACTAAACTGTTTTACAGAATCTGCAAATTACTTGAGTTGTAGGACATGAATTCACTGAAATAGTGGTAACTTTGCTGCACGCTGGAAATCACCTGTGAAGATTTTAAAATACTATTGCCGATGTCACATCCCATATCACTTAAATTATGTGTGGAAGGGGGAGCCAGGCATTGGTATTAAAAAAAAAAAACAACTTAAAATTGTTATTAAAAAAAAAATGATTTCATTGTGCAGCCAGGTTTGGACACCTCTGTCACAACTTTTACATTTAGACATCTGTCTTAATCTAAGCTTTTCTAAAACGTTCAACAGAAAAAGGTAGTTTAGGATATTATATACTAGATTCTAAAGCCGTTTTCTCACATTTTAATGAGATGAGTTAATTAACTAGGATGAGTTTTTTTAAGTTCTTAAAAGAGTACACTACGTTAGTACCTTGTCCTTTAAAAGAAAATACTTTCAGAAAGCTATGTATTAAGTGCCACCAATGCTACCATCGTTTGAAAAAATACTTTTGAATTACTTCTTGGAGCAGAACCTAAATTTTTAAACATACTCAACTAGGGACACAGATGGTAAATCCCCGATGGCTCAGATGGTAAATAATGTGCCTTGCAATTCGGGAGACCTGGGTTCGATCCCTAGAGAAGGGCATGGCAACCCACCCTAGTATTCTTGCCTGGAGAAGCCCATGGACAGAGGAGCCCAGCAGGCTACAGCCCATGGGGTTGCACAGAGTCAGACATGACTGAGTGACAAACACAAGGAGAAGAGACAAATTTTCCTACCAAGGGAGGTTTTAGTTGTAGAAATAGTGAAGTCACTTGAGATTAAGAAACCGATGTGAATTAAACTAGGTAGGTACTGCCATAACTGGCAAAATGAAACATGGCTAAAGTGCACACTACTTTTCTTGAGACCTAAAGAGAACTGGATATCCAAACTGTTCCAAAAAGTTTCAAAAATATTTTTAAGCAGTGGCAGCAATTAACCCAAATTGTCTTGAAGTGCAAATCAGTTTTAATGCTTTTAAGAAACCTAAGAGATTTCCTGGTCTATTCCCTGTATTGTAAATAAACAAGTTCAGAAAAACTTGACTCAGTTTCAGTTCAGGTAATCAGTGGAAGACCTAGAGACAGAACTCCTCTGGCCTCAACCTCTGTTCCCTCCCATCTATCTCACCATGCAGTGATCCCTGCTCTCACAAACTTAAATAGTAAAATGCTGCAGAATTTTGCTGGGTGTTGTCTCCAGGTTTACCAATCTGAGATGTCAGGGGTATCCCGTATGCAGCTTTCCATCATCTCTCCTGACTGGTGTTTTTCTCCCTGTGATGCAGGACTGTAATTATATTCCAGCATTCTAATGTGGTCTACATCTAGAAGCCTGAATCTGCTCAATGTGGCAGTTTAGACTCTGCTTTAGATTAAAAACAAAACAAAACAAAAACCAAAAAACTTGGTAGTTTATATATTGTAAGAACAAATGAAAGTCAACAAAAATAAGCAGATGAAAGACAGTGACATGAAGAAAAAGGCAGGACAGCAAAAGGAAATGGAATACATGCTACAGAATGTCACACAGTAATTAAAATCCAGCTATAAGGTTTGGTTTTGAATGTCTCAGCACCCAAAGCAAACAGGAATTCATCCTGAGATTTCATCTTGGTTTACCAGGAGCAGCCTAGAAACAGCAAGGCTTCTCCTAACATTCTGTCAAGAGGAATGGATGCAACTACGTCCTAATGAATAGTTTCTTAGAGGTGAGCTTTCCACAGACATCTGGTGAACCTGGAGTTGTGGCTGTTGCTTCATCTCTCAAAGGCAGGTATTTCTACTCTCAAGTCATAGTAGGGTTGACATCCTGTCCTGAAACTGAATCACTAACCTACAACCTCACATCTGTCTGGAGAAACGGGGGTGAAAAAATCTTGGCACTCCCAACAGTCCCTCACCTATTTGGGTCTTAATTTCTATTAACACTATCTGCCCTTTCAAATGGAAGGATTAAGAGTGCCTTGTTAGGACATCAAGTACTGTGCCCTTTCCTTTTTTGCTTTGAAGCACCGACCTTAACCTTAAACCTTTACTCGATGACTTACCTAAATTTACAATAGTTTTACAAATATCTGACAAATCTGAGGTTGACAAGATAGGTGTGATGCTATACTCTGGATGAGAAAATTGAGGGCCTAGGGAGTGTCGCAGTGGTCACAGCTAAGTCCTTTTACTTACAGCCCATGCCCTTCTACAGAATTCGCTTTTATAAGCCCAGCTCCAGACCTCTTGCCATTCCAGTATCCAACCACTCTAGATAAAAGCCTGCCTGTACTGTATTTTTATACATGTCATTTAAAAAAGGTTCAGAGCTCCTTATTCAAGCACATTTTTTGGATGTCTTTCCAATTGAAATCAATTATGATTATCAGCGTGTGTTTTTATTTTCTTTTCTAGAATTTAGTCCCACTGGGACTTTGCTCAGATTATTTGGGCTTTTTAGGCCCAATTATTTTTTAAAATATTTGGCTGTGCCAGGTCCTTCCTTGTGACACATAGCTTTTTTTAAGCTGTGGCATGTGGGATCTAGTTCCCTGATCAGGGATCGAACCTGGGCACCCTGCACTGGGAGTCTTACCCACTCCATCACCAGGGAAGTCCCTAGGCTCCATTTTAAATTAGGAGCAGTTTTATGTCATATGCAAAGTTCAGGGCCAAAAATAAGGGACTTAAATGTTATACACACCATTATGCTTTACTGTGTCATCCCTACCACCTCATAGGATCTCATGAAATACAGCCATGGAGGAATAAAAAAATCCACTCTCACTGTCTTCAAGAATCTGGACAATTTACCTTCGAAGACTGATTATAACCGCAGTCAAAATATCATGGGCTATAAAAGGAAAAGCTGGCTCAAAAGGGACGTAGGCATGGAATAAGAAACTCAGTAATAGAACATATTGATACTTTAGAAATCTAGAATAGAGATTTGTTATTTGCCGTTATGCCTTCAGGTAACTGATGGTCCACAAGGCAGAGCTGTCTACAAAAGAAAGACTAGAAAAGTAAAAGTGCCACCTAGCACGATTTATGAACTACTAAAAAAAACTTTACATAAAATGCTCACATGACTACATTTTAAATGAAGACAAATACAACAAAAGCATACAGAAGTATGTGTTTAGCCTACCGCCATGGCAATGCTGAAGGGTGACCGACTTGTGATATTTCCAGGAGCCCTTTTGCTTAGAGGCATTCCCACCAACTCCCACCCTTCTCCCATAGCCTGTTAAACATTTGCAATTGAAACACTTTTTTTTAGCTTTTATTCTCATCTAGATTTGCTTATGATATGGGTATGATGATTTCAAACTGGTGTGCTTTAAGGGTAGGTAAACAATATTTAATGCCTGTCCAAATCAGTATTCTGCTTCTCAATGTGCAAATTGATAAGATCTGAACCAGATGACAGCTGATAACATATGTTCTTCCTACTTGCCATTCCTTCCAAATATTTTGTGTGTACAATATATACTGAAACCCTTATTTGTTTCAAAAGCATTTCCAATGCAGAATACCTGGAGGAACTGTTTTTGGGGACTCCAACCTTGTTACCAAGTGTTAGCTTGCAAACAGCACCAGATGCTGCCTTCAACTACACAGCCACCTTTGTCCACTTTAAAATGAAGGTCTGACTGTCTGGGATCGTGTAGAAAAGTAAAAGTGCCACCTAGCACGATTTATACCACATAACAGTATTAAAAGACCAAACTTATTCTCAGATTCTCTATGCATTAAAAAAACAAGATATTAAAACACTAGCTTTAAAAGACTATTTATTAATCTTAAATATTTACAACTCATGGGTTAAAATATATTATTACCAGTGGGCTGTTTTCTGGGATTTCATTAGGAAGGAGTTTCACCTTTTATCTTTACCACTTTATTTCTGAGCGAAGAGAATTTCAGGTTAACTTTTTATATTCTGCTTTCTAGATCTTTTAAAACCAGTTACCTGGCTATCTTAGTAAATCTCAACCACAGCGTCATGAACAGACCAGGAAGTTTCCCATTGCTAAAAAGAAGGTCCTACTGTCTTTAGCCACTACCACATAACAGCTCCTAAATATATCTACCGTGCAAAGCACATTCAATACAAATAACGGCAGAGTGACTGCAAATGAACACCAAGAGCACTCCAAGGGAATACCGGAAATGTGTAACAGTGACTAAATAATCAAGACTAGCCATGGAATCTCTTCAAGAAACACAATAAAGGAGAACACAGAGGCATAGCAAAGATTTATGAAGAACAGATCATGGAGAACTGGTATCTCCACTTAAATAACAAAAACCCCTCAAGACTAAATAGTTCCTTTGTGTACACTATTATTTTATTAGATTCCAATAAAAACATCTTTAAAGCTTTAAGAAAATTACTATAAATTACTCTATAACTTATGTTTTGCATGGTTTTAACATGTTCATGTTATAATTTACTTAATTTTACATGAATATATAAAAAATAAATATTGCCATGCATAACTTGATATTAAAAACCACATAAATAACTTGAAATGTCTAGAGAAACTGTTCCTGCATACTTGTTAATTATGGGAGACTCAAGCAAGTCTACTATTTTAATATGACTAACAGAAAAAGCTTCAAAACAATCCTAATATAATGCCCTTAAATGATCAACATGTAATTAATCCTAAGGGAAAGAAAACAATGCAAAGCAATACTGGAGTGCAAAAACCTTTTTTGCTGTAGGTTTTAATGGAAAAGGTTTTAAATGTGAGCTAACGGGGTTCCTTCCCAAGGGCATGCTGGAAACAAAGAAGTGAGAGAAACTGGGACCCCTTCCTCAGTCAACTTATTCTATTTCAGTTTCCTGAAACATCCCTGGTTAAGACTTCTGCGATTAAAAAGACACAGACAAGCGTTTATAAATATCCATCAAGGTTCCTCGTTAAAGCTGAAGTCACACACTAGGGACAGGTGGTCTGAAGGGTAATTGAAGGACGGTAGCCGGTTGGGTCCAATCTGCTCCTCGGTGAGTAGGTCCAGGGCTGACCGCACGCTGAGCGCCTGCCTGGAGTACCAGATATAATCCAGCGTGTGCCGGCACTCGCCTGAGGTCCGGATCTTCCAGGTCGTGTACGGAGGTTCCGACTGCCCGTCAGCGCTCAGCAGCTTGTAGGCGCTGTTCAGATTGAGGCTGGAGGAAGCAAAGTGCTTGTAGACCTCCTCTGTGGGCTCTGCGTTGAAGTCTCCACAAACAATCAGGGGAATCTTGGCCCCCTGGGTGATGGTCTGCAGGTTTTGGAGAAGGTCGCAGCCTTGAGCTGATCGAAACCGCTCCCAGCCGGTGCGTGCCTTCAGGTGGGTGACGGCGATGCAGAACTGGCGGCTGGACTCCTTGCACTCCAGGGTCTGGGCAATGGCCACCTGGTTGGTTTTCAGTGTCATGGCCGTCAGCCGGATGTTGGCACTGTTGACCAGCTTGAATCGGTTTTGGAGGAAGAACAAGGCACAGCCGTCGGGTCCATTGTTGTGCTCCACATCCAGACAGGGCGACCAGGGCTTGGGGAAGAAGGTGCCCTGATAGCCCAGTCTACTGAGGAGGGGCTGGAAGGTGTCAAAGTAGTGGTCCACCTCTTGGAGGCACAGGATATCGGGCTGGTAGGCGAGGATCTCCTCCAGGATCAGACATTTCCTTTCTTCCCACTTGAGGGCTTCGATAGGGCACTGGACAAAGTTGTCTTTGCCTTCTCCAAGAGCTGAAATAAAAAAGCCGGTCAGTTGTCAGCTGCTAAATACCTGGGGGTCTCCTTAGGTGTGACATCACCCAAGACCTTCAGAGTACTTTCTCTGCTTCAGGTGCTCTGGAGGGGATTGTCTTACTGCACCGACCTCCAAACTAATTACCTCTTACCATCCACATGAAGCAAGGAATTGATTTTCACATTAAAACTATCTATTCCAGGACAGAAGACATAATAAAGCCACATATTCCAGGACATAAAACATTAAGTTTTGGCTTTAAACAATGTTCTTTGTAGTCTAAGAGATCTAAGCTATGTCAGATGAACTAAATACATTTAACCCAGTACTAGGCCTTTATAGAAACCATAAATGACACCTATTTTAAACGGGCAGCTTTTACCTATATCTGGGAAAAGAAAAAAAAAAAATGAATCCAAAATTATGGAAAGTCATTCAGTATGCCCTATTCCAGAAAAGGAGGGGAAAATGGTGACCCTGCTTTCTTCTTAAAATTTCAACAGCTCCATGATCAGCAGCACTGCACAAAGTTGACTGACACACCTGTTTTTTAAATCCAGCAGACCCAGGAAAGGAGTCCTTTCTACCATAACAAATATCTCCAAGCACAGAGAACAGAGGCAACATCTCTGGCCTCAAATTATAAAGGTGCGTTTGGATGAGAATCTGGCCAGAGTACCCAGACCAACTCCCCCCTCCCCCACCATTTCCTGCAGAAGATTCTACATCGCCCACTCAGTAGACTCAGTTTCTCCCTGGCAAATGTTATCTTAGTGCTGTGGACTGAAAGCTGGAGACAACAGAAAGTTTCAGGCTAATGAGAGACGGGGGCCTTGAAATCTGGATGTGTTGGGAGACAGAAGCTGTCACTAAATGTGCAAAGTCTACCAACATGTAAGTAAGAAATACCTCTGAGTCGCTCGATTTATCAGCGAAAATCATATGACTCCCTTTCCCCACCTCCCCTTGGGAGAGCTCCCCGGGCGTAGCCGCCCCCAACCCCTCGTCTGACACCCCGCCCCCGCACATGTGCGCACATGCGGAGGTGCATCGGGCATGCGCAGAAGCAGGGAGGCGGTGGTAGTTCGGGCAGAGATGCAGCAAGCCTACCTTGAGCAAGGATGTTCCACTGCATGACCCTAATGGGAGGGTGGCTACTGGGGCCATCGGCTGGCAGAGCCACAAAGTCCCTCTGGAACCGTGGGGGCCGGGTGTGCAGGACAGCCCTGCATTCCTCCAGGAGCTCTTTGGGGTCGATCGGCTCCAGGTGCTCTGGGTCAGGGGCCACCAGGTACTCTGGGTGCTGGGACGCCGCGCTGCTGTTGAGCGTCTTGGCGAGAGCACTGTAGAGCCTGCTCGTGCCGTTTCCCATGGGATACACTGCGGGGAAGGAGACACGGTTACACACTCAGCCTTCTCCTGCCTTTCTCCAGTTCTCACTCAGAGTGACCACAAGATAAAGCAGTTAGTGTCCACAGAAGCTGGGGCCGATGTTGCCACGTTCATGGTCTACGGGGTGGATTACAGGAGCTCCCAGGTTCTAGCTTTCTAGGAGGACAACTACTTGAAATACTACAGCTGAAATACCTTGATCTTTATGGCTTATTCTAACCTGAGACTTGTCTTTATAATTTGTAGACACAGTCTTACGAAAGCATGGGTAAACAAAATCCATATTCCTTTTTCTATGTATTTTAAATGAGAACTTGAAGGCCAGTTTTAAAGAGCCAGATGTCAGAAAGCCTGGTTACTCCGAGATGGCATTAGAGCAGGCTCTTAGTGTGTCGGCTACTCGGATCCCTATTACGCTGGATTAAAGAATCAGCCGGATTAAATCCAGGCTCTGGCTTTCTATAGGATTCTGAGAACATCACTGAGCAGTATAGTCTGCAATCTAATCTTAACTGCCCGATTTTTTTAAAATCAGAAAAGAGGTTGGCGGTGGTGGGGGAGAGATGGGGTGGGGAGGGGAGGGCATGGTGGTGCAGGAAGAATTGTCTAGGTCCATTTCCTGATGCTTCTGATTCTTCCCTAACTGGATAATAATTAAGGACAACAGAGCACAATCTTCAACAAGTTAACATGAAGGGAGAGGTATCTGTCACCTCACTAGGAGGCAGTGGATTGCTCCTTTAAAGGTCAGCCTTGTTTTCTCTTCATTACTGTGTAAATCAGGCCAGATTCTGCTTGGAATCATGTCGAAGATTCCTGGTTTGGAGGAACCTGGATTTCCTGACCTCATCCAAGTCCTTGCCTTCTCTTGAAGGATACAAAGTTTTCTTTACAAAACACATTGTTTGGCAAGCTGATTGCACGTGAAACTAGCAAGCCCTTGAATTCACCTTACACAGCAGGTCACAAAGGCAAATCCAAGTGTTCACCCCTAGGACCTATCCTTAAACATCAAGATCAAGATGCAAGCATGCTCTGTCATTCCTTTTCAACGACTCCCCAATGAGAAAGTGAGGCAAAGAAACACCAGTTTTCCCAACACACATTTCTGTGTACATGCAACTGCCTGCAAGCCTGTTCTCACAAAGGCACATGCATGAACACGCGCACACACTTGTTTCCTGGATGTCTGACTTGAATATTTTCTTTTTTAATCAATTTGCTTGCCTATCTGAGTACATGGGTCCAAAGAAATTTTCTTCTTGGCTGGCAGTACAACTTTGAAAATCTTTCTTCTGTACTTCTAGTTCAGCAAAAAGCGGTAAAAAGTTCTACTGTTTTCTCAAGCATGGTTTCCAGCATCAGTAATAGCCTAACAGTAGACCAATCTGTCAGGGCATCATGGCAAACTCACAAGGGCTCCAATATCTGACATCTGTCAGGCTCCAGGCAAATGAGCAGCTTGAAGCTGTTCAGTTTTAACAGGACTGCTCTGCATCCTTTTGATGACATCACCTTCTCCAAGCTGTGTTTCAGGGTGGTTGCTGTGATAAAAAAGCAAGTACCATGCGAAAATGAATGTGAAAAAGGTTAATTGTGTCCAACAGGAGTTGAAGATTTAAGGCGTTATCTACTAAACAACACTTCCTCCTAAAAACTTAAGAAAAACCTTTCAGTGAACAAGGAACAGTATAATGTATTAACACAATGAAAGTGCTGGAAGACATGCCCAGAAAGCCAATTATAATATAGGATAATTATATTAAGAAAATGACAAAGTAGTCTAAATTAGAAAACTTACAAATGAGGCAATGTGAAGAATTAGTAAAACATGTAACAGAAAGAAATGAGGAGATAAAGCTTGCGAGACAGTGGCAAATACTATGTACTTATTTAAAGCAAAGATGCAAATATGGATAAAAGGTTCTTGTAGCAGGAAAACCAATTCAAGGAAATGAAACACGTATTGATACGAAAAACTATAAATCAAGAAAACTCTTCAAAGTTTCAATCATGCAGGATGAATAAGTTCTGGAGGTTTAATGAACAGCAAGGTAACTTTAGTTAAGGATACTGTATCTCATACTTGAAATCCCTCCTCTAAGTGATCTTAGATCTTAAGTGATCTCACCCCACCCCCCGGAAACACACACTATGTGAGTGACATGTTAATTAGCTTGATTGAGGTAATTATTTCAAGATGTGTACAAATATCAAACCATCACTCAGTACACCTCAAATACACACAATGTTTGCTAATTATACCTCAATAAAGCTGAAAAAAAGGTCAATGGTTTGAAAGAAAAATTATGAGGTTAAAAGAACATGTATCATGGACACAAACACACATACCTGAGACTATCAACCCAGAATGACCAACACCGACTGGACTGTAAAGAAACAGAAAAAAAATCCCTTGGACTCCAGGCCAAAAACAGCAAGTAACTTAGAAGTTAGAGTATCAGACTTCAACTGTAATGTTTTTAGACCAGAAGAAAATGAAGTTACATATTTGAAACATGTCAGGCTTTATATGTGAGCCAAGAATTTTACATCTAGCAAAACTGAAATTCTGACTCTAGGAGCACTTCTTCCAGAAAATACTAGAGCAGGGGATGGCCAACTGCAGCCAGATGTATTTTGTACAGTCCTTGATCTTCAGACGTAACATACACGCCCACAAGCACACGGTATGTGACAGGATAATTTCTGGCACTCAAAGCCAAAATGTTTACTATTGGGCCCTTCTCAGAAAAGTCTTAACCATCCCTGGAAGTAGCTTTAGACTAAATGACCAGAGATACTGATATACTGGTGGTGCTGTATTAAACAGAGCAAATCAAGTCTAACTGAGATTAAGATAGTACAATATCCACTGGCTATGTGATCCAAGAATGAACCAATGAGGATTTAGTACAACCAAAAAAAGAAAAGCCTGGGGTGGGGGTGGGACAGAACAGGGGCACCAGAAAGAAGCAAGCATATTCAATTAGGAATTATTTAGGGACTTCCCTGGTGGTCCAGTGGCTAAGACTCTGAGCTCCCATTGCAGGGGGCCCAGATTCGATCCCTGATCAGGGAGCTAGATCCCACATGCTACAACTAAGACCCAGAGCAGCCAAAAAAAAAAAGAATTATTTGCAGTGATCATCATTAGTAATGGTAGAATCAGAATTGTTACTCTAGACTGCTTAAACTGGATGTTCTAATTTCATCATTCCCTGTTGTCCTTTTTTGGTTTGTTTTTGGAAATTTATAGGGCTGTTAGCTACAAAACTCAAGGAAAACACATTCTTATTAAAGCCAGCTCAGCTCAAAAAAAGCTCATTCTGGTCTAATAGTGGATTACTATATTTTGTCATTCACCTTATTTGTGACTTTTGGGGGTTTTCAAAAATTCAATCTAGCACCTAAAGACAAAGGCTTTGCAGCAAAAAAGAGGAAGGACACACTGCAATGTGGGCCTCAAAGCCCCAGTTCTAGGCCCAGTTTAAGTGGCTGGATTCTGAGTAAATCCAAAATTGGAGCCAACAAGTTTTGTTGATGACTTACTTGGATGTGGCCTATGAGAGAGCAGTCAAAAAAAGTTTCCAAGATGGGTGGGCTGAGCAACTACAAGGATGAAGCTGCCAATACAGGTTAGGAAAACCGGGTAGGGTTTGCAGAAATAGGAGTGTGGCAGTCAGGTATGACGATGTTCAGGAGAAAAGTGCAAATTGGAAACAGGTGGGAGATGTTTATTGACAGAGAAGGACTGAGCTCTGGAGCAGACTACCATGTCTGTTTGCTAACAGGGCTGACACATTAGAGGAAGAAACCCATCAAGCAGGCTTCAGGCGTGACGGCATGAGGGAGCTGACAAGTCCTCCCCCGGAAGAATTATAAACCTGAACCAGTGTCAAAACCAGCCACTTCAGTGCTCTGGATGTAGACCAAAGGCATACAACACACTGAGAAGCCTTTATTTGCGAAAGCTATTGAACCTCAGTTAAGAACAGTGCTGGTCTGTGCAGGTCCTGCCTGGGGCAGGCCTGGCCCCACCTCTCCCCTTCAGCTCTGTGGAAGTGATTCCAACTAGAGCAGCAAAGATAACGAAGTAAGTTAACATCTGCCCAGAAAAAAGGCCTAGGCCTTGATGGCTCTCGCTGGTGAGCCTATCAAATATTTAAACAATACCCATCCCTTCATAAACTCCCACCTACTGCTTCCCATGTACAGCCCCACTGGAAGACAGTCTGGGAGTGTTTAAAATAAATAAAGAACTCATGCCCCTAGGGATTTACCTAAGTGAGCTTAAACTTAAGTTCATTCAAAAATATGTACGCAAATGTATATACACAATTGTATTAATAAATGCCTGAACTGGAAGCAAAGATGTCGCTCAATGTGTAAATGTATACAATCACACAAAATAGTACACAATAAAGGCGAACAAGTCACAAGCATTTTGTAAGTGAAAGAAGCCAGATCCTAAAAATTACATACTGCACGATCCCACTCATAGGGCATTCTAGAAAAGGCAAATTATATAGAATGGTTTTCAGAGATTGAGGGAGGGAGCAGTGGCTGACAAGGAATTTTAGGGCAATGGAACCACTCTGTACAGCCATAGGGTGATGCATACATGACTCTGTGTCAAAATCCATTGACTTAACTATCCCTCACAAAGAGTAAACTTTAATGTGCGAAAATTCAAAAGATCAACAGGGAGGTGGGGGGATCAAGAGGAAATGCAGACTCTGACAAATAAATCTATTACAAATATATGACAAATTCACAGAAGGGGCTTCAGGAAAAAAGGAATCATGTCACTTTGGAAAACAGCTTTTAACTGCTCAAGACTAAAGAAAGTGCACTCAAATTAGCAAAGCTATTTCTCTTGGGGGGTGGGTGTCAGCAATTCCAAAAATGCTTTACATGTATATTGTGGTTGAACAAATACAGTAAGTGATGGATGGTGGGAGTCTGATTTCTGTGAAAGAGGAAAGCTGCAGATAAATGAGGAAAGGTTTAGAAGGAATCATGTGGTACTGAGGGAGTCAAACATATCATCCAGATTCCATGTTTCCCTTATAGTACACATACATATATAGACAAAGCCATTAGGGATGTCTGAGACACCTTTGGAGAAACGCAGGGCCAAGGGGTTTTCATATTAACACTGAGGCATCCTTTCTGTCTTGTTTTCAACTGTGATGAAACCGCCGCTTTGTCAGCATTAACTCAGGCAGTTGGCCCCAGGCTCCAGTAGGGGCCACTGTGCTCTTCACCATTATTCATTTTTTAAATTGCCTGCTTTACCCACAAATGTCCTTAAAGTGAGGCAGCAATAAGTACTTCTGTTAAATTTGGAGCCCTGAAGACCTATCTTTAATACTTGACAAAAAGGAAAGTCCACATAAACACTTGTGCTGCACACAAAATACGCTGCCTTAAGCAACAGCACTCAGGTGAGTGCCTGGACTGCAAAACTCTCCCCTGTCTTCACCTCAAAGAACCAACAAACTTCAGTCAAGAAACAAGGCAGACATTTATCCACTAAAATGTAAGACGTGAGCCTGTCACTTTAAGGAAAACAGCTGACAGTATTTTTGCCCATGAGAAAAATTTCCCAGAGAAAATTCTGTAAAACACATCTGGCATCAGGAGCCTGACAAGTCCCCAGTACTTAAAAAACTTCTCTGACAAGATTGGAGATGATAGTTACTAAGGTTATTTTGGAGAAGGCACTGGCACCCCACTCCAGTACTCTTGCCTGGAGAATCCCATGGATGGAGGAGCCTGGTGGGCTGCAGTCCATGGGGTCGCGAAGAGTCGGATACGACTGGGCAACTTCACTTTCACTTTTCACTTTCCTGCATTGGAGAAGGAAATGGCAACCCACTCCAGTGTTCTTGCCTGGAGAATCCCAGGGACGGGGGAGCCTGGTGGGCTGCCATCTATGGGGTCGCAGAGTTGGACACGACTGAAGCGACTTAGCAGCAGCAACAAGGTTATTTCTATACTGTATAACATCTGAAGAGCCACGTAACCTAGTTAACAAACTTCCCAAATAACCAAGAAGATGTTCACTGATATGGTATATCAGATTTGACGTTGCAAATAACTATTAATATAAGCTACCACAAAAGACTACCCACAATTATTGTAAAAGGCTATTAAAATAATTCTCTCCGATTATATAACCAGTGAGAGACTGGATTCATATCTTTTAACCAAAATATCCCAACAGACTGAACGGAGAAGCAACTAGGAGGATATAGACAGCTGTCACGTATTGAGCCAGACTTTCAAATGAAGAGATTTCCAAAAACGTCAAACGGTGCCACTCTTTCATCTAACCTTTTTATTTGGGGGGGGGGGGGGGGGGAATGCTGGTTAAAAAGTAAAAACACAACAAAAGCCAGGATTATCTGGGTACACACCTGAGAAACTGCTGGAGTTGACCAACCTCGGGGCCCAAGGAAACGTCGAAGAGAAAAGCACACCAAACCCTGAAGGACAGACGTCACAGGAAGGCATCGTTGGAACAGCAAGCCTGTGCTGCCACCCACTGGCCACTGTGCTGAATCACCTCAGAAAGGTTAGAAAACTAACTCAGCAGCTAATTTTCACTGGTTCCCTGAAGGCTCCTGAATAAATGTGGCCACCTTCAAAATATTCACAAGACAACCATCGACCTAAAACAGCTTGGATGTTGGGTATGCAATATATTTAATACTTAATTAATAAATCAATAAAGATTTACAGTCCCCATGGCTTACAGCTTCATGGATCCCTTTTTCTTACATATAGCCTTCTTCTGGTACTTGAAAAGTCAAAGTGAAGTCGCTCAGTCGTGTCCAACTCTTTGCAACCCCGTGGGCTGTAGCCTACCAGATTCCTCCATCCATGGGATTTTCCAGACAAGAATACTGGAGTGGGTTGCCATTTCCTTCTCCAGGGGATCTTCCCGACCCAGGGATCAAACTCGGGTCTCCAGCATTGCAGGCAGACGCTTTACCCTCTGAGCCAGGAGTAAGAACCTTAAATCACCCTTAATATTTAAATTACAACCCCTGTTCTTCACTCATTAGTTCCATGAGGATAGAGACTATATCTGCCTTGTTTATGGACTCAAGGTAGGTCAACTGGTTTCCAGAAATCATGGCTTCTCTTTTCACTAGTCAGATCCTGAACAAGTTATCTCTGTGGCTCTGTTTCTTCATCTGGGGATCACCATGACCTACTTCACTGTGTTACTGTGAGGGTTAAGAGAGTTAAAGGAGCTATATATACCTAGTACATTCTAAATGGCAGCTATTTTGTTACTTTTCTTTCTGGGATCAAAGAGCAGCTATTAACATTTGAGAGCCAAGCATGTACGACACTTATCTTTCCAACAATCCAGCAAAGCAGGTACTGTATTCCCCATTTTATAAACATTGTGACTGACTGCACAGTTGGCAAAGGATCTGGGCCTGGAGAGGGCTGCCTGCACCTTGGACCACTGCTTGTCTCTGACGGTGCCGACCCAGTCAGGATGACTGGATGGAGCTGCGCCAGGGGCACGCGTGGCAATTAACAAAGGTCCAATTTCACCTCATCCCTCTGCCCAAGTCACCGCCGTCAGGGCGTGCACACTGGCACAGCACAAGGTGTACAAAGCGGTGTAATGACCCGCTTTACTGGCACATGGCATTACTAGAGATATCAAGTGAAGGTCATGTCTCCCAACCTAGCAGGTCTATAAATACAAGCTCCTAGACACAGTGACAATCCCAGTGACCTTTCTTTGCTAGGCAGCAGTCAGACACAAGAATATCCAAGTGTGTTCTGGACAAAGCGGAGCTGTCCTTCAGTCATGCCAGATTCATCTCGAAAATATGGCTAGGCAAAGAGAAATCCCTCCACAATGAATACTTAGGTTAGCGTGTGAAAATTGGTGGTTGATTATGAGTGGGCTGGCCAAGCATTTGCACAAGCCAGACTCTTCCAGCAAAATGCTAGAAAACTGAAAAGGCAGAAACAAAGAACCTGGCGTGACAGCCGCTCTCCACCAACTGAGACGATCAGGTTTGTGTCACTACCTGGTGCCCATCGCTAACGCTCCCAGGAGCTCTGGGTTCACGGCTATGAATGAAATACGGAGCTGAGGAGTACTCTGCTATTCTTTCCTGTGAGTCAGAGGTCCACATACATCTCCCAGTGCCCTGTATGAGATGCCTATGGCTGCTTACATTTTTAAATGGTTGAAAAAAAGAAATTGTAATAGTATTTCCTGACATGTGAAAACCATCCAAAACTCCAACTTCAGTATCCGTAAATAAGATTTGTGTATTGTCAGCAGCTACTTCCACACTATAGCAGCCGAGCTGAATAGCTGTAACGGATATTTAGTCTATTAAGCCCAATATATACTAGCTGGCTCTCTATAGAAAAGTTAGATTTCCATAGCCTTGCTTGAATAATCACAGCCCTTGTAGGAAAAGAATCATCTTTTAAAATGTGTAGTGACACTGGCAGCCGTTTTAAAACCTCCAGTCCAATGACTCATTTTTAAGATGGAAATTGATAAATAATGTACAATAGGTCATCAGACATGAGGCCAAAAATACATTATTCTTAAGAGCTTTCCGGAATAAAGTACACACACGCAGATTTTTCTAAAGACTGAAAGAATATGGTTAAAATCAGAAAGGACGCCACCAGTGGGCTTAAGAAACAATTCCAGGAAGACAGAGACAGGTGTGAATTAACAGAGAACCCAGAGTGGAGGGCAATGCAGTACAAACTACCGAAGGTAAATTAAACATGGCTCTTCCCAAGGGAGCTCTGAAGAAACCCAAAGCTAAGTCCACCGAGACAGAGGGCAGGAGAGGCAAGGGGCCATCGTTAGGGCCATTCTTTCCGCAATGGTATTTGAGACAGCTGCTAGTTCTGTCGCTTCCCCTCTCAGACAGAAGAGGGTGGCTTCTGCCAGCTGGAGAACTGGCTTCAGAGATGTGGGCCCTGGAAGGGCTCCCAAGAGTGATGGACGGGAAGGGAGGCAGAGCAGACCGTGGACCTCAGAGATATTTCTGAAGGTGTGGCTGGAGGGGTGAGCTAAGTATTGGAGAACACAGAAGGGAGCCTGCCTGCACCCCCGACCCCCAAATCTCCCCAACTACAGAGAAAATGCAAACTGCTCTCCCAGGAGGAAAGATATGGGGGAGAAACAGGCTCACATAACTATATAGGACACAAAGACAGACTAGGCTTCTAGGAAGAAAGGAGCAGAGAATTAGAAAATGTCCAAAAATTGTAAACAACTGCAAAATAGACATGTTCAAAAAAATCTCATGAAATACAAAGAAACATTCTTAAAAATGCAAGAGCAGCCAGATGGTGGATCCATATGGACAACAATCTGTCTAGCAGGAGTTTAATAATATGACAACAGGCAATGTGATAAAATAGTGATGAAAATGATAAAATTCAAGAAACAGAACAGAAATTTTCCTGGGCTAGAGAATGGTATGTCCTGGGGCTTCCTTAGTGGATCAGTGGTAAAGAATCTGCCTACCAATGCAGGAGACATGGATTCAGTCCCTGATCTGGGAAGATACCACATGCCGTGGAGCAGCTTAAGCCTGTGCTCAACTACTGAGCCTATGCTCAAGAACCTGGGAGCTGCAACTCCAGAAGAACTTGCACCCTAGAACCAATGCTCTGTTTTGCAACAAGAAGCCACCACAATGAGAAACCCGTCAATTGCGACTAGAGAGTGCCCCTTGCTCTCCATAACTAGAGAAAAGCCCACAGCAATGAAGGCCCAGCACAGCAAAAAAAAAAAAAAAAAAAAGAATGGTATGTCCTTAGACTGAATGGGCTCATCTGATGCTGAGACGTTTATCCTGACAGAACTTCTGAACACCAAGGACAAACAATCTTCAACTTCTAGAGGATAATCAGTACCGTCAAAGAGATTGCGGTTCTGAGGCAAAATTAACAGACATGTTATTTTTTAAAAATTATATTTTAAAATTGTCACGAAAATTTTCCAAATAAAAATTTAGAATGAACCACTCCTGGAAAGAGAAATTAATTGTAGAACACATCTCAGCAAATCTATTTGACCTAGAAAATCTGAAAGATGAACATCTTCAGCAACCCCCTCAGTGAAAGCAAAACATAAAGGAAACAGAAAACCATCATGTCCAGGGTGTCAGTAGGATATGCAAAATAACTTCCTTGTACCCCGTACTGGATGGACCTGCCCCAGCACTGGACGCTCAGAGTGGGGGACAGGCTGGGAAAAGCAAAGGAAAATGATGCACAAGGCGCTTCCTGGACACCCTGCTGCAACTTTTCTTTACTGCTCCATGATTCTGGCTCCAAGTAACTTTGGACTTCTCAGACTACTCCAGTTCTGAAGGGAAAAAGCAGTTTTCAAATCATTCTGCACAATCCCTCATAATCCAATAGCCGTCTCTACTGGAGACTAACTTCTGGGGACACTAGTTAAGAAACCTCTAGTAGGCTTCCAAGCATTTAGCAAAGCAAGTGTCTCACTGGCTGTCTGCCCAGGCTATACATCAGAACTAGCAGATGCTCAAGGCCCACTTGCAGAAACTAAAATTCAGATGATCTGAGTGGGACCCAGGCATTCTTTTGATAGCGTTTTACTGGGAAAAAAAAAAGTCATCCCTCGGGGATGGGTTCCAGGATTCTCCTCGGATGTCCAAAATCTGGATGCTCAAGCTCCTTTTATATAATGATGTACACCCTTGGTATCTGCATCTGGGGATTCAACCAACCTTGGATGAGGAACCCACCCATGATGGGGTGGGGCTATATTTCATAAAGACATTTAAATCTGACAGGTATTTTTTCCTAGCCCTCTTTCTCCTGGACACTCCCGCCCACATCCCGACACTGATGCTGAATTCTGTGTAGCTGGTAGGTTTCAGGTGCTGCTTTGAGATCACATAGAGACAAGAAGAGAGCTACGATTTTTGCTTGAGGTCATACTCCTTCCTGTAGGAAGGCTGCTCTCCCCACAGCAAATCCAGAACTTCCTGGCTAGAACTCTGTGTTCCCAATGCAGGGGGCTGGGTTAGATCCCAGTCCCCAGGAACCAGTTTCCACATGTCTCAACAAAGATCCCATGGACCGCACAGCCAAGTATTTTTTAAAAAATATCAAATCCAAAAATTTTCATTGAAGTACAAGTGGGTTTACTATGGAACTAAACACCCATGCACATCATCCTTGCATTCAAATGTGATAACCATTCAAGTGGTTAGCAAAATTCTAGGAATCCTGATGACAGATCTTCATTTCCAATGCAATTAGTCATGAGACAATAAAATATTTGGCCTTTTAAGTGTACTGTGCTCAGTAAAACTTACGGATCAGTTGATATCGTGGTTTCTAATTCAAAAGCCCCCAGTAACTCACTGTATTTAAGCTCTTACCATTGAATGCTATAACAAATAGCTTGTTCTCCTACAAAGAAAATATATTTCTATAAAGCTTGATAATTACAAGCTGTTGCACTTCTCTCTCATAAGCAGATTACTCACATTGTTAAAGGACATACTAAATAAAACCGCCTCCTCAAATGAGCTGGTATTTGCTTTTAAAATCGTACCAAGAAAAAAAGCAATGTGTTCCGGTGGTAGAGAACAGTAATTCAGCCAACTCTTCATTATCTGAGGAGGTGGCATCTGGAGGATGGCATTTATAAACCCAAAGATGACACCAGACCACCGAGTAACTGTGACAGCTGCTGCTTGTCTATGGGCCTGGGATCCTTCCGTGAGAAAAGGTCCCCTTTAAACTCTAATAACCCAGCATCTGATGACTGCAAAGGGGCTGCACTCACCTTTCCAGTGACATCTGACTGCCACAGGGCATAAGTTATGAGGGAACTGATTAACAAATAGGGTCAACTTGGGATTTAGCACCCCTCCCCAAAAGATTGGGGCTTCCCAGGTGGTGCTAGTGGTGAAGAATCCACCTACCAATGCGAGATGTTAAGAGACTTGGGTTTTATCCTTGGGTTGGGAGGATCCCCTGGGTAAGGACATGGCACCCCACTCCAGTATTGCTGCCTGGGAAATCCCATGGACCAGAGGAGCCTGGTGGGCTTATGACCCATAGGATCCCAAAGAGTCAGACATGACTGAAGTGACTCAGCACACACGCACCCCAAAAGATGCTGGAGTGAGCAAAGTATAGCTTTCAGTTCCTTGGACTTTCTCTAGCCAGATGTCTAAACCTTGAGGCCTGTAATAACAATAATCTGCTTTTTATTTATTGCTGTCATTTTGTTAAGTAACGTGGAATTCGGGGCCCACCCGTAACGATTCTTCTTAATAAGTCTACAACAGGATCTATGAATCTTGGGAAACATTTGGCAAAGTACCTCCTCTCTCACCTTGCCACCACCCATGCCTCACACCTTCCACTTTGCTCCTGGCTTTTCCCAAGCAAAATGTTTTTAATCTCTTTCAATCTTAACTGTACTTCAAGGACCAATTCAAATGCCAACCACTTTCTGAAGCCAAAATGATCACCACTGATGGAAGGGACTTTATGCTCTCCAGCACCCTTGTGCCATTTGCAAACCTTTAACTGAAAGAGAATAAAAAAAGGTGTTTTATTTCTTTAAACACTCAGGTCTTTGTGCAAAACCCATCTCTCTGACTGGGCACTAAACTCAGAGGCAGACCATGTCTCACATTCTTTTACCTCCTATAAGGTGGCACCTAGCTCAAATGGTAAAGAATCTGCCTGCAATGCAGGAGGCCAGGGTTCGATTCCTGGGTCAGGAAGATCCTCTGGAGAAGGGAACAGCAATCCACTCCAGTATTCGTGCCTGGAGAATCCCATGGAAAGAGAAGCCTGGCGGGCTACAGTTCGTGGGGTCGCAAAGAATCAGACACCTCTGAATGACTAACACAATAGAGTGAGACAGACCAGAAAGGGAAAGACTTTTTGAATGAATGAATGAGTGAGTGATCAAAGGATATGCAAATGAATGCATTCATGAGTTTCTCTCAACACGAAGCTGAAGCCAAAACTGAGCAAAATGAGAAACTGCCCTAGCTCTTGTAGTAGTTTAGCAGCCATAAATCCTTTCAATTTCTTTCTAAAACTAGGGGATTTCAGGGGACTTCCAGAAAGTTCATTAAGCATCTTTCTATGTCAAAGGCCTAAGATTCAACATGTCCTGACCTTTCTTCCCAGCTAACAGCACAGCTCTCTTATCTGTATTACACAAGCTATGTGTATTCCCAAAATGAACCTACTGGCTAACTCTGCCCCAGCACCTACAGGAAATTTAAGGTAAGAGGTGAAGACAAGAGATACAGTGCTACAGAAGACACCAGTTGATTTTCTTTTACTTCTCCCACCTCAAACCCAACAATGTGCCTCTAGAAATTTTCCATTCTAACAGTTATTTCACAAATGCCAAATTGCTACATAATTGCAAAGAAAATCTCAATGACTGTCAAGTTCATCCTTTTTAAAAAAAGAACAAAAGAGTTTAGTCTCCAGTAATCAGTTTAACTTCCTAATAATTTTTATTTTTGGTCACCCTGGGTGGCATGGCAGACCTTAGTTCTCTGGCCGGGGGTGGAATCTGTGACCCCTGCAGTGGAAACGCTGTCTTAACCGCTGGCCGCCGGCGAAGTCCCTTTACAAAAATAAAATCCTGATTTTAAAAAGAAGGTCTCAATCTAAACATCCGCCAATAATCTGAATAGAGGCCAATCATCTGAATAGAGTTTAAAATCTTGACTTCAATCACATTTTGGGTGATCACTTTCAGTAAAGAAAGCCACATTGAACATACTCTCTACTGCTCGGTTCTGAAGTTAATACAAAACTTGAGAATTCCCTGGCAGCCCAGTGTTTAGGGCTCCGCCTTTTCTTTCACTGCCCTGGCGGTTCAATCCCCCATGGGGGAATTAATATCCGGCAACCCGTGTAGGGCGGCATAAAAGAGGTAACACAAAACTTTTGGAGCAAAAGGTAGTCGTTAACAATCTGAGATGTTCATACGTCTTAAACAGCAATAAACTTGAGTACGACTAAAATATATCTGCTAGCGTGATGAAACTGCCCACTTTTGAAAGAAAAGCTTTATTAATTTGTATGTAAATTGTGGCCGCGGTATTGAGGCCTCGGGCAGAAACTTACGTGGCCAAAAAAGGGAAAATCCAGGGAACTTCCCTGGGGGTCCAGTGGTTAAGACGCCAGGGTTGCAATGGAAGGAGCGCAGGTTCGATACCTGGTCAGGGAAGTAAGATAATGCCTGGCGTTTCCCTCCCCGCAACCCAAGCAAAATCCAGAGTACGTGACCTATAGAACAGGTTCTTGGCAAAGAGATAGCATCATCTTTACAAGATCTTAACCCCAGATATACAGGGCGCATAATGACGCAAATATTAAGACTGGAAGGCTCCCCCCAAATTCAAGTAGATGTCCAAAGAGTCAATGCGTGTTCATACATTTTTCAAAATTCAGACCACCTAAGCCATTCAGGCCACAGGATCAGATAAGTGTAACTTCATATACATATTGCATAAAATGTTCCATTAGCGCAATAAGTAAAACACAAATAATCTGCGGCCTCGGAAGGGGAAAAGGTAACTTAGGTCAAGAGCGAGAAATACTGAAACCGCGGCATCAAACGGGAAGGATTAAACGGGAACCTAGCACGGGGTTGCAGCTCCTACCGGACGCGGTGCAAGCCCCAGGCAAGAGAAGGCGGCAAAGGAGGGCAGACACGGCGGCTCAGGGAGAAGAGGCACCGCTTCCCGGTCGCACCACACCGCTCGGCAGCCCCCGGCTTCCCATTCATTCCCCGCCGTCTCCAGGTGGCGGCCGCCGCGTTCTCCGCCCGGAACGGCGGTGCACTCACCTGTTCGGGAGCAAGACCTCGCGACGTCGCGGGCCGCCGAAGCCGCCGCCAGAAGCCGGGGGTACGGGAGCCGCGGTGCGGCCGTGGGCGAGAGGCGGCGCGGCGGCGGCGGCGGGCCGGGCGGGCCGGGCGGGCGGCGCAGGCCGGGAGCGTCCCTCTGCAGCAGGGCGGAGCAGAGCCGCCGCGGGCTCTGATACATGCCGGGCGCCGCCGCCAAAACCGCCGCGGCCCCTCGCGCGCCCCACCGACCTGCGGGCCCAGCCGAGGCGGGCAAGCCCAGCAGACTCTTGGGGCTTTCCGAGCAGAGGCTCCGGGGATCCTTCTCTTCCAGCCGCGGCCCGGGGGAAGGTCGCAGGCAGACAAGCCCGAGACGGCGCGAACGAACCTGCGGATGCTGTGAAGCGGAGGCGCTGTCTGCCGCGGGCCGGCTGGAGCTGGAGGGTAACCGGCGAGCGCAGCGCGCTGACAAAGCGGGCGCTACCAAGCGAACCAGGGAGGGGGTGTCCGTGGGACCTGCGCCCGGCGCGACCTGGCAGGGATTCGTAGAACCGGAGTGATCCTTCTTTGAGAGGACGCAGATCTTCACCTGTTTATGGGGTGGAGGCTGTGGAAGGTCCAAGATAACAAGTATCCCTCAAGGCAGTTTTAAAGAAATAAGCCTCCCCTTCCTCTGGGTGGAGTGGAAACGCCCACAGGCTGGGAGTCCCAAGACCGTTCCAGGCTCTGGCCCCGGGGACACGTGTGTGTCCGAGTAAAAGACAGCATCCGTGTACGCGTGTAAGTGAGAATCCGGCAGAGGGTGTCTGCCCTCCACCCCTTCGGCGGGATGTGTTGCGTTAAAACGAAATTAAGCACGATAAAGCCCCTACTGTGTGCGAGGGCGACGCTGAGTAAGACCACGTCCCTTTCCTCAAGAATGTTATCCTCAGGCAAAGGGGGCCCAACGTGGCGAGAGAGATCAGACCATAAAGCTTTACAAGGTAGATTAAGATCAGTGCCATAAGTTTATGTAAGTTTGGCGATAGAGGTCGTAACACGCCTGGATTTTCTAGAAGGCTTATTAGAAGAGCCACGACTTGGATTTACATTTGTGGAATTTGGGAGAAAGAGTGGTGGTGATTTACACAGGCAAAAAAGGAAATAAAGCAAAAAACCCTAGGTATCTTTGCGGCAACATCTCTTATGTAGGATGGCAGTGAAGAAGTAAGGCAGATGCTTGGATAGGTTACACTGCGGAAGGCAGAGATAGTATTAGACTTAATAATATGGTAGAAAAGGGTGAGCTGTTTGTAAGCTGGGCAAGGATATGTCTTAGGGCCGTGCTGTCATTGGAGGTCAAGTATCTCGGGCGTGTGAAAAGGCAGGAGAGAGTAGACTAGCTGATATGAAAGATATTCGAGACTTCCATCTGGTACTGGAAAAGAATGAATGGAAGAACTATCTCAGATAGCTTGGGCAGGAAATGATGACTAACCAGAACAGGAAGTGGGGTGAGTGGGAGAGATGCCCAAGACTCGGTTCCTCTCTGAATGATTTATGACCTAGAGATGTTTTCTTGTTGGTTTTCCCATGATTTTGCTGAGTCTCCTGTCGTGTAGAATTGGAAGCTTTTCATTACTAAGGATATTCAAAGTATTTTTAAGACCAGAGGGTGTGGATGTGTCCGCTGACAGGGTTGCTCATAACTGCTGGGAGACACCCTCCTTGGCAAATCGTTAAATCTCTTAGTCTCACTTTCCTTATCTATAAAAAGCATACCTTAGTCATTAGGTCAAATAAAAGGTGATGATCAAACTAGTCCATAAAAAGTGTTCTGCAAATATAGCAAAATGTTGAATTCGAATCTAGGGTCTATGGAAATTCACTCACAGTTCTTTTTCTTTTCCATATGTTTGGAAATATCCATAATAAAGTGTTGAAATAAAAGTGCTTTGAAAAATTAAAAGTACTGTTTGAATATAAACTGTCATTATTAAAAGGGATTCAAAGAGCATGCTCTCCTGAAACTGGGTCAGCAGCATTATTTTTGGTACATGCTAAAGACTGTATACTTTAAACAATCAGAAAAATATAAATAAAAACTTTATTCACTTCAAATTCATTTAGGGCGCTGGTGGCTAAATCCCCAGGTTGACTGGTAGCCAACCATGGTGGCTCAATGATAAAGAGTCCATCTGCAAATGCAGGAGACACAGATTCAATCCCTGGTCCCGGAAGTTGCCAGGGATACAGGGGAGCAACTAAACCCGGGCGCCACAACTATTGAGCCTGTGCTCTGGAGCCTGGGAGCTCCAACTACTGAGCCCACGTGCCACAACTTCTGAAGCCCTAGTGCCCTAGAGCCTGTGCTCTGCAACAAGAGAAGCCACCGCAATGAGAAGCCAGCACACCACAGCTAGAGAGTAGCCCCTGCTCACTGCAACTAGAGAAAGCCCTTGCCCAGTGATGAAACCTTTGTTGCAGCCAAAAATAAATAAAAATGTTTACAAATTCATTTAGTAAACATTTGTTGAGTACATATTATGTGTCAGTCTTCACGACAGAGCTATATAATGAAATGAGCAAAGTCTGCTCACAGTTGGGTGGGTGAGACATTGTATAAACAGAAATATTTATAGTAGTCATCCGATAATAAATATAGAATCATGATTTGAACAAGGTCCTGTGGAAATACAGAAGAGGAAGTGCCTCACTGCCTGTAGGAGTCAGGAGAGGCTTTTGAACAAAGTGGATTACAGGCAGAAAAGGTTTATGGAAGGAAAGGAGGGATGTTTCGGGAACAGCAAGTACCACACTTTGATAAGCCTTGAGTGCAGGGTGCCCTAAGGGAGTGGCAGGAGATGAGGTGGAAATTGTGAGCAAGAAACAGTGTCAAGGGTTTTCCAAGGAATCTGGACTTTATCCGAAGGTTCTGGGGAACCTCTGAAAGACAGGTTCCACTTTCAGAATTGCGTTTTGGAAAGATCATCTGTCAGCAGTGTGGAGGATGGATGGGAGACCGGGGAAAAATAAGAACAGTGTGGGGAGGAAGAGGACTTGCTGGTTCAGAACCTCTGGAGGAGGGCCAGGGTAGGCATGCTTCTTTAAAAAGAAAACCACAGAGGTGATTCTGATGTACATCTCTGTTTCTGCTGCCACACTACCTCCCAAACCAATAAACAGGGGGCAGAGATAGTGGAAAAGAGATGGGTTTGAGAACTATGAAGGAGACAGAAACCACAGCATTGAGTTAAGTTAAATCTGGGGGGTGAGGGAGGAGAGGACAGAGTCCTTGGTAGATAATGGTAACAAACAAGGAAAACAGGTGGAGATCAGAACATATAATTGAGATGCCTCTGTGGAACACCCAGGTAGAGTTACTTTGTAGGCAAATAAACTAAGAGGAGGAGTTCATAGAGGAGTCAGAGCCAGACACTTTTGAAAGTCTAGTAGTTAAACTCATGGATAATGAGGTAACTCACAAAATGTCTTTTGAGGGAGAGAAGAAAAGTGTCAAGGATTAAATTCCCGTGAAACACATCTTCAGGGATGGTTGGAAGGGAAAGAGACTTGAGACCTGGTCAGAGCTGGAAAACAGGAAGATTGGTATCTTGGGAGTAAGGGAACCTAGAGCTGCCAGAATAGAACACTGATGATGCTGCTTAGAGGTCAAGGCAGCACGTGACTCCTTTGGATCTGACAATTAGAAGGCTCTTCGTGCAAACAGTTACGTGGTGGTGGAAACCAGATTGCGGTGGTCAGTGGGGCTGGAAGGCAGGAGACCCGTGAAAGAACAATGCCTTAAGAAACCAGGTGAGTCTTCTTTTTTTCTGAAGACTGGAGGAACCTCATAAAGTTGAGGAAAAGGAGCCAAGAAACACAGAAGTTATAGTTTTTCTCCTGCTGAGACTTCCTGCAGTTCTCCTAGTTCTTTTGTTAACGGCTGAAGTGCAGCTATATATACACATGTATGTACATATACACACATATATAGATACACACATATACACGCAAATACACATATGTTTATACATATGTGGGCATGAGGAGAAGGGAAATCTCTCTCTTCCTCCTCTTATGAGGCCATCCGTCCTATTGGATTAGGGGTCTACCTTTATGACCAATTAACCTTAGTTACCTTCTTGAAAACTTGATCTCCAAACATCGTATTAGGGGTTAGGACTTCAAAATATGAATTTGGAGTGGGTGGGTGGGGGACACATTTCAGTCCACAGCACTGTCCAAGGGCTTCCCAGGTGGCACTAGTGATAAAGAACCACCTGCCAATGCAGAAGACCCAAGACACATGGGTTTGATCCCTGGGTCAGGAAGATCCCCTGGAGAAGGAAATGGCACCCCACTCCACTATTCTGGTCTTGAAATCTCATGGACAGAGGAGCCTGGTGGGCTACAGTCCATGGGGTCACAGAGAGTTGGACACAACTGAGTGACTAAGCACATACATACATATAGACACTGTCCCAAACTGGAAATATATCAGTCGATGAGTAGTCGAAAGAAAAAAAAGTAACGAAGACTCTAATTCTCTCACTAGAAATGATTCTTCAGTTTCTAGTAACTGAAGTGATATCACCTTTAGCATATTTTAAAATGCAGAAAAATCCCAGTTACTTCGGCTCTATTTTTATAATTATTAAAGAACAAAAATTTATGTTAGACTCTGTTGGAGTTTTTTTATAATCCTTTTCTCAGAAGGGAAAAGACCCTGATGCTGGGAAAGATTGAGGGCAGGAGGAGAAGGGGATGACAGAGGATGAGATGGTTGGATGGCATCACCGACTCAATGGACATGGGTTTGGGTGGACTCCGGCAGTTGGTGATGGACAGGGAGGCCTGGCGTGCTGCGGTTCATGGGGTCGCAAAGAGTCGGACACGACTGAGCGAATGAACTGAACTGAACTGAACACTGTGCCAGGTGTCTTTTCAGAGGTTCATCAGGTGTCCTGAACCAGGAGAATGTGGCTCTCAGACCTCTCACTGGGACTGCAAAGATAAGATTGACCTATGCCCTCAGAGGGTTTGCTCTGACAGGCATCACTGGAGCCGGGGCGTTGATTCTCACAGAAGCGTTCCCAGCCCACTGCTGAGCGCAATGGGGACCCTAAGGCAAGCACTGTGAGACAGAGGACTACTCTGAGGGGCGAATTTGGCTGGGAAACTCCCATGGCCTTAGCAAGCTCTCTCTCTCTCTTTTTAATATATTGGAGGATAATTGCTTTACAATCTTGTGATGGTTTTTGCCATACGACAATGTGAATCAGCCAGAAGTATACATATATCCCCTCTCTCTAGAATCTCCCTCCAGCCACTCCCCCAGGTTGTCATAGCAGCAGGTTGAGCTCCCAGTTACAAACTCTCATAACTGCAGTCACCTATGGTCCTGTTACCCTCCAAACTGGTTTTGCCTTTCTGTGGGTGTTGAGCCAGTAGACACAACCAAGCCACAGATCAGGAGAAGGAGGATTTATTATTACTTGCAGCAAGTGAGGGGAACACCAGGATCTTTCCCAAAGCAGTATCGCCCTGAACAGCAGAGTTGGGGAAGTTCTAAGCTAAGGTTTCATGCATATTTACGAAGGGGAGAATGCAGCATAGAACTAGGGCAAAGGTCCACAAGTCCGAGTGATGCTGGAAGGGAGATGCGTGATGCCGGAAGGGAGATGCCTTCTAGCACCGAGAGTGAGCCTGTCTGACACTGGCAAATGAATTATCTGAGGAGACATGTACTGACAAAGAAAGAGACTATTGGGAAGGAGTGCCCGGGAAGAGGGCAGCAGGGTGAGAGAACCCAGGAGAATTGCTTTGCCATGTGGCTTGCGGTCTAGGGTTTTATGGCTATGGGGTTAGACTCTGGGTTGTCTCTGGGGAGTCATTCTGACTCAGGTCCTTTCTGGTGGCCCACGCATTGCTCAACCAAGATGGATTCCAGTGAGGAGGATTCTGGGAGGTTGGCAGGACATATGGGCTGTCATTTTGACTTTCTTCTGGTTGGTGGAAGCTTGTTAGTTCTGGTTTCCTTACCAGGACCTTCCTCCCGCCCTCTCTCACTCCCTGTTGTAAAATAACTTGTGCAAACGGTTGCTGTGGTGCCTGGCCAGGGTGGGCAGTTTTGGTCAGTGGTTCCCCGAACACCAGCTTTAGTTGACAGAAGTCAGAAGGGTCAACATTCTCATACTCCCTCCACCTGGGTAAGGGGGCCGCAGTTTCTGCAGAACGCAAAGATATATTTTTAAGTGTATCCCTTGAGGAGGAACTCTGGACTCTGCTTTCTCACTGCACTGTTGTTCGACTTGCTTTTTCTCTGTTGCTGAATTCTTTTGTTCTCTTTAGATCATTAATTATTGAGACCTGTTCAAGGGCAAGCATTGTGACCAGGCTTAGATCATAAAATGATTTAGGCCAAAACAGTGTCTCTTATGTCAAGAAAGCCATGCCTGGTTCTCTTTCTCCGGGGACCCCTTATCTGCTTACACTCCTGCCTTCCCTTCCTTTTTCTTTCTTTTTTCCTCTCTCCCTTCCTCTCTCTCTCCCTTTCCTCTTACCCTTCATCCTGCTTAGATGCAGACCATTCTGCAGAATGAGGGCTCTTTCAGCCTCCTCCACGCTACTGCCCTGTTTTCACAGGTCTTGCTCTAATAACTCTTTTGCCAGTCCGGTACTCTTGCCTAGAAAATCCCATGGACCGAGGAGCCTGGTGCAGGCTACTGTCCATGGGGGTCACAAAGAGTCGGATACGACTGAGCGATTTCACTTCACTTCATGTATCAAATGCTAGCCCCCAAATATCACCAATGAGATAAAACTGAACTTGTTGCTCCCATGGAATGGGGGAGTTACCACCACAAGAGAACTCTGTATCTATTTCAACACTTTTGGGGAAGGGTCAGAGATTTCCAGGAACTGAGCCACTATTCACTTTTTGACTTTTTATGGTTAGCGGTGGAAATGTCATGGCACCTGTAGGTATGTCATGAAATGCTCATGTATTACAGTGAGCATACAGTAAGGTTCAAGTTCCATGGGAAGACAAATCTTCCCCCATCTTGGACTTCGTTCTGACCAGTTTATGTCATATCCTCAAGGGCTGTGTCATTCTTTTAAAGGTTGTGCCCTGCTTCCTTCCCTCCTATTTCACACCTAGCCCACACCCCTTGCAGGTATCTCTGATGATAGTTCTATTCCAATAAGCCTTTTTTCTAAGTTCTTTGGGCAGCTAAGGGAGAGGTAAAAAGAGAGACTTCTGTTTCTTAAAATAATCAGCTTACCAGTAAATTATGTATTTAAACAGTACATTCTATGAACTGTAAACTGTATCTCAATAAAGTGGTTTTTAAAAATCATACACACACAAAATAATCAGCTTAAATTAATCCTCAGGTCAGAGTGATACATTTTGGGGTGGCAAATTTTGCTCTCCTATAGCAATTAGCTCAGAATAAAAAGTATATGTCTTGTTATTTAAAAGATAAGTATATAAAGAAAAAGATTCCTTGTTGTTTTAAAAGAACATTTATTGTACTACTGAAATCTTCAGAGCTAAGAAAAATGATGATTAGTGTAGTTAGGAATTGTGGTTAGCTGATAAGAAACTTGAAATAACTGGCTTAAAACAAGACAGAGGTTTATTTTTTCCATGCATAAAATAGCAGAGGGGCTGGCAGTCCAGGGTTGGCATGATGTCTCCACATCACCAGAGATTCGGACTCCAAGTATTCTTCTGCTCTGTCCTCCACTGAGCAGAGATCCCATCCTTAAATTTACCTCATTGTATAAGACAGGGCTGTTGAGTCTATCATGTCTGCATTCTAGGCAGGAAGAAGGAAGGGAAGGAAGCACATCAGCTGTTTTTTCCCATTTCAGAGATCTTTTCTAGAAGGACTTCGAACAGTTTCCATATATATCTTATTAACTATCTGAGCAACCTATCGTCAAGGGAGATTAGAAATGTGGTCTTCTAGTTGAATATATGGTCTCTAAGAAAGAAAGAGAAACGGAAACCAGGCTGGCAACTAGCTGTTTCTCTTACATATAAGAATGAAGGTAGATAACTTTTATATCTGAAGTAGGCATGCAATAAATGATTCAGGCTTAAACTGTGTCAGGATAAGGAATACCAGAGCATGAGATGGACATGGGGACGTATTTATTTGACATTTCTGTTGCAACCTGCTATTAAATCTTGCCATTGGGACTGACATAATAATGATTAAAAAACCAAACTTTTCCCTATTTCATTTGTTCTTTTCTTTTTTTAAATAGGTAAGTTCATAATCATACGGGAGATTTAAAAATATATATATATTTATTTATGGCTGCGCTGGGTCTTGGGTGCTGCATGTAGGCTTTCTCTACTTGTGATGAGCGGGAGCTGCTCTCTAGCTAATGTGGTGCTTGGACTTCTTACTCTGGTGTCTCCTCACCGCGGAGTGTGGGCTGCCAGGTGCAGGTTTGTGTAGTTGTGGTACACGGGCTTAGTTGCCCTACCATATGTGGAATCTTCCTGGACCAGGGATGGAACCCGTGTCCCTTGCATAGGCAGGCAGATTCCTAACCATTGAGCCACCAGGGAAGTCCTTTGTTCTTGAAACAAATATTTTAGTGTCTCCTATATGCCAGGCACTGTTTAGATGCTTGAGCCACTATTTATATATATATACTGAGATATATCAGTAAACCAAGATTCCTGCCCTTGAGGAGCTTGTATTCTAACAGGGCTATATAGACAAGGAACAATAAATAAGTACTTCAGCAGTGATGAAGATGTAACAAAAATTTCAGGTCTTAATCACGCTTGGTAGCGCACTCCCAAATGATCAAACTAAAACCATTGAGTTATAGGTTTGATATCCTCTATTCAAGGGAAAACAGTCCACGTGTTGGGGGACGACAGCCCTTCACAAGCAGTGGGGCCCTCTTCCAGAGGGATTTTGGGCAGAGGTTGTACAGAGCTTTAGAAAGAGCCAATGGAAACGGGGTGTGATTGGCCTGGAGGTTGGCAATCTCCTTGTAAGGCTGGCAAGTCCTGTTTTCTAGGGAAAGGCGAGCTGAGCTGAGTTGGAGGAAGTGATTGGTGTCTGTTTGGTTTCCTTGACAGTGAGGTGTTTGGGGTAAGTGCAGACTGACTTAGGTTTAGATTTGTGACATGTGGGATCACTGGGTTGGCCTCCCTTTTGTGGGTCCCAGTATACAAGTTAACTTTATCACTCTCAATATGAATATAAATTGGTACAATGTGGGGGGGAGATGCTATGAAATGGTCATGTCCTGTGATGCATTCACTTTACTTCCTATGAATCAGAATCTAATTCAAGGAAGTAACCCTAAATACCAGAATGCTTTTTGCATGAAGGTAATAATCCTTTTCCCTCATTACTGAAGATCGGGGAAAATGGGAACCAGTCTATCAAAGATAGGATAGTGGTTAAATATCATGACTCTACTACTGGCATTAAATAATAAAAACGACCTGATGATATGGAGA
The DNA here is from genome assembly GCF_029407905.1 of Bubalus kerabau. NCBI lineage: Eukaryota > Metazoa > Chordata > Mammalia > Artiodactyla > Bovidae > Bubalus > Bubalus kerabau. Next base: position 22,679,089 of record NC_073639.1, read on the forward strand.
TGTGCTTCTAGTGGTAAATGAAGAAAGAGCTATGATGCAAGACACCATCCGGTAGGGGTCTGGATGCCAGGTTCTTTTATAGAACCAGAGAGAAAAGTGCTGAGGAACTGCAGTAAAAAGGCAGAATGGAGAGAGACAACGAGGAAGTAAAGTAATAAGGGCCATCAGTCTTGCAAAATGGGAAGTGCTAATCTCTTCTTTTCACAGGTAGGTAGGGTCAGATTTTTCTCTCTGTGAGCTGAACAAAGGCACTTCAGTTTAACAAGCGGAGGGGCATCTGAGGCAGGACATTACATATGATTATAGCAACGAAAGCAACAAAAAGCAAAGGTTAAAGTCAAAGAAACAGATCCAGCATGGAGTCAGAACTGGCTCTTCCCTGCAACACTATTTGGATACATTTTACTAACTTTCTTGATTGGTCATCTACAGACTGGTTAAAAATTAGAAGTTAGCACAAACTACTTGATTCTAATGGGGGTACTAAGTAATCCACCTCCACAGATGCTGAACTCACAGTGTTATGCTTCTGTGGTTTCTACTTTAGATACAAAGTCCTGAGAGTGCCCCTGCTCAGGCATGACCAGCTCTTTGTGACCCTATGTCTTTGTGACCCTGGCAGGTACAGCCTGCCAGGCTTCTCTATCCATAGAAGTTTCCAGGCAAGAGTACTGGAATGGGTTGCCATCTCCTTCTGCAGGAAATTGAACCTGCATGTCTTGCAACTGGCAGACGGATTCTTTACCACTGTGCCCCCAGAAGTTTTTTTCATAATTGGCCCTGATAAATAAATTGAAAAGTAAATTGAAATCACAGCAGATTTTGACTGCTTGGCTCTGTAGAAGTAAACAGAACCAACACTACTTCTACTGATGGGATTGAAGCTCTTTTAGTGTCACAAGGAAGGACCTTTAGAGATCATCTGCTCAATTTTTTTTACTTACCATTGAGAAAACTGGGACCAATAGTGTTAGTCTGGTAATAACTGTTATCAAAAGCTTGGCCTCTGTACACCAGTTTCAAATCAAATCTTGGAGAAAGAGTTGTGGGTGAAGTAGGAAAGAATAGCTTTATTTGTCAGGCCGAGGGGGACACAGTGGACTCCTGCCCTGGAAAACCATATGTCCCAATCCAAGAAGATTTGATGAGGAGTTTTGTAACTATGGTTTGAAGGTGCGGTCTCTGACAAGGTTAGGGTGGGATTAGGGCATGCACTCCCTTAGTCAAATGATCTGTTTCCTAATCTTGATGAGTTTTTCTGGTCCTTATAATCTTGCCTGGGATGATTTCCTGGCTGCTAATCCCTTGGTTAGCAACTGTTTGAATCCACCCTTTGGAACTCAGGGAAGGTCATGGAGACTGTAGTCTTGCCTATAAGAAATGGGGAACAGAAAGTCTTCCCCACTTGGTTTAATCACTAGGCAGGGTTGGGAGTTAGGTTTCCTGACTTTTTAGGAAACCAAGCCCTTTAGAATCCAACCAGAGCCTTATGATTCAAGATTTAATTCCTCAATCCTGGCTATTAAAAAAAAAAAAAAGCTGTCCGAGAACCTTGATGGAAAGAGGAAACAGTGAAAAGTTGTTAACTTATTATTTGGACATCTGCTTGAAAATATAAACAAAAAAAAATATTGGCTTTCTTTGTTAACAACTTTATTGAGCTGTAATTCATGTACTGTATAGTTCACCCATTTAAAGTGAACAATTCAGTGCTTTTGCATACATCTGCGGAATTGGGCTTCCCGGGTGGCACTAATGGTAAAGATCCGCCTGCCAATGCAGGAGACGTAGAGAGACTTGGGTTCGATCCCTGCATGGGAAAGTTCCCCTGGAGAAGGAAATGGCAACCCATTTCAGTATTCTTGCCTGGAAAATCTCATGGACAGAGAGCCTGTCGGGCTACAGTCCACGGTGCCACAAAGAGTCAGACATGACTGAAGCGATTTAGCAGACACATGGAATTGTGCAACCATCAGGAGAGTCCATGTTAAAACATTTTTTATAACCCTAAAAGGAAAATCTGTAGATACTAGCTGTCACTCTGTATTTCTCTGCAAATTCCCCATTCCTGGGCAGTAGATTCCTGTGAATCTACTGTCAACTACAAACTGGCACTTACCAAGGGCATTGCCAACAACTGAACAACAAAGGCATTTCCCATCTGCCTCTACGAGATTGAAGCCCTTGCTGCTATAGCTGTTGACCTTCAACAACCTCTGAGGGAGCTCAGGTGGAGTGAGGCACTCTGTGCTCCAGGGAATCTGGTGGGACAGGTCTTTAGATAGTTGGATATTTTTAGGAACAGATTTTATGATCTCAATCCTTGCATCTCCTCATATCTAGAGAAGCAATAAATCTTTTCATGGTGACATCAGAGCCCCATGACTAACAAAACCCTTTTGTAAAATGAGTGCTCCAGTTCAGTTCAGTTCAGTCACTCAGTCGTGTCTGACTCTTTGCAACCCTATGAACCGCAGCAGGCCAGGCCTCCCTGTCCATCACCAACTCCCGGAGCCCACCCAAACCCATGTCCATTGAGTTGGTGATGCCATCCAACCATCTCATCCTCTGTCATCCCCTTCTCCTCCTGCCCTCAATCTTTCCCAGCATCAGAGTCTTTTCAAATGAGTTAGGTCTTCGCATCAGGTGGCCAAAGTATTGGAGTTTCAGCTTCAACATCAGTCCTTCCAATGAACACCCAGGACTGATCTCCTTTAGGATGGACTGGTTGGATCTCCTTGCAGTCCAAGGGACTCTCAAGAGTCTTCTCCAACACACGGTTAAAAAGCATCAATTCTTCAGCACTCAGCTTTCTTTACAGTCCAACTCTCACATCCATACATAACCACTGGAAAAACCATAGCCTAGACGGACCTTTGTTGACAAAGTAATGCCTCTGCTTTTTAATATGCTGTCTAGGTTGGTCATAAAATGAGTACTTAATGGTATTGAACTCCACTTTCACCAAAACCATATATATTGACCTTCCTCCACTGCCACTTTGGAGCGGAATTTGGGGTATCTCTCAGAGCCATCTGAGATGCTGCCTCCCAGGCTGCAGTCCTCATTTTACCTCAAATAAAGCTTAACTCGAAACTCTCAAGTTGTATATCTTTTTTTAGTCGACACTACTTCCTGTTGTTGGGGGGAAGAAAACTTCCTCTATAGTCCTAGGTTCTTCGTGCTGGTCTAAGAATTAAATTGTTGTGGGACAAATTAACAGGAGAAAAAGGAAATCAATCCTGAATATTCAATGGAAGAACTGATGCTGAAGCTGCATCTCCAATCCTTTGGCCACCTGATGAGAAGAGCAGACTTGTTAGACAAGACCTTTATGCCAGGAAAGATTGAAGGCAGAAGGAGAAGGGGACAACAGAGGATGAGATGGTTGGATGGCATCACGAACGCAATGGACATGAGTTTGAGCAAGCTCCAAGAGACGGTGAAGGACGAGGAAGCCTGGCGTGCTGCAGTCCATGGGGTCGCAAAGAGTGACAGAATGAACCACAACAACATACTTGGGAGAAACTCAGAAAAAAACTGAGTAACTTGCCGAAAAGGCCAAAACCCTCACGCTAAGTACCTTTCTCAGCTAAAGATGAAAGAGGATGTTGAGGGTGGGGAGAGTCAGTTATATAAGACTACCTGGAAAAGCACAGTAAACAAGAGTGACTTGTGATGCAAATTTAACTCTTTGCCTTCTCCACTGATTTGGTAATCCTCTTTCTGGTTCAGGGAGGGACACACCCTTACAAATGGAGATTTCCCTTTCATGCATTAGTTTCTTACTAAAGGGAAACTCCCAACTTGGTTTTCAGAGCCCATCCCTTGTCTGCTATTTACCGTAAACAGTTTAACACAATTAATATGCCAAAGATATTTCAGGGTGGCTGATTCTCCTCACTTCGTCCCTCTTTATAAATTTACCTGTTATCAACATTTCCATAAGTACAGTAATAATATGTGATTTTTAAAAAAACTTTTTATTTTATATTGGGTGCTGCAGTCCATGGGGTCACAAAGAGTTGGATGCGATTTCACAACTGAACAACAATAGCCGATTAACAATGCTGTGATAGTTTCAGGTGAACAGTGAGGAGACTCAGCCATGCATATGCGTGTTCATTCTCCCCCAAACTTCCCTTCTATCTAAACTGCCACATAACATTGAGCAGAGTTCCGTGTACTACACAGTAGGTCCTTGTTGGTTATCCATTTTATATATAGCAGTGTGTACAGGCAACCATGGGCTTCCCCAGTGGCTCAACTGGTAAAGAATCCGCCTGCAATGCGAGAGAACTGGGTTCGATCCCTGGAATGGGAAGATCCCCTGGAAAAGGAAATGGCTACCCGCTACAGTATTCTAGTATTCTGGCTGGGAGAATTCCATGGACTGTGTAGTCCATGGGGTCACAAAGAGTTGGACACGACTGAGCAACTTTCACTTTTACAGCCAACCATAAGTTTGTTTCCTAAGTCTGTGAGTCTCTGTTTTATAAGTTCATTTGTATCATTTCTTTTCAGATTCCACATGTAAGGGATATCGTATGTTTCTTTTTTTTTTTTTCGTATATTTCTCCTTCTCTGTCTTACTTCACTCATTATGACAATCTCTAGGTCTATCCTTGTTGCTGCAAATGGCATTATTTCATTCTTTTCAATTACTGAGTAATATTCCATTGTATAAATGTGCCACATTTTCTTTATCCATTCCTCTGTCGATGAACATTTAGGTTGCTTACATGTCTTGGCTATTGTAAATAGTGTTGCAATAAACATTGGGGTGCATAAATCCTTTCAGATCATGTTTTACTCTGGATATATGCCCAGGAGTGGGATTGCAGGGTCAAATGGTAGCTCTATTTTTGTTTTTTTTAAGGAGCCTCCATATGGCTCTCCATAGTGACTATACCAGTTTACATTCTTACCAATAGTTTAGGAGGGTAATATGATATCTTTTTTTTTCCCCCCCCAAATATTCATTTATTTATTTGGTTGCACTGGGTCTTATTTGCATCATGTGGGATCTAGTTCCCTAACCAGGAATCAAACTCGGGCCTCCTGAATTGGGAGCACAGAGTCTTAGCCACTGGACCACGAGGGTAGTCCCTGGTGGCTTCTTCCACGTAGAATAGTGTTTCCAAGATCCACTGATGCTATAGCATGAATCAGTATTTCATTCCTTTTCATTTCCAAATAATATTCTATTTTATGGATATACCACATTACTTATCCATTAATCAGTTGGCATATTTGAGTGGTTTTTACATTTTTGCTATTATGAATAATACTGCTGTGAACATTTATGTTTAAGTTTTTTGTGTGGACATATGATTTCATTTCTCTTGGGTATAAACTTAAGGCTGAAATTGCTAGGTCATAGTGGCTCAGATGGTAAAGCGTCTGTCTGCAATGCAGGAGACCTGGGTTCGATCCCTGGGTTGGGAAGATCCCCTGGAGAAGGAAATGGCAGCCCACTCTAGTATTCTTGCCTGGAAAATCCCATGGACCGCGGAGCCTGGTAGGTCCCCGTCCATGGGATCGCAAAGTGTTGGACACGACTGAGCGACTTCACTTTCATTATGGTAACTCTTGTGTTTAATCTTTTGAGGGACTGACTCCTTTCCAAACCAGCTACACAATTTTATATTCCCACCTGCAGTGTAGGAGGGTTCCGAGTTCTCCCCATAATTACCAGCACTTGTTAATACCTGTTTATAGCTATTCTAGCTAGTAGGTGCAAAATGTTATCTCATTGTGCTTTTGATATGCATTACCTAATGATTTAATGATGTTTAGAGAAGGGTCTATTCAGATTTTTTGCCCATTTACAAAGACTGGATTGGGGAGTTCCCTAGTGGCGGAGTGGTTAGGATACGTCTAGGCTTTTACTACCTGTGGCCTGGGGTTCAATCTCTGGTCGGAGGACTGAGGTCCCATGTAGCTTTTTGAGTTGCATCGTACATATTCTGAATAGAAGGTCCTTTTCAGTTATATAATTTGCACATGTTTTCTCCTATTCTGTGGATTGTCTTTTCAGTTTCTAGATGGTGTTATTTAATTTTTAAAATTTCTATTTACTTTTTGGCCATCCTGAGGGCCGTGTGGCACCTTAGTTCCCCAACCAAGGATGAAACCATGCCCCCTGCTGTGGAAGCAGTGGACTGCCAGGGAAGTCCCAGGCTTGTGTTACTTAAAGCACAAAAATTTTAAATTTTCATGAAGTCAAATGTATTTATTTTTTCATCATTTGTGCAGTTGATGTCATGTGTAAGAAACCGTTGCCTAACTCAAGGTCACAACGATTTGTTTCTACATTTTCTTCTAAGAGCTTTGTAGTTTTAGCTCTTATATTTTGATCTAGAATACATTTTGAGTGAATTTTTGTATATGGTGTTAGGTAAGGGTCCAACTTTAAATTATCTTGGCACCTTTGTTGAAAATCATTTGACCATGAATGAAAGGGTTTATTTCTAGACTCTTAATTCTATTCCCTTAGTTTTTATATTTGTCATTTTATGTTAGTATCAGATTCTTGATTATAGTCATTATTTTTTTTGCTTCCATAACATTAAAAAAATTTTTTATTGGTGTATAGTTGATTTATTAATACAATGTTGTGTTAGTTTCAGATGTACAGCGAAGTGAATCAGTTATACATATACATATATCTATTTTTTTTTTCTTAGATTCTTTTCCCATATTGTTGTTATTGTTCAGTCGCTCAGTCACGTCCAACTCTTTGTGACCCAATGGACTGCAGTACTCCAGGCTTCCCCGAGTTTGTTAAAATTCATGTCCATTGAGTCCATGATGCTAACTAACCACCTCATCCTCTGTCACCCCCTTCTCTTTCCTTCAGTCTTTCCCAGCATCAGGTTCTTTTCCAATGAGTTGACTCTTTCATCAAGTGGCCAGAGTATTGGACCTTCAGCTTCAGCATTAGTCCTCCCAATGACTATTAAGGGTTGATTTCCTTTAGGATTGACTGGTTTGATCTTGCTGTCCAAGGGACTCTCAAGAGTCTTCTCCAGCATCACAGTTCAAAAGCATCAGTTCTTCAGCATTCAACCTTCTTTATGGTCTAACTCTCACATCCATACATGATTATTGGAAAAACCATAGCTTTGACTATACAGGCCTTTGTTGACCATTACAAAATATTGAGTTCCCTGTGCTATCAGCAGGTTCTTATTAGTTATCTATTTGATATCCATATACTGTAGTGTGTATATGTCAGTCCCTTGATTACAGTAGCTTTGTGGTAAGTTTTGAAATTGGAAAGTGTGAGTCCTTTAAATTTGTTCTTTTTCAAGATTGTATTGGCTGTTCTAGGTCCCTTGAATTTCTGTGTGCATTTTACATTCAATTCACCAATTTTTGCCAAATAACCAGCTGGGATTTCAATAGGAAACATGTTGAACTGATAAATCACTTTGGGTGGGATTATCATTTTAACAATATAAAGTCTTTTGATCAAGGAACATAGGGCATCTTTCCATTTGTTTAGGTATTCTTTAATTTCTTTCAGCAATATTTTGTAGTTTTTAGAGCCTAAGGACAGTTCGTTTGTTTATTTTTCGGAAAGAGCAATGGTGTTGGAATTAGTCAGCTCTGTAGTTGAATGTCAACCACTCAGAAACTGAGTGATGTTGGGAAAGTTACATAATTTCACCAAACTACTTTTTTCATTAGTGTAATTGGAGCTGCCATACCTATTTTACAATTGTTTACAGTTGTTAGGGTTAAATGAGATATTGCAAATATCCTCAGCAAAAACAGTGGTGTTCAACACAATGAATTCCTTTTGGAAAATTCCTCTCGGCATTGCATCATCTCATAGTAGATTTTCTGACTGATCTATGCCACTGTTTTGTCCTTGTATGGACCTGTTTCAAACAGTAAGCTTCCCAATTTACTCGTCTGTTTTCTTCACATGGGAGCCACTCCAGTTTCCTAAAATACTTTGTCCAGTTATATTATACTTATGTCAAATAACCTGAAGTTTCACCCTGTAACTTTGTCTATAGAGTCCAAATTTGCTGAAATTCCCAGGTCTCACTCTACCCAGTCAACATTCTTTTCAGGGTTGTCTTCTCTTTATAGAAAGTGAACCAGAGATTCTACGTTGTATAGCAGGGCAAAGAGAGCTGGGATTATTTTGGGCTTGCTGTGACAGATATCTGTTCCTCCATCCTCACAACAATGCAGACAATTGTATAAGGAAGAACATTCTATCCTCGAGGCTTCAGGTTGAATGGATCTGTTAGGCAGAGCTCCTCTGTATTGAGGAAGTAGCAAAATATACACTGTCTTAGTCATACAGGCAATTGACAGGATTGAAAATACAGAATGTTAAAACCAGTAGTCCATTATTATGGGATTATATGAAATCATGTGTGTGAAACTTTTGAAAATTTTAAAGCACTATTAGAATCTAAAGAATATTTCATTCAATTAAAAAAAAAAAACCACCAAACAAACCAATAATCCAAAGCCAGTCATTCAAAATGTAAACAAATAAGCATAGAAAATACTATACGGTGGCTCAATGGTAAAGACTCTGCCTTCAATGCAAGAGACGTGGGGTCAGTCCCTGGGTTGGGAAGATCCCCAGGGGAAGGAAATGGTGACCCACTCCAGTATTCTTGCCTGGGTAATCCCACGGACAGAGGAGCCTGGTGGACTGCAGTCCTTTGTGTCTCAAAAGAGTTGGATCCAACTTACCAAAACAACAACAAAAGAACAAACTATGAATATATAACATGATGGGATAGAATCTTTTTGACTAGAGTTATCAGTCTCTAGCTGACAGAATACAAAGCCTACCAGGGCAACCAAAATTGATTTAAATCTCCAGTGTCCTCTTTGAAACCTGTAACAATAAAAAATAAAATGAAATACAAATTTAAAAGCCTACAACATACCAATTGATTTAATGACCATGTGGTATCCCTGAAGGTATTTTTTTTTGGAAATAAGAAACCAGTTAAGGGACCTCCCTGGTAGGCAGTCCAGCGATTAAGACTCCTCACTTCCAATGCAGGGGACATGCGGGTTCGATCCATGGTTGGAGACGAAGATCCCATATGCTGGCCACAGGGTGTGGCCAGAAAATTAAAAAATAAATAAAAAGAAGCCAGTTAGAAAGTTTTTCCTTGGGTATCTCTGTAATGTTAATGCAGTGGACTTAGAGGTAGGTGTGAGTATTTCAGTCCACCTTAAAGATCTCACAGAGCCCGATAGTGACGCAGATCCCCTACGTAATGCACTCTTGTCATAGCAAGTCCTCCCCTCAGTAACCTGGTCTCCAGTTTGTCTTGAGCATGCTCACCCAGTTCTGAAACTTGTCCTAACAACATTTTTGCCAAGCTGAAACAACTGTCATTATGTTTTTGCATACCATGAGCTCTGCATCATCAGTTCTAAGATACAAAATACAAGTTTGATTTTTTTTTCCCCTTAACATTTTAACACCTTGGAAATGGTCTCTTAAATTCAGTGAAATTCACTATTTATATCCATTAAGTGTGTAAATTTTAACCGATCCTTTCCCTAACACCTTTTTGAGATCTCCTTTACTTTATCCAATAGTAAGAAATCCATAATTTTCCTGCAGTATTCTAAATCCTGGTTGGCTGAGTTAGGCCCAACCAGCCCAAGCTTCATTAATTAACACGGTCATCATAGAACCTGAGTCCCAGGCCCCAAAGGATACAAGTTCTTTAACTTTTAGGTTGTTCAGAGACATTTTTTCCCCCAATGTCTAAATATTCTGTCCTCACATGTAGCAGTGGTCCCAATCTCACTTCATTTTTTGGCTTAAATCTGTTTATAAGAGACTGAGCTTGTCAAACCAAGAGGGGCCCTGTGGGGCTCCCAGGCACAGAGGCCATTCTGTTCCCCCATTTCTTGTAGGCAAGACTCCAGCCTGCATGACCTTCTCTGAGTTGCAAAGGGTGGATTCGAACAGTTGCTCATCAAGGGAGGAGCAGCCAAGAAACCACCTGAACCCTGCTCATGTCCTAATCTTGTCAAGAGTCTCCAGCTTTGAATCATTGTTACAAAACCCTTCATCAAATCCTCCAAGGTCGGACACATAGCTTTTTGAGGCAGAACTCTGGTGTGTCTCCCTTTACCTGGCTAAGTAATAAAGCTATCACTTTCTCAGTTCAGTTCAGTTCAGTCGCTGAGTTGTGTCCGACTCTTCGCAATCCCATGAATCGCGGCACACCAGGCCTCTCTGTCCATCACGAACTCCCGGAGTTCACCCAGACTCACGTCCATCGAGTCAGTGATGCCATCCAGCCATCTCATCCTCTGTCATCCCCTTCCCCTCCTGCCCCCAATCCCTCCCAGCATCAGAGTCTTTTCCAATGAGTCAACTCTTCGCATGAGGTGGCCAAAGTACTGGAGTTTCAGCTTTAGCATCATTCCCTCCAAAGAAATCCCAGGGCTGATCTCCTTCAGAATGGACTGGTTGGGTCTCCTTGTAGTCCAAGGGACTCTCAAGAGTCTTCTCCAACACCACAGTTCAAAAGCATCAATTCTTCGGCGCTCAGCCTTCTTCACAGTCCAACTCTCACATCCATACATGACCACAGGAAAAACCATAGCCTTGACTAGACGGACCTTTGTTGGCAAAGTAATGTCTCTGCTTTTGAATATGCTATCTAGGTTGGTCATAACTTTCCTTCCAAGGAGTAAGCGTCTTTTAATTTCATGGCTGCAGTCACCATCTGCAGTGCTTTTGGAGCCCAGAAAAATAAAGTCTGACACTGTTTCCACTGTTTCCCCATCTATTTCCCCTGAAGTGTTGGGACCAGATGCCATGATCTTCGTTTTCTGAATGCTGAGCTTTAAGCCAACTTTTTCACTCTCCTCTTTCACTTTCATCAAGAGGCTTTTGAGTTCCTCTTCACTTTCTGCCATAAGGGTGGTGTCATCTGCATATCTGAGGTGATTGATATTTCTCCCGGCAATCTTGATTCCAGCTTGTGTTTCTTCCAGCCCAGTGTTTCTCACGATGTACTCTGCATATAAGTTAAATAAGCAGGGTGACAATTATACAGCCTTGACGTGCTCCTTTTCCTATTTGGAACCAGTCTGTTGTTCCATGTCCAGTTCTAACTGTTGCTTCCTGACCTGCATACAGATTTCTCAAGAGGCAGATCAGGTGGTCTGGTATTCCCATCTCTTTCAGAATTTTCCACAGTTTATTGTGATCCATACAGTCAAAGGCTTTGGCATAGTCAATAAAGCAGAAATAGATGTTTTTCTGGAACTCTCTTGCTTTTTCCATGATCCAGTGGATGTTGGCAATTTGATCTCTGGTTCCTCTGCCTTTTCTAAAACCAGCTTGAACATCAGGAAGTTCACGGTTCACATATGGCTGAAGCCTGGCTTGGAGAATTTTGAGCATTACTTTGCTAGCATGTGAGATGAGTGCAATTGTGCGGTAGTCTGAGCATTCTTTGGCATTGCCTTTCTTAGGGATTGGAATGAAAACTGACCTTTTCCAGTCCTGTGGCCACTGCTGAGTTTTCCAAATGTGCTGGCATATTGAGTGCAGCACTTTCACAGCATCATCTTTCAGGATTTGAAATAGCTCAACTGGAATTCCATCACCTCCACTAGCTTTGTTCATAGTGATGCTTTCTAAGGCCCACTTGACTTCACATTCCAGGATGTCTGGCTCTAGGTCAGTGATCACATCATTGTGATTATCTGGGTCATGAAGATCTTTTTTGTACAGTTCTTCTGTGTATTCTTCCCACCTCTTCTTAGTATCTTCTGCTTCTGTTAGGTCCATACCATTTCTGTCCTTTATCGAGCCCATCTTTGCATGAAATGTTCCCTTGGTATCTCTAATTTTCTTGAAGAGATCTCTAGTCTTTCCCATTCTGTTGTTTTCCTCTATTTCTTTGCATTGATCGCTGAGGAAGGCTTTCTTGTCTCTTCTTGCTATTCTTTGGAACTCTGCATTCAGATGTTTATATGTTTCCTTTTCTCCTTTGCTTTTCGCTTCTCTTCTTTTCACAGCTATTTGTAAGGCCTCCCCAGACAGCCATTTTGCTTTTCTGTGTCACTTTCTACTTCACCCAAAACTCTGTCTCTGAGGTTTGATATGGAATTGGTGCACAGAGAGGCTAAGCTTTCAGTAACACTGTTAGGAAATTAAATTCTGCCTCCGTCCCCCGCCCCACCTGCCCCTGACATGTCAGCTGCCCCCTCTCCTTTTTCCCTAGCAAAACTGTGTGTTAGCACTTAGGCAAACTAAACAACCTGATTTTTTGCTGGCATTAGACAGTCAATCTCTGAGCTACTTGTCTGGGTAAATAATAACCAATTTATTTCATTATAATCAAACTTTGGTGTAGTTTGATAAGACCTCTGTATTTCTATACCTTAGAAAAAGGAAATATGTTTTTTTGTGTGTGTAACTGAATCTCCTCCTCATTTGCATACCCACCCCTCAGATGTCTGGAACCAATTTGATAGTCCTCCAAAATGTATTCTTAAACTTTACATTAGCTGGTATAATAATTATAGGGAACACACACTAAAACTGGTAATTCTACCAAAGCTTTATTTAAAACGAATCGCAACCTTCAAGCAGACACCATAATGGAATGTTACCAGCCACGAGAAGCTCTGAAATGAAAAGTTCCACCCTTGAAAAGTCTATCTGCAGGACACTTTGTCTGGAATCTTAGTATCAAAGGAACTGCTGGGTTATAAATGTAATCACGAGTTAAGACTGTGTGCCTTCAGGGCCACATAGAATTATTTACATCAGAATTGAGACCCTTCCTTGCCAATCAGCAGATTTCCTTAAACCTGTGTGAACTGACTGGGAAATTATTTTTCGTAGCAGCAAATACAATATTATTACATAGGGATTCTATAGAAATGGGATTACCAGCCATTTTCAAACATTTTATACTATCATAATATGTAATCAAAGTTTTGTTGTTGTTTAAATCAGTTGGCAGCCTGTAATATCAATACTATATAAGATGTGAATCCTGTTGGGGCCTTAAACTATAGGTTCCAAGTGGGCACTCTGCAATTGGTGATAAGACTAGAAAACAGCAATGAATAGAGTCAGCTTATAACGAGGAGGAGGAGAGTGTGGTGGGGACAGTGCAGGGCAATGAGGGGCTTCTCAAACTTTGCTTTATTTAAAGAGACTAATGCATTGTAAAATTTGTTTCAAGCCTCCTGTTTCATTATAAAAATCACTGCAATTTGACCCTCTACACCATCATGTTTATTATAAATAAAATTCCTAAATTTAATTTAATTCCTAAATCCTGGAGTGAAATGTGTACTGCATAGCTGTGCTTAGTCACTCAGTTTGTGACCCTGTGGATTGTAGCCCACCAGACTCCTCTGTCCATGGGGATTCTCCAGTCAAGAACACTGGAGTGGGTTGCCATGCCCTCCTCCAAGGGATCTTCCCAACCCAGGGATTGAACCCAGGTCTCTCTCATTGCAGGCGGATTCTTTACCATCTGAACCACCAGGAAAGCCTGTACTGCATAGAGGATGTGCTATATTTTTTTGTGTGGCTTCAAACAATCTCCCCACTCATTTCTGAGGATGAGACTCTTGTGCTGAGTGAACCAGATTAGTACTGGGTGCTGGAAAGTACAATGGCTCTGGAATGAGAACAGAGGTAAAATTCCAGCTTTAACATGTGGTTGCTAAGTCGCTTCAGTCGTGTCTGACTCTGTGCAACCCCATAGACGGCCTCCCACCAGGCTCCCCCATCCCTGGGATTCTCCAGACAAGAACACTGGAGTGGGTTGCCATTTCCTTCTCCAATGCATGAAAGTGAAAAGTGAAAGTGAAGTCGCTCAGTGGTGTCCAACTTAGCGACCTCATGGACTGCAGCCCACCAGGCTCCTCCGTCCATGGGATTTTCCAGGCAAGAGTACTGGAGTGGGGCGCCATTGCCTTTTCCGTTGTTCATTCACTATGTTGTGTCCAACTCTTTGCGACCCCATGAACTGCAGGACGCCAGGCTTCCCTGTCCTCCACTATCTCTTGGAGTTTGCTCACACTCATGTCCCTTGAGTCTGTGATGCCATCCAGCCTTCTCGTCCTCTCTCTCGTCGCCTTCTCCTCCTGCCCTTAATCTTTCCTGGCATCAGGGTCTTTTCCAATGAGTCAGCTCTTGGCATCAGGTGGCCAAAGTATTGGCGCTTCAGCTTCAGCATCAGTCATTCCAGTGAATATTCAGGGTTGATTTCCTTTAGGATTGACTGGTTTAATCTCCTTGCAGTCTAAGGGACTCTCAAGACTCGCAAGAGTTTTCTCTAGCATGACAATTCAAAGGCATCAATTCTCAGCCTTTTTTTTTTGTATTTTAATTAATTATTTTTTAATTCTTTTATATTGGAGTACAGCAAATTAACAGTGTTTTGATAGTTTCAGGTGAACAGCAAAAGGACTCAGCCATACATATATGTGTATCCATTTTTTCCCAAACTCCCCTCCCATCCAGATTGTCACATAGTTAGCCTTCTTTATGGTCCCAACTCGCACATCTGTACATGACTACTGGAAAAACCACAGCTTTGACTATACAGACTTTTCTCAGCAAAGGGATGTCTCTGCTTTTTAATGAGCTGTCTAGATTTGTCATAGCTTTTCTTCCAAGGAGCAAGTAGTCTTTTAATTTTGTGGCTGCAGTCACCATCCACAGTGATTTGGAGCTCAAGAAAATAAAATCTGTTACTGTTTCCACTTTTTCCCCTTCTGTTGCCATAAAGTGATGGGTAAGTTATTTAACCAGTCTGGGCTTCAGTTTTCTCAGCCACAGAATGGTTTTAACAATGCCTGTCTGAATGGCTATGCATTCTCCCCTTCTTCTTGAGCATTAATACCCTGTGTTTGGCAGGACAGTGTCACCAGTTAAAATATTTCATTTTCTAGCCTTCTTTTCACAGAGATTTAGCCATTTAACTAAATTCAGGTTCAGATCAGATCAGTCGTTCAGTCGTGTCCGACTCTTTGCAACCCCATGAATCGCAGCACGCCAGGCCTCCCTGTCCATCACCAACTCCTGGAGTTCACTAAAACTCATGTCCATCGAGTCAGTGATGCCATCCAGCCATCTCATCCTCTGGCGTCCCCTTCTCCTCCTGCCCCCAATCCCTCCCAGCATCAGAGTCTTTTCCAATGAGTCAACTCTTCGCATGAGGTGGCCAAAGTACTGGAGTTTCAGCTTTAGCATCATTCCTTCCAAAGAAATCCCAGGGCTGATCTCCTTCAGAATGGACTGGTTGGATCTCCTTGCAGTCCAAGGGACTCTCAAGAGTCTTCTCCAACACCACAGTTCTAAAGCATTAATTCTTTGGCGCTCAGCCTTCTTCACAGTCCAACTCTCACATCCATACATGACCACAGGAAAAACCATAGCCTTGACTAGACGAACCTTTGTTGACAAAGTAATGTCTCTGCTTTTGAATATGCTATCTAGGTTGGTCATAACTTTCCTTCCAAGGAGTAAGCGTCTTTTAATTTCATGGCTGCAGTCACCATCTGTAGTGATTTTGGAGCCCAGAAAAATAAAGTCTGACACTGTTTCCCCATCTATTTCCCATGAAGTGGTGGGACCGGATGCCATGATCTTCGTTTTCTGAATGTTGAGCTTTAAGCCAACTTTTTCACTCTCCTCTTTCACTTTCATCAAGAGGCTTTTGAGTTCCTCTTCACTTTCTGCCATAAGGGTGGTGTCATCTGCATATCTGAGGTGATTGATATTTCTCCCGGCAATCTTGATTCCAGTTTGTGTTTCTTCCAGTCCAGCGTTTCTCATGATGTACTCTGCATAGAAGTTAAATAAGCAGGGTGACAATATACAGCCTTGAAGTACTCCTTTTCCTATTTGGAACCAGTCTGTTGTTCCATGTCCAATTCTAACTGTTGCTTCCTGACCTGCATACAGATTTCTCAAGAGGCAGATCAGGTGGTCTGGTATTCCCATCTCTTTCAGAATTTTCCACAGTTGATTGTGATTCGCACAGTCAAAGACTTTGGCATAGTCAATAAAGCAGAAATAGATGTTTTTCTGGAACTCTCTTGCTTTTTCCATGATCCAGTGGATGTTGGCAATTTGATCTCTGGTTCCTCTGCCTTTTCTAAAACCAGCTTGAACATCAGGAAGTTCACGGTTCACATATTGCTGAAGACTGGCTTGTAGAATTTTGAGCATTACTTTACTAGCGTGTGAGATGAGTGCAATTGAAGGTGTAAAAGGAAGTGTCATATGGTACTTCTGAGAATTCTCCTTAAAACAAGTGTGGGCGCACTTCTTTCTAACTGTATGTTTCCTGGAATGTGAGAGTGATGACTGGAACTCTGGAAGCCATTTAGAATCATGAGAATGAGGGTTACACTTTGTGGATGTTGAAATAGAATTGAAAGGAGCCTGCATTCCTGACCACATTATGGAGCTGGCATACCACCCCAGAACTGCCCACCTCTGATCATTTTTTATGTGAGAGAAAATAAACTTTTATTTAAAAAAAAAAAAAACCCACAATGGAGGAGGGAGGGATAAAGAGTTTTGTTTTTTTTTTAATTGATGTATAGTTGATTTACAATGTTGTGTTAATTTCTGCCATACAGCAAAGTAATTCAGTTATAAATGTACTTATTTTAATATTCTTTTCCATGATGGTTTATCACAGGATATTGAATATAGTTCCCCGTGCTGTACAGTAGGATCTTGTTGTTTATCCATCCTGGGTATAATAGTTTGCATCTCCCAACCGCAATCTCCTACTCCATCCCTCCCCTACCACCCTCCTCCTTGACAACCACAAGTCTGTTCTTTACGTCTGTGAGTTGGTTTTATAGATACGTGCATTTGTGCCACGAACATGTGTCAATTTATATATATGAATTTAGATTCCATATTTAAGTGATATCATATTTGTCTTTCTCATTCTGACTTACTTCACTTACTGTGATAGTCTCCAGGTCCAGCCATGTTGCTATGAGTGACATTATTTTATTTTTTATAGCTGAGTAGTATTCCATTATATATATGAACCACATCTTGATAAAGAGTTCTTTATAGCCAGCTGAACCTAACAGATTCTGATGGAGTCTATTAACAGAGTATAACCTAAAAGATATGTATATAATATGCATATTATATATAACATAGATATATGACTTTAGTACATTACATATATAATATTAATCAAAGAAGAGATAGTATTTAGTCCAGGCAGGATCTGAAACTCAATAAATAGCTTCTGCAGGGAATTCCCTAGTGTTCCTATAGTTAGGACTCCATGCTTCCACAGTAGGTACAAGCTAACACACATGTACAAGAAAATACACACACAGGCAGGCATCTTATACACATCACTCTGCATCTTGCTTATATTCCTTAAGGTACCTTGGAGATCTCTTTGTATTTTGGCCTAATGCTATTATTTCACTCCTGCTTTCTTCATCTATGATTATTGTTTCTTGACTGAGCTATTCCAAAAGTACACAGAGTGACCGGTATCAATAGCCAGACTTAGTTAATCCTACCAAATACATGCTCCATTTTCAACTAATGAACTGGCATTTTGGCTTATACATGGATTTTCTTGTGTGTTTGATTATCTTGAACTTGTCCTCTTTCCCTCTAGATAATAACATTACCAACTACCATTTCACCTAAGTCTAAAACCTGGTAATTATCCTTGCCAGGTTTAGCAAATAAAAATGAAGGTGCTAGTTAAATGTGAATTTCATATAAACAACGAATAATATTTTAGTTTAAGTGTTAGTGTAAGTTTGCCTGTGTAACATTTGGGACATACTTATACCACAGAATTACTCATTTTTTGGTCTGAAATTCAAATTGAGCTGGAAGTCCCAGTTATATTTTATCTGGCAGCCTTATCTCCTTAGGATCCCTAAAGGTAGCACAGATTGATGTCTAAACTCTAGAACTCTTTCTGCTGTTGGAGAGGAAGACATTTTCCTCTCCCCTTCTAGGTTCCTCTGACCAGTCTAAGAATTAAATTGACCTGAGACAGATTAACAGAAGAAAAATCGCACAAAAGCTTAATAACACGTAAACATGGGAGAGACCCAGAAGTACTGAGTAACTCACCAAAATGGCCAAAGTCCTCGTCTCAAATATCATCAGCTGAAGATGAAAGAGGATATTGTGGCTACTGGTTTCCTCACAGTTGAGGAAGACGATTCATTTGGAGGTGGAAAAGCAAATGTTTGCTGGGTCCTGGGAGACGGTATAAGACGCAGAATAGACGCTGGACTCTGGGCCCTGTTTCCCCCGCAACACCCAGCCCATCTTCTTGGCAGATCTCTCTGGTGGTAACTCCATTGTGTGAACAGACCCTCTAAATGCTTTTAGACAGTTAGTGGGAAGGCCAAGGTTCTCCCTGAGTCTTTGAGGCCTTGATTATTTCCATCTGGAATTAATTTGCATGCCAGAGAGACATTTTGTGGAGGCGAATTTTGCTCTCCTGCAGTACCATTGGCCTACCAGCTTCCCAGCATTTCTTAATCTCCCCAGGAGGTAGATAGAGCCAAGGGACTAAGTTCTTTCATGGAATAATAGAAGGAGGGACATATGCTACCTCCAAGCCTTGTTGAAAAAATATCCCATATGCTTTTCTTTATGTTCTGTCTTCCCTCCTCTCAGAAGGTGAATTGCCCTTTACAGTCATGGCCAGAATTGACTTGAAAAACAGTGTATTAAAGATGGTGGAGACTCAGCCTGGATCCCTGAATAACTGAGAATCAGAGCCCTTGCCAACTTGGAATTGATATTGAAAGCTCAGCTTCTGTGCACAGTGCCAAATAAAATCTTGGAGACAGAGTTTTCAGTGAAATAGTAAAGAATAGCTTTATTGCTTTGCCAGGCAAAGGGGAACACAGCAGGCTCCTGGCCCTGAAAAACTGTGTGTCCTAACCTGGGAGGGTTTGGAGAGGAGTTTTATAGCAGTGTCTCAAGGTCGGGGTTGCTGATGAGGATTAGGGTGTGTGTAGGGTCTCAAGGTGTGAAGAGCTTTTCTGGTTCTTTTAATCTGAAATGAAGAATGCTAACATCTTCCATTTATTGGGAGTTTTAGTTCTCTAAAGACCTGAAAGATAGTGTTATGTATGTTCCTTGGCACAACCAGGACCCTGCCCCAAAGTTGCACTGTTGGTTCTAGGCTTTTCCTCTCTGTCTCTGCATTCCTTCCATTCCCTGATTAGCAGCTCTTTGAAAGGCTTCCATGCCCAGGAGCCACACAGGTTCCTGCTCGGTTTCAGCAAAAAGTATGGTACTCAGCCATGGATTTTAGATTGTAATGATATTAATTGTCTTTGGGGTTTTATTTATCTACCTATAAACTGGACTGGAACCTGAATTTTTCTATGGAAATATTTGGCTATAACTCTTCAAACTAATATTTCTAATTTTTCTCCCACTGTTGACTTGGAATCTTTGAGAACTAAGTTCAGTTCTGTCGCTCAGTCGTGTCTGACTCTTTGCGACCCCATGAACTGCAGCACTCCAGGCCTCCCTGTCCATCACGAACTCCTGAAGTTCACCCAAATGGTGTATCGAGTCAGTGATGCATCCAGCCATCTCATCCTCTATCGGCCCCTTCTCCTCCTGCCCACAATCCCTCCCAGCATCAGGGTCTTTTCCAATGAGTCAACTCTTTGCATGAGGTGGCCAAAGTATTGGAGTTTCAGCTTCAGCATCAGTCCTTCCAAAGAACACCCAACAATGGTCTCCATTAGGATGGACTGGTTGGATCTTCTTGCAGTCCAAGGGACTTGCAAGAGTCTTCTCCAGCACCACAGTTCAAAAGCATCAATTCTTCAGTGCTCAGCCTTCTTCACAGTCCAACTCTCACATCCATACATGACCACTGGAAAAACCATAGCCTTGACTAGACGGACCTTTGTTGGCAAAGTAATATCTCTGCTTTTTAATATGCTATCTAGGTTGGTCATAACTTTCCTTCCAAGGAGTAAGCATCTTTTTATTTCATGGCTGCAATCACCATCTGCAGTGATTTTGGAGCCCCCAAAAATAAAGTCTGACACTGTTTCCACTGTGTCCCCATCTCTTTCCCATGAAGTGGTGGGACTGTATGCCAGGATCTTCGTTTTCTGAATGTTGAGCTTTAAGCCAACTTTTTCACTCTCCTCTTTCACTTTCATCAAGAGGCTTTTGAGTTCCTCTTCACTTTCGGCCATAAGGGTGGTGTCATCTGCACATCTGAGGTTATTGATGTTTCTCCTGGCAATCTTGATTCCAGCTTGTGCTTCTTCCAGCCCAGAGTTTCTCATGATGTGCTCTGCATAGAAGTTAAATAAGCAGGGTGACAATATACAGCCTTGACGTACTCCTTTTCCTATTTGGAACCAGTCTGTTGTTCCATGTTCAGTTCTAACTGTTGCTTCCTTACCTGCATATACGTTTCTCAAGAGGCAGGTCAGGTGGTCTGGTATTCCCATCTCTTTCAGAATTTTCCAGTTTTTTGTGATCCACATAAAGGGTTTGGCATAGTCAATAAAGCAGAAATAGATGTTTTTCTGGAACTCTCTTGCTTTTTCAATGATCCAGTGGATGTTGGCAATTTGATCTTTGGTTCCTCTGCCTTTCCTAAAACCAGCACAACATCTGGAAGTTTATGGTTCACATATTGCTGAAGTCTGGCTCGGAGAATTTTGAGCATTACTTTGCTAGCATGTGAGATGAGTGCAATTGTGCGGTAGTTTGAGCATTCTTTGGTATTTGCCTTTCTTTGGGATTGGAATGAAAACTGACCTTTTCCAGTCCTGTGGCCACTGCTGAGTTTTCCAAATTTGCTGGCATATTGAGTGTAGCACTTTCACAGCATCATCTTTCAGGATTTGGAATAGCTCCACTGGAATTCCATCACTTCCACTAGCTTTGTTCGTAGTGATGCTTTCTAAGGCCCACTTGACTTCACATTCCAGGATGTCTGGCTCTAGGTGAGTGATCACACCATCCTGATTATCTGGGTCATGAAGATCTTTTTTGTACAGTTCTTCTGTGTATTCTTGCCATCTCTTCTTAATATCTTCTGCTTCTTTTAGGAAATGGCAACCCACTCCAGTATTCTTGCCTGGAGAATCCCATTGACGGAGGAGCTTTGTGGGCTACGGTCCACGGGTCACAGAGTCGGACATGACTGAGCAACTTCACTTTCACTTAGGTCCATACCATTTCTGTCCTTTATCGAGCCCATCTTTGCATGAAATATTCCCTTGGTATCTCTAATTTTCTTGAAGAGATCTCTAGTCTTTCCCATTCTGTTGTTTTCCTCTATTTCTTTGCATTGATCGCTGAGGAAGGCTTTCCTATCTCTCCTTGCTGTTCTTTGGAACTCTGCATTCAAATGGGAATATCTTTCCTTTTCTCCTTTGCTTTTTGCTTCTCTTCTTTTCACAGCTATTTGTAAGGCCTCCGCAGACAGCCATTTTGCTTTTTTGCATTTCTTTTCCATGGGGATGGTCTTGATCCCTGTCTCCTGTACAGTGTCATGAACCTCCGTCCATAGTTCATCAGGTACTCTGTCTATCAGATCTAGTCCCTTAAATCTATTTCTCACTTCTACTGTATAATCATAAGGGATTTGATTTAGGTCATACCTGAATGGTCTAGTGGTTTTCCCTACTTTCTTCAATTTAAGTCTGAATTTGGCAATAAGGAGTTCATGATCTGAGCCACAGTCAGCTCCCGGTCTTGTTTTTGCTGACTGTATAGAGCTTTTCCATCTTTGGCTGCAAAGAATATAATCAGTCTGATTTCGGTGTTGACCATCTGGTGATGTCCATGTGTAGAGTCTTCTCTTGTGTTGTTGGAAGAGGGTGTTTGCTATGACCAGTGTGTTCTCTTAGCAAAACTCTCTTAGCCTTTGTCCTGCTTCATTCTACTCCAAGGCCAAATTTTCCTGTTACTCCAGGTGTTTCTTGACTTCCTACTTCTGCATTACAGTCCCCTATAATGAAACGGACATCTTTTTTGGGTGTTAGTTCTAAAAGGTCTTGTAGGTCTTCATAGAACCGTTCAACTTCAGCTTCTTCAGTGTTACTGGTTGGGGCATAGGCTTGGATCACTGTAATATTGAATGGTTTGCCTTGGAAATGAACAGAGATCATTCTGTCGTTTTTGAGATTGCATCCAAGTACTGCATTTCGGACTCTTTTGTTGACCATGATGGCTACTCCATTTCTTCTAAGGGATTCTTGCCCACAGTAGTAGATATAATGGTCATCTGAGTTAAATTCACCCATTCCAGTCCATTTTAGTTCGCTGATTCCTAGAATGTCGACATTCACTCTTGCCATCTCCTGTTTGACCACTTCCAATTTGCCTTGCTCCATGGGCCTAACATTCTAGGTTCCTATGCAATATTGCTCTTTACAGCATTGGACCTTGCTTCTATCACCAGTCACATCCACAACTGGGTATTGTTTTTGCTTTGGTTCCATCCCTTCATTATTTCTGGAGTTATTTCTCCACTGATCTGTAGCATATTGGGCACCCACCGACCTGGGGAGTTCCTCTTTCAGTATCCTATCATTTTGCCTTTTCATACTGTTCATGGGGTTCTCAAGGTAAGAATACTGAAGTGGTTTGCCATTCCCTTCTCCAGAGGGCCACGTTCTGTCAGACCTCTCCTCCATGATCCGTCCGTCTTGGGTGGCCCCATACAGCCTGGCTTAGTTTCATTGAGTTAGACAAGGCTGTGGTCCGTGTGATCAGATTGACTGGTCTTGAGTATGGTTTCTGTGTGTGTGCCCTCTGATGCCCTCTTGCAACACCTACCGTCTCACTTGGGTTTCTCTTACTTTGGACGTGGGGTATCTCTTCATGGCTGCTCCAGCAAAGCCCAGCCACTGCTCCTTACCTTGGACGAGGTCACCATTCCTGACCTTGAACGTGGAGTAGCTCCTCTTGGCCCTTTTTGAGGACTAAAGCAGTCCCTTTTTTGAAGCCCTGCAAAGTGAAGCTGAATAGCTGATATACATTTAAGAGAGATCACCACAATGTAACAGAGACTGGCTGATCACAGTCCTTAGCAATGGACTGTTGCTATGCACTATTACCTTCACACCCCTGCCCGCCCCGCCCCCCCCCACCCCCCCCTTACTAGGCAACAGTTATGTGTGGACCGTTAATGGTCCTGCTCAGCTATTGGTTGGCACTGCAGTGGGCTCCTCCCCCAAGTGACCAACTGTCACTGAGTGACTGTTAGTGGTCCTGCTCTGCCATTGGTTAGTGCTGCAGTGGGCCCCTCCCATGAGTGACCAACTGTCAGTGAGCAACTGTTGGTGGGGGACTCATCCAAGGATCCAAAGAGTGGTGGCCGTCAGGTGGAGAGTGAGGTAAGAGGCAGATCCTGGGCCTCGGGACAGCAGGTGATATGGGGGGCCCGGGGAATAGTCTGGGGGCTGTGCCTGCAGGGCTCCAGAGCCCCCATCAGGGCCCCCCGACTGGTGAGGTCTAGGTCTTGAGGTGGCAGTGAACCTCTCCCCTCTCCCCACCTCTGTGACCTAATGGCAGTAGCAGCCTCTGCCTGGGAGACACTATGTGGAACCTTCCTCCCACCCATATTTGGGTGGCCTGGGAAGCCAGAGGGCTAGTTGGGTCCTGGGCGCCTGGCTTCCTCAGCGATGAAAGCTAGACAAGATCTGGGGACCTGTTCCTAAGGGAGCCACCATCTGAGATCTGTTTCCAGCCAGGACTGGACCTTGGATTGTGAGGATTGAGCCTTGGGACCTTGCCCTTCCATGTCAGAACAGAAAAGATTTGTTTGGTGGAGATTTACAGGCTCTTCGTTACCTGACCATGACTTGACCTCAAGAATAAAGGTCTGACACCAAGAAGTTTACAATAGCCAACCACAACCCTCCCTCACCTTTCCTATGTCACGTGAGTGTATGTTCCTCGGTTCTTTGTCTCGTCACAACAAAGATTTGGAGCAATGGACATTAAAGCCCTCGGCGCATCACAGCTCTCGGGTCTTGGACAAACCGTGTTACAGCTCTTAGGCAAATCAGTGTTACAGCTCCATTTTATTTAGAAGATAGCAGGAGAATCCAAGACTCAAAGAGAAGGGAGTGGAGGAGTGTGTGGGGAGGGAGAAAAAGAGCAAGAAAGAGAGAGAGCGCGTGCGCGCATGCACGAGGGAAAGAGAGTCCCAGAGAAAGCGCTTTGGCTCCTCCTTTTATATGTTTTTTTCTTCCACCTGGGCCTGCCCTATGCAAATTGGGCTTAGCCAGGAGTGCTGTTTGTTCTGCCTGAAGTTTTCACTCTGGTCCTCGGACCTTCCTTTGACCTTCCTTGTCTTTTAGCCACCGCCATTTTGGACTCCTTTTCCCTATTCTACCTACCTAACACCTAGGAAAGGGCTTTGCTGAAAGCTTTCAGGAGTTTGGGCCATCTCCTTCCATTGGTTCAGTTCAGTTCAGTCACTCAGTCGTGTCAGACTCTTTGCGACCCCATGAATCGCAGCACGCCAGGCCTCCCTGTCCATCACCAACTCCCGGAGTTCACTCTGACTCACATCCATCGAGTCAGTGATGCCATCCAGCCATCTCATCCTCTGTCGTCCCCTTCTCCTCCTGCCCCCAATCCCTCCCAGCATTAGAGTCTTTTCCAATGAGTCAACTCTTCACAGGAGGTGGAGAGTTTCAGCTGGAGTTTCAGCTTCAGCATCATTCCTTACAAAGAAATCCCAGGGCTGATCTCCTTCAGAATGGACTGGTTGGATCTCCTTGCAGTCCAAGGGACTCTCAAGAGTCTTCTCCAACACCACAGTTCAAAAGCATCAATTCTTCGGCACTCAGCTTTCTTCACAGTCCAACTCTCACATCCATACATGACCACAGGAAAAACCATAGCCTTGACTAGACGAACCTTTTTGGCAAAGTAATGTCTGCTTTTGAATATGCTATCTAGGTTGGACATAACTTTCTTTCCAGGGAGTAAGCGTCTTTTAATTTCATGGCTGCAGTCACCATCTGCATTTTTGGAGCCCCCCAAAATAAAGTCTGCCACTGTTTCCACTGTTCCACCATCTATCCATAGTCCTGCAATAAACCTTTCTCTGTTCCAGACTACAGTGTTTTGATATTGTTTGACCTCACTGTGCCTTGGGCACACAAACTTGTGTTTTGGTAACAACAGCTCATGTTGAGATGATCTGTCTGTTGCTAGAAAGTCTCCCTGCACATCAATGACATTATCAGAGACATTGCAACCTGCAAAGCTGGCGGTTCTCAGGACTAAGACACTGAGTTTATAATTTGCTCCAGCTACTAACCTTTGTTTTTCTTTTGTCGCCATAGAAATGCCTCTTAGTAAATACCGGACTTCTCTCACAATATAAGACTAATTTTAAGAGTCTGGCAACATCACCACTTCCTGAAATGAGACACAACTGTTTAGCTGAATTGACCTATTCTTAGGACTGAGTAACTGGTTCAAAAAAGATAGGGAGTAATGTATCAATTTAGCTTCTAAACTGTGAAACTTCTTGGAGAAGTTTCAAAGGCAGGACTGTAGTGGAACAGAATTTGCTGCCCCAAAATATGTCTCTTTAGAATATATTTAAGTTGGTTATATTCTAAGAAACAGCAGATATGGAAAAAAATGTGAAAATCAAGTAGGACTTAACCTTTCATAAGAGATATTTACAAAATTTCTGTAAGAGAAATACCCAATTGTAAGGGTATCTCCCTGGATGTACCAAGAAGAGGAGGATGACCAAATCTCTAAACACTCTCATGAATGGAGGAGGGAAAGACTTGATTTCTGTGTAAGAACCTTAAGCCTTATTTACTGTGCTTTTGCTGGTAAACCCCCGCCCATGCCTGACCCTCCCATCTTCAATATCTTCTTTTTCCTTTAGCAAGGATGGTACTCAAGGTAAAGGCTTCAGCCATTTTGGCAAGTTACTCAGTTTTCCTGGGCCTCTCTCATCTCATTAAAATTTTGTTTGATTTTCTACTGTTAATGTGTCTCATTCCAATTTAATTTTTAGACCAACCAGAAGAACCTTAAAGTCTAGAAGAAATTTTCTTCCTCCCTAACAAAAGATAAGCTGTTGTCTTAGAAATAATGTTGTTTTCTCTTTTTATTATAAGTAATACATGAATTCGTTCCTACTTTAAGACATTAAGTCAGGGAATTCTCTGATGATCTAGTGGTTAGGACTCCGTGCTTTCACTGCCAAGGGCGTGTGTTCATTCCCTTGTTGGGGAGCTAAGATCCTGCAAGTCACACAGCAAGGCCAAAAAATAAGTAAATAAAAAATTTAAAAAAGAAAAAAGAATATTAAAAAAAAAAAAAGACATTAAATCATTCACACAACTAAAGAGCAGCTTCACTTCTAGTTCCTCTTATAAGCAGGTAGGTTGGGGGAGGTCCCCAGAAAAGAAGAACCAGGCATGGCTTCCTTGACATGAGAGGAGCCATTTTGGACTAAGTCATTTTGTGATCTAAAGCTGGCCACAATGCTTACTTACCCTTGGACAGGCTTCAGTAATCAATGATCTTAAGGGAACAAAGGAATGCAGAAACAGCAGAAGGGCAGTCAAACAATAGTGCAGTGATAAAGCAGGGTCTTAGTTCCTTCTCAAGGGATAGACATAATAATATATCTTTGAGTTCTGCAGGCGCTATGGCCACACTGTCCAAGTGGAGGGTGGAATGATGTTTGTCTTCCTGACTTGAATCAACTAAAGCTTGGACTCCTGGATATTTGCCCCAGTTCTACGCTGACTTCTTTTCTGCTCAAGCCCAATCACGAATATGCACATACTCTTAACACTTGCCCAATTTTGCTATTCAGAGAGACATTGCTTTGGGAAGGATCCCCAGTGTTCTCCTTCCTTGCTGTTCAGTTCAGTTCAGTTCAGTCGCTCAGTCGTGTCAGACTCTTTGCGACCCCATGAATCCCAGCACACCAGGCCTCCCTGTCCATCACCAACTCCCGGAGTTCACTCAGACTCACGTCCATCGAGTCAGTGATGCCATCCAGCCATCTCATCCTCTGTCGTCCCCTTCTCCTCCTGCCCCCAATCCCTCCCAGCATCAGAGTCTTTTCCAATGACTCAACTCTTCGCATCAGGTGGCCAAAGTACTGGAGTTTCAGCTTTAGCATCATTCCTTCCAAAGAAATCCCAGGGCTGATCTCCTTCAGAATGGACTGGTTGGATCTCCTTGCAGTCCAAGGGACTCTCAAGAGTCTTCTCCAACACCACAGTTCAAAGCATCAATTCTTCGGCGCTCAGCCTTCTTCACAGTCCAACTCTCACATCCATACATGACCACTGGAAAAACCATAGCCTTGACTAGACGGACCTTTGTTGGCAAAGTAATGTCTCTGCTTTTGAATATGCTGTCTAGGTTGGTCATAACTTTCCTTCCAAGGAGTAAGCGTCTTTTAATTTCATGACTGCAGTCACCATCTGTAGTGATTTTGGAGCCCCCAAAAATAAAGTCTGACACTGTTTCCACTGTTTCCCCATCTATTTCCCCTGAAGTGATGGGACCAGATGCCATGATCTTCATTTTCTGAATGTTGAGCTTTAAGCCAACTTTTTCACTCTCCTCTTTCACTTTCATCAAGAGGCTTTTGAGTTCCTCTTCACTTTCTGCCATAAGGGTGGTGTCATCTGCATATCTGAGGTGATTGATATTTCTCCCAGCAGCCTTGATTCCAGCTTGTGTTTCTTCCAGCCCAGCATTTCTCATGATGTACTCTGCATATAAGTTAAATAAGCAGGGTGACAATATACAGCCTTGACGTACTCCTTTTCCTATTTGGAACCAGTCTGTTGTTCCATGTCCAGTTCTAACTGTTGCTTCCTGACCTGCATACAGATTTCTCAAGAGGCAGATCAGGTGGTCTGGTATTCCCATCTCTTTCAGAATTTTCCACAGTTTATTGTGATCCACACAGTCAAAGGCTTTGGCATAGTCAATAAAGCAGAAATAGATGTTTTTCTGGAACTTGCTTGCTTTTTCCATGATCCAGTGGATGTTGGCAATTTGATCTCTGGTTCCTCTGCCTTTTCTAAAACCAGCTTGAATATCTGGAAGTTCACGGTTCACAGATTACTGAAGCCTGGCTTGGAGAATTTTGAGCATTACTTTACTAGCATGTGAGATGAGTGCAATTGTGCGGTAGTTTGAGCATTCTTTGGCATTGCCTTTCTTAGGGATTGGAATGAAAACTGACCTTTTCCAGTCCTGTGGCCACTGCTGAGTTTTCCAAATTTGCTGGCAAATTGAGTACAGCACTTTCACAACATCATCTTTCAGGATTTGAAATAGCTCAACTGGAATTCCATCACCTCCACTAGCTTTGTTCTTAGTGATGCTTTCTAAGGCCCACTTGACTTCACATTCCAGGATGTCTGGCTCTAGGTCAGTGATCACACCATCGTGATTATCTGGGATGTGAAGATCTTTTTTGTACAGTTCTTCTTTGTATTCTTGCCACCTCTTCTTGATATCTTCTGCTTCTGTTAGGTCCATACCATTTCTGTCCTTTATCGAGCCCATCTTTGCATGAAATGTTCCCTTGGTATCTCTAATTTTCTTGAAGAGATCTCTAGTCTTTCCCATTCTGTTGTTTTCCTCTATTACTTTCTGTAAGTAATAATAAATCCTTCCTTCTCCCAATCTTTGGCTTGGTTGATCTGTTGTCTCAACACCTACCATGAACCAGTTTTCAGGTAACCCTACCCTCCTCCCCCAGGTAATTCTTACTAACAGTTTCCTCAGAAGGAGCCTGCTTAAGACCCTTAGGAGAAACTTGAGCTGCAGTGCTTGGGCCAGCAAAACAGAAGGGAGAGGAGGTGCCTGAGATGGGAACAGCCCTAGGCTTGCTAGCTATAGAAAGATCGCTTTTTGCTTTTGGGGAGCAGTCATCTTTATTATGGCTGTTCTTTCCTTACATTCTTTCCCCTAGAATATACAATGTTTGAGAAACACAGTTAAATTCCCCTGATGCTCATTATTTCTAGACTAGGTTTAACCGCAGCCCTCTGGGTACAACGCAAAAGAAATTCCTTAGCATCTCTGCATCCCAGTTATATCATGGATTCCTAAGGCAACACTTGGTAGAGATTTAGCAAACACCTGGTCTTTTCCAGAGCACTTGAAAGATGTGGCTACCAGATGTATTCTAATTTCAAATGGTAAATTCATCCTGAATTTTTTTATTTTTTAAATTCCGAGGGTAGGACAGAGACACCTTAATTGTAATTCTTATCACACTGAGTATTTGCTAAGAATACTCAATGAATTGCAGTATACTTATTTTCCCACAAGATGGTATACATTGGGCATCTCAGTTTCATGGTCACTGATTGGGGCAGAGGGTAAAGGGGTCTTTAAGCACTCATTCTTGTCTGTTTCATGACACTTATATTGACCACTGCCTAATCCAGGCACACTTCTCAGTGCTGGGCATGTTACCCAAGAAACTAGGTGCACCACTTTGTGGGTGTCGAGCCAAAAGACATAATCAAACCAAAATATGAGAGAAGGAAGGATTTATAATATGCAGCAAGTAGGAGAACACTGGGGACCTTTTCCAAAGCTAGTGTCTCCCTGAACAGCAAAATTGGGAAGTTTTAAGCTAAGGGTACATGTATGTTAATGATGGGACTTGAATAGAGGAGAGTTCAGCATTGAACGGGGCAAAGGTCCAGGAGTCCAGACTTTCATTGACTGAAGTCAGGAAGGTCAAAAAAGTTCAGTATTACCATCCCTTAAGTTCAAGTTGACCTGGTGGTGTAGTGTTTGCTGCTGCTGCTGAGTCGCTTCAGTCGTGTCCGATTCTGTGCGACCCCATAGACAGCAGCCCACCAGGCTCCCCCATCCCTGGGATTCTCCAGGCAAGAACACTGGAGTGGGTTGCCAGTTCCTTCTCCAATGCATGAATGTGAAAAGTGAAAGTGAAGTCGCTCAGTCGTGTCTGACTCTTCGCGACCCCATGGACGGTAGCCTACCAGGCTCCTCCGTCCATGGGATTTTCCAGGAAAGAGTACTGGAGTGTTTGAGGGGTGTTTAAATTCTGCAAAACAGCTAGTCTCTACAACTGAAACCAAACAGGGAGTCTTTGCAAAGGATCTGTTATCTCTGCTACTGTTACTTCTCTGGCCTGAAAATTTGTTTGTTGTTCCCTTAAGATCATTATTACTTAAAAAAAAAAAAAGCTCATTGATTACTGAGACCTGTTCCAGGGCAAGCATTGTAGTCAGGGTTAGATCAAAAAATGGCTTAGTTAAAAATGGCTTTTCTTATGTTAAGAAAGCTGTGCCTGGTTCTTTTTCTCCTGTCCTCTACCCCAGTGGACTCCAGCCTTTTTGGCATTAGGGATCAGTTTCATAAAAAACCATTTTTTCACAGACCTGTGTGTGGGGGAGATGGTTTCAGGATGATTCAAGTGCATTACATTTATTGTGTACTTTGTCTCTATTATTATTGCATCATAATATATAATAAAATAATTATACAACTCACCATAATGTAGAATTGGTGACAGCCCTGAGCTTGTTTTCCTGCAACTGGAGTGGTTATAAATATAGATGAAGCTTCACCCATTTGCCACTGTTCACCTTCTACTATGCAGCCCTTTCCTAATGGGCCATGGATGGGCACCAATCTGTGGCCTGGGGGCTGGGGACCCGTGCTCTGCCCTATCTGCTTATAGGCATACAACAGTGAATGACCCGGACAGGGGTACCCTGATGGAGCTCACATTCTAGTGGAGGGAGAAGACAGATAATAGGCTAGCAAAATAAATAGGATAATTATACAATGTGGTCAGTGTTATGAAGGAAGTAAATGAAACAACGTGAAAGAGAGTGAGTAATAACTGAATTGAGACTGAAGGATGAGGAAGAGCCCCTCTCTGGGAAGAACTGGGGCAGAGAATTGCCAGGGTGATGGCCTTGAATTGGAAATAATCATTTGATGATGTTCAGGTACAAAAGGAGCCAATGTGACAGGAGTCAGATTACAACTGTCAAAGAATTTGTTTTTTTGTTTTCACTTAAAAATATGCAACATGAGAGTTGTGAATTTTGGGAATTCCCTGGCAATCTAGTACTAAGGACTCCATGCTTTCATTGTTGAGGGTCCAGGTTCAATCCCTGATCGGAGAATTAAAATCACACAAGCCATATGGAACACCAAAAAAACAAACAAACAAAAAAAAAAACCCAATGAAAAAACTAGAGTTATGAGTTTAAGTTTTATTCCAGGTCTTACTGAGGACTATAGCCCAGGAGAGAGCCTCTCAGTAGTTCCAAAAGGAGGAGAAGGTAGAGACTGAGAAGAAGTCAGTTTATATATAATTTCTGGCTGGGAAATATATGTGGTCAACATATATCTTAGTAAAAGATTACTGCTGTTTGTTCTCAAAAACCAGCTCTCTCCAGTTAATGATTTTAATGTTTTTCTCAGTATGAGAAAATGCAAGAGTCTGGGTTTATTGAAATTGTTCTTGAGGTATACCTCAATCTAAAGGGCCTACTTTTCCAAAACACAGGGTAACTCATCCCGTCATCGTTGAATTTCCTCTTAGTGCAGTGTTGGTCAGTGACTGTAGTGGGTTGGGACTTAATCCATGTAGAACTGGGTGGTGAGCAACGCTCTGCGTTCTTCTTTGTTTAGTTTTATTCTAAGAACAATGGAAAGCTATTGAAGGGTGAATGCACTGGAGCTAAGTTGCTTCCATTGTGTCTGACTCTTTGAGGCCCTATGGACTGTAGCCCACTAGGCTCCTCTGTCCACGGGATTCTCCAGGCAAGAATACTGGAGTGGGTTGCAGTGCCCTCCTCCAGGGGATCTTCCTGACCCAGGGATCGAACCCAGGTCTCTTTTGTTTCCTGCATTGGCTGGTGGTTTCCTTACCACTAGTGCCACCTGGGAAACCCATGAAGTCTTCTGGGATGACTGGGTTTTTCAAACTCCCTTTATACGTTTCCCTTTATACAGACTGAAACCACAATCACAGAAAACTAGCCAATCTGATCACATGGACCACAGCCTTGTCTAACTCAATGAAACTAAGCCATGCTGTGTAGGGCCACCCAAGATGGATGGGTCGTGGTGGAGAGTTCTGACAAAATGTGGTCCACAGGAGAAGAGAATGGCAAACCACTTCAGTATTCTTACCTTGAGAACCCCATGAACAGTATGAAAAGGCAAAATGATAGGATACTGAAAGAGGAACTCCCCAGGTCTGTAGGTGCCCAATATGCTACAGGAGATCAGTGGAGAAATAACTCCAGAAAGAATGAAGGGATGGAGCCAAAGCAAAAACAACACCCAGATGTGGATGTGACTGGTGATAGAAGCAGGGTTCGATGCTGTAAAGAGCAATATTGCATAGGAACTTGGAATATCAGGTCCATGAATCAAGGCAAATTGGAAGTGGTCAAACAGGAGATGGCAAGAGTGAACGTCAACATTCTAGGAATCAGCAAACTAAAATGGACTGGAATGGGTGAATTTAACTCAGATGACCATTGTATCTATTACTGCAGGCAGGAATCCCTTAGAAGAAATGGAGTAGCCATCATGGTCAACAAAAGAGTCAAAAATGCAGAACTTGGATGCAATCTCAAAAACGACAGAATGATCTCTGTTCATTTCCAAGGCAAACCATTCAATATCACAGTGATCCAAGCCTATGCCCCAACCAGTAACGCTGAAGCAGCGGAAGTTGAATGGTTCTATGAAGACCTACAAGACCTTTTAGAACTAACACCCAAAAAAGATGTGCATTTCATTAAAGGGGACTGGAATGCAAAAGTAGCAAGTCAAGAAACACCTGGAGTAACGGGAAAATTTGGCCTTGGAGTAGAATGAAGCAGGACAAAGGCTAAGAGAGTTTTGCTAAGAGAACACACTGGTCATAGCAAACACCCTCTTCCAACAACACAAGAGAAGACTCTACACATGGACATCACCAGATGATCAACACCAAAATCAGATTAATTATATTCTTTGCAGTCAAAGATGGAAAAGCTCTATACAGTCAGCAAAAACAAGACCGGGAGCTGACTGTGGCTCAGATCATGAACACCTTATTGCCAAATTCAGACTTAAATTGAAGAAAGTAGGGAAAACCACTAGACCATTCAGGTATGACCTAAATCAAATCCCTTATGATTATACAGTAGAAGTGAGAAATAGATTTAAGGGACTAGATCTGATAGACAGAGTACCTGATGAACTATGGACGGAGGTTCATGACACTGTACAGGAGACAGGGATCAAGACCATCCCCATGGAAAAGAAATGCAAAAAAGCAAAATGGCTGTCTGCGGAGGCCTTACAAATAGCTGTGAAAAGAAGAGAAGCAAAAAGCAAAGGAGAAAAGGAAAGATATTCCCATTTGAATGCAGAGTTCCAAAGAATAGCAAGGAGGGATAGGAAAGCCTTCCTCAGCGATCAATGCAAAGAAATAGAGGAAAACAACAGAATGGGAAAGACTAGAGATCTCTTCAAGAAAATTAGAGCTACTAAGGGAACAAGTCATGCAAAGATGGGCTCGATGAAGGACAGAAATGGTCTGGACCTAACAGAAGCAGAATTTATTAAGAAGAGATGGCAAGAATACAAAGAAGAACTGTACAAAAAAGATCTTCACGACCCAGATAATCAGGATGGTGTGATCACTCACCTAGAGCCAGACATCCTGGAATGTGAAATCAAGTGGGCCTTAGCATCACTACGAACAAAGCTAGTGGAGGTGATGGAATTCCAGTTGAGCTATTTCAAATCCTGAAAGATGATGCTGTGAAAGTGCTGCACTCAATATGCCAGCCAATTTGGAAAACTCAGCAGTGGCCACAGGACTGGAAAAGGTGTTTTCACTCCAGTCCCAAAGAAAGGCAATGCCAACAAATGCTCAAACTACCACACAATTGCACTCATCTCACATGCTAGTAAAGTAATGCTGAAAATTCTCCAAGCCAGGCTTCAGCAATATGTGAACTGTAAAATTCCAGATGTTCAAGCTGGTTTTAGAAAAGGCAGAGGAACCAGAGATGAAATTGCCAACATCCACTGGATCATGGAAAAAGCAAGAGAGTTCCAGAAAAACATCTATTTCTGCTTTATTGACTATGCCAAAGCCTTTGACTGTGTGGATCACAACAAACTGGAAAATTCTGAAAGAGATGGGAGTACTAGACCACCTGACCTGCCTCTTGAGAAATCTGTATGCAGGTCAGGAAGCAACAATTAGAACTGGACATGGAACAACAAACTGGTTCCAAATAGGAAAAGGAGTACGTCAAGGCTGTATATTGTCACCCTGCTTATTTAACTTATATGCATAATACATTGTGAGAAACTCTGGGCTGGATGAAGCACAAGCTGGAATCAAGATTGCCAGGAGAAATATTAATCACCTCAGATATGCAGATGACACCACCCTTATGGGAGAAAGTGAAGAAGAATTAAAGAGCTTCTTGATGAAAGTGAAAGAGGAGAGTGAAAAAGTTGGCTTAAAGCTCAACATTCAGAAAACGAAGATCATGGCATCCGGTCCCCCCATCATTTCATGGGAAATAGATGGGGAAACAATGGAAACAGTGTCAGACTTTATTTTGGGGGGCTCCAAAATCACTGCAGATGGTGATTGCAGCCATGAAATTAAAAGATGCTTGCTCCTTGGAAGAAAAGTTATGACTTACCTAGACAGCATATTCAAAAGCAGAGACATTACTTTGCCAACAAAGGTCCATCTAGTCAAGGCTATGGTTTTTCCAGTGGTCATGTATGGATGTGAGAGTTGGACTATAAAGAAAGCTGAGCGCCAAAGAATTGATGATTTTGAACTGTGTTGTTGGAGAAGAGACTTGAGAGTCCCTTGGACTGCAAGAAGATCCAACCAGTCCATATTAAAGGAAATCTGTCCTGAATGTTCGTTGGAAGGACTGATGTTGAAGCTCAAATTCCAATACTTTGGCCACCTGATGCGAAGAGCTGACTCATTTGAAAAGACCCTGTTGCTGGGAAGGATTGAAGGCAGGAGGAGAAGGGGAAGACAGAGGATAAGGTGGTTTAATGGCATCACTGACTCAAGGGACATGAGTTTGAGTAAAGTCCAGGCGCTGGTGATGGACAGGGAGGGCCGCTGTGCTGCAGTCCATGGAGTCACAAAGAGTTGGACATGACTGAGCAACTGAACTGAGCTGAACTGAACTTATATGTTTATGGATGAAAAGCCTTAGAGGTCATCTTCCTGCTACTTGCTGATTTTTTTTTCTAGGTAATGTCATCCAGTGTTTTGCTCCTATTTCATTATTTCTTGTCATTCTCATTATCTTGAAGTAAGGTTCCTGTTGCAGACTGTACAACTTGGTGACACAAGTCCTGTGGCCAGATCATAAACAACTAGGGAAGCCAATTAGCGCAGGGAACCCAAAACCCAAACATCTGTCTTATGTTCTTAGATATAAAACACATTTAAAAACTTAAAGTATAAAACATAAATGGCTGCTAAGTAGAGAAGGGGTTGCAAGGAGCTCTGGGAGGAATTGTGGGAGAATTCTCTACCTACCCAATGACCTCCTAGCTGAAGACCAGTGGGTTGCATGCAAACAGCAGGGGTGGAGACTCTGCCCTTTCAATTCCACTCCTTAAAACCATGGGCGTCTTTTCTTTCTGGGTCCCAGCTCTGCGAGAAAGCCCTGTGTATGTGTGAAGAGGGTTGAGGCATCACAGGAGAATTTGGGCCTGGGGGCCCCAAGGGTGAGGTGTTTGTTTCTGAGCTTCTTTTCCAGACTTTGAGGTTCCCTGGGCTAATGGAAAGTCCTAGTTGTTTATGATCTGGCCACAGGACTTGTGTCACGAAGTCTTACAGTCTCCAACAGGAACTGAAGAAATGTTACTTCATGATAATGAGAATGTCAATGAATAATGAAATAGGATCAAAATGCTGGATGAAATTACCTAAAAAAAAAAAAAAAAAATCAGCTAGTAGTAGGAAGATGAGCTCTAAGGCTTTTGATCCAGAAACGTATAAAGGGAGTTTAAAAAAACCCTGTCATCCCAGAAGACTTCATAGAGTATTTTCTCACACACAGTTTGATACACAAATGTACTTAAATATAAAGTAACTTCCTTTACTGCAGTAAATTTGCAGCAGTGTAAGCAAAGTTTTTAGGATGAGGATATGATTAATTCATATTTCTCTAATGTGCCCTTGCCACACTATCCAAATTCTTCATAATGCGACTTTTGATTTTATAAATCTCAAAATGTTAATAAACAAGGATAGATTTAATCTTTTAAGAAACCCATGATTTATAGAGTATTGAAAACAGAAGTAGAATGTTAGCCATATTTTCTTTGTTGTCTCATTCTTTTTTCTTTTAAGGAAAATAGATTGAGAGTCAATCCTCTTATTATAAACTGCTGCTGCTGCTGCTGCTGCTAAGTTGCTTCAGTCGTGTCCGACTCTGTGCGACCCCATAGACAGCACTCCACCAGACTCTCCCGTCCCTGGGATTCTCCAGGCAAGAACACTGGAGTGGGTTGCCATTTCCTTCTCCAATGCATGAAAGTGAAAAGTGAAAGTGAAGTCATTCAGTCGTGTCCAACTCTTAGCGACCCCATTGACTGCAGCTTACCAGGCTCCTCCATCCATGGGATTTTTCCAGGCAAGAGTGCTGGAGTGGGGTGCCATTGCCTTCTCCGTATTATAAACTAATAAAGTAAAAATTCTTATATATATATATATATGTACCAGGCTCTTCTGTCCCTGGGATTCTCCAGGCAAGAACACTGGAGTGGGTTGCCATTTCCTTCTCCAGTGCATAAGAGTGAAAAGTGAAGGTGAAGTCTCTCAGTCATGTCCAACTCTTCGAGATCCCAGGGACTGCAGCCCACCAGGCTCCTCCATCCATGGGATTTTCCAAGAAAGAGTACTGGAGTTGGGTGCCATTGCCTTCTCCGATATATATGCTACTGCTAAGTCGCTTCAGTCGTGTCCGACTCTGTGAGACCCTAGAGATGGCAGCCCACCAGGCTCCACCATCCCTGGGATTCTCCAGGCAAGAACACTGGAGTGGGTTGCCATGTCCTTCAATGCATGAAAGTGAAAAGTGAAAGTGAAGTCGCTCAGTCGTGTCTGACTCTTAGCGACCCCATGGACTGCAGCCTACCAGGCTCCTCCATCCATGGGATTTTCCAGGCAAGAGTACTGGAGTGGGGTGCCATTGCCTTCTCCTATATATATATATATATATATATATATACACACACATATATATACACATATACATATACCTATACTTCCCCAACTGTTTTTTCTTAATTGTGATGGAGTATACGTAACATAAAGTTTACTACTTTAGCTATTTTAAATTGGTATATTTTAGCGGCATTCATATTGTTGTGCAAAAATCACCACCATCTATCCCCAGCTGGGTTTTTACTTTGTTTTGTTCTACACTAAAGAAATTATAATGATTTTCAGTAAAATTAGAAAGCGTGAAACTGTTCGCACTGCTATGGTATTTGGGACAGGTATTAAAGTTGGATCTTATTTTCCAGGTACTTAAACATCCAGAGTGTCTAATAAAACCATTTATTTAAAACCTACCTCTTCTAGGCAGCTCCTAAAAAAGAAATACAAATGACAAAACAAAATAAAACGTATCAACTCCACCAGTAGTTAAAGAAAGGCAAAAAATAAAAACTTCCACTACCAAAAAAATTAAACAAATCCTGATTATTTTCACATATCTTATTGGCAAAGACGGTAAAAAAAGATAAAACCGAGTGTTTGCAAGGTAAAGGTGGAGTAATGTATTTTTGTAGAATGTGGTTTGACTGTATATATCAGAATTTTAAATGAATGTACCAGCAATTCTATTTGGAAATAATTCTAAAGAGTCAATCACACATATGTGCTAAATTTTATGCATAAAGATGTTCACTGTAGTATTATTTATTAAAATAAAACATCAGAGACAACCCGATCTTTTGTTAATCAATATCAGATTAGGTTAAGGATATTATGATACATTCACACAATAGAATGCCTTGTGGTCATTATAAATGAACAGCATAGATCTATTATGCACTGTTGCATGAAAGAGGCTGTTACTGATGGCATACATAGTATTTCATTTATATAAAAATGCATATTTATGTGTGCATGTGTAAGTGTGTGTGTGTAGATAGATAAGGATAGGTGTCTGAAAGAATCTTCAGGAGAATGTTAAGTGTGGTTGGTTAGATTTACATCCTTTTGGGTACTATTGTCTATTAAGTGATTTAAAAAAATTATTATTATTGTTCTGAGAGTTTTCCTTTTTACTGTAAGAAAAACAAAAGTTTTCTGCTTTGGAAAGTGAAAATGAAGTCGCTCAGTCGTGCCCGACTCTTTGCGGCCCCATGGACAGTAGTCTGCACCAAGCTCCTCTGTCCACGGGATTTTCAAGGCAAGAGTACTGGAGTGGGTTGCCATAGATCAGTTAAAAAATAACAAGGATAGGGAGTTCCCTGGTGGCCCAGTGGTTAGGATTCTGGGCTTTCTCTGCTGTCTGTGACTTGGGTTCATTTCCTGTTCGGGAAACTGAGATCCCACAGACTGCATGGTGCAGTCAAAAGACAAGCTAGCAAACAAACAAACAAATGCAAATAGTAAGAAAAAAACCTCCAAAAACCCAAATAGTATAAAAAGAGAATAATAGGTATAGCTCTACCATGAGGGCTTCCCAGGTGGCATTAGTGGTAAAGAATCTGCCTGCCAATGCAGGAGACATAAGAGATGTAGGTTCAGTCCCTGGTTTCAGGAAGATCCCCTGGAGGAGGGCATGGCAACCCACTCCACTGTTCTTGCCTGGAGAATCCCATGGACAGAGGAGCTTGGTGGTCTGCAGTGCATGGGGTCGCAAAGAGTCAGACACGACTGATTACTTAGATGAAATGGGCTATTCCTCAAAATATAAACTATCGCAGCTTATCCAATATGAAATAGGTAATTTTAATGTCCCTATAAGTATTAAGGAAATTGAATTTATAATTTAAGAACTCTCAAGAAAAAAATCTTTAAGTTCAGACTGTTATACTGGTGAATTCTACCAAGTATTTGAAGAATTAATATGAATTCTATGTGATTTCTTCCACAAAATAGAACAGAAAGAAACATTTCACAATTCTTTTCATGAAGCTAATATTATTACTTTACACTAGAACCAAAAAGAGTACAAAGAAAACTACAGACTATATCCCTCAAGAATACTGATGAAAAAATTCATTCACAAAATATCAGTAAATAGAATTTAGCAGTATATACCAAGACTTATGGAACTTATCCCAGAGACGCAAGGCTGGTTCAATATTTGAAAATCGGTCAAATGTTATTTACCATGTTAGCAAGCTAAAGAAGAAAAATCATGCAATTGTATAAATTGATGTAGAAAAGAGTTTTTCATAAAAACGAATTTAACATGCATTCATGATAAAAGTTCTCGGTGAAACAAGAATAGAAGAGAACTTTCTTAACTCAAAGAACATCTTAAACCTATAGCCAATGTTATATTTAATGGTGAAAAATTTTGTGCTTTTAGTTTGCTAGGACTGCTATAATAAAGTACCATAGACTGGGTAACTTAAACAACAGAAGTTAATTTTCCTGTACTTCTGGAGACTACAAGTGCAAGGTCAAGGTGTCAGCAGTGTAGTTTCTCTGAGGCCTTTCACCTAAGCTTAGAAATGGCTGTTTTATTCTGATGTCTCACATGGTCTTCTTTCTATAAATATGTGTCCTAATCTCTTTTTTTGAGGATTGGTATCATACTGGATTAGGACCTACCCTAATGACTTCATTTTTACTTACTAACCTCTTTAAGGACTTACTCTCTAAATACTGTCATATTCTGAGGTTCTGGGGGTAGGACATCAAGGTATGAATTTTCAACCCAGAGCCCCCTCTAATATCAGGAACAAGTGAAAGATACCCACATTCATCTCTCTTGTTCAGTTGTAATCCTAGAAGTTATAGCCAGGGACAATAGGGCAAGAAAAGGAAATAAATGGCATACAGATTCAAAAGAAGAAATTAAATTGTCCCTACTTGCAGATAATGTTATTTTCTAGGTAGGAAATCCCAAGAAATCTACCAGAAAGTTCCTAGAAATAATAAGTGAGTTCAGCAAAGTCACAGGATACAAAATAAACATACCAAACTCAATTGTAATTTTTTATACCATCAAGGAACATGTAGACACTGAAATTAAAAATTCAGGGAGCACTTGGGAGTTCTCTAGTGGCCCAGTAGTAAGGACTAGGTTCAATCCCTGGTTGCAGGACTAAGATCCTGCAAGCCACATGGCATGGCCAAAAAAAAAAAAAAAAAAGGAAGCAAGAGAGAAAGGAAAAAAAAAGAAAAATCATGTGGTTTTTTTTGGTAGCTATAGGCAAGATTATTCCAAAATGAGAAAAGTCAAAAGAGCTACAGTGGGAGTAATCAGTCTACCCAATTTCAAGACATGAAAATCAGAGCTATCGAAATCAAGACTGTGCAGTACTGGTGGAAAGATAGACAATTGATTAATGGAACAGAGTAGAGTACCCAGAAATGAGACATACAGAAACATGCCTGTCTGATTCTGACAAATTGCAAAAGCAGTTCAAAGGAGGAAAGGTAGCCTTTTCAACAAACAGTGCTGGAGAGTTTAGTTATCCATAGACAAAAAAAATGAGCCTTGACCTAAGTCTTACATCTTATAAAAAATTAACTCAAGAGGGAGTTCCCTGGTGGTTTAGTGGTTAGGATTTGGTGTTTTCACTGCTGCATGGCTAAAAAAAATCCAAAAAACAAACAACAAAACCATTTAACTAAAAACAAAACCTCCCCCAGCAAAACCATAAAACTAAAAATAGATTAGACTTAAGTGTAAAAGGTGGGGCTTTCCAGGTGTGTGTGAAAGTCGCTCAGTCATGTCTTACTTTTTGTGACTATACAGTCCATGGTATTCTCCAGGCTAGAATACTGGAGTGGGTAGCTTTTCCCTTCTCCAGGGGATCTTCCCAACCCAGGGATCAAACCCAGGTCTCTTGCATTGCAGGTGGATTCTTTACCAACTGAGCCACAAGGGAAGCCAATGGTAAAGAATCTCCCTGCCAATGCAGGAGATGGAAGAGGCGGTTCCGTTCCTGGGTTAGGAAGATTCCCCGGAGGAGGAAATGACAATCCACTTCAGTATTCTCGCCTGGAAAATCCCATGGACAGAGGAGCCTGGCGAGCTATAGTCCAAGGGGTCACAAAGTGTTGGACATGACCGAGCACACAAACAAGTGTAAAAGATAAACATAACATTTTTAGAAAAATTTAGGAGAAACTCTTCAGGATCAAGGGTTAGGCAAAGGGTTCTTAGACTTGACACTGAAAACACAATTGATAGATTGGACTCTATCAAAATTAAACTTCTGTTCTACAGAAGAGTTTGTTAAGGCAATGAAAAGACAAGCTCAGAGTGGAGAAAATATTTACAGATCATAGATCCTAAGAAGAACTAGTATCTAGAATACATGAACTCTCAAAATTCAGTAGTAGAAGAACAATTAGAACAGGGACAAAAATATAAAAAGGTATTTTACCAAAGACATACAGATGGCTACTAAACACATGCGAAGATGCTCAAGAGCATTAGCTGTCAGGAAAGTGCAAATTAAAATCACAAGGAGATACCATTACATGCTGATCAGAAAGGCGAAAAAAAAAAAATAGTGGCAACACTAAATGTTGGCAAGGATGGGGAGAAACTGGGTCTCTCATACAGTGTTGTTGGGAATTTAAAATACTACAGGGGCTTCCTCAGTGGCTCAGGAATCTGCGTGCCGATGAGGGAGACCCCGCAGGTGTGATTCCTGATGAGGGAAGATCTCACGTGCCTTGGAGCAACTAAGCCCATGCGCCACAACTTCTGAGCCTGTGCTCTGGAGCTCGGGTCCTGCAACTACTGAGCCCCTGCACCCTAGAACCTGTGCTCTGCAACGAGAAGCCACCACCACGAGAAGCCTGCGCATGGCAACTAGAGAGTAGCCCAGGCAGCAACAGTGACCCAGCACAGCCAAAAATAAATAAATATATAATTTTTTAAAAAATGAAAAAAAAATAATATTGCACCCACTCTGGAAAATAGCTTGGCAGTTTTTTTTTTTTACAAAACTGAACGTGCAACTACCATACAACCCAGCAATTGCACTTCTGGGCATTTATCCTGGAGAAATGAAAACTTACAAAATCCTGAACTTGAATGTTTATAGCAGCTGCATTAGTAATAGCCAAAACCGGGAAACAATCCAGATGTCCTCTGACAGCTCAATGATTAAACAGTGATACAGCCACACCATGGAGAACTACTTAGCGAAAAGAGAGAACTACTGTACTGGGCATTCCCTGGTGTTCCAGTGGTTAGGACTCTGCTTTCACTGCCATGGGCCCAGGTTCCATCCCTGGTTGGGGAACTAAGATCCCACAGGCTGGATGGCAAGGCCCAAAAAAGGGCGGGAGGGGAAAGAGAGAAGTATAGATACAACAGCTGGATGAATCACTAGAGAGTTAAATCCAAAGAGGTTATATACTCTATAATTCTATTTACATAACATTCTGTAATGACAAACTTATAAAAGTGGAAAATAGATTAATGGTAGCCTGGAGGGAGGGGAGTAGATGTGGCTTGTGGGGATGGAGCTGTTCTGGTGTCAGTGGTGATGATCTCATTGTCCTGGTTGTGATGCTGTAGGATAGTTTTCCATGTTGTAACCACTGAGGGAAGCTGGGTAAAGGCTACACGGGATCTCTGTATCATTTCTTACAGCTGCCTATAAATTTATAACGATGTCTCAAAAAAAAAAAAAAAAAAAAGGCATCATCTGCTTGCTCCCTTTCCTGGCATGTACCTTGACCTGTTGGGGAGGCCTTATTCTTGTTCTCTTCCTGTGCCTCAGGAGCTGTGTCAGGTCACCAGAAAGAGTTTCTGATGACGCCTCCAAATGTGTCAGAGAGGCCTGCCGTTTGTCGGTCATTGCAGGAAGCAACGCAAACATTTCCGTGGCAGATTTCCGTGACTGTCAGTGGTTAAAATTGGTATCAGGGACATGAGTGAATTACAGCATGAATTCCCATGGGAAAATCCTTGAAGGGAAATATCAGGGTCTGGAGCTCTCTGTTATGATCCCTAAAACCTGAGAGGAAGTGAGTGGGGAAGAATTTGATAAACAGTTGCAAGGAGATTGGCAGCATGTTCGGCCCTGCCTTGCGTTTCTCACCTTCTCCCTTGCCCTGCCCCCACTGGAGGATACATCTGTGTTTCAGTGGTTGTCCCCAAAATCCATCTTTTCAGTTTGCTGTCGGATTTTTTCTTGTATAGAGTTTGCCTTTTTTTTTTTTTTCTTTTTCTATCAGTCTTTGAATTTTTAGAGTTAAGGACTATGGGTGCATGTGTATGTGTCTCTATCTTATCAGTTTTAATAAGCAGAGGGGGAAAACAGTGCCGAAATGTTGTGCTAAACATTTGTTATCTAATTTGCTCAGCAGGGTAGATACTATGTTCCCCATTTTCTTCATGAGGAAAGTAAAGCTTAGACAGGTTAATGTGACTCCTCCAAAGGTCAGATAACGTGTAAATGTCAGAGACAGTGTAATAACACAGGTCTGCTGCTGCTGCTAAGTTGCTTCAGTCGTGTCCCACTCTGTGCGACCCCATAGACGGCAGCCCACCAGGCTCCCCCGTCCCTGGGATTCTCCAGGCAAGAACACTGGAGTGGGTTGCCATTCCCTTCTCCAATGCAGGAAAGTGAAAAGTGAAAGTGAAGATGCTTAGTCGTGTCTGACTCTTAGCGACCCCATGGACTGCAGCCCCCCAGGCTCCTCCATCCACAGGTCTACCTGGCTTCAATTCCCTGTCTAACTATCTGTCTATCCATCCATTCATCCATTCATCTCAGACAGTAAAAATCCACATGTTATATTTGCTGAGCTGTCACTTTCACATGAATGGCATGTTAATTCTGAATTGATTTATTAAGTATTCCCTAAGGTGGCAAAATAGGAGTTTTAAAGCAAGTTTCCAGCTCAGATAAATGTTAAAAAAAAACTACTTTAGAGTCTTAAGTCATCTCTTTGATGAAGATTGGCCAAATAAAATTCCTCTCTGATTTGCTTATGTCACTTACACTGGTATGCTGTAAATCATAGAATTCTAATGGAATACACTCAAGTTCCATAAAATGAAGTTCTAGTTTACAGATAAGGAACCTAAGTCCTAGAGTGATTAATTTGCTTAACATAGCACAGTGAAAGAGTCAGGATTAAAAGCCCTATCAAGTGTCCCAGCCCAGGGGTCTTTCTAGTTGATAGCGTGTGGCCATCAAAAGAATACTGGGAGAATACATTTGAATCAGTTCTAATGAGGTGGATGAAACTGGAGCCTATTATACAGAGTGAAGTAAGCCAGAAAGAAAAACACCAATACAGTATACTAACGCATGTATAT
Source organism: Bubalus kerabau (assembly GCF_029407905.1). Lineage (NCBI taxonomy): Eukaryota > Metazoa > Chordata > Mammalia > Artiodactyla > Bovidae > Bubalus > Bubalus kerabau. Next base: position 22,723,660 of record NC_073639.1, read on the forward strand.
GGAATTTAGAAAGATGGTAACGACAACCCTGTATGCGAGTCAGCAAAAGAGACACAGATGTATAGAACAGTCTTGTGGACTCTGTGGGAGAGGGAAGGGGGGAATGATTTGGGAGAATGGCATTAAAACATGTATAATATAAGAAACGAATCGCCAGTCCAGGTTCGATGCAGGATACAGGATGCTTGGGGCTGGTGCACTGGGATGATCCAGAGGGATGGTATGGGGAGGGAAGTGGGAGGGGGGTTCAGGATGCGGAACACGTGTACACCCGTGGCAGATGCATATTGATGTATGGCAAAACCAATACAATATTGTAAAGTAAAAAAAAATAATAATAAAAAATAAATAAAATTAAAAATTTTTTTCAAAAAAAAAAGAAAGAATACTGGGTTTGCTTTCCATGCTTCTACCTCTTTTTATGGGAAGAAGCCTTACCTAGTGTCTGAGATCACATTCTCTGAAATTGCCTGGCTCCAGCTCCAGGATATGTAACACGAAACAAACTATTATCTCCTCAAGGCCTGTTTCCTCTGTAAACTGGAACAATAGTAGTATCAACCTCAAACTATGAGAAGTAAATGAAATATTGCCTGTAGGTACTTAGAACAGAGCCTGGCATACAGTAAACCCTAAATAAGCTTTAACTAGTATTTGACAAGGGGTTTGAGAGGATGCCATAAAGAGAGGCCAGGAGTTCGTGGAGATGTTTTCTTTCTGAGGTCGGAGCCAGATGTCTACCTGTGTCATGCTGCCTCTGACATGCGCTGGCTGTCTGACCTTTGCAGAAGTTACCTAACCTGTCTGAGCTTTAATTTCCTCATCTAGAAAATGGGAGAAATAGTACCTACTTTGCCAAGAGGATTAAATAGGAAATGTAAAATGCTTGGCAGAACATAATGGCACTCAAATAAGAGTTCCTTTTTCCCTTTTGTTTATTGAAATAGCTATGTAACTTTTGGTCTGAAGTGCTGTCTACTGACTGCCAGGAGATTGCAGGGTTCAGTCACCAAGAATGTGGGCATAATTTAATCTGGAACAAAAGTAACCCTGAAACTCACTTGTTTAACCTAGAGTTAGACAAATGTAGGGGAAAAAGTTTTATGTCAACTGTGCTTTTAGAACATAGATGATATCCGTCTCATAATTCATGTATTGTTTATTGTTTTAAGCCTTCAAGAGAATCAGTTGCAGCCTCCTGGGAAGTGTCAGACTGTAGAGAGAAGGTCAGAACTCTGGGCTCAGAAAACCTTTAGGCAGGATGGCTAGGGTGATGCATGCTAGCTGAACACAGACCTGAAGGGCTGCTGTGAAGATGAAGCTGTATATAATGTGAAAAAGTAATTGTCACGCGAGTGTATGTTCCTCGGTTCTTTGTCTCGTCACAACAAAGATTTGGAGCGATGGACATTAAAGCCCTCGGCGCGTCACAGCTCTCGGGTCTTGGACAAACCGTGCTACAGATCTTAGGCAAATCAGTGTTACAGCTCCATTTTATTTAGAAGATAGCAGGAGAGAGAGAGAGAGAGAGAGAGAGAGAGAGAGAGAGAAAGAAAAGAGCGCATGCACGCGGGAGAGAGAGTCCGAGAGAAAGCGCTTTGGCTCCTCCTTTTATATGTTTTTTTCTTCCACCTGGGCCTGCCCTATGCAAATTGGGCTTAGCCAGGAGTGCTGTTTGTTCTCTTTGTTCTGCCTTAAGTCTTCACTCTGGTCCTCGGACCTTCCTTTGACCTTCCTTGTCTTTTAGCCACCGCCATTTTGGACTCCTTTTCCCTATTCTACCTACCTAACAGTAATAATAGCTGATATTTATTGAGCATTTATTATGTGCTACACATCGTTGCAATTAACTCATATAATTGCCACAACCACTCTATGAAGTGGGTGCAGTCACCACCAATTTGTGGATTAAAAACTTGGGCACCAAGAATTTATGTACCTGCCCAAGGGTACACAGCTGGTTATGGTGTCTGAATTTAAATCTAAGTATGTGGTTCTGAACCCTCAAGCAATTATCTGCCAAGCTCTACTGCCACCTTGGCATAGAATAGATAATAAATAAATACATACTAGTTCCCCATATTTTCACCTAAGATAGGCTTATTGAATTGCAAACCATTTTCAAAGTAGGGGAAAATTAGGACTTCAGTCAGTCCAGTGGTTAAGACTCGGTACTTCCACCGCAGGGGCTGCAATTTGGATTCCTCATTGGAGAACAAAGATCCTGCATGCCCTGTGCTGCTACCAAAAAAAGAAAAAACAAAGTAGGGGAAAATAATGTCTCCCTTTATCAGAAGGAGTAAATCCAGGAAATAGTGAATTAAAAATGAGTGTCATTTCTTCAGTTTAATGATGCAATAGTAAACTCTAGGAGCACAGTAGAATTTTAAACTAGTACTTAATGAAATACGTATTTTTAGTATTTTTATGGAAAAAATTAACACCAAAGCCACTGGAGAAGGAATGATTGAAAAAAGCAGAACAGATTTTAAAAAGTCACAGGAAAGCAAATGAATATTTATTGAGCATCTGGTATATCCCAACCACTACACTGGATGACTTAGCAAGCTGGTTTTGTTTAAAATTCATAATATTTTCTGAGAGATAGAGATTGTCCTGGTGTCTGATGAGGAAACCACAGTTCACAAGTTCAGAAACTTGCCCAAGCTCACAGATGCAGCAAGTGTTGGAACCAAGATTCAAACCAGTCCCAGCAGAGTCCTCAGCTGATGTCACATGGCCACCTTCCTCAGGACTCTGTCAAGATTCACAAGTCATGAAATGTCTTTGACTGGAATTCAGGGCCTTTGCAGGGCCTGTTCCCAGAAACCCTTGTTCTTCAGTACAGCTGTTGAACAGATGGGTGTGGGTGGATCTTCTCCTTGGCGCTGAACCAGAATAACCCCTCTGCTTGCTGCTCCTCTCTGCCCACAACACTGACATCCCATTGCCTTCAGGCCAAATTGGCGTCTATTTATATAAGCCACCAAGGAGGCTCGGATCTTCATTGCAAGAAAGGAGTCAAGGCACCCTAAGCTTTTGCTTCTGGATCATGGGGGAGGGATAATTACCTTTTTTTTTTTTTCCCCTTGCCAACCCTGAAGAACTCGTCTTGAGCCCAGGGAGCAGGGGCTGGGAGGAAAAATGGAAAGAATGGTTTGATTAAAATTTCTGTAACTGGGACCTGTGTATCATGCACAATAATACAAGGGTGGATATGAGGCATGAAGAGGCCCCAGCAGCACATTTCTGAAAGTCTAGGGATAGATGAGGAGTCTCAGGAAAGCCAAGAGGACTCAGGTGTGACTGCATGGGATTCACACCCTGGAAGGTGGGGGCAAGGGGTGTGGTCTCGAGTTGAGTGTGAAGGACCCACACCAGGAAGTGGAGTATACTCAAGGGAGCAGTTTTGATACAGTCACACTGATCCTATTTCTACTCCCAGGCTGATATGATGGAGAAAACATGGGTTAGGTTTTGTTATGAGAATACCCTTTATCTCCAGAGACATAATTTATGACCTCTTCATTTAATGGAGGAGGCAGTCTCACAGATATTAATTAAGCAGTGTGTGAATGTGATGAGTCCTAGGAAGGAGAAGTACAGGGGACCCTGCTAGTTATAAAGAGGGATCTGACCTGGGCGGGTGAGAAAAATAAGAAAGGCTTCCCTGGGAATGTGATGGGGGGTGGGGAGAGGGTATTGCAAAGATCCTGAAGCAGATGTGAACAGGTCAAATAAATTACAAACTGTAGGAGGGGAAGAAGAAGACTCACAGGATGTTTCTTCACTGATTTGCATTAAAATATTTAATTTTTATTTATTTGGCTATGCCAGGTCTTCACTGCAGCACGTGGGAGTTGCAGCATGTGAACTCTTGTGAACTCTGTTTCAGCATGTGGGATCTAGTTCCTTGACCAGGGATTACATCAGGGCCCCCTGCATTGGGAGTGCGGAGTCCTAGCCACTGGACCATCAGGGAAGTTCCTCTGATTTGCATTTTAAAACACAGAACTGAATTTGTGAAAGCAGAAGCTAGTTTTCAAAGGGCCTATCTTGTACAGTTGATTGACTTTGCCTTTCAGGGCATGTGGATTGAGGGCATCCAGTACCCTGGACTCTCTGCCTCAGTCACTGACAAGTTGCATGATTTTAAGTAGGTTTCATAACCTCCATTTTTCTACATGTCGAGGAGGGCAGAGAGCGGAGTGGAGTTGGTCTGATGATCTCTGTAATTCCTCCTGGTGCTTAAAAAAAAATCTAATAGCAGCTTTTCAAGAGCCCTCTGTTATTCACTTTTAGAGAAATTGCTTGTTCCTTTCACTTCATAATCCCTCATAAATGTCCAGCCTTTCCCTTTGATTCTCAGAAGAGGCCTTAGGAGAACAGAGTTTATTTTGCCATCATGTAAGATTTCATTATTTTATTGAACACATTCATTACTTCGTGCCTGGTCTAGGTGCTGAGAAGAATAGGATATGTCATCACCCCCACCAGCTACCCCGAGTCCACTGTCGGCTCCGGAAACAAACATCATCAGGTAATTGTAGTATAAAGTGATAAGTGCATTGCTAGAGACAGAAAGTGTTAAAGAAGAATAGAGGAAGACCATCTAATGCACATGTAAGAGTAATGGAGTTGGTTATACTTGGAGATAAAAAAGTAGGTGTGCACAACGGGAGCTTAATAAATGGATATAGCTGAACAAATGAATGAATTGTGTTGCTGTGATTCTAACTTCAAATGGTTTGATGGCTGATTCCAGAGACCCTGTTATTGCTCTTTCATGTCATAAAAGAAAAAAAAAATTAATAACGGTTGCAATTGTTCTGATTATAAAGAGCCACTGGGCACCGTGCACATTCACATGGGTATGTTTACCTGAACTTTATTTTTTTCCTCAACTTTTCATTAGGTTATTGTTTCTACCATTAATCTTTTCCCAGAGACGAGAAAGACTGCCTTTGGCCATTTTCATCATGTTGTGTTAAATCTTAGGGGGAAAAAAATGAGTTCAGTGTATATAACACAAGAGACAGGTGGGAGACTAACATCTGGGGTAGAGAAATTCAATAACAGTTTCCTCCCTGAGGATGGGAGCAGGGGGGTGTTGTGAGCCTGTGAAATGGTATGCTCAATGCTTAGCTGTGGGGGGAGCAGGGTTGACAGAGCAGTTTCCCCTCCTCTTTAATTCGTGCTGAAAACTCAACCATGATTTTTTTTAAAAATAGGGATTGGAAGCCCTAAATGCAAAGCATGAGCTTCAGAAGAAAAATGTTACTTTTATGCTGCCCATTAAAACATTTACCTGCTCCATATGCTCCAGCACTTACCGGAGAAAGGTGAATTTGCCCAATGAAAATGGAAAGCTCGTTTCTGAAAAATTGTTTTCCATAAATCTTGCAAATTACTGTGCTCAAATATTCTAGGTTGTAGCCAGAGTTACCCCTGGGGAGTGATTATCAGGGAAATAACCATGAACAGCAATAAGACCCTGCACAGATCTGACGAGGATATGACCTTTCTGTGCAGGAGACATTTGCCTGGGTTGCCAGGAGCTCTGTAATTAATGGGGCACCGGAGAGCCTTCCTCTCTATGAGCCAATAATTAGTCCTCCTGGAGACACACATTCCGAACCATATCCAGGGTATCATGTTCTGAATGCTGTTTACTGAGCAGAATCTAATGACTGTGTGAGGGGCTAAGCTGACTAAACCCCAACACCCCACTGCTCTTGAGGTCTTTGCTTCTCCCCCAGAGTGGTCCCACTTGAGGAAAACTAGGGTGATTAAGCAATATTTAGTTTCTACTTTCCTTTTGTGGGGGAGATACATGATTTCAGTAGCAGTATATCATGAGTATCAAATGTTTCAAATGGTTTTGAACCCACAGGTGGTTTTGCTTCCGTTTTACTGGTATGTTTTGGGTGGTTGGTGTGACGGGGAGAACACCACACCCATAGTCAGGGGAGGTGGAAACCTACCTGTAGGGTTGCAGTGCATGGCTGTACAGGTTGTACCTGCACAAGGGTGCCCGCTGAAGGGGCGAGAGGGGGCCTGAAATCTAGCATGTGTCTTTGGGTACATTAACACCCAACCATCCTCAATTCTTTTTTTTTTTTTTTATCCTTAATTCTTAACTACACACCATATTGTTTGGTTTTTGTTTTGTGGCTGTGCCCCATGGCATGCAGGATCTTGTTTTCCTCAACCAGGGATCGAACCTGTGCTGCCTGTGAAGACTTAACCTTCCCCACTGGACCAGAAGGGAATTCCTCTACAAACCATATTGAATTTATAAACTAACAGTGTACTGGGCTTTTATGTCCTGGCAATCAGCTTTATAATTAACCAGCTAGCAGTCATTGAAACCTTGGGAGATTATGACAGTTGAAGCAAACCTTTTCAAACCAAAAATTAAGTTTGATACTAGGATATTGTGTGTGATCGGTATTTGCTGGATAAAGAATCATTTAGTCTGGTACACCATATCATGCTTTCCTTCTCCCATTCAATATGAAAGTCTAATCTTTACATAAACAGATGGGATTGTTTATTCATAATCTCATCATTAGAGTTAGCTTTTGGTTAAAAACAAGTTTTGACTACTAGTTGGCAAATTATGAAGCTTCAGTGCAATTAGCAACAATATTTGGCAGTCAAGTGATGTTGACTTATCTTCCAGGGAGCCCATGAAGGTCTGGTTCACCTAAAGGCTGCATGGTAACTGATGGTTTAACACCCATCAGTGTGTGCAATTTTGCTGAATCAGTCTTCCCAGGCCAACGCTGTGTCCTTGGTAACAGTACATTGGAAGCATTGCAGGCTTTAGAAGCAGAATTTTTTTTTCTTTTTGGCCATGCTATGCAGCTTGTGGGATCTTAGTTCCCCCATCTAGGGATCAAACCCATGCCTCCTGCATTGGAAGCATGGAGTCTTAACCACTGGACCCCCAGGGAAGCCCCTGGAAGGAGAACCTTAACCTCAGATCTTTCCAGCTGAAGGAACTTCAGCATATTAGCTTCTGAACATCAACTTACTCATTTGTCAAGTGCCTTCTTCCCACAGTTGTTGGAATTAAGTAGAATAGGTGAAGCATCCAGCGTGGATCCTGGAACAATGTCATGGGTTCTCAGTAAATGCTAGTCTCCGCCTTCTCCCTTTAAATCAATCTTTAATGATTTCTGTATTAGTTTCCTAGGATTGCTTTAACAAAGTACCACAAGTTGGGTAGACAACAAAAATTTATTCTCACTGTTCTAGAGGGCAGAAGTCTAAGAACAAGATGTTGCAGGGCCGTGCTCCCCCTAGAGCCTCTAGGGGAAAATCCTTCTGCCTCTTGTAGATTCTGGGGACCTCATGTGCTCCTTGGCTTGTGACACCAAAATGCCATGTCAACACAGTTTTCCCTCTGTGTCTTCACAAGGCGTTCTCGCTGTGTGTCTGTGTCCAAATTCCCTTCTTCTATAAGGACACCGGTCGTATTGGATTAGGGCCCATCCTAATAACCTCACCTTAACTTGACTGCATCTGCAAAGACCCTATTTCCAAGTAAGGTCACATTCCCAGGTACCTGGGGTTAGGGTGTCCATATCTCTTTGAAGAACACAATTCAACCCGTAACAGTTTCCTATCATCTGTAGGAAAATAATAATCATCTAGTAACTTTAGAATTTCTAGAAGGCTTTTAATATCTCTGCCCAGGGAGATAGATATGCCTTAATATTTTTGTAAAAGAAGATACTCCCATTAAAACTAGAGTTGTTTTGTTATAAGAAGTGAAGATATCAAATTATGTTTGATGCAAAATTCCTTGGTTTTGCTAATTCACCAGGAGATATAATTTTTTTAAAATTTATTTAAGATTTTTACCACAACCATATTTCCATGTTGCAACATAGTTTTTGTAATTTTCATGATATTTCCTGGTTGTTGTATATAAGTCTCTAGCCAAGAGTGTCTTGGCTGAATCTAGTTTTCAACTGATGTCTTTCAGCTATACATTTAACTATACAACACTGCCAGACCAGTCTTCCCAAATTAGTGCTGTGTTCTTGGCGATTCTGTGATGTAAACAAAGTATGTTCTAGTGTCAGACAGACTGGAAGTCATGTCTCAGTCCTATGTCTTTCCAGCTGTGTAAACTTGACATTAAAAAAAGTGGTAGAAAAAAATGTAAAATAAACATATATTTATATTTATAGGAAAAACAGTGCTGGTATCTGCTCAGAAAAAGATCTAGAAGGACTCACACAAAAACCATTAAGCAGGATAAGACCTAAGAAGTGGGGATGACAATGAATGAGGGTGTGAAGACATTCACATTTTACTACGTGTACATTAGTATTAAATATTTTTCTTCAACAAGCATGTATTTTTTCCTAGTTTTTAAAGAGCCAGTTCAAAATAAAAAAGCACCTATTTTAAAAGCAGGTAATTATTTGGAAACTAAGGGAATCTGACAGTTTCAATTTACCTACACCAGTTCCTCTCTATTACTTACCAATTGGAAAAGATAATTATGGTATGGAGAAAATGCGATTTGAGAACAAAAATAGAAAATAAAAAGCTTTTTTCTTCTTACTGTTGTCTCTAATTGTAATTTCTTTTTAAAAATTTTTGTTTTTTTAATTTTTAAAAAATATACTACTTTTTCTGACATGTACACACTGCTATATGTATTTATTTTTGGCTGTGTTGGGTCTTCGTTTTTACATGTGGAGGAGGAAATGGTAACCCACTCTGGGATTCTTGCCTGGAAAATCCTGTAGACAGAGGAGCCTGACGGGCTACAGTCCATGGGATCACAAAGAGTCGGACACGACTGAGCGACTAGCAGTTGGTCAGTTTCTCTAGTTGTGGGGAGTGGGGGTTACTCTCTTGTTGCGGTGCACGGGCTTCTTGTTGCGGTAGCTTCTCTTGTTGTGTGTGGAGCACAGACTTTGGTAGTTGAGGCACGTGGGCTCATTAGCTGTGGCTTGAGGGTCCTGGAGCACGGGCTCAATAGCTGTGTGGCACATGGGCTTAGTTGCTCCACTGTGTGTGGGATCTTCCCAGTCCAGGGATCGAACCTGTGTCCTTTACACTGGCAGATGAATTCTTATCCATGGAGCCACCAGGGAAGTCCTCTAATTGTAATTTCTTCCTAACCCATAATAGTTCCTTCAGGAATCTGGATCTCTTTAATTGTCTTCCTTTACCAGAAAAAAATTTTTTAAGAAATAAATACATCCTTTTATTACAATTGTCAGAGAAGTATTTGGAATTTTTGCTTTTGTTGTTACTGATATTGCTTTCAAATAGGCTTTATTTTTCAGTTGAAACCTGATTTTGCATTGTAAGCAAATATTGTTACTCTTCTAGACTGAATTATTCCCAGTCTAAAACATTCTGAAAGGAATATATTCATTAATATTTTCAAAGTGTGACTTGTGTGGTGGCCCAGTGGTAAAGAATCCACCTTGCAACACGGGGCAACCAACTCCGTGCACTGCAACCAAGACCTGACATGACAAAAATAAGAAAGGAAAATTTCTAAATATTGTAAGCATCCTCAAAATAATAGTAGCAATGACCCCTCAGTTATTTTTTCCTACAATTCTCTTCAACAAATTCTGTTTTCTCAAATAACGCATAGCTCAGCGTTACATTATTTGTTACCGTTAATAACGGCTTTTGAAAAAGCAGTATGTACTGCTTTTGAAAGATGAGAATTCTTCCACTTTTCTTACCATTCTAACACTTACTAACAAAACTAGATGATGTAGCTAGGAAAGGAAATTATTTAAAAAATGTAATTTCCTTATTTCATTTTCTTCAGTATCAATCTAATGTTATCATTCATTTAATTTCCAGTAGACTTATAGAAAAAGTCTTAGTAAGAGAGTATTCCTTTATGATTTATGTTTTTTAAAGGCTAAAAAAGTTTTCATGAAACTTTTTTTGAGGCTGAAAATGATTGGGTCTGAAAAATTATGTTTGATTTATAGCTATATATTAATATGAGTTATTAATATATGTTTTCAGTAAATATAGAAAGTTTCATCAATTATTGACAGTTCAAAACAGATTGGTTAATATTAGTTGAATGCTTGACAGAAAAGAAAACCTGATTCTATTCCAAAGAGTAAAACAAGAACTAAGATCAAGTTGTGAGGTCACTGAGGATATTTCGAAACCATTCATACGTCACCACTAAGAGCACAAAGACGGTTTAAATGCCCTTATGTACATATATGGTAGTACCTTGATTTGTGTAATGCTTCTGCCGGTTCTCATTGTTCTTTAACCCTACCGTCATTATCATCAACTTTTTTTCAATAAGAATTTATTAGTCACCTATGTATACATACATGATAATATGTATAGTTGGTACCTGGAGAAGTCCATATACAGCAACACAAATTGTGGCTATTGGTAAAACATTTGATATTGTGCCTTTCATGAATTATGTAGCATACGTTTGGCTACTCTCTGAGTTTACAGATAAAAGATGATATCCTGTTGGTTCCATGTGACTTCAATGGATTGAATGTTGTTGACTGGTTCTCAGGTCCTCTGAATCCTTTGTGACAGCAAGTCCCAAACCTGGCCCATGGGAGCTCAAGAAATGCTCAGAAAAAAGCAGCAGGGAGACAAAAGTATCAAGGGAGTAAATTTAATACTGGGGCCACATGCTACAACATCAACTCGACTACCTGTTTTTTTAGAAAGAAGCAAAATAAAAATATATTCTTCTCTGTAACTGACATGGCTTTGGGATTTGAAAAAGCAGAATAATCAAATTTTCATTTTAAAATCTTTTAAAATACAGTGGGATAAAAATACCATTTCTTTTTGTATAAGAAAGCTGAGACATTGAAAAATTGAGAAATAGAATTCCAAGGGAAAAAATGAAATTTCAACATTAGGAAATCCAGTAATGCAATTCACATATTAATCAATTGAAGAAGAATAATCAAATGATGACCTTGTTAGATGCTGAAGAGACACTTGATAGAATTCAATATGCATTCCTTATTTTAAAAAGAACTATTAATAAGCTTTGATAAAGGCAGAAACTACTGCAAATATCCTAATAATGAGACATTATGAGATGCTCATTAAAGATGGAAACGGGAAAGGAATTCTACAATCATCATGTTATTTTGAATTTTGGTCTCTAATTACATTCAGAAGCATATTCCAAATGAATTGAAAATCCACATATAAAAAATTTACATAAAAATACTAAAGAGAGTATAGGAAGTTTTGTTTTTAAAAATAATCTTTGGATTGGAGATGGCCTTCTAAGTCTCAGACAGCAAAAGCCATAAATAAAAGACTGACAAATCTGTCCTCAGAAATATCTTTTTAAACTTTGATTTAATGAATGATGCATAAACAAAGCTACACATTAAGCAGCAGAGAGAGAGAGAGGCCATGTTTTCACAGAACCAGAGGAGAACCATAATATATAAAGAATTCCTTTGAATCTCAAGAAAAAGTAAGTGAAAAGAAAAATGGGCAAACGCAGCACCATTTATACATAAATAAAGATAAATGGCCAAGAAACATGAAAAGTTATTTAACCTCACAAAAAGAGTCTGGAAAATACAAATAAAAACAATCATAGTATGTTATTTTCATCCCCTCAAGTAAATGAAAATATGCTTTCACATTCAACTGATGGAGTGTTCGTGTTATAACTATCTATGGAGAGCAATTTGGCAATGTCTTTCAAAACAGTAATGCCATACACTCTGATTCAGTGATATATACATTGTGTATGTGAATATTTATTGCAGCATTGTTTGCATTAATGAAAATAGCCCAAGTGGGAAATAGTAGATCATTTTATGGTACACTCTATCTATAAAAGAGAGTGAGGTAACTTTAGCTATACTGACATGGAAGAAGTTTCTGACTTAATATTAAGCAAGTTTCAAAACAATATGTTTGGTACAGTCCAACACACATAATGATTAACACATGTTTCAACACATGTAAACAAAAGTCAGAACACCTATGTGTACAAAATAGACACATGTACATAGGGAAAAGCCTGGAAAAACATACTGCAAAAAGTTTGCCAACCTTGCCTGAGCAAGGATTAATATGATGGGGATGAGTCCCACCCCTTAAGCCCCCATGGGGGATGAATAGAGAGATGAACAAGAGACTTTGACTTTTTATTCTATCTCTGTAATGTTAGAATTTTGTTAAGGGAAAATTCATATTTGTAGTGTAAAATATTAATTACTAAAGGAGTCAAATATAGTTTATATAGTGTAGAGATCGTTGCTGTTTTTATTAAGCAGACATTAGAATCAACCAAGGTGTATGAAATTATTTAGGACATTTTATCCATCAGGCAGGAAAAAATGTTTCCATCGTAGGCAGGGGAGTTATTTTCTCACTGATGACATATTTATTTTTTTAAACACCAATTAACGTAATTTAGAGGAGCCTGGGGAGAAGGCAATGGCACCCCACTCAAGTACTCTTGCCTGGAAAATCCCATGGACGGAGGAACCTGGTAGGCTTCAGTCCATGGGGTCGCTAAGAGTCGGACATGACTGAGCGACTTCACTTTCACTTTTCACTTTCATGCATTGGAGAAGGAAATGGCAACCCACTCGAGTGTACTTGCCTGGAGAATCCCAGGGACAGGGGAGCCTGGTGGGCTGCCGTCTATGGGGTTGCACAGAGTTGGACACAACTGAAGCGACTTGGCAGCAGCAGCAGAGGAGCCTGGCGTGTTACAATCCATGGGTTTGCAAAGAGTTAGATAGGACTGAAGTGACTTAACATGCAATTTGATTTGCTACTTACTTGGAAAAGCTGCCTTCAACCCTGACTGCTGAAAAGGAAATTTGAGGATAAGCAGAACTCAGTTAAATGCAAGGTTTTTCAAATTGGAGATTAAGTATTAAAAAAAAAAAAAACCCAGAACTTTTTGAGGCCTTGTTAATTTGTTGAAGTCTGTTGCTGAGTATGACGGTGAACTTTTCAACACCAGATGTTGAATCCCTCCTGTCTTCCATCTCCTCCTTCTCCTCCTCTTCCTTCCTTTCTCCCTCTTTTCAGTAGTTTTAATTGTGGGCAGGCCAGGAAAGAAGGGCAGGAAAATTAAGTACATAATGTAATGATGTTGCAAACAGTTGGGCATGACTTTTAGCGACTGAATGACAACCTCAATGCAGTGATGTGGAGTGGACATGGACCTGTCAGAGGCTGGTCTCACAATATACTGCATATTTTTGAATTTCTAAGTACCCTTAGGTGCACTACAACAACTCAATCTATCTCCAGGCAGCCAGGAGGTAAATGGAAGAATCAGAGGCTAGGTCACAGGGAAAGCGCCTGGCTAAGGGAGAGCCCATGGAGCATTTCCAGCTGATCAAATGCTAAACTTCAGATAAGAGGTGACGTGCAGCTGACCCATGGCAACAGGAGACCGGGTAAAACAATATTTGGAATCAGGGGAGCTGCAGAAACTCCATGCTTACGGATTACCCAGAAAGATTCTTTTCTGAGTCTATTTCAAAAGAGACATTTTGAATTATTTCTCCAGAAGGCATTTTGATTCATCAGAATCAGAGGATTCCCAAATGTGAGAAGGAGCATATTGGTGTCTTCCCAAAGGCCAGAACACTTTCCTGATGATTAGCAAGCCAGTTAACAATGTTTTGTACAAGCCAGTACAATATTTTGTACGAGTGAAATCCTTACTTTTTTAACGTAGGTAGCTCACTGTTTCCAATGTCGAGTTTCTTGTTATTTCCTATGTTTCTTTGTAGGTTACAAGCTCGCAATAACAGGGAGACAGGCCATCACCTAGTGCTCCTTGCACTGTTTTGTTCAATAGCACTTGAACATTCATCTCTTTCCTAACTCAAGCTTTATAACACCTCTGTCTCAGTGTGTCTGCTCCCCGGGGCACCCTACTTCCCATACATACAGGATTCTGAAAGTCAGTTTATTACTCTTAGTAGAATCTATTTATAATCCCTCAGGGCTGACAGAGATGTTGAGATACTGTTAGAACAATATTGAGGTATACATCTTGCTCCTCTATTGTCAAGTTTTTGGTACAGGTCAATCATTTGCTCAACTGCACACTGATGGCCTTTGGTATCAATCATAGGTCAATTAGCTGGTTTTGGCCACTTCAGCATTTCTAGCACTGTACGTGATGTTGGTTACTATTCCCTCAGCTCCTAGGGGAGGATGTGTTCTGGAATCTGAAACTACAAGGTGTTTCAAAACTCTCTCTTATCTCACCTGTGACTGCATTAAAAAAAAAAAAAAAAGTTTGTTTTATTTCAAATGACGTCACTGTGACCCAAGGCTCAAACTTCTGTCTTTTTTCTTTCATTTTTGACTGTCATTTATTTCTCAGGTCTTCTTGCTTAAAATGCTAAGAAATACCCAAATGTCTTGATATTTCTAATTTTGCGCACATTTCTAAAGCAGTGGGCTCCCACTTTTTCTTTTAATGAAACTTCAATGTTACTTTAAAAAAATTTTTAATTGGAGGATAATTGTTTTACAGTGTTGAGTTGATTTCTGCCATACAATATGATTCAGCCATAAGTATACATGGGCTTCCCAGGTGGCTCAGACAGTAAAGAATCTACCTGAATTGCAGGAGACCTGGGTTTGATCCCTGGATTGGGAAGATCCCCTGGAGAAGGAGATGGCTACCCACTCCAGTATTCTTGCCTAGAGAATCCCATGGACAGAAGAGCCTGGTGGGCTACAGTCCATGGGGTTGCAAAGAGTCAAACATGACTGAGCAACTAGCTCTTATTGTCACTTATCTCCCCTCTGCTTTTGTCATTATACGAATAACTCCATAGCCAAGTCATTAAAAAAACATTTATTTATTTGTCTGCACCAGGTCTTAGTTGAGCAGTTCCCTGGTCAGGGATGGAAACTGGGCCCCCCGCATTGGGAGCACAGAGTCTTAGTTTCTGGACCCCCTGGGAAGTCCCTGGGCTCCCACTTTTGTTCCAACTCTTATCAGTTTTGAGATCCTCAGATTCCTCCTGAAAGAATCCTTGTCTCAGTAAACAGGGAAGAGAATTCTAGCAGATGAGCCTTGATTGGGCTGAAATCTCCTGCTTCCATAGAATATGCTTCTGATGTACTAAAACTTTGGAGTGCGAGAGAGAGATTGACATTTGGTTTCCTTTACCATGAAAGTGTAGGCTTCTCCAGTAGCTCCGACAGTAAAGCATCCGCCTGCAATGTAGGGGACCTAGGTTCGATGCCTGGGTGGGGAAGATCCCCTGGAGAAGGAAATGACAACCCACTCCAGTATCCTTGCCTGCAAAATTCCATGGACAGAGGAACCTGGCAGGCTACAGTCCATGGGGTCGCAAAGAGTCAGACATGACTGAGTGACTAATACACACACACACATGCACACACACACCAAGAGAGTGTAGGAGGCACAAGGGCTGCCTGAATGTGGGCTGCTATGACTTTCTCTGTGATCAGATATGCTTTGTTGAGCAGAACAGAAGGCTCTGACCCATCACCTACTTCCTTCTTGGCTTTGAAAATCACAAGGAAGGCTGAGTTAAGCTAAAATGTGCTCCACTTTGTTGGTTAGAATTCAGTTATACTGGGTGAGACATAAACCAGTTTCAATAACAGACAGACAATAAGATTCATCAGAAACCACACAAGGTCAGAAACAGAGAGTCTAGTTACCCATCAGAGATGACACCCTATAAGTGCACAAAAACTTGTACATAGGTGTTCATAGCAGCATTATTGATAATAGTCCCAAAGTGGAAATGACCCAAAATATATCTGTCAGCTGAGGACAGGATAAGGAAAATGTGGTCATCCACACAACAAATATTATACAGAAATAAAAAGGAATGAGGGACCAATGCATGCTAGAATGTAGATGAGCCTTGGACAGGTTATGCTACACGAAAGAAGGCAGACACAAGGGTCACCATTGTCTGATTCCATTTACATGAAATGTCCAGAACAGGCAGACCCTGAGAGACAGAAGACCAGTGGTTGCTTAGGGTCAGGGATTGGGGCAAATGAGGAGTGACTGCTCATGGGTTGGAGGTTTCTTTTAAGAAAATGTTCTTGAATTAAGTTATAGTGATGTTTCTATAACCATGTTGTTTCTATAACCATATCCTTAAAAACGTGTATTTCTTTAAATCAAATGGATTACATCTCAACAAAATTGTTTTTATTTTTAAAGACACTAACAGACCATTTGGAAGGAATCAGTGAAAATACAGTGTTGGCAGCAGACACTTAGATCTGTGCGACAACCGGGAAGCCGCATGTGAGCTGCGTTTCCTTCCTGGCAACATCCCCCGCCTACCACCCCTAGACTTCTCTTCCTCACATCCTGTGTTTCTTACATCACAACTATTACTCAGAACTCTCACTGATTCCCCATTGCCTAAAATATTCTTGGTCTCAAACCTATGTGTCCAACCTTGGGTCCCGCATGAATCTTTTGTTCTTGATCGCATGGTCTCCTCACCTTCTGCCAAACCCTCCCCAGTATTCCTGTTGGCTCACACCATTCTAACAGCTTGGAATATCACCTTACTAGCCTTCACTTTTTATCTTCCTCAAAGATAACCTAGTACAAACCCCACCATCTTCATTGAGCACCCAAATCAGCACAAGCGTTCCTTTCTCCGACTCCCCTCTCTTCATTGTCTGCCTCTTTTACTTTTCACAGTACACACACTGCCTGTGCAAAAATGAGTGTCGTATTTTCTTGTATATATCCTCTTCTCCCCTTCCCTACTACTGGGACGAATGGGCTTGGGTTTTGAAGGATCCCTGATTCCCTTCCCAACTCATCACACAATCAAATGATAATCTCTAATATGTTAAAGAGCTCGGGATGACAAAAGATGAAATGGCCTTTATCCTTTTGGCTGCGCTGTGTGGTATGTGGGATCTTAGTTCCCCGACCAGGGATCTAACCTACACGCTGGAAGTGTAGTGTCTTAACCACTGGACCACCAGGGAAGTCCCAATATGGTCTTTAAAAAATATTGTTTCCCTGTCACTTTGCTGTACACTTGAATACAGCATTATAAATTAGCTGTATTTCAATTAATTATTTTCCTGTTGCTGAAAGAAATACATTTAAGACTAGAGCATTTGGGATATAAAAGTATAGAAGAAAGTAAAAATTTGTCCTTAATTTGCCTGCCTTTCCAAAAGCAGCAGGATAATTAGTATTTTCTTATATTAACATTGTGTACACACACATAAAACCACATATTACTTTTATTTTATTTATTTATTTTAGTAATTTTAAAACTCAGATGCAGAGATGAGCAGAAAGGCAATTTTTTAATGATTGAATCCAACCTTCTCTGTCAACTTTGGCTTTTGCTGATGGAGGAAAAACATTGTCTTTTGGTTAAATATTCACTTAGATTTACGGATCTCCTCGTCCTTTTCTCCTGCTCTTTGCCCATCCTTCCAGTTTCTGCACTTGGCTGACTGGTGAAAGGATGGTCTTTACAAAACCAAAGGATGGTCTCCCTACTCCACGCCCCCGCCCCAAGTCTCCCAGTTTAAGACCTTCAGTAGCTCTCACTGGCCACCAGAAAAAGTTGTAAATCCTTAGCAAGCCTCGTAGGACCTTCTTAGTCTAGCTCCGGTCTCCCTTGAATCTTACCTCTTGCTGCTTTTTCTAATGCATTTTGCCGCTAGACCCCAGGATACTTACTTTTGCCTGGACATAACAAATGCTTTCAAACCTTTGGTTCGCTCTGCTTCCTCTGCATAGCACGCCCTTTGCAGCCTTCATCACCAAGCGAATATCCTTTGCAATACCCAATTTAAATGTGCCTTCTCTGCATAATCTTGCTTGACTCATTCATGCTGAACTAATCTTTCCCTTAATATACTCTCTTAGCACTGTGTACCTGTACCTCTATTACTGCATTTATTACACTGCATCAGAACTTGTTAGTCTGTTCTTTCCTCTGAAATGTGAACTTACTCAGATTTACTTTTATTCTTTTTTTTCTTTTTTGCCTTCCAAAGTGGAGTATTATTCCCAGAACACTGAAGGTGCTAAATAATGGTTGACAATAAAATGAAATAGTATTTCTTTAAGCGTTTGTATTAATTGATTTAAAATTAACAGAATAGGTAAAAAATACAAGAAATAGTGTGGGATGCCAGGGTGAGGACATGAAGGCTATGTTGCTTGATAGGGGGTTATTTACAAGCTGGTAATGAAAAAATAACTGTCCTTTTATGATTCCTCACTGAACCTGGACTGAGAAGCTCACCAAATCTCCACATAGATGTGACTGACAAGGGACTGTTACCACATACTCTAGAGAACTAACTCTAAAGCAAGAACATGGCATTCCAAATAGTTACACACATTTATCTTAAAATAAAAAAATGTACCAGTGTCCATTGACAGATGAAAAAGATGAACAAAGCTTGGTATATGCATGCAGTGAAATATTGCTGCTGCTGCTAAGTCACTTCAGTCGTGTCCAACTCTGTGCGACCCCATAGACGGCAGTCCACCAGGCTCCACCATCCCTGGGATTCTCCAGGCAAGAACACTGGAGTGGGTTGCCATTTCCTTCTCCGGTGCATGAAAGTGAAAAGTGAAAGTGAAGTCGCTCAGTCATGTCCGACTCTTAGCTACCCCATGGACTGCAGCCTAACAGGCCCCTCCGTCCATGGGATTTTCCAGGCAAGAGTACTGGAGTGAAATATTACTTAGCCTTAATTTGGAAAAAACCGTCACAAGCTACAATACGGATAAACCTTGAGGACACTATGCTAAGTGAAATAAGACTCACAAAAAAGACAATCACCGTATGATTCCATTTCGATGAGTTACCTAGAGAAGTCAGACCCATAGAGACTGTAGAATGGTGGTTGCCAAGGACCAGGGGGTAAAGGAAAACGGAAGTTATTGTTTAACAGTTTACAGAGCTTTGGTTCTGGAGATGGACAGTGGAGATGGTTGTATAAGCATGCAAATGTACTTTAATCCACTGAACTGTACACTAAACACGGGCTAAAATGGTAAATTTTATTTATGTATTGTTTTACCATAATTAAAAATTTAAAAAGATTAGAAAATGTAAGAGGATATATGATCTATTGTTTTGTCTACTATAGGGGAGAATTCTAGATTTTAGTAAAACCTAAAGCTGACAGAATTTAGGGACCCTTTTTATAGAAAAAGAATGACGAATAAAAAACAAGGTGGAAAAGCAAGTATTAGAATGAGGATATGAAGGGGTTGTATAAGGGAGGGTTCCTAAGCTTAAACTCCTTAGCTTCTATGAGGATCTGCTTCTGTTGATCATAAAAGTTCTGCATGTTTTCTGACTGTCCTGTGTGCCTTGACCACATGCCAGCTGGGCTGCGCTGAGGAAGGCTTTACTGTGGGTTGTACAGTGTGGCCTGGAGGATCCCCCACCTTTACTGGGCTCATTCATGGCTAGATATGGACGAGACTCAAGTTGATACAATAATCAGCTTCCTCTTCATTTTCCTGAGACAAGTCATGGAGCCTTCAGTCCAGTGTAGACCTATTTTATTTCTGTATCCCGGTGCACTAAGACTTCAGTAAGAATGGCTGGGCTACTCTACGTGTGTGCGATTAGTGCTTTTCTACACGTTCCTTTGGGTGTTCTTCCCTAGCAAGGTGGGTGTTTTGTCTGCTTGTTTTCCGCCATGCCACAGGGCTTGCAGGATCTTAGTTCTTGGACCAGGGAGGGAACCCTGGCCCTTGCAGTGGAGGCACTGAGTCCGAACCACTGGACCATCAGGGCATTCCCATGGTCAGTGTGTTTAAAGTTGGTCTTGTGGCTCTGGAATAGGGACAATAAATGCAAACGTAAAAACCAAGCATTGTCTTTTAGTTTTTCAGTTAATGCCTTCTTGGGAGAAAAAGCAACACCGAGTGGGTGTGGAGTATTTAACAGGCTCCCTCTGGAAGCAGGGGTCTTGTCCTGTGCACCTTTGGGGGCTGCAGCTACCCTGCCCAACGTGGCCCACCCTCTTCTCTGGAGTCCCCAGCCTGCCTGGTGACCACACCCATCAGTGCCTTAGGAGTCAGCTGCCTTCCAAATCTGCTGGGTTCTCTTTCAGTTGCAAAGAGTTCCCTGGAAAATGACAAAATCAAAAATGCAGAAGGAGAATTCCTCTGGGAGAGTTTCTGGGGAAAAAATGAAACCCCTTTTCCTTACAAAGTCTGAACTGTGGAACTCTCCCCTGCCTCTGACTCATGTTTAATTGTAGCTTAATGGCTGTTCTTCAAAAATATTGTTCTCTTACACTTATTTTTAGGTTCTGTTTAAACCACGAGACATAAATAATGAGAAATAATTATTTTGAAATAATAAGAAAGGTCATGATGTAATTTTTATATTTAATTCAAAGAACATGGCAAGAAATGAAATAGATTGGAGAAATGAAATGAATTGAGTTAAAGCGGTATTTCAAAACTCAGATTTTCTAAATTATCCTTGGTCTCAGCTACTCTGGGTTGTAGATGAATAAATCCCTCAACTAATGAATGATAAGGCTAGAAGTCTGGGCTCTTGAAAAGAAACAACTGTTTTATCTAATTATAGGAGCAATGCTTATACATTAGGAAAACGTTTCTGTCTACAGAAAAAAATGAAAAAAAGAATTCTAAAGAAAAATGCCCTATAATTTTACATTTCAGATATAATCTCCATAGACTTTTGGGTTAATGTTTCAGTGTATTTTCCTTTAGAGTGTAATAGAGACAATAATTTTTTTCTAAAAATGTGCAATTTGGAGATTTAGAGAATATGCTAAGTAGACTCTGCATTTAAGAATCTAACATTCAGAGTTGTGAATATTTTTAGCAATCCATGACATGTAGAAACACAATTTTGCTGACAGGTTGGTGAGTAGGAATGAGTCCACTGGCTGGTGAGTCACAAAGTGGCTGCCAGGTGCCCCATCTCAATTTGGCTTTGCTGTTCTCTGCAGGAGAAGGGCACCTAATTGTCTAGTTAGTTGCTTCAGTCATGTCCAACTCTCTGTGACTCTATGGACTCTAGCTCAGCAGGCTTCTCTGTCCATGGGATTCTCCAGGCAAGAATACTAGAGTGGGTTGCCATGCCCTCCTCCAGGGGATCTTCCCGACCCAGGGATTGAGCCTGTGTCTCCTTCGTCTCCTGCATTGGCAGGGGGGTTCTTTACCCCTAGCGCCACCTGGGAAGTCCAACATTGCTTAGTACCTCCCAGTACACACTCTCCCCTTCTTCCTTGGTTAGCTGTTTTGTTGTCCAACTAAAAGAAGACAGTACTGATTTCCTTTGTAAATATGTGACTCAGTTTTGGCCAATGAAATGTAAACAGAAGTATACACAACTCCTGAGAAGTATTGTTTTTCCATCTCTCCTGAGTGGAATACAATTGCTAGGGCTGGAACTCGGCAGCCACCTTGAACCCTCCTTAGGCGCCTCAATTACAGAAAGCTGACTAAGAAAGTATGCTGGTCACTGCATTTTGTGGAGCCACTATACTGGGGCTGCCCACCCCTAGATGTCTTTTCTATGAAAAAGAAATACATTTCTGTCTTAAGCCAATGTAAAAAAAAAGTGTGTATTTGTTGTTGTTGTTGTTTGTTTTTGCAGTCAGCTAAACTTAATTATAATGGACACAGGCTTGTTTACTATCATTTACCTAGTGTGGTAATATATGGGAATATGAAGAAGTGACCTCATTGTGGAGAACAGAGCCAGGAGGCATTCTGGTCTTGGTGTATTGTCTATTCTTGTCTGTTCCTGCCTTATGTTGTCTCCTGAGACCCAGGGCCTGCAAACATAGCTCATAAAAAATGGGCCTTGCTCTGTGTTTCTGTGGTGAGATGGGCTTGGAGTGGGGTAAGGAGTCCCTCCAGCCTCACGTGAAGGCCAGGACTGGCCAGGGAGGAGTAGAGGACAAGAGCAGCCAGAGGCAAAGGCATCCTCCACAGAGGGGGGGATTTACGCAATTATTCTTTAGGAATGTGCAGGGACACCCAGGATTCTCTGAGACCCTTTCAGAGAGTCTGTGAGGTCAAAACTATTGTCACAATACTACTAATATGTAGTTGTAGTAGGGCTTCCCCGGTGGCTCAGCAGTAAGGAATCTGCTGCAGGAGACACGGGTTCGATCTCTGGGTCGGGAAAATCCCCTGGAGGAGAGTATGACAACCCACTCTGGTATTCTTGCTTGGAAAATTCCATGAAGTCCATGGGGTCATGTAACAGAGTCACACACAACTGACATGACTTAGCATGCACTGATACGTTGTATACATTTTCTAAAATCTCTGAGAACTGCTGTTCTAGGATTGCCCTAACAAGAGCTTGTCTCAGCTTGAGTCAGCCACACTGACTCCCATCTGTGTACTTTTATGGTAGCCCTAGCAAACAAGTACAGTGGCTTTTTCTGACACCCTGGAGAGGGCTGCAGGCGTGAGGAAGGAGGCAGCTCTGCTCATCACAGAGCCTCTGTCCACCCTTTCAGTCAGTTCAGTTCAGTTCAGTCGCTCAGTCATGTCAGACTCTTTGCGACCCCATGAATCGCAGCACGCCAGGCCTCCCTGTCCATCGCCAACTCCCCGAGTTCACCCAAACTCACGTCCATCGAGTCGGTGATGCCATCCAGCCATCTCATCCTCTGTCGTCCCCTTCTCCTCCTGCCCCCAATCCCTCCCAGCATCAGAGTCTTTTCCAACGAGTCAACTCTTTGCATGAGGTGGCCAAAGTATTGGAGTTTCAGCTTCAACAGTCCTTCCAAAGAACACCCAGGATTGATCTCCTTTAGGATGGACTGGTTGTATCTCCTTGCAGTCCAAGGGACTCACAAGAGTCTTCTCCAACACCACAGTTCAAAAGTATCAATTCTTCTGCGCTCAGCTTTCTTCATAGTCCAAGTCTCACATCCATACGTGACTGCTGGAAAAACCATAGCCTTGACTAGATGGACCTTTTTTGGCAAGTAATGTCTCTGCTTTTGAATATGCTGTCTAGGTTGGTCATAACTTTCCTTCCAAGGAGTAAGCATCTTTTTATTTCATGGCTGCAATCACCATCTGCAGTGATTTTGGAGCCCAAAAATTTCTCTCACTGTTTCCCCATCTATTTTCCATGAAGTGATGGGACCAGATGCCATCATCTTAGTTTTCTGAATGCTGAACTTTAAGCCAACTTTTTCACTCTCCACTTTCACTTTGATCAAGAGGTTTTTTAGTTCCTCTTTACTTTCTGCCATAAGGATGGTGTCATCTAATATCTGAGGTTATTGATATTTCTCCTGGCAATCTTGATTCCAGCTTGTGCTTCTTCCAGCCCAGCGTTTCTCATGATGTACTCTGCATATAAGTTAAATAAGCAGGCTGACAATGTACAGCCTTGACATACTCCTTTTCCTATTTGGAACCAGTCTGTTGTTCCATGTCCAGTTCTAACTGTTGCTTCCTAGCCTGCATATAGGTTTCTTAAGAGGCAGGTCAGGTGGTCTGGTATTCCCATCTCTTTCAGAATTTTCCACACCTTTAGGGCTCCTTTATTTCACCCCTCCTGATGGCTGCGACTTCCTCATTTGAAAAATTTAAGCTGTCAGTTCTCCAGAGTTTGAAAAAAGTTCTAAAAAATTAAATGGACAGAACTTAAAGGAGTTATTTTGCTGTGTGTTGTGCTCAGTCGCTCAGTAGTGTCCAAATGTTTGCGGTCCCATGGAACGTAGCCTGACAGGCTGCTCTGTCCATGGGATCTTCCAGGCAAGAATACTGGAGTGGGTTGTCATACCCTACTCCAGGGAAAGGAGTTATTTTATGTGAGAATAAATAGGGCTCTAAGAGGAACTCTCCACCTCCCTCAGTTTACAGATAAAGTACTGTAACTGTCCCAGACTGGCCTGTGGTAACTGACCAGAGCATCGCTTCCCAGTGAAGAGGCAGAATAGGAGCTCTGCTGTTGAGCGCCTCACACCAATCTGTTTTCAAGTCCTCCAGGCCCCCAAGGATGGATTTGAAGTGTGTCTGGGGTAGAAGAAGCCAGAATCCTGGGCATACTTTTTTCTGTCCATCCCTGTTGTTCCCCCTCTCTTCCCACAGTTCCTCCCGACTGGAATAAGCGAGGATGGGGAAGATGGACAGGATGGAATGTCTCATCCTTCCCAGGAGGGCAGGGAGCCCCAGGGCTGAATCAGTGTCATCAACACTCGTAGTTTGCCTGGGATTCAGGAGTTCGCTCCTAAAACTGGGACAGTCTTGGGCAAGCTGGGATTGAGGGAGTTAACCTGGCTTTAGCTCTCTCAGGCCCACGGGCTTTCTTTCATTTAACACACACTGAGAGGAACCCAGTGATGTGTTGAATTGAACTTGGGTTTGTGGTTTTCTGAAGATATTGCAGAAATCTTCTTTTTAGCTTTGTTGTTCTCAGGCAGGGGAATTCCCATCTCCCTAAGTGGCATTTGGAGAAGATTGGTAGCATTTTTTTAAATTGCACCCCTATCTGCAGCATGCTGTTGGAATTTAGTGAGGTAGGGAAATACCCGTGCTAGTCCCCACGATGAATCATCGTCTCACATAAAAGGCAAGCGATGACCCATGATTGCCAGAGCAGGATTGCCTAGACTTGTATTTCAAGCTTGGAGTGTTGCTAAAGAGGCTGAATCCCTTTTCCCTCTAGCTCTGGGGCTTTAAGTCTCAGTAATGTTCCCTGGGATTAGGAGACTTCTGGAGCTTATAATTTAAAGAAGGAAATTACATGTAGAGGTAGACTATTTGCAAAACATTACCTCCTTACAAAACAAAGTCCTTGTGATTAGTGAAAAGGGATCTGGAGCATGAACTGGACATCTCCCAGAGGACAAAAGTCTAGGACAGGAACAACGTAAACTACTAGAAAGTAAGGAGGAAGCAGAATGAATCTCTTAGCCATTGGGGTCAGGGGTCATAACTAACTCCTCCATGAGGAGGGACTCGAGATTGAGTCCAGAAACTTCCCTGTAATGCTTACAGATCATTGTATAACTATGTACACAGTGTTCATTATAGGGCAAATCCATTTGTCATTCTCATAAAATTCCAACTTAGGGAAAACATTCCCATATTGTAACATAAAGCTGCTTGGACAGGGCAAGCTTAGCATCAAGATTTTGAAGGTTACCAGTGCAGAGAAAGGGCTTCCCTGGTGGCTCAGTAGGTAAAGAATCTGCCTGCAATGCAGGAGACTCGGGTTTGATTCCTGGATTAGGAAGATCCCCTGGAGTAGGGCACTGCAACCCACTTCAGTATTCTTGCCTGGAGAATTCTAATGGACAGAGGAGCCTGGCAGGCTACAGTCCATGGGGTCACACACAGTCAGACATGACTGAGTGGCTGAGCACACAGTGGGGACAGGGAAGAGGAAAGGAGAAAAATAGGGGTAGGGGTTAAGAGGTGCAGACTATTATGTATAAAATAGATTAGCTGAGAGGATATATTGTACAGCACAGGGGATATAGCCAATATTTTATAATAACTACATATAGAATATAAACTTTACAAATTGTGAATCACTATGTTATATGCCTGAAACTTAATAAATATTGTACATCAACTATACCTCAATTTAAAACATTTATGGTTTTTCCAGTGGTCATGTATGGATGTGAGAGTTGGACTATAAACAAAGCTGAGCACCGAAGAATTGATGCTTTTGAACTGTGGTGTTGGAGAAGACTCTTGAGAGTCCCTTGGACTGCAAGGAGATCCAACCAGTCCATTCTGAAGGAGATCAGTCCTGGGTGTACTTTGGAAGGACTGATGCTAAAGCTGAAACTCCAATAACTTTGGCCACCTCGTGCGAAGAGTTGACTCATTGGAAAAGACTCTGATGCTGGGAGGGATTGGGGGCAGGAAGAGAAGGGGACGACAGAGGATGAGATGGCTGGATGGCATCACCGACTCAATGGACTTGAGTTTAAGTGAACTCTGGGAGTTCGTGATGGACAGGGAGGCCTGGCGTGGTGTGATTCATGGGGTTGCAAAGAGTCGGACATGACTGAGCGACTGAACTGAAAACATTTTAAAAAAGGATTCTGAAGCTCAGAGTGGCAAAAATGGGTAAGAATCACCCCTGTTGGAATGGTGTCCTCTTGAGGGATTTATTTTTCCCTGCTTGGGGTGCTCTGTAGTATAGAAATAGAAGAGCCCCTGCAACTAATCCAGCTCAAAATAATTTCCAGTTTACACTGAGGCTGTTTTTGGCTTGTCATGTGATTATTATAATACTGACTTGATAATCTTTTTGGAATATTTTTATCCATGAACTCTCTAATATTTATTGAACACCTGCTGCAACCCCCTTCTAGCCTGTTTTCTTTTACTACAGAGGCAGGAAAGCTAGAAATGTTTCCCAGACTCACTTGTGACTGGGATTTTGGGTTCCACCAAGCACGACCACATGGCTGGTTTTCCTCGGGCAGCTGGGTTATGTCTACTGTCCTGGCATAATTATTAATTCACTCTCATGGGTCTCACGGGGACTTGAGAAGGGTGACTCTGTCCCTGGGCAGAAGCATCAACTTTTCCAGGGCAGTGGTGGCAGTTTCTGATGTGTTGTAGGTGTTGAGTGACCGCAGTGGGGCAGTGCTTTTTCTGCTGCGTCAGCCCTGTCGACTGGTTGGACGTTTCCCCAGGTGCTCTCTTTCTGCCTCTTAGCATCTAAACCCATTTTCCTGGGAAAATGTCCAAATGTTCCCCAACAGTCTTGGACAAATGCCTGGTCTTCTTGGGAATTCTGTCAGATTCCTACTAGATTTTATCTATATCGTAAAATCCAATATGCACAAATTTCCACTTCTTTTTATCTTTGAAATTGGGATGCTTCTTACAATCAATGACATATTATAGTCATAATGTAATTAGTTGAGTTATATCTTAGTGTTTTACATAATAATTACATGCCTTACAAATAGTAGCATCTTACTTAACTTGAAGGAAAAACTCTAGCAACCATATCATCTCTTTTGGTCTGCTTGGGCTGCTGTAACAAGACACCATAAACTGGGCAGCCTAAATAACAGCTCATTTCTCACAGTTCTGGAGGCTGGAAATCCAAGATCAAAATTTAGGTGATTTGGTTGTTGGTGAAAAAGTTCTTCCTGGCTTGCAGACAACTGCCATCTAGCTGTGCTCTCATTTAACCTATCTTCATGTGTGTGTCCAAAGAGAGAGAGACAGAGACAGAGAAAAAGGGAGAGAGATGGAGAGGGGAGAGGAGAGAGGATGAGAGGTTGCAGTTGCACAGGGTAGTAGAGCAGTTCTGTGTTCTCTGGTGTCTCTTTTCACAAAGGACACGAATCCTGTGGAATCAGGACCCCACCCCTAAGACCTTATTTACCCTTAGTCACTTCTTTAGAGGCCTCATCTCCAAATGCAGCCATGCTTGTGGGTTAGGACTTCAACACATGAATTTTGAGGAAACACAAACACTGAACCCATTTGTTGTCCAGTCACTCAGTTATGTTTGACTCTTTGCAACCCCATGGACTGCAGCATGCCAGGATTCCCTGTCCATCACCAACTCCCAAAACTTGCTCAAACTCATGTCCATTGAGTCGATGCCATCCAACCATCTCATCCTCAGTCATCTTCTTCTCCTCCTACCTTCAATCTTTCCTAGCATAAAGGTCTTTTCTAATGACTTGGCTCTTCGCATCAGGTAGCCAAAGTATTGGAGATTTCAGCTTCAGCATCAGTTCTTCTATTGAATATTCAGGGTTGATTTCCTTTAGGGTTGAATAGTTTGATCTTCTTGCAGTCCAAGAGGCTCTCAAGAGTCTTTTCCAACACCACATTTCAAAAGCATCAATTCTTTGGCACTCAGTTTTCTTTATGGTTTAACTCTCACATCCATACATGACTACTGGAAGAACCATAGCTTTGACTAGGTGGACTTTTTTGGGAAAGTAATGTTTCTGCGTTTTAATATGCTGTCTAGGTTGGTCATAGCTTTTCTTCCAAGGAGCAAGTGTCTTTTAATTTCATGGCTGCAGTCACCATTTGCAGTGATTTTGGAGCCCCCCAAAATAAAATCTGCCACTGTTTCCACTGTTTCCCCATCTATTTGCCATGAAGTGATGGGACTGGATGACATGATCGTAGTTTTTTGAATGTTGAGTTTTAAGCCAACTTTTCCACTCTTCTCTTTCACTTTCATCAAGAGGCTCTTTAGTTCCTCTTCGCTTTCTGCCTTAAGGGTGGTGTCATCTGCATATTTGAGGTTGTTGATATTTCTCCCAGCAATCTTGATTCCAGCTTATGCTTCATCCAGCCTGGCATTTTCCATGATGTACTCTGCATGTAAGTTAAATAAGCAGGGTGACAATATACAGCCTGGACGTACTCCTTTCCCAATTTTGAACCCGTCTATTGTTCCATGTCTGGTTCTAACTGTTGCTTCCTGACCTGCATACAGGTTTCTCAGGAGGCAGGTGAGATTGTCTGGTAGTCCCATCTCTTGAAGAATTTTCCACAGTTTGTTGTGATCCACACAGTCAAGGGCTTTAGTGTAGTCAATGAAGCAGAAGTAGATGTTTTTCTGGAACTCTCTTGCTTTTCCTATGATCTAATGAATGTTAACAATTTGATCTCTGGTTCCTCTGCCTTGTCTAAATCCAGCTTGAACATCTGGAAGTTCTCAGTTCACATACTGTTGAAGCCTAGCTTGGAGAATTTTCAGCATTACTTTGCTAGCATGTGAAATGAGTGTAATTTTGTGGTAGTTTGAACATTCTTTGACTCCGCCTTTCTTTGGGATTGGAATGAAAACTGGTCTTTTCCAGTCCTGTGGCCACTGCTGAGTTTCCCAAATTTGCTGGCATATGGAATGCAGCACTTTCACAGGATCATCTTTTAGAATTTGAAATGGCTCAGCTGGAATTCCATCACCTCCACTAGCTTTGTTCATGGTGATGCTTCCTAAGGCCTATGGGATTGACTTCACATTCCAGGATGTCTGGCTCTAGGTTAGTGATCACACCATCATGGTTATCTGAGTCATTAAGATCCTTTTGGTATGCTTAAATCAGGTAGAGTAGATTGTATTGTTTGTAACTGAGCATCCTGAACAATATAGAATGCAAATAAAGAAGGAACCTAAGATAAGATGGCTGGAATTAATGTAATTAAGTCCTTGGTCATTTTTTTTCCTTTTAAAATTTCTACCTGGTTTTAAAAAAGGTTGTGTGAATCATGGATTTCTAGCAGAGAATAAGGGGTATTTTGCAATGCCTGATAATTTCTTAAAAACTTGTATATCCTATCCCCTTCCAGAGTGGCCTAAGCTTTTCTCTGTCACTAACCTTCCTCACTTTTATTATACTTGAATTTCTCCCCATTGCTCCCCTTTTTACATCATAAAAGAAACTCTTAGAAGACCTATTTGTTAAGTAGCATTGTTGGCTTTTAAAAAATTTGTTTTTCCACAGTGTGGTCCAGGACCAAGCAGATATGTGTAAATCAAGTCATTCTGGAATATCCTTATCATCACCACCCTTATCATCATCAATGTTGTCACCAAAAGTACATAAGTGTGCATGTGACTATTGTAGTTAGTCTGTCAGCAATCCTTACTGTTCCTTTTCTTGACATGTCTCTTGAATTTGATTCTATCTAGACTGGTGCTATCCTGGCTGGGAACTCGAGGTCTCTCGCCTGGATAACTGCAACACTCTCCCTGCATTTAGCTTTGTGCTTGCCTTTCCAGTCAACTCTCCTTACAGTAATCATAGTCTCTCGGGTATCTTAGGAGTCTTGGGTCTTGGAAGTTGTGGCTGAGCAAAGCAGGGACTGAGGTGCTTTGGGGAAGAAGTATTAGACATTTTCCTTACCTAGGCATTCATTTATATTTATTGTTTTACTCAAGGGCTGGACAAATTCTCACAAGAAACCAAACCAAACCAAAACTGAACCTTGTCCAGCCTTGTCAGGAGGTTTGGACATAAACCTGATTGTAGGAAAGGTACTGGGCACACACTGATACACACACACACTCATATGCACACACCGAATTAGAGTTCCTGATAGGAAATCCGGTACAGTGAGCCGTCCTGAGGTCAAGGACTAAGCATTTAATTTGGATAACAGCTCCACCTGCAAGCTTTACCTGGTGACATGTATGAGTTCCTGGGGGAAAGAACGGAGTGTATTATTTAGGGTAAAACTGAGAAGGAAATGGCAACCCACTCCAGTGTTCTTGCCTGGAGAATCCCAGGGGCGGCGGTGCCTGGCAGGCTGCCATCTATGGGGTCTCACAGAGTCGGACACGGCTGAAGCGACTTAGCTGCAGACCACTGTAATAAAGAGGTTCACAACAAACAAGTGGATTAAGAGAAGATAGAAGTTTATCTCTTTGTTAGCCACAGTCCAAGGTGAGCTCTGCTCTGTAAATTCATGCAGGGATTCAGGTACCCCCGTTTTCTCTTTTCTCTCCTAAATCCTGAATTCCAATTACATGATTGGAGCTGAGTCACAATTAGTCAATATTCTAACTGGAGGGCAGTTGAGACTGAGTGGAGGGACTACATTATAATATTCTAAGGCCTGGACCTGAAAGTGGCATATATCATTTATGCCCAAATTCCACTGGTGAGAAGTCATGTGGCTTCATCTACCTGTAAGGAGGGCTGGGAAATAGCTAGGGGGCTATATATATGCATGTATAACTCTGTTATTTTGGCAGATGGAGAGGATGGGCTTTGGGGGATAACTCTGATACACTGGGTATATAAGAATTAGTAGGATTATAATGTCTTGGCATCTGGGTGGTTTTGCCGTTGGACAACCTTGCATTGAACTTTCTCTCTCTTTGGAGGGGACCTCCTGGTTCTAGTGTCCAGGACCGAGGTGGTTGTGGTTACAGCAGATCTCTTTTCATGGTCCTAGAATCTTCCCTTGAAGAATATGTGTGGGCTCCTTCACCGTCAGTCATGGTGGTAGTAAGTTGCCACCAGGATTGATTGAAAAACTCATGTAAACAACCCTGGAGGGTGTTTGGAAATATATAGTGCCGGGGACCAGCCCCGGCTGATCCAGGGTATTTGAAGGAGAGACGGCGTAGGCGAGGATCAGGAAACAACTGCTTAATTGAATGTTAATTAAGGATATAAAGAGTAATAGAATGAGGATAGCTCAGTAGGAAAATTCAGTGGAGAAAAGAGGCTGAGTAGCTTGGTTTACGTGGGAGACCAATAAAACTTCAAGACAAGAAGTTTGCACCACTTACGTAGGCCGCAGGCATCCTTCCGTTCTCCCGAAGGAGAGGAGACACTGAGGCCTCCCCAGTCAGATCTTAGAAGCCCAGGCATAATTAGCAAGCATGGCGGGTTCCGCACTCCAGATGGAGACTCAGCCAGAATTTGAGAGAGAGAACGATATGGGGAGACCAAGTTTCGGTGAACAAGGCCCGCACTTTATTTTTCAAAGTAGTTTTTGTACCTTAAGTTGTGCATAGAGGATAATGGGGGAAGGGGTGGAGTCATGCAAGGACAGCAGTTCCTGGTTCTAATAGAAGCCAGGCTTTCAAACTTATCATATGCAAAAGTTCAGGTGATTGACATCATCTTCTGGCCAGGAGGCCTGTTAACATTTTAAGAAACTTATTTTTCTCTAAAGGTGATTATTCTAAAGTCAGGCACCAGCCTCCAAAAAAGCACTGGACAAAGCTGCATTCTTATAGGGCAAAGGTGAGGTGGGCTCAATCAAGAAAAGAATTAACTCAAGGGTCCAAGGTTACAAACATTGAGGCTACTACTTACATTTCTATACACCCATTATCTCAATCAATACACTGCCAAGGACACAGTAGGTAAGGAGTATGGAGACTTAGCAGCAAACATTGGCCCAATAAGTGAAAAACCCTTCACCAATACAATTTCTAATCAATCTTTTAACTGCTCAAAGGAATCTGTGCTTAGACAGTTTAGAACATCTCCTGCCTCTCACAGTTGAGAGGCTCTGAACAATCACATGTGGCCAGAAAAACCTATTCAGGCAGGCTAGGGGATTTCCAAAGGAGTTTGTAGGTTGAAACACTGTCACACCCAGGAATTATTAACTGGAGCTGTAAGCTAACTCTTTTTTCAGAGAGAGGTAGTGGGGGACAGCCCCCCTGTGAAGTCAGAGGTGTAGGTGAGAGCACAAAGCAGAAAGTAGGCAGACTCTGGTTTGGGGGTAGATGCTCGAGAATTTCCAGGGGGACTCCTGAGGCTCGATCCCGCCTTTGCGTATGCCGAGCCTCCTTCCTCATGACCTTTGCCACGGGAGGAGTTCCTCATGCTGGCTCCCGGCAGTGATAGACTTCCAGTTGAGCTATTCCAGATCCTGAAAGATGATGCTGTGAAGGTGCTGCACTCAATATGCAATATGCACTCAATATGCAATATGCACTCAATATGCAATATGCCGGCTCCCGGCAATATAGGAAGAGGAACTCTGGGAAAATACTGGACTTCCTGTTACTCAAGCAGTGACTACTCAGAGTATTAAGACCTGGGGTAATTATTCAAATGTGGCCTCATTTATACTCTTAGGCAAATGAAGCCTGGGAAGTCCATTCATAGACTTAAGTTATAATTATTATTTTGCATGGGAAAAACCTTGCTGTCTACCCTTGCTGCCAGGATCAAGTGCAAACTCTTTCACATAATATTCAAGGCGTCTCACCTTCTCAAGGCTGATTCCTACAACCTCTTCACGTCTGATCTTTCCTTACCACCCTCCAAGCCCTGGCTGGAGTGTATTAATTCCACTCCTCCAGGTGTGACAAGTATTTTCATGCCCCTGTGCCTTTGCTCTTGCTGTTTCAGGTGCCTGGAATGCCCTTCCTGTCAGGACTAGTCTTCCTCATCCTTTAAGTCTCATAGCAACTAGTAATAATGATGACAGCTAATAATTAAGCCCTTGTTATATGCCTATCACTGTTCTAAGCACTTTACATGGTTTGAAGTGAAGTGAAAGTTGCTCAGTCATGTCCAGCTCTTTGTGGCCCCATGGACTGTACAGTCCATGGAATTCTCTAGGCCAGAATACTGGAGTCGGTAGCCGTTCCCTTCTCCGGCCAGCCAACCCAGGGATAAAACCCAGGTCTCCTGTGTTGCAGGTGGATTCTTTACTATCTGAGCCACCAGGGAAGCCCAAGAATACTAGAGTCGGTAGCCTATCCCTTTTCCAGCAGATCTTCCCGACCCAGGAATCGAACTGGGGTCTTCTGCATTGCAGGAGGATTCTTTACCAGCTGAGCTACCACCGAAGGCCTTTTTACATTTTAAATGATTTAATCTCTTTTAATTTTCACAACAGGTATGAGATAAGTGCTAATATTATCCTCATTTTACCACTGAAGAAACAAGGGCATATGGAAGTCACTTAGAGGAGTTCCCTCAAATCACTGCAGATGGTGACTGCAGCCATGAAATTAAAAGATGCTTGCTCCTTGGAAGAAAAGTTATGACCAACCTAGACAGCATATTAAAAAGCAGAGATATTACTTTGCCTACAAGGGTCCATCTAGTCAAAGCTATGGTTTTTCCGGTAGTCATGTATGGATGTGAGAGTTGGACTATAAAGAAAGCTGAGCGCCAAAGAATTGATGCTTTTGAACTGTGGTGTTGGAGAAGACTCTTGAGAGCCCCTTGAAGGACTGCAAGCAGATCCAACCAGTCCATCCTTTATCAGTCCTGAACATTCATTGGAAGGACTGATGTTGAAACTGAAACTCCAATACTTTGGCCGCATGATGTGAAGAGCTGACTCATTTGAAAAGACCCTGATGCCGGGAAAGATTGAAGGCAGGAGGAAGAGGACAACAGAGGATGAGATGGTTGGATTGCATCACCGACTCAGTGGACATGAGTTTGAGTAAATTCCCAGAGTTGGTGATGCACAGGGAGGCCTGGCGTGCTGCAGTCCACGGGGTCTCAAAAAGTTGGACACGATTGAGCAACTGAGCTGGACTGAACTAGAGGAGTTCCCTGGTGGCGCAGTGCTTAGGACTCAGTGTTTTCAGTGCTGTGGCTAGGGTTCAGTCCCAGGTGGGGGAACTAAGATCCTGCAAGCTAGGTGGGGGTGGTGGGGGTGGGGAGGAGGCAGTCACTTAGGAAATGAGTGTCAGAGCCAAAATTTGAACCCAGGAGATGACTCCAGAATTGAAGTCATGACCAATATGTTGCATGAAGTTTCCGCACCCTTGAGCCCACACCAGTTAACCTTTTCCATACTTCTATGAACCAAAACTGGATTAAAGGTATTTGTTTTCTATCTTTGCAGTCTGCTTGTTGGTACACTCTCTAACATTTAGTAGAAGTTAACAAATGTGTGATGGTTAGTTTTAGGTGTTAACTAGGTTGGGCTATAGAACCAGTTATTCAATCACAGACTAATCTAGGTGTTGCTGTGAAGGAATTTTGTAGAAATGATTAACATGGACAATTCATTGACTTTATTTTTTTCTTCCAGTTTTATTGTGATATAATTGACATAAAGCACTGCGTAAGTTTAAGGTGGATAGATATAATTAACACTGCCATTTGTATCATGTGAAAATTTTTTTTCTATCTTTTTAATTTTATACCTAAATGAGATGACACATGTTCACTAAACTTACTGTGATAATCACTTCATGATGCATGTAAATCAAATCACTGTGCAGTATACCTTAAACTTATACAGTTCTGTATGTCAATTATATCTCAATAAAACTGAGAGAAGAGAAAAAAGTTTAGGATGAACAGAATATATATATATATATATTTTTTTCTTTTTCCTTATGGTTTATCACCGGGTATTGAATATAGTTCCCTGTGCTCTACAGTAGGACCTTGTTGTTTATCAATTTTATATATAATAGTTTCCATTTGCTAATCCCAAACTCCTGATCCATGTTTCTAGTACTTATTTACCTTATAACTGGAAGTTTATAGTACCTTTTGACTGCCTTCATTCAATTCCCCCCTCCACTCCTCTGGTAACCACAAATCTGATCTCTTTTTGTATGAGTTTGTTTTTTGAAGTACTGATAGAATTGAACTACAACATTATGTTAGTTCCTGTTACACAACATGGTAAATTTTTTCTTTACGTTTCAAAATGGTCATGAAAATAAGTCTAGATACAATATTTCACTATACAAAGATATCACTTACTTACTGATTATATTTCCCAAACTATGTTTCATACCTGTGACTCATTTATTTTCCAATTGGAAGTTTATACCTTTTAATTTCCCTCCCCCATTTCTTTCCTCCCCAACTGCCTCCCTCTTCTTGTAACCACCTGTGTGTTCTCTGTAACTATAACTGTTTCTATTTTATTACATTCATTTTTTTTTTAGATTCCATATATAAATGAAATCATACAGTATTTGTCTTTGTCTGACTTATTTCACTTAGTGTAATACCCCTCTTGATCCATCCATGTTGTCACAGATGACAAGATTTCATTTTTTTTTATGGCTGAGTAACATTCCATTGTATGTATATACCATCTTTTCTTTAATCCATCCATCTGGGTACTTGGGTTGCTTCCATAATTTGGCTATTGTAAATAATGCTGCTATGAACATAGGAATGCAGATATCTTTTCTAATTAGTAGCTTTGTTTTCTTTGTATAAATACCCAGGAATGGAATTACTGGATCATATGGCTATTTTTTAACTTTTTGAGGAATCTCCATACTGTTCTCCTTTGTGGCTACACCAATTTACATTCTCACCAACAGTATATGAGGGTTCCCTTTTCTCTAAATCCTGGCCAACATTTGCTATTTGTTGTCTTTTTGATCATAACCATTCTAACAGGTATGAGGTGAAATTTCATTGTGGTTTTAATTTGCATTTTGCTGATGGTTAGTGATGTGGAGCACCTTTTCATGTTCACAATCAGTTGACTTTTAGGATATTGTCCTTGATATCTGGATGGGCCTAATTTAATGAGATGAAAGTCTTTAAGAGTAAACCTGGTGTTTCCATGAGGACTGTAGTGAATTTCTAGCCTACTGGCTTGCTCTCTGGATTTCTAACTTGCCTGGCCAGTCCCCACAATTTTTTCAGCCAAGTCTTTGCAATAAATCTCTGTCTGTGTCTCTTTCTCTGTAGAGTTCTGGCTGATACAGTTTGTTGCACTTAATTATATAGGCTGGTTTATAAAATGTTAATATCATTGTTGTTTCTTCAGTTGT
Organism: Bubalus kerabau; assembly: GCF_029407905.1. Lineage (NCBI taxonomy): Eukaryota > Metazoa > Chordata > Mammalia > Artiodactyla > Bovidae > Bubalus > Bubalus kerabau. The sequence goes on from NC_073639.1 coordinate 22,759,887, forward strand.
AAATATACTCTTGACCTCCTCTGTGATATGTTTTAGTATTTTTCAGGATTCCCAAAGTTTTTAAGATGACTACATTTGGGCACGCTTTGAGTTTTCTCCTGGATCACATGTTCTACAAGAACTAGGGGGTTGTTTTGCATCATCCTCAAAACCCCAAACTAATTGTCCTTTCAACAGAAATGAATTTAGCTATGAGGCAAATGGGGCTTAAAGCTTCAGGGCCACTCCCTTATATGGACTGTTCCAGGCTCTGAGAGATTCCTAGTAATGTGTTCACATGAAACTCTGTTTTTCATAAAGCTTATAAGAGGAAGCTATTGAAAGAAGTGAATTTGGAAAGAGATTTTAATACTTTAGAGAAATTACAGATTTAATTTGGATCTACATAAAGGATATCTACTTTAGTCATGTTAAATATTTTTATTAAAGAAAAAAGAGAATTATGAGAAAAAAAATGGAATGTGAAACAAAGAGTGATTAAGAGGAGTGGCAAAATCAGTAGAAAGTTTTCAGATATCAAGGAGTGGGACTGTAATAAAAATTTTCAAATCATGTCTAAGGTGGTAGTACACTGGGAGGAAGAAGTAAATTTTGAATAAAAAAAATGAATAAGGACTTAGATCATTTGATAAGACAACTGATGGAGAAGAGCAAATCACATGAACACATTAGGAAAAGATTTACATTTTTCATTTATCTGATATAATATAAAATTCCTAATATGGATATTGCTGACAAACTACTTAATGAAATGTCAGTGAGTCAGCTAGTATTTAAGACTAGCTACTGATGCTTACTCCTTGGAAGGAAAGTTACGACCAACCTAGATAGCATATTCAAAAGCAGAGACATTACTTTGCCAACAAAGGTCCGTCTAGTCAAGGCTATGGTTTTTCCAGTGGTCATGTATGGATGTGAGAGTTGGACTGTGAAGAAAGCTGAGCGCCGAAGAATTGATGCTTTTGAACTGTGGTGTTGGAGGAGACTCTTGAGAGTCCCTTGGACTGCAAGGAGATCCAATCAGTCCATTCTGAAGGAGATCAGCCCTGGGATTTTTTTGGAAGGAATGATGCTAAAGCTGAAACTCCAGTACTTTGGCCACCTCATGTGAAGAGTTGACTCATTGGAAAAGACCCTGATGCTGGGAGGGATTGGGGGCAGGAGGAGAAGGGGATGACAGAGGATGAGATGGCTGGATGGCATCACTGACTTGATGGACGTGAGTCTGGGTGAACTCCAGGAGTTGGTGATGGACAGGGAGGCCTGGCGTGCTGCGATTCATGGGGTTGCAAAGAGTCGAACACGACTGAGTGACTGAACTGAACTGAACTGAACTGCTCAAGAAAACCTGAAATGCCCTGAAATTTTACATCTTATTTATGAAAGAAAGTGGTTGGAGGTGCTTTCAATGTTAACAATTCTAAACATTTTACATGGCTTCAATAATGAGCTGTGAAGCTAAAAGAAATCTTTCTAAGCTCTTAATAATAAAAACACATTTTTATCAGTTATAGTGGAGGAAGAACTGAATTATCTTTTTATTCTTTCTATAGAAAGTTTTAATAAAATCTCATGATAATGAAGAGGCAAAGGATATGTAACCAAAAAAAAAAAAAAAAAGTAACAAAAAAGTGTTTTAGAAGTGTGTCAGGGGAATTCTTTTGTGGTATAGTGGTTAGGACACAGTGCTTTGACTGCCTGGAGCCTGGGTTTGATCCCTGGTCGGGGAACTAAAGTCCTACAAGCTATGTGGTATGGCCAAAAATTTTTAATTAATTAGTAAATTATTTTCCTAATTTTGGTGATTATGGTTTTGAACTGATTTAAAATATTTATAATTTTTTGAGATTTCTTTTTTGGTACCAAATAGATATTATTTTCATATTAGTAATATTTTAATTTTAAAATTCTTTTTCTTATAAAGATTCTCCAAATGTAAACCCATTGGGCTTCCTAAAACTTGCTTTTCAACTTTCATTACCTTGTCCCCTCTTTTATCTTTTGCCTTTTCCCCTCCAAAAACTAGAGATTAAATTTCCGGGGTTCCAGAGAGTAAGGTGACATGCAGAGAGCCACAAGATAACCTCACAGCAGGTTTAGTTCAAGCATGCCTTTCAGTAGAATGACAAATTATTATATGTCCTGAATCTTTGGAGCTGCTTGAATGTAACTAGCACCTCAAATGTTGAATTAGTAAATTACAAGAATTTAGCATAGAGACTTTGCCCTTGGGGAAAGTTACCTGGACTTTGGAAAGGTCGTCAGTTGTTGTAGTCAGTCCAAGGCTAATTTTAGATTTTGGGATCTCTCAAAGACCCTTATTTTGTGATTTGGATACCAGCTTTCAAATGTCCTATTTCACTACCTCAAAGAAGAAAGGGCCTTTTATCCTTTGAAGCTGGAAAATACACATCAAATAGATGTGACAGGGACCAGCTATTTTTCAGTTGGTCAATAATTCTCCCTTCAAGAGAGTACTTCTTGAGAACAGGGAATTATTTATAATATTGGGAAGATCCCCTGGAGAAAGAAATGGCAACCCACTCCAGTATTCTTGCCTGGAGAATCCCATGGACAGAGGAGCCCGGTGGGCTACAGTTCATGGGATCACAAAAGAGTCAGATATGACTCAGGAACTAAACACAACGACAACAACAAGTCTGCACCTGAGCAAGCAGATATGGTCCGGTCATGGGTGACGATGTGTCTAGAAAGATTTTTGCCTCATTGGTGGAACAGATAAGGTCAAAGATGACCATCTCCTCTGTGAAGAACTATTTAGTCAAATTCTTCCTGTGGAATATCTTTGTCTTTAAACTTAGAGATGGGGAGTGGGCATGGGGGAGGAAACTTACCTGTAGATTGCTTGCTGTCGGTGATAAATGTTAACAGCAGACATCTGGGCTCTGCAAGGACCTTGACGGTAATGTAGCTGGCTTTACTTTTTTTAATTGTCAGAGGTCCAGCAAACTTTATGCTTTGCTTTGTGGGCTCTGTGGTTCAGAGAAAGGCAGGCATGCATCCCTGATAAATAGCAATGACATAAGATATCAGGAATCCTATGGAAATTTCTCCATCAGCATGTGAGTGTGGGTCCAAGATGACACAAGTTAACATCATCTTCTGTTTCTCCTCTGTGTTTATCTTGCAAGGAGGTCAGAATGCACTACTTGCTGTTCAAGAAAAGCAGAACTGTGCTCAGAACTGCTCATGATCTGTAATTTTGCTCCTGGGGTTTCCTTGGCCTGGAATGCCTCTTTCCCCCATTTCCATGCATCAAAATTTTGTTTTCATAATTTGATCCTCTCAACCAAATCGTTTCTCTTCCTTCTATGGGATCGCCTCCTCTGTTGAGTCCTTATATCAGCACCTCATGTACATTTTGAGTAAGGCACTTCCTTTCTTTTGCCCACACAGACATGGCACAGACATGACACACGAGAGGCATTTGCACAAGTGAGTGACATTCATTGGCAGTGCTTTAGGTTTGAACTATCTACCTATCCAGCTTGGAAAATTTCCCTTGATGAAAAGTTACTACTATTCAAGGGCAGCTGATCATCACTGATCCCTTTCACTTTTACTTTAAAGTGAAAATTACTTTTCTGACCTCAGGGAAAAGCCATATTTCATCTCCAAGGTGTTATGACCCTACCTTGTCCCATAAAAATTGCTTTCAGGACCAGCATGGTTTTTTTTTAGACAAAATGTGCCTTAAAACACCCCAGATTTTCTAAATAGCCAAAGAGAAAAGAATCGCTTTCCTAATTTCAGATCTTCTTGGAAATTTTACACTACCAGCCTTGCGTTTCCATCTTACAGTTATTGTATTGGAACTGAAACATTTAAAAGTTATGGTTCCTGTTGGTTCAGTGCTCCCAGGGCAGGCCAGAGAATCTGTTGTCCCAGTGTAGGGGTCCCGGGTTCAATCTCTGGTCAGGGAACTAGAGCCCATTTGCTGCAACTAAAGATCTCACGTGCTGCAACTAAGAGCTGGCACAGCCAAATACATAAATATTAAATAAATAAAAGTTATGGCCAGGGGCTTCCCTGGTGGTCCAGTGGTTAAGACTCCACACTTCCACCACAGGGCAGGGGCATGAGTTTGAACCCTGGTGAAGGAACTAAGATCCCTCATCCCACAGGGCGTCACCAAAAAAAAAAAAAAAAAGTTACAGTTATAAACCTAGATCTTAGGCTCTTAACCCAAACGTATGAATTTCAAATTCTTTTATCGCCCACTAGATGTCACTCTCTACCCAGTGAATTTCAGAGTAAGCCTTGTGTTGAGTTAATTAGAAAAGAAAGCTCTTTGGAAAAGAGTTTGTGAAGTGGTTGCAAAACATATTTTCAATTACTTTCAAATAGGACATTTCCCCCCACAGTCTGCAAAAGGCACTCATTATTTCTTCGATAAAAAGAAGCCCTTTAAAACTCATTAGAGGAAAGAGGAGTGAAGTTGGTGGCTGTCTTTTCTTTTTTCAGCCCTGTGGCTCTGGGATTTGTGCAGGTGCGCAGCTGGGCTGAAATCCGACTTGCTCTGAAATGCTTACCCCAGAAAAGACAGAGCTGAAGATGAGTCTGTATTTGAATCTGTTTCTAGAGATGCAGGGAATTCCCCCACCCAGACCTCTCAACACTCTCTGAGAAAAAGACCCTTAGAGTGTGAAGGAGGCGTGATTGATTTAGTTTCATTTTCGGGATTTAAATGCTGTTTTCTATCGTGAAATGTATGTGTGGTCCTTTTATTTGGATGGCCGAGGTGAAGGAAACTTAAAGAATTAACTTTGCGTAAAGGACATTCTCCTTTTTTTCCTTTCCTTTTGATTTTAAAAAATTTTGAAATATAATTGACTTATGATAGGAAGTTCTTTTTGTTCAGATTTTTAGGCTGAAACAAGTGTTTCATGGGTGATTGGCACATCCTCCTTTATTCCAGAAGGCTGACTACAGGAAAATTCTCTCAAACTGGATAACAAGGTAAGTTAGTGTGGTACCACTTTGTTTAAATTCTCTCATGAATTTTACACCATAGGTGCCCCCTAAATCACAAAACTTTATAGCTTCAAAACTGCCAAGGGAAATAGCGAGCTTATTGGTGGTTTGCTGGTGATACTGGCTTTGCGCGTATGAGCTGGCCAGGATTCCAGAACTGTATTTCATTTTAAGTAATGTAAACTTTTTACATTTTTTTTGGGCCATGAACCATGTGGGATGTTAGTTCCCTGTCCAGGGATCCAACCTGCAGCTGAAGCATGTAGTCTTAACTACTGGACTGCCACGGAAGTCCCAACTTAAACATTTTAGATATTAAAGTAATGCACATCTCCATTATTTCCGAAACAACAGTATTCCCTGAATGACAAAAATGAAGTATAGGCCTGAAATTTCAAGTGTGAACTGACTTGCTCTCTACTTCCTAAAAGTCTGTGGGTCAATACACTGGAACCTAGAGCACATCCAGCAAAGATTTGCAGCACATTTGAGTGATATGTGCCATCATTTTGCCAGAACCCTGAGCTCTGATTTGCATACATACACACAAAAGAGGTTGGGAGGTTTTACCGAAAGTATCATGCTTATTAAATTTTTATGTTTATGTGCTTGGAATTTAATAGAATACTCAAATAGGTCTTAGTCTTGGGTGTGACTGGGTGACTTGTGGCTGTCCTCAAACCATTATTTCTGAACCATAGTTTGACCTCGTTCGGTTGGTATGTCAGAATGTGACATACTCAATTTTCATGTGTACGTGTCTGTGCGTGATGATGTTTTGAGGCAATTCGTGGTTTGAGTTTCAATGAGACTGGGTTTGGATTACACCTAAAATTTTCCTTCCCAAATTCCAACTTTCCATAACTTGAGATTCCTCAAAGCAGGAGAAATGCATAAAGTAAATTGGATTCATTCATTCTACAAATATTTAGAAAGTGATTACTATCTCTTAATAAAGAGCTTTTTCTTGTCATAAAAGTAGTACACGTACACTGTTGGAATTTGGAAAGTAGAGCTAGGCACACAGAAGTATATATATATACACCCCATCTATAGTTCTACCATCCAGAGATTTCAGCGTTCATATTTTGGTGATTTTTTGATATTTGGTTGACATATTTCTAGTTTTGTTATCTATGTATCTGTCTAAACTGTATCATGTTGTGCATAACATTTTATAAACTCCCTCTTTCTCATTTTTCCTTATTATTAAATATTCTTCTACCACATAATTTTTTATTGAAGTATAGTTGATTTACAATACTGTTAGTGTCAGGTGTACCTCAAAGTACAGTGTTATATATATATATAAAATTTTTAAAAATTCTTTTCCATTATAGGTTATTATAAGATATTGAATATAGGTCCCTGTGCTGTAAATACTTGCTGTTTATCTCTCTTAGGTGTGATAGCGTGGATCTGTTAATCCCATACAGCCAGTTTACTCCTTCCCCCACTCCTCCCTTCCCACAAGCTTGTTTTCTATGTCTGTGAGTCTATTTCTGTTTTGTAAATGAATTCATTTGTACTATTTTTTAGATTCCACATATAAGTGACATAATATTTGTCTTTGTCTGAGTTCACTTAGTGTGATAATCTCTAGGTCTATCTAATGCAAATGGCAGTATTCCACTCTTTTTTATGGCTGCATAGTATTCCATCGTGTATAGGTACCACATCTTTTTTATCCATTGATCTGTTGATGGACACTTAGGTTGTTTCCATGTTTTTGTTATTGTTCCACAACATACTTTTTGATGGCATAAAGGTGTTTTTGTCATTTGGAAAGTTTTAAAACCCAGTTTGCAGGGTTGGACAATCTCATAGCTTTCGCATCATGTATATTCATGGTTAGCTCTTTAGGACAAAACTGTAAGTGGAAGTTTTAGGGTCAATGGCATGAATATTTTTAGGACTCTTCCATCTTGCAAATTACCTTATTTTTAAAGAAGCCAATTTACATTTATTACTACCAGTGGTACACAGAAATTCCTGGGTCTTTGCACTGTTGCCTTACAAGTGTTTTTATTACGATTTCCAGTGCTTTCCCCTCTTTTGTTAGTAAAAAGCAAGCAGGCGTGCTTAACATTAGCCTTAAAATAAATGTCTTAGCATATTAGTAAACAAAATTTTATATTAGATTAAAGCAAGAGCAAATAAACCATAAAAATAATAGTGTTACATCTCTGACTCTGTGCATTTATTACAGCATAACAGTTTCATTTTAATTACTGGTGATAAATACTTCATGCTCTACTAATAAACGTTGTGCAGTATATCTTAAAAAATGCAGTAAAATCTTCGTTGGGTGAGAATTCACTACAGTTCTTGGCCTCTAAATCTGTGTTGAAAAGAAGGATAAAACTGCCATCTTTCCTGGTGAGAATTATTGGGAAGACTGATAAGGAAGTGAAACCTAGCAAGGTCCTGAAATAATTACAGGTGTCAGGAGGAAACTGGGAAAACACACCTCCACATTAATGGAGCACTAATATTAGGTCAGATCAGTGCCTTTTTTTAAAAAAAAAATAAAGCATTAAACACAGTGCTTAAGAGATACATGAAAAAGTTAAAGAAGCAGCTACTTTAGAAATAAAACCATCTTAATGCATGGCTACATTTAAAAATGTATTGTTGAATAGATAAGTTAGTCATGAACTTGTACTTGGGGAGCTTTGACCTATTGTTCTCAGAAAAGTTGGCAATATTGGGCCATACTACATTAACTAAGAAAATATTTAGGTTCTAGTCTTCATTCTTGCTGATTCTGGGGATATTCATGGGAATGAACAAGAAATTCCTTCTTATTCCTTTTTTGAAATTTTCTTACTCTTGTCTTTTTCCTAGCTCATACTGGGAGAAATCAAAATAGGAAGCTTTTCGTGTTTTTTTGTTTTTTTTTTTTCTGATTAACAAACGAATACATACTCACTGTGAAAAAAATTATACAACATAAAAAATAAAGGAAAAAAATCACTAAAAGTCCCACTACCCAAATATGATTTCTGCTAGCATTTAATAAACATCATCCCAGGCAGCTGAGTTTCTTTTCTTAAAAGACATGAAATTTTATACAAGGGAAATATTTGTTTTGACCATATTTTGAGGTTCAAATGTATAGATCCACAGCCTCATTTTTAATGGCTCTTTGATATTCTGTTGTAGAGATTGGAGGGCTTCCCTGGTGGCTCAGATGGTAAAGTGTCTGCCTACAATGTTGGAGACCCGGGTTCAATCCCTGGGTAGAGATTGGAGTTGTTGTTTTGTTGTTTAGTAGCTAAGTTGTGTCTGACTCTCTGTGACCCCACAGACTGTAGCCCTCGAGGCTCCTCTGTTCATGAGATTTTCCAGGCAAGAATACTGGAGTGGGTTGCCATGCCCTCCTCCAGGGGATCTTCCTGGATGGAAACTGCATTTCCTGGGTCTCCTGCATTGGCAGGCGGGTTCTTCACCAGCGCCAGAGGTGTGCAGTAGATGATTTTAATTTATTATCTTAACATTTGAATTTTTAAAAATTATGAGAAAGATACATACTTCCAAAATTTTTTTTCTTGAAATTGCAAAAGTGTGTAAAATTCTCATTTATTTTCTCTTTTCTCCAGTTAATGCCATCTCCAAAGATGGTCCTAAAATATGATCTCCTCCAGAAATATTTATGAGAATATGTGTAGCTTTTATGTGTACATTTTTCTTCAGTTGGAATCATTTTATGTTCTATAATTTGCTTTTAAAAAATTTCATAATACACTGTGTACATTTTCCACATATATTTTACATTTATATAGATAAATTCTTTTTAAATTCTTTTTTATCTAATTCTTTTTTAACATTTGTATATGCAGTATGGATATACCATAGTTGATTACATTTATACCCCATAGATATATATTTAAATTACTTTAATTTTTAGATATGCTGTAGTGAACAGTCTTACATGTTCATATTTATAATGTCTATTATCTCTTTTGTAGATTCCTAACAATGTTATTGCTAAATCAAAGGCATTCTTATTTAATATTGATTTATGCAGTTAACTCTTTCAGTTACATTTCACTTCAAGCCTGTACCAGTTGCTGATGTTTCATTTTTATCTTTTCTAACTTTCTGGGTATAAATTTGTATGTCATTGTTATTTTTGTTTGCATTTCTTTTATTCATGAATTTTAAAACATTTTACAATGTTTATTTTTGGTCACGTGAAGTTCTTTCTTGATGTGCTTATTTGTGTCCTAATCTCATGTTTTATTGGAATGTTTATCTCTCATTATTTTGTAAGAGCTTTTAAAATATTAAGAAAATTATTATTTTTCTGTGATAAATGTTGTAAATAATTTTCAATCTGTCAACTGCCTTTACATTTTGGGTGCTTAAAAAAAAAACCATGCAGAAGTTCTAAAAGTATGATGCAATTAGGAACTCAAACCAGCTTTTTCCAGTCCACGGAAAAGTCTGACTTGAAATGACACATTCTGCCTTTTGCTTTGTGAGCAAGGAAGGGGAGGAAGGAGCACCCTTTCTGTGTCATCATTTTCAGCGTGGCTGGAATACATGGATGTAGCAAGTCAGAAAGGATATGATAAGATTTCTTGGTTGTTCTTGTTGCTGACGACACTGTTGACTTCTTTCAGGTCAAGCTGGTTTGAATGAAAAGTGTGGTCTCCTTTTTGGGGAGTGAGGAGTTGCTATCAGGGCACTACTAGCTCAGCTGTGCTGTAACGCTGAGTCCTGTTAGACTCCCGTGCACCGTGGGGACGCGGGAGCTCTATGCAGGGGTCCTTGCAAATGGTGCATGCTAGCGGGCGCTGAGCAGTGACGTAAAACCCTCATGTATGCATATCTCTCTGCCCTTCGTGTTCCATTGTACTTCACTGACAAAACACAAGTTCAAAGATAAAATTATTAGGAATTTTAAGATGGCAACAATGAAGCATAAAATCATCCTGAAGCCCTTTTGATCTGAGGTTCCTGTGTGACTGTTCAGGTCACAGCCCATGAAGCTGGCCCTTTGGGGACCCCATACTAATTCCTGCTGGAGTCAGTCTGGACAGTGGTTTAGGGGTCCAGGCTGCTGGGGGGAAGAAAGGGACTTTGACTCTGTCAGCTGCTGAGAAGAAAGACTGGAGACCCTTGGCATGGTGTCATATCTGCAAAGAATACTGCCCCCCCTGCAACCCAACTCTTCCTTCCCAACATGCACACGTATTACCAACTGGCTAAGATATTTAATTCAATGCACCATTGCTCATTTGAGCAGTGTCTGTAGGGGGCAGTGAGGGGCCAGGGCAGCAGGTCATGAGCCCCAGCTTGTTCCCATAGGAATAGTGCTGAACCCCATGCTCACTAGCCCAAAGAAAAAAGACAATTAGAGAATTTTGTCAGCACACCAGGAAAATAACCTTTCTTCCTGAAAACACACTGGCTTTCCGGCAGAGTGGCTGTCTTTCTTCTACCCTAGATACGACTGCATCCCAATGACTGGTGAGGGACCCTTTATACAAGTTTGTAAAATGCTTGAAGATGCGTCCAGAAAAAAAGACACAGTGCAAGCAAGCATAAGGCACCATTATCACTTGCTTGAAAATATGTGTTTTGTTACCCAACATTCTCCCCTGGTGACACATAGATCAACATGGCTTATTATAAGCAAAGCCACGTGTGGCCTCTCATAGACCCATCACTGGCCCATAGAGGCTCCTAGTTTCAGTGACTTTCCGAATCGGAGCGAAACTATCCATAAAAGTGCCGAGAAGTGAGCACTGAGGCAAGGGGGATTTGAGCATTCGTTTTTTCCCTTACCAACAAACGAAGACTCTTAATACCCTAATCCATCAGATCTCCCAGACAGAAGCCACAAATCTTTTTTGTTTTGTTCAGCATATTGGCGCAGTGACAAGCTGATATTACCCTCTGTTGAGAATCTCTCTTGTAACCTCACCAAGTCTCAACAAGTTCACAACAAGGGCTGCGGCAGATAACCGTGGAATGCAGGTGATTGTTTATTTATGGATTTACCTTGTTATATACCAGTCTATACCCAAGGCCTTTCAGCAGAACTTCATAAAAAGTAATAGTAACTGACATTCATCACACACTGAGCTTCTCTTTCCATTTCCTGTTTCTTTAATAGATCCCTATAGAAGGTGCAGAAGAAAGCTCAGCCTATTGTCAGAGAGTCGTATTCCTTCACTCTCTGCAAGCTCATCAAACATTCTTTGGTTGCTGCTGGCTAGAGTGAACTGTATTTTCGGAAGCATGACATAGGTCTCATTTGTAGCCACCATTTTCCTTGACCTCACATCATTTTAATCCATTCCCAGCATTCACGATTCTCCTGAGATTGTCTTATAAACCAGAGAGGGAGGCAAGGGGACGTAGTAACACCTTCTTGCACTCAGCATCATTGCTCAGGAAATGTGGAAGTACTTACAGTATAAGCATCCTCCGTTTCTCTGATAAAAATAATGAAAAGTGCTTGGGTTTAGGATGATAACTCTCTGTAAATTCTGATCAGGGTGGACAGATACATTTATGGGAAGAAAGTTTCTTTGTATAAATATCTCCAGCTCCTTTCCACTGGGGAGACTTAATCATCTCTTTCTTCTCCCTCTCCGTCTCTTCCTCCTTTTTTTCTTGTTTTCCTTTGAAAATATCTTGAAACATTTCACAATAGAAAAATACTTTGAAAATCGATGCTTTGATCATTCAGTTTGCTTCCATGTGACAACAGAGCGGTCTTCGAAGTGCTAGGAGGTTCTCAAATACCAAGTCCCTTCCTTGGCTTTGGATATATTCAGGGTTCAGATTTATTCATTCCTTTCAAAATGGTCACATGTGTGTGTGCGTGTGTGTGCTAAGTCACTTCAGTCCTGTCTAACTCTTTGTGACCCTGTGGACTGTAGCCTGCCAGACTCCTCTGTCCATGGGATTCTCCAGGCAAGAATACTGCAGTGGGTTGCTGTGCCTTCCTCCAGGGGATCTTCTGGACCCAGGGATCGAACCCACGTCTCACGTCTCTTGCATTGGCAGGCAGATTCTTTATCACTAGTGCCGCCTGGGAAGTCCATATGTGTGTGTATCCAGATATAAATGGAAAGGGAGGTGGAGCTGGAGTGGGGGGAGGGGAAGCTTTATGGCTCAATCAAGTCTTCCAAGAAAACTACCTCTTCTTTCCCCTCTCCACCCTTCAAACTGTTCTAAGGTGTCTCTTTGCATTTTCCATAATAACCTCAATGTGGCTCTACCATTACATTTGCCTTTTTTTTCTTTTTATTGTAACTATATTACCTGGCATTACCAGCGCAACAGACTGGTCCCAAATAGGAAAAGGAGTATGTCAAGGCTGTATATTGTCACCCTGCTTATTTAACTTATATGCAGAGTACATCATGAGAAAGGCTGGGCTGGAGGAAGTACAAGCTGGAATCAAGATTGCCAGGAGAAATATCAATAACCTCAGATATGCAGATGACACCACCCTTATGGCAGAAAGTGAAGAACTAAAGAGCCTCTTGATGAAAGTGAAAGAGGAGAGTGAAAAGGTTGGCTTAAAGCTCAACATTCAGAAAACTAAGATCATGGCATCTGGTCCCATCACTTCATGGGAAATAGATGGGGAAACAGTGGAAACAGTGTCAGACTTTATTTTTGGGGGCTCCAAAATCACTGGGGATGGTGACTGCAGCCATGAAATTAAAAGACGCTTACTCCTTGGAAGGAAAGTTATGACTGACCTAGATAGCATATTGAAAAGCAGAGACATTACTTTGCCAACAAAGGTCTGTCTAGTCAAGGCTATGGTTTTTCCAGTGGTCATGTATAGATGTGAGAGTTGTACTGTGAAGAAAGCTGAGTACCGAAGAATGGATGGTTTTGAACTGTGGTGCTGGAGAAGACTCTTGTGAGTCCCTTGGAGTGCAAGGAGATCCAACCAGTCCATCCTAAAGGAGATCAGTCCTGGGTGTTCATTGGAAGGACTGATGTTGAAGCTGAAACTCCAATACTCTGGCCACCTGATGCGAAGAGCTGACTCATTTGAAAAGACCCTGATGCTGGGAAAGATTGAGGGCAGGAGGAGAAGGGGATGACAGAGAATGAGATGGTTGGATGGCATCACCGACTCGATGGACGTGGGTTTGGATGGACTCCGGGAGTTGGTGATGGACAGGGAGGCCTGGTGTGCTGCAGTTCATGGGGTCTCAAAGAGTCAGACACGACTGAGCGACTGAACTGAACTGAACCAGCGCAATTAATAATCCTTGTTAAAATTTAATGGAAAGATTAGAAATAAATATTTCAATGGTAGTGATATTTTAAAATCATCATAATTAATTCAGAGATAATTTCCGATTTAGTTGTAAAGTTTCTTTACTTTTTAGTAGTAAAGTTTCTTTATATTTCTCGTCTGTTAGGTGGAACACACAGAAATCAGTATTGGCAGGGAGAGCTCCTGTAGGAAGCAATTCGATCAAAAAAATAAGTGTGACTGCTTTGCTGGTATAGAGAGAATACACTTGCTGCAGACATTTGGACGCAAATGGAAATAATTGGAGGGAATGACCGGATCCACAGGCTAATTATGACTTCTTCTTGTCTGCACCTTTTAAAAATGTACTATTAGGCTCTGTTGCTAACTTTTGAATGTCTGAGTTCTGGATGATAAGGTCAAAATTGGTTTTGACTTTATCACTGGAACAGTCTATCCCTTGTATTTTAGCGCTTAACCGTTGAGATGAATTTTGGATCTTGGATGTGTATTAAATTCCCAATAATCAATTTGGAGCTTGTTTGAAATTCTATTTGTGTTTTCTCCACGTGGCATGTCTCTTTAGGTGCTTCCAAGTGTGTCCCGTGGGTTCATCACTGGGTGTCTCCTTGCACGGGTTTCAGCTTTTGGGGGTGGTGGTGGTGGGGGATGCTACACGTCTCAGTAGAGCACCTGGCCCTCTCGCCTCTGCTGAATGTGAACCCTTGTGGACGCTTCCCCAAAGAGCCTTGATCAGTCCTTATGTCATTACCTCTTTCTGTTAGAAAAGATTTGTTAACACCTACTCTGTGTCAGATTTTGGACTAGGAATTAGGGACCCAAAAGAGAAAAAGATAGACTTGGACTTTTGGACTCTTGAAATTCTCAAATTGTCATACCTGTCACTGGTGAGGATATAAGTTTATTTATAATCAAGATGACATTTTTTTCCCTCCCTCTCATGATTTCTTATGTGAATGTGCAGGGGGAAAAACAGGAAAATTAAAACAGGTGATTGCAAAAAAAAAAAAAAAACCCACAAACATATGAACATCCTGGGGCATCAATACCATTTGTAAAATTGTGCCAACTTTCATAATACATCGATTTATAAATTTAAACTTTTAGCATTTTGTGTCACTCTGAATGGATGATGTGACATACTACTTTGTATTTAAGAAATACACTAAAAAAAAAGTTACTTACTATTCCTAAACATCTTCCCCTAAAGTGAATTTTATCTGTGTCCCATGGCCATATATGACACCAACTATTTTTGTGCCAGTAACTGTGAAGGGAAAAATCAAAATAGAGTTGGTATTGCTAAGACAGTTCTCTAAAATGGAGCTGAGAGGCCACTGAAAAAGTGTGACTTATGCACATCTCAGTCTGGATGGAATCTGACCTTTTAATGCCAGAAACTTGAGATACTTATCTTACACTTGCCCTAAAATAACTCATGACAGCCAACCCTTAAGGACAAATATTTCTTTTCCTGTGTCACAGTACAGCCTCGTGACGTTTGTCTTTATAATCTCCTGACTCTTTCTCTTCTCTGGAAACTTGGTGTTACCCAAATCTGTGTCTGCCGGACTGCAGTTCTTAAGACCACAAATAAGGCTGCTGTTTATTTTTTGCAGCCTTGATACTGATGATCATTTGACATTACAAATAGAGACTAAGTTTTATTACTTAGATAATTAATCTAGGTGTTCTCTTCCTAGAAGCTGAAGACACTGTTTTTCAAATTTGAGAATTCAGAGCCTAGCATTGTACTTGGAACACAGTAAGGATTCAGTACATGTTTGCTGGATAAACAGAGGCAGGTGAGATTTAGGAAGCTTAAAAATGAGACAACCCTTTGCTCTCTTTTTTTAAATTAATTAATTTATTTTAGAGGCTAATTACGATATTGTGGTGGCTTTTGCCCTACATCTACATGAATCAGCCACAGTGTACAAGCGTCCCCCCCATCCTGAACCCGCTCCCACCTCCCTCCCCACGCCGTCCCTCTGGTGTTTGGAATGAAAATAGGAAGCTAAGGGTGCTTTATACACATTACATCTTTCTTGCACCTCTACTTATGCTAAGTACTTAAATGTACATGACATTTATGGATGCTCATGTTTAATTTCATGAAGAAAGAAGCATCAATTTATTTTACAAACAAGGAAACTGAAGCTTAGGCAACTTACGGGACATCTTCAAATCACATAGCCTGCCAGAGCCAGGTCTGACCACTGGTCAGAAGAGTAACTTCAAATTTCATACTCATAACTACTGAAAAGTACCGGATCTTACAGACTAACCGTCCCAGTGCTTTGGTTTATGCAAACCTGCCGGTAGGGTCCCCTGGAAACGCCCCAACCTTCAGGATGCTGAGGCTGCAAATATTAGTGTTGGGAGGGAAAATGTCAAGATGAGAGTCTTCCTTGAAAGTCATATTTAATTTGAGGAAAGGAATAATGTGATGAAATTTCTAATTTTATTTACAGTTAGGGCTTTTTTTTTTCTTTCCAACATTTGGTAATAAGTCTCTTTGCCTTCAAACATAAATCTCTAACGAGTTATTTGGAAAGGAAAGCATGCCTTATTTCAGGAGGACAGACAAACTGGGGGGTGAGGAGGAGGTGTGAAAGCTTTCTTTTTTTTAATATTTAATTTATTTTTTATTTATTTGACTGCACCGGGTCTTAGTTGCTGCATAAAAACTCTTAGCTGAAGGCTTTCTTGTGCTTGTGTGCAGGATCAACATCAAGTTTTTAAAATTTGGGTTTTAGGATAAAACCTCCCATTCAGTTGGGAGTTTCTGCTTCTTTCTTTGCCTAAGAAAGCTTTATTTAGTGAGTTTTATTTAGTGATTCATTTATTTAGAAGTTATAGCCTATCTTCCTGAAATTCTGGATGGTAGATATGCTTGCCTTTCCAAAGCAGGGGCTCCCCTAGGCACACACTGATGCGTGTGTGTGTGTGTGTGTGTGTGTGTGTATCCATGCAGGCTCAGTCCTACTGGACTCTGTGCGACCCCATGGACTGTAGCCTGCCAGGCTCCTCTGGCCATGGAATTTTCTAGGCAAGAATACTGGAGTATGGTTGTCATTCCCTACCTCAGGGGATCTTCTGGACCCAGGGATCGAACCCACATCTCTTGCACCTCTTGCTCTGGTAAGTGGATTCTTTACTACTGCGCCAACACACTGATGCTTCCTTTCAAATCCAGATTCAGAGGGTTTTCTTCTTGCGGAAAGAGCTCCCTCCCCGCTGCACCTGTGCTTTTGACTTTGAATCGCTCAAGGTGAAGGGCAGTAATTAGCATGCTTACTTAAAGCAGGTCTGGCTTATTATCTCAATTCAGAATGGGGTGGGAGGACGTTTCCTCCCTACCCTGTTTGACTTGAGAAGGACAGCGTAGGATGGTTGTCATCTGCTCCATGATATAAGGAAGAGAGACTAATAAAAGGCATTAAAAACATCTCTTCCCTTATTTCATTCGACTCCTTGTGTCTGTCACAGACCCTGCTGGACTGACAGAACATTACACAAATAACTCTCCTTCTTAAGCAGCGACGAGGCAGCAGTAGGCATTTTTTCATTTAGAGTCTATCAACTGAGAATTGATAAAGTCATCACAGAACAACTGTAGTTTGATCCTGACCTGACAAAAGAGATCGAAAATGTCTCGTGTGGAGAGAAGCGAGGGGGTTGGGCACATCACTGGCTCAGAAAGAAGCTGCCAGTCGGCTAAGGGCTGACACCAGGCACTCCGCCGAGTGTGTTTAATAACTGAAAAGTAAATAATGAAAGGGCAGTCAATAAACAATTGCGGTTTAATAAATTATTCATTTCAACCATACTTCCAGTGCGTGCCCAGAGAAGGGAGAACGTCTGTATGTTTTCTTCCCGTCCGCTCAATCTACTCTGAACCTGTGCGGATGCCGAGCTGTTCACACTCTGGACAGCAGAGGGCGCTCGTGTTACATCAAAAAAGGGAGGCTGCACGTTCTTGCGGTGCCTGCGTTTAGGGAGGGAAAGATGTAAGAGATAGGAGAATTGAAAAGAGGGGGAAAGGAAGATAGAAAACGAGTGGATAGGCACGGAAATGCAAAAACGTATTTTTCACCGGGAGCTCAAATTCAACCCTGTCTGAAGCCAGGCACAAGGAAATAAATAGAAAACAAGTTCCATAATTCCTTGGTTAAAATAACTTCTTTATTTGGAAATCCTAGGAGGACAGATTTGGAACCGTTCAGGCAAGAGTGAGGAGATATTTGAAAAATCCAACAGATCTATTTCCGTCTTGAAAAGCGAACTCTGATTTGCAGGAAATGCTCCCAGGAGTCCAGCGCTTCTTTGGGACCTCGCTGCCAGCCAACAATCAAAAACGCTGTTCGGCTGCTGAGGGGCCCTAGGCCGTTTGGAACTAAAACCGACTGCGCTTTCAAGTGTGCCCTGCATGCAGATGAGTCCCGAATATCATCCAACTCTGCGTTCCTTCTCTGTTCTCACGGCGCTGTGTGCAATAACCTTATTTTATTTATGAAACGGTGTTGCACGAGGCAAAACTCCTGTTGTAGGGCGAGAAAGGCTATTGTACTCCCTGGATATTTACTGTCTACCTAAGGTGAGGAGGTTTAATCTGTCCTCTGCATTCATGCAGATGCTAAAACGCATGGTATTTATTTATAATAACTGGCGAGGCAGCCCACAGGGAAGTGTCATCTTGTTTGTAATCAATCCCAGTGCCAGGCTGTTGTTGCAGCACAATCAGACTTTGTATTAAGTGACAAATTGGCTTCGCCTTCTCATTCCGACTGTCATTTTTCTTCGGTGGGGATCCATCATCTCTGTTACCAGCCTTGGAGTGTGTACCACACGCAGACACACGCAAATGCTTCCCCTGTGAGTGCCTCTCTCTCCCCGGGGCCTGCAAACAGATCCAATTTCTTCTTATCACTGCGATGAGCACTGAGATGTTGAAGGGAGCAGGCAGAGTGAGGAGTATGCAGTGATGGTGGTGAGTTAGAGCTCGCTGCATCCGGTGAAGTGGGTTATTGAACTGATATTGGTATTCTTTGATTGATTGGCTTCACTTAGGAGTCTGCTGGGAAAGTGGATGTCTCAGTCCTCAAGACTGAAGTAAGCTGGAATATTTAGAAGGAGACTTTTTTAGTGCCTGGCTCTAGGCCCTGGGAATACTCACTTTCTTGGAAATCACACTTCATAGATGTAGAAAATTCAGGGTGAAAGGTGTGCCTTTCTCCCCTGCTGAGCCCCACCTCCCAGTCACTAGCTCTGTCTATCAATGCAGGTTTCCCTTCAGAAGGATACTTTTTTGTTTTAATTTTAGGTACAGTCTTCTGTCACTTTGTGGCAGACAGACTCTTAAGTGGTCCCTTCATAACCCCAACTTCCTGGTGTTCAGACCCCATCTTTTCTTGAATGTGGGTAGAATCTGTGACTTTCATCTAACCAATGCACTATGGCAGAGGCGACAGGGTGTTGAGTCTATGTGTATGTGAGTACACAGTCCTGTTACATAGGATTGTAGCTCCCATCTTGCTGAAGTCTCTCTTTCTCCTTGACTGGCTTTGAAGAAACAAGAAATCATGTAGGGTAACCCCACATGGTAAGAAACTGCGGATGGCCTATAGAATCTGATGGCCACCTTCAACTGATAGCCAGCAAAAGACAAAAGCCCACAGTCCGGCCCCCATAAGGAGCTGCATTTTGCCAGTAACCTAAGTGAGACTGAAAGCAGATTCTTTCCCAGCTGAGTCTCAGATGAGACAGTAGTCCCAGGCAACACCTTGGTTGTAGCCTTCTGAAACCCTAAGCAGAAGACCCATCTAAGCTGTGCTCACACTCCCGAGCCACAGAAAATTTGAGATTACAAATGTGTTTTTTTTTTAAGCTACTTAGTTTGCGGTAGCTTGATTCCACAGTAACAGTGCTCAGTCGCTCAGTCGTGTCCAACTATTTGTGACCCCGTGAACTGTAACCTTCCAGGCACCTCTGTTGATGGGACTGTCCAGACAACAATGCTTGTCTTTGGAGTGGGTTGCCATTTCCTATTCCAGGGGATTTTCCTGACCCAAGGATCAAACCCGAGTCTCCTGTGCCTCCTGCATTGGCAGGAGGATTCTTTACCACTGAGCCACCGGGAAGTTCACATAGTAATAAATAACGCGCAGAACTAGATCCCCTCTTTCCTCCTTCTCTGTCCCATAGACCTGTAAAAAACTGAACTATTTCTTCAGTGAGCTGAATGAATTTTCCTGCTTAATCGGTATCAACTTGAAGGTCTTAATGGCAAATTTATTGGACTGTCTGGACTAAGACTTGCTGTCTATTTAGAATAAATCTGAAAAGTGAAAGTGAAAGTTGCTCAGTCATGTCTGACTCTTTGTGACCCCATGGACTATACAGTCCATGAGATTTTCTAGGCCAGAACACTGGAGTGGGTGGCCTCTCCCTTCTCCAGGGGATCTTCCCAACCCAGGGATCGAACCCAGGTCTCCCGCATTGCAGGTGGATTCTTTACCAGCTGAGCTACCAGGGAAGCCCAATAAATCTGAAAGACAGGTACAGAGTGAAAATAAAGTGTGATGACTCTGAACTTACATAGCTAATTGTCACCAGTTTCAATCCTGGGTCTGGTTATAAATTAGACTAGGATTGTTTGGTTAGATAAAGGAAGGGGCTCCCACGGAGCAGGCAACGAGGGGGTAATATGCAGGATGGGTGCCCTTGGCCCTTCTGGAGAGTTTACATGTTCAGTGATTGACATATTTTGAAGATGAGAGTCTGCGTTGATGCCGGAGGGAAGCGCAGGAGTCCATTATTTGCTGGAGAGAGAGTAGCAATGAAAAGAATCCATAGAAATGGAGGCGAGCAAAGAGAGAAATGGTGGGTAACTCTAATCAGTTAAGACAGTGTGAAAAAGAGATGACTAATTGGCAGTGCGGTTACTGGGAGTGGAGCACAGGGGCTCCCCATGTCTGTCACACCTTGAACAATTTCTTCAAGGTGCGGCAAGCACTGCAAGTCCTGCCTTGGCTCAGATCACTCTTCTGTCCTGGAGTGTTCTCACCACCGACAGATCATCAGGTTCCCATTTGTCCTTCAGGTTCAGTCAGACACTAACACTCTCATAAATCTTCCATAGCTGTTCTTGATTCCAAACCACAGAAATTCCCTCAGATTCTTTCACCTGATAAAGAAATGTTTATTGGCCCATGCCACTGAGTTGTCTGTAGGTAAACTGGGCTTTGCAACCCACTCCAGTGTTCTTGCCTGGAGAATCCCAGGGACAGAGGAGCCTGGCGGACTACAGTCAGTGGGGTCACACAGAGTTGGACACGACTGAAGCGACTTAGCAGCAGCAGCAAACTGGGCTTTGTGTGAGGTTGATCCAAAGGCGCTATCGTCATGAAATCGACAGGATGCTAGCTATGCTTTTTTTTTAAATTTTAAAGTTCTGTTTTCCTCTGGCTTTCCTCATGATAACAAAAGCGACTTTAATTCACACTTTCCAGAGGAATAGAAAAGAACTTTATCCCAGACATCCAAGCAGAGTCATGAGTCACTCTGGTGGCTGTGCCTGGGCTTCGGTGCTCATTTCTGAGTCTGTCATTTTGACCAGGGGCTTGGAGGGTGCTGGGGCTTCCCTGGTGGCTCAGAGGTTAAAGCATCTGCCTCCAATGCGGGAGACCCGGGTTCGATCCCTGGGTCGGGAAGATCCCCTGGAGAAGGAATGGTAACTCACTCCAGTATTCTTGCCTGGAGAATCCCATGAACGGAGGAGCCTGGTAGGCTACAGTCCATGGGGTCGCAAAGAGTTGGACACGACTGAGCGACTTCACTTTGGAGGGTGCTGACAGGAGTGGACCATGCCTGAGGCTCTGTCCCTGGGATAGGATTGGCTCTCCTAGAGCCACAAGGATTCCTAAACAGAAACCTGTATTCACCCAACCTTTGTTAACTCTAGCCCATCCTTGTTTGCCTACCTCTGAAATAAAAATGTGTTGCAGAAATGAGTGAATGGTTCTGGCAAGTTAGTATCCTTCCTATTTTTAGCCATTCCTTAGTAAAGTTAGTATGTTTGTTTCTAATTTGGATCCTTTCACATTTCATGTGCGGATTGTAGGCCCTAACTGATTAAAGTCTATGCTTATTGAAGTCAAGGACTACACAGAACTCTTGCAATATTTACCCTAAAGCACCATAACCAGTGGGTACAGAGCAGGTTAAGTGAACTGTGGCCTTGCAGACCAGCCTCACAGATTTCCATCACTGATTCCTTCGTTGCTTTAGAATTTTTATGATGAAAAACGAATCTGATGGAACTCAAACATCATCTTTGATCTTTTATGTCAAGCTCAGTAAAACATATGAAGAGACAACTGAAATCTCATTTTTGTACCCTTTCTGAACAAACACCACCATTAATAGTTCTTTTTTAAATAATAAGAGAAAAAAACAATAAGAGAGAGTATGGGTTGGTGATTAACCTCTCAGGTTCTGGACAGAACTTGGTCCAGATTTTGGCTTCACCGCTTCGTGGCTGTTTCCTGCGGCATGCATGATCCTCTGTGCTGCAGTCTTATCACGTGTAAAACGGGAAGACAATAATAGTGCGGTGGACAAAGTCTGTGAAAGGAGAGCTCCCTAAAAGGAAATAAATCCCTAAAATATAAGAAAGAATTTGGGACTTACTCATAATAAGAGAAAATGAAAGCTACAGAGAGAGCATATTTTTCACCTGTCAGATTGGGTGGACCCAGGCTTTGACAATCCCTCTTTTGTCAAGGAAAGGATGATGGGGAAGTAGGAAGCCTCAGATATTGCTAGGACTCGTCATTGGAGTTCCTACGGAGGGCAAGTTGCCAATCCCTGTCTGGATTGCAAACGTGCATATCCTTGCACCCAGCTATCTACTTTTGGGAATTTATCATATGGATATATTGGCACACTTATGAAATGGTATATGTTCAATCTTCTTCACTACGGTATTTTTCTTAATGGCAAAAGATTGGAAAACCATCCAATTGTCTATCAACATGGAACTGGTTACATCAATTACAACACATTGGTACAACAGAATGTTAGGCAATTCTATACTGTGGCAAAAAAGAAAAGTCTCTATGTATTGGCATGGAAATACTGAAAAATCTTTGGTTAAATGGAAAAAAAACTAGGTGCAGAACAGGATGTAGAATGCATGATTTTTGTGAAAAACACGGAGGAAAAAATACCTATTGGTTTGTGTTAATATTTGCATAAAGGAACTCTGTAAAAATCATGTATTAACCCCCACCCTGCCCCTGCCCTCCCCAGTGCCCTCCATGGCGGGGGTGCAGCCACTCACACAGAGGCGTAGGGAAGACGGCTCCAAGTCGTGACCACGACTTCAGAGGCCCCTCTGCAATCCTCCCCCCGTGGCCGTGTGAGTGGCCAAGTGCACTCAGGTGGAAGAGGAGCAAAGGCTTTAAAGAATCTGGGGCATCAGAGTATCCTCGACTTGCTCCCACCCCTGACTCTTCCCATGCAGAAGCTCTCTCACCCTTTTAACAGCACTCTGAGTGTACGGCGCACTCTTTCAGTGCGCTGGCAAGTGGAGTGGGCAGGCCCACAGCTCTATCCTCGGATGCTCAGCCATGCTTAGCTGGGCATTGTGCTTGAAGGAGCTATTAGCTTCCAGGCACTTCTGGAGAGGCACCCTTCCTCACTTCCATCGCTGACTCAGAAAGGGCAAAAAGCCTGCCAAGAGATCCCAGGCTCAGTACTTGGGTTGTTCGTGTCATTTCCTGCCATGTTCATCCGGTCCTCTCTGTGTACTTTGCCAGCTAGAACAAAACAGCGCTGCTATGGAAACTGCAAACACCAGGCAATCCTGGCCCCTGCACTTGGCAGCCCAGCCGAGAGAGAGATAATGGCTTTTGTTGTTATCTATTGGATGCTGATGCTCAGTCGGTTGTCCCCTCAGGCCCTAACTAGGGACACAGCGACACCGCACCATCAGCTTCTCTTGTAAACTTCCGCAGCCTCGGGACGCAGCGATGCAGGCCTGAGATAAGCAATGCAGCCGTTATTCCGAGGACAACCTGGGGCTTTACGCTTCCCTGACAACTTCTGTGGTCTCCTCACTCGGGTGACCTAGAACTCTCAAAATAATCTGCCCGATTCTGTAATTTACCCAGCTCAACTGATTGGCAAATCTTCTGTCCTGGTGTTCTTTCTTTTTTTCCCAATACTAATAAATACATTCTCTTGGGGACAGTTGTGACTCAGAGGCAGTGTGTGAACCCAGCAGGAACAACTCATGGCACTCAGAACAGGTGACTGGATGTTTTTCTTCCCAGAATAAACACAAGTCCCAGCCCTCTAAACACATTTAATATGAAAGTCCAAAGATTATCAAAACTTCTCTGTTGGCTACAACATTTAATAAGAGTCAATTTACTATGTCTGACATTAATTGTGATGATGCGGGGAGAAGAGGAGTCCCAGAGACTAAATAATGGAATGTGGGAGCCCCTGGGTAGCCAGGTTCAATCAAACACAGCCTGGCAGGGAGTGGGTGTGGACAAACACAGCTGTGTTTAGAATGCACCGATGTCTTCGTCTATTTGCCCAACATTTGTGCTTTGAAAACAGCTTTCTGCTTGAAATGCAGCCACTCTTGTGCTTGGAGCTCATGTGTGTGGTAGGAGAAAGTTATTCCATTTCTATTTCTGAGATTCTCAGGAACCGGCTTTCTTGTACTCTTAAAGCAATGTGTTTTTTTTTTTTTTTCCCTCCTGGCAACACCCGTTTTCTCTGGTTTCAAACTGCTCTATTCTGGAAGAGATAATCGTGGAAAATCTTCTGACCCATTTGCTTGCAAATGGTTTTCTTTGGTAAGAAATATTTGATATTCTTAAAGCTCTTGCCACGTAAAGTAGGGTGATTTTCAAATTCTATTTGATCCTTCTAAAAGCTAGCTAACCTTGTTCTCAGAAAAATTGTAGTACAGGCATACACACACAAAATAGTTCTAATTCCTGACATTATTTCACATTTGTAGGCCATGGATATTTGGATGAGAGAGGGGGCTCAGTGTGAGGCTATAATAACTAATGGCCCTCTTCTCTCTTTCTCCAGGGAGGATAGAGCAAGGGCAGTCCCTAGCTAAGCATTTAATGGAGTCTTTGCATTTGCATATAGTAATTTTAATAATTTTAAAGGTTGAGCAGGCCTTGGTGCATGTAAGGAAGATGTAATCTATACACACACGCACACATATCTTGACACACATATATATGTAAATATATATATATGACTTATCAATGGGTTGGATTCTTATTTCCAGCTGACCACTGGGACACAATTTGATTTGCATTTGGGTGTGGGGAGGACTGGTGATAAATGACAGATATGGGTCTCCATAATTACATAGGATATTAACTTCACTGTGAGAGAGGCAGTCTTGCAAACTGTTAACCCAAACAATAAGTTATTTTTACCAGCAAAATAGGTTTGTTTGAGAGAGGCAAAAAATTTCAGTTTGGAACACACAACTGTGGTGTATGAACTACATGCCAGTCCAGTAAAGCAACGGAGAGGAAACTCTTTTATAGAGGAGAAGGAAAAGTTGGGAGGGCCTGTGATAAACAAAATGTCAATTAGAGGAAACTGGGAGTTCAAAGTATAGTGATTTTTTGTATTGGCTGATTTTTTGTATTGACTGAGCTGTTGCCAGGCAAGGGGAAAATTTTTCTTCCTCCTGCTGGCAATAATGGTGTCACTTCCTACCAAAGGTATAAGATACGTCTCTTTCTGTTGGAATCTGTATGTGTGTGAGTGGTACGTCTGTGAGAGCTCCCCTTTCTGGGCTCCTGACTCCAGTTTAGTGATGTTTCCCTTTATTAATTTTCACATTTCCCCCCGTAGATGAAGATCTTTGTCATAAAGCATTGCTGATCCAGAGTCAGGTTTTAATTTTTTTTTTTTTTTCCTTTCTTTTAAAACAAGTATACAGTGGCCTTTTTGTCCTTCAGTGGACTTTTTCTGGGTGTTGTGACTCATGTCAGAGGTAAAGTACACAGATTGGAAAACTCCTGTGGTCACATTTGAGTAACAAGGAGGAGTAGGAGGGAAAACTTTTAGGCATTTCCTACCTGCAGTCTGTAGGAATTAAACAAGTGCTTTATGAAGACAGTGCAGGAATAAACATGAAGTAAAGAAGCAGTATTGTTCTCAAAAGAAACCGTTTGGAACCAAATGTTGTATCAATAATAGAGCCTGTAGTTTGCAAGGTCAGAAACTATGAATTTGGATAATAATCCACAGTCAATTTTTGGTCTAGATGAAAGAGAGACTTCTGTGAATTCTAAACCTTCCAGCAGGCCTGGTCTGCATATCTTGGGAAAGCTGTCTCATCCGATGTCATCTGCTTCAATTCTGGGAAATCTTTCCCTTCAGGTCACAGAATGTGTGATGTGAATGCAGAAGTCTGTTCCCTGGAGTTTGGCAATACAAGTGTTGGTTAGCAGTACCTGATAGGGAGCCTTTCCAGTGAGACTGAAGAGAGTCTTTTTGGAATCTTTTCCTACAGAGAACATCTCCAGGTTGAAAGGTGTGATGCCGAAGGCTTTTATATCCCGAGAGCTTACTGTGGAAAGATTGCTTGGCCAGGGCATGATTATTTTTAATGGAAGCAGTTAGGTCTTTAAAATATTGAAGTATATCTCCTTTTATCAGCTGTGGATCAAAAGAAGCAGGGCTGGGTTCATTGGGTACCCTGTGACTATTTCCAAGGGTGAGAGTTTATGAGGTCTCAAAGAGGTGGACCTGAAATTTAGAAGGACCAATGGCAGTTCTTTTGGCCAGGGTATTTGAAGGATCTCTGTGATTGCCAACTGAGACTTAATAGTGCTGATGGTACATTCAACTAACCCTGAGGACTGAGGACGACACACACCGTGAAAGTGTAAAGCTGGCCAGTCAGACCTGTCGAAGTACCCGAACAGGAAAGCGTTCCCCGATCACTGTGAAATTCAAGAGGGTTCTCCAGGTAAGGATAATCTTTTTAACAAAATATTAACCACAGAAGGGGAAACATTTGGTTCTAAATTAACTAAAGCTGGAGTGGACCTCGTTCCCCCTTCCATCCTGGGGCCCTTTCCATTAAAAGAGAACGATCCCTGTTCAGCCATTAATAAACTTGGGGTCAAAGGCAACCCTAATGGAACTAACATCTGCAGGAAGACCAGAATTTTCTTTAAAGATAATCTGAACTCAGTTACAATAGTTGTGAAGAGGTTCATCGGATTTCTGTGTGCAAGCCTGAATTTTTTCCCCAGCAACAGACTTAGGAAAGGCTGCTGCAGTTGCTCGGTGGAGGTCTTTCAGCAAATGCTCAGGCCTCTTGTCAGTTTAGGGCTTTGCTTTCTAATCCCCTCCAGGGTGTCTCCATAGGGCTAGTTTCATTCAATGTTTGGCTTGACCCTCACCAACACGCATGTGGATACAGATCTGAGGAAATAAGGTTGGTAGGTTTGGATAACTCTTAAATTCTTTAGCAAACCTGTGGGGTTACTCAGTTACTTTCGGAAACTCTAACTATGGCTCAAATTCAGCCTTAGGTCAGGGAACATAAGAAGTTTATCTGGATTTTATCTAGGGTTTTTCTGGATCCTCCAAAGACTTCACATTAAAGGGGAAGGTTCTGATAGGGTCAGAAAGAGGAGGAAGATGGCCCTGGAGGCAGAGTCTGAGACACAGAAGCTGGGGAGGCAAACGTGAGACTTCAGAAGCTCTTTGTCTTCTTTAGTGGTTGGTTTGTTTCAATTAATTTGATTATTGAATTTTGCAGAATGCAATTTTAGGTTTCTGGTAATGTTTGGAAGCCTCAAAATACCCACTCAAATAAGCGTCAAATTTAGTTTCGATGATTTCAGAGTCATGGCTGTCTCATACAGCCATGGAGTGAGACTAACCCCTGGCAGTAGGGTTTTTGAAGGGTAGATGAAGAGCCTGCATCTGAAGCATATTTATATGTGTGATTGCTGCTGTGCTGTGCTCCCACTTAAGCCCTGGCTTCTCAGTGGCTCATCACAGTGATGCTTTACTCCTCACTTACAGCCCACACTCATGGTGGATGGGCAGCCCTCCTCCATCTGGTAACCACGCCGTCTGGAACAGGAGGTCTACAAAAATTCAAGAGCCAGAGATGAAGAGTGAAAGTGTTAGTCGTTCAGTTGTGTCCAACTCTTTGTGATCCCATGGACTGTAGCCCACTGGGCCCCTCTGTCCATGGGATTCTCCAAGTAAGAATACCGGAGTGGGTAGCCATTACCTTCTCCAGGGGATCCTCCCAACTCAGGAATTGAACCTGGGTCTCTTGCATTGCAGGCAGATTCTTTACCGTCTGAGCCACCAGGGAAGCCCAAGAAGTGAGAGAAGGAGTTTATGACCAGGTCTGGAAATGGCAAACATTATTTTCAATCCTGTCCCATCGTCCAGAACTCAGTCATATGTCTTAACATAACTTCAGGGTAGGTTGAGAATGGAGTCTTCTTGTGAGCCAGAAAGAGGAAAATGAAACAAGATTGGGCAACACTTAGCATTGCCCCTGCTGCAGAGGTTAAGGAAAGGCATGCTTTTGAGGGGAGGACAGACCTGAGGGCCGAAGAGCAGGGTTAGGAAGTGGATGTGCCCCTCACCGACCAGGAGTGACCTCTCTCCCTCGACAGTGGGGCACATTGTCTTTTGCACAGAGCTTTCTGTTCTCTTCCAATGTATGTTGCTGCTGCTGCTAAGTCGCTTCAGTCGTGTCCGACTCTTTGCAGCCCCATGGACTTCACTTTAATTCTCTCAGCCTTTTAGGGAAAGCTGCTACGCATCCCTCTGTGGCCTCAGGTTGAGTGATGCAGAGAAGAAAGGGAGAGCATTGTAAAAGGAAGTGCTGGCTGCCTGTGGCCTCTCTGGCGCTCCCTTAGAGGAGCAGCGGCAGGTGTCTGAAGTCTGTGTCCAGGAGTCCCAGGCAGGGACCAGCCACAAAGTCAGTGGTGACCTGCAGGTCCCAAAGCAGGGAGCACACCCAGTAGAGAGCTCAGGAGGGAGGAGACTGACGCCTCCCTTTGTCAATGTCTACCAGAGCAAGCAGACCTCTGTAAGGGGGGATGCTGACTGCTTGTGTTCTGCTTTACCATAAAAGCAAGCTCAAAGCCCAGGTCTTATCAGGGGCTTCCTTGGTGGCTCAGATGGTAAAGAATCCCAAAGCCCAGGTCTTATCAGGGGCTTCCCTGGTGGCTCAGATGGTAAAGAATCCGCCTGCAAAGCAGGAGACCCGGGTTGGATCCCTGGGTCAGGAAGATCCCCTGCAGGAGGGCATGGCAACCCACTCCAGTTTTCTTGCCTGGAGAATCCCATGGACAGAGGAGTCTGGCGGGCTACATCCCATGGGGTCACAAAGAGTTGGACACGACTGAGCAACTAACACTTCAGATGGATTAGTACTATCAATTGAGCGCCTACACAGCCAGGTACTGCTTGGCTGAACACTTTGCAACCTCATCTTCACAGCAAGCTGACAAGGCAGAGGAAACTATCCCCATTTTATGGGTGAGGAAATGGAGGCTAAGAAAAGTTATTTAGCCCAAAGTCACAGAGCTAGTGAGTAGTAGAGCCGAGAGTGTAGCCCAAGTCTGTTTGATTCTAAAGCTAGTCTGATACTTTCCTGACTAGTAGTGAGTTAGTTGTAGTTAACCTACCTCAGGGGATCCTCAGAAAACAGCCCTCTGTCCGTGTCTGAACCTGCAGACTCTATTTCAGCATCTCAAGAAGCTTGGGGCTACTTTTGGGACTGCAGTTGGAATCAAAAGTCCTGCTTTGTGAAGTGTCTTAGAGCCTGGATGTCCTAAAATTCTGGGACAGCTTAGACAGGAAGAGTTCTAGCCTGTTCAGGAGTTTGTATCACTTCTTGATGTATATTGTATTTGATAGTGTCCTGGAGCTTCTGGCCTGAAACAGATGAGAGAAAGAAAAAATACATAATACATCCATACGTAAGTTACCTAGACAATGTGATTCAGTTACTGTTTAAACTTATCTGCCTACATATATGGCTGTGTGTGTGTGTGTGTTTATCTGTGTGATAGTAGAGATCTTGTCCTGGAGATTCTGGCCTGAAACAGATGAAAGAAAGCAAAAACAAAGAAAGAAGGAAGGAAATAAAGAATATATAATATGTGTGTGTACTAAGTCATTTCAGTCACGTCTGACTCTTTACCCTCAGGTCTGTAGCCCGCCAGGCTCCTCTGTCCATAGGATTCTCCAGGCAAGAATACTGGACTGGGTTGCCATGCTCTACTCCAGGGGATCTTCGTGACCCGAGGATCGAACTCACGTCTCTTATGTCTCCTGCATTGGCAGGCGGGTTCTTTACCACTGGCGCTGTGAATATATAATTACCTAAACAACTTGATTCGGTTAATATTTAAGCTTATATGCCTATCTATCTGGCTCTGTACATAAGGTTTCCTAGGTGGTGCTAGTGGTAAAGAACCCATCTGCCAATGCAGGGACGCTCAGTGCCTGGGTTGGAAAGATCCCCTGAAGAAGGAAATGGAAGCTCACTCCAGTATTCTTGCCTGGATATATATATACACACACACACACAAATGCATACATACATATATATATAAATACAGATTTATATCAGTATATATATATACACACACACACAAATGCATACATACATATATATATAAATACAGATTTATATCAGTATATATATATATATATATATATACACACACACATAAATACACACATTCACTCATGTTTATATTTTTTACAAAAATGATATTCAACTCTATTTCTGTAGCAGCTTTTGAGCTCTCTTCCTTGAACGTGTTGGTGCTGGTAGAGATGCTGAGTGTCAGTATTCTGGAGTGAGTTGAGGTCATGGTCAGCCATCCAGAAGACATGGCATAGGTTGAGAAGCAAAGTGAGAAGTGAGGAGAAGGCTCAGCTCGGGGCCAGGGACAACCAGAGGACGCTGCAGGCCCATCTGCGCGCAGTGTGACAGCAGTCGGGCTCTTACAGGGGGTAAAGCATGGATTTATAGATTCAGTAGTTTAAGGCGACGATGCCTTGCGATTACTTGGGATAATATGAGTAATTTTCTTTCTTTGAGAGTTGTGGTTCTACCAGAGTCTCTCTCATTTGAAAAAAACAAAATTTTGCCTGGGCATGAGTCCTGAGGATGGGTCCAGACCTGGCTGTATTCTTATTTTCAGACACAGAGATGGCTGCTGACAAAGACAGCTGATGCCCACCCTCCTCTGTCTTCCCTGCTTCCTTCTTTAGTTTTAGATCTTGTGTCTCTTCAATACCCAGGCTTGTAAAGTCAGACACTCAGCAGTAAAATTCATCTCTCTGGCCATGTCTCTGAGGAGAGCCTATCAGAGTAACGCACAAGACCTCAGTGGTTTATGAATGAATACAAATCAATGAGTAGATTCAACTGACACCTGAGGTTGGAGCTCAGTGAAAGTATCATGTTTTTCAGAGTTTCCTCCAAGTACAACATTAAAATGACCTAATTTCAGGCTGTGAGTTTAGTGCTTTTGCTTTTTAAATGAAGACTTCAAGATGTTCCATTAGTTAAGTCAAGATGCATTACCTAAAATACGCTGTTTTCTAGCTGAGGATGGGTGTGGGGTGTGGGGGGAATGAGGGAACAGAGCGGGTGTTGGGAGTCAGAGACTATCCCTGACAGTTAAAAGTGGAATCAATACCCATTTCTTCTTGGGACGCAAGTGCATCATTTAATTTCTGGGCATGGGCAGATCCCAGGCATTCCAATTAACAGTCTGTGTTTTTTTTTTTCATATAGAGTGTAATAAAGTAAACACTGTATATTTGAAAAGAGAGAGACAAAAAAGGAAAACCATGAAATAAAATGTAAAAGGCAGAAATCCTGTTGCCCTAAGGCTAGTTAGGTGCTTTTATTCAAAACAAAGGATAAGGTAACCACAATATCCAAAGTCTAAAACAAGGCTGCTTTTAGAGAGTCACCAGCTTGTGAGAGGGTGCTAGGGACCAGAGAGGGAAGTGGTGAGTCAGGGGCTGGGATCCCTGGCCCCAGAACTTCTCTGGAAGCTGTCAGGAGGACTCATTGTCTCACTGGGACCTGTTATTCCAAGGCCAATAATCCTAATTTGTGGATACCTACTAAATGCTGGTGACTTTAGTGACCTCTAATCCTTGCATAGTGACCTCTATATCCTGTGAGATGGGTATTATTTTCATCATTTCATAAGGAAGGTTATGGAGGCTCAGAGAAGTTAAGAAACCTGCCCACTTAATTGTTAACACCAATGGAGACCTTATGCACCGGTTCAAATTGTAGGCACTTTGTATGCAGTTTAATCTTCACTCTATCGCTGTGATGTGTGTGTGTGTGTATGTGTGTGTGTGAGTCTCTCAGTCATTCCCAACTCTATGCAACCCCTTCGACTATAACCTGCCAGACTCCTCTGTCCATGGAATTCTCCAGGCAAGAATACTGGGGTGGGTTGCCATTCCCTTCTACTGTAGACAGATTCCTTACCATCTGAGCCACCAGGGAAGTCCATCCCTGTGATAAGGCCACTCTTATTCTCTCCATTTCACAGATGAGAATATTGAGGCACTAGATGTAAAGGGACTCTTCCCAAGTCTTGTGGTTGGTAAATGGGAGGGCAGGGATTCAAACCAGCCTTTTTTATTTTTCCTTCCTCACCATGTGGCAGCTCTAGAAGCTGAGAGAGGGAATTCCCTGGTGATCCAATGGTTAGGACTTGGTGCTTTCACTGTTGAGGGTCCAGGTTCAATCCCTGCTCAGGGAACTAATGTCCCAGAGCCATGTGGTATGGTGGGAAAAACAAGTGAAAAAGAAGCTGAGTGATTCTACAAACCTCATGAAATTCAGAAAATAACAAACTAGTTTTATTAATTTATTTTCTAGGATACTTTTATTTTTTCCTCCTACATTTTTGGGCAGCACATTTTGATTGACTCTTTACATAACAATAATTTTGTAATATCAATTTCTATTATGACAACAGAAAGATAATTCATTCCTTCTTTTAGCTTGAATGATCAAATCTTTTTTCTAAAAAATTAGAGTTGAGAATGCATGAATCATGCGATGTCACACATAGACAAACTTGTTTAGTACAGCTATAGAATTTTGGCCTCTGATAAAGGAATTATGATACATTCTGTTTTGCACAGTTCTTGAAAAAAATATCTACTGCATCTATAATTGTATACCATGCATTGTTGCATCTATTCCTGACAGAAACTTTTGTTTTGACTAGCCTTCAAGCGAATTGAATCTTCCAGTTACAATTTTACATGTCTGAAGACTAAAATAATTTTCCACAGACTAGCTTCTGGTTCCCTACATTTCAAATCTTGTTTCTCTTCTGCAACCCACATACTTTCAGTGCTGGGTGCTCTAGAGCAGGTGACAATACATTCTGGTTTATTTGGGTCAGTCCCAGTTTACAGCTGCTGTCTTGGCGTAATTACTAACAGGGCCCTTTTTTTTAGCCCTCTCAAAAGTGTCCTGGTGGGGAGGAGGGAGTTAAATCAGCTCATTTGTGATCTTTGGGTCCTCTGATTCCTGGGGGAATGCTTTTGGAAAAGAAAGGAAGTGGCCTGGTTTTATGTGCCTGTAAACATGCTCTTGGGCTTCCCTGTTGGCTCAGTGGTAAAGTATCCACCTGCAACGCGGAAGAGCTGAGTTCAATCCCTGGGTCACGAAGATCCCCTGGAGAAGGAAATGTCTACCTATTTCAGTATTCTGGCATGGGAAATCCCATGGACAGAGGAGCCTGGCAGGCTACATAGTCCGTGGGGTTGCAAGTGTAGGACACAATTTAGCAACTAAACCACCACCAAACACGCTCTTAACCGGACCTCCTGGTAGACCAATGATATTTGATAAGAAAGTCCTTACATATGGAGTGTTCTTAGTTGGATAACCTTGATTTAGGGTTACTTAGAAGGCAATGGCACCCCACTCCAGTACTTTTGCCTGGAAAATCCCATGGACGGAGGAGCCTGGTGGGCTGCAGTCCATGGGGTCCCTAAGAGTTGGACACGACTGAGCGACTTCACTTTCACTTTCCACTGTCATGCATTGGAGAAGGAAATGGCAACCCACTCCAGTGTTCTTGCCTGGAGAATCCCAGGGACGGGGGAGCCTGGTGGGATGCCGTCTATGAGGTCGCACAGAGTCGGACACAACTGAAGTGACTTAGCAGCAGTAGCAGGATCAACAAAGCTAGATGTTATAGATTTATAAGTGTGATTCCTGAAGAAGATCATATTATCTATACAATTACCTGAGTATAAAAATGAGGATGTTTCATGACCTAAAATCCCCTTGATGTGTGAGCTGACATGTGCGCCTCATCTAGAGACCCCCATATATCATTATTCTGTCCAGAGGGCATGTGTCTGATATGGAAAGGAAGGCCCTGGGTGCCAACTAGGGCATCACCCTGCTTTACTTGTGCCTCCTGATTCCTTGTATCCTTAAAATTACTAGCATAGGTTGATTTGGGGTAAAGTCTTGGATTTGTGTGAGTATAATTTGACAACTTGATCCTTTAGGCTAGCTCACTTGGTTTGAACAAGAGATTACAGGGCATCCTTGCTCTCCGACCATCACATGTTTTTGTGACCTCTAGCTCTCTATCTTTGTGTCATGAGATGGGGCACGTTGCATAGAAGGAATTTTTCTAGAATCCCACTGATGACTAGACACAGAGAGGACCGATAGCTTCTTGGGTGGTGCTGATATTGCCATTCTGAGTTCCATGTTTTGAGAACCAGCAGTTTAAAACCGTCAATTGGACTCTCTGGGTCTCTGTCCCATTTTGGGGTTTTACTTTGAACGTTTGAAACCTCAATTTCCAAATACTGCTTATGGTTGTTTCTGGGTTTTGCCTTTTAGTACTTAAGTATAAATCTATTTTATTCCACAGAACCACTGAATTACCAGTTTTCTAGTCCCAGCCTCTCTCAATGTCTTTTAGCACCATTTAAGTCAGAGACATTTAATTTCCAGGGGCCCCAGTTGGAACAAGCACTTGACAGACCCTCAGCAAACTTCTGCTGTTTAGAAACACTGATTGTACCACAAGGCTGTTGAAGACACAGAGGACCCAAGAAATAGCACCCTTTTCCCTACAGCCCTGTTGTTCAGAACAGCATTTTAGAGAAACTATAAGGAAAGTACTGATGCCAAGATCTAGTAATAAAATGCCAACTGCATAGAGATACCCCGAAATGGATATAAAGTTTCTCCCATGATCCAATTCCTAGTGAGAAATTAAAGTTCAACAATCAAATCTTGAAATTTCAAGTCCAAGAATGTTAAATCCAAAGGATATAAAACTAGAAATATATATCTGTCGCCCTGGAGTTAAACATTCTGATATTAAATTGGAGACAAATCATTGTCTCCCGTTTCTAATTCTGCTGAGTCACTGGAACCCCCATTCCACCCCAGCACACATACCAAGTACAATCCAGTTCAAGAGGCACCACCTCTGCTGAGACCGTCTTCACGGTTCAGAGCTTCAGCTGAAGGCCAAGTGGACTACACCCTTTGTAACTGAGCAGGACCCTATGGGGCCTTCCCAGGGGATGCCCCTCCTCCATAGTCTCTGCTGTATCGCTTCTCTGAAGTAATTAGATAACAGTATCTGGCCCCCATTTCCTGAGTCCTTTTACAGATGCTGAGACCCCCACCAAACGTAAGAAATTAACTGCTGGAGGATCATGGGCATGTAGCCCCCAGACTTTCTGGTGCCTATGGATTGATAACATTTACCCCTGTGACACGGCCGTGTCACCTCACCATCAATCAGGGAATTATGCACGAGCTGATCACACATGCTGGGATGCCTCTCCTTCACCTTGCCTTTAAGAATGTTTTGCTGAAACCCTTCAGGTGAATTTGGGTTTTCTGAGCATGAGCCACAAGTCACTGGTTCTCCTTGGTGCCTTACAATAAGTACTGCACTTTGCTTCACCACAGTTGATTGACTATACTACACGGGGGTGAGTGGACCCACGTTCGCTTGGTAACACTTTTCCTAGTGGCCCATTTGCCTTGGCTAAAATCTGGGGGTCTCTGTGTAAGGCCAGAGTGGAGAGAAGATTTCCTTGAAGCCATCATTCAGCAGCCTTCCTCTCATGGAAGCAGTCACTTGCCCGAGGGTGAAGCCACCTTAACTGGCAGGAGGGGTACAAAGGCTTCCCTATGAACACAGACCAGGGGGCTCTCATGTGGCTGAGAGGCCCACAGATCTAAGATTCCACCCCTAGAGATTCTGGTGAAGATTTGAGGCAGAGTCTAAGAATTAACATTTCAACAAGCACCTTGATTCTGACGAAAGCTGTGCCTGTTGCATTTGATTGTAAATCCGTGGAATGTGTCCCAGGGATTTTATAGTTTATCGTGTGGCATCTGGAACTTATTAGGCACTGAATGAATATTTGTGTACTGAGTAAAACACCCTGAATCTGAAAGGTGAGAAGGGATGGCAGAGGGTATGAGGAAGAATGCATTACTGATAGTTCTTCTGCAGCTTTGTCAAGGGCGAGAGATTCTCCTTTTTAGAAGGTATTTGTATTTGTTCTTGGGTTTCAGGTTTTGATAGAAGTGGGACTGGGAAACAGGGGAGGGGGGACATAAAGTCAATTCCTTCTAAAATTGAAACCATTGTGTGATGTTTTGGGGAGCTCCAAAGAGCTCCAGTCCTTTATGTCTCAGTGTGGAAAGAATTCAGAGAGAGGTGAAGTGGTAGATCAGTGATATATCAGATTAGGACCTTGTGAGGCTTACAAATG
This sequence comes from Bubalus kerabau, assembly GCF_029407905.1. NCBI lineage: Eukaryota > Metazoa > Chordata > Mammalia > Artiodactyla > Bovidae > Bubalus > Bubalus kerabau. The sequence goes on from NC_073639.1 coordinate 22,796,026, forward strand.
GGCGAGCAAGGCGGTGCTGCCCCTGAGAACTTAGTGGGCTACAGTTTCATAAGCAAAGGACAAGTGGAGAGGGGGGAAATGCCACATTCTTCCTCATTCTTGAGTAGATGTCAGGCTTACATCATCAACTCCTCCTCCAGGTTTGGCAGGGGACTTTTTTTGTCCCCACATGGTCAAGCCAGAACCGTAAAACGTATTTCAAGTCTGTGCACAATGAACATCTTTCCATCCTAGGGATCGTTAACTTATTGAGCCCAATGGGCAGGATGTGGGTCTAACGCCACCGGTGTTCTGCTGCTTGGAGGTGCGTCTGGTGCTTCTGTTGCGCAGTTTTGTTGCTAAACAAGCCTGCTTGATTTTGTGGTTAAGCAAACCTGGTTTCTTGAGTAATCATTAACTTATAGGGGTCTCCCGTATTTTTTCTACTTGCAATCCCCTAGTATGGCACCCTATTCCAGTACTCTTGCCTGGAAAATCCCATGGATGGAGGAGCCTGGTGGGCTGCAGTCCATGGGGTCGCTAAGAGTTGGACACGACTGAGCGACTTCACTTTCACTTTTCACTTTCATGCATTGGAGAAGGAAATGGCACCCCACTCCAGTGTTCTTGCCTGGAGAATCCCAGGGATGGGGGAGCCTGGTGGGCTGCCGTTTATGGGGTCGCACAGAGTCGGACACAACTGAAGCGACTTAGCAGCAGCAGCAGCAGCAGTGGGATTAATTACTTAATTACCTACTTTGTCCTTTGGTTCCGTCCCTATCAAAACTGCTGGGACTGTTTATGTATATCACATCATTATATTGTATATTTGAAATGTGTTATACTTTTATCTGTCAATTGCGCCTCAATAAAACAGAAAAGAATTACTGGGACTGCGGGGCTCTAAGGTACGTCTAGTTGTCAATGAAGATCACTTTCTATACACACTAGTGCCAGTAAATAGTCAGATAGAACCTGCCTTGGATGCAGAATATAGTTTACTGTCTCTATACTGCTTTTTTTTTTTAACTTTATATTTTCTATTGGGGTATAGCTAATTCACCATGTGTGACAGTTTCAGGTAAACAGCGAAAGGACTCAGCCATACATAGACATGTATCCATTCTCCCCCAAACTCCCCTCGCATCCAGGCTGCCACATAACATTGAGCAGCCTTTCGTGTGTTCTACAGTAGGGCCTTGTTGGTTATCCATTTTAAATGGCATCCCTTATATGTGGAATCTAAAAAGAATTGATACAAATGAACTTAGTTACAAAACAAAGAGACTCATAAACTTAGAGAATGAACTCATGGCTGCCGGGGGGAAGGGTGAGGGGAAGGATATTAGGGAGTTTGGGGTGGAATGGTGCACACTTCTATACTGCTTTATAATCCTAATATTGTGTAGCAACTTCTGATTTTAGCTCCAGCTTGACTTCCAACTCTGTTGTTAGTTCTTATCACTTACACTCTGATTTTAAAAAACTTAGGTATTCTGTGCAAAATTCTTTTCTCATTGAAGTTCCTTGCTTCTTGTTATTCTTTGTTCTTTCTCTCTACACCTCTCCTGCATATCTCTAAATAGACAGTTACATCTCCGCAGTCAATTTGATTCTCTAAGAAATCACTGAAAATCCTTCGATTAAGGAACTTAGCCAGCAGCAATCCATATAGAATGAATTTTCAACTTTTACGTGCTCATACTATATATTTTTTTCAGAAAGTCACAGATTTCCCTTAACTTGACCTAGCAAGGAGTCCTCAAACGTGGGCTAAGGCATGTTTTCCTTACTGGTAGGAAAGCTGTCACCAGGCTTAACAAAGATAAGAAGTAGTTATGTAGCAAAACGTGACCTGAGTTGCTTGGCCCTCGGGTGTCGTGGATGTTGATAAGGTAATCCTATTGCCCGTGAGAGAGTGTGAGACAGCACATGGGCCCCCAGCTGCCGTCTCAGGGGGATCAGGTGAGGCTCCCTAGAGCCCCCCAGCTTTGCACGCTAGGCCACCTGCAGATGAGGCTGGCGCCTCCACTGTAACATGGGCCACAGTGCAATCAATCACGCTGCACCTTTTATTTCTGACTCGCATGATGAGAAGAAAACCTGAATTCTAGGAAGTTTTAGATACTACATTCTTTGGAAACATTCTAAAATTTTCTTTTTCCACCTGTGAAACAAAAAGCAGCACTAAAACTAACTCTAGGTGCTGCCAATGTCACATCGGGACACAGTCTCTAGCCCCTTATTTCCAAAGTAAACAGATGCGTATCTTGTACCTTGGCCAATCACAGAAGCTGCTTCTCAGCCCCTGTACTCATCTGCTCTCTCTGTTGGTCTCCTGCACCTCTATGCAAACCACAACCCAGGAGTAGTTCGTTTTCACCCAAAAACTTGTTTTCCATCTTCCAATCTGCATTTATTTGCCCAGAAATGTCTCACTCTGTGCCTTCACTATGGCAACCCACTCCAGTACTCTTGCCTGGAAAATCCCATGGACGGAGGAGCCTGGTAGGCTGCAGTCCATGGGGTCACTAAGAGTCACACATGACTGAGCGACTTCACTTTCACTTTTCACTTTCATGCGTTGGAGAAGGAAATGGCAACCCACTCCAATGTTCTTGTCTGGAGAATCCCAGGGACGGGGGAGTCTGTTGGGCTGCTGTCTATGGGGTCGCACAGAGTCGGACACAACTGAAGTGACTTAGCAGCAGCAGTCCCTTCACTAGTGGGTATAAACATTACCCTGCATCTCAGAATCACTGAAGTTTGCTGAAACACAGCCCACTGGGCCCAACCCCCTGGGTTTCTGATTCAGTAGGTTTGGATTGAGGGGTCTGAGAATTTGCATCTCTAATACATCCTCAAATGATGCTGATGCTCTTACTGGTACAGGGACCAAGCTTTGAGAACCACTGCCCTAAGCCAGTTTTATTTATTCGGATGAACTACTAGAATGGTGTAAATTTAAATGGCATCAGATTAGGCATTAGGTGAAGATGATGTTTAATTAAATTCAATTAAATAAATTAGATCAATTTAAAATGCCAGCAGATAAACTGAGATACCATTGGGTCACTTTAAAATACCATCAGTCACAGATGATAATTCACTCACAGATCCTACGAAAAGGGGCGATAATACCAAGAGCAAGTGAGAGTTTTGAGAACTTCTTTCTTCCATAAGTTCTTCAAAAACATATGGGAAGATATTCAGGCACATTTGTGTCTTGATCCAAGTACACCAGAACATAGTAAGGTTATGGTGCATTATTTTATCAGCTCAGCTAAATTACGGGTTGGAACATAACCCTCACAGCCTGATATAGAGCTAAGATGCTGATAAGGCAGAGGTTAGTCCCTTCTCTTAATTCAGAAAATGGTTATTGAGGTTCTGTTATGTGCATGAATTGGATTAAACATAGGTGCAGAAGTTAGATGATAAGGTTCTAAGAGCTTGCAATCTAGTATGTAAGATTAGTCAGAACTATAGCATTAAGGCATTGAAAAATGCCACAAGAGAAATGCATATGTATTATTTTGGATGTTCAGAGGAGGAAAGGTTCATGGGAAGCTGGGGCTGAGGAAGGGAGAATGAGAAAAAGTGCAAAAGAAGAGGGGCCCTTTTGAGGGGACAGTGAACTTCCTAGGTCAGGGACGAGGCAGGGGGCTGTTTGAGTACATGAGGACACCGACAGCCTGGGCAGGTAGGTGGTCACTGCGTGATTGTGAGTGCACGACTTGAAAAATGAGCGTGAGCGTGACTTAGGTAGGTGGGAAAGGGTGAGAGTCTTCAAAAGAATGGGACATTTTGAGGGGAAGAGTGAGAAAGATGAAAGATATAATTTCAAGTGTGAAACACTTGCTTGAGGAATTTATTTCAAAGGCTTGGCAGGGAGTAGGGTACTCCTTGGTGTGTTTTTTGAAATGGGGAAACTATCTGGTAAATAAGAAGGGTGAATTGTGCCAGGTGAGGGTAACAGGTTACCTTCAGTGAACACTTGCAAATGTGCTAGGCTCTGTGCTAAGTACTTCAAGGGGAATACCTTTAATCCTCACAACAACTCTGACAGGTGAGTACATTATTGTTCCCATTATGAGGACACAGAGGCCTAGAAACCTAACTAGTAAATGGTGGGGAAGTAATGCGAGCCCGCGGAAGGGTGATGTGGCAGGAGTCCTCAGCAGGGGACATGCTCTGGAGACATAACCACGGCAGAGACGGTGTCTGCAAGGCTGGGCAATACACCATTGTGAGGGGAGAGGGCACAGGACAAGTCAAAGGTGACTCAGGTTTTGAGGCTGAACAGCTTGGGGGAAAGTATTACCATCACTGTGGTTTCCAGTCCTGATAATATTAGCATTGTAAAGAAGATTCACTGAAACATGTATAATATCATGTATGAAACGAGTCGCCAGTCCAGGTTCAATGCACGATACTGGATGTTTGGGGCTGGTGCACTGGGACCACCCAGAGGGATGGTATGGGGAGGGAGGAGGGAGGAGGGAGGAGGGAGGAGGGTTCAGGATGGGGAACACATGTATACCTGTGGTGGATTCATTTCAATATTTGGCAAAACCAATACAATATTGTAAAGTTTAAAAATAAAATAAAATTAAAAAAAAAAAAGTAAAGGGGAAAACAAAAAAGAAGAGAGACGCTCAGTTGGAAAGGATATGAAGAGAGGGAGTGTTATCAGGTGAAGGGGCCCCTGTGCTGTGATGCTGCCCAGGGTGTGAGGCGCACAGATGTATGTAGTGTGCTCTTTGATCCTGTTTCCGGCACCAGCAATACTCCCAATCTTCTCACCTTTCTTCCAGTCTACCCTTGTTTGTTGTTGTCATTGTTTAGTCACTTGGTCAAGTCTGAATCTTTTGCGAGTCTGTGGACAGTGGCCCACCAGGCTCCTCTGTCCATGGGATTTCCCAGGCAGGAATACTGGTGTGGGCTGCCATTTCCTTCTCCAGGGAATCTTCCGTACCCAGGGATCAAGCCCATGTCACCAGAATTGGCAGGCAGATTCTTTACCAGTGAACCACCGGGGAAGGTTCACTATGAATATATAATTGCCAATGGTCTGCAATTCTTTGCATCTCTTTTCTTAGAAGTACAGTCTGTTTCCCCATCCTTTGTATTTGGGCTGTCTTTGACCATGATTAATGTTGTTGAAATGATGTTGTTCCAGTTCTAATCCTGCTCTTTGCTCTCTGGACATGTGCCCACCATGCTGGGAGTCCCTGGAGAGCCCGCTGATGGAGACTCTGGGGAGCTGAGCTGAACCCAGCATCAGCGGAGTCTCCAGACATGTGAGCAAGGCCATCCCAGACCACCTAGCCTCACCTGAGCCATGTCACAACTAAAGTACCACCCAGCCAACCTTCAGAATTGAGAGCAAGTGAATGACTGTTGCTTCAAGATACTGAATTAAAAAAAATATATATATATATATTTGGCTGTGCTGCATGGCTGATGGGATCTTAGTTCCTCAACCAGGGATTGAACCCAGGCTTTCTGCAGTGAGAGTCCTAACCACTGGACTGGCAGGGAATCTCCACCACTGCATTTTGGAGTGGTCTGTTAAGTAGCAAAGTCTGATTCACCATGTTACTTGATGGACCCCTCAACAATATTCTCAACTGTGGATTTTCCAGCCATATCAGACCCAAAGGATTCAAGACTCAAGGAGTTATTCTGTCACTCCAGTCTATCACTTCCCAGTCCTAAAGGGTTTAAATTTGTTTCCTCAACTTTTTACTTTTTAAAAACTACTTATTTATTAATATTTATCTTTTGTTGTTGTTGTTGTGCTGGGTCCTCGTTGCTGCACAAGGGTTTGCTCTAGTTACGATGAGTGGGGGCTGCTCTGTAGTTGTGGTGTTCAGGTTTCTCATTCCGATGGTTTCTTTCGTTGCAGAGCACAGGCTCGGTGCATGGGCTTCAGTCGCTGTGGCCCATAGGCTGCAGAGCACAGGCTCAGGACTTGTGGGGCACAGGCTTGGTTGCTCCGTAGCTTGTGGAATCTTCCCAGTCCAGGAATCAAACCCATGTCCCCTGCATTGGCAGGCAGATTCTTATCCACCGTACCACCAGAGAAGTCTGATTTCTCCATATTTTTAAAACAGAACAAAAAAGAAGCCTAACTTAGTTTGTGGACTCAATGATAGATCTGGGGAAAATTTCTCTGAATCCAATTGTTAAACAATGACACCACTTTAACTAATCTTGAAAAGAAAATTCCTCATAAGTGATAATTATTATTGTCTACATTAGCGATTTCCAATCTTTAATGAGCATAAATATAACCTCAATATTCTTGGGCCTCCTGTCAGCAATGTGATTCAGTAGGTCTAGAGAGGGGCTTGCTGCTGCTGCTGCTGCTAAGTCGCTTTAGTCGTGTCCGACTCTGTGTGACCCCATAGACGGCAGCCCACCAGGCTCCCCCGTCCATGGGATTCTCCAGGCAAGAGTACTGGAGTGGGTTGCCATTTTCTTCTCCAACGCATGAAAGTGAAAAGTGAAAGTGAAGTCGCTCAGTCGTGTCTGACTCTTCACGACCCCATGGACTGCAGCCCACCAGGCTCCTCCGCCCATGGGATTTTCCAGGCAAGAGTACTGGAGTGGGGTGCCATTGCCTTCTCCGCCCGTCGTTTAGGAGTATATTAAACTTAGGAGTGTACATATATATATAGGCCACACCAGGTCTTAGTTTTACAACAGGGGATCATCACTGTGGCATGTGGGCTCGTAGCTGCAGCATGCGGGCTCTATTAATAGTTCCCTGACCAGGGATTGAACCTGGGCCCCCTGCAGTGGGAGCATGTAGCCTTAACCCACTGGACCACAAGGGAAGTCTCTTGGGAGTATACATTGATAATAAGGGCCCAGGATAGTTATGGGGCATGCACTTTACTGATGGCACTTTGGAAATATTGGCCTAAATATTAAAGATTGATTCTAAAATAGTCTATGCCCCCTTTCTGGCCTTGCTCTGTGACTGGCCCATAATTACAGGTCATTGGAAACAATTCCTGGAATAGGCCAACTGGTGAACAAATATCAGGATATTGAGAATGCCAGTCTCCCATATTTATGCCATGTAGATGCCAGATTTACTAAATGCAATACCCTCTGTTTTCTTCTCAGTGAGGTATATTGAGGGAATTAATAGAACGAGAGCCCTGTTTTGTAGATATCTTCTTTAACTTTCATCAGTCATTGACATTCTCATTCCTACTTACCAAAGGAGGCTTGAAAAGTTACACAGCAGGTAGGTGGCAAAATAAATTGGTGTCTAGATTTCCTCAGGTCTGTCTCCCTTTCTTCAGTGTCATTCTTGATAACTGTGGTTTGGATGAGAAGCTTCAAAATGTGTATTGAAGACAGAGAAAGATGGGGATAAGGGAAAAAATGAGAGCGAGAGAGCACAAAAGAGAGAGAGAGAGAGAAAGAGAGAGGTAGTTATACTGGGTGAAAAAAAAGGTAGGGGAGGGTTTGTAAGTTTATGAAAAAGTAATGTTTACCACTATTCCTTCTTTTTCAAAATTTCAAGTTTCAGGAAAATCTGTGTGGGGTATGGAGAGGAAGTTAGCTGTTGTAGTCTAGTTTCTTCTCAGATTCCTCATGAGTTTGAAAGTGAATTAGAACTCGAGGGAGTGACCCTGTTCTTTGTCCGAGTTTGCATGGTGCCAGTTTCCATACTTCATGCCTGACCAGTTTTACCACTGGATAAATCAGTAGTGCCTGAAAGAAATAGCCAACGTTGAAGTGAGGAGAGAGTTAGGAATCTTTAGAAGAGTGACTAATTTTCCTCATGGCCCAAGAGGGGCTCTTTAAATTCACCTTTTCACTCATTTCCCCACTTGGTTATACAGTACTTTTCCCCCCTTCTGTTGATGATTTTTTAAAAAAGTTTTAACAGTGTCTGTTGTTGGAATGTAAACCAAACACAAGGAGGACATTCACAGGGGAAATATCTTGATTTTTCTCCATGGTAGAGGGATCAGAATGTGTGGGTGAAAACAAGGAGGAACAAGAGAGGAACTCATTGATTGGAGTGCAGGGCTCTCCTACAACGTCAAATCACATTCGTACTATTTCTAGACTATTTCAGAATAACTGGCAATTTTTGTTCATTCAAACATCCATTCAGTGTAGTAAAGCAAAAATCAATCCCTCTGATTGATTGAGTTAGCCTGTCCATTGACTAAAACCATGGTGTTTCAACCTGAGAAGTGGTGGTCTTAGGGGGCATTAAAGAACTCCAAGTCAGAATCTACCAGAGAAATTACCCCCCTTTTTTTTTTTTTCCTTTAAAATACATGATTAGGACCTCCCCTGAAGTCCAGTGGCTAAGACTGCTTGCTCCCAAACTGGGGGGCCTGAGTTCGATCCCTGGCTAGAGAACTAGATCCCACGTGCCACAACCAAGCCCTGGTGCAGACAAATAAATGAATAAATAAATAATAAAAGACAGATGCTCAGGCTTCTTCCCATAGTTTTGGATATGCCTTTGGAGTTCTGAAAAGGCACCAAGATCATTCTGACAGGCCTCCCGACCCTTGTTGAGAACCTTTGAGTTAAATAGCTACGTTCAGGTAATTTGAAAGGTTTAAAATAGTCCCCTGGCCTTAGTAGTTTTAATAAAAAAAAAAAAAAAGGGTGAACCGATGGTTGATTTTCTAAAAGTGAAAACAAGAATAGTATCACACTTGTCCTAAATGATTGGAAGGATAATTTCTTTTTTTGGGGGGTTGGGGGCTGGAGCTACAGTTTGTGTTTTAGGAAGACACGGACACCAGCAGCACAAACCTGAACCCCCGCTTCGTCGGAATCCGCATTCAGCCTGGCTCTGACAGTGAGGGGCTTCCTCTGCTGAATGTTTGCCTTATGATCAACCAGCCTCCTCTGCAGAACAGACAGTCCCCTGCACGACAAGGCTGTGTGCCATCGGGGGATTTACTGATGGCTAAGCCTCATTATGAACAGAGATTTATGATCAACTTCCCAGTCAATTAAAATTTCAGATATGACTAAGGCAGAATTCAATTAAGGTTAATTGGGGCTTCTGAAAACTGCTTTTCCAAAGGGAAACTGTGATGGGATTGTGACTCCTAGTGGGTTTCGATCAGTTTTAAATAACTTTCCATGCCTTTCTTTTCTTGGCACACAACGCCTCTTCTCCCCGCCGCCTGGCTCCTGTATTATCATTCGATTCAGATGTTGATTTTTCTGTCATAAGTTATCATGGTGACTTATTTGGTTTCGGCTTTGTCTTTTTCTTAAAACACAAAAAGCCCAGAAAAACAAAACAAGACTCCCAAGGCTCTCAGCAGACCAGAACCCTTAACAAAATCACAACCTGCGCTGGGCGGAAACCAGTGGTATGACATGAAAGAAATATAGTCATTTGGAAGATTGTGACAACATTTCAGAAGCAATTATCCAAACTGGAAAAATAACCCATTTCTTTTCCTTTGTCATTAAGGTGGATGAAAAGGTTCCCAAACATTGTCAATGATGGGGGAATATAAAGCCGGGGGGTGGTGGTGGGGGGTTTGGAAAACAGGTGCAGGCAAGAATTACAATGCAAGTCAGGCTTTCCATTCTACCCGAAATTTTATTTTCTTGTCGTCAAGGGCTATTGTGACAGTTCTTAGCACAGTTGATTGAACTGGGAAAACACATGGGACGGGGCCTCGTCACCGAATGCAGAACATGCGTTCTGTGGCTCACAGAGCAATCTGGAGCAAGGGGTGAATAATAATTTCAGCAGTTTGTTTTCTCAGAATTTCCAGCCTATTGTTCATCACTGGAAATTAATAACATCGAGCTAAAGAGACATTTTCTTTCTGAAAAGAAGACATGAGGAGTGTGTGAGTGGGGGAGAGACATGGTGACTGCTCAGATGTTTCGTTGTTTGAGAATTCTCCCATCCAGCAGACCTAGGCATTCGCCACCGCAGCTAGGAGCCAGTCCAGATGTTGCCTCCTTCTCGAATTAGTGACTTTTCCCGAGTTTCACACCCCTGTGCCTCTCCTGGCACTTCTACTCCCTGGGGCACACATACTGGGGACAAGTTCATCCAGAGAGTGACTTTGGAAATGGCCTCGCTTAGGAGAACAGGGGAGGGGTGTAGGTGAGGCAAGTCGTAAAGGCTGTTGATTCATGTAATTTTCTTTGTGCATTTCAGCTGATGGTCAAACTATGCCGTGGACAGACTGTGACAGGTGAAGAGATCTACAAGGCAATGAACAGGCCCATGTAGTGTCACCTGTTTCAAATGAGCTCCTTCCCAATGCCTCTTATTTGAACATGAGGGTGGTGTTCAGATTGCTTCTGCTCCCCCCCTCGAAGGAAGGACCGACATTGGAGTTGTTTTCTAGGGATGGTGATGGTCCAACTGGCATAGCTTTCTCACCTACTACATTTATCTGGATGAAGCACAACTGATAGGAAGGAATCTCATCCTTATCTTTGCCGATTTCCTCTTCCCTCTTTCTGTAAAAGGGAGACTAGAAAAGGAGAGACTGGGAAAAGGGGAGGTTCTAGCCCTGTAGAGAGGTTAAGGGGAAAAGTTTCTGTAATCAGAAATCTGGGGTGTAATTATATGATTGCCAGAAGAAAGACACACGCAGGTGGAATAAGTCTCCTGAGTAAGATTACTAATGAATTCTCTCTGTTCCTTATGGAAAAGAGGCACATTTGTAAAATTAAAAGTCAATGCCTCTTTGATGAGAGGATTTGCAGGCTCCAATGTCCTTTGTTTCAAATATTGTGTGCTTGGAAAGAAGAGCAAGGAAGCGAAACCTCTAGTCAAGGGCATTGGAGCAGAGCTGGCAGCTGGCTGCACCCCCCGCCCCCAAATCTCAGGGCTGCAGGAGCCTTTTTCAGAAAGGGCTTGATCGGTGCTCCGTGCATGGCTGTTTTGAAGAATATGGCCTTGTCTAGACAATACCAGAGTCCCCAGTCAATTCAGAGGAGAAAAACAGAGGAGCTATACCAGTCTTCTGGCGTGGTGCAGCCCAGACGAGTGGCTGACTGGGTTTTTCACCCTCATCCCTATGTGTGGGAGCCACACTAGTTTGTGGGTGTGTGTTCCAGCCGACAAAGTGCAGGGGCAGCAGCCACCAAGTGTCACAGCGTGGGGCTGTTGTCTAGCTGGTGGGGAGAGTCTCTGCTGGAAAACACAGATGTTGAGAGGAGACCAAGATACAGATCTGTCATAGACCCTCCAGGTTACCTGAAATTCAGCCTTTGTAGCTACTCTTTTGTTCACATAATGAATGCCCCCGATTAGCAGTCACCTTAGCAAACCAGAAGGAGGGCTGGGGGGTGGTGTTGCAGGGTGCGCGGGGCAATTGTTTGCTGCAGCCAACCCCTACAGCCAGAGAGAGCCAGTTGTTCAATTTCCTGGAAATCTGAGCTGGTTGTTAAACCCAAGTGTCATTATTAAGAATTAAATTATGGGAACATAACTCAATAAATTATTATTAGAAACAAAGATCAAACTCAGTACTCACCCTTTCCTGATTATTTTTACTACATTTAACAACCGTTTGTGCTTTGAGGCTCTTTGCATCTGTTATATCTGTGGGGTGGAGATGCTATGTAATGATGTGCTGGTGTCCAGCTCTTTCAGCAACCCCCCAGTTGGTCAGTGACTTCATGTCGGTTTCTTGAAATGAGCCCTGATGGCAGTTTTTATGCCACTGAAATGGCAAACCCTACAGATCAGGGTTTCTTCTGTTTTAGAAAATGGGTTGATGAACATTTACTGGCACAACACTCTGTGTGTGAGAGAGAGGGGGGAGCGGGAGTTGAGGTGTTGGTGGCATCCGGGCTTGCGTGCTGGATCAGCACGATGCTTGTTTTTATGTTGGGCGAGTGTCTTAGTCAGCTCCAGCTGCTGTAACAAGAATACCATAGCCTGAATGGCTTAAACAACAAATGTGATTTCTCATAGCCTGACTGGCTTAAACAACAAATATATTTCTCTCAGTTCTGCAGAAGTTCTGGGAAGTCCAAGATCACAGTGCCAGCATGGTCCAGTTCTGGTGAGGACTGTTTTCCTCATTTCCTCACATGGCAGGGGAGAGATTGTGAGAGAAGGAAACAGAGAGAGAGAGAGAGGGAAGAGAATGTTGTCTAGTGTCTCTTCTTATAAGGGCATTGATACCAACACGAGGACTCCACTTCCAAGACCGAATTACCTCCCGAAGGCCCCACCTCCAAACCATCAGACTGGAGACGTGGGTTTCGATGCATACAATTTGAGAGGACACAAACATTCAGTCCATAGCAGGGAGAAAATAAACCAATGGGGCAGGCAGGCTGGGGTAGGCTTCCTGGAAGGAGAGGGAATGCTATCCGGGGAGAGGAGGCTTCCAAGGAGAGAGATGGGAAGATCCAGGGTAAACCCCCATGCTTTGCAGTTCTGTCTGGGTGCAGGCTGGGGTATGAGGGGGCCCTTCCGGGGTTACTCTTCTCTGCTTTCTGCCCGCCCCCACAACAAGCTCTCCATCCCTCCCCACGTTACCTCAGCCAGTGGTCTTTACCAATACCTAGCTTCACTACAGGGCTTCCCTAGTAGCTCAGCTAGTGAAGAATCCGCCTGCAATGCGGGAGATCTGGGTTTGATCCCTGGGTTGGGAAGATCCCCTGGAGGAGGGCGTGGCCACACACTACCGTATGCTTGCCTGGAGAATCCCCACGGACAGAGGAGCCTGGTGGGCTTCAGTCCACAGGGTTGCAAAGAGTCGGACATGACTGAGTGATTAAGCACAGCACAACTTCACTGCTAATGAAACTTCTGACAGACCCTGGGTTCTGTGGCTTGGGTTATATTAGAGACTGAATGTTTGTGTCTTCCCTACTCCGCCTCCCCATTCGTATGTTGAAGCCCTAAAGCCCTTGGTATTGGGAAATGGGGCCTTTGGAAGGTCAGGTTTAAATGAGGTCATGAGGGTGGGGTCCCAAGAGGGGATCAGCACCCTTGTAACAAGAGGAACTGGCCAGAGAGCTCTCGCCAGGAGCCGGCATGGACCGAGGAGAAACCTCATGAGTTCACACAGAGGAGGAGGCATCTCTGATGGGAAAGCCAGCTCTCACTTGATCCCGAATCAGAGGCACCTAGATTTCGGACTCTCCAGACTCCAGGGGTGTGAGTAAGAAGTCTCTGTTATTTAAGTCACTCAGTCTGTGGTATTTTGTTGCAGCAGGCGGAGCCACTAAGACAGACTATGAGCATAATTTTGTACAAATAGGATGGGGGTGATTTCAAGGTATTTATTTAGTCTGCTCACAATCAAAGGAGCATGTGAGGCTTCTGGGGTGCTTTGTACACCCACTTGAGTTTCGGGAGAATAAGGGGAGAGATACTGCGCTGGGAGCCAGGGGGCCTGGGCTTTAAAGGCAGGCGCTGCACTTGAGGCTGCAGCACGGATGTTGAGCAGGAAACAAGCAGCCTCTGTTCGCCCCAGTATTAAAAGGCTTGTGTTCATCACTATGCTGTGAGGATCAAAAGGAAGGTTGTTTGAAAATTTATAAAACTGTGCAAATGGAAGTTGTGAGGCGTCCAGGGGGAACTTTCTAATTCACAGGCCCAGTGATAAAGGCAATTTTCTAAATTTCAGAACCTACTTACCTTTCTCTGCAGAGCCTCCCTTCTCTTCCCCTAATATTTAACTTACCTCTTTTAACTCTCGTTTGCTTTATTTTGACTGTCCCTCCTTTCCTCTTCGCTCTATTTTTCTCTGAGATTTTCCCCTCTCTATTTCTCTAATTATATGATAGAATTACTGTATTTTGAGTTTATCCTCTTGTTTACAAATATCAATATCGCTTTATGTTTGCTCTCTAAAAGCTCCCCCTGCTCCTGTGTTCAGGAGGTGGGACCTTCTGTTGGGACCCTTGGTGATTTTCTGACTCGGTGAGTGAGGTCTGGAAATGGGGAGGGAATCTCTTCTGGGGTCAGGAGAGACGATGCTTGCAGAAGTGGCACAGGTGAGGCTCAGAATCACAGTTTTCCTCAAAGGAAGGATGGCAATTAACCTTGGCACTGGAGCAGAACTCACTTGAATTTGTACTTGTAAATCTGCACCTCTCCTTAAGCAAATATGATGAGAAGAATCCAGATTTTCATCAAAAGTAAATTAAAAATGGAGTAGTCACATCATGAAAGGACTTGCAAGGAGATTTCTTTAGCGAGCAGCTCTTCCTCCCCTGTATTTAGGCGTGTTTTGATTCAGAGAAATGCATTACCGATAGGGGTTTTTCTAGCAGAACACCTCCTGAAGACGTGAGGCACAACTGGGTTAAGTGGCAGCCCAGTCCACATCTTTGCTAAGCTTATCAACGGGCCTGCACCCTTAATTCTTACGGCATTTGACTGTTTTTGAAGTCACCTTCTTTCGAGGGGGACATTAAGCCCAGGTGAGCCTACTGTTTTACTTCTGCGCATTGGGGCTTAAGACATGACTTGTTTATTTGGACTGTGACTCTGTTCTCCCTTCCCTTAGGCAGGGATTTTACTTTCTGTGATGTGTGAGTGAGAAAGTAGGTCACTAATGAAATGCTTCATGCACTGGATAAATGATCTGCAATCCAAACGGCACACAAAGGATGTTTACCAGAGAGACAGTCCAGACAGAGGGCGAGAGGCTTGGCCAGCCTAGGACGCTTTCCAGCAATTGTCCAGGATGTCACTGCAGTATGGATGTTTGGGGCTATGAGCTGCAGGAGCTCTGGTCTGGTGGCAAATTCATACAGTGTCCCAAAGGCAATAGCAGCAATGGTGGACGCACCGCCTTCTTTGGGTCAGGATTTGCCAGAGGTTAACTGGCCCCGGTGGCTCAGCAGTAAAGAATCTGCCTGCAATGCAGGAGACACGGGTTCAGTCCCTGGGTTGGGACGATCCCTTGGAGAAGGAAATGGCAAACCCACTCCAGTGTTCTTGACTGGGAAATCCTATGGAGAGAGGAGCCTGGTGGGCTGCAGTCCCTGGGGTCACAAAGAGCTGGACACGGCTGAGCGACTATACAAAGCAAACTGGCAGGGCAGTGGAGCCAGCGAAGCTGTTTTTCTGACTTTGGGTTCATCTCTGGTACATCCTGATACCCTCTGATGACCTGGAATGTTGGGGTCCAGGAAGATGGTACAGATTGAAGCGAGCGATGGAGCCGGGGAAGTCCTTTCTGCAGGTACTGTGATTCCTCTCGAAGATGGTCTTCACCATAGCAGTTACCGGCCCCTCACTGCCTGTGTTAGTCTCCCATGGTTGCTGTAAGAAATGACCACAAACCTGATGGCTTAAAAACAACAGAAATGTATTCTCTCACTATTCCAGAGGCCAGAGGTCTGCATTCAGTTTCCTGGGCTGAGATCAAGATGTTGGCAGTGACCAGTTCCCCCCAGGAGGCTCTGAGTGGGCATTTGTTACTTGTCTCTAATTTCTGATGACTGCTCAAAGCAGCCATGTGACCTGCTTTCTCTATGTCAGATCTCCCTTTGCCTGTCTCTTATGAGGACGCTGTGATGGAATTTAGGGCCTACTGAGGTAATCTGAGATAATCATCCCTCTTAAGATCCTTAACTTAATCATATCTGCAAAGTTTTTGCCAAGTAAGCTAACATTTGGGCTTCCCAGGTGGCAAAGTGCTAAAGAATCTGCCTGCCAATGTAAGAGATGCAAGAGACGTGGGTTTGATCACTGGGTGGGGAAGATCCCCTGGAGAAGGAAATGGCACCCCACTCCAGTATTCTTGCCTGGAAAATCCCATGGATGGAGGAGCCTGGTGGGCTACAGCCCATGGGGTCACAAAAGAGTCAGACACAACTGAGTATGCACACACAGAATCAGAGGTAACATATGCAAGTTCTAGGCATTAGGTCCTGATGTCTTTGGGGCCATTCTTTGGTCTACTGTACCACCTTTCAAGTTTTTCAGATCATTTGTAATTATTGAGTGGCCCTCGAAAGCTCTTCCATGGACTTCCTGCCAACTAAAGACTCTCGGGCCTCATAGCCTACAGACAGATGTGTGTGTGTGTGTGATTCTGTGATAAAATTTCCTGCCAAGGAGGGGCATTTTTTTGCACAGACATTGCTTCCAATTGCCTTTGTGTGACAGCAATAATAAAACTGGGTCAGTTTTATTTTTGGCAGACCACCCCCTCCCCACTTGGTACATCTCTGCTCTGGCAAGTTCTTAGTAAAGGAGCCAGTTCCTACTTTCCTGATCACACTAGACTTAGAGGGGTGAGAAGATCTACTCACAGAGCTGAGACCAGCACTCGGCTCCTCACTCACAGATCGGGGCTAAGGTCTTGCCCCTTAGGTCCCTCCTCAAGCCCCACGACTGGCTTCCACTTACTGAGCCATGCACGCTCCAGAGGTCCAGCCTGACCCTGATGCTCCTCTTCTGAGCTATCATCTTCTGCTTTTCCTTAGGGACTTTTCTCTTTCTCAGTCTAGGTTGCAGAGTGGGGGGTTCTTTCTCTAGCTTTCCTATTTCTTGGGGCAGGTGGGGCATCTGGTCCAAGGACCCTTAGGATGCTCGCCAAGGGAAAAGAAACAGGCACAGAGACGTAGCAAAGACTCCAGGCATCTTATATATTCACATGGCCGAGAGTCACAATTCATAATTCCATGTTGCCTCTCTTAAACTGTGTGGGAAGTCCCTCTGGGGTGTGCTTGGATATCCTTCTCACTTTATGTGACCAGATTTAGCTCCCCAGGTCGGATTAGGCTGGAGGCTGCCTGACCTGCTCAGACGGATGGGCTGGCTGGTCCTCCTAACCCTCCTCCCTCACCTTTCTAGGTGGGGACTCCTGGGCTAGCCCTGGGACAGCTCTTGGGAACCGCTTTGCACAGGCTGTGTGTTCCTCTCCTGACGTCCACTCCCTTGTCACCCCTGAAATCATATGCACAGAGTCAGGCAGAGGGCACTCTCCCTTGCTATTTGGTTTATATCCCGAGCCCCAGAGTAGCTGTTGGTCAGTTTGAGTAAAACGGACTCATTTTCCCAGGCTAGAGACAGTGCTCTGTGGGCTCCCCTTCCCCACTCCTGGGCCACTCCTAGGGTGGGGGTAGCTCTCAGGAGGGAACACCTGCAGGCTGTCTTCCCTCTAAGATGTGAGCGATTCCAAAAAGAAATAACCCTATTTACTGCCCCGCTGAAAGCTCCATGCTGTAGCCCCTGAGGCCCCATTAATATTGAAGACCCACCGACATCTCTCTTTGGAGAGTGGGGAGTGGAGCACACACTCCTTGCAGCCCATCTTTCCTTACCAATTTCCAGCTCCCTCCTCCCTCCTGTGATGATCTTGCAGACTCTGGTCCAAATAAGCCTCGCTTGCCTTTCTCCTCTAGAGAAGTCTGGCCCGTCCTATACTGGTGCTTACAGCTCCTTTAGCATTTCCTCATTTAGCCCTCTGGGAAGACCCCGACCCCTGGAAGGCCTCCTCTCTTCTGTGGCCTGCTTTCTCTGCTCTGCTGTGCTTGCTCGTTGCTCATCACTGCCTAGTCCTTGGGAGAAGGCAATGGCACCCCACTCCAGTACTGTTGCCTGGAAAATCCCATGGATGGAGGAGCCTGGTAGGCTGCAGTCCATGGGGTCACGAAGAGTCAGACACGACTGAGCGACTTCACTTTCACTTTTCACTTTCATGCATTGGAGAAGGAAAGGGCAACCCACTCCAGTGTTCTCGCCTGGAGAATCCCATGGACAGAAGAGCCTGGTGGGCTGCAGTCCATGGGGTCGCACAGAGTCAGACACAACTGAAGCGACTTAGCAGCAGTAGCAGCAGCAGCCCAGTCCTTAAGGCTGATTTGACGTTGGTTGAATGTTAGAATCCTTTTCTGCCACTTTAAGCCCATAGACCCTTCCCCTCGGATACAGTCTGGCCCCACTGGGAGAGCCTGGCTTGCTTTGCAGGCATCTACATCATTTATGTCAGAGGTCCCCAACCGCTGGGATCTAGTGCCTGATGATCTGAGGTGGAGCTGATGTAATAACAGAAACAAAAATGTCATGTGCTTGAATCATCCCCCAAACTACCCCCAACCCCAAGGTCCCTGGAGAACTTGTCTTCTATGAAACTGGTCCCTGGTGCCAAAAAGTTTGGGGACCACAGCTTTACGTCCCCTCCCTCCTTCCAAAGGTTCCCTGGAGTTTCTCCTCACACCAAGCTCCTGTCCTTCCCAGCTGGGCCTCTGGTTCACAGCTCCCCATGGAGCAGAGTGGAAGGGTCCAGATCCCCCAACTCAGGTTCTTGTGGGTGGGGGGCCCTGTCTTGTGTTACTTCCTCTGTTTTCTTCTCTCTCTGCGCCTCCCTCCCTCTTGCTCTCAAAGGAGCGGTCTTTGACAATTGCATCTTTAAAAAAGAAAATACTTCAAAATACGGAGACTATAAAAGACGTAATGCCCACCGAGGGACCAGGAGGTAATTTCCTCACATGCGCTTTTCTGACAATTTTGGCAAAGCTGCTTCCCAACATCTGCATTAAATATTTCCCACCACAGGTGTGTGTTTCATGTGATCTTGGAGTAAATAACACAGAATTGTAACCACCAGGTGGCCTGGGACTGGCCAGGACATCTCCTGCATTTACTTCTTGGGGTGAAGGAGGCCTGGGGCTGGGGCTGCATGGGGAAAGAGTTGCTCCTGTTCAGGGGCATGGAGAAGGCAGCCTGAGCTCAGGCTTTCAAAAGAGACGACCCTGGTTCTTAAATAGAAGCACAGCCCTGAATATCAACTTGCTGTTAATTTAGCCACCACGCTCTCATTCTTCCGCTCTGCAGATGAGAAAAAACGAGGCAGTGAGTAGTCAAAGATTATATCCCAAATTCGTCCTCTGTCCCCTCATCTTTGAGACAAGGAGGGTGGACTAACGCTTTTCCTCGTTCTCAAATGGTCTGATTCTATAAAATCACTCCTTCCAAATTTATACACCCTTGCTGATGAGTGCGGCTGCCTCTCTAATTTTCGAGGGATATGAAGGGTTTTCTAGCAATCTTGCAGGCTGAGCTGAATGCCTCTTTGTGCTTTCCATTGTGGGCTCAAAGAAAATCTTTGGAATCGTAGCAGAAGAAGAAAAAAAAAAAAAACCTATCTGAAAAAAAGTCTCAGAAAAAGAAAAGTGCCTTCACGGTAGCCTCTGTTCCACAAAAGGAAAAGAGAGCTTGATATTTTCCCGAGTGAATGAGCAGGTACGGCAATTGTAAGAGGTAATGGCAAGGTTTCCCAAGAGCACTGGGATAAGGATAGGATCATGACCGAACTTCTCAGTGAGCTTTTGAAGGGGCAATGTGCAGACTGGAATCTGGGATGCCATTGCATTTCTCGGGTGAGGAACAAAAAGGCCGTTTCAGTGTGTCTCCCATTCCGCCTCCTTCAGTGGTCTGTGCGTGTGTGTGTACATGTATGTCTCTGCCATTCCACAAATGAAGTGAAAATGAAGCCGCTCAGTTGCGTCTGACTCTGTGTGACCTCATGGACTGTAGCCTGCCAGGCTACTCTGTCCATGGGATTCTCCCGGCCAGAATACTGGAGTGGGTTGCCATGCCCCCCAACAGGCGATCTTCCTGACCCAGGGGTCAAATCCAGTCTCCTGCACTGCAGGCAGATTCTTTATTGACTGAGCCACCAGGGAAACCCTATCATTCCATATATGTACATATATATCCATCCATCCCTCGGCCTGTCCATCCACCTGCCTCTCTTTCCCTTGGTCTCACCTGCTCGCTCTGTCTCTCCTCATTTTTGTCTCATCAGGCTGAAATTACTTGTCTTCTCAGTAAGGATGAATAATGAACTAGTGTTTTCCCACCCGCGGTATGTCAATCTTTATCCTGAGTGGACTGTTCAGATAGTTTTCATTGAATTAAAATTCCAAGTCCGTCCTGGAAGTTGAAGCATGCATCTATAATGCTTCCTAAGGGTTTTCAGAAATTCCACGACAGGTGATCACAGCTGCTGATGGTGGGGCCCTCTTCTCTGAAGAGTCCCCAAGGCCTTTTAGTATGATCATCAAGGAGGTGCCCCCAGGCGCCTGTTGGCAGTAAGGGTCCACATCTTCCCATTCAAATTCTCTTTGTCTCTGGAGGTGTGGATGGAATTTAGAGGCTGCAGAATCCCATGGTGAACCTGTTAATGCCCTTTCTTCCTTAAGGAGCTTGAGGTCTTTGAAAGAAGACTCTTGCATTTCCTGAGAACAAACAGAGTCATGAAACACACAAAAAGAATTTTTGAAGAGCAAGTCATGTCTTCTGGCTCCCGAGCCTGGCTCATTTGACTTGCTGGAAGGTAGTGACGATAGCTGGAGTTGATCCGGAGCCTAGACACTGTGGCAAATGTTGTGCATGCATAACACACTTAATTCCCACAATAACCCAATGGGGCAGATACTATTTATAGCTCTACTTTGCAGGAAGGGGGTTAATGAGGACACTGATATCTTTTTGATGGTGAGGCACACATTCTGCTCAGGGATTAAATAGACAAGGGAATCCAGAAAGCATATTTCTGTCCTACCCACATTTTAAATTCCCTACTGGCAAGTAAAAATAATTCAAAAAATAGGGCAATAAGGATAAATAGGGCAGGGGAAAAAAAATGGAGCAACGATGGCTGGATTGCTGGTCTGGAGGTGAGTGGAGATGATTCCATTCCAGGGTGGAGGTGAGTAGAGATGATTGACATCGTCTTGAGATGCATCCCCAGCCGCTGGCTGGCTCTTAGGAACATTAGTAAGACAGATGGGTCATGGCCATTCTCAGCCTCATGGGGTTGATGGTGTCTTTTCCCTATCTCCAGTCACCCTCTCCCCTCCGGGAATGCAGACTTGCTGGATGCAATAGAATCTGGGTTTCCCTCTATGCCTGACATGTTTTCTCTTTACAAGTTTCCTGGCTCCTGAGGGGTGGAGGGGGCAGAAGAAAAAGCTCGGAGGACCTCTCCCACGCCTCTGACTGGTGTCTGCTGGCAGGTACAGGGTTGAGGAGGGCTAGGGCACCAAACCCAAGTCGCTGCCTCTGCGAGGCTGACGGGATCCCCCTCACATTCCATCGAGAAGTGGCTAGTCGCCATCCTTCTGGACAGCACCGTGAACCGCCTGTGCTTTCCAACGGGCTAAACTTGGCTTCTGTTTTTAAGCCTTTAAACCAGAGCGTGGAGAAAGAAGGTCCCTCCAGTGCACAATGTTGACAGCTTATCTAAATTTAGAGGCCACGCGGGGTGTGATTTTTGCATATGTCCCTTCCTGATGCCAGTTGGCACTGCAGAGCTCAGCACAAGCCCTGAGCATTTCCGTGCTGCTCCCTCCCCGCCACACACACACCCTGTGCGTTCCAGATGGGGTGCTCCAAGCAGGTGACTAAGCAGAGAGAGCAAAAGCCCTTTCCAGGTTGCTTTGAAAATGGCTCCTTTCAAATTGCCGTTAAGATCCGGGTGCAGCTCCCTCTCCGGAATCTATGGGGAAATGCCATGTACCCAGCACAGGGTACTGAGGCACAACAGTTCCCGTGTCGGCCAACTCTGCCCTCTGCCAAGCCTGTTTAGAGTCTGAACCTTCACTGCCAGAGCCTCTCATGCGCCTCAAATTCCGAGAGGAAAACATTTGCTAGACCTGACAGGCTGTAGCCACTAGATGGCGCTAAAGGTCCGTGGAACATTTTCCGGTAGGCCCTTAAATCTGTAATTCCACCCTTAGCTGAAGAATCCTTGTAGAAGAGAGAGACCTTGATCATAAATCCCACACGCAATAACAGGTTCATAATGCATCCTAGTGACTACATGTTGTATTTTTTTCTCCCTGAGAAATAAAATTTCTCTTTCAATGGAGAAGGATGTTCCTTAACATCTAACATGTGCTAATGTTAAATCTCTTTCTTAGGAAGCTGCAAAACTAAGCCTTTAATGTGTGCTGACCAAGACATCTGGGCAATGTCTGTGGCAAGATGCTGAGTGATAGCTTGAGGGACTGAGAACACATAAGCCATAGTCTCGGCAGCCTGGATAGGGAAGGTTATTTTTCCCCTAAAAAATGAACATTTGACTTGTCAAAACCGTTTTCTCATTGATCCACTGAGACAGAATCTGCAGGTTAAAGAGGCAAGTTTACAGAAAAGCTCCTTCATTTTTGGAAGGGAAGTTAAGGGAAAAGCGAGACTAATTTCTTCCATTTAAAAAGTATTTACCTGAGAATGAATTTAAGAATAAAATACTGGTGGGATAGAAATACATTTCTTTTTTGCCTTGACTCTTCCCAGCCTATAGCTTTCCATGTTACCTGGGTTAGAAGAGTGACAGAACTTAAAAAAATGCCAAATGAGAGAATCAACAGCAGAATCCATCTGAAACACAGCACAATATATTCATTGACATCTCAGTTTATTCTTAATATCGGTCCTTTCTGGAAGCAGTGCCACACAACAAAAAGGGCTGAAATTTCCTGGTTATGATGCACCTTCTGGTACCTTATTGGTCGAGTCTTTATGTGTTGATTATTTATCACGTGCACAATGTGAGATGAGGTAAAAAACCAAAACCGAAACCAAAAAATCCACACACTTCAAACTAACTTTGGTGTTGTGTTGCAATTCCTTTGAAATTTCTACCTGTTACAGAGTCCCAGTTAATTCTCTAGATTGAGTTCTTGGACTAGGGTAGGTGGTCTTGGATCTCTCTCCTTGCGTGCCTTGAGCCTGGCATCTCAATCTACTTGCTCTGTTAAAGAAGGGCACACAGATCTGGCTCAGGGCCCGGCATGGAGAGAACATGTTAAGTCCTACATTTTGTATGTCTCACATTCCAAAATCTGCTTCTGGACCGACCCCTGCAGAGTCGGTCTAACCCTAACTTACCGAGAGACCTTGGGAGCTTATGGTTGGAAAAAGAAGGATAAAATCATTGAATCTCCATGACAAAAATGGGGACAATCTGCTGCCTGTCAGAGAAATCAACCAAGGTTCTCAAAGTTCAATGTAAGCACAGTTATTATTTTTATTGAAGTATAGTTGATTTACAGTATTGTATCAGTTTCTGCTGTACAGTAAAGCGATTCAGTTATACATGTATATTCTTCTTCACGTTCTTTTCCATGTGGTTTTCTTGTGGTTTATTACAGGGTATTGGGTATGGTTCCCTGTGTTACACAGTTATTGTCTAAAAATATGGATCAATGCTTCACGAATTTGTGTGTCATTCTTGTGTAGGGACCATGTTAAGCTTCTCTGTATTATTGCAATTTTAGTATATGTGCTGGAGAAGGCAATGGCACCCCACTCCAGTACTCCTGCCTGGAAAATCCCATGGACGGAGGAGCCTGGTAGGCTGCAGTCCATGAGGTCGCTGAGGGTCGGACGCGACTGAGTGACTTCACTTTCACTTTTCACTTTCATGCATTGGAGAAGGAAATGGCAACCTACTCCAGTGTTCTTGCCTGGAGAATCCCAGGGACGGGGGAGCCTGGTGGGCTGCCGTCTATGGGGTCACACAGAGTCGGACACGACTGAAGTGACTAAGCAGCAGCAGCAGTATATGTGCTGCCAAAGCAAGCACTGGAACAATTATTTTTAACAGATTTTTTTTTTTTTGTTTTTTTTTACTATGTATCATAAATAAGAGGTATTTTCTCAGTCAATATTTTTCTTCGCCAGAGTTTGATGGTGTTTTCCTGGTTTCCATAATGCTAATTAGCCATCCCATATTTAGTGCAGGTCCATGTGTTGTTGTTATTCAGTAGCTCAGTCGTGTCTGACTCTTTGCGACCCCATGGACTGCAGCACGCCAGGCTTCCCTGTCCATCACCAACTCCCGGAGCTTGCTCAAACTCATGTCCATTGAGTCAGTGATGCCATCCAACTATGTCATCCTCTGTGGTCCCTTTCTCCTCCTGCCTTCAATCCTTCCCAGCATCAGGGTCTTTTCCAATAAGTTGGCTCTTTGCATCAGGTGGCCAAAGTATTGGAGCTTCAGCTTCAGCACCAGTCCTTCCAATGTATATTCAGGGTTGATTTGCTTTAGGATTTCTTTCAGGATTGACTGGTTTGATCTCCTTGCAGTTCAGGGGACTCTCAAGAGTCTTCTCCAACACCAAAGTTCAAAAGCATCAATTATTTGGCACTCAGCTTTCTCTGTGGTACAACTCTCACATCCATACATGACTCCTGGAAAAAGCATAGCTTTGACTAGATGGATCTTTGTCAGCAAAGTAACGTCTCTGCTTTTTAATATGTTGTCTAGGTGGGCCATAGCTTTTCTTCCAAGGAGCAAGCGTCTTTTAATTTCATGGCTGAAGTCACCATTTGCAGTGATTTTGGAGCCCAAGAAAATAAAGTCTGTCACTGTTTCCCCATCTATTTGCCATGAAGTGATGGGACCGGATGACATGATCTTTTTTTTGAATGTTGAGTTTTAAGCCAGCTTTTTCACTCTCCTCTTTCATTTTCATGAAGAGGCTCTTTAGTTCCTCTTTGCTTTCTATCATAAGGGTGGTGTCATCTGTATATCTGAGGTTATTGATATTTCTCCTGGTAATTTTGATTCCAGCTTGTGCTTCCTCCAGCCTGGCATTTCACATGATGTACTCTGTACGTAAGTTAAACAAGCGGGGTGACAATATACAGCCTTGACGTACTCCTTTCCCAATTTGGAACCAGTCCATTGTTCCATGTCTGGTTCTAACCATTGCTTTTTGACCTGCCTACAGGTTTTGCGGGAAGCAGGTAAGGTGGTCTGGTATTCCCATCTCTAAAATTTTCCACATTTTGTTGTGATCCACACAGTCAAAGTCTTTGGTGTAGTCAATGAAGCAGATGTTTTTCTGGAATTCTTTTGCTTTTTGTATGATCCAACAGATGGTGGCAATTTGATCTCTGGTTCCTCTGCCTTTTCTAAATCCAGCTTGAACATCTGGAAGTTCTCAATTCATGTACTGTTGAAGCCTGGCTTGGAAAATTTTGAGCAGTGCTTTGCTGGCATGTGAAATGAGAGCAATTGTGTGGTAGTTTGAACATTCTTGTGCACTGTCTTTCTTTGGGATTGGAATGAAAACTGACCTTTTCCAGTCCTGTGGCCACTGCTGAGTTTTCCAAATATGCTGACATAATGAGTGTGGCACTTTCAAAGCATCGTCTTTCAGGATTTGGAATAGCTCAGCTGGAATTCCATCACCTCCACTAGCTTTGTTCGTAGTGATACTTCCTAAGGCCCACTTGACTTCGCATTCCAGCCAGCTCTAGGTGAATGATCACACCATTGTGGTTACTGGGACATGAAGATCTTTTTTGTATAGTTCTTCTGTGTATTCTTGCCACCTCTTCTTAATATCTTCTGCTTCTGTTAGGTCCATATTATTTGTGTTCTTTATTGTGCCCATCTTTGCATGAAATGTTCCCTTAGCATCTCTGATTTTCTTGAAGAGATCTCTAGTCCTTCCCATTCTATTGTTTTCCTCTATTTCTTTGCATTGTTCACTTAGGAAGGGGATGTCCACAGCACATGTTCATTTTGACTCTGAGAGAAACAAAGTGGAAACTCTTAATGAGGTGAGGGAAGTGTTTCTTCTCCCACTGATGCATTTTGTGGTCAAACTTCATTTTCAGAAATAGAACAATACAGGACTTCCCTGGTAGGGTCCAGTGGTTAAGACTCCACTTCCACCACAAGGGGAATAGGTTTGATCCTGGGTCCGGGAACTAAGATCCTGCATGCCACATGGTGTTACCAAACAAAAACATTTAAAAGAAATAGAACAATATAAGGAAGCAGATGGGTATGTTCTAGGCTTTGGGTTTCTCTCTGGTACTCTAGAAGACTTCTTACCTCCCTCCCCGTCCTTCCATCCCCTTCTCTTCCCTGCCCTTCTTCTCCAAAGAGGTTTTTTTCTTTCCCTTCCAAGATAAGGTAAATCACTGTCCTGACCTTCAAATGAGGAACAGTTCTGTCTCCTTGGGCTGCATCCATACCCATTCAGTGATGTGGAACTGCAGGGCAAGCCTGGGGGACGTACCATGTGCCTCCTAACAGCTGAGCCCTGGAAGCTGGGACGCAAACACAGCAGAACGAGAACTCCTTCCTCCTCCCCAGCTGCTGACGCCAGACACCCAACGGGGAGGGGGCGGAGCTGGCTCCTGGCTCCTCCTCCCGCCAGAGAACCAGTGGGGGAGGGGAGCGGAGCTGGCTCCTGGCTCCTCCTCCCACCAGAGACCCAGTGGGGAGGGGGCGGAGCTGACTCCTGGCTCCTCCTCCCGCCAGAGACCCAGTGGGGGAGAGGGCGGAGCTGGCTCCTGGCTCCTCCTCCCGCCAGAGACCCAGTGGGGGTGGGGCGGAGCTGGCTCCTCCTCCCACCGGAGACCAGCGGGGAGGGGGCGGAGCTGGCTCCTGGCTCCTTCTCCTGCCAGAGACCCAGTGGGGAGGGGGCGGAGATGGCTTCTGGTTCTTCCTCCCGCCAAAGCTCACTTCCCTTCGACCTTCAGACCTTCTGATGGCTGTCACACTCAGGAAGCAAGCTTAATGCAGGACAGATGGCACTTAAGCCACTCTTTCTTCTGAGAGTTACTTATTCTGGTCAGAAGGCAAGGACAGAGGGAAGGCTTTTCTGCTGGTCCCCGGAGTCCCCTTCTGCTCTGGGGCAGCACCTCCCCTATTCCACAGGGGTTTGGTGAAGGTGCACAGGATTTGCAGCAGTGTAGCTATCTCAGAAGATAGGCTGTATAGATATTCTCATCCCAACCCGTTACAAAACTCTTGCTCCTCTCTACCCTCTTTTCACATCCTTATAGTAACCAGGGGTCAGGAGTTGTAAAAGAGGTGCAGGGGACATCTCTGTGAATTTGCTGAGAGAGGTCTGTCCCAAGCATCTTCATATCAGGTACCTTTTTTTTTTGGCATCTCAGTTGAAATGGAGGCAGAAGGAGTCTTATTCTACTATCTCATTTCTCAGGGACTGAATGAGATTCTGTAAGTGAAAACCTTTAGCATTTAGGACTGATTCTGAAGCCGCAGCTCCAATACTTTGGCCATCTGATGTGAAGAACTGACTCACTGGAAAAGACCCTGATGCTGGGAAGGATTGAAGGCAGGAGGAGAAGGGGGTGATAGAGGATGCCATGGTTGGATGGCATCATCCACTCAATGGACGTGAGTTTGAGCAAACTCTGGGAGATAGTGAAGGACAGGGAAGCCTGGCATGCTGCGGTCCATGGGGTCACAAAGAGT
The DNA here is from genome assembly GCF_029407905.1 of Bubalus kerabau. Classification (NCBI taxonomy): domain Eukaryota; kingdom Metazoa; phylum Chordata; class Mammalia; order Artiodactyla; family Bovidae; genus Bubalus; species Bubalus kerabau. Next base: position 22,823,220 of record NC_073639.1, read on the forward strand.
TGGACCCAACTGAGTGAACAGTAACAAGTGAAAACCAAGTGTGAAGAGATCTCTGTTAACTATAACATTCTGTGCAGATGTCACTTGTTGGCATCATCGTTATCTGCCAATCTATGGAGATTGATGGAGTCTTGTTACAGCCACTACCAGGAAATAGTAAAAAGCCCTTTCCAGTATGAAAGTGTACATTCTGGAAACAGTGTTGAGAGCCCAGGATTATTAGTGAGTGCTAATCTTTGGTAGGGGGCAGTTAATTTCCAATCTTGTAGCAGAGGCAGTGGGCAATGGTGTGTCGTGGGCTGCGACTGTGGGGTGAATACTAATCGCCCTCAACACGGCTGCCTGATTCACATGGGGTGAGGGCAAACAAGAGCACGTCAAGTGACTGTCAAACCGTGCTGCCGCTTTCAGAAGCCAAGAGAATTTCAGTCAACATTTAATAACTAAGGCAAGGAGAGGGGTGGAAGGGTGAGTATTCCAGGCATAATATTGCAGCCTGGTTGTGCAAATGGAAGGGAGAGGGACTACATGAGAGGGGTGTGTGTGTGTGTGTGTGTGTGTGTGTGTGTGTGAGGTATGTGTGTGCTTTGTGTGTGTGTGTGTGTTAGGGCTTCCCAGGTGGCTTAGTGGTAAAGAATCTGCCTGCCAAGCAGGAGAAGCTGGTTCGATCCCTTGGTTGGAAAGATCCTCTGGAGAAGGAAATGGCAACCCCACTCCAGTATTCTTGCCTGGAAAATCCCATGGACAGAGTTACAGTCATGGGGTTGCAAAGAGTCAGACACGATTGAGTGATTGAGCACAACTCTGTGTGTGTTATGTATGTGGTGTGTGTGGCATGTGGGTTGTGTGTGTATGTGGTGTGTAGTGTGATTTGTGTGTGATGTGTATGTGGTATGTGTGTGTGGTGTGTGTGTATGTGCACACTGGCTTGTTTACCTGCAGAGGGGGAAAGGTGTCTTCAGAGCACTAACTAGACATTTAATTGCCTTATACAAAGCTGATGGGAAGAATGTCTTAAGAACTAAATTTGAGTTCAGATTTGAGAAAAGTGAATGTTGAGTCACATTGGATTCTTTCAAAACCTGTTTCTCATCATAGAGTGAGTCCCTGCATGTGGTGTAAAATGGAGATGCTGTGAAAGGCTCACAGAATAGAGGTGGTGGATTTCCATTGCCATCTTGGCTCCTTGAGTTCACACTTGCTCCATCTAGTTCCGTCCTTGTCCAGGGCAGGCCTCCCCTCTTATGTTGTAACCAGCCTCCAGGCTCACATCTTGCATGACCTGGGGCCAGGCAGTGGCTTGGAGATGTGTCATTGGAATAGATGCCACCTTCCTCAGGAGGTGGGTGGGGAGGCAGGTGTGGGGCGGTGCTGGGGAGACTTGGGGTATAGATCAGTGTCACTTTGAGGTGGACATCTCTAAGTGACAAGCCAACCTCAGCCATGGGTGGGCCTCACTGTGGGGCAAGGAGAAGAGAGCTCCGCCATTGTCCGCCGCCTGCACCCTGACAGGCGGGTGCAGTCAGGGTGCTGCTTTCAGAAGCCAAGAGAAGTTCAGTCAGCCGACCTTTTCAGGTGGGGCTTGCAGCCTGTCCTCGTCACCCTCTGAATCCCTGGTGGTGTCTTGCATCTTCTGCTTGGCCTGTGGAGCCTTTTCACCCAGTCTTGCTCAGCCTTAAACTTTTGTTCTGTTAGCATATGCCAGAATCTTCCTGCCTGAAATCAATCACTTGCCTCATTTTTCTTGTTCTATCATGTGCCACTCATGCCAGTGTACCAGCAAAGGGTTTTGTGAGTCTAGTTAGAGGGAGGAACACATGCCAATTAATAAATTTGAAATACCCCATATGGATAATTTAAGAGTGAAAGGCCCTCACAACACCATCCCTTAGAGATGTTTCCATTAGTCATATGTTCTTCCATGTTATTCTAGGCACATAATAACACAGACAAATAAGACATGTAATTATGTCTGTGTTATTTTCAAAAACGGGATCTTACTACACAGACTGTTCTGCATTGTGTCTTTTTCACTTAACACATCTTGGACATTTCTCTGAATTGTGAGCTGTTAGATCACCCTTAGAATCTCTAGGGGGAGGAGGAGAATTGTATTTTGGGAAAGCTGCTCAGGCAATTCTGGGAGGTAATCCTCCTCACCCTCGCTGCTGCTGTGCGACCCCTCTGCGATGAGGACCCTCACTCTTTCACTTGGTGCCCTCAGGGGCTGTGCTTGATGATGTATCAGCATACTCATTGTCACTTCTTTTGATTTAAAAAGTGTCCTCTGGGACTTCCCTGGTGGTCCGGTGGTTAAGACTCCATGCTCCCAGTGCAGGGGGCCCAGGTTCAATCCCTGGCTGGGGAACTAGATCCCACATGCTTCAACTAAAGCTCCCACACGTGGCAACCAAGACCCCGCACAGCTAAATAAATAAATAAATATTAAAAAGGTGTCCTCTAACCTCTTTCAAAATCTCCCTTCCTGGGATAGATAGGGAGTTTAAGATGGCACGTGCACACTGTTAGGCTCCCTAGGTTGCGGTAGTGGTAAAGAACCCACCTGCCAATGCAGGAGATGTAAGAGTTGTGGGTTTGATCCCTGGGTTGGGAAGATTCCCTGGAGGAGGGCATGACAACCCACTCCAGTATTCCTGCCTGGAGAATCCCATGGACAGAGGAGCCTGGCAGGCTACAGTCCATAGGGTCACAAAAAGCTGGACACGACTGAAGCGACTGAGCACGCACACATATACACACTGCTATATTTAAAGTAAGTAACCAAGAATCTACTGTATAGCACAGGGAACTCTGCTCAGTGTTATGTGGCAGCCTGGATAGAAAGGGAATTTGGGGGAGAATGGATCTAAGTATATGTATGGCTGAGTCCCCTTGCTGTCCACCTGAAACTATCACAACATTGTTAATCGGCTATGCTGCTGCTGCTGCTAAGTCGCTTCAGTCGTGTTCGACTCTGTGCGACCCCATAGATGGCAGCCCACCAGGCTCCGCCGTCCCTGGGATTCTCCAGGCAAGAACACTGGAGTGGGCTGCCATTTCCTTCTCCAATGCGTGAGTGTAAAGTGAAAGTGAAGTTGCTCAGTCATGTCTCACCCTCAGCGACCCCATGGACTGCAGCCCACCAGGCTCCTCTGTCCATGGGATTTTCCAGGCAAGAGTACTGGGGTGGGGTGCCATCGCCTTCTCCGGTTAATCGGCTGTACTCCAATACAAAAGAGAAAGTTCAGAAAAAAATCCTGCTTGCTCCCTCCCTTCCTTCTCTTTCTCTCCCTCTCTCCTTCTTCCTCATTTATTTCTCTCTTTATAATAAAAAAGCCACCGAATATAAAGAATATTATTAATGTGGAAAAGAACCACAGACCGTCTGTTCTCTACCTTCCCTGTCCTGTAAACAGACCCCTAACTGAGCTTGGATCACCCCGAGGGAGGAGACACTTTAAAGATGCCCACCGTTGCCGGACTGGGGAGAAGCCTGGGGCCTGGGGAGTTGGGGGGAGGAGGGAGAGCGGAGGGGGCTCTGCAGGGACCCTCCGGATGGAGCCGAGGCTTCTCCGATTCCTCGGAAAATAGCCTGTCTCTCCTGCCGCTGCTATTAAATCTCTCTCAAGATGCTTCTGTGCTTCTCTCTAAAAGCATAGAGGGAAAGCAGCTCTGGTTTGCCTGGGGTTTCACCGCAACACGAGCCGGGTTGGGGGGAGGGGCGCCAAGCTCACACGTGGCTTTCTGCCCTCCGCCCCTGTCGGTTGCCTGATGGCTGGTATTCTTGCCCTGGGGGTAGTGCCTGTAACTCCGTGCAGCCTCCACCGTGACAGAGCCTCTGTTAGAATCCTCACGGTCAGGGGCACCATTACAGTTTCAGCTTTTCCCAGAAACCAGAGCCTAGTTCAGCAAATATCTCTCTAACATCAATATTCTGTCTCTGTCTGATCAATAAGGAAACCTTTTTGACAAGTCTGATGTTTGGTTTTGAGGAGGAAAAGGACCTGCTTGCGCTGGGAGGGGAAAGATTTATGTGCTGCTGCAAGAAGACCTTGGTTTTCACCCTGAGCTTGTGGAAGGAAGTTTTAGGGGAATGGGCACTTGGCTTCTTTTGCCTCTAGGACAACTTCTGTCTACAAGGGCTTTTTTCCTTAAGTGCAAATACCAAGGCTAGTAGTAAGCATTGCAAACCATAACACCGGCAATCACAAAGAAGAAAAAAGAAGATTGCTGGAAGAGTAAATGACATCCTCTGATTTTCTTAGGAATAAGGGGTGCGGTTATATTACAAGGTGTCAGAAAGAGTTATTCTGACCCTTGAATGGAATTTCCATTCAGGAGAAGGTTAATTTCTTTCTTACACCCCCTCTGTCTAGTGTTTTATTTTGTGACTTTCCTTTTCATCTTACCAATAAGGAATTTGAGGTACTCATAGTCTTGGTAAGTCTCAAGGAGCAAGTGGTATTTGAAACCTTTGTTCAACTGTGTATTATGATAGAGTCTCTGTTAGTCTCAAATTTCCTATTCCTGCTGGGCTTGAGATCAGACGATATTGAAGACGTCCAGGAGAATTTCAGCACAGAGGCAGGAGACCCACTGAGATTTGGGAGTGCCACCTCCTTGAGGTAGTTTGGGCTCACCCTACCCTTACCTGGTGGTTCTTGGTACAAAGAATGCAGGTGTGATGCCCTGGATCAGCCACAGCACATTCTGTTCTTTAGGTGCTTGGGATGCAGGAGAACACACCATGGTCAGATAGAATCTTAATTGTGGGCTTCCAATTAAATGGGGTGTACACAAGGTGTTTTTTTCACTCCCAGAAGACATACAAGGGAGTCTGGGAGGAATCTGTCTGCTGCTTACAAGTCTATACTTCTGAGAGGTTTAGAGGAAGAGCGTTCCCTCTGGGGGCCAGACCAATTCCAACTCTGAGGCAGACATATTGAAATGATTGACCGGGAGTGTGGATACCTATTCAGGGCCTGAAAAAAGAAAGCCAGGGCTTAACAACTAAGAAACTAACTGAACCTTGTTAGAAATCAATGCGTTAAATGGAATTGAGCTGGTAGATGAAGCCTCAGCCAATCAGGGCGTGTGGTTTGGGCAGCTTTGTTTATCAGCTCCGAGTCTAGTTTTGTTCAGTGATAATCTGATAGCAGTTCTGCATGCTGGTTGGCTGGGGAGGCTCTCTCCTACAATGAGAAGATAATCAATCGTGTTACTGGCTTTTGTCTTGGTGAAAGTATTTAGATTTCAACCAGCTGGTAAGCTGCCTCAAGACCACCTGCTTGACTGAAAAATAAAGCATCGGTCTCCCTTTGCAAGGAGAGGGGAGGAAGTACTGACTTGTGTGATAATTTTAGGTGGATGATTAAATTTGGCTTCTTAGGCTCCAGCTGAAAATTCAATTCAGATGACTGGTTTTTCTTTTCATACACCGTTGAGCAATCCTGTGTACTGCCACGGCTAATGTTCCTGGTGCTGATTTTCCCTTCACTTTAACAAAGCACAAGATCCCTGGCCCACTCTCTATTTCACGTGCCCCCTGGCTACCAGAGCAAAATGAAGAAATGCGCTCTTTTTGTGTAAGTTAAGAATAAGACTCTTAGGCGGGCAAGCTCAGAGAGGCTCTCCAAGGAGCAAAATTGCTCTGTAGGAGAAAATCAGAACAGTGATGGTTTCTCTAATGATAATTCATAAAATATACCAGTGTCCTCTGGTGTATTTCACCTCTATGGGCAATTGGTTATGCATCTGGCACCGTTTGACTGAAACATCACAATCTCAGATGCCACAGGAGCAAACGGGTTCCATGTGTTTGAGCGGCCCCAGATTGCAGCGGTGTTCGTGACTCCCTCATTCCCCACATCAAATCCATCAGCAAATCCTGCCATTCTAGCTCCATAACATTTCTCTGAAATTTCTATTTCTCTGCTTCCTCTCTAAGTCCCACCCAGTAAAAGCCTCTATTATCTCTTACCTGGGCCCCTGCTGTCACCTTGTAAGCCGTTCCCTTGCATTCATTTTTGCCTTCCAAAATCCACTCCTCTCACAACAGCTAGGGCACCTTAAAAAAAAAAACCAAACTGGTCACGAATCCTGCTTTATTAAAAACCTTTAATAGCTGCCCATGTTAGTTATGTCAAATGAAGCTTTCCAACAAAGTCCTCAGGACCTTATGAAATCTGGCCTCTGCCGACCTGTATGAGCTCATCTTACACTTCTCTTCCTCTCCCTCACCCTGCTTTTGCTGTGTCTGGAAAACTTCAAGTTCTCTTCCACCTTAGGACCTTTGCATCTGGGAGTTCTCTGTGTCCAGACTGTTCTTTCCCTAACCAAGTTCTTCCCAGGACGTCATCATTTTTATTCTGGTTTCAACCCAAAAGTCAACTCCTCAGAAAATCTTTTTTGACTAAAGCAAATGAAAGTAGTCTAGTATTATATTGATTGGGCTTCCCTTGTGGCTCAGTGATAAAGAATCTGCGTGCCAATGCAGGAGAGTCAGGAGGCACGGGTTTGATTCCTGGGTTGGGAAAATGCCCTGGAGAAGGAAATGGCAACTCACTCCAGTATTCTTGCCTGGGAAATCCCATTGACAAAGGAGCCTGGCTGGCTATAGTCTGGGGTCCCCAAAGAGTTGGCCATACTTAGTAATTAAACTACGAAGTATTATATTATCCTATTTTATCTTCAAAATAGCACTAACCACTACCATGCATTTTTTCTTGTGTATTTGTTTATTGCCTGTCTCTTTCACTCAGTTCAGTTCAGTTGCTCAGTCATGTCTGACTCTTTGTGACCCTATGGGCTGCAGCACGCCAGGCTTCCCTGTTCATCACCAACTCCTGGAGCTTGTTTAAACCTATGTCCTTCGAGTCAGTGATGGCATCCACCCATCTCATCTTCTGTTGTCCCCTCCTTCTCTTGCCTTTAATCCTTCTCAGTATCAGGGTCTTTTCCAATGAGCCAGTTCTTCGCATCAGGTGGCCAAAGTTTTGGAGCTTCAGCTTCAGCATCAGTCATTGCAGTGAATCTTCAGGGTTGATCTCCTTTAGGATGGAATGGTTTGATCTCCTTGCAGTCCAGGGGACTCTCAAGAGTCTTCTCCACCACCACAGTTCAAAAGCATCAATTCTTCAGCACTCAGTTTTCTCTGTGGTCTAACTCTCACATCCATACATGACTCCTGGAAAAACCATAGGTTTGACTACACAGACCTTTGTCAGAAAAGTAACGTCTCTGCTTTTTAATATGTTGTCTAGGTTGGCCATAGCTTTTCTTCCAAGGAGCAAGCGTCTTTTAATTTCATGGCTGCAGTCACCATTTACAGTGATTTTGGAGCCCAAGAAAAGTCTCTCACTGTTTCCATTGTTTCCCCATCTATTTGTCATGAAGTGATGGGACTGGATGCCATGATCTTAGTTTTTTGAATGTTGAGCTTTCAGCCAGGTTTTTCACTCTCCTCTTTCATTTTCATGAAGAGCCTCCTTAGTTCCTCTTTGCTTTCTACCATAAGGTTGGTGTCATCTGCATATCTGAGGTGATTGATATTTCTCCCGGCAATCTTGATTCCAGCTTGTGCTTCATCCAGCCTGGCGTTTTGCATGATGTACTCTGCATATAAGTTAAATAAGCAGGGTGACAATATACAGCCTTGACATACTCCTTTCCCAATTTGGAACCAGTCTGATGTTCCATGTCTGGTTATAACTGTTGCTTCTTGACCTGCATACAGGTTTCGCAGGAGGCAGGTAAGGTGGTCTGGTATTCCCATCTCTTTAAGAATTTTCCACTGTTTGGTGTGATCCCCACAGTCAACAACTTTGGTGTAGTCAATAAAGCAGAAGTAGATGTTTTTCTGGAACTCTCTTGCTTTTTCTATGATCCAACGGCTGTTGGCAATTTGATCTCTGGTTCCTCTGCCTTTTCTAAATCCAGCTTGAACATCTGGAATTTCTCAGGTGACCTACTGTAGAAGCCTGGCTTGGAGAATTTTGAGCATTACTTTCCTAGCATATGAGATGAGTGCAATTGTATGGTAGTTTGAACATTCTTTGGCAACGACTTTCTTTGGGACTGAAATGAAAACTGACCTTTTCCAGTCCTGTGGCCACTGCTGAGTTTTCCAAATTTGCTGGCATATTGAGTGCGGCAATTTAACAGCATCAACATTTAGGATTTGAAATAGCTCAACTGGAATTCCATCACCTCCACTAGCTTTGTTCATAGTGATGCTTCCTAAGGCCCACTTGATTTTGCACTCCAGGATGTCTGGCTCTAGGTGAGTGATCACACCATCGTGATTATCTGGGTCATGAAGACCTTTTTTGTACAGTTCTTCTGTGTATTCTTGCCACCTCTTCTTAATATCTTCTGCTTCTGTTAGGTCCATACCATTTCTATCCTTTATTGCTTATCTTTGCATGAAATTTTCCCTTGGTATCTCTAATTTTCTTGAAGAGATCTCTAGTCTTTCCCATTCTATTGTTTTCCTCTATTTCTTTGCACTGATTGCTGAGCAATGCTTTCTTATCTCTCCTTGCTATTCTTTGGAACTCTGCATTCAGATGGGTATATCTTTCCTTTTCTCCTTTGCTTTTCACTTCTCTTCTTTTCTCAGCTATTTGTAAGGCCTCGTCAGACAATCATTTTAACTTTTTGCATTTCTTCTTCTTGGGGATAGCCTTGATCACTGCCTCCTATACAATGTCATGAACCTCCATCCATAGCTCTTCAGGCAGTCTATCAGATCTAATCCCTTGAATCTGTCTGTCACTTCCACTGTATAGTCATGAAGGATTTGATTTCGGTCATACCTGAATGGGCTAGTGTTTGTCCCTACTTTCTTCAATTTAAGTCTGAATTTGGCAATAAGGAGTTCATGATCTGAGTCACAGTTCACTCTCGGTCTTGTTTTTGCTTCTCTATCTTTGTTTGCAAAGAATATAATCAATCTGACTTTGGTATTGAAAATCTGGTGATATCCATGTGTAGAGTCAGCTCTTGTGTTGTTGGGAGATGGTGTTTGCTATGACCAGTGCGTTTTCTTGGCAAAACTCTGTTAGCTTTTGCCCTGCATCATTTTGTACTCCAAGACCAAACTTGCATGTTACTCCAGGTATTTCTTGACTTCCTACTTTTGCATTCCAGTCTCTTATGATGAAAAGGACATCTTTTTTTGGTGTTAGTTCTAGAAGTATGTCATCATAGAACCTTTCAACTTCAGCTTCTTCGGCATTAGTGGTTGGGGGATAGACTTGGATTGCTGTGATGTTGAATGTTTTGCCTTGGAAACGAACAGAGATCATTCTGTCATTTTTGAGATAGCACCGAAGTACTGCATTTTGGACTCTTGTTGACTATGAGGGCTGCTTTATTCCTTCTAAGGGATTCTTGTCCACAGTAGTAGATATAACGGTCATCTGAATTATATTCACCCATTCCAGTCCATTTTAGTTCACTGATTCTTAAAATTTTGATGTTCACTCTTTCCATCTCCTGTTTGATCACTTCCTTTTACCTTGATTCATGGACCTAACATTCCAGGTTCCTAAGCAATATGTTCTTTACAGCATCAGACCTTTGCTTCCATTACCAGTCACATCCACAACTGGGCGCTGTTTTTGCTTTGACTCCATCTCTTCATTCTTTCTGGAGTTATTTCTCCACTCTTCTCCTGTAGCATATTGGGCATATACTGACCTGGGGAGTTCATCTTTCAGTGTCCTATCTTTTTGCCTTTTTATACTGTTCATGGGGTTCTCACAGGAACAATACTGAAGGTGTTTGCCATTCCCTTCTCCAGTGGACCACATTTTGTCAGAACTCTCAACTATGAACATCTGTCTTGGGTGGCTCTACATGGCATGGCTTATAGTTTCATTGAGTTAGACAAGGATGTGATCCATGTGATCAGTTTGGTTAATCTTCTCTTGTGTGATTGTGGCTTTCATTCCATCTGCCCTCTGATAAGGATGGGAGGCTTATGGAAGCTTCCTGATGGGAGAGACTGACTGTGGGGAAAACTAGGTCTTGTTCTGATGGGCGTGGCCATGCTCAGCAAATCTTTAATCCAATTTTCTGTTGATGGGCTGGCTTGTGTTCCCTCCCTGTTGTTTGGCCGGAGGCCAAATTATGGTAGGAGTAATGACTAGAATGGCGACCTCCCTCAAAAGGACGTGCACACGCACTGTTGTATTCAGTGCCCCTGACCCCGCAGCAGGCCACTGTCGACGCACGCCACCACTGGAGACTCCTGCACACTCACAGGCAAGTCTGGCTCAGTCTCTTGTGGGGTCACTGCTCCTTTCTCCTGGTTCCTGGTACACACAAGGTTTTGTTTGTGCCCTCCAAGAGTCTGTTTTCCCAGTCCTATGGAAGTTCTATAATCAAATCCCACTGGCTCCCAAAATCAAATTCCCTGGGCGTTGTCAGTCCTTTTGCAGGATCCCCAGGTTGGGAAATCTGTTGTGTCTCTTTTACCAGAATGTATTAATAAGATCTATTACAATATGGACTTTGTTGTGTTCAGAGCATGCCCAGTGCCTAGGATTGTGTTCCATTGAATGTGTGCTCAGTCGTGTCTGACTCTTTGTGACCCATGGACTGTGGCCTACTAGGCTCCTCTGTCCATGGGATTCTCCAGGTAAGAATACTGGAGTGGGTTGCCATTTCCTCCTCTAGGGGATCTTCCTGACCCATGGATTGAACCGGTGTCTCCTGCCTTGACAGGAGGATTCTTTATACCACTGAGCCACCTGGGAAGCCCTAGTGCCTAGAATAGTGTTTTGTAAATAGCAGGTCCTTAGTAAATGGTTATCTAGTAAATGAACGAGCCAAGCCTGGCAAAGAAGAGGCTTTCCTAAGTGATACAGCAACAGGATGCTTTTGGTGTGGCCCTATCAAGGGTTAGGGAATGAGGCTGAATGGCTTTTTGCAGGTTTTCTTTTTTTTTGGATCCATATTCTGATCTCCTAAGCTATCTAATGTTTTCTGAGACCCAGTGTCTGTGATGCTGTTAAATGTACTCAAACAATGACAACCTCTTATCTTGAGGAGGTAAGACATTGACCTCACTCTCGCTGATCTGATCAACTGAAAAGTAAAATGTGCCATTAATTTTAGGATCCATTATATGTGACATTTTTGTCTTGTTAAAGGTTAGGGGTCAATAGGAGAATTGGAGAAGCTTGCTAACCAATGTATCTTTATTCACATTTGGAAATTAGTTGGCCCTGGGGACAGTCTGTGTTCTCACCCTGAGCTGAGGTCTAGGTCTTATTTTTCCGGGAAGGGCTGGTGTCTATGCTTTGTCCTCAAGTGTCTAAAATATCTTATTCATGCATAAACAAAGGGCAGACATGATTCAGACAGGATGAATCCCTGAACCCACAGACAGGAGAAAAATGTAGAGTCGTGATACTTGAAACATTTCTCAGCCTCTGCTGTCAGTGCTGGTACCCACTTCAGCACATTTCTGAAATGAACTCTGCTAAGGCTAGGTCAGTGACACCATAAAAAAGAATTTTGCAATTAAAAAGGCTTAGAGGGATCACTGGCAAGATGGCTCCCCCCCCACCCCCGCTTTTTAAAAAACCAAGTCATTTAAAGAAGTAAACTCAACAGATGTATTCCCTGAAGTTTTACCACCAGTCAAAACGAAGGCATTCGGGCAGAGAAGAGGCATAATTTGAGAAACTCTATATGGCAGGTTTTAGAACTCAGGTTTTGCTTAGGAAGCTGTTTTTATTTTTATTAATTTTCGGTCCTGCTGTGCAGCATGTGCGATCTTAGTTCCCTGGCCTGGGATGGAACCTGCACCTCAAGCATGGGAAGTGTGGAGTCTTAACCACTGGACTACCAGGGGAGTACTAGGGAAGCCACTTTTAACATGATGAAGGCATCTGTATGGTGACTTCAGTCAGTTCAGTTCAGTTCAGTTGCTCAGTCATGTCCGACTCTTTGCGACACCAAGAATCACAGCACGCCAGGCCTCCCTGTCCATTACCAACTCCCGCAGTTCACTCAGACTCACGTCCATCAAGTCAGTGATGCCATCCAGCCATCTCATCCTCTGTCGTCCCCTTCTCCTCCTGCCCCCAATCCCTCCCAGCTTCAGAGTCTTTTCCAATGAGTCAACTCTTCACATGAGGTGGCCAAAGTACTGGAGTTTCAGCTTTAGCATCATTCCTTCCAAAGAAATCCCAGGGCTGATCTCCTTCAGAATGGACTGGTTGGATCTCCTTGCAGTCCAAGGGACTCTCAAGAGTCTTCTCCAACACCACAGTTCAAAAGCATCAATTCTTCGGTGCTCAGCCTTCTTCACAGTCCAACTCTCACATCCATACATGACCACAGGAAAAATCATAGCCTTGACTAGACGAACCTTTTGAATATGCTATCTAGGTTGGTCATAGCTTTGCTTCCAAGGAGTAAGCATCTTTTAATTTCATGGCTGCAGTCACCATCTGCAGTGATTTTGGAGCCCAGAAAAATAAAGTCTGACACTGTTTCCACTGTTTCCCCATCTATTTCCCATGAAGTGATGGGACCAGATGCCATGATCTTCGCTTTCTGAATATTGAGTTTTAAGCCAACTTTTTCATCTCCTCTTTCACCTTCATCAAGAAGCTTTTTAGTTCCTCTTCACACCCACAGGAAAGATAATAGAATTAGGAAATAAGATATAGATAAAACAACTAATTGGAAAAGTCCTACCTTTTATGAATAACTATAAGTTTTACTATTTTAACTTGCTAGATTGATGGTAGTGATTTAACATTATAATACAAGAAAACAATCACATAATAGTCAATGTACATTTACTATTTTGATCCATCCAGGTCCTCAGGATTTAGATCCTAATGGCTGTTTAATAAATTAGCCAAAATTCCCCAACTCAGAAACAAGGAAATGAATGAAAAAGGAGCAAGAGTCATTAGTGTCTGGGGTCCTCATGGTATTCCAGGGAAGCAGCTATTTTCTTGAGCCACCCTATGATGATAGTGACTACTGGAGTTGACTTGAGTTCAGCTTCTCTCTCTTGAAGGGAAAGCAATTAAGATCCATAATGAGAGATTATCCCAAGGGAGGAGCTTTAAATCAAACAGTTGACTGGTTCTGATAGTTTGCAATTACCAGGACCACACACATACAGAGCAAAAGTGACCATAACTCTGTGAGGGGACAGAATGGGGCGCTTAGAGCATATTTGAGCTGGAAGATCTCAGAGAGCATCCAATCTTTGCTTCCTCCTTATGCCAACAACAAGGAAACTGAGACCTGAAAGGGTTAAGTGATGTGCCAAGTAACACAGAGACAACTAATGACAAAGTGAGGGCTGGCACCTGAGTGTGGGGAACCACAGTCTTTCTAGACAGAATTAGAAAGCCCCATTGTTTCTAATGCTTATTATATAGTCTCTTCAATGCCTTTCTGTTACAAGGTGGCATATATTTGAAGAACTATGGCATCTGGATCCTTTGCTCTTTTACTGTTACCTGTCTGATCTTAGTAAATTGTTTAACCAGTCTGGGTTCCTGTTCCCTGATCTTTGGAAAGTACAAACATAGGCAGTGGTGAGCTTTAAAAACAGTATGTGCAAAAGCTAGTGTACAGGAAACACATAGCAAATGGTAGCTGTTCTTATTATATTAGAGGAAATACTGTTACATGTAAAGAGAGTGGGCACTGGAGTCAGGCTGATAAGCTTTGAATCCTGCCTTCACTTCCTAGTTCTGGGATCTGTTTAGTTCTTTAAGTGTTGAGTCCTTTACTTTTAAAAAGGGAAAAGCAAAATACTTACTTCGTAGCACTACCATGGAGATTATTTCATGGTACGTGTGTAACTGCTCTGCATGCTGAAAAGTTTGATAAACATTGGCCATTATGATAATTATCTTAAACTTTGCTATAGAGGGTATAGCGTATGGTCAGTAGACTTCATTTATAAAGGATCAAATAGTTAATACCTAGGACTTTGCATGATGTAAGAGTTCTATTGCAAATACTCACCTCTGCCATCGTGTCAAGAAAGCAGCCATAGAGAATATGGAAATGAATATGCATGACTGTGTTCCAGTAAAACTTTATTTAGAAAAATAGGCAGTGGGCTCTACTTGGCCTGTGGGCTGTACTTTGTCAACTCCTGAGAGAGGGCAGTTAAGAACTCCTGCTCTATGGTTTCTCGAGGAAGGTATCTGTTCATGTAGGTAAAGAATCGGGTATCATTTTTCATGGAAGGAAGAACTAAATATCTCCTTTAGGCACACGTTTCCTATCTTCAGACCCTGTTCATGGCAGACTTTTCAAGTAGCAGGGCAAGAGTCTCTTTTTTCCCTCCAACCACAGCTTGCTTTTTCCTACCGTACAGCCAGTCAGGTTCATAAAGAGACAACCTAAGAATCACCTCACAGTCAAATCCACACTGTCCTAGAATTTCATTTCATGATGTCAGAGTACAAGATAATGGATATTACCTGCAAATGCTGTGTGGTTCTGATATTGGCATGAGTTGCACAGTTCGCTAGGGGTTTTCAATTTTTCTTCTTCCTGTCCGTGGAATAGCAGCTGGGTATGCTTTGCTTTGAGTCCTAGGGTGCTTCATGAGGAGAAGGTCTTCAGAGACAAGCTATTTTTGGTTTTGACATCATTCAATGATCTTTCTCCTGTTGTTCCTGAACCCAACAAGTGGAAGGTCAGGTGCTCCCCTTCTGGAGATGATTAAAAGTGGCACTTTGCCCCAGAGTGGAGGTGTAATCTTATTAATTTGGTACCAGAGTACATCTTTCTGGCAGAGAAAAGAGAAATTTAACCTTGGCCACTTTCACATACAGTACCCAGACAATTTATTTCCTACCCACTGATCTAGATTCTGGGACTGCAGGAAAGAAGCATCTTAGGAAGCTGCAAAAATTAGGGAGTGGACTCTGAGAAATAAACACTCAGTTGCTTTATAAAAAACACGGTGCCACTGTTTACAATAGCCAGGACATGGAAGCAACCTAGATGTCCATTGGCAGATGAATGGATAAGAAAGTTGTGGTACATATACACAATGGAATATCACTCAGCTATTAAAAAGAACAGATTTGAATCAGTTCTAATGAGGTGGATGAAACTGGAGCCTATTATACAGAGTGAAGTAAGTCAGAAAGAAAAACACCAGTACAGTGTATTAATGCACATATATGGAATTCAGAAAGATGAATGATGACTCTATATGTGAGACAGCAAAAGAGACACAGATACAAAGAACAGACTTTTGGACTCTGTGGGTGAAGGCGAGGGTGGGATGATTTGAGAGAATAGCATTGAAACATGTCTATTACCATGTGTGAAATAGATCACCAGTCCAAGTTCGATGTATGAAACAGGGCTCTCAAAGCCAGTGCACTGGGACAACCCTGAGGGATGGGATGGGGAGGGAGGTGGGAGGGGGGTTCAGGATGGGGGACACATGTACGCCCATGGCTGATTCATGTCAGTGTATGGCAAAAACCACCACAATATTGTAAAGTAATTAACCTCCAATTAAAATAAATAAATTAATTAAAAAAACCCCAAACACGGTGCCAACAAGTCTAAAAGGTAGTGAGCTAATCATTAGGGTGAGGCTCTCAGACTTTATTGGTGATCCAGGGTTTACTGTTCCCTACAGAACATGTGTGAAAGTAAGTATTTTGGGAAAAAACATCAGGTCTTTGTGGTCTCAGCAGAAACCTGTGACTAGTTTTCCCTGGTTAGAGCAGGGGAAGACAGTTAAAAGAATACCACAACATTTAGTAGAAAAGGAAAATTCTCTCATATTTCTTTTTTTTTCTTTTCCATTATGTTTTATTATAGGACATGGACTGTAGTTTCTTGTGTTCTCTCACATTTATGACAATAAAATACATTATTTCAGGAGCTACATAGACAAATATTGATAATTTCCCCAGAATCCTCCTTACTGTAGAGCTTTGACTCTCTTGGGGGCAGGGCATCAAATTTGTCATCTTTAATCAGAGTTCTGGGGAGTTAGGATGTCACCTTGCCAGTTCTCAATTATGGAAATGTTTATATTGTTTTAATTATGTGAATAGTGCTTCTATAGGTATTAAAAT
Source organism: Bubalus kerabau (assembly GCF_029407905.1). Classification (NCBI taxonomy): domain Eukaryota; kingdom Metazoa; phylum Chordata; class Mammalia; order Artiodactyla; family Bovidae; genus Bubalus; species Bubalus kerabau. The sequence goes on from NC_073639.1 coordinate 22,839,323, forward strand.
ATATTTAGTTTCTTGAGCATGATTTCATTTTGGTCTATCCGGACAACAATTGTCATGCCTCAAAATGGACTCATTTTATATTGCATTTTTTTAACATGTTACTTTCTGATTTCTGAGGTAACATTTAATTATCTATGAAATTATTTTCTTATTAATAGGTGATGAATTAGTGTACAGTCTTCTTAAAGGCATTTATTTTTCAAACAGAAGATTCTGTGAGATACAGGGTTTTAACCCAGAGAGATGACTTTTCAATTACATATTTGATGTAGAGGCGATCTCTGTGTAGGGAGGTGGTGGGGACTATTGGATTGGAGAACTCTGTCTCCTCCTCTCTGAAGCCCTCAGACATATTACTGCTGCTCTGCTGCTGCTGCTAAGTCGCTTCAGTCGTGTCTGACCCTGTGCGACCCCATAGATGGCAGCCCACCAGGCTCCCCCGTCCCTGGGATTCTCCAGGCAAGAACACTGGAGTGGGTTGCCATTTCCTTCTCCAATGCGTGAAAGTGAAAAGTGAAAGTGAAGTCGCTCAGTCCTGTCCGGCTCTTCGCTATGACTAAAGCCAGTAGGCGGGATAAGGAACACAGACAGGCAGGACCAGACAGAGTTGAGGCAGAGGGGAACAGACAATGTTGGGGAGCTCAGAAAGAGGGTTTCCTCTGCCATGTCAGACATATACAAAATGCCCAAAGGATTAGAAGTCCTTATAGACTATCAGACTTAGCATAAAGGTTGGATTGGATGATCTTTAAGGATCAGTGGTTGGCTGGGTGGGAAGGCTGTTTGTAAGATGTTTGAGAGAAGAGCATACAAAGGTAGTAGAGATGTGGCAGTTAAAGAAAGGATGAAAGTAAGGCTATATCTGCGGGCAGTAGCAAGGTCGAGTCATGAAAACAGCATGAGGAGAAATGATGCTCCTAGCAGCCTTGCCAGTGACACAAGTCATGGAAGAGCAGGGGCTGGAGCCCACATCACCCGATACCCAGCCTTGGGGCCATTTTCCATAGAAGAGGAGCATAAAGATATCTGATGACAGAAGGGAAGGACCAGTGGAGGCTGGCGGCGGATGCTACAGAGGCAGTGGCTTTTGAGAAAAAGAGACCAATTGTCTCTGAAGGTGGAAAGGCAAGCCCCAAAAAGGTGGATAACAGGACAAGGGAAGCAGATGGAGGACCAATGCCAAGTCGTCATGCTTCTCAGGAGAATCCATATTAATGGTAAATGAAAAATCCCTCTCTCTCTCCCCCCACCCTCTACACACACACACACACACACACACACACACACACACACACACAAGTAGTGAACAACAGAAATTTAGTCATTCTTACTTGGGCTGATTCTTTCCCTTTTCAAGGAGTAAATCTTCAAATGATTGCTATGACTTGGATTTACGTAGGGAGAGAAAATTGTTCCCATTTTTCTATTTAAGTCTCTTTTAAATCAGGACAATTTTGATGCAATCCTTTGCCTACAGAATGCAGATTATAGATTGTTGTGGAGCTGGCTGTATTTCACGAAGACAGGAGATCACAGCCCTCCCTCCCTCCCTTTCTTTCTCTTACAAACTGATTTCTAAGTGTTGAGTGCATCCCAAGACTAGGATCTATAAAATAGCCTTAATGATTTTACCAGAATTTGTAGACATTACAAGCTATCTCTTTAAGATAGGATAATACAAATGATAATTAAAAAATCTACCAGTTCTATGCTAGCATCAGGCTTGGGGGCCCAGTGGATAGCATGGACATTTCAAAAATTTTCTTCCAATGCTATTTTGGTTTAGTTTGTTAGGAAATTCTAGGGGAAAAATTATGGGTGCTTTACAATCACCATAAATGACCCACGTTCCTTTAATTTCATGTTGATCCTGATGACAAGCCTCCATTCCTGCTTTCCCTGCTAACTCTCATCTGCAGTTCAGGACTGAGAGCTAAGAGCTAAGATGATTCTCCTTTTATATTTATAATCTCAGGATAAATTGTAGATGCTAGACATGAACACATAAGTTCATGTTTATCCGAAGTTCAAACATCCAGAGAGCTCATATTAGCAGAGTGTGTCTAAAAGTGCTGGGCAGTGATGACCAGTTTTCGTAATTGTCACCCAAGGCTTAGACTGATCCTGAGGGGCCGTCTGGATCATCAAAGAGAGAGCCCTTTTTGTTCGGTTTCCGTATTTGATTTCTTTCATTTGATTTTCTCATTTGCTGAAAACAGAGGATGGTTTATTAAACCTCAGCCAGGATATTTGATTAGCGGGGGCACTGCGAGTCTAGCTGTCTTGTCTGAATGGCGACAGAGAGAAAGCAAATCCTGCCAGTTCTCTTTCCTGAAGAGGGTACCGGGACGGTGAGAAAGTCCCTTCTTTAAATGTGAAAGGAGAAAGGACTTGTCTCGCCTACCTTGCCAGCCACCTGAGTTCAATCACAAAAGGAGACAACGTGGCACAAGGGTTAATTGCTAACATCTGACTGCTTCTGCCAAACTGGGCGAGTGGGGCTGAGTACGCCTGCTTCCTTGGTCAAATTACCCGCTGAATGCCGGGGTGGGAGCCCGCTCGGCAGGACACCCTGCCCTGCAGGCTTGAGCACTTGGGTTGGAACACTCCTGGTTTTTAATCCTGTCCACAGCCCCGTCCTCTGTTAGTCGTTATTTTCCTTCCTCACCTCTGGACACTTCAGCACATTCACTGGAAACATCATCACAGGCGAACTTGGCTTTGACAGAAACCTCTCTGAAATGATCCCCCCCCCCCACCTCCCCGTTCTGGCTTGCACTTGAATAATTCTCCATCAACAGCACGTCTGATTGAGTTGGCATCACAAACCCTTTTGTATGCTATTTTTTTTCTTCAAGAAATATTAAAGTCTGAATAAAATTGGAATAGCTGCCTGGTAATGATCTCATTATATATAAATACAGAAGTGCTCGCAGGGGAGATAATGACTCCAAGACTCAGGTATGCAGTGAATTCCTATTATCTTGCAAGGAGTCAGCCCACAGCTGCCCTCCTCCACCACTCCCCCACGCATCCCGTTCAGTCTCAGGCTCAAGTCGCAGAGAACGAATGGCTGATTGAAGCTGGGAATAGGGTTGTTTTTTTTTTCTTTTCCCCTTCATGACATATGTTAGGAGATGAAAGGAACCTGGGCCGTGTGTTTACTCTTCATTTGGGAGTTTCACATGTTCTGATTGATAGGGAAGACAAAAAAGGCAGAAGGGGAAACATTTGGTGCTGGCTGCAAACCATATCCATTCTCAACGTGAGGTTGCCTCGTCTGGTGAGGGTAATTGTGACGAGGCTAGCTCTGGGTAGAGATGCTACTAAGAGATTTTTTAAAAAATCACAGTCCCCCACCCAGTTTGAATTCTTATAGAGGAAAAAGTCACACACAGATGGCAGCAGTAGGGGTGGGGACTGGGGTGGGAAAAGCCCTCTTAATATGGGAGTTTACTAGTTATTAGCCCTGGTCATGTTTTCTGGCTGCCAGGGGTACATTACAGAGGGCCCCACATTGGATTTGGGTCCCTATATGGGCTAAGCAACCCTGAACAATTTTTATTTCTTGTGACTAGCATTACAAAAAGCAGTTGGATAGGGGAGATGGTAGACCCCATTGCTGTCAATGTCCCTGCTAGGTCCTAGAGGGGTATTGATATAAAGGGGGATTGCCATCTGCCCTCTTAGACCAGAAAGAGGAGGGGGACCTGGAGGGGTACTTGGCTGTTTCCTCTGGCACGAGGTTGATTTTTCTTTCTGCCGTCCCTGTTTTGTTGTTTTTGTTCGGTTGCTTAGTTGTGTCTGTCTCTTTGTGACCCCATGGACTGCAGCATGCCAGGCTCGCCTGTCCTTCATTATCTCCCAGTTTGCTCCAACTCATGTCCATCAAGTCGGTGATGCCATCCAACCTTCTCGTCCTCTGTTGCCCCCTTCTCTTCCTGCCCTCAATCTTTCCCATCCCTAACATCCCTGTTAGGCACTATCAAAATACAAAATAACAACATGAGCATAATTCTTTGGCAAAAGGATGGAATTAATGACAAGGATATTTTGCCCACAGTTAAAGTATGTTGTAGAACAGTTACAACAAATTCCTATTGATGGAGAGAGAGTTACAGTCATAAAATCTAAAGAAGAGTTAGATTAGGCAGCGACCTGTGTGGTCTGACGGGAGCCCTTGGTATCATGTGGGACCATTCTCACTGTGGGGAGGCTCAGGACAAATGTCCTCGGCCACAGTTGGGTCTATACTATACACATGCTGTTTGATACTCTTCTAAGTCTTTCCTTTGTTTATGTCTTGACATTTGTAATGCCTTGGGCTTCCTAGATGGTGCTAGGGGTAAAGAATCCACCTGCCAATGCAAGAGATGTGGGTTCAATCCCTGGGTCAGGAAGATCCCCTGGAGAAGGGAATGGCAACCCACTCCAGTGTTCTTGCCTGGAGAAGCCAATGGACAGAGGAGCCTGGCAAGCTATAGACCATGGGGTTGCAAAGAGCTGGACATGACTGAGTGACTGAGCAAACAGTGGTAAAATGCCTTAGCCTCAGGGAAAGAATTTTCTCTCTCCTTCCAGGGCCACAGGTCCTGCTGAGATCTGGGAGAATGGTCCCTGACTAATGCTCTGACTTCCTTGGGTGATGGCAATTAAATGTGGATTCAACTGTTTGCAGAAATTGAGTGTTGGAATCCCACCTTCTTGTATGTTTCGCTTTACCTATAGAAGGATCTAAAAGAAATAGCCAGCTCAGTAATAACATTTTATCCAATACCCAGGCAGATCTCAGGATGCCTCCAATTTTGATGCTGCTGCTGCTGCTAAACTATTATTCTTTGAGAGTTTAAAACGTGCCAACCTCAGTGCTACCTGCTTTGCACACTTTGGCTCATTTCTGGGGAGTGTATACTATTATGTCATTTTCAAGATGATCTTACAGAGAGTAGCTTGATGTCCAGTGGGAGAAGGACAGGTTTGTGGCTACAGATACTTGGAGGCTGTGGAGACAGGAGGGGAGATGGGTTACATAGAAGAGAAATCTCTGAAGGGATCCCTTATTTTCTCAATCCCTTTCCTAGTTTTCAGGATGACTTCAGTATTCAGGCTCCATTGTTTGTGATACCACAGAAATAGGCACAATGTTTGCCTATAAGCCACCTGTAATCTGCTGCTGCTGCTAAATTGCTTCAGTCGTTTCCGACTCTGTGCGACCCCATAGACGGCAGCCCACCAGGCTCCCCCGTCCCTGGGATTCTCCAGGCAAGAACACTGGAGTGGGTTGCCATTTCCTTCTCCAATGCATGAAAGTGAAGCCACTCAGTCGTGTCCGACTCTTAGCGACCTCATGGACTACAGCCTACCAGGCTCCTCCGTCCATGGGATTTTCCAGGCAGGAGTACTGGAGTGGGGTGCCATTGCCTTCTCCGACCTGTAATCTAGTAGATGGATAAGACTGGACATGAAAACACCACCACGTGGAACAAATCTGGATTTGATCTCTCATGTTCTATTCACTAGCCTTTACAGGCTGTGTTTTTTTTCCTTTTTTTTGGTTGTGTTGCGTGGTTTGTGGGATCTTCGTTCTCCAACCAGGGATCAAACCTGGGACCCCGTCAGTGAAAGCACCAAGTCCTAACCACTGGACCACCAGGGAATTCTTGACCTAAGCTTCTTTTTAAAAACTAAATGACTGGACTAGATAAGAAGTTGGCAAAATTTTCTTTTGAAGGGCTGGATTGTAAATATTTTAGTCTTTTGGGGCCCTGCAGTCTTTGACTACTCAATGCTGCTTTGTAGCAAGAAAGTGGCCATAGACAATATGTAACACATAGGCATGCTGTATTCAAATAAAGTTTTATTTGTAATTACACTTGTAAATAATAATCAGGTGGGTTAGGTGGCTGATCCTTGGACCAGCTGATGGCTATAAGCCCCTTCCAGCTAGAAAAATGCTATCGTTTGTTCACCTTCCACATTGATTTCAGCTTTGGAGTGTGGAGACATTTCTTTGACTTTTCTCTTCTTGAGGAGGAGTATACAAAAGATGGCAATAGAAGTGGTCCTGGAGAGGCACCAGGAGGGATTCCCAGCAATGTTCTGATTGAAATCACAATGGGAGGAAGCCATTAAAAAAGGTGGGGAGAAAGGTCCTATTAATCAGAGATGGGCACTGCTGTTTTAGTTGGAGATCTGGCTATTAGCTCAGCAGGAAGACAAGATGGGGTAGGCTGGAAAATTGGCTTTTCCAGAGGCAGAATGCTAAAGAATTCTTTTTTAGAGCAAAATTTTCATGTAGTTCCTTATATAAGGCTTAGGACCCAAGGCACAAAACTTCAATAATGAAGTTTTGCTTGTACTGGGGAGCACAGTCTAGCAGAGCAATATAACAATCTCACACAAGACTCTTAACAATCTTAATGGTCTAACACAATCTAAACACAGAATTTATTTTTGTTGGAAATACATCAGTTCAGTTCGGTTCAGTCAATCAGTCGTGTCCAACTCTTTGCGACCTCATGGACTGCGGCATGCCAGGCCTCCCTGTCCACCACCAACTCCTGGAGTTTACTCAAACTCTTGTACATCGAGTCAGTGATGCCATCCAACCATCTAGTCCTCTGTCGTCCCCTTCTCCTCCCACCTTTAATCTTTCCCAGCATCAGGGTCTTTTCAAATGAGTCAGTTCTTTGCATCAGGTGGCCGAAGTATTGGAGTTTCAGCTTCAGCATCAGTCCTTCCAATGAATATTCAGGACTGATTCCCTTTAGGATGAAAATACATATACATCTCCATTTGAAAATTCTCCCATTTATTTTTTTCCATATATTTGAATAACTAGGTTTTCCAAGACATTTAAATGAATGCACAATCATAGGACTCTTCTTGTTGCAAGTGACAGAAACACCTTGCTCAAATTGACTTAAAAAATGGAATATATGGACCTAGAATATAGCGTGATCCAGAGGAATGCTGGCTTCATCTGGGGAAAGGGTCTGACCCAGATTGTCACATGAGGGTATTTGTTTCTTGTCTCTTTCATCTCTTCCTTCCTTGCGTATCAGCCTCACCTTCAGATGGACTTCTTCCTGGTGGTAGGATGCAATCTAAGACTCACTTTCTTATATGACCAAATACAGCAAAGGAACAAGAGCTTCTTTTTTGTCAAAAGTTATAGCACAGTCTCCTTGGCTCTGACTGGGCTACGTGCCCATTTCCAAACCAATTCCTGTGGCCTCAGTGAATTAGGGCCCACTACACAGCAAGAATGGTAAAGGTGGGGTTCCCCAAAGGAGAACATCTATTGGAAAGAGGTGGATGGTTTTGGATAACAGTAGACTTCCAGTGTAATGTTGCATTATCATTGTCAAAACACTTTCATGGAAACTCTAATTTGATTTTATAATGATTTCATGGAATGATAGCATGTTTGTCAACTATTATTTTTTAAAGACTTTATTTTTAATTGAAGGACAATTGTTTTACAGTATTACATTGGTTTCTGCCATACTGTCAGCTATTATTACTTACATTTTCAAATGAGAACATTAGGACTTAAATCACATGACTTGTTCAAATTCACATAGTTGGTGAAAGAGATTGTATTAACTTTTTTTCCCTCATGCTGTGATGTTTGACCACTGAACAGAAGAACTATTACCTCTCTTGTTTTGGGCTAGATGCCTACTAATGTCATCTAAAATATAATTGGGATTTTGGGACAGCCATATCCTGCTGGCTTACAGTGGCTTATAGCAGGGTAAGAGCCCCACGGATTTTTCACATAATTGCTGGTAAAATGTATTAATACCTAAAATGGCTTTTTGAACCTAAGTGCAGGGCTACCTTTATTCCTGTGATATCTCATATTAAATTTCCCCCATTGCTCCAGACTGGCAAGGATTTTTGAGTCATGTGGGATCTGAAATATTAACTGTCCTAGCTTTGTGCCATGTTCAAGTTTAATATATACTTCTTTTTCATCTTTTAAGTAATTGATAAAAAGGCTGAACAATAATATATATGTAATATTGATTAATTACTGATTTTAATGTGGAATGAGGTCTCCAGTGACATGTCACGGGACTCTCCACCTTTGGATTTATTCAATATTTTTATAACTGATATAGATGGAGACTTAACTGATATGTTAAAAAGGTGAATCACCTCATAGATGGAATATATCTTCTCATTTGACCTCTTGGCCCATATTTCTGATATGAGGAACATTTTGATGGAGCACATCACCTTTGAAAATAAAAAGCCAAATTATTGGCCTGGAGTCAATAGTAGCGATGATTTTATGAAACTCCTGTATCATTTATCCTGGATAGAGTCAGGAATATTGTGGCCTTTCAGTTAATGTTAAATTCCTGCAATGAAAATAAGAAGATAATCACAGTGGTGATCAAGTATCACCATCTGTGAAAATTTAGGAATAAATAGATAGTATGCATTCCCTTAGTGACTTAATTTTCTTTTTTTCAGATTGGAAAATTGAAATTCTATAACTCAGATGTAAGCGATAACAAGGATTTGGCCAGAAATAGCATCTAGGGCTCAGATTCTCAGGCAGGAGCATGGCGGGTGGATTGCAGAGTCATCTGGTGGTAGGGATGGCTTTTAGACAAGCTTGTTCTCCTGCAGGCATGTTAAATTGCTCAGACCTGGCCCACTCATTGTGACCCCATGGACCATAACCCTCCAGGCTCCTCTGTCCATGGGATTCTCCAGGCAAGAATACTGGAGTGGGTTGCCATAACCTCCTCCTGGGAATGAATTTTCCCCACCCAGGGATACAACCTAATAGTCTTAGGTCTCCTGCATTGGCAGGTGGGCTCTTTACCACTAATGCCACCTGGTAAACTCACCTTTCCCCCCTATCTTTTGGCCTCCCTGCAGTGTATGTGGGTTCTTCGTTTCCTAACCAGAGCCTGAATCCCCGCCCCCTGCAGTGGAAGTGTGGTCTCTTAACCACTGGACTGCCAGGGAGGTCCCTATCCTATAGCTTTGACTGGGGATTAGTTCAAAGCACTTTAAAGGAGAATGAAGAGATTCTTATGAATATTAGAAATACCCTGATCAATTATTATCAATTAAACAAGAGTGAGAACCATCACTGTGCAACTAAATTTCCCTAAAAAGACTCCATTTAGGATTGGTCTCGGTCCTGGAGCGGGAGGTGCGCTGGACCACTCCTACCAGCAAAAGCTTTGCGGCCACTCTGTCCCAGGTGATGACATCCCCCCGACAAAGATCTCAAACACACGTGTTCCTGCTCTGCCTCACTTCTCCCACTCCCCTGGCCTTAATTCTCTTAGAACCCCACCCGTAAGTCAGTATTTCCTAGACAAATCTTGCTTTCAAACTAATGGATAGATTTCACGGAAGATGAACAAAAGCTATTCTCTTCTTCCTGTTCCCATTAAGTGATTAACCGGTGCGATCAGGAAAATACCGATTCTGTTTAAAAGGAGAAATATTTAGAGAGCAAATTTCCTTCACCTTTTCCCAACTGTTTTCAGAAAACAAGAAAACAGTAGCTTGTTCTGGTGCCTGATCCCGCCCCCTCCTCTCGCAGCGCTCCCTCCTCCCTCTCCGGCGCGCCCCCCCACCCCAACTCCCCACCACACTCCTTCAACTACAAGAAGAGGTTATCAAGGTGATAATAAGCGAGAAAATGTTCCAACCTTGTTTTAAGCCTCAGCCACATTGCACTGCTTAAAAGAGGTTAAATGCTTGTGTGAACCCGTGTTTTCCACACCCGGCCAGGCAGCCCTAAGCCGGGCTGATCCCGCCTCGCCTCGCCCCCTCTCCGCCAGAGACTAGTGGTTCAGGATGATTGAGGTGGTCTCAGCCTCCCCAGCAGCTGCTGACTTGCACTTGGAAATTCAATCCTCTCAAGGTAATTCCTCAGCTTATGAAAAACTTCTAGCAGTGAATTCTGAATTTGATGCCTCCCACTCCCAGCGGGCAACTGGCAGGCTCTCTGACATCCAGCAGCCTCCTGGCCTGAGTGAGTGGGGTGCACCGTGTTATTTATCAAGGGAGTTTTACAAGGGACTTCCCCGGCAGTCCAGTGGTTAGGACTCTGCACTTCCACTGCTGGGGGCCGGGGTTCAATCCCTGCTTGAGGAGCTAAGATCCCACAAGCCCTGCAGCAAAACAAAGTAGTTTTACAAGCAGGACTGTTTTGGTCTCATTAGGAGATTTCTAGCTATTTCTAGAGCACCACTCTCAATCTCCTTTCTCTCCTGAGGTCTTCTATATCCCAAATGACTTGGGGTCCATCTGGTCACCTGTAGGCCACCAGTTGGCCTGGCTTCTACATCAGTGTAAAACTATTGCAGGAGGCAGAACCCCTTCCAGGGCCCGAGTGTGGTCTCTTATCTCACACTCAGAAATGAATTGTCCGAGGAGACATGTGCTGACAAAGCAAGAAGTTTATTGGGAAGGGGCGCCAGGGTGGAGAGCAGGAGGTAAGGGAACCCAGGAGAACTGCCCTGCCACATGGCTCACAGTCTTGGGTTTTATGGTGATGGGGTTAGTTTCCAGGTTGTCTCTGGCCAGTCATTCTGACTCAGGGTCCTTCCTGGTGGTGTACACATCGCTCAGCCAAGATGGATGCCAGCGAGAAAGAATTTGGGAGGTCGGTAGGAAGTGTGGGCTGGCAGTTCTCTCCTCTTGACCTTTCCCGAATTCTTCCCCATTGGTGGTAGCTGTTAGTTTCATGCAAGGAGTAACAAACTAACAATAGTCAGTTTCATGCAACAATAATTCATGCAAGTGGCTACTCTCTTGGGCAGCCAGGGCAGGTGGTTTCAGTGTTTCCCCTGAAAACTGTGCTTCCTCTCCTCTTGGCTGGAGCATATCTCATTGCTTAGAGTGGCACTCTGTACTAAGGTTGGGAGGCCAAACTAATTGTAAAAGGAGATATGGAGTTACTATTTGCTATGATAACTCGGTCACCTCTTGCGAGCTGGTGGAGATGGACATCTTTTAAAAAGCAGATGGGGTACCAGGTTTGGAGAAATTCTACTCAATTCGAGGAAGTTACCCAGAGATTCTGAAATAACCATCTGCTTTTAAGATGTGGGAGATAAGTATTCTCAGCAGTGACAATGTCCTCTTCTTTTCATTCCTCACCCTGAAAGCTGCTCTCGTCCCCAATGGCAGGAAGTCCCTGGTCGTGGTTGCAGATGCTGCTGTGACGATCCTCTGCCTCATAACGGGGACAGCTTTGTGGTGGGAGGATCCAAATGTCCTTGTCTCCTAAAGCTTTAGCTCTGAGTTTCAGGATGTGTTTTGGCAAGTGCAAATCCAATAGTTGTTGAACCCTTGATAATCTTTTATGCCCTGTAGAAGTATGTTTTTATTCATCCGTTTCTTCAGGAGGTACGAAATAAAGCTGTTCCATTCTAGGCATAAATTAGCATTTATAACAATGCAGTGCAAAAAATGTAATTTAAATAGAACTGATTAGAATTTTGATAGGGCACCTAGGAACCTCTAAACAAATGCCGATCAGGTAATGAGTGGAACAAGTCATTTATTTCAGTGGTTCAGCTATTCGTTCCATGATTGGGTCACAGTTTCCAAAACATCTACAGTGACTGTTCATTAATTATTCACTTCTCGCCCAGTAATTGTCCAATTTAACTACAAACTGTGAGCTTATAGGCAAAGCCACAGAAGACAGCCAAGGGAAAAAGGAACAACCTAGATAAAAGTATATTTTCTTTTTGTAATAGCATTCGCTAATTCAAGGACTCAGAGAGAGGGGAGCTATTGTTAGACTTTGGCCTTGGTCTTGCCTACACGTGGTGGACTAAATTGCTCACCATTTGTTAAGCGGGGACATTTAAGCTCCAGAGTGCTGAGCTTTGCAAATGAGGTTGTTCAAGTTGGCATTCAGCCTGTCTTTGTGGGGAGAGCCTCACCTTTGGGTCAGCGAGCAACGTTCTATAAGTGGGACGGAGAAGCTTCGAATGCTATCAACTGCATCCCATGTTTTTTCAGGTTCCTTCTCTTGGAAAATGTTCTGAGTCAATTTGAAAGGTTCACATGCAGGGTTTTTCTCCTTTGATATTTTGGAGGTTTTTCTTTTCTTATGAAGATGAAGATGTTTCTCTTTCATGAGTTCCGCTCACATCCAGGAAATTCTTGGTGCAGTGGCTTCCCTGGTATATCCTTACATTCCTTGATCTGTTTTACTTATTATCTTCACTGGTAATTAACATTAGTTTATCAGCCCTATTGTCTTGATATAATCTTGGTATTAGTAGGATGTCATTTTCTAGAATGCAGATTAGAAATGAAATCCTAAGAAAGGCAATAAGCTAAACAACTTTCCCCCCAGGTCAGAATGAAGCATTGTTTTTTTTGTTGTTGTTGTTGTTTTTGAAGCATTAAAGGAAGAATCATCAGTTTTCAGTTCAGTCGCTCAGTCATGTCTGACTCTTTGCAACCCCATGGACTGTAGCATGCCAGTCTTCTCTGTCCATCACCAATTCCTGGAGCTTACTCAAATTCATGTCCATCGAGTTGGTGATGCCATCCAACCATCTCATCCTCTGTCATCCCCTTCTCCTCCTGCCTTCAATCTTTCCCAGCATCAGGGTCTTTTCCAGTGAGTCAGTTCTTCGCATCAGGTGGCCAAAGTATTGGAGTTTCAGCATCAGTTCTTCCAATGAATACTCAGGACTGATTTCCTTTAGGATGGACTAGTTGGATCTCCTTGCAGTCCAGGGGACTCTCAAGAGTCTTCTCCACCACCACAGTTCAAAAGCATCAATTCTTCAGCACTCAGCTTTCTTGATAGTCCAACTCTCACATCCATACATGACTACTGGAAAAACCATAGTTTAGACTAGACGGACCTTTGTTGGCAAAGTAATGTCTCTGTTTTTTAATATGCTGTCTAGGTTGGTCATAACTTTTCTTCCAAGGAGCAAGTGTCTTTTAATTTCATGGCTGCAGTCACCATCTGCAGTGATTTTAGAGCTCCCCAAAATAAAGTCTGTCACTGTTTCCATTGTTTCCCCATCTATTTGCCATGAAGTGATGGGACTGGATGCCATGATCTTTGTTTTCTGAATGTTGAGGTTAAGCCAATTTCTTCACTCTCCTCTTTCACTTTCAAGAGGCCCTTTAGTTCTTCTTTGCTTTCTGCCATAAGGGTGGTGTCATCTGCATATCTGAGGTTATTGATATTTCTCCTGGCAATCTTGATTCCAGCTTGTGCATCATCCAGCCCGGCATTGCATATACGTTAAATAAGCAGGGTGAAAATAATCATCAGTATTATAGTTTTAATGTTGCACTCCTTGCCCTGGGGGTTTTGTGGCTGAAGAACCTCAAGGGACGAGGCTCTACAAAGTGGAGCGAGCTTTGAACAAAGGCCTGATATCCCAGCAGGTGTGAGAACAGGGCTGACCTGGTCCTGCTGTCTGACAGGCTAATGGTGTCATAGCAATTTGTCTGAGTGGCATTGTCTTTCTTGATTCTGCTGCCTGAAAAGAGCACATCTTCCTTCCTTTGGGTCATGGCCACATACGAAGCATGCATCTAAGTCACTACCCAGTGGGTCATTATTACTAAATTAATAAAGCCGGGATCTGGGCCATGCTCCCACGCTGGCAGTGGAGTGACAAGCGTGTGTAGAGAATTTCTGTTGTGTATAAAAACAACAGTGACTATCTCTGGGCCAGAGTCTTTGTTGCCCAAACTCATGGTATCTGTGTGAGAGAAAAAGTGAACGTTTGTTATTGCTGGAAGAATTTACAGCAGCCTGGCTCTATGTTTGCGGAATTCACCCATCATTTGAGTACCTGTTTCTTTGAGTAGGTGTCAGGCCATTTTACAGGTGAGTAAACTAAGGCAAAGAGAGGTAAAGAGATTTGCCGTACTCAAGAAACAATTCTGAGGCCCAGGAGACATGAAACCAGTGGTCCACCTCAAAGCAATGTTAAATCACCTAGACCTGTGTGTATGCCTGTGCTTTTCTTTCAAAATAGAGGGAAAAGGAAATAGATAAACTATTAGAGATGGCTGATACTGTTTTCAACACTGATCATACTGGTTCTCATGAACTCTGCTATTTAGATATAAGCTAAGAGAACTGACTACCTTGGAACAAGCAAATGGATAAAATATTGTGTTTGGGGTAATTTATTTTCTCTGGCTCTGTTAACTCTTGAGCAATTAACTGGATTATTTCCTCAATGTGAACAATGATTCTCTCCATACTAAAACAATTAGTTGGACAATTGTGCTAGGGTGAACATTTACTCTTATTTTTTTTTCCTTTCCTCCTGTCACCTCTCCTCCCCCACATGTCTGGCTGTCTCTCTGAGAACCATTTCAAAGGCATAATATCTGCATGAAGATTGGAAGCTCTCAAACATCATAGCCAGGAACTTCAGCTGCACATTTCTTCTCAGCAGATCTCTGCATATCTTTGGAATTTTATGTCGTGCTTACTTTCCAATCACTGGATTCCGTATTATAATGTCTCCATTATTTTGGTGGGCAGATTAGAGCTGATTGTTGCTCACAGCAGCCTTCAGCCACCCCCTGTGAGACCTCCACAGCTTACCTTATCATAATATTGGAAAGCAATTTCTCTTGACTGCTGTGAACCCATGCCAGAAATCCGAAAAGCTGCCACAGTCATTAAGTGATTTCCAATTAGTTAATTGGTTTCACAGGCTGCTTCTTTCTAAACTGCACCTTAAATGAAAAGCAGAACCATCCATTTTTGAAAGAGAAGGGAAAAAAAAAAAATCCTGGGGCCTTTGGGTTTTCAGATCCTAAAACGAAGCATACTTTGGAAAAAACAGCACAAAAAACACCAGTCCTGCAGAACATAAAACATTATTATTTATAATTTTATTTACGTGCTTTGGGCTGTGCTAGGTCTTCATTACTGCGCGGTCTTTTCTCTAGTTGTGGCGAGCGGGGATTACTGTTCGTTGTAGCGTGTAGGCTTCTCATTGTGGAGGCTTCTCTTGCTGGGAACACGGGCTCTAGGGAACACGGGCTTCAGTAGTTGCGTTTCCTGGGCTCTAGAGCACAGGCTGAGTAGTTGTGGTGCATGGGCTTAGTTGCTCTGAGGCATGTGGGATCTCCCCGGATCGGAGATCGAGCCTGTGTCACCTACATTGGCAGGTGGATTCTTTACCACCGAGTCACCAGGGAAGCCCTGAAAATATGATTACAGAAAAGAATGTATTCTGTCTCCTGGCTTTCCCAAGTGGTGGAGAGTTTATTTTGCCCACTTTGACTTTGAATTCAAGCAAGTGAGGTAGGCTATTGCAGAGCAGCACAGCACATGAAGAATTTCTAGATCCACACGGATTCTTCTCCAGGGAAGCTGCCTGGCCTGAGTTTTGGGCCTCCAGGGTAGTATTTGCTTGGTTGCTCTGACATGCTATTAACCCCCACTGAGCAGTCGAGCAAAGTCCCTGAGAGTGGTTCTTTAATAGGCTGCTTTTCAGAAAGGGATTTGGATATGGTTAGGCGTGTGTCTGTGTGAGTCGCTCAGTTGTGTCCGACTCTTTGTGACCCCAAGGACTATAGCCCGCCAGGCTCCTCGGAACATGGAATTCTCTAGGCAAGAAGACTGGAGTGGGTAGCCATTCCCTTCTCCAGGGAATCTTCCTGACCCAGGGATTGAACCTGGGTCTCCTGCATTGCAGGCAGATTCTGTACCATCTGAACCACCAGGGAAGCCCCATGGTTAGGTATATGGACTGTCAAAAGGAGTGAGGTGAAGGAAGGTGAAAGGTTTATGAGAATATCTCTAGTTAATGGTGGGGAGTCATAAACAGGAGTTTTGAGCAATTACTGATCTGCACAACAGAGTAAATATTTATTTAATAGGGTAAATAGGGTAATAATTAGCCACTAGGTAAATCAGTCATCTCTTTTCTTTGCTAGAGAAAACTAATGAGAGAAAATCTAATGATAGATGCATAAAAAGTGAATGCAAAATTTCCTCTCTGTTAATTAGATAAAAATGCAGTCATTCAAATAAGAAGCAGCAGAGAGTAGTGGTTAAAAGCAGACTCTGGAGACAAATTATCTGGGTGGAAATCCTGACAATCACTTTCTAGTTGTGTGACTTGGGGCAAGTTACTTGACCTCTATGTGCTTCAGTCTCCCGTGAAACAGGGAAGAGGAGCTTTAATACCGTCCTCCCAAGGTTGTTATGAAGGGTGAACATACGGGTTAAAATCCATCAGTTCCGAAGAACCAGGTTTGGTACATAATTTGTTAAAGAAACCAGATTTTATCATATGCCATGTTTTGAAAGATTCACTGTTTGATCTTTACATTGAAAAAACCCTCTCCTCTTGTGGGTAAGTACCCATGAGAACCAATTCTCAAAGGAGGGCAATATCTGAGATGCTGGGGGCCCATTTGGTTGGTCAGTCCATCTGTCAGTCAGGTATGTTCCCTGCCATTAACTCTTTAAGACAATTTCTTTCCTTCAGACTGATCTTTTTGTTAAAGAACAATTTTTATGTTAGAGAAGTAGATTAAATTGGAAGAGTAGAGGAGGCAGGGATTGGAATACTGGGTCAGAAAAAGACAAACAACTTGTGTGCAAGTGTGTATATATGTGTGTGTGTGTCTGTCTGTCTGTCTGTTTGAAAGACAGAGACAGAGAAAGACAGATATACACACAGACAGACATGCACACAGAGAGAGACAGGGAGAGAGAGCATTTGGGTAGCAACAGAAAATCTGCGGTGAGTAGGAGACCATGCACATTGCTGTGAAGGAGATGAGAGACAAGGTGAATCCGGAGGCAAAGAAGGGAGGACAGGCAGCCCTGGCTGGCGCTGGTGCCTTTCTGTCTGCTTTGGAAGCAGTTGGTTCATCATTTCAGCAGCCTGGAGTCCTTTAGTAATGACTTTATGGATTAAAATTTAAAACCAAATTAGATGTGTTTACAAAACAGCACCCATACTGAATTGATAACGAGCTGCCAAAAGGTGGTCTGACAATTATCCGGGAGCCCTGGGGTGTGCTGTTCTGGTAGATGGTCCTGTTGTTTATTGATGTGGGTAAAACCGCAGCCACCCTTTCTTCTGTATCTATTCCGCTCCCCGCCTAAAGATAGCACTTGTAGGTGATATGCTGGCAGGCACAAGAAAGTAACACATTTATGGGCACATGTTTCCTTGCCTCAGTAGTGACTCTGGTAGAAGTTTGTCTGCTTTTTTGGGTATGTCTTTAAACATTTTTGAGTTTCCTTGCGCAGCCCATTCATTTCAGTGGAAACCATGGTTTAAAAAAAATACTAAGTTCGAGATCTCATAACGATACAGGCGTTCTGAGATAGTGTGCTGTGAAAGTGAAAGGTTTTCAGGGGTGATGAATTCCTCTGCCCCTTTCCAGCAGTCACCCTTTTCCCTAGCACATAGCTATTTCAGAAAGGGAGAATCTTTTATTCCAGTTTTATGCAACAGAACGCAGTATTTTCTACTCATATATTTTTTAGAGCAGGAGCTGCTCTTTCAAGTTTGTTAATCAGTATAAAGGAAAGAAATCATCAAAGTGAATGCTTCTTAGTCCTGTCTAGAGACAGCAATGGTTTTTCTTGTAATGAAGTGCATCAATGGATTTATTTCTATGGTCCATGAAGCTAGTTATGACTCAATAAATATTAAATCAATCAGCCGAATAAACTCTCCCTGCCCTCGAGGAACTTATGATCTGCTGAACCAAGATGAATCATGTCCCTTTATCTTTTAATATTCTTTGACTTTCACTTTTGGGGAAGAAAATCTCAAGAATTCCTAACCAGGGAGCCTGAAGAGGTTTGGGCTGTGATACACTTAAATTCATTTACAAGCCAGTGAGAAGATTTGGTAGGAGGTGTTACCTGAGCGTTAATAATGCTTGTGAGATGGCCCCTTTATAAAAGAGAGTTAAGTGCTAAAATAACACCAGGGCTAAAGAAAGCGTGGCTGCTGGTGGTGATCCAAAGGGGTGTGTGTTGTGTCTCCAGGGGTAGGGAGATGGAGACGAGCACACTGGGACAAGACGGTACCATCTGTTAATCACAGAATTTAAAACCACAATTCAATTACATGGGATTCCATGCTAATATGAGTGGCTTTTCCATTTCAGAAGGCAGCAGGAGCCTGCGGTGGAGTCAGTGCACACCCGAAAGCCTGATTAAATGTGTTGGGGGTGCACGTGGAATATTTTAGTCTCGGGATATTATTTATATTGAAACAGGAGCATCTTGGGGGAACAGAGCTGCATTAAAGCCACACACTTAACGGATGATCTTTTGCTTCCAGAGAGGCTGTGTGTTCTGCGTGGACTCCGGTGGCCCTGGTAAAGCTCTTGGCATCTTCCTGACCTGCTGTAAACCTGCTCGCTGGGCTCAGACACATTAGAAATAAACAAAATGCACTTGTTTGAATGGATGCCAGGCATTAAGCTGGGCTCCTGGACTTTGTATCAGGGACTTCATCAGGGAGGGTTATCCTCTGGTTGCACTGCAGTTTGGGTAACAGGAAATTTAAAACTAAAGGAGCCAGATATTTAACCCCTGCAGGGGCTTGGTCCTGTGACTATTCCTTGGTTTTTGAGCCTTTAGGAAGCTCCTGATCTGATAGGAGGGAGGGCGCCACCCTGCCCCCAACATTTAACCCCTTCTTACTGCTCTGACTCTTACCTTGTTCCCTCCACCTGGGATTTCCTTCCTTCTATTGCATTGGCCAAAAGGATTGGATTTTATACTATCTCATTGAAAACTGGAGAAGGCAGTGGCACCCCACTCAAGTACTTTGCCTGGAAAATCCCATGGACGGAGGAGCCTGGTAGGCTGCAGTCCATGGGGTCGCTAAGAGTCGGACACGACTGAGCGACTTCACTTTCACTTTTCACTTTCATGCATTGGAGAAGGAAATGGCAACCCACTCCAGTGTTCTTGCCTGGAGAATCCCAGGGACGGGGGAGCCTGGTGTCTGCTGTCTATGGGGTCACACAGAGTCGGACACGACTGAAGTGACTTAGCAGCAGCAGCAGCAGCAGTAGCAGAAGCATGGAAAACCAGAGGAAACTTTTTGGCCAACCTGATACTTTTAGATGTCCCAGCTCAACTCATTCTTCAAGAGCCAGCTAAAATGTCAGATTGGTTTTCCTTGCTGCATCCCTTCATTAATTCTTCTTCTTCTTCTTCTTTTTTTTTTTTTTTGCTGTGGGTGTTTTTTTAAAAGGCTTTTTATTGAATTTGTTACAATATTGCTTCTGTTTTTTATGCTTTGGTTTTTTGGCCTGGAGGCATGTGGTATCTTAGCTCCCTGAGCAGGAATTAAACCTGCAGCCCCTGCATTGCAAGGCAAAGTCTCAACCACTGGACAACCAGGGAAGTCCCCCTTCACTAATTCTTATCCTCCTCACCCCGCAGCCCCATCCCCATAAAGCAGTCAAGAAGCATGTCATCTGTGTTAGTAGTTCAGTCATGTCCAACTCATTGTGACCCTGTGGACTGTAGCCTGCCAGGTTCCTTTGTCCATGGGGATTCTCCAGGCAAGAGTGCTGGAGTGGGTTGCCATGCCCTCCTCCAGGGGATCTTCCCAACCCAAGGGATGGAACCTAGGTCTCCCACATTGCGGGCAGATTCTTTATCGACTGAGCCACCAGGGAAGCCCATAGTCTCATAGAAAAGCATGGATTTTGGACTAGATAAGTCTGAGTTTATGTTTCAGTTCTTACAGTTATTGTGTGAGTTTAGGTAAGGCTTCTTCTGGTAAGGCTTCTTGTCCTCTTTAGCCTTACTTACCCTTAGCTATAAAATGGGGATAATGCCACTTACCTTAGGGTTTGTAGGCACATTAAATGATGTCACCAAGTACAAGGCTGCATAGAGAATATTCCATAGGTCTTAGTTCCTTCATCCAGCTAGTGGTAATTCTTCACCTTGTGGTTATGGATCTCTTGGATCTGATGAAAGTGATGGTCTCTGCTCCCAGGGGAAAAAGATACATGATCATATTTTCATACAATTTTAGGAAATTCAGGGATCCTTAAAGTGCAAACAAGAACCCCTTAAGGGTGGTGGTCCCAAGACCTCCCTGGTGGTTCAGTGGTTAGGACTCCATGCTTCTATTGCAGGGGGTACAGGTTTAATCCCTGGTCAGGGAACTAAGATCCAGTAAGTTTCAAGGTGTGGTGGAAAAAAAAAAAAAGGGTGGTGATCCCTTGGTTAAACCCCTCCTCCACCAAAATAACCACATTTGTAAGACTTAAAAGAGACCTGGCGCTTATGAGGGGCTGAACAAACTCTGGTTAATCTCAACTCTTCCGAAATTGCCATCAGGGTACACCAGGCCTGGAGGAAATCTAGTTGTAATTTTTCCTTATATTTCGTTTCGGGAAGCTGTCATGGCCAAGTGACAGAAATACCTCGGAGCGGAGAGTCTAGCCCTTGACTGACATGTCTTCCAGCTGGCCTGCCATACCTGCTTTGAACAAATTTGGCCTTTTCAAAGATCTTCCCTTTCTTGTCCGACTCTACCCTGCAGTCCTGTGTGTGCTGCTATCCAGCCAGGAGATGTGTTTTGCTGACATCTCTGTCTTCACTCTCTGTATGGGATTTATAGCAATTATCCTTTGCTTGGTCCCGGTGTCTGTATTTTGGCAGGCCGCCCTGCCTTCCATGTGATAAGTGCTTTGCAGACAGTGCAGCCGGAGCTCTGCCAAGCCTAATGTCACCCCCATCAGATGCCACCTGGGTCTAGGGGTTACCTCCGCCTGCCCCTTCCTTTCTAAGTCTGCTGGTACAGGTTCCCCTGGTACTATGTTTAAAAGCACAAAGTGATGTGCAAGTCTGGCTCTCATCCAGTGCCTTGGAACAATGTTAGCAGTGAACCTAGATAATTCAGGCATCTCTGAATGTTTTTTATAGCCCGTACTACCTGGATTGGTTTGTCTGACTGTGTACAGCAAGTAAATGAACTGGATAATCGCCATATTTCTATTCCACTCCGTGCTGTGTAGCCTGCGCCTCTGGAAACAAAAGTTTTCTCTCCAACAAAGTCAGTCCTCAAGAACAATGGTACCCCCTGGGGGTGAATCCCTTTGTCAGCATGTGCCAAGGTATGACTAATCAAATTGGCTCAAAAAAAACACCTTTTTCCCATTTGACTTTCATTTGATATTTTCACTGAAGAGCAAGCCACAAGGACGACAACAGAGAAGCTCTAAAAGCAAACAAAACTCAAACCAGCTTCCTTCTCCCTCCCCCCGACAAAATAACCATCTCGCATTGATGTGTCCCGTTTCAGGTGTGTGGGTCAGGCTGTATTTATTCTCTGGCTGCTTTGTGAATGTCCATATCTGAGAGCCCCGGAATACTATGGATCGCTATTTCTCAAACTTGAACGTGCCTTCAGATCACCTGGAAATCTTGTTGAAATGCAGCTTCCTGTCCAGTGGGTCTGGGGAGGAATCAGAGGTCCCGCGTGTCTAATGAAGCCCCTGGGGGATACTGTTGTCACTGGTCCCTGGGTGAACCATGGAGAATTAAGACAGTGGCCTCACCCTGTAAGGGACCCGCACATGAAGGTCCAGTCAATCTACATGGCCTGTTAGGCCCTCGGCTTGGCCTGCTCTTTGTCACAACCTGATCCTGTTTCTTATAGCAGATGCAAGTAGAAAGCGTCTGGTCTTGAGAGAAGAGCAAACACATTTTCATGAAATCAAGGCAGGATCCACCTAAATATAACACATGGCCCGCGAAGACACCTCCTTGCCTGCAAGTCCTCCTTGGCATCTCACTGGTTATTTAAAGTTCTCAGTAGGAAATTGTTCATCACTCAAAATTTAGGACAGCCTAGAAAAGTGCAATGAATGTAAATTTTCAAAGTCTGGAGTACTTGTCATAGCAAAGAGCAAATTTTTGGAGCTTGAATTTGAGACAAGGAAAACTCTAATCACAGCCACTCGTTCTTTGTTCATTCCTATTAAAAACCATTCTTTTTTGTTTTTATGTCTCTTTGAAAACTACTTGGACTCTTTTCTGGAAGGAGTCAGGTATATAGTAACACATTCATTATGTAAACATTTATTCTTTCAACACAGAGTGTCTCCCATGTGAAAAAATTGTGGTAGTGACTTTGCTTCTGAGTTAATAAAGCAAGCCATTAACCTCTGTGAGTTTCCATTTTCACATCTGAATAATGAACAGCTGGCCCCGGGTGATCCCACGTTGTCTGGTATCTTGCATTCTGAGCACTGTGAAACACTGAAGCAGAAGCATTCTGCCTGTTGGTGGCTTTTTAGTGTCCGGCTTGAAGGCTTTCCTTAGCTCCTTCTCTTTCATGGCCGGGTGAGGAAGGCGCTCATCATCCTGTGTGTGTGTGTTGTGGTTTGTAGGGTGATAACTGAGGGAAGGAATATGGTTCCCTGTACTAATGTTGCTTTTTCTCTTGAGTGGAAGAGTATTCCTATCAAAGAAAAGCCCCACAGAGAGTTCCTAGATATAAATGTGAGAAAGGTGAAGGAGTGTAAAACCCTTTTGGAGGCTATTCTTTGGCCACTGAGAAGGTTCCAGAGATGCCCCAGGTCTCTGCTGGAGAGGGGTGGAAAACCATTGCTGTGAACATCCAAATTAGTTAGTGCTCTAACATCCAAATTCCAAACCACTCTATGCTGTTTCTATGTAAATAAAGCTGGTAATGGGAAATCTGATCTAAGAACAAATGTGTAAGGAAGAGTATGGAAATCTGAGTAGGTCTGGGTAGATAGAAATAAGGAGGATGGAGAGGCTTTGTCCTCCTGAGGATGGTGAGAGGGAGAGTGAGGTCTGGCCGGCATGTGTAGAGTTGACCAGATGAGGTCATGCTTCTCCCCCTGCAAGGGGTGGATGTGAGTTCTGTAATGAAGAGGCTGGCTCCTGGGCTTGTCTTGAAACAGGGATGAGGGGCAGGCAGAGACTGAGAGAGAGAAAGAGCAAGAATACGAGAGAGAATGAACGAGAGAAAGAGAGAGAGAGAAATGTAGCCAGCTTGGGTCTGTATTCCCTGGGTCTAGTGGGCAG
The DNA here is from genome assembly GCF_029407905.1 of Bubalus kerabau. Taxonomy (NCBI): domain Eukaryota; kingdom Metazoa; phylum Chordata; class Mammalia; order Artiodactyla; family Bovidae; genus Bubalus; species Bubalus kerabau. The sequence goes on from NC_073639.1 coordinate 22,862,388, forward strand.
GAAATGAAGCGGAGCCGCTGGGAGACTATGATGGATGGCATGGAGGGGACTCTCCTGTCCTTGTAGTCTATCCATTTCCATTGAGTTGCTTGGGAAGTCCCAATCTGCAAACCACAGGGGCTGAGTTTAGACTCTAAATCAAGTCTCTGCCTTCATTGCCTTTGGTGTCTGTGAAATGCTTAAGCGCTGAGTGAGAAGAGGAAGCCTAGCTTCTACTTAGGCCAGTAGAGCAAGTCCTGCTGTGGCCTTTGGGCAAATGGCTTTTTATTTCATCTATACATCAAGTACCCCCGCTTCCCCATACATGCATTTTTTTATTTTCTTACAGGATGACTAAAAGTGAAGAGCTCCTTTCCTGTTGTCATGAAGGCAGCTGTCTAGTTGAGTTGCTTCTCTAGCAAGAACAGTCGGTGTCATTAATTTTTTCTCCGTACTGTGTGGGCTGTGGAACACGAAACCGACTTGATTGATCACATTGCCACTTCAAAACGGGAGTCTTCGGAGGCAGGTGGGTGAGTGGGTTGGTGAAACACTTCGGAGAGTTAATGCATGTGTGCAGTTATCACAGCATTGCCCCTCCGTAGATGGATTACATTTGGGATCAGGTTGTGTGTGAGGGGCTGGGTAAAATCAGCATGGAAAGAGACAGATAGGGTGAAACTAACGTGACTCTGCCTCAGCCACACAGTGGCCATAATTGTGAGACGGGCTAGGTATGGGTGCTCATGTGGGGCGTGATGTGTGCCTGGGGGCAGAACCAGAATGGAAAAGGGATTGAAAATCCTGTCATCTGAGGAAGGGATTAAAGACCAAGTGTATTTAATGGCAGAAGAGAAATTCTTATTTTGTATGTGTCCTGGTTTTTGTCTTCAGTTCTTGAAGGGTGGTTGAAGAAAGGGGTTTGGAATATTCTGTGTGGCTTTCGAGAAACAATTGAAACCTACTTGACTCCATTGGAGGGTAACATGTTTAAATGGAATGGGCACCTTCTTATGGAAGTGGGTTTCTCTTCATGTCGTCATTCAAGTCAGTGCTTTAAAGGAAATGCATGCTCTGGGACATGTTTGGCTTGGTTGACCTCTACAGGTGCTTAGAAGGTGGTCAGACAAAGATTTCATCACATTTCATAAATTTCCTTCCCATCTTCCATAACAACTTGAACAATTTCTGGCCTTGTTGAAACCAGATATCCTGCCGTGGACAGAATCTAGTTTCCTGTGAAAGTGGAGTCGTATAGAACTGGCTCCTTTTTCCCTTTAAGAAATAAGATTAGAAATCTCAGTTTCTGTGTCATTGTGGTACAGGAGAAAGAATAGAACTTGCAATCCTGAGTGGGATCCTAACTTAAACATTTTCTTGTTGTGTGATCTAGGGCAAAGCTTCAGTTGTTTAATTAGTAAGTTACAGCTAATGCTGTTACCTTTGCATGGTTGTCAGAAGCAATGAGATGATGTAGGGACAGGGCCTGGTACCTAGTAGTCACTCAGTAAGTGTACTTGTTTCCATTTATTTCCTTTTGTCTCCCAGACAACTAAAATAAAGCAGTTGGGTTATAAGAAAAGCAAACTACATGCCAATATCCCTGAGAATATGGACACAAAAATTCTCAACAAAACGGTATTCACAGCACATTAAAGGGATTTGTATACCCCACGGTCAAGAGGGGTTCACCCTTGTGATGCAAAGATGATTTCAACACATGCAAATCAGTAAATGTGGTTCATAACATTAATAGAATGAAAGATAATAATCATTTGATCATCTTTCTGGGATAACAGGGTGTGAGGCTTCTCAGCACCTGTCCTTGACTTAGGGTGGTGGGTCATGGATCCAAGACCATGGGAGGGGTGGTGGAGTGGAGGGATGAGAGATGGCAGCGTGCTGGGTACCAGCCTGTGGGTAGTTCAGGCTAGAACGGGGTGTCCTTTTGTGGTCCCATTTTGTGGTCCCAGGGTGTGTGTGTGTGTGTGTGTGTGTGTGTGTGCACGCATGTGGATGTGCACACAGTTGTTTTCCTTTAGCTTCTAGGCTCAAACTGTCTACTGCATAATTCCCTCTAGTCTGGTGTGTCTCAGACTCCAAAGTGCATACAAATATCCTGTGGATCTTGTGAAAATGCACATACTGATTCAACATAACCATGGAGGGGCCTGAGATTCTGCATTTCTCACAAGCTCTCAGGGGGCACTGAAGCTGCTGGTGTATGGATTATACTTTGGGTAGACTGTGCTGTCTGCAGAAAACCTCTGAAGCCATCTTCAGTTGGGTGATGATTTTGGAGCCTGCCTCTGATTCTGCCAGAATTCATGGAGAATGCCTCCTTATTATTTTTTGGTGAAGAGTCATTATTTATGAGTACTGTATATCTCTTTTCTCCAAAGATGAGGTCTACCTGCAATCTATAAAGCCCATATATAGCAACGCATCTTTTTCTCAGAGTGGTGCTAACATTGCTGGTGGTGAAGCCCTAAGTACAAACCTGTTTTAGGAAAGAAATTCATCTTGTTAGAGGGAGCTGAGTACTTACAAGGCAGATAACGTTCTGCAGTTGCTGAATTGATGAAGAGAGGCACCGGGATTCAGACTTAACTATTTTTCATTCTTTGAATGAAGTCTATCTTCTGAATTACATGAGCTGTGTGAAGCGGGGAAGGAGAGCAATGGTTCTGGAAACAAAAACAGAGTTCTTATCTTTTAATACAGGAGAGAGTGCCTCAGGATATTATTATTTGTGATTTATGGGGTGCATAGCAATATGACCAGTGTCTCTCCACAGCAGACAGAGGACTCTGGCCCTCTGCCTTTGATGAACTCTTGTTTCTTCCCAGGGGCAATTTTCCACTGTAGAATAGTTGCCGCATCACAAAATTTTGGCTTAAAAAAATCATACTGAATGAGCTGCTTGGAAACTTGGTTTTTGTTTTTAGTCCTGCTACTGACTTTTTCTGACTTTGTCTAAATTCCTTATATCTTCTGCCCTGTTAATAAGGTCAATCACTCTTGCTATCAAACATTTGCTTTTGAAATACCCTGAGATGTTTATTAGCTAAATTAGTCTTGAGTATTTGTGAAAACTCGATTTCCTTCTGAAGATATATCAGATTCTTCTGACAAGATCAAACTGTGTAAATGAATAAAACCAACTAAACAAACAAAGCAGAAGACTCTTGGACCATCATTTGTGAGGAAGGAGTAGAAGGCAAGGCAAGTTTCCCCCCTCCCTTTCTTCCTTCCTTCTGTCTTTTTTAAAACTTTATTTTGAAATATTTCAGATTTATAGAAAAGTTGCAAGAATAGTATAAAGGTTGCCCAAATGTTAACATTTTTACCATGCCTGCTGTCATCTCTCTCTCTCCATCTATATCTATGTTTTGTTGACCCAATTGAGAGTACGTGAAAGACAAAATAGATGCCCCTTATGCTTAAATACTTCAGTGAATATTCTAAGCATGTATGTAACCACAGTACAGTTATTAAAATCAAGATTAAACTGACAACACTATTAAACCTATAGACTTTATTCAAATTTGAAGCCTGGTGTGCTGCAGTCCATGGGGTCGCAAAGAGTCAGACTCAACTGAGTGACTGAACTGACTGAATATGTCTTTTAAAGTAAGACAAAAAAAAAAGCAACTTCCTTTGGTTCAGACCCAGACCAGGCTTATGTGTTATATGTAGTTATCATGTTTCTTGTCTCATTATCCTGGAACATCAGCTCAATCTTTCTGTCTTTCATCAGATCAGATCAGATCAGATCAGTCGCTCAGTCATGTCCGACTCTTTGCAACCCCATGAATAGCAGCACGCCAGGCCTCCCTGTCCAGCACCAACTCCCGGAGTTCACTCAGACTCACGTCCATCGAGTCAGTGATGCCAACCAGCCATCTCATCCTCTGTCGTCCGCTTCTCCTCTTGCCCCCAATCCCTCTCAGAATCAGAGTCTTTTCCAATGAGTCAACTCTTCGCATGAGTTGGCCAAAGTACTGGAGTTTCAGCTTCAGCATCATTCCTTCCAAAGAAATCCCAGGGCTGATCTCCTTCAGAATGGACTGGTTGGATCTCCTTGCAGTCCAAGGGACTCTCAAGAGTCTTCTCCAACACCACAGTTCAAAAGCATCAATTCTTCGGTGCTCAGCCTTCTTCACAGTCCAACTCTCACATCCATACATGACCACAGGAAAAAACCATAGCCTTGACTAGATGAACCTTTGTTGGCAAAGTAATGCCTCTGCTTATCTAGATATGCTATCTAGGTTGGTCATAACTTTCCTTCCAAGGAGTAAGCGTCTTTTAATTTCATGGCTGCAGTCACCATCTGCAGTGATTTTGGAGCCCAGAAAAATAAAGTCTGACACTGTTTCCACTGTCCCCATCTATTTGCCATGAAATGAGGGACCAGATACCATGATCTTCGTTTTCTGAATGTTGAGCTTTAAGCCAACTTTTTCACTCTCAACTTTCACTTTCACTTTCATCAAGAGGCTTTTTAGTTCTTCACTTTCTGCCATAAGGGTGGTATCATCTGCATATGTGAGGTTATTGATATTTCTCCCAGCAATCTTGATTCCAGCTTGTGTTTCTTCCAGTCCAGCGTTTCTCATGATGTACTCTGCATATAAGTTAAATAAACAGGGTAACAGTATACAGCCTTGTCGAACTCCTTTTCCTATTTGGAACCAGTCTGTTGTTCCCTGTCCAGTTCTAACTGTTGCTTCCTGACCTGCATACAAATTTCTCAAGAGGCAGATCAGCTGGTCTGGTATTCCCATGTCTTTCAGAATTTCCCACAGTTTCTTGTGATCCACACAGTCAAAGGCTTTGGCATAGTCAATAAAGCAGAAATAGATGTTTTTCTGGAACTCTCTTGCGTTTTCCATGATCCAGCGGATGTTGGCAATTTGATCTCTGGTTCCTCTGCCTTTTCTAAAACCAGCTTGAACATCAGGAAGTTCACGGTTCACATATTGCTGAAGCCTGGCTTGGAGAATTTTGAGCATTTCTTTACTAGCGTGTGAGATGAGTACAACTGTGCAGTAGTTTGGACATTCTTTGGCATTGCCTTTCTTTGGGATTGGAATGAAAACTGACCTTTTCCAGTCCTGTGGCCACTGCTGAGTTTTCCAAATTGGCTGGCATATTGAGTGCAGCACTTTCACAGCATCATCTTTCAGGATTTGGAATAGTTCAACTGGAATTCCATCACCTCCACTAGCTTTGTTCGTAGTGATGCTTTCTAAGGCCCACTTGACTTCACGTTCCAGGATGTCTGGCTCTAGGTCAGTGATCACACCATCGTGATTATCTGGGTCGTGAAGATCTTTTTTGTACAGTTCTTCTGTGTATTCTTGCCATCTCTTCTTAATATCTTCTGCTTCTGTTAGGTCCTTACCATTTCTGTCCTTTATCGAGTCCATCTTTGCATGAACTGTTCCCTTGGTATCTCTAATTTTCTTGAAGAGATCTCTAGTCTTTCCCATTCTGTTGTTTTCCTCTATTTCTTTGCATTGATCGCTGAAGAAGGCTTTCTTATCTCTTCTTGCTATTCTTTGGAACTCTGCATTCAGATGTTTATATCTTTCCTTTTCTCCTTTGCTTTTCACTTCTCTTCTTTTCACAGCTATTTGTAAGGCCTCCCCAGACAGCCATTTTCCTTTTTTCCATTTCTTTTCCATGGGGATGGTCTTGATCCCTGTCTGTACAATGTCACGAACCTCATTCCATAGTTCAGGGGCAGCGAGGAGAGGAGTTACCTCGCATCTGAGGTCAGGGGCCGCGGCCGGGAGGAGATACCCCATGCCCCAAGCCTGGGGGCAGCGGGAGGGAGGGGCTACCCTACGCCCCTAAGCCGGAGGCCAGGGGCAGCTGGCGGGAGGAGCTACCCCACGTCCCCACGCCGGAGGCCAAGGCCTGCTGCCGGGAGGAGCAACCCCACGCCGGAGGCCAGGGGCGGTGCCGGAAGGACCAACCCCACGTCCAAGGAGCCGTGGCTGCGTGGGCGCAGGAGGGCCTAGAGGAGCTATCCCACGTTGAAGGTCAGGAAGGGCAGTGGTGAGGAGATACCCCTCGTCCAAGGTAAGGAGCAATGGCTGCGCTTTGCTGGAGCAGCCGTGAAGAGATACCCCACGCCCAAGGTAAGAGAAACCCAAGTAAGAGGGTAAGTGTTGCAAGAGGGCATCAGAGGGCAAACACACTGAAACCATACTCACAGAAAACTAGTCAATCTAATCACACTAGGACCACAGCCTTGTCTGTCTTTCATAGTGAAGGTAAATTCTTTTTTTTATAATTGAAATAAGTTGAAATACAATACTGTATTAGTTTTAGGTATACTACATAATGATGTGACATTTACATACATTATAAAATGATTACCACGATGTCTAGTCTGTCCCCATGCAAAGTTATTACGATATTATTGACCGTATTTCTCATGCTGTATATGATATTCCTGTAGCTTATTTATTATATAATTGGAGGTTTGTACCTCTTAATCCCCTTCGTCTGTTTCTACCACCTCCAGGCCTCCCTCCTTTCTGGAAGCCATCTGCTTGTTCTCTGTATCTATGACTCTTTTCATTTTGTTTTGATTTTTAGATTCCAAATTTAAGTGAGATCATGCAGTATTTGTCCTTCTCTGTGAGACTTTTCCCTTAGCCTAAAACTGTTTAGATCCATGCTTATTGTTGCAAGTGGCAAAATGTCTTTAATGGCTGAGTAATATTCCATGGTGTATATACATATATATATATATATACACACACACACACACACACACATATATATATAATGTGTGTATATATGTGTATATATATCATATATATGTGTATATATTTATATATGTGTGTGTATATATATATTCCATCTTTCATAGTAAAGGGAAATTCTTCTTTTTTTAATTTGAAATATAGTTGAAATACAATATTGTGTTAGTTTCAGGTATACTACATAATGATCTGACATTTACATACATTATGAAATGATCACCACAATATCTAGTCTGTCCCCAAAGTTTTTGCAATATTATTGGCCATATTTCTCATGCTGTATATGATATTCCTGTGGCTTATTTATTATCTAACTGGAGGTTTGTACCTCTTAATCCCCTTTGTCTATTTCTTCCGCCTCCTGGCCTCCCTCCTTTCTGGCAGCCACCTGCTTGTTCTCTGTATCTATGGCTCTTTTCATTTTGTTTGTTAGTTTCTACATTTAAGTGAGATCATGCAGTATTTGGCCTTCTCTGTGAGACTTTTCCCTTAGCCGAATACTGTTTAGATCCATGCTTATTGTTGTAAGTGGCAAGATGTCTTTTTTAATGGCTGAGTAATATTCTACTGTGTATATACATATATATAATGTGTGTATATATGTGCATATATATCATATATATATTCATATATATGTGTGTATATATGTGCTTATACATATCATATCTTCTTTATCCATTTATTTATTGATGGACACCTAAGTTGCTTCTGTATCTTGGATGTTATAAATAAATAATGCTTCTGTGAACATTGGCATGAAAATATCTTTTCGAATTAGGGTTTTTGTTTCCTGTGAATAAATACCAAGAAGCGAAGTTGCTGGATCATATGGAAGTTCTACTTTTAATTTTCTGGGGAACCACCATTCTGTTTTCCATAATGGCTACACCAATTTACAATCCCACCAACAGTGCAAAGGGTCCCTTTTCTCCACATTCTTACTAACAATTGTTACTTGCTGTCTTTTTGAAAACCATCATTCTGACAGGTGTGAGGTGTTATCTCGTGGCTTTAATTTCCATTTCCCCAATGATTAATGATGTTGAGCATCTTTTCATGTGCCTGTTGGCCATCTGTATATCTTCTGTTCAGTAGGTGGCCTTTTTGTTTTGTTGATAGTTTCCTTTGTTGTGCAAAAGCTTTTTAGTTTGACTTAGTTCCAGTTGTTTGTTTTTGCTTTTGTTTGCTTCACTTGAGGAGAGAGATCCAAAAAGTACTACAAAAGCTGATGTCAGAGAGTGTCCTGCCTATGTTTTAATATTAATTTTGTATCCTGCAACTCTGCTGTATTCATTTATTAGTTTTAATGGTCTTTTTGAGGGGGTTTCATCCTCATTTTTTTCTATATAAAGTATTATATCATCTGCAAGCACTGACAGTTTTACTTCTTCCTTTACAATTTGGATTCCTTTTATTTCTTTTTCTTGTGCAATTGCTTTGGGTAAGACTTCCAGTATTATGTTAAATAAAAATGGTGAGAGTGAATATCTTTGTCTTGTTCCTGACCTCAGAGGAAATGCTTTCACTTTTTCACTTTTGAGTATGATGTTGGATGTAGGTTTGTCATATGTTTTATGATGTTGAGGTATCATGCCTTCATACCACTTCGTTGAGTTTTTATCCTTAATGAATGTTGAATTATGTCAAAAGTTTTTTGTTACTATTGAGATGATCATATTATTTTCATTCTTCAATTTTGTTAGTGTGATGTATCACATTGATTGATTTATAGATAATGAGCTATCCTTGCATCCCTGGAATAAATCCTATTTAATCATGATGTATGATCCTTTCACTGTATTGTTGAATTTGATTTGCTAATATGTTGTTGAGGATTTTTGGATTTATGTTTATCACTGATTTTGGCCTGTAATTTTCTTTTTTTTATGTGTGATGTCTTGTATCAGGGTGATGCTGACCTCATATAATGAGTTTGGAAGTGTTCCTTCTGCGGTTTTTTGGAATAGTTTGAGAAGGATAGGTGTTAACTCTTTTTGAAATGTTTGGTAGAATTCATCTGTGAAGCCATCTGATTCTGAAATTGTTTGTTGTGAGTTTTTAAATTACTGATTCAATCTGATTACTGGTAATTGGTCTGTTCACATTTCCTATTTCTTCCTGGTTAAGTCTTGGGAGGTTGTACATTTTAGGAATTTATCCATTCCCTTTAGACTATCCACTTTATCAGCAGATAGTTGTTCATAGTGATAAACTATGATTTTTTGTATTTTTTGGTGTCCATTGTAACTTCTTTTTCACTTCTGATTTGTTTATTTGGGCAGATCATCTCTCTTTTTTTCTTGATGAGTTTGGTTAAAGGTTTTCAATTTCAAAGAACCAGGTCTTAGTTTCATTGATCTTTTCTGTTGTTTTTAGTGTCTATTTCATGTATTTCTGCTCTCATCTTTATGATTTCTTTCCTTCTGCTAACTTTGAATTTTGTTTGTTCTTTTTCTAGTTCCTTTAGGTTTAATGTTAGGTTGTTTATTTTCTCTTGTTTCCTGAGGTAGGCTTTTTTATTGCTATAAACTTTCTTCTTAGAACTGCTTTTGCTGTGTCTCATAGATTTTGGATTGTTGTGTTTCCATTTTCATTTGTCTCTAGTAGTTTTTGATATCCTCTTTGATTTCTTCAATGACCCATTGTTTGTTTAGTAGCATACTTTTAGCCTCTATGTATTTTATTTTTTTGCAGTTCCCGCCTCCCCTCGACCTTGTAGTTGATTTCTAGCCCTGTGCCACTGTGGTCAGAAAAGATGCTTGATATGATTTTAATCTTCTTAGAAGTATATTGAGACTTGTTTTGTGGCAAAGCAGGTGATCTGTCCTAAAGAATGTTCCATGTGCTCTGGAAAAGAATGTGTGTTCTTCTGATTTTGAGTGGATTGTTTGAAATGAAATGTATCTTTAAATCCATCTGATTGGTCCAGTTTGTTGTTTAAGGCCAGTGTTTCTTTACTGATTTTTTTGTCTGGATGATCTGTCCATTGATGTAGGTGGGGTGTTAAAGTCCTCTACTATTATTGTGTTACTGTCAATTTCTCCCTTTACGTTTGTTAATTTTACTCCTATGTTGGGAATATATATATTTACAACTGTTATCTCCTTGTTTGGTCTGTTTTTCTTATGTAATATCACCCATTGTCTCTTCTTACAGTCTTTGTTTTAAAATCGAGATTTTTTGATGTAAGTATAGCTGGAGGAGAAGGGGACGACAGAGGATGAGATGGCTGGATGGCATCACCGACTCGATGGACATGAGTTTGAGTGAACTCCGGGAGCTGGTGATGGACAGGGAGGCCTGGCGTGCTGTGCGATTCATGGAGTCGCAAAGAGCTGGACACGACTGAGTGACTGAACTGAACTGATAGCTATTCCAGCTTTCTGTTTCTATTTGGAGGGAATACCTTCCCCCCACTCCCCTCACTTTTACTATGTGAGTCTTTATATCTGAAGTGAATTTCTTATAGGTAGCAAATATATGGGTCTTGTTTCTAAATCCGTTCAGCCTACATCTTTTTATTGGAGTATTTAATCCATGTACATTTAAAGTAACTATCAATAGGTATGTACTTACTGCTATTCTGTTAATTGTGTTCTGATTGTTTTAGTAGTTCTCTTTTCTTCCTTTCCTCTTATTTTCTCTCTTACCTTGTGATGTGATGATTATCTTTAGTTTTATGTTTGGATTCCTTTCTCTTTTTTGTGCATGTATCTAAGTTTTTGGTTTGTCATTACCATGAGGTTCATAATAACAATATATTATATCTAATTATTTTAAGTTGATGATATCTTAAGTTCGAACACATTCTAACCACACTACATTTTAATTCCCCATCCCCATGTTTACCATTTCTCACGTCATATTTTATATCTTTTTGTGTATTCTTCAACTAGTTATTATGGATATAGATGATTTGACTACTTTTGTCTTTTAAGAGAATGTCAGTTCTTGACTTTAAGAGATTTTATAGAATTTGGATGCACAAATATTACTTTAACAAACAGTCATAGAAGGCAGCTAGGAAATCTCAAGGTTAATTTCTGAGAATATTAATGTTGGTTTACAAAATTATAAAAATCAGACACAATTACTATAATACAAAACTGAATTCTCAAAATAGGAGTCAGCCCTTCACTTTCACTTGTTTGAGTAAATGCCATTAGAGATTTTAAAATATTTTTTCAGATCTTCTACTATGCTTATAAAATATGTGCATTTATAACTTGTGTTTGTATTTTAATAAAAATGAGATTATACCATGTGTCTTGCTTTATAACTTTCTTTTAAAAAAATTCAATATGTCATTGGTATATTTTCCTGTCTGGCTATGCAGGTATGTGAGGGTAGTCTTTTGGGATCCTTTCTGGGAAAGCCTAAACCCCAAAGTATTTTTCTTGCTTAAAGTCTTTGATCTTGGTTTTGGTGGTAGTTTTGGTTTACTGATAAACTTGAAAGTGGCCTTGTGCCCTAGGAGAGAACATTCTTTGTTCATGTGCGCAAATGGAGTTTGGAGAATAAACTCCTTTCTTTTGATTCTTGGCTCTTTCTGCTCTTCTCTTGCATGGTATCCTCAGATGCTTAATTTATTGGCTCATGGAGGATGTTGTCAGGGTGTTTTTAGCCTGGGAAGACTTGATCACAACTTGGATAATATAGCTTATATTATATATTATGTATGTGTAATGTTGACTCATTTCAAAGGTCAAAATTAAATATGAAACAAAGTTTAAAATGACACTTTCAATTCATGAAATCTGTCTCATTTGTACTGAAACTAGAATTCATGATTACATGACATAATATACACACACAAACACACATACACATATATATCTCAATATCCATACATGCGTGCACGCATTTTGTACAATTTCTGTGTTCACGTATCTGGGCATCATCCCTGTGGGTGTTAATTTCTAACTGTTTAGATGCTCTTTTATCTGTATCCCAGATTAGAAGTGCAGCTGTTCTCCAGTCTTAGACATACTTGCTTGATCTTGGAATGACATTAGGGGGTTTCTTGCAACTGTTTTGCTGAGATCATTAAGAAAATCAGTCTTAAAGATTGGTTTAGGCTGGTTTTCCTTTGCTTCTTAAGTGGAATTTCTCTGAACTTTTCTGACCTTTAACTCTATTCATTCTTTGCTTATCCTGACCTTAAGGTGCCTTTAAACCTTAGAGGGCAACTAGTCAGTGATGATTCAAAGTTATTTATGAGCTTGATGGCTGTATTAGTGGTTTTCCCATTTTGCTTCTCTCCCTGAAGCCTTTAACCTGAAAGCACTTTGGAACAGGGTCTGTTTTCCTCTAACTGCCTTCTTGCACTTGTTGGGCAAAATCAGAGCGGTGATTGAGTCCTCAACACCCGTATGGCACTGCAGAGTAATAACATTTATCACACTTCTTGTTTAAGCCCTTTAGAGAATGACATTTCACAGTGTAATTTTGCTTCACAGATTTTTCCCATGTGAGTTTTAACTTTCAGGGTAGAATTCTCTCTTATGGCTTCACCTTTTTCCTATTTTGTGTATTTGGGAGAAGTTGCACAAATCAGCCTCCTCTCAGCATAGCAAATGGAATCAGGTTACGATCCCAAGTGCCCTTTACCTCCAGATTCCTGATGGTTTCTTCCTTGTTTTTCATGAGCAGGCCCAAATTGCCTCACCTCTCGCTGCCCTTTCCACTTTATGAAACAAGCAGCTAATAGTAACACAGCTCTAAAAATTCCCGGATGACCTGCATTTTGCTCTTTTTATTATCCCTTAAGAAATGTCTCAGTAATTGAAATCTAGAGTAGCAAGTTTTGTGATCTTGTCATTTAGCATTTTACTTATGTTTGGTTTATTTATACTGTGCCTTTAAACTCCAAGTGGTCACAATCTGCCTAAGGGACCTAAAGAAACGCAACCCAGAATATCGTCATTAATTCAAAGGTAAGAAATTAAGCAGAGGTCTTAGTGCCCACGGTTGCCTGAGAGTCAGAAGGAGGAAAAGGTGGAGAAGAACATGGAAATTTTTAGTGGACAGCAACAGAGAGATGAGACATCTATGCCAAGACTGATACTGCATGCTACGTTTTATTTATTTATGGGGACATGGGTATCTGTTTTGTCCCTCTACAGTAATTTATCAGCGAGTTCATCTTGATTTAGTAGTACACAGAGGACCCATACTGCTAATTCCCCTTTATTTCATATATTTCTTTTACCTTAACTCATAAAACTTCAGCACGGCTCCTTCCTTTATCCTCCATCTGTATTTCATCGTAAGTCCAACTCTTTGATCTGTAGTGTGAGCCCTTTCTCCCCACCTCTTTGTCCTCTCTTCTTCACAGATTGCATTCCTCAGTATTGACATTTCAGCCATTTGATTTATCCCAACAGGTTCCCTGATGCCAACCAGATCATAATTCCTTAGCATCACTTCAAGATCTTCCTGGTTATTTCCCTTGCCTCCTAGTATTTGTGGATTGGTACCTAAGAGATTTACCGATGATTTGTCTCCTCTTTTAGGTTTTTGTTTGCTTAGATCCAACCACAGGTGGTAACTTAGAAGACCTGAGGATATCTGGAATTGTGTGAAATGGGAGCTTTATTCTGCTTGGTAGGGAGTGCTGGAATGTTCTGTCACAAGCATCCTTACAGAAGGGCCATATCTGGAATTCCTTCAAAGAAAAGAAATCTGCTAGTCTTTATAAATCAAACATCATCTACCTAATTTCCCTGAGGGCTTTTAGATGGGGAGAATTGGATGATCATCAGTTTTCAAAGTGGATTGTCTTTTAAAAAGAGAGACGCACCTGTAAGAAACTCATACTAATTTTGGTTGAAAGAGAATAGAAAACTTTTTTTCTCATGTCATCTGTTCTTCACTGGTACTGTATCTGTGGGATCTGAGCCACACACACACATTGAGATAGGCACAAAGATATATATATATATATATAACAGGGAGACATAAGAGAGAGAAAGAGAAAAAAAATCTCCCTTTTGTTAATTCTCATGGTATTGGCATGAAAAGTCTGAATGTTGCATTATCACCAGACCTTCAGCTGTACTGATTTACATTAGTGACATCTCTTTCTCGTCTCAGCCAAGAGAAAGTGCTACATATTTTTTTCTGGTCTTTTTAGCTTATTTTAAACAGTTTCTATGATTTCACATGGAGAGAGGTCTTGTCACTTCTGTATGATATATTAGAAATTGAGTGTATTAGGAAAAATAGCCTTGTCCTTAAGTTGAGTATAATCCAGGAATTCCCCCATTATTTAAAACTATAATGTCATGAAGGGCACTCATAATTCTCTATTCTCTTGCTTTATTCTGTAAAGCACGTGTAGCTGGGGTCTTTCAGAACTGTTCTGGTTGAGGCTGATGAAGTTGATCCCACCTCATATCATGATGGTGAATAAAAGACCTTCTGCTTGTGAGTCAGTTCAGTTCAGTCACTCAGTCGTGTCTGACTCTTTGCGACCCTATGAATCGCAGCACACCAGGCGTCCCTGTCCATCACCAACTCCCGGAGTTCACTCAGACTCATGTCCATCGAGTCGGTGATGCCATCCAGCCATCTCATCCTCTGTCGTCCCCTTCTCCTCCTGCCCCCAATCCCTCCCAGCATCAGAGTGTTTTCCAATGAGTCAACTCTTCGCATGAGGTGGCCAAAGTACTGGAGTTTCAGCTTTAGCATCATTGCTTCCAAAGAAATCCCAGGGCTGATCTCCTTCAGAATGGACTGATTGGATCTCCTTGCAGTCCAAGGGACTCTCAAGAGTCTTCTCCAACACCACAGTTCAAAAGCATCAATTCTTTGGGGCTCAACTTTCTTCACGGTCCAACTCACATCCATACATGACCACAGGAAAAACCATAGCCTTGACTAGACGGACCTTTGTTGGCAAAGTAATGTCTCTGCTTTTGAATATGCTATCTAGGTTGGTCATAACTTTTCTTCCAAGGAGTGGTAGGGAATGCCTATCAAGACCTCCCCCCACCTTTACCAATCCCTTCCCCACCCCCACCCCCTTCACTGCAGAGGGTACATTGACCATAAAACACTGTGGTGTCTACTTTTCTATGGTCCTCTCATCTATAAAATAAAGGAGTTTGTTGAGTCACCCAGTCCTAAAGTCAAGTTTAAAATGGGCTTTTATTGTAGCTGGAGGGCTTTGGGTAGCTCTGAGGAAGAATCTCCTGATGCTGAAGATGTCCAATTGCTTGAATAGTTGTATAATCACATTCTCAACAGACCTTAAAGACTATTTTAATCTCTGTCAGATACCTGCAGGCAGAAGACAGAACCCTTTGACGTTAGGTCCATAACTCAATTCTTTAGTAGGGGGAACCATGACAGTTTGTAATTTCTGATAATGGTACAGGGATTTCTGCCCAACATTGATGTTCTATTGATTAAAAAATGTTCTGGAATCCTGTGAAATGAATCCAAGCTGATAGGATGACTAAGTAAATAATAGTAAAACAGTAACCAAAAACATCAAGAGAATAAAGCATGGAGAAAAAACTCTAACAAAGAACATATGTTTAACATCAGAGGTAAATAACAAAAAGTCAAATTAATTTACTTAAAAAAATCCATCTTTGAAATGGAACAAAAATTACAAAAGAGGAGAAAAAGTAGAATTAAAACCTGATCTTGGAACAAGAGACACCATGGGGTCATACATGCATCAGGCGAGTGCACAAAGGGGAAAAATAGTATAATTTTTTTCAAGGTGTTAAGTGACCATGGTGTTCAGCTTCTCGGTTGTGTCCAACTCTTTGCGATCCCATGGACTGTAGCCCACCAGGCTCCTCTGTCCACGGGATTCTCCAGGCAAGAATATTGGAGTGGGGTGCCTTTTCTTTCTCCAGGGGATCCTCATGACATAGGGATCAAACCCAGATTTCCTGCATTGCAGGCAGATTTTTAACCATCTCAGACACCAGGGAAGTTATAGACAAATGTGATCTTTATGTCCAAAAGGGTCACATTACTTTTCTGTCACCAGGGTTAAAAATAATATATATATATATGCCTGTTGGAATTATCAAGAAGAAGAGTGCAGTAGCAGAAACAACATTTGCCACTAAACTCTAACACTGAGAATCATTTTTATATATTCCACCAATCCTTACCAATTGGACTTATGGAGTATTATAAAGAATTTAATTATCCTATAATAATAGTATGTACACTTTGAAATTAGAAATATGCTGCAGGCTTTGACTGAAAATGCATAGGCTGATGGCTTTTAACAAGAATGGAAGACAAGATTTAAAAACAAAACAGACTCCTAAGTATTGAGCTATGGCTTCTCCTTAAAACACCTCACAGATTTTTTTTTTAAACTGACAGAGAAGTACTGATTTACCATTTCTATAAGGGGCATAATTTATCTGCACTGATTAAAATGATCAAGTATACAGTGACAGCTTTTTATATTCCAGGTAAATGCTTCCTTTGTGCTTTTCAGACACGAATTTCTGACATGATGTGGGAAAAGCTGAATTCAGTCAGTCTTTGGGGTGTGTTTTTATCCAGGAGGTGGCTTGAAATGGATTAATGGCAAATCACAATAAATTATTTATCAGATAATAGGTGTGATAATTGTTCGTATTTATCATCAGTATAACTTGCCTTGTTCTCCTGTCATGCTTTCAATCAAATCCTCCCCAAAGATTTGCTGGTTAAAGCATACAGCCAAAAGGTCATTCCAACAGTTTTTACTCATAATGGCACACTGATTATCTCCTAATTGAAAAATGTAAACTAGGGGCTCTGTAAGAAATGCGAGTGACCCTTGCATTTCTGACACAATGAGGAGAGTCATTCTATACCTCATTCATCCTATCACGGGGAACAACACAATTTTCAGTAATTTTGATGGTCTCCTGAATTAATTGGAAATAACTTTTTGTTTTCCATGGAGAAGGAAAAAAAAAACTCACATACCCAAGTTTGCTGAAAAAGTACAGATGTAAAATACCACAATCTACTGTCCTGCTGGCAGCTAATCCATTGAAGCTTAATTGTAATTATCCACCAGGTCCGGAGCCGGAGAGGAATACTGATTACTGCTACGTGCGTTTCCATGGGCAAGACTGTGTATTGAGCCTGTTGCAAAGTTGTAAGTAAATTTATTTCTACCGGCAGCTGTAATGGATCATTGGTCATGGACTATTTCTGGACTCAGTGCACTGGGAGAAAATAATTCCAACTTATTTGTGCAGAAATTCCCCAAAGATTGCCAGTGTTGCAAAAGGAGCCTGACACACACTTTAGCACCACACACTCTTATGTAGAGGTGCCCATGGTCCAGATATTTCACCTCTTCACCCAGAAATCCCATGCTCAACTAGACAACCCAGTAAGGGTTTCCCAGCTTCCTTAAGAAGAGTGGTAGCTGCCACCAGCAAAGAAGTCTACACACTTCTGTGTGTCTTCCCTCTCCCTACTCCTTTCTTTGCCCCTCACTTGTTTTGGGTGTGATCAACTGGTAAAGAATCCGCTTGTCAATGCAGGAGATGCAAGAGACAAGGGTTCTATCCATGGATGGGGAAGACCCCCTGGAGAAGGAAATGGCAACCCGCTCCAGTATTTTTGCTTGGAAAATTCCATGGACAAAGGAGCCTGGTGGGCTACAGTCCATAGGGTTACAAAGAGTCAGACATGACTCAGCACACAAGGGCACACATACACATATCAAGGTCATAGCTCAGAGAGGAACCTCGCCTCATGCTCCATTTCCCTTTTGGTGCACGCATCCTGATGCAGCCTCTTTTGGACATGTTACTCTGAGGGGACTCCATAGAAAGTGAAAAGTGAAAGTGAAGTCGCTCAGAGAAGCCTACCATGGGATTCTCCAGGCAAGAATACTGGAGTGGGTTACCACTTCTTTCTCCCGGGGATCTTCCCGGCCCAGGGATCAAACACAGGTCTCCCGCATTGGAGGCAGATGCTTTAACCTCTGAGCCATAGGGCCTAATTCACGTATCTGTTTTTTCTTGGTCAGCCTGCTTCTCTTGAACATTCTGAAGATTTTCGCATATTTGAGTTGGATTACTGTCTATCTGAAGTTGCTTGCATCCTTTACAACTCCCATCTACAGGGCTCCTATTGATGCCCTCGGCCAGGCCCTTCTGTACCTACTTTCTCTATTCTTGTTATCTTGGCTCCAGCCCCCTTTGCCTTGTATCGTGTTTTTGCGTCTCTGAACCACTGTCTTCAGATCATTTGTATTGTTTCTCCCAATCTTGCCCTCATCCTTGGAAACTCTTCAGTTCCTTTTTAATGTTCCACAGTGGTGAGCTGGATTTACCTCTACTTGCTCGACTTGATCCTTCTGCTTTACCCCATAGTGGAGTTTAGACACTACCAGTGTCGACTCCCATAGTAGAGGCCACTTCCTGACTCTTAGTAACCTGGTCAGGGGGCCTGTTTTCCCAAAGAGTCTTAATAGCTATCTCTTTGATTTTATCTGTTCCTCAAGAAGTTGCCCTGCCCCAGGTGGTGCTAGTGGTAAAGAGCCTGCCTGCCAGTGCAGGAGACACAGGAGATGCTGGTTCAGTCCCTGGGTTGGGAAGATCCCTTCGAGAAGGAAATGGCAATCCACTCCAGTATTCTTGCCTGGAAAACCCCATGGACAGAGGAACCTGGCAGGTTAAGGTCCATGGGGTTGCAAAGGGTTGGACACGGTTGAGCACACATACACACACATCTAGGAAATAGAACGTTTTTGGTGAACTAGGTAGTGATAGAATATTCCTAGAGTGCTATACAGAACTTTTTGGTTTTGGTACTGATTGAGATTCAGTAACTATAACCTTGTATGCAGGGAAAGCAATGGTTTTATTGATCAAATTCTTTGAATCCCCAACTCAAGACACATAGGACAGAATATTTGAGATCATGAAAAACCCGATGCAGTATTAGTTATCCATTGCTGTGTAATAAACTACACCAAAGCTTAGTGGCTTAAAACACCAAACTTTCATTATCTCATACAGTTTTTGTAGCTCAAGAATTTGAGTACAGTTTAACTGGGTGGTACTGGCTCAGAGTCTTTTATAGGGATGCAGTCAAGATGTTGGCTGAGGTCACAGTTATCTGAAGGACTTGTTGCTTCTAAGAAGACTCACTGACATGGCTGTCAGTAGAAACTCTTTTCTTCACCACATAGGTCTTTCTGTAGGACTGCCCGAGTGTTCCCACAATATGGCAGCTGGCTTCCCCTAGAGCAAGTGATCCCAGAACAGCAAGTTAGAAGATTTAATGTCTTATATGACCTAGTCTTGGAGGTTGCACTTCATTGCTTCCAAGTACTCTATTGGTTACACGTGTGTGTTCAGTTACTTCAGTTGTGTCTATCTCCTTGTGACACTGTGGACTGTGGCTGCCAGGCTCCTCTTTGCATGGGATTCTCCAGGCAAGAATACTGGAGCGGGTTGCTATGTCCTCCTCCAGGGGATCATTTCGACACAGGAATTAAGCTGCGTCTCCTGCATTGCAGGTGGATTCTTTACCACTCTACCACCTGGGAATCCCCATACAGAAGTCAGCCCTATTTACTGTGGGAGGGGACCACCCAAAGGTGGGATACCAGGAGGCAGAGATTATTGGGGACCATCTTGGAGGCTGGCTACCACAAATGTGTAGATCTATTTATTGTGCCTTATTCTACCCCTGTTATCCTTCCAACCACATTTGGAAGGTGATGAAAAGCATTGTGCCTTGTTTAGCTGAGCTGGAAGAGACACTGGAGCACATTGTGTCTTTTGAGCAAGTGAATCAGAAAACAAGGAACTACAGCAACCATCATGATTAAAACAAAATGTTTTAATTCATTCTTTCATTCTCTCTTCCACCAACCTTGGTATTTCCTGATGTGTATTTTCCACAGTACTGATCCTGTGAAATACTCTACCAAAATTATTTTGCACTCAGACTCAGAGATCCACAGTTTTCATGATGACTCTGAGAATTCTTGCAATAGAGATACTTGTTTCATTTTAACCCAGCATTTCTCAAGTTTGTTTATCCACAGGTTTTCAAACTTTGCCCTACCTAAAAACATCCTCTAAACTTAGTGTTCTTTAAAAATATATGTTTTGAAACACTGGGCTGGAGAGTTAGATGTCCATAACCAATATTATTCCAGAAAAGATTTAAGATGGTTGTATAAAAACAGTACGTTGAACCTACCTGGACTCGTACAGTTGAGTATGCCCATTAGATTGAGGTCCTTGAAGGGCAGTCTTATATCCACCATACCTAACTCAATACCTAAAACTCTTTGTTTGCTGGGGAACCCTCCATCGATTATCCCCTTTATTATGCTCTCAGAGCATGCACTTTGATGTTTCTTTACCCCCATATGAAATCTCTATTGAAAACTGGCCCTCAAAGTCTTTCAAAGAGCATTAACCTCCTTCCCCCAGTTGGAGAGAATTTTCTCCACCTACGTATAAACTCCAAGAAGCATTGCACTGCTGAGATTAAGCATCTCTTAGCTGGTGTGTTTTATGACTGAATTGTTTGTCTTGGTATGTAAGCCTCTGGGGCATAACCATTTCTTCTTATGAGTCTGGTATAGCACTCGGCACACTGTCAGCCCTCAACCTCAAATAAATCATCATCATAATAGTCATAAACGTAAATCAAGGGAGCACAATTCAACTTATTTATAGCCTTACAGGAGAAGCACAATAGAGAAAGTGCAGTTATTTTCCATCATATTATCCTATATCATTTCCAAGCAAAATGTCATATTGTCCACTAGTGTGTAACCAGGTAATGAAGGATTCTGGCATAACCTGCAAATTCCTTGAGGCCAGAGTTAAATGATGTGAGGCTAGACACTCACATTTTCTAAGTTTCTGTAATTAAAATCTGAATTTCTAGGGCTTATTAAGGTAATATTTAACATATAATTATCTTGACATTTTAAAAGGGAGAAGTGTTTAAGACAAATTATGTAGTAATATTTAATCACAAAAAATCTACTGGTTCAGCTCATTTCTTCAAAGGTCTGTTCTCTGATTTCTAAGGTGAAAGCTTAAAACTTAATAAAGTTTTTAATCCAATGTTTAATCTAATGGATAATAGTGGATTAGTTAGTGGGTTATAATATGCAAGGTGCTTTTATCACATTGAAATTAGGCCCGCCTTACATTTGGGCTTGTTATTCTATATGACTGAATATCAAACTATAGTAGTCACATTTTCTACCCTTTTTTATTTAAATTTGAGAGATTTGGAAAACACATCTACACATACCCAGCTCCCGGTACCCACCATCCTTGTATGTGTGAAAATAACAACGTCAAATGTATCCATCATCAGGCAAGGTGCTTGAACATTTTGATAGACTTCTGTTCTGGCTTTATCCTAAGCATCTTCTTAAAATAATATCCAAGAAACACTTGACTGTATTTTCCTTTTTTGTTTTTTAGGAAAACATTTTAGATTGAGCTGAAGTCCTCTTTGATGATCATTTAAATCTGCCCTCCCTCTTGTAAGTGGCAGTCCCTTTTTGGCGTTCATAATCATGAGTTTGTTTTATATTCTTCCACATGGTTGTTTTTTGCACTAACATACATATATATGTACTTCTGTGACATGTATAGTATTTTTTTGTAACATGAAAAACATTCACATTATATTATGTATAATATCTTCACATTATATTTCATGTATTTTATGGAAATTACATTAAAACAAAACCATCAGTGGTGACATACACACACGTCAGTTTATGTACTCTAGTCTATTCGTTTTATCTACCATGTAATATTCCACATCTTAACTATACATCAATTATATTTAATAAGTCCATGATTTCTGTTGTAGTGAACATCTTTGCCTGTACTAGAGTGTTTTTTTAAATGAATAGATATCTTAACGTTTAACATGTGGGTTAGGGTTAGGGTTTCTTAATGTTCATACCCCCCATATGAACATTTAAAATTTTAACAGGTGGTATGAAGTGAATGTTCTCATTCACAAGGTCACCACTGGTGAATAAATCCTTCTGTCTGTAAAACCTTGCCAATGCTGCTGCTGCTGCTACTGCTAAGTCGCTTCAGTCGTGTCTGACTCTGTGCAACCCCATAGATGGCAGCCCACCAGGGTCCCCCGTCCCTGGGATTCTCCAGGCAAGAACGCTGGAGTGGGTTGCCATTTCCTTCTCCAAAGCATGAAAGTGAAAAGTGAAAGTGAAGTCGCTCAGTCGTGTCTGACACTTCACGACCCCATGGACTGCAGCCTACCAGGCTCCTCCGTCCATGGGATTTTCTAGGCAAAAGTCCTGGAGTGGGGTGCCATTGCCTTCTCTGTGCCAATGCTGGGTATTCTCAAATTTTAACATTTCTTCTTATCTGATCACTGTAAAATATCCCTAGTAATTTAGTTTATATATCCCTGGTTATTAGAGAGGGCAAACTTATTGTCATATGCTTCTTGGCCATTTGTATTTCCTCTTCCACGCAGCCTTTGATTGTGTGAATCACAACAAACTATGGAAAATTCTTAAAGAACACCTTACCTGTCTCCTCAGAAACCTGTATACAGGGCAAGAAGCAACAGTTGGAACTGGACATGAGACAACTGACTGGTTCCAAATTGGGAAAGGAGTACGTCAAGGCTGTATATTGTCATCCTGATTATTTGATTCTATACAGAGGACATCATGTGAAATGCTGGGCTGGATGAAGCACAAGCTTGAATCAAGATTGCCGGGAGAAATATCAGCCTCAGATAAGCAGATGACACCACTCTAATGACAGAAAGTGAAGAGGAACTAAAGAGTCTCTTGAAGAGGGTAAAAGAGGAGAGTGAAAAAACTGGCTTAAAATTCAGCATTCAAAAAACTAAGATCATGGCATCCGGTCCCGTAACTTCATGGCAAATAGAAGGGAAAAAAGTGGAAGCAGTGACAAATTTTATGTTCCTGGGCTCCAAAATCACTGTGGATGGTGACTGAACTCATGAAATTAAAAGACCCTTGTTCCTTGGAAGGAGAGCTATGACAAACCTAGACAGCGTATTAAAAAGCAGAGACATCACTTTGCCCACAAAGGTTTGTATAGTCAAAGCTATGGTTTTTCCAGTAGTCATGTGTGGATGTGAGAGCTGGACCGTAAGGAAGGCTGAGTGCTGAGGAACTGATGCTTTCAAATTGTGGTGCTGGAGAAGACTCTTGAGAGTCCCTTGAACAACAAGGAGATCAAACCAGTCAATCTTAAAGGAAATCAGCCCTGAATATTCATTGGAAGAACTGTTGCTGAAGCTCCAATACTTTGGCCACCTGATGCAAAGAGCTGACTCATTGGAAAAGACGTTGATGCTGGGAAAGTTTGAAGGCAAAAGGAAAAGGGGCTGCAGAGGATGAGATGGTTAAATAGCATCACCGACTCAATGAACATGAATTTGAGCAAACTCCAGGAGATAGTAGAGGATGGGAGCCTGGCATGCTGCAGTTCTTGGGGTCATGAAGAGTGAGACATGACTTAACTGAACAATGACGTTTCTGTTCAACCAGTTGCCTGACTTAACAACTGAACAGTGACGTTTCTCTTCAACCAGTTGCCTATTATATTCTCCTCTGGATCACCTTTTTCTTATTAATGTTTAGAAGTTCTTTTTATAGTTGGGATATAAGCATTTTGTCTTTCATATTTGTTTCAAATATTTTTCACAGTCTGGTTCTTGTCTTTGAACTTTGTTTAGGTGTCTTTGGTTTAGATGTAGTTTTAGAATTTTCAGGTAACCAATTTATATTTTATGGCTTTTCTTTTTTAAATTTTAGGAAGACAGGTTCAGTTCCTTTTCTTCCTCTAGTATAATGAGTTTTCAGTAATTCTGGCTCTTAGCTTGATCAGATGTGAAATCAATATGGAGTGG
The DNA here is from genome assembly GCF_029407905.1 of Bubalus kerabau. NCBI lineage: Eukaryota > Metazoa > Chordata > Mammalia > Artiodactyla > Bovidae > Bubalus > Bubalus kerabau. Next base: position 22,886,054 of record NC_073639.1, read on the forward strand.
AAACTAAGTCGATACTGGTCCTAATGAACTTAGTCAATGGACAATCACAGAAGATATCTAATACATGCACACCATCTTGACAAAGTGAAGGTGCTGTTTTCTTTTTTCATCAATGATTTTATGCCTGAGCTTATTATATTTAGCAGTTGGATTCTCTTCCTTTGATTTTCAGCATCGTTTAATTAGACATTTGGCAATCTCCATTGAATGGCTTTCTCATTCTGTCACTAAAATTTTAACAGCAGTTGTTAAGTGAAACAAGAGAAAGCTGTGTTCACCAGGATATACTCCAAATTCAAGGGAAAATGGGCTTCTGAATTGGAATCAACATGGTTATGTCACAAGAAAAATCTCTCTTGAACTTTTCTGCTTTATGTACACCTAGTCCCCTCTGTTTGCACATTAAATTTCCTATGTCAAAACCACCTTGCAGCACATTTATCCTTGTCTGTTTATTGGCTTATGTTCAGAGTAAGATAGCAAGTAGTGAGCCTTTCAGAAATTTGACAAAGTCTAAAGTGACTGTTGCCCCAAATTTTAGCAGTGGAGATGGAATACAAGATCTGAGTGAGATGGACAGACTCCTGGCATACCACTGTATCTTGGGGCCAGGCTTCAGGTTTGTTAAATATGCTAATTTAAGAACATGCACAGATAGTGACTGCTTTGGTAAGTTTTAGGCTTATTCTTAAATATCATTGGATTGACAGGATGGCATCAGAAAACGTTTTTCAAGGAAAATTTAAATGTAGTCAGTCATATGGTTTACATAACATAGAATGTTCTTAATGGAGAGCTTTCGTATATCTTACATTGTTTACTCCTTGCAACAAATCTGATAGGGATTACTTTTCAGTTAATTAATTAATTTGGCTGCCTCAGATCTTGGTTGCAGCATGTGGGATCCAGGTGTTTCTTCAAGAATCTTTTGTTGCGGCCCTCAGACTCTCTAGCTGTGGTACATGGGCTCAGTCGTTGCCGCTTGTCAGCTCTGTGGGGCATAGGCTTAGTTCCAGGCATGTGGGAATCTTAGTTCCCTGATCAGGGATGAAATCCGCATCCCCTGCATTTCAAGATGGATTCGTCACCACTGGACCACCAGAGATGTCCTGGTATTATTTTTTAATAACAACTTTATTGAGATATAATTCAAACAGCATACAATTACCTTTTTTTCTTATTTATTTATTTTCATTTTTATTGGAGTATAATTGACTTATAATGTATCAGTTTCAGGTGTAGAGCAAAGTGAATCAGTTATACATATATCACCTCTTATTAAGATTCTTTTCCCATATAGGCCATTACAAAGTAATGAATAGAGTTCCCTGTGCTATATAGTAGATCCTTATTAGTTATCTATTTTATAAGTAGTAATGTATATATGTCAATCCAAGTCTCCCAATTTATTTTTCCCCCTCTAACCCCTGGTACCCTTAGGTTTGTTTTCTACATCTGGGACTCTCTTTCTGCTTTGTAAATAAGTTCATTTGTATCCTTTTTGTAGATTCTATATATAAGTGATATTATATATTTGTCTTTCTCTGTCTGACTTCTTCACCTAATATAATCTCTAGGTCCATTCATGTTGCTGCAAGTTGCATTATTTTGTTCTTTTTTTATGGCTGCATTCAATTACCTTTTGAAGTGTTCAGTTCAGTGGTTTTTCTTATGTTCATGGAGTGGGGAAACCATCAGCACCCTCAATTTTAGATTATTTTCATTACCCCTCCCCCAAGTCCCATGCCCATTAATGGTCACTTCGCCATGTCTTTATTTCTCAACCTTAGACAACCATTAATCTACTTTCTGCCTTTACAGATTTGGCTTTTATGGACATTTCATACATATGGAATCATTAATATGTGGCCTTTTTTTTTTCTTTTAATATGTGGCCTTTTGTGAATGACTTAGTATAATATTTTCAAGGTTCATCCATTTTGTAGCATGTATTAGTACCTTATTTTTATTAATGTTTAATAATCCATTGTATGGATATACCACATAGTTTTGTGGGAGATTTTAAAAATTGACATATAGTGGCTGTACAATGTTATATGTTACAGGTGTACAGTACAGTGATTCACAATTTTTAAAGGTTAAACTCCATTTATAGTCATTATAAAATGTTGGCTATATTCCCTGTGCTGTGCAATATATCCTTGTAGCTTATTTATTTTATACACACTACAAAAGTAGTTTGCACCTTTTAATCCCGTACCCTGAGTGTGCCCCTCCCCACTTCCTCTCCCCACTGCTATCCATTAGTTTGGTGTCTCTATCTGCGACTCTGTTTTGTTGTATTCACCAACTTGTTTTATTTTTAAAATTCCACATATAAATGATATCATACAGTATTTGTCTTTCTCTGTCTGATTATTTCACTTAGCATAATATCCTCCAGGTCCATTCGTGTCATTACAAATAGCAAAAATTCATTCTTTTTTAATGGCCGAGTATACTGATTATCTGTCTTTCACATTTTCTTTATCCATTCATCTGTTGATGAACACTTGGGTTTCTTCCATATCTTGGCTATTGTAAATAATGCTTCTATAAACATTGGGGAGCAAATTGCAGGGTTTTTGATTTCTTTGGATTTATGCCTAAGAGTGGAATTGCTGGATCATATGGTAGTTCTCCCTGGAGGAGGGCATGGCAACCCACTCCAGTGTTCTTGCCTGGAGATTCCCCATGGGCAGAGGAGCCTGGTGGGCTACAGTCCTTGGGGTCCCAAAGAGTCGATTGACTGAGCAACTAAGCGCATGGTAGTTCTATTTTTAGTTTTTTGAGGACCTTGCATGCTGTTATTCGTAATGGTTGCACCAATTAACATTTCATCAACAGGATACTAGGGTTCCTTTCTCCCACATCTCTGCCAGCATTTGTTATTTGTGGGGTTTTTTTTGATGATAGCTATTCTGACAGGTGTGAAGTGGTATCTTGTTCCTTGGAAGTGCATTTCCCTGAATGACTAGTGATGTCGAACATCTTTTCATGCCTGTGGTCATTTGTATATCTCCTTTGGAAAAATGTCTGTTCCGGTCTTCTGCCCATTTTTAAAATCAGGTTGTGTGTGCTTTTGATATTGAGTTGTATGAGCTGTTTTATATATTAATATTTTTGATATCCTCCCTTATTAGTCATATCATTTGCAAATATTTTCTCCCATTCAGTAGGTTTCTTTTCATTTTGTTAGTTTCCTTTGCTTTATAAAAACTTTTAAGTTTAATTAGATCCAGTTTATTTTTTGCTTTGTTTCTTTTGCCTTGGGAGAGTGATCCTAAAAAATATTGCTGTAATTTATGTCAAAGAGTATTCTGCTTATGTTTTTTTCTAGGAGTTTCATGGTGCCGTATCTTATATTTAGGTCTTGAATACATTTTGAGTTTATTTTTGTTTATGGTGTGAGAAAATGTTCTAATTTCAGTCTTCTACATGTAGCTGTGTTTTCCCAGCAGCGCTTATTGAATAGACTGTCTTTTCTCCGTTGTATAGTTTTGCCTCCTTTGTTTTAGATTAACTGACTATAAGTGCATGGATTTATTTCTGAGCCTCTCTTCTGTTCTGTTGATCTATGTGTCTGTTCTGTGCCAGTAGAGTGTTGTTTTGACTGTTGTAGTCTGTAGTGTAGTCTAGGCTTCCTAGGTGGAACAGTGGTAAAGAATCTTCTTGCCAAAGTGGAGACATAAGAGACTAAGGTTTGATCCCTGGGTCTGGAAAATTCCCTGGAGGAGGAAATGGCAACCTGCTCCAGGAGTTTTGCCTGGGAAATCCCATGGACAGAGGAGCCTGGCTGGCTACAGTCAGTAGGGTCAGAAAGAGTTAGAAACGACTGAGGACTGAGCACACACACACACACACACACACACACACACACACAAACACACACACACATTTAGTATAGTCTGAAGCCAGGGAGCATAATACCTCCAGCTTTGTTTTTTTTTCTCAAGATTGCTTTGGCTATTTGGGATCTTTTGTGGTTCTACATAAATTTTAGGATGATTTTTTTTCTAGTTATGTGAAAAATGGCATGGGTATTTTGATAGGGATCACATTAAATATGTAGATTTCTTTAGGTAGTATGGACATTTTAACAATATTGTTCCAATTCATGAATATGGATATTCTTCCATTTCTTTGTTTTGACCTCAGTTTCTGTCATTAGTGTTTTGTAATTTTCAGAGTATGTCGTTTGCCTCCTTGGTTAAGTTTATTCATAGATATTTTATTCTTTTGATGCCATTTTAATTAATTAGTTTCAGCTGCATTGTATAGCATGCAGGATCTTAGTTCCCTAACCAGAGATCAAACCCTGCATACCTCCTGCTGTGGGATTGTGGAGTCTTAACCACTAGACCACCAGAAAAGTCCTGATGCAATTTTAAACAGGGTTGTTTTCTTGCTTTCTCTTTCCAATAGTCCATTATCAGTGTATAGAAAACCAATTGATTTCTGTGTATTAATCTTGTATCCCGCAACTTTCTTGAATTCACTTATTAGTTTTAACAGTTTTTGGGTGGAGACTTTAGGGTTTTCTCTAAATAGCATCATATCATCTGCAAATAGTAACAGTTTTACTTCTTCTTGTCCAGTTGGATACCTATTATTTCTTTTCCTTGCCTGATTGCTGTGGAGGAAGTCCAGTACTATATTGAATAAAAGTTGTGAGGATGGACATCCTTGTCTTATTTCTGATCTTAGAGGAAATACTTTCAGCTTTTCACCATTGAGTATGATGTTAGCTGTTGGTTTGTCATAAATGGACATTATTATGTTGAGATATATTCTCTTTATACCAACTTTGATGAGTTTTTATCATGAATGGATGTTAAATTTTGTCAAATGCTTTTTCTGCATTTATTTAGATGATCGTGTTTTTTTTATCCTTTGTTTTGTTAATGTGGTATATTACATTGATTGATTTGCAGATATTGAACCATTCTTGCATCCCTGGAATAAATCTCACTTGATCATGGTATATGATCTTTTATATATATAATTGAATTTGATTTGTTAATATTTTATTGAGAATTTTTGCATCTTTGTGTGTGTTTTCTTTTCCTGCTTTTGCTATTAGGGTAACTGTGACCTCCTAGAAGGAATTTGGGTGTTACCTCCACTCCAATATTTTTGGTATAGTTTGAGAAGGATAGATATTATCTAATTTTTTTTTATATATTTGGTAGAATTCCCCTATGAAGCTGTGTGGTCTTGGAGTTCTGTTTGCTGTGAGTTTTTAAGTTAGAAATTTAATTTCACTACCAGTGATTTGTATGTTCAGATTGTCTGTTTCTTCCTTATTTAGTCTTGGAAGATTGTGTGTTTCTAGAAGTTTATCCATTTCTTCTAGTTTGTTCAACTTTTTGCATATAACTGTTTATAGCATTCTCTTATGATATTTTGTGTCTCTGTGATATCATTTGTGATTTCTCCACTTTAATTTCTTATTTTGTTTATTGATAAGCCACATTTTGTTTATCTCTTAATCAGCTGGTGAACATTTGGGTTTTCCCCAGTTGGATAGGTATTATTACTCTCATTTGATAAATGAGGAAAACAGTCCTAAAATAAAACAGTCCTTATTCACAGTCATATAGCCAGACATCACTAGAACTATAAATTAAATCCATTGCATACTTCATAATATAAGAACATCTCTTTTCATATTCTTTCACTTTCTCCTTATTTTCTCTTAAAATTAAGGACAACCTAGTATTTATGTTTAGAAGTATTGCTGTTAATTTGATTTCTTTGCCACTAAGTCATTTTTGTTAATGCTTCTGTGTAGGGACTAGGTTCTTGGGTACCATGAATGTAACGAGATTTATACACATCTACAGACTCAACACAGACAGTCCCCAGGCAGTTATACTTTGGAATTCCACTCATTATCGTCATGCCAACCTGTTAACTTTTGATAGTTTGGTAGCTGATGACAGTTAAAAAATTCCTGGCTGACATGTTAGTTATGATTTGAAAGTATGGAGGAGTAAAATGTCTTGAAATTTTCCCTAGTTCCAAATTTAACAGATTTAGAGAGCTCTGCTTCCTTGTTCAATATGTTAAATGTGAAAGGATGTCTTATCTTAAATGTAAAAACAAACTTGATGCTAATAGTGAACAATAAAATTTTTAATTCCATACTTACTTTAAGATAACGTCATAACTGATATTTAGGATAGTTATGATGGAATTATTGAAATTGAATCTGGACAATGCAATAAAAATCCCTCATATATAGAAGAAAACATCAATTAATTTAAATGACTGTCCTTGGGACAACTGATCATCATGATGTGCCACATACATTCTTAATGTTCAGATGAATTGGCCAAAACATTTGATGTTCAGCAATATTCCATGAAACAAATGATTCCTGTTATCTGGTCGTAGGACAAGTAGGAGAAGCTGTATACATAGCCTTAAATTTTGTAGGGACTTTACATATAGCTAATTTTGAAGCCTCTCTTTTTAGAGTTGGAGTAACTAATTCCTAACGAGATTAAAGTCTTATTTAAAGTCACAAAGTGAAAGTCAGTCTTCTTTTTGCTTTGCCTGCCTAACAACTGTCTTTAAAACTTAGCAGATTGGAAAATATCACTGGAAGTTCCTGAAGAAATAAAAAATAGAACTGTCACATGATCAAGCAATTTTATTTCTGAGTATTTACTTGAAGAAAACAAAAATAAGAATTCAAAAAGATGTATGTACCCCAATGTTCATTGTAACATTATTTACAATAGCCAAATATGGAAGCAGCCTAAGTATCCATCAGATGAATGGATAAAGAAAATGGTTTATGCATACAATGGAATGTTACTCAGCCAAAAGAGAATGGCATCTTGCCATTTGCAACAACATGAATGGATCTAGAGGGTATTATGCTAAGTGGTATAAGACAGACAGAGGAAGACAAATATGATTTCACTAATATATAGAATCTAAAAAACAAACCAAGCCAAACAAAAACATACTCATCAATACAGAGAACAAAATGAGTGGTAACTAGAGATGGGGGAGGGGGAGGGTGGGAGTAATAGGTGAAGGGAATTTTAAACCTCCAGTTATAAAATAAATAAGTCATGGGGATGTAATATACAGCATAAGGAACATGGTCAATTATATTGTAACTGCTTTGCAGGGAGATAGATAGTTATTGGACTTACTGTGGTTATCCTTTCACAAGGTGTGCAAATGTCAAATCACTATGTAGCATACCTGAAACTAGCACATATTTATTTCAGCTATATTTCAATGAAAAAAGACCAGCAAGTGTCTCTGGAAGGACATATCTCTGAAATCCTTCCTCAGTGATCCTTTGATTTTCCAGAATTTCTGAAAATATTATTTGTTATGTGAACTTGGTTGAACGTGAGTTTGGCTATGTTCTGCTTTTCTATGTATTCCCAATGTCCAGATCACAGCTGAGAACACAATACATGCTCTATAAATATTCATATTTCTGTGACACTCTATCCAATGTCTTTTCATGTTTTTCTGTCTCATGGTCCAGGCTCGAGTTTTTCTGTTTTTAGTAACGGGACAGTTTCCTCCCTGGTAGCATCTTACAGAAAATGCCAGTGCATAAGACAGATAACTGAAGCAGGCTCCGGGAAGCCAGATGTTTGGCTTTTTGGTCTTCCCTCTTGTGGCTCTACAACAGGGGTTTGGGGGGAAGAGGACATGTTTTAGAGGGGTGCCAAGGTTCCAGGAATCACGGCTGCAAACCCACCATTTCAGGTTCTTAAAGAGAATTAGAGGTAAGAATCCTAACTAGGAATAACTGTTGCATATTTATTAGTTCATATCCTGTTTGAAAAAGGTAATCATCTATTAGCTTATACAAAACTCTAAGACTCTAAGTCTTGCAGTAAGCTACATGTTCATTCAGTTCTCTCACCGGTCATGTTAGAGCACTTACTATATATTAGGCTCAGTCTCTATTTTAATAGCTATGGATCTCAAACATATTGAGCAAATGGACCAAAATATTCTTTTTTCTTGGAGTTGACATTTTGATAGGGGAAGATAGACAATAAAAAAGATGTAATTACATACTGTGTTGGATGGTGATGGTGATGATACATCTATAGAGAAACAATGTGAGAGGGTACAGGGTGTGTGTGTGTTTGTGTGTGTGTGTGTGTGTGTGTGTTGCAGTTAATGGGATAGTAATGGAAGGTTTAATTGACCTTTGCGTATAGACATGAAGGAAGTGAGGGAATGAGCCATAGGCTTTCTGGGGATGGAAAGCGTTAAAGCCCTAAGTGAAAGCATGCCTGGTAAGTGTCAGAGGGATTTCTGTCTTCAGTCTCCTTTACATGAGATTCCTTAAATTACAAGGAGCCATAGAAGAATTTTGATCAAGGAAATTATTTGGTAGGATTTCCTTGGTTCAGATCCTATAATTAGGCAATAGATAGGAAAGGACTTTCATGATGAATGATTTAAGGATAACTTACCTGGTATCATGGGATCAGATTTTCTTTGGCCAATTATGTTGACTCACACATGTACTGATTTGAGATGTAAATGAATTCCCTTTCCATTTCTCTCTGTATTCCTGTACAGAAGGGAAGAGTTAAGAACCCCCTTTCTTAGGAGGTGTTTAAAATAGGCCAGTGTCTCATCCTGGATAGTTTAGGGGAGTCTTTGCTTGAAGGCAGATCAATCTCTCAAGTCTCATTACTGCTCAAAGCATCAATAGACTGCCCCTCTCCAGGTGACCTCAAACTCTCTCTCTGAACCAGGAGAAAGTTCTTTGGTGCTGTCATCCTTTCAGTTTTCCCTATATCAGAAAATACTGGGGCATCATAGACCTTAGGGGGTGTGGGAGAGCCATTCTCCATCATTTAGGCCGTAAGCAGCATCATTAGGGCGATGCTGAAGGAAATGAGTCCTGAGAGGTTGCTGTGTGATTCCATGACCACATTTACTATAGACCCTATTTTCTAAAATGCTGCACTAGTTTCTTTCAAGGGAGGTTGTTATCTGCTGCTCAAAACAACTTGCTTTGCAGCCAAGTCACTGGCGGAGAGGACAAGTTATGAGGCATCTGAAACAGGCTGGTGATGGGGGTAACAGAATGGCAACCAAGGACCCTTAAGAGCTGTTCGCATGTTAGATTTTGTTTGGAGCCCAATCCTGGCCCTGTGGAGCACAGAGTTTATGTTTTATTTAATGATAGCCTGATACTGGAAAATGGATGCTGTGTAAGTTTCTAGTGGGAGGCTGGGGAAGGGAGTCAAAGCAATAGTGTAGAAGGGAGCTTGACGTGGGGAGATATACCCTGCCCTGTTATTACCAAGTGCCTTCTCCTCAATTGTTTTCACCTGTTTCAATGCCCTGCCCTGTGGCTCCCCTGAGGACCACTCTTTATTAAATGCTTGTTACTACTGGGGGGCTGTTGATAGTGTTGTTGTTGGGGAAAAGGGTAAGGAGATAGAGGGGGGAGGAAACTTGGGATGCATCAGGAAAATTGACCCTGTTTATACAAATACACCATTTCATGCAAGACACAAATTCTTTTTATTTAAGATATTCCACGTGAGCTTTTTCCTGAAGGAGCTCAATGGCAAATTATTTTTAAAATAGATTTTTTTCCTAATTTAAGTATTTTGTAAAACTGGATTTTCAAAGTACAGACTTCAGGAAAGCAGGAAGCAACTGTCAACCCCTTGTTAGATGTCACTTGAGCTTGGGGATGTGAAAAGTACCTAGCTTTACATAGCAGAGAGATATCAGGTTTGAATCTTGGGTCCACCATTTGCAAGCTCTGTGACTGGATAAATCACTTGGCTTCTGAGTCTTCAGCTGATTCATGTGCAGAAATGGAGGTAATGATTCTTCTCGCACGGGGTCATTATGATGTAAAGTTTCTGACACATGATGGAGGCTCAACAAGGGCTGTTTCATCCTGTTATTTCTCTTTGGGTGTATAAGCACACACCCATTTAGGTTGAACTGAAAGCATCATCTTGGTTTATCAGAGAAATTGGCCAGTGATGGTAAAGACACCGTTTCTTGCTCAAAATAATTCTTAGTGCTTTTCTTGGACTTTGGTGATTTATCCTCAAGTATGAAATCACCTATGATAGTTTTATGACTCTAGCCCCTGCAGTGGCCACAGGGACTCCCCCTCCTGGGGCCCTGCTCCCCTCCCAGTCCTTAGAAGTGATGTAACATTGGATTCATCACATTTACCATCATGTTAATTTGTTGTGTTGAATTCTGGGTCTCTTCTGAGTGCCCCAGTTCAACATTTTACACTGAGTTACTACCATCACATTTGAGGAAAAGCTTCAGCTAACCAATAAGATTACTGGGCTTCCCTAGTGGCTCAGATGGTAAAGAATCCGCTTGCAATGCAGGAGACCCGGGTTTGGAGTGGCAAATAGTAGGGAAAAAACCGTTCCCAAGTTTATGTGTTTCCTGTATTTATTTTCCCATAGACCACATAAGAATACCATAATTCTAAGGCACTGGAGTCGACAACTCCTAAGCAACTCCAACAGTGGTGGATGGACATCGTAATAAAATACGTGAAACTGGCCCAGATATTATAAAACAACAAGAGATTTGTCATTTTGACACTCTTGGAGGTTGGGTAGGATTGTGCTGCTCAGCCTCCTGCAGAGGAGATATATCTGTTTACTGTTAGGTCCCCCGACCGCTTCCTTCTATAGGGAAAGGATGAGTTGTGTGTAGACGTTTATTCATTTAAGATATTGAAGTTTTTGTGTCTTAAAGTGTTCTTGCCCCCTTGTGGGAAATCTGAGGGGAGGCAGTGGGTTTCAGCATTTACCCATTTAGCGCTATTATCAATTTCCCTAGGAGCCATGTTGGCCACAGGGTTGAGTCTTTGGTTCTCCCTGGGACATATCTGTTTTTGCTAAACATCTGAGAGTACACTGTGTTTATATGTCTTTATCAGGACAAATGACAGCATAGTGATTTCCTTTTGCTTTATGAGCTATATTGATTGAATAGGTGGATTCTCTGCTATACTTGCTTTCATATTTTCTACTATGGTTTCTTCATTGGTCAGTGGAACCAGATTGCTATTAATATATTTCTCAGTATCTGTGGAAAGGACTATAGAGGAGGACTAGTTCCTCCTGCTCCAGCAATTCTATGACTTCATTTTGTGACCAGAGCCTGACATCTGTACTATTGTTCTTGAGTTTGTATCCCTAGATTAGTATTGTCTTTCTAAAGAATTACCTGGGAAGGCTCAGCACTAATTCCAGTGATACCATGGAGGCTGATGTGTGATTGTTTGAACCATTTCTGGGACTTCCCTTTGGAAACTGCCTTCAAAGGCAAAACACTAGTCACAAAGAAAATAGTTTGCTGATATCAGGGACTTTAAAATCTGAGAACAGGAGTATTGATCTCTTTGAAAATAAACACTCTTTAAATGTATAAGCTGTGGTTTGTTTACCAAGAAAATATCAGCCTCATTACTTTATGGTCACAACTGACAAGGATAGAAGAGAATATTTATAATAACATCTTAGCACAGCTATAGTCAATAACTCGTGCTAGAAAGGACAATCCAGAGTATTAGCTTTTCCTTAATCATAAGCTGCATGTCCTTTTCTAGTCATTATGTCATTCATTGTTTTTTCCCTCTTTCACTAAAAAAAAAAATTTTAAGTCTTTCTCCCATGATCCCTAAACTGGCAGTCTTACTTATTTAAGAGAAGCTTTTATATTCCCTGATGTCTCAGATGGTAAAGAATCTGCCTGCAATGCAGGAGACCTGGCTTTGATCCCTGGGTCAGGAAGATCCCTTGGAGAAGGGCATGGCAACCCACTCCAGTATTCTTGCCTGGAGAATGTCATGGACAGAGGAGCCTGGCGGGTTGCAGTCCATGGGATCGCAAAGAGTCGGCAGGACTGAGCGACTAACACAAACTTTATTCCCGGTTCCAGGCAAATTCTTTGATGGTTCAAAGCCCTCTGTTTGTTCTCTTTTTTTCTATCCAACCCCATCTTTATTTCTCACTCCTAAAGCCATACTTGCCCCGCCATGATTCTTCTATCAGGGGAAACTGCTAACCACTTTTGCCTCCCTGTGATATCCTCTGGGTTTATCCCCATGCTCCTGCAGCGACATGTTTGAAATCTGAGCTCAGAGTAAGAAAGGATATGGGTAACAGTGTTAAGATTTTCTAGTAACCTCTTGCATGTTGTATTGATGTGTGTGTTTTTGTGTATTCTTTTTTCTGGGTTCTTTTTACATATGTCCCGCTGGTTAAGTTTCTACTAATTACAAAGGCTAAATAAAGCCTCCTCTTCAGAGGGAGAATATTTTGGTAGGGCAGCATTTAGGAGTATGGTAGCTTGCAGCATTTGCAAGAAAAAGGAAACACAAAGTCCAGAAGACTGATAAGTGACCCAGTCAACCCGTGTCCCTGGGCACCACACTTACTTTTTGCTTCAATAAAGTCAGCTTCAAAGCAATCTCAATCCTTCATCAAAGAGATTTCCAGAGTGCTCCCAATGGGTTAACATAAATCTTACTATTCTCACTGTTTTTTTTTTTTTTCCTTCCAAGTTGCCTTTCAAAAAAAAAACCAGTCCTGTGTCTCCATTTCTTTAAATCTTTTATCCTCAGGCTGCTAGCACTGGCTGTATGGATTACATATTAGCAGTTAAGAATATTCCACAAAGTTCTGGCTTGTTCTCACCCTACAGTGCTTACAGTAGCCGATTGAGATGAAAGGAATTTGAAAGGCACAGCCGGGCAGCCCCGCCCTGGCTCAGCACAGACCCTCTCTGTGGCTTATCGCGCTGAGGATGTTCTTTTGACCAGCCATCAGTCATGTTTGAAACTTTCCCGTGATTCCCGAGATATGAACCCCTTTGATAGAAGTTAACAATACAGCATATGCAGCAAGGGCTAAGGAAAATGCTTTTGACTTCAAGTTAAAGAAATGCTTTGTTCCAGCTCAGAGTTTTACACTTTCTTAGGATCTCCCTTCTCTTGGGCAGCCTCCGTGGCTCCCTGCCAGCTAAGCTAAGTTTGGGCACCTATGGATGCTTCCGTGGCTGCCATAACTGGAAAAGAGAGGCTCCTGGAGGGAGATTGACAGGAGTAAAGAGGAGCAGAGAAAGAGATGGAGCAGGGAGAGGAGAGAGAGGGCGAGAAAAGAAGAGCTTATCAAGTTGAAGGCAGAAGTGGATTGGGAAAGAGCCGAGCCCTGAGGGAGCTGGAGGGGCTGACTGAACTCTCAGTTTCAAGCTCAGGGGCATCTAGAGAGGAAGAAATCCAGTGAGCCTGTATGTCTCTGCTTTACAATGAATATAAAGGAGCCATTTTGGGAAATGTTCTTGGGAGCTGGAGGTTCACTTGTTACTCAGACTCTACCCTGTATAATTCCTTTGTTGTTTTTAGAAATTTGGCCTTGCTTTTAAATATTTGAATTTTTATCCCTGCTTCAGGACTCTGCTTTGCTGATGGGGAGCTGTTAATTCTGGGCCCTGGGGCTACTATTTAAACATCAAAGAAGCCAAAGGAGCCCTCACTGCAATCAGGCTGCTTTCATTTTCAGTTACTTCTAGCCGAAAGAGAAGGGGAGTTATCTGCAGAATTATGGGGCCCAGGACCCCCATATCATTGTGCATTATTTTAAGTGGACACGACGCTGATTGCTCAGTGCTCTGGGAAAGCTGTTCATCAACTGCACCACATTCAGAACAGGTGCCACCTGCATCCCTGTGTTGAGGGTTGAAGACTGGAATGAAAATGTCACCCTTTCTTTTGTCTTCAGCTGCAGTTTGGAGGTACTTCCCTTGAGGGTTGATCTGCTCCTTTTCTCACTGGGTTGAAATAATTCCATTAAAAGTCTTTTGCTTACTCAAGTAAAACAGTCTACCAAGTGAGTGGCATTTGGCAAACTCGTTCCCTTTTCTTGATTATTCTGGTCTGTTGATCTGTGTCTCTGGAGAAATTCTGGAAACTTCTAAGTAGTCTTTTGGAGTTTAAAATATTGTCTCCCTGGTGGTTAACCTGGATCAGAGACTAATAAGATGAATTCCTCCCTTGCCTTGGTGATCCCAGTTCTTTCTTCACACCCATCAATCCTCCAGCTCTTGGAGAACTCAGAAATGAAGGAGTATATTTGTCACTGGTGGGTAGCAAGGCAACAGAACAATTCAGACTGGTCAGACAGAAATAAATGCCTTTGCAGGAAAAGTAAAAGGCACACAGTTGGTTGTAGGAAACTGGAAAGAGAATTTTACATGGAATGGTGGAAAGAGAAAACTCATTCTGTTAAAAGCCACAGAATTATTGTCATCCTATCTCTGGTAAATTCCATGACATCTGGATCCAAATAATCTGCCACTAGCAACAAGGGGTAAAAAATGGAGGTGCCTTCCTTGGCATTTTATTTAGAAAACATCCTGATTGGCTTTTAAATTCCTAGAGCACATGAGGAAGGAATGAAGTTAGCTTTTTCAGAGTCTGCTTTCTTCTGGAGCGAGGATAGCAGAAAAATGAATGGTGGGTTACTTCTAATTTATAATGATGGTTTCATCTCCCCCAGATATTACTTTAGTTCTTGGGTGATCGCTTCTTCCCACCTGAATCCTGATTGCTTTTTGAAGATGAAAAAGATCACAGAGGCTGTATAGTCCATTTCTAGTCTTTATAAGTTTGCAGCTTACACATTGCTTTTGATACTAGTTTAAAATTCTTTGGGTAATAAGAATTCCAGTTTGTTTTCAATTTTTTTCTTTACTCCATGGCTTGATTAGCAAACAAACATTCATAAACAAAACTGATTGGTTCCTATCACTTTTTAGTTTTGTATTGAAGCCCAGACTTCAGTTCTCCTCAGTTATTTTGAACATAACTAGTGGCTTCCTTTATTAGAATAAACTGAACAGCCAACATGAGAAATACTGCCAGTGTGTATATGTCTTACATAACAAGAAACATGGTACTTAACAAAAAACATATAGTATGTCTTATAATATCGAAGTGAATTATCCTTTTGTGCTCACTCTCAGATTTGGTACTTTTTTGTTTTTTAACTGATGCTGTAGTTTTTAGGTATTCTGGAGCTCTGACCACTTTCATTCATACTTATAGTGAAAAATTGGAGCGCTCCCCCAAATAAAGGATAGTGTCTGTGCTACTGTTTTTAGAAAGAAAATTTGATCTTTATCAAAGAGCGAGGATAAAACCCGTGTATTAATCACCTCCATTGCCTTTGTTCCAAATTTAAGATTATTGTCATTCCCTTTGCTTGAACATCTTCTTTGCCCCAAGCTTTCTTTTAGACAGGGAAGACAAGGACAGAGGGCAGGAATGATGAAGGTAGGATATAGCACAAGATACAGGCATTCTTTGAGGGCAGAAACCATATCTTCTTCAGTGTTTATTCCATCCATAGACTGTCTCTCTCTGCCAAATACTTAGAATCTAGCTTGACAATCATTTGATTTTGTTGATGGGGTAAATGAGCAAGAAGATGGAGTTTGTGGGCAAGTCTAGACCAAGAGTTCCTAAAGTGTGGTTCTAGGTAATGTTAGTCTAGATGTATATCCCATACAAATATTCTAAGAAAATATAGATTGAGATTGTACTTTATTTAGGGGAGTCGAAATGTACATTTCTATATTAAAGAGTCTGAAAAGAAGTCCAGTAGGAAGGAAATCTGCAGCAAAGTAGTCAATCCAGGGTTTTTCAAGTCTATTTGACCAGAAACTTTTCCCCCTCTTTTTAAAAACTTCCTTTGCCTTAATGTCCCACTAAACCAGTGCTCTGATTAACACTCTAGATTAAAATAGATTAAATTAAGATGAAAAATCTTGCTTTCTTTGGGCATTAAATTTAAGTTGTATTTATTGAATATATAACCATGTCTTTAGGTATCACAAGACTCCCATTAATAAGAAAAAGGAGACAATGAAGTAAGTAAAAAAGCCTTCATTTCCCATCAGGTCTACCAGTTGACACAAAAAATCTTGATGAAATATTGTTTAGGGAGAAACCACTTCAAGATATAAATGTCTATTATGAGAAGCAATGGTTAGGCCTGCCTGAAATATTTGCTATTGCTGACTCACAGGCTTAATACTATTGTACAAAGAGAAACTGTGTACTCTTCTGGAATGAATACCAATTTAGCCTGGGCAAGCAGTAGAGATCGATGGTTTTATGTATCTTTGATTCTTTTATGTTTTTCCAGAGTGCAAGTGGACTGAGAAAAAAATTCAGGCCCTCTAAATATTTTTTCTTATGTCTGAAAGGTTTATGAAGAGCTTAGCCATGAAGAAGCCGGGGCACAGTTTCCTGGGCAAGTTTCGCTGTGACTTGTTCTGTTCTGAGTAGCACTGGAGTCCTTGTTTGGGACAAATGGTCTCCATCATTTCTTCACCACTCAGCCCTGTAGGAGGAAGATGGCACTGATGTGAATGAAGCTTCGACATGCCAGTCACCTTCCCTTTATTTCTGCTCTCCCTTCTTTTTGGATAATGAATCGGGGTGTCGTTAGCTGCCTGCCTTGTGTTCATCACTGTCAGCGCTGGCAGGGTAACAGATAACGGCAGAGATTCAAGGCCACCCAGGGAATGAAGCCTGACAGAACCCCATCTATCACTCCCCTTTTAGGGGGTCTCTGTGGTGCAGCTAGCATCAAAGCTGTAATCGAAGCTCACCAGGTCGCTCAGGGGCCAGGCCGATCGCTCTGCCAAAAAAGCAACGTGAGCTGTCAAATCTGCTTTGTAAATGAAGTGCTTTTCTAGAGACAGTGTGTTTATAATTGTCATCCTGTATGTAGTCCCTCAGTATCCAAGAGCTTCTCTCCATGAGCTCCCTCTGGTTATTTTCAGACAAATGAAACTTACACCATGTGGAGGAAAGGTGTGCCAGAAAATGGATGTTTTTGACCTTGGGCATACCTAAGCATACCCTATTTCTGAGGTCTTTGCCCTAAAGGATTTGAGTGTCATCTCCTTGAGCAGCTCGGTTATTAAGGCTAGCTAGAGAAGGCCTGACTGGGGCTGCCACTTTTCTTGTCCTTTTCCCTGGGTGAGTCTGCCCTCGTGCCTGTTTCCATCCATCCGTCCATGTCAGCGACCTCCAGATTGACATCAACAGCCACCTCTTTTCTTCAGTCTCCACTCCAGAACAGCATGTCCAGATCTTTACTTGCATGCTCCACAGGCACCTCAAATTCATCGTGTCCCAGACACGATGTATCACCTTTATTCCAAACCTGCTTCCATCTGCATTCTCAATCTCAACAAATGCATCACCTTCTAGTAAGGAAAACATCCTAGATCTGTTGTTCATCTTTCAGTTCAGTTCAGTTCAGTCACTCAGTCGTGTCCGACTCTTTGCGACCCCATGAATTGCAGCACGTCAGGCCTCCCTGTCCATCACCAACTCCCGGAGTTCACTCAGACTCACGTCCATCGAGTTGTCGATGCTGTCCAGCCACCTCATCCTCTGTCGTCCCCTTCTCCTCCTGCCCCCAACCCCTCCCAGCATCAGGGTCTTTTCCAGGAGTCAACTCTTTGCATGAGGTGGCCAAAGTATGGGAGTTTCAGCTTTGGCATCATTCCTTCCAAAGAACACCCAGGGCTGATCTCCTTCAGAATGGACTGGTTGGATCTCCTTGCAGTCCAAGGGACTGTCAAGAGTCTTCTTCAACACTACAGTTCAAAAACATCAATTCTTCAGCGCTCAGTTTTCTTCACAGTCCAACTCTCACATCTATACGTGACCACTGGAAAAACCATAGCCTTGACTAGATGGACCTTTGTTGGCAAAGTAATGTCTCTGCTTTTGAATATGCTATCTAGATTGGTCATAACTTTCTTTGCAAGGAGTAAGCATCTTTTAATTTCATGGCTGCAGTCACCATCCACAGTGATTTTGGAGCCCCCCAAAATAAAGTCTGACACTGTTTCCACTGTGTCCCCATCTATTTCCCATGAAGTGACGGGACCAGATGCCATGACCTTCGTTTTCTGAATGTTGAGCTTTAAGCCAACTTTTTCACTCTCCTCTTTCACTTTCATCAAGAGGCTTTTTAGTTCCTCTTCACTTTCTGCCATAAGGGTGGTGTCATCTGCATATCTGAGGTGATTGATATTTCTCCTGGCAATCTTGATTCTAGCTTGTGCTTCTTCCAGCCCAGCATTTCTCATGATGTACTCTGCATATAATTTAAATAAGCAGGGTGACAATATACAGCTTTGATGTACTCCTTTTCCTATTTGGAACCAGTCTGTTGTTCCATGTCCAATTCTAACTGTTGCTTCCTGACCTGCATACAGGTTTCTCAAGAGGCAGGTCAGGTGGTCTGGTATTCCCATCTCTTTCAGAATTTCCCACAGTTTATGGTGATCCACACAGTCAAAGGCTTTGGCATTGGCATAGTCAATAAAGCAGAAATAGATGTTTTTCTGGAACTCTCTTGCTTTTTCCATGATCCAGCGGATGTTGGCAATTTGATCTCTGGTTCCTCTGCCTTTTCTAAAACCAGCATGAACATCTGGAAGTTTACGGTTCAGTATTGCTGAAGCCTGGTTTGGAGAATTTTGAGCATTACTTTACTAGCGTGTGAGATGAGTGCAATTGTGCAGTAGTTTGAGCATTGTTTGGCCTTGCCTTTCTTTGGGATTGGAATGAAAACTGACCTTTTCCAGTCCTGTGGCCACTGCTGAGCTTTCCAAATTTGCTGGCATATTGAGTGCAGCACTTTTGCAGCATTACCCTCCTCCAAAATCCAACTAAAATTAATTCTGTTGGAACCAACTTGTAAACATCTTAAGTAACCATCCCATCTTCTCCATCTCCTTGTTTCCCCTGGATTTTTCAGTAGCCTTCTTAATGCTTTTCCTGCCCTTGTCCCTCCACACTGCAAAGAGGTGTCCTACCTACAAAGGTGGTCATGATACTTTCCTACTCAACAGTGAGCCTACTACTCAGCATCTCCCCGATGCTATGAGATGGACTCTACCCCTTCCTGTGATGTTCCAGGCTCTTCATTATTTGACACGGGTCTATCTGACCACTGTCATCTTCTGGACTCTCTCCTGCCTTGAGATTATGAACTAGCAATACTTAAATACCTGCATGTCTTAGAAGATGCCAGTCACTTTAATGTCTCTGTACCTTTTCCATGCTATTTCCTCTTCTAGGAATGTCCTCTCAACACATGCCCATTCAGAAAATACTATTCATTTTTAAGGTTAGCGCAGGGACTTTGTCACCTATGAAAACTTCTCTAACTCCCTACCAATACTGTTATGATTTTTCATGTCTGCTTTTCCGTTATAAAAGAAGTATCACTTACTGCCTCTGATCATCAAGCAGTATATTAATTTATTTACAGATTTATACTTAATTCTCAAGTCTGCCTATAAGGTAGATACTATTAGACCAATTATACAGATGATAAACTGGAGAAGGAAATGGCACCTAACTCCAGTATTCTTGCCTGGGAAATCCCATGGACAGAGGAGACTAGCCGGGCTACAGTCCACGGAATCAAAGAGCTGGACACGACTGAGCGACTAACACACACACACTTATGAAAAAATTGAGGCTCAGACTAATGAAATAGTTTCCCCCAATTCAAAACCCAGCAAGTTTATGTGACTTTAAGATGCTACTCTTTCTGTTGTTTTAAACTGTATCTGTTCATGTCTTGAAAATAAGCACTGTTACCATGTGTTTCAAATCCCTAGTACTGAGCACAATGTTTGGTACAGAGTAGATGTTCAATCGGAGAAGGCAATGGCACCCCATTCCAGTACTCTTGCCTGGAAAATCCCATGGACAGAGAAGCCTGGTAGGCTGCAGTCCATGGGGTCTCGAAGAGTCGGACATGACTGAGCGACTTCACTTTCACTTCTCACCTTCATGCATTGGAGAAGGAAATGGCAACCCACTCCAGTGTTCTTGCCTGGAGAATCCCAGGGACAGGGGAGCCTGGTGGGCTGCCGTCTATGGGGTCACTCAGAGTCGGACTGAAGCAACTTAGCAGCAGCAGCAGCAGCAGATGTTCAATAATAGTTACTGAGTGAATATAATGTATATAGTATTCCATATATTTGTACCCACAAGATACTTTGCACACATTATCTTTATTTTTCAAAACAACCCTATGACAGGCAATGAGATCCCCATTTTCACAGTTGTGGAAACTGGAGCTTGAGCACTTAAATGACCTTGCTAAGGTCATACAGGGGCAGGAGCAGTGTTTCCTCATTCCATAGCCCATGTTCTTCTCAACACATCATGCTGGTTGCCAATGAGTGAATTCTCTGCTGACAATTAAAGCATCAACATCAAGAGATAGAGAGAAATGAAGAGCAGTTAGTTCAAGTCCAGATTTGTTACTGTGCCCTTCGTGGCATTCTGTGGTTTTGCTGTATTCTTTCCATGGAGCTTTTTCTAACACAACTCGGCGACCTCCATCCCCTTCTCTCCAGTCAGCCTGGCCTCTCAAATCCCTTCTTACATATCCTGCCTGCTGTTCTTGCTCTCTGATTTTATTCAGACTGCCTGAAGTGCCTTTTTCCACCACTGTACCCAGTCGAACCCATGCATCTCTTAAGGACAAGCTCAAGTTCTGTCTTCTCTATGAATAATTCCCCATAGCTCCATCCTGCCAGCCCCGACCAAACATAATGTTGTCTGTGCCTTATATTTTGGTCTTGGTTACGTAATTTTATTGCGTTGCTCTATTCTATCTTGCATCCTGTAATTACTTCAGCATCCAAGCTTTATTCCCAGGAATATTGCAAACTCCTTGACAGGAGGGACTGTGCTATATATTTCTTTTATATTCCACACAGTGTAGAGCACAATTCTAGGTGGGCCCTCAATAAATATTTATTGAATTAAATTGGTTATGGCACAGACTACATTTAAACCTGCACAGAATTCCTTTTCATAAATTATAGGGGGTGAGACAAGAGGCTTATTGGAGGGAACCACTGAATGTATTCAGTCTGGGCAAGGACACATGAGAATAAGGGCTGTGATGTGGGTTCTTGAACAGAGAGAAGTAGGTAGACTGGGATTTGGAGCCCACGGTGGGAAGAGGAAGACTGAAGAGCATGAGGGTGAGTAGTAACTGCAGCGAGAGCAGCAAAGAGGGCTCTGAAATGAGAGCGATGCCTCTTAGCGAAGAGGCTGCCAAGAATTTTCTGTTTTTAGAAGTTATTAACAAGTTAAATAATTTGACAGAGTGTTCTTAGGTAGTCAAGAGATTTGCTAAGCAAGTATCTTGCTGGGTCAGCAAAATAATGCTGCTATCCATAATTCTTGCACAAGTGGAGTGAAGTGTTTTCAGAGTTTTATTCATGAAAACCACTTCTATTTCTTTTTACTGATGCTGTTTCCGAATTCTCTTCCTCCATCTCCCCCCGCCACCACCCACACTCACTCACACTCACACATACACACATTCTGTCTTTCAATTGGATAATTTCCACTGAATATTTGGGGTGATAATATTCTCTCTTAAGTGACTAGATTCTTAAAAGATTTAATGATTTTTGTTTTTACTTCTGTCTCAGATTTACATATTTGGGGCTATGGGGGAAGTTCTGTGTGTAATTTGACTTATTACAGGTAATATTGTATTCTTGCTGGGAAAATCCCATGGACAGAGGAGCCTGGTCCGGTCCATGGGGTGGCAGAGTTGGACACGATTGTGGCAACTGAGCCCAGGACAGGTAATATTGATTGGAAAATTATTGTTCAAACACAAGATGACATATCAAACCATTCACAACATTAATGTGGGAATATTTCAGTATCATTTAAAAAAATCTGGCTTTTTTTTCTCTTGTTTTCATTTCTGTACTTGGAGCTTATAGTTTATTGCCAGGAACACTTTCCTGAACAGTTCTGAAAAGATAGAAAACAAATATGCCATAAAAACAGATTGAGATTAAATGGCAACTCAGAGGACTATGGTTAATTTCCTTGCTTTCTGGTAAGAGAGAAATTATAAACTATTTCCATTCACTTGATTGCAATTGAAAATCCTTAAATTTCTCCAGGGAAAAGCATACCACTAACTCCCTCGGAAATAGCTCCTGATGTCCCATAAATACTATCAAATATCAAGAAGTTGTTCTCTAGGAAGAAATGTTTTTCCACCTCCTTCTCTCTTTCCTCACCCTTCTTTTTCTCATTCTTGGTGCGTGACTGTGAAGCAATGATTTGTTTCCATTTGGAAACTTTCTGTTTCTACAAAGGAAATAGTTTTATGGGATGTTACAGATATTGCTGGCTGAGTGTGACTATATGGCAGGGTTCTGCCCAGTGAGTGTAAATAGAAGATGCTATTTATAGATTCCCAGAAATATAAGGTAATAAATTAGTGTTATTCGAGCCACTAAATTTGTGATAATTTGTTACAGCAGTGTAGCTGCTGTGGAAAACAATATGGAGATTTCTCAAAAAACCTAAAACATAGAATTACCATGTGACTCAACAATTTTTCTCCAGGGTATACATACAAAAAACCAAAACCAGAAACATTAATTTGAAAAGATACATGCTCCTCAATGTTCATAGATGCACTATTTATAATTGCCAAGATATGAAAGCAATCTAAATGTCCAATAGCAGATGAATGGATAGAGAAGATGTGTGTGTGTGTGTGTGTGTGAGATGTGTGTTTGTAGTGTGTATACACACACACACACACACAGACACACACACACACACACGTATAGGCTTCCCAGGTGGCTCAATAGGTAGCAAATCCTCCTGCAATGCAGGAGACGCAGGCAGATGCAAGTTCGATCCCTGGGTTGGAAGATTCCCCGGAGAAGGGCATTTTCCAGTCCTCTTGCCTGGAAAATCCCATGGTCAGAGGAGCCTGGTGGGCTACTGTCCGTAGGGTCACAAAGAGTTGGACATCACTGAAGTGACTTAGCATGCATGCATGCATGCACGGATGGACTTGGAGGGCATTATGGTAAGTGAGTAAGTCACACAGAGAAAGATAAATACTGTATGATATCACTTATATGTGGAATCTAAAAAATAAAACAAACTAGTGAATATAATGAAAAAGAAACAGATTCACAGATACAAAGAACAAACTAGTAGTTGCCAATGTGTGTGGGGGAGGTACAAGAGAGAGGAAGGGGAGTGGGAGGTACCAACTATTGGCTATTATATAACATGGGGAATATAGCTAATATTTTGTAAAAGTTAAGTTTTTACAAAATTAGTAAGACTGCAAATGCTGTGTGACCTTTAAAAGTTGTATTAAAAATATCTGGATGAAAAATGAAACAAAAAGGCAGAAAAAGAATTGTTATGCTAATAGTAGGAAATGAATGCACTGGGTTTGCTTGTTTTCCTACCCAAACGCTTTCCTCCGAATAACTCTCCGCTGTCTCCCTCTTCTTCCCACTCTGTCTTGTGCTTTGAGGTGTATTAATTTTGTTAATCCATTGGAATTTTAGATAATAAAATAGAAATAGGTACTTACTTATTTCTGTTCTTCTGTGTAACTACTCTCGGGTGCCCACTAAATGCAGCCATTTGCACATACAAAGCTGGCAGTACTGAGCCCACGCAGCCATATCCTTTCTTACTTTAAACTTGTATGATTGTGGCAACCTCCTCTGTGTTCTCCATACTATGTTCCCCCCTCTAACTGGATAAAACTGACCTTCCTAATATGCCCCTTTTATCATGGCAGTCCCTGATCAAGAATTGACAGACTTTCCGTCTCCTAATAAACTGATTCCTTTTAGTTTTCAAAATCTTATCTTACTCTGGATTTCTAGCCTGACCTTGAACTTGCTGTTTTGATTGGGTTACTGTCTTCCTATCTACTATATCCCAAGCTGTAGCAAACCCTTGCCTGGCCTGGAATTATCTTCCCTCATCTTTCTTCCTCTTTTTTGATCTTTTTTAATCTTCTTCCTCTCTCCTGATTCCCCCTTTCCTTCCCTCCCTTCCTTCCATCTTTTCTATCTCTCTCCCTTTCTTTCTTTGTTTGCACCAACATTCTATACATTCTTTAAAGTTTCACTTCAGTTACCAAACATCCCTGACTCTTCTAATTTCTGATGACTTTCTGTTATCTGATCACTGAATTGTACTTGGTACCACCCATGTGGTTTTATTTGTGAGTTCAAGGTTATTTTCCTGTAGTTCCTTTTATCTGTGATTCAGGGTAGTGCACATGGTGATTATGCAAATAGATTCATACTTAGCTGATCCCATTCTCTCTTGCTTTCTGTATACCTCCCTGGTCACCATGTAACCAATTTCAGAGATTCTCCATAGTGCTACCGGGAGGTAGGGAGACTGGATTTAGAAGAAATTAAAGGGACCAGATCTGAAACCTGATGCAATCAGGATTGTGCTCTATCAGAGTTGTGTTCTATCTGCCTCAGCAAACTGTCTCTGAAAGTGCTTGGCAAATTCTGGAATTTTATTTGGCTACTTGATTGACAGAACGGTTGTAGAGCACGCCCATTGTGTTTCTCATCACGCCCACCTGCCCGTGTGTTAGCACCACCGCCAGCATCATCATTTTCTCCATCATTATCATCATCTAAAGCGTCCAGTATTTTCTTGAAAATGTAATGCAGACATCAGTCTAAAACTACCTTACTGGGGGTCGTCTATCCTTGATATTTAAATAAAGTTTGGTTTATGTCTCCATTCCAGTGGGAAATTCAGTGTTTCTCCCATCATCTTTGGGATTCCAGGGAAGTGGCATTTTTCATAATCACTTCTGGTTGTGAGATTCTGCTTTGGTTCCAGATTAAGTTTCCATTCTGCATTTGCCCTCTTGGGTGTTGTTTCTTTTCCTGCATGGTATTATCCTGCTGTATATTGCCCTTATCCAGTGTCTTTCTTTTCCAAAGCCCCACCAACTTAAGCTTCTATGTATTACAGACTTTACTGTAATACATACTGGGTCTGGTGGTCGACCCAGAGGGTTAGAGGGTTTGTGTTCATTGATTCTATTAAAGCACATTAGAGAAAATATTACAGAATTTATTGATACTAACAACAGAAAAACATATTAGACATTACTATTCTACTCTTGAGATAGATCTGCCTTAAGAATTACTGGTCATTTCTTCTACCATGCCAGGGTTGCCCTTCTTTCCTTTAATTCCTCCTCTCTCCTTCTAGATGAGAATTCTTGTTTATTTCTGGCAAGGGGAGTGGGTGGGAATCAACTAGATTTTCTTTCGTCTTGTTTTAGAAGACTCAAGTCAAGCCTTGTGGGTTTCAATTTTGTAATCAAACATGTCTATATAGGTATGTTCCTAAACAAAGATGGTTTTCTCCTTGAGAAATTTCTGCACTATTTTTTCTATTTTACTGTAAGTGGAAAACATAAATCAGAATTAATTGTGAAAAATGTAAGATGTTACCACTCCATATTTTGGGTACTGAGATTATGGGTGATTATTGTTTTCATTTTTAAAATAACTTTTAATCTTCAAAATTTTCTGTAGTGAATGTGTATTTATTTGCAACTAGCAAAAAAGTGAACAAACCACTTAATCCAAAATGAATACAAATAAAAGAATACTAAAACTGATCAACTTATTATTTGTATTTTGAGATATTTATGTGTCCTATAGTTTTAGAATCAAAACTTCTGAAAGAGGATAATTTTTAAGCAAGTTCTTTCTAAGGACTTAATGCTCTGTGGGTCTCCGATAAATGCGAAATGGTATCTACTTGATTCACTCCCTCAGCTGACATACTGGCACAGCTTCAAGACATTAAACCATTTTATGAGGAAACTTGATAGGTACAAGTTATTGCCCTATTATCAGTGTAAGACACAGAATAAAATACCCTTCAGTTGGACCTATGGGAATAAGACCTGTAAAGCAAGAATAACTTTGAAGAGAAGGAACTAAAGTGATCAAAATGGACACCAAAAGTATTGAAGGCACACAGATATTACAGAAAAATATGATGAGACACAGCAAGATGATGACTACGGAACATGGGCATTTTGGGCCAATTTTTTTTCCTGTTTGTGCCTACTGCTTTCGTTTCTTTAAATCAACATTTCAGGTTGGGCCAGCTGCTCTAGTGATGGAGCTTTAAATAAGAATATTGAGATAACTGAGACAAGTGATGGAGTCATCCTTTACCATAATATATGTTCATAACCCTGAATAGTCCCCCATTTAATCAAGAGATTGGCAGGACAGGGAAGACATTAGTAATTTGCAGTTGGAATATAATAAAAATGTTATAATTCATGGATGAGACACCCAGACTACATTATGTATTATGAGTTTAACTTGACTTATAACTCTTTCTGGAATTTAAACTGTCAAAACCAACCATATGCCTTGACTTTTATAGTGATTTAATGAGTTGTTTGGTGAAAATAAATGTTGACAAAGTTACAAAATTTTCTTTTTTATTCTTTTTTTTTTTTTTTTTTTTAAAGATTGTTGTTCTCTTTTTGGATATTGGAGCTGGCTATTTTGCAAGAATCCAAGAGTTTATCTTTTCACATCATCCGTGGATAGGATCTCGGCCTTAGCCTTGGATGGGTTTTACTTGTTTTGCATGTTTGATCTTGATGCATGGATCAAGGCAAAAAGAACCTAACAACGTAATGATTAACCTCTGGTGGCAGCAAGATAATACTGCAAGTTTGAAAATAGGGGACCCATAGCCCTTATACCCCAAGAGTCAACTGATTCTCCAGGAGGTGCCCTGTCTTCTGGATGTGGTTTGGCCTGACCTTAGGGTTGCTGAGGTGCCCCGATGCAGCCATTCGGAGTGCTGGTCGTGATGCTGGACTTGAAGGGTGAACGGTTGTAAGGACAAGCTCAGTTCCTATGGAATCTCAATGGAGGAGCTCAACTATTGAATTGATGCTGTTGATACTGAAAGAAATGAACTAATGCCAAGTTGTAGTAGCAACATGGCAAAGAATCTTCTCAAGTGAGCTGTAATTTGAGCAGGCACACATTATCCACTCATTAAGAAAAATAAGGAGCTACTAATTGGCTTATTACGTACTCTTTAATTGGTTCCGCTAACTTTTGGTTATGGCATAAGGGAATAAACAGGGAATCCTGTTTTGGGATTTGGCTAGGCCAGAGAGACCTCATGAAATTTCCCCACATGGTAAAAATGATTAGCTGCACCAGCATTTAGCAAACATAATAAGGGAATAACCCTTAATCTATTAAGAGCTGCCTAACTGTCCTGACTGCATGGTCAATGAGCCGCTACGAACGTAAAACTCCCTGGGAATAAAGTGATCTGATGTGTGGGAGGAAATGACCTCCTTTAGGGCACCTAGTACCCTGAAAGGTGATTTACTCTCTTGTCCTACAAAATGCCACTTACTTCACAGGGGTGACATTTTTCTTGCCCATGAGTTTCAACTCAGCTTCTACTGTTATCTGCTTGTGTAAAGGAAAGTGAAAGTTTGAGCTAACCATGTAAATCCTATGGACCCCTAAGATGCTTTTTCTCCAGTTGCCTAGATATTTCAGTCAAATGATTTTAGGCCTCATTGCTGATTGCCTTAATTTTGCATTTCACCATAGAGATGAGGACTGGACTATGTCACAGGATGCAAAAATAGTAAAGCTATAGAAGGAAAAGTTTTCTGAAGTGTTAGAGATAATCTATACTGCTATGTTAAAGAAAGTTTGCTTGTGATACACAACCCAGTGATAACTGATGTATTTTTATCTTTCAGTGTTTACTGTTTGAGCCAAGGTTTTAATATTTAGATCAATAAACACAGTTTATAATCTGAAGGTTAACTTGGTATTTTTAGCATCAGAATTTGATCACTTCTCACCACCTCCTCTACTAATAGATCTGAGGTACCATCACCTCACACCTGGATAGTTATAAAAGTCTCTAAGCTGGTGTCTCTAAGCTGGTCTCTCACTTCTTCCCTAGATGTGGCTCCTGGGCTCCATTTGTCACACAGCAGCAAAGTTTTCCTCTAAGATGCAGGTCAGTTTTCCATTTCCCCACTAGAAACTCTCCGTGGCTTCTCGTTTTCACTCAGAGCAAAGGCCATGGCCCACACTGTGGCCTAAAGCCCTTCACGATTGGTCCCCAGTAACCTCTGCCTGCTCCTTGAGTCCTTGCCACTGTTCCAACCACACTTACTCACCAGTCATTCCCTGACTACAGGAAGCATTCTCTCCCCTTGTGATCTTCACAGTCGCCATTTCTTCCACCTGGAACGCATGGCTCTATTGCTCATTTGCTCCAGCGCGTGCTTAGTTGCTTCAGTCGTGTCCAACTCTTTGCGCCACTGTGGACTGTAGCCTGCCAGGCTCCCATGCCCAAGGGATTCTCCAGGCAAGAATACTGGAGTGAGTTGCTATGCCCTCCTCCAGGGGATCTTCCTGACCCAGGGATCGACCCCACATCTTTTACGTCTCCTGCCTTGGCAGGCGAGTTCTTTACCACTAGCACCACCTAGGAAACCCCCAGTTGCTCCAGAATCTCTGCTTGCTGCTGCTGCTGCTGCTGCTAAGTCGCTTCAGTCATGTCTGACTCTGTGCGACCCCATAGATGGCAGCCAACTAGGCTCCTCTGTCCCTGGGATTCTCCAGGCAAGAGTACTGGAGTGGGTTGCCATTGCCTTCTCCAATCTCTGCTTAAATAGTCCCTTATCAAGAAGCCTTTTGTGACCACCCTCCATAAAATAGATGATGCTCTCAATATCCTTTTCTTTCCCTTTTTCTTTTCATAGAATTATCATCATCTGATATTTCCTGTATTTATCTCTGGATTTGTTAATTGCCAGGCTCCTCCCACTCCTAAACATATGTATGAAGTAGAGACTTTATTTTTTTTTGTTTACTTCTTGTGACAGATTGAATTTTCCAAGATGGCTACAAGATCGCCTGTCTTCTTAGAATGTAATATTGACAATCTTCCATCAAGAGATGTGTGTTGGGGATGGTTATGGTTTTCCATTTGAATCTTGGCAGGCCTGTGGCTCTTGACAGAAGTGATTTCCAAGGCTAATGCATAAAAGTAGTCCTCTTGAGATTCTCTTGGAACCCAATCACCATGCTGTGAGGAAACCCTGCCTGCAAGAATGGGCTACAATAGTTTCATTGATGCAGTGACATCAATTGATCAGGCCCAGGATCGACTGCCAGACATGTGACTAAAGAAGCTTGTATGATGGCTCCAGGCCTCAGTCATCATCTGACTGTAACTATATTAGTAATCCCAAGGGACAACTGCTGTGTTACCCTAGCCCACCTCCAACTATGTGGCATAACAGTAAGATGATTGTTACTTAATTTTGAGATCTCTCATTTAGCAGCAATAGGCAACTGTTTTTGTTGTTTAATCACTAAGTTGTGTCTGACTCTTTGCAACCTTATGGACTTCAGCACGCCAGGCTTCCCTGTCCTTCACTATCTCCCAGAGTTTACTCAAACTCATGTCCATTGAGTCGGTGATGCCATCCAACCATCTCATCCTCTGTCGTCCCCTTCTCCTTCTGCCTTCAATCTTTCCCAGCATCAGGGTCTTTCCCAATGAGTCAGTTCTTTGCATCACATGGCCAAAGTATTGGAGCTTCAGCTTCAGCATCAGTCCTTCCAATGAATATTCAGGGCTGACTTCCTTTAGGATCAACTGGTTTGATCTCTTTGCAGTCCAGGGGACTCTGAAGAGTTCTCCAACACCAAAGTTCAAAAGCATCAGTTCTTCAGCACTCAGCCTTCTTTGTGGTCCAACTCTCACATCCATACATGCCTACTGGAAAAACCATAGCTTTGACTGTACAGACCTTTGTCGGCAAAGTGATGTCTGCTTTTTAATATGCTGTTTAGGTTTGTCATAACTTTCCTTCCAAGGAGCAATTGTCTTTTAATTTCATGGCTGCAGTCATCTGCAGTGATTTTGGAGCCCAAGAAAAAAGCCTGTCACTGTTTCCACTTTTTCCCCTTCTATTTGACATGATGGAACCAGATGCCATGAATTTAGTTTTTTGAATGTTGAGTTTTAAGCCGGCTTTTTCACTCTTATCTTTCACCCTCATTGAGCTCTTAAGTTCCTCTTCACTTTATACCATCAGAGTGGTATCATTTGCATATCTGAGATTGTTGATATTTCTCCCAGCAATCTTGATTCCAGCTTGTGAGTCATCCAGTCTGGCATTTTGCATGGTGTACTCTGCATAAAAGTTAAATAAGAAATAGGCAACTAGAACATGACTGTATACCCAAGAGCCTAAAGTAGTGCCTGAAACATACTTCCCCAATAAATATTTTCTGATTAGACAAATGAGGAAGAGCTCTTCAGGTGAAAAGTATCCTGATTTCTGGTTAGAAACTTCCTTTAGTCTTCTTTATTCTAATGGCAACTCTTGGTTAATTAATTTACATGTTGTACATCCCCTTGTATTTTTAGAAATTTGAGGTTAGCAGTTCCACTTGAATTTTTAAATAAATATATAAGAGAATAGACAACTCACAAGATCTGGATAAAGGAAAGTTAAGCTTATGGTGGGGGCTTCCCAGGTGACGCAGTGGTAAAGAACCTTATTGCCAATCCAGGAGGCACAGGAGAAATGGGTTCAATCCCTGGAAACCAACTCCAGTTTTCTTGCCTGGAAAATTCCATGGACAGAGGAGCCTGGCAGACTATCGGCCAATGGGATTGAAAAGAGTCGGCCACAACTGAGCACACACACAAGCTGAATGTAAGGCTTAAATATATGGTCTTTTTGAAAGCATTTTTTTTAAGTCATTTTCGTTACATGTACATATTTTTGGCAGATAGGATATTAGTTTGTCTAGACAAAGACTTTCATGAGCAAGAGGCTAAGGTCTGGTATTATCTGTTGATTGCCTTTGTCCTTGCTGTACAGGTATCCTCCATTTTTTGAAAGTTCA
The DNA here is from genome assembly GCF_029407905.1 of Bubalus kerabau. Lineage (NCBI taxonomy): Eukaryota > Metazoa > Chordata > Mammalia > Artiodactyla > Bovidae > Bubalus > Bubalus kerabau. Next base: position 22,916,960 of record NC_073639.1, read on the forward strand.
CTTTGCACCACTTTGCTTATTTGAAAGACTTAACATTGATACCTATTTTCACTAATCTGTAAAAATCCAAAGAGGATTTACATGTTTCTGAAAAGAAGAAGGACTGATGTTGAAGCTGGAACTCCAATACTTTGGCCACCTGATGCGAAAAGCTGACTCATTTGAAAAGACCTTGATGCTGGGAAAGATGGAGAGCAGGAGGAGAAGGGGACGACAGAGGATGAGATGGTTGGATGGCATCACCAACTCGATGGACATGGGTTTGGGTCGACTCTGGGAGTTGATAATGGACAGGGAGGCCTGGCATGCTGCGGTTCATGGGGTTGCAAAGAGTTGGACACAACTGAGTGACTGAACTGAACTGAGAAGCAAAACCAGTGTTTGTTTCACAGGGGCTTGGTATAGAAGTAGTGGGAATCCTGAGAAGCAAGAGTGGCACCATCACGCTCTTTCCCCAGGAACTACACTCAGCATCTCAGCATCAAGCTGTTATGGCTTTGAACTGTGTGAGCGTCTGTGCTTTAACTAGACTTATTTTGTG